>NC_060214.1:40345000-42810000 GCF_021130785.1 Homalodisca vitripennis
TGTGCGAATTTAGCGGAAGCATCTCTGATCAGAATGAAGAATGAGTGCAGGTAGAAAAACTGATGCATGGCCAGGTAGCCTAAATTTTTAAAAGTAGAACAGTTAGTTAGTCTACGGGTTTATATATATATATATATATATATATATATATATATATATATATATATATATATAAGATATATAGGATATAAATTCATCAGCAGTTCAGTAAGCACAATGATGAAACAAAATTTTCAAATGTGATTTCAATAGTACAAGATTAATGTAAGATATCAGTTTAATGTTATTACAGTTCAGGTTTATTATATACATAGGATGTGTATATTATAACCAACTATATTATATTGTAGATTTTAATGTATTACGTGTCGTAAATGTTTGAATTATTTTCCCAAATTCTTAAATATTTTGGGACACTTTTCTAATCATTCTTTATCTTTATAATACTCTTCCTCGGCTTCAAGAAACATTTATACAAACAATAGACGAATTAGTCCAGCCGTTTTCAAGAATAGCCTTTATCAACACATTTAGCAATTTATTTTAAAATTACTTGAATTTATTTTTAAATGGTAGATATATCCCTAGTAAAATTTAAGAAAGAAACACAGAACTTGCCCTATACTGTACAAAAGGGGGTATATAATATCGATATTCACAGATTTCATCAAGACGGTGTGAATGTTTCAAGGCCAAATCCAGCCAAGGCCCAAGATGGCCGACGGGACGTGCCTCGGGACAAAGGAGACCATGTAGAGTAGTAGTTTATGGTCTTGTTTCGTCACCACTGGAGACATTAATCATAATTTATGAGGGTTGCAGGTGTTCATCGGTTGCTGCTGAACAGCAAAGATTGGTCTAACACCCACTTTCGAGAACGTTAGAACTGTTATAAATGTAAGAACTCCTCATTGTTTTAGTTACTACGTTTAGTTCTATCTACGTAAGACCCATTCATAAATTAAAACCTACACTAAAGTACTCATTCCAAATTAAGAAGTACATGGATTTGTTACACTTTCCGTCATACTGGGTGGTCCAAAATAACCTGACGGTTTTCGAAATTAAATAACGTTACACGAAATAACCACTTAAAATTTATTAAAGAATATACATAGTTATGCCATTTTCATGTATGGAATATCACATCACGTAAATGTTCCCCACCAACACCCACACATGTCTGTAATGTTTTCTGAAAATTCGCCACTACTCGGCATACCATGGACTTTGGTATTGCAGCGACCTCATTTCTTATGTAGTTCTTTAAATCGGCAATGGTGTGAGGTTTCGTAACAAACTTTACTCTTAAGGTAGCCCTACAACCAAACACAGCATACAGTGAGATCCTGAGACGGGGCAGGCCATGCGACATCGCCAAAACTCAATCATGAAGTGAGATGATCCGGGAACAGTCTTCGTAAGAGAGTCATTGAGGCATATGCCGTGTGCTTCTGAATCATTTCAATGTACCGTTCTTTATTCACAGTAACTCTTTCACAGTTGTGATTTTCAAAACATTAAGCCGAATAACACTAAAACGTGCAATAAACACAACACACTTTTTCAATAAATAGAAGACGTTGGTGGATTTTCCGAGAATTCTCTCTTGACCAGTAACTACAATTCCGCGTGTTAACATTACCACAAAGCTCAGAATGAGCTTCATCAGAGATATGCTGCAAAATGTTTTTAAGATTAATGAGGTGCAATCAGGGTCAGCAGGATTGAGTTTTTGTGTAAATGCTGATTTGTAGATATGAACATTCAAATTACGATGTAAATTTTAAAATTCGTTGTAAAGTCGTCTTTGAAACTTCTAATGCGGCAGATTGCTGATCGATTTGTGCTTTCCAGATGAGATACACGCACATTTTCAACATTGTTTGTAGGACGTATTGATCTTGGCCTACCGGGTGTTTCACTTTCAATGCAGAAGCACAATTTCTAAAATTGTTCACCCATCTTTTAATAGCATTCCTACAGAGAACAAACAGCTTTGCTACGAAATAACCGTTGCGTAGCAGTCATTAATAACGAAACAATGTCCACTCTTCCATGTTTACTGAAATGGCATCAGCTGTGTTTTAATTGTGAATTGTTTCAACAGTCAAGACTCTAATCATAATAACAGCGGAGAAACAGCTGTTAAAAATGTGTGTGTTAAAAACTGCACCACCCATTAGTTAATTATTTACTCTTGGTTTTTACATTACAAATGTCTTACTAAGAAATAACTTACAACTCTACAATAGGAGTGACTGTTAATGTTTAAAAATTATTAATTTTTTTTAAGTTTTGGAAAAGAATGTTTTATTGGAAATATTTCTACATTCTTACATTCAGGTATTCACAACCTACACACGTATGATGTTGTGAATTACGTTGCATTTTTTAGTAATGGCCAAGCAAGGTCGTAGCCAAAAGGTCCGGATTCCCCTCCAAATTTTTAAATTTGTCAATTAGTTTTTTAGTTAACTATTATTATTATTATTTAAATAATTCAGGATTACTGATATGTACTGCTGAAAGATCGTTCTCAAGAAAGAAACGAGTCATCTTTCATTAAGGGAACCTTACTCTCTGTCCACTACGGGAAAATATCAGTTGTCTGCCCCCCAAATTTTTCCTGGCTACGTTCTTACGGCCAAGGATTTCATGTTCACAAATTAAAATCGCAATTAGTTCTTAAAATAATATTTTCTTTACATTCAGGATACATCCTGGCTACGTCTCTCCTCACAGGACGACCAGTAGTAATATAGTCAATTGTCCCGCTCTTTATTTATTGAAAATACATGGTTATCACGAATAGCAAACTTCTTTAAATATTTTCCATTCGTACCACATCAGAATCAATCCAACACGCAAATGAGCCGTTGTTTCTCTAGTTAGGTGTCAAAGAAGGCTTCCTAGCCCTAAACCGCACGTGATAAAATAAGACATTCCCTACCTTTTACATTTTACTAATTAGCATCCTGTACACACAACCTTCATTCATTCGCCAATAATTTCACTCGTTTACAAAAAAATACTAGTTTACATTGTAAATCCTTGTGAAGTTGAAAAGTATTTTAGGCTTGTTTTAAGAGACATGGCCATTGGAATTTTTTTAAATATATTTTGGCAACTCATCAAATGAACACTTGTCTATGAGAACAAGTGTTCATAAACCATGGAACTATACCTTCCAGGTCGGTTATTTACCATTCCTCATACGAATTTATATATCTGCCAATAATCAAAACACATTTCAACACACAATACAGAGTTTGTTTCCAAAGTGTAGAGATCTTGCAGAGTGTACAAAAGTGAAATACCCTTAAACTCAAATATTAAAATTGCTCGTTCTCTTCATTTTAAACACTCGTAATTTGGTTATTTGCACAGGCACCACACAAAACAATTCTATTAAGGGTTTAAGAGGTTGTCAATCGATACATAATACGCCGTGATCAGATTCTGAGTAGGGCAGTATGTAATTAACTACTTCTACTCATTAATGCCTGAGGATAACTCTTTGCTCAGCAATTATCCTTATGGTCATTTCATGTCAACCCTTGATCAAGGTTTATCAAGAAATTTTGAAAGGTTAACTTCTTTCAGTCTGGGGTCTGTCAAAATTACGGCATAAGGCCATGTTTCAGTCCTACGCAAGGTAAAGGACCCAGCAGGGATCACTTCTGGCTGGCTTATACCTTCCAGTTGAACCTACCGCTGGGCTCAGCAAAAACCGATGTGTCACTTAAATCTGGGCAACCTTATGGATGTCCAGGAGCCACTAACCGTAAATGTTGAGTTTCTGGGGTTCAAGGGAAATTCGATAGGTCCAGTCTACTGCTGGGGATGACTGTTGGAGTTATTGGGGTTTGTTCCCTAACCTCAGAGGTTGTTGCTAGCCTCAACAAGGGTGTGCCACCCCTGCCTACTTTGACTGGAGAGGCTGGTTCAGAGCTGGCCTCCCATTCTTCCGGGGAGACATGGCTTTGAGATTTGGTTCCCTAATTATTCCTCATGGATCTCGATAGGAGGCGGCCCCTACTCAATAACCTTACCAATCCTGAATATCCTGTCACTCCGGAAGCAGCGCTAAGGTTCTTATAGGACTAAGTGCAATTTATAAGCTTCTTGTCCTAAGAGAACAAAAAAAGAAGGTAAATTTCTTTCGAGATATTGCATTTAAATGTATTTGTTTTGTTATTAGTGCTGTTAAAAAAATTTAAAACAATGTTGTTGAAATTAACAAATGTAAGTCATCAGCATATTGTACAACTCATCTGTGAAATAGTGATGATCCAATGTTATTACCATATCTTGGAAAAGGAATTGGATGAATAATTCATATTGTAGTTTTACAACTATAATAATAATACAACTGATGTATACGTAATCAAAAAGGAAAAAATAAACTCATTAGCATAACATCTGATTAATTTTAACAACAAATTCTTTTAAACGCGTTTCTGTTCATAGTAAAAGTTGCCGTGAGTATAGTGGGTAACTAAGTTACCGTATCTACTCTCCTAATTCTTGAGATGGCCCAGCATGAAACAGCAACAGTATTTTCGAAACAGTTTCGACAGCGCAACTATTTTTTTTTTTTTTTTAGTTTTTTAGTTTTTTTAGCGTCGTGAAACTTTTGCGCGATGAAACTGTTGCTACAGGAAACGAATGTATCTGTATTTTACTTTATGACAACGGGCCAACAACCTTGTGCTAGCTGTTCGCAAAATTTATTTCAAACAGGATGGTACTTTGTACATTTGTAGTAGGAAAACAAAATAGGCTACGTGATATTACAACTTGTCGCGTTTTTGTTGGCATTGTTATTAAAATATTATAATTTCACTACACCTTTCCTTAATTCTAAACAGTTTTATGTTTGCATTCCATTATTAATTAACATTATTCTAAAATCTCCGTCATTGGTCTTGTTTTATTTTTGTTCATTTGACTATTTTCATTTTTTATTAATATATTCTAATATTTGTAATTATTTTAATACCATTGTAACATTTGGTATTAATTGTATTGTTACGTTTGCAGTTATAAATTTATTTTATACATTTAAACTAAATGCATTAAAAAATGATTTGATAAAAACAAATATAAAACATTTTAGTTACCTATGCGGACCAGACTCAAGGGTTAGGGAGCTCGTTTTTTAAAACTACAATGAATGTTAAGCCCAACTTCGGGTCACCTTCCTCCTACGTGCAGCATCCGAAATCCGATGCCGTTGCAGACCGACTCCCGAAATCCGGAGTCATATTCGTCTGAAGGGATCCAAAAAGTCGGCGATGAAGAACGAAGCTCAAACGAACTCTTCGCATCGTTTTGACATCTAATACTCCCAGACTTCAATAAGTAGTGCAATCTAGGTGAAGAGGTAGGCCTATATTTTCATTGTCTTATCAGTTGTAAATTGCTGTGGGAATGTTTGAATTTTATACATCGGAAATATTTTATTAGTGAAATTTGTATGTGTCTATATTCACCTAATATGTTTTTGTCAAACTGTGTGTTTGTACGGTCGGTTTCTTTTAATAATTTTCATGAAATCAAAAGAAAATTGTAGTGGTAATTTTGTATTAGTTTTGAAATGAAATGAAATATGCCTTTATTCAAGAGGCGGAGTTAGGGCTATTTAGCCAATAAATTATAATTGAATACGTAAATTCTAACTTTATAATGATTTTAATTTACAAAACACACAACACTGCACGTATAATTCAGTTTAGCTCATAACGCTATATATCACCGTCATGATATGAGGTTAATTCTTACTACTTCTTGTGGCTTCTGGCTGTACTCGGTACTTTCAGTAACCGGGTGCAAAATTTACTCGTACTGATTTAAAATGATACGTTACAGAGTACTTCTAAAATATTCCAGTTACTGTTACTGCTAAACGAGTCCGAGTACTTTGTACCAGGAACGGCGGTAAATGTGTAAAGTATCTGTATAACCTGTACGTACCGGGCACTTTCGGTTTGCGATGACTTGTACTCTTAGGACGACAAGTAGGCCTGCCTATCCGGTACAAAATATCTTTTGGAGTAGTCCCGATATGATCAGTAACGTCGCAGTAGTTAGAATGTTGCCAGGCTCTGAACTGTGCTAGCTTGTCATTCGTTGTCACTACGAGACAACTCCAGCTTGGGCAGTGTGACAATTTGCGCGTAAAAACGAGCAGTTGCCGGTTGCCGTAAACTAACAAAACTTGCTCAAATTAATGTGTTAAAAATTGTAAAACCTATTAGTGGTTTACAAAATTACACGCTCAATGACTAAGATCCATGACGTGAACAATACTGAATTTTGAGGATCACCCAGTCAAGTTAAGATGGTATTTTGATAATAATTTTATTTCCATGCTATTGTAAGATTCTAAAAAAATTACATACTTAATTACAGTACTATCGTATATATTTTGTATTCACATTTAATCATTATCAAATCACAAGTTTCCGAGTAATGGATGTTCAAAGTTGTAGTTTGTTTGAAAAGTGCAATTTCTATAGTTTTCATTTTTATATTATGGAAGTTGTTGTGTGTTTATATGTAGAAATGCAGAAATCAACAAGCAAAAATTAAAAAAAAAACTCATATTAGTGGAGCTCTAGTTTTTGATCCTAGAGTAGAAATCAGAATTTAGCTTTGGTCTTGATTTATGATTTTGTTTAATAATAACCATTTTGTTTAATATTTTGTTAATGTTATGATTAAATTTTGTTTTAGTTAAGAAGAGCTTGACGTAATCAACAAATAGATTTTTCATTTTGTATTTTTTCTTGATTTTTATTATTTTATGAATAGTTTGATATGCAAAACATGAATATTTAAATTTTATAACCCACTCAAATAAATTTTACAACGTTATTTGGAACAAGGTTAATTTTCAAATTTTTGATTCTTATACTGATGCAACTTTTGAAATATTTCGTTTTTGCTCAAAATCAAGCCTATTTACAGAGATCTACAGGATTATATTAGTAATTCAAAACTCTGGTTACTTAGGTAAGGTAAAGGTGTTGCAAGAACTCTTTGGTGAGACTGTTGCAAACTGTGGGGCAATGGCGTTTGATCAGATTTGGCAAATAAAAGCCGATAAAAAAGCTGAGAGATGATCAAAAATGCCAGAGTAGCAACAAGAACTAAGAAGAGGAAGCTGGAATACTGGAAGAAAAATAAGGGCTTTATTAATAGATCTGGAACTGATTATGTCTGAATAAAGATAATATTTCCTCTTTTCGCTTGATTACCCAAAAACGCAAAATTTCAAACTTTAGTTACGGGTTTCCAAAAAGTGCATATTTTCTCCACATATATCTTTAATGCCCTTTGAATGGCATACCTTAATTTACTCAATAATAACCATTAAAAAATAATAATTTCAAAAATATTCAAGGTTTTTATGTTATTCTTATTCATAACGTATATATATATATATATATATATATATATATATATATATATATATATATATATATATATATATATAAACATTCTGAAAGTCAAAAAACTTAAATTTGAAGTATAACAGTTAGTGTCAACAAGTTTGGCTCTAATGACTACAGTAGTTTTAATAACTGGTACTGATATATGAAAATTTAACATTATGTTAAATGAGACGATAGACTCCTCTTAAACAAACTTCATATAAACTGAATTTGTTGCTGAATATTTTAATTATCCCAGTATATGCTTACTGGTGATAGGTGGTTGAGAGATTTTACTGGAAAACTTCATACACTCTAACCTCCCACTCTGCCCCCATTTTCTTATTTCAAAAGTACTAAAAAAACCATTTTACGTCGTAATGCATCAAACATTTCCTGGGACCCCTCCTACTGACCTGGGCGTGTTTCCATACCCCCAACTCAACGGTGTGCAGGACACCCCCTAAAGAAGATTTCTGGGTACGCCACTGACCAAAAGGTAATATCGTCTACTTTTCTTTTGTAAGACGACGCACAGATGCGTGTTAGTTTAAAGTTTTTATGAGGGTAAAGTCAATAAATGCCAAAGAGTAAAGGCGTGAAACAGCTTTTCACCGTCGTAAAAAACTCAATCTGTCGCGTATTTACAAACCCTGGTGGTGGTACAAAAGTGGTCACAGCGCTTGCTCGGTTCCGGTCTGCCGAGGCGTGGCGGAGATACCCGAACTCTGGCGGGTCCGCCATTTGGTACAGGCCGTTATTGCAAACACGTGTTGTAGAAAAGCAATTAACCCTGGATCTGGCAGTTGAAATTCCTATAATGGCAGGCACTGTTTTGCTAGTGACAGGGTCGTAAATCTTTTGTACGCCCGAGAGGCCTTCTATAATAACCAACTCTACCAAGAAACGTTCTTTGAAGATTTTATAAAATTGTACTTATTCCAAATGCCCTCATGAGAGAAAGTTCCAAAAAATGCACATTTTCGTCAATGCATTAAAAGAATTAACTTTTACAAAAAAATCCTGGTTTATCAAAGTCAAATAATTTATTGCTCATAGACAAAACATTGTATAGAACACAGTTGTACTATAAACAAAGACGTACAAATTAAGGATCCATCACACAGTTAGAATTAGTCCATTTTAATCTAAGAAAGAGCTAAGGAGTATAGTAATAAGAAGCTAGGACAAGTCTCATAAATACTCATATACGAGTACTCTATTGAGTAGAGTAGCCTTTACGGCCACAAAAAACCTTTTGAAAGAAGTTGCACTTTTGCAGTCTCTTATTGTTTCAGGAAGGCTGTTGAACAATTTGGGTCCAAGGAATAGAATTTATTTTTTAAATACGCTAGTCCGGAAACAAATATGACGAGATTACTCTTGTACCTAGTTTCAAATGTGTTGCTATGAATTGAAAAATTGGAAAGATTATTAAAAGTGAACAAACATACTGAATACATGAAAATAGAAGGTAGAGTCAACAGACAGTTTTCAGGGAAATCACCGTTACGACATCCCAACCCACAGATGATTCGAACTGCACGCTTCTGTAATTTAAACACTCTCTCAAGTGAAGACTTAGGAGAGGTTTCCCAGAACATATTGCCTTAAAAAGAGAGTAAAAGTAGCCGAAGTATACAACCAGTAAAACTTTTTGTCAAGGAAGGTGGATAAGTACCTTAGAATACAGACAACAGCTGAGTTTGTAACACAGAACGTTTATGTAATGGTTCCAATTTAAATTTGAATCGGTACAAAGTGCCAAGAAACTAACGAAATTTGACTTCATCATGGAAATTATATTCGTGATCGTTGTATCTTTAGACTGGGCCCTTAGACGAAAATGTATTATTTTTGTTTTATCTGTATTCAAAAACAAGGAGTTTTTTTTGGAACCAAATGATAAGGTTATTCAGAACTGAGGAAAGTTTCTGGTTGAGTGCAGCTTCTGATTCAGCATTTACAACGACACTATTGAATAATTAGATCCGTAACTGAGTTCTGGAGATCGTTAAGATTAAAAAAAAATGGGGGCGATTATTGATCCCTGAGGGACACCTTTTGTGATGGAAAAAAATGGAGAGAGAGCTATCCTATACGAGTTTTTCATTTTGATACGAGTTAATGAAACATTATGTCAGCTAGAACTAGATATTTTACGTTTAATATTAGTTAAGAGTATTGGTTTAATCGAATGTAGTTCATTTTTATTGTGCCAGTCATTAAGTGTCTCTAATGAAAATTCAAGACACAAGACCAATTCCATAAAATAATAAATTATGGTAATTAAAATTATCATATTGCGTTGTAAAGTGAATAAGTTCCATAATTACAATTGACATACATGTCTGTAGAGTAATGAGATAATCATGACTAAACATTATTAATTATTAAGTCCACAACTGTTATTATCATATGCATTTATTTGTAAAAACGTGGACTTACTTAATTTCGTTACAATTACTCCGAAATGAATTGTGTTTCCAAACATATCCACCTATAACGGTCCAATGGCATTGGCCAACTTCTATAAATGCGAACGTCCACCATATGAAAACCTTATGATGGTTTTGGATTCTGGGGGTCATGATCGGAGAAAATCTAAAAAATCTCCCAGAAGTTCCCTTCATGAAGATTATTGGAATAGGCATATTTCTATTAAATATATTAAAAAATACTGAAACTAATAATTTACAGCTTTCTAAGGACCTGAGAAGCTTTATTTTTTAAATAGTACTATTTGAGTGTTGCTCACTGCACTAAAAGGCTAGGTTTCGTATTTCGGCTCCATCTCAGTTACCATATATTTAATAGCAACCATTAAAACGTCAGGGTTTACACAACTAAATGCGTTGACATTTTACAGAGCAATTAATTTTACTACCTTTTTATTAGCTTGTGAACGTTTCATACACTCCAAATTCTTGAGATCGGCATTTCTGATGACACTATGTTTAAATATACATAAAATTACCTTAGTTTACTTAATCTAACAAATCGTGACGTAATAATAGGATCTTTATTAACATGGCTAACCATGATTAATACAATTTAGCCGTTCATTGTCATCAAATACACGAAGTTTGGTATGCAATTTTGAAAGAATAGTACTGTTTTTGTTTTATGTTTCCAGAAAACAAAAAATAGCTCCGTTATGTTAGTTTGTAAACTCCTAATTTCATTCTAAATATACGTTTCTTTGGTTTTTTGGACAAACTGAAAAGGGATGAGCTAAAAAAGTGCATACTAAGTGATCGATCAGCTGTCTTCAAAATATAAGATACAGTCCTCAATATCTTCTTCAACGAAGATGTCTGATATTGAAATACCAAATGGGCGAAAACCTGTAAAAAGAAATATTTTTGGAGAAGAACTGTATCATGACTTACCTTAACCTTCAAAGCATACATCTGATTTTGAAGAATTGGACATGGGGTTTTCTATTCTAATCCTCAAAGATTAGAGGACAGGAAAGTCAATTTTTTCATACCACAAGTTTGATATAGACACAGACTTTATAACCTCACCAGTAACTGTTGGTCCCATAGGCGTATTCAGGGGGAGGGGTTGGGGGTTGTAACCCCCCCCCCCCATTGATACAAGTATTCAAGGTATATTTTAACTTGCGTTAAACTGAAAGTATTGAGCCGGTTCAAAGTCTTGAGCCCAGTTATCTCCCCGGCTCATGTATGTGTATTTATATAGTACATGTAAGTGTTGTTCGTTGTGGCTGCAGAAGGCACTGACTGTATTGTTTCAGAGCGCTCTGCACATCCTTTTCAGAGTGGCAAGGAACTTCTGATATTCTTGTATGTTAGTGGAAGTACGTGTAATACAATTTTGCATTTCAATTTATTTTGTTATTTCCTTTATAATTTTCCCACTAACATGTTGGCGTAAGTTCTACGTTTCACACTGACGAGGTCCAGGCGAGGAACTCTTGCCTCCTGCTGCTTTTTTATCATGGGTGGTCGCAGACATTAGATTCCAGGGTTTTCCTGCTCTGCTGGAAAACTGGCCCCCATGATGAGCTGAATAATTGTATTGAGCTAAGTAATACCCTGCTATTTGTTTAATTTATTTATTTTGTTATTGTTGCCATTATAGTTTATATTTTGTTATTTAGTTTAAATGCTATTTAGTTTTATTTCTTGGTTTTCATAAGGAGCCCGCCCTTAGCCGAATGATACCGGATGGAATTGGCAGTTATTGTTTTAAATTGTGGCTGTTAATAATTGTTTATTAATCCAGGTGCACTTGAGACACATGACAAATTTTGGGTTAACTATAGTAATAAGTTTTTTTTTTATTTTGACAGCCCAATATTGTTATTTCGACATAAGGGTTCTTATCTTGGTTAAAGATGTCTTTTTCTACTCTGTGTTGGTGGGGAATTTGGTATTTAGTAAATGAATCTGAACACGCTATTCACGGTGTTTTCCCCTTCTAGGTTTACTTCTGTTCCGCCATCCCGTTTGCCACCATGGGTGCTCGCTTCCTAATTGTCTACTTTGGGTATGCGAACGGGGATGTGCGGTTTCAGTATATTTGCAGTCGAACGATGTAACATAGTTCAGGTTTGTTTTAATTTGTTTGGCATTTTAACTATAACAGCTGACATATAGTAAATCACAACACTTATGCGTTGTAAGTTTTTGGAATGTCAAGTGGATTTGTCACCCTTGGGGGTTGACAATCATAATACAGACCTCACTCACGCGCTTCGGGCGAGAGAGACAGCGAGCAATGGCCATGAACGCCTGCCTACCAGTCGTCTTTTTGAACGGCTAATTTTTTATAGTCTTAAAATAGTTCTCATCGCTTTCCTTGTTGACGCCAGTAGTGTATTAGTGACTTATGTTATTAATAAAAATACAGATAGTGGTAGTACTAACAAAAATAAAATACAAGTACAAAACCTTTTAATCGCTGATTTTACCATTTAGAAATATTATAATTCTTAAAAGTGATGAAATTTTACTTGCTGGTACCTACTGTAATACACTTCTCCGGTTTTGTTTCACCCAAAATTGTATAAGACGCATACAAAATTAGATGCTATCGAAATGTGTTTTATAGTTGATAATGAAATTTCAATCCTCTGGTGATGAACTTCTGATATATCTCAGGCTATGAAATAACGAATTAATTTATTTTATAAAATATTGTAATCAAATGTTAAACATAACTGTAAGCCATAATCAAAGTAAAGAAATATCGTGGTCATTTAAATAATATCTGGCTTGAAATTTTGTAATTTTCAATGGTTTATTTTACACACTAGAACACGTTTTGTTTACATACATTTCAGGTTTAAAATATAAATAAAGAATAATAATAGTAAAATAGAATTGGTGATAATTTTTTAGGTTGCCAATAGCAACAACAAAGCCCCTGGCATGGTCAAAATTAAACTCTAGCGATAAGTTTTATGTTCAAACTTCTTTAATTTATAATAACTATTAATTCGGATGGTGCATTGATATCTAAAATATAAGCATCTTGAAGTTCTCGATTGTTAGTTTCTAATTTCCTGATTAAGAAACTTTGGCTATTCAAATTAATTATTTGTCTTTCAACATTTCCGCCAAATTTGTTATGTGAAATGTTAACAAAAATATTGTGTAACCGTGCCTCCCCTGTTAGATCTCAGATTGCTGCATGTAATAGTTTGTCTAAAACTGTAGTCTAACCCAAAAGAATGTCTAATATGGCAATAGAGTCCACTAGTATGATGACATTAAAATCGCAGAAAAACAAAATAGATATATCTTTCTTTAATTTACATTCGTATAATTTCATTAACTATAACGATAGTTACTAAACCGATCGCTGTAACGTCTTTCTCCCACACTTTGTGCATGAAAACTCAAAATTACACAACCAATGCAACGAAATATCATGCTTTGTAAGTTATATTTTACCTAAAGGTCATATTTTGTATATCTATATTTGTTCATTGCCGAGCGTTTGCTGCGTCTATGCGCAATACACGTAGTGGACGTTTCTACCGCTCAGCCGCGGTAAAAACACACAATTAATAATTGTATGTCTCAAAATTTGTGTAGTTGTATAGAAGAAGAAGAAGAAGAAGACGAAGAAATGTAATTTTATTTAAAACAAAACAATTGATTAATCAGGTGGCAAGCATGAAACCAAGCATAAACAAACACACTACAGCAATGGCCTATGGGCCGTCTGCTGGGTTGGCTATTATAACGTGAGAAGTTCCAGTATTGTTTAGTTTTGAGATAAAAAAAATATCAGCCTCCGAATTCTGAAAAGTATAAAATGAAAATTAAAATAGTATAAAATTATAAATTAAAATAGTATAAAATGATAAATAAAATATGTATTTGCATTAAATTTAAGAGCAAATGTAAATTAATACATTACAAATATAAACAATACTTTACTAAATATTAATAACAATAAACAATATACAAAGTTGCAATGACGATTACCGCATTGGATAAAACAATTGTAACCACAACCTATAATTTGCACACAATAATACAATTAAAAACATAAGAAATTTAAGAGTTCTACAAAGTTCTACAACAAAGTAATACGCGTGGCGTGATAAATGTCTAAAGAGTGGCAAGGTGGTTTTCAGCTGTAGCCTGTGCTAGTGTGACGTGTGATTGTGATCCTCGTACTTGTGATTATTTGTGCTCGGTACTTGCATCCTGTGCAGTGACAACGCCTGGACTGGACTCCAAGCAGCTTTTGTTTATGTTTGAACCCTTTTCTTTCCCTTCCAAACTTCTTTCTGTTCTTTATTTTTGTACGTTTTTAATACCTCCCCTACCTGACGAAGAGGATAGATTCAAATCCGCGAAACGTTGTGTTGTATCTTTTATAACCTATAACGATGGCAAATGTCCGAAATCCTGTCACACTTTAATTTTTGAACAACAATCAAAACCCTCAGAGCATTAAATAAAACATTACTGCTATTATTATCGGTCGTTGTTATACACTAAACTTAGACGTCATCTCCTGCAAGTACACAGTAGAGAAGAAGGTGTAAGAAATATCATACATTTGCAACAGAAAAGTAAAGAAAGATTAGGAGAACTTGCTGCAATAAGAACAACGGGAGCAGCATCTACAACGCTCTACAAAGTTTGCCCCAGTACTCGTAATGCATATTAACTAATACATTGCTTATCAGGTTCTATTTTAAAATCTATCTAAAATAAAATTTTATATCGGCATGTGAAGAAATGCCCAAGAGTGCCATCTGTTACCTATACAAATGGAGAAGGAGGTATAAGTGGAGGACAAGTACGTAGATCATATTACATTAAATCAAGAAATAATATGTGGAATAGGTAAAATGGAAATAAGATGTAAAAATTAATTCGAAGGGAGCTTAGACTTGAAGTTGAGGCCCTAATAGAGGGTAAAAAGGGTGAATTACAAACTATGGCAGATTTATTTACAACCGGAAAACCTTCAAGTAACGCTTGAAGCAATTAAAAAGTTGATCCAGTATGTAAATGACAGATTCTCCAGACTTCAAATGGTACTCAGCATTTGTCTCATTTTAAAAACCATCGCGAGACAGTCTTCTTCAAAACGTATGCAAATGTCTTGAAGTGTTTCGAACGAATGTCCCAATATCGAACCAGATTAGAAGGCAATTGGACGAAAACGGGTGGAATAAAACCGGAGCATTACCATTAACGGGTGATGTAATAAAAATGAACAACTATATAAAAGAAACTATCTCAAAATCACAAACCTAATTGAAAAAGGAAATTAATTTTCAAAAATGAAGTAATATGAGGTAAGCAACTTTGTTACGAGTACTAAGTCTCAACAAAAGAGTAGATGAAGTCCAGAGAATCTTAATCGAGGATTATAAAAAAGCCCACGACGTTGAAAACGTGAAAGCTACTTATAATTCAATATAAATAGTATATTGAGTCGAGAAAAGTTGTCAGCTCTCAGTAAATGAGACTTCGTGGGGTTCGTGGAAACCGTGCAAAGGTCATAACTATTCTGCTGACAAAATTGATGGTGGAAATTTATAGACAATCTAATCTCTTTGCAAGTAATTGCAGGAATCCCAGCAACAAATATTTTTGCATTTGCAAAAAAGGATAACAAGCAGTTCGAACATCTCTAGCTATAACGATATTTGCATATGCTTGAAAGCGCAAAGCTTACTCACACGACCCGAGATGAGAAAGCACGTTGCAACAATGACGCAGGCTTTCAAGGAACTGCATCTTTCCGGATCTCACTGTTTTAGCTTGCTTCCTTGGAAACAGTCTGCAATTGCATAATCAGTTTTACCGACTCCCAGATGAAGTTTTGCATTTAGCGAAGACAAGTAAGCTCTTGATGGGTATAGATAGATCAAGGCAAAACACATTTGCTAAAATGAAGAGGCTTGATGAATTAGACGTCATAATTGATTAAATTAAATTAGCCACTGAAGAAAGTGATGAACCTACAGTACACGTACCTTTCGTAAATATAAAACGTATAAATGAATCAGTAGCATATTTTAAACGTAGTCATAGAAGATATTCAGAAGTGGTTAAAAATGTATAGGACACATTTTCCTACAAATTTTTCAACTACTTCTTAATATAATACAATGTATTTTATTATTAGTATAATATCACTTAACTTTATTTATGTTATAAAAACAAAACAAAATCTTCTTGAAATATTTAGTATGTTTCTAAGTAAATTCTACAATGTTTTTGTAATGAGAATTTAGTAATCGTGGGATCATAATTATATATATATATATATATTTCAAGTCTTTATTTATCAATAAACAATAAATCAATATTAAGATATCGCTAGAGATGGTATATTGTCCCAAAACAAAATATAAAATGTCGGAACGCATAAAAAGCAGAAAATTAAACGGAAAACTAGGACAACACCAGAGAAAGTGCATTTGAGAAAGGTATTCAAGCAACGTTTGGGCAATTAATTGCACTCTTCCTACTCTTCTGGGGTGCAACGATATACGTAAATGATTTTCAGTATTAAAGAAATCTGTCAATCATCAACATGGATTAATAATCAAAATTTTAATAAACGATAGTATAATTAGCTCCTTTTCTAGTTTCCTTTAATCTTCATCGAGAATTGTTTAGTTTCAATAGTGGAGTCGTATTTAATTTGTGCACGAAGGCTATATTTCTTAGTTCAGTTTAATTGACTACAGTAATTTTGATATCCATGGAATGATACACAATTGACTTATTGTTTCTTGTGTAACAATATAACTGTTTTATTGGCAGTTATTTTCCATTCAGCTACTTACCTATTGTTCAAATATAAGTCAGACAACCGATAAGACGCTTTATTTTCAAGCAGACTTTGAAGCGTATAAATTGGTTTTATAAGTTTTTTTTTAGGTTTCAGCATGTCGGAGTGATATTTTATCGAACATTAAACACATAATATTTGTCCAACGTGTGTTTTCTTTAAGTTGTATAACCATTAATTAGTAGCGTAACACATTTTGTGCATACAGTTTGATTACTTTTAAGCTCCTGTTGTTCTAATAATCTAATAATGTTTTTACCCTTTTTATACAGATACGTATAATTTTATGATTCGTACACTAAGACTTGTGGCAATGGTGCCATATGGTTTGGTGTCTAGCAATGATCACATGGTATTGATCGTAATTATTAAGACAGTCTGTTTGTTTACTTTGAATATTTTGTACAGTCAATTTATTACACTCAATAAACAAGGATCTCGTTAACCTTGACATACAAGTTTAATTATTTAATAGGAATCAACACATCCTTTTCCTATATTGGTGACTCCGACTTGATCTGAACACGCTAACTAGAAGCGTGCTGATATATTTGTGTGCCAAAGACGTGTGTTTCTACCTACGTTTATCAAGGTTAACCTCCGACCAATATGCAGCAGATCAGCGTCCTTTGCCAAGAGAACGAACAACTCCAGAAGCAGATCGAAGAATTATCTACAGCAGCAGAATCGAGGTGCAAATGCAGAGCTGCAGCAACCGTCGTCAGCACCAGTGATCATCGTCCTGATGTATGTACATCGTGTTGCTGTCAAGTTTGCTGTCGTGTTGCCTTTTTCATCAGACAAACCGAACCAGTGGTTTGCCCCGACAGACTCTCAATTCACAATCTTCGACGTCACGAACGAGGTAACGGAGTTCCACCATGTTGTTTCTCAATTGGACACACATATTGCTGCAGAAATCGAGGATATTTTAACAGATCGTTCTGCGCAAAATCCATACACGTTCGGCCTACAAAACTAATCGAACGGTTATCTTCGACTGAAGAACTTGTGCGCCAATAGATCAGCGAGGAAGAGCTCGAAGACCGCAAACCGTCTCAATTTCTTCGTTATCTCCGTTCGAGCTGGTGAGATCGTCGTGCAGTATAACCTCCTAAGGAAGGTCTGGCTTTAACGGCACGCGTCCAACGTTCTTGCGATCCTCACAACTCAGTTGGAATTGATACTCAAAAGACTAGCGGAACTCGCTTACAAGATCTTAGAAGTCGCTTCGAGCACACCATCGATCTCTGCAAACACCGTACAGCGTTACAAAGGTTCCGAGAGCATTATTTTGGTTGCAGTTGCCAATTTACAAAAATGTAACCTGGGTAAGGGGCTTCATCGAAAGTCCTCATTTTGGATTAGTAATACCTGATGGACCCTTAGCGAGAAGTTATCCTAGATCCGTACAAGACTCATACGCCAAAAACCAAATAGTACGTTGAGGCAGCATGGGATTTCCCGAAGCCTATTAGCCTAGAGCTAACAGTCAGAAAAGAAAGAAAATTTACAAAAGCAAATTGACGGAAGAGTCTTGACTTCTCGCTCTGGCCTGCGTTTTTGATCTCGTAGCTCGAAACGTAATTGCAACTAAGACAGTCGAGCTCCTACCACGAAACGCTGAACCTTAGGATCGAATTAGCTGGTATCGTTCAAAATTAAACAAAAAAACCGCAAAAAAGTGTGTTCCAGATTGCAGTTTTTCGGGAAACGATGAAAAAAACAGTGCGTAAGGACGGCATCTGGCTGTTTTTCACCTAATCCGTCTCATTGTAGTTGATAACACATGAAAACACAACTTTCTAATTTATTGGTACTGGTTCTGATTTATGTTTTTTTCTCGTTGTTTTCTTCGTGAACATCGTTTCCCTGTAAACTACGAGCTGAATGCCGCAAATTGAAGCAGAATCAAGACCTACGGTTTTATAACCTTGAATCTTAGATCGATGGTGTTGATGTGCCTATAATTGGTTCTCGTTTTATTGCTCATTATCATCTTTTACCCGATTGTTGTACAAAACCCATTATCATTGGAACTACCGATCTTCATGCTTTAGGTTTACCACGAACTTTTCGCAAATCAGCATAAACATTGTGAGATGATTCTTCACATTTTTCTACTTTCATTTCTGAGCGAAAAATCAATCACAAAACTGTTCAAATTTGTACAGCTTCTAGACAACTGTCATTTGATCATTATCAAACTGATTGTAACAATTGTGATTTAAAATACATTGGCCAAACAAAAAGTAAATTTAAAAAGAGAGCTAAGGAACATAGAGCATGTTTAAAATACCAACAAGAAGAAAGATCGGCCTTGGCAAACAAAACATACACTTCAAACTGGACACTCTTTTTCAAATGCAACATTATTAAAAGAAGTGCAAAATAAAAAAAAATCCTCGGCGCATATGAAACAATTTTTATGAAAAAAAACCAAAATAATCTAGTAAATAACGAACCTGGGACTTTTCAAAATTCACCGTTACTTTATTTGATCTAACTAAATATCAACCTTATTTTTTATATCAACCAAAATTGTTTATATTGTTATTTTAACCACTTTTATTCAGTTATGTGGGTCTGATGCTCATTGAGTACGTAAGGCCTCACAGAAATATAAAAAAGTATATTATTGGAGTGTTTGTTGTAAACTAATGACTAATTCCAATAAGAACAGAGCTTCTAGAATGTAATAATTGAAATGTCTTTGATGTTTAGCATGCAGAAATAAACACATATTATATATAAAATTGGGATTTATTTATTTACTATTTTAACATATAAAACAAATTATTCGAGAAAAATAAATAATGTTCTGGTGAAAACATACACATGCGCGCACACACGCACGCACGTGCTTATCTTGAGCTCCCGACGTATCATCATGGCTCTTTGTTCGAAATGTAGTAACCCAATTCCGCAGGATTCGGATTATGTTAAGTGTTCTATGTGTTTGTGTAACCTTCATTTTGAGTATACTGGTGTTGAGGAAGCAGTATGGTGTGAAAAGAAAGAATAATTGAAATGCAAAAATTGTGCTACTAAGTAAGTCATAGAGTAGCAAAGACACTAGCCTCTCTTAAGAATTATTAAAAAATTTGCATAAAGACCTTTAAAAATTATGGAGGACGCTACTAAACAACAATTTTCCACGTGTGGGTAAAGCCTTAATAAACAAATAGAGGAGTTAAAGGAGTCTGCAAACTTCATTTTCTCTCAGGTTGACGAACTTGAGGGAAAGTTAACCCAATCACTGAGCAAAGTTGAGGTCCTTGAAAGGAACAATGGAGATTTCGTTGTAATTTTTTTTTAAAGGAGAGACCGATCCCCTTTTAAGCCTTATTCTGTCCGTCCTCATGGGCCTCTGGCCTGTGCGAGGATCTTATCAAACAGAATAAGGGGGAGAGTCGATAAAGTACGAGGTTGATAGTACTGATAAAAAGATAAAAAGTGCAACGGTCACAGACAGGATTTGAACCTGCGCTATCTCTAACTCAGACCCAAAGTCCAACGACTTATACCGCTCGGCCATCGACACTCCCAATTCAGAATAGAAAGTATGGATCAGTACCTACAAATAGAAGACGTTCCCGAAGTTGCATTTGAACAGATGACATATTTGATAACAACAAATGTTAAAACGTTTCTTGCAAACATTAGAAGTGTGAAAAAACAATTTGAGGAACTTGTTCTTTATTTAAATGCTTCAAATAATAAATATGCCATAATAATCCGAAATGAAGTGCGGCTCTTGAGTGTTGAGGGGGGGGGGTGGCGGTACCAGCTTGCAGGTTACGACATGTTGTTGCAGCAAAGGCCTGATAACACAGCTGCGTTGTCATCATATACGAGTACGTGACTCTGGCCAGTCCTGCTCCAACCGACTTCTACTCCTCAACATTCCACAACTCGTGCATATCAACATTGATCTTTGTTTCAATAATGTTAATTATAAACTTGCCGTTTATGGAATATATCGTCGTGTAATGATTTAAATACGATAATTTCAAGAAAGAATCTATACATATCTTAAAATTAACAAATAATCCAACGGTTATTATTGGAGACATTAATATATGTACTTTGCGCAGTAAAGGCTCAGAGCGAGATTACTTGTATATTAGGTATATTATTTGGTATATGGGTTTGAGATTGTTATTAAAACCCCAACTAGAATAGTCAACAACTCAGTTTCGTGTGCAGATCAATCAGGAATTATTCTAAAAGCTTACGTTTTGAATATAGTGTTAATGTTCTGGGTATAACAGATCACTACGCATTAGATGTTTTTGTATATTTGGTATATGGGTTTCAGATTGTTATTAAAACCCCAACTAGAATAGTCAACAACTCAGTTTCGTGTTCAGACCAATCAGGAATTATTCTAAAAGCTTACGTTTTGAATATAGTGTTAATGTTCTGGGTATAACAGATCACTACGCATTAGATGTTTTTGTATATTTGGTATATGGGTTTGAGATTGTTATTAAAACCCCAACTAGAATAGTCAACAACTCAGTTTCGTGTTCAGACCAATCAGGAATTATTCTAAAAGCTTACGTTTTGAATATAGTGTTAATGTTCTGGGTATAACAGATCACTACGCGTTAGATGTTTTTGTATATTTGGTATATGGGTTTGAGATTGTTATTAAAACCCCAACTAGAATAGTCAACAACTCAGTTTCGTGTGCAGACCAATCAGGAATTATTCTAAAAGCTTACGTTTTGAATATAGTGTTAATGTTCTGGGTATAACAGATCACTACGCATTAGATGTTTTTGTATCAGTTACGCAAGATAAAAATAATCACGTTAAATGTATTAAACTAGTAGACAACACAATGTTAATACATTTGGTACTGGCAGACTAGTGTAGTGTTTGTAATACCAGAGATGTTAATTAATAGATGTATAAGTAGTTTTTATGAATTTTACAACTATTTCCATGAGAATTACTGTATTTAAAAAGATAAAGAGTACAAACAGAAGGAGGCGTGAACTGGCAACTGATCATCTGTTTAGATTAATTAATAGGATAAACGAAATTTATATGAGATACACTAATGGTAACTGGAACTTAGTTTTAAAATTAGAATATAAGAATATGCCGAATGTGGTAACAGAGCTAAATTATTATTCGGCTCTGAAAGTTGATTTCCGTGTTGATAGAAAAACAAATATTGGAGTGCAGTGGAAGGAGTAATAAAACAAAACAAGAATTTACTTGATCAGGCAAGAGTAAACAATGATGTAATTTAGGTATCAGCAGGAAATGAGTTAGTTGTTGCAAATGCTTTTAATGAATATTTTACCTCTTCTGTCCATGAGTTACGGTGCACTGAGTTTGGCATTTACCTTTTTTTATGAGAATTGTTCAGAAAATGACGTAATTTTTAAATAATTTTAGTACAGATTGCAATGAGGTGATCGATGTTGTAAAACGTATGAAAAATAAATATTCGTGTGGTACAGATTTACTGTTAGATAAAATAATGAAATCCCAAAAAATCTCACGGCATACGAAAAACAGTTAAAAAACAGTCCTAAAATTATGAACAACTCCACATTCGGAAACGGCCAAAAAGGAAGCCTATGCAGCTTTTTAATGTGGAACTTTACCAAAAATTACCTTAAATGAAACTGCCATTAATCATCATGTAAACAACGTGAAGAGAGAATGGCACAGTCAACAATGACTTTGATCACAAAGTTAAGAAATTTTTAGGCAATTAAAAAATAGATAACATCGACTCGACAGTCAAGCTGGTTGGTTTCATCAGGCATCTCTTACATACAGATGCAGATATGCTTCTTATCAGCTGGGGTTGTGGCCAACAATAAACCGTTAATAGTGCATTAATCATTGTTCGCAGAAATCACATCTTCTTATCACCGAACAATTCTTGTAGAGTGTAAGCACCTTTAGTTGATTATTGTAATTAATTCTATTTAAACCTGTGTCAGTATCAAGGAAATAGTCGAATAATACAAACCCAAAACGGCACTATCTGAAGTTGAAAGAATTAATATACAGATTATGGTAGGATACGACAATTTACAGAGATTATCAAAATTAAATTGGTGATTTTGGAAATTTAATTTTGTTATTTTTCAAATTATTATCATATTTTTATAGTTTGTTTTCAAGTTTGTCTCTTGTTATTGCTTTCAAATTTTTACTGTTATACTTGTTGAAATTTTATTTTTAATTGTTACCCTCTTTTTCTTGTCTAGACACTAGACTTGTTACACTTGTTTACTGTTTTTGCTCACCAGCTTCTAAGATGTTTTCCTCTTATTTGCTGTCCACATATTTAATGTATGTATTATTGTATATTTATATAATATGAGTAGGGTTATATTGTATTAGTTATATAAATATTGTTAGTTGTTATTGTAGAAATGGTGAACACCGTTCATGAATAAATAAATTATGCTAACTTGTAGCTCATCTATTTTACTCGTATGATATATTTTAGAATAGACCACTTATTTAAAAATATTCAGTTTACGCCACAGTCCGCCGCTTTGAAAATTTGAAAAATGAATGTGTGAAAGATCGTCTACACAGTGGTTGATAGAGGTCCACACCCAGCATCCACAAAAGGTGAATGTGTGGGCAGACATTCTAGGACTAAACATTATTGGTCCTATTATTGATTAAAAGTAGGATTCTGATTAGTTCCAACAAATTGGGGCGCCCTCTCATTTTACAGTAGACGTACGTGGATGGGTCTGAGAAATGGTATGCTAGGTCACCTGACCTATCACTTTTGGACTTATTTTGGGTCATTTGAAAAGAAAAGTTTATGAGACCAAGTTCTCTTATCTAAACGACTTAACACAAAAAATATTACATAAAGCGGCAGGCATGTCTGAAAAATTGCTACTAAATGTTATGAATGGAGACTACAACCGCTTTGCTCACTGTCAAACTGCCGAGGGGGAAAATGTTAACATATTATATTGTAAAAAAGGTAAGCTATAACGATATAATCATCTGGAACTAGTGAATGTTAAATTATTATGTGACATGCAGAACATTCTAAAGGCCTCCTCATGGACCGTTTCCGAATGTGGTGTAGTCGTTCACAAAATAGTTTTTTGTATGCTGTGAAGTTTTTGGGGTTTCATATAATACTAGGAATGACAACTAAGCTTTATTCAAGAATCTCAAGTTTGAACTTTAAACCGCCACCACTTTGGTAAACTTTTTGAGGTCGGCTCAAAGCCTTTAATCCGTATTAATTTTACAGTGACCAATTCTTCCAAAAATAAAAACTTGTGTCCAGCGTAATTTTTTTTGCTTAACACGTTTGGTGTTCGTAATGATGTGTATAATACGAAACCTAATAATTAGCAATGTTGCGGGCCTACGAGAGGTTGATAACTGTAAATTTGGGAATATGAGAATGATTGGCTT
Organism: Homalodisca vitripennis; assembly: GCF_021130785.1. Taxonomy (NCBI): domain Eukaryota; kingdom Metazoa; phylum Arthropoda; class Insecta; order Hemiptera; family Cicadellidae; genus Homalodisca; species Homalodisca vitripennis. The sequence goes on from NC_060214.1 coordinate 40,369,180, forward strand.
TAGACTACCAAAATCATTGTTGCGCCTACCGACGTAGAAATTGAATCAGCAGCTTGGTCTTGAAAACTAACAGAGGACAATGGAAAAGATTTTAATAATGAATGACCGGAAAATGTCATGACTCATTTGAAGCCACGGCGCAGCTAAACCGTTTGATGATTCGATTAGATAATCCGACCCTTCGTCAACGGAAATGATGGTTTTGAAAAGTCTTCGTGATCATACTTCCCGGAAGCAGTGTATCGGAATCCAAAAATAGAGACGAACTGGTTTTTTTTAGAAACAATAAACAATCCTATGATAAGGAATATATTGTTGGAGAGATTAATCAATCATAGAGGAACAAAAATTATTTGTTTACTGTATCGAAAAACTCAGTCTATATTTTTTAAATTTCAGCATCAGTGTAAGATTCGATATGTGGGAAGTACGATTATGTAGACGTTTCAAAGTCATCATTTCCTTTGTCGAACTGTCAAATTGTCCGTCAAAATAAGCCATCATCTTGTTTAGCTGCTTTCTGGTAACAAATGAATCACGCCATCTTATGGTCCTTCATTATGAAAATCTTCACTGTCCTCTGTTACTATCCAAGAACAAGCTGCTGAATCGATAAATGTACATTCATCAACCTCTCGCAGGCCTACTGCAGCATTGCTAATGCGTTATTATATTGTACACATTAATGTAGACACCAAACGTGTTAACGAATGAACGAATTAAGAAGGAAATAACAGACGTTTTATTCTTGAAAGAATTGGATTTTACTTCACTTTGTAAAATTGATTCGTATTAAGTTAATTAGGTACGGATAAACAAGGTTGTACTGTGTGCAGGCATGTGTGACCATATGCAATACGGCACGGACTTGTGAACAAGGTAACTGCCGTCATTTTTATTGATTCAATAAAACGTGGTACATAATTAGTACTTACTAGTACTAGTACCATCGTTTCCAATTAAAAAAGTGCCTTAGTACCAAGGAGATTTACTTCTGCCTTGTTTACACCTGTCGGTAGAATACTTACTGGATACAGCAAATACGATGTGTTACTTGCATCTGGTGTGGGAGAGGCTGGAAACATCCCCCCTCAAGGTTTTAATAAATAAGTAAGAACCGGATGAAATGGTAGACGTTTGACTTTAGCCCTTTAAGAACACTTCTATGACCTTAATTGTATTCGGAGAATGGTAATAAATGTATCATAAACCAAGTCCACGTTTTTAAAAACTACGAATTATTGACTTTCTAAATATTTGAAAGTTTCAATAGTTTATTAACATTCCAACCATTTGGATTTTCGTTACATAACCATTGTGTACAAAGTAACCCTCAAAATGAAAATGCATTTGATATTTCGAGGTAACATTTACACATGAAATATATCGTCCTCCCGATTGTACCAGAAGATACTCGTATATTCTTTATAATGAATGCACCGCTTACGTACTTAATGAAACAATCCATTTTTATTTACAATTTCACACTTAGGACAAACAGTGATATACCAAAAAAGTAGCTAAACTGGAAAAAAGGATATTCCAGTTTCAATGTTGGAAATTAGTTTAAAATTGCTTTAGAACCATTATTTATATCCAAATTTATATATTAATATAGGAATAAATTACACGAAACGCAGTGAATACATGGATAATGTCACAAATAAAAATACAGTCAATCGTTGATATTTTGTGGTCATTCTTTTATGATACTCTATCAACTCCTCATTGCAATCGCTAACTAAGCACAATATTCAAGACATGAGACGACAGGAACAAAAGTTTCATAATCATTAGGCTAATCTGTAATTTGATGTAAATCCATTATGTGTGTAGTGTGAAACATGCGGGCTAGTAACTTATCTAGTGTTATGTTTGAGGCTACAGACTTCAACTAAAAATAAGCTCGGTAAGAGAGAGATACAATTAGTTAAGAATATGCAGGAGAAAATAAACAATACGAAATTCGACTGGAATATGGAACAATGTTAGACGGAGTAAACAAGAATACGTAATTAATCAAGAAAGATCAAAAACTTAATTGATTGAGGATGAAAACACAGTTAACAAAATTATTATCAAAACGGTCCATCAGATAGAAGACGTCAAGTCGATCTAGGAAAAATATTAGTTGCACGAATGCTCATTGATAATGAATTGGACTGATAATCACGCACACTGGGTTCATTGAGAGACAGGAAGTGTGTGGTAATCCTTCACTGCATGTGCATACTCAGCAACGGAAACGGATATACAGTATTCGTACACTGAGAATGACAGCGTGCACAAAAGGGGAAATGGTGGCATCATACGACCGTCAAGGCATTTATTATTTATTTACTTAAATTCCCACGGTATAACCATTTTGCAAACTACTTTAATTAAGATGACTAACAACAGCAAATGCTCATAAAAATAGTACTGTATGAAAAATCAACAAAAATTTAACAACTAACCATGCCTATGACATAATAAATGAACAGACATAACAAAAATATAACTAAAACAATGTGAAACATAACAAAAGTGGTATCAATAACAATAGTGCAATAATCAGTAATAATATAACAAGTAATAAAAAATAATAATGCAGCAACGACAACAATAACAATGATAACAATAATAGACTAAATCAACAAAGATAACAGTAATGGAGAAATTGAGTAATTATTAATATAATAATTAATATAATATTGGGAGTGCCGATGGCCTAGCGGTCTAAATCGTTGGACTTTGGGTCTGAGTTAGAGATAGCGCAGGTTCAAATCCTGTATGTGACCGTTGCACTTTTTATCAGTACAATCAACCTCGTACTGTATCGACTCTCCCCCTTATTCTGTTTGATAAGATCCTCGCACAGGCCAGTGGCCCATGAGGACGGACAGAATAAGGCTTAAAAGGGGATCGGCCTCTCCTTAAAATAAAATACTGTGCAGGACTCGACAAGCTCACTCCGACTAAAATGTCTCCAGCCTCACTGTCGACACAGCACGTCTCAACGCTCCCAGTCGATTGCAGAAAAAGTCAACTCCACTGCACACCTCGTTGCCAAGCCGAAATATTCTTGGGACAGAGCTGAACTGCAGATAGTTGCGGTTTAAGTGGCCCAGCTCGAACAGGCGGCGTGACTTTGTGGCAGAAGGGAGACGAAATGCAATTCGCTCCAAAAGAGGGGGGGGGCAGACTACCACAAAGTTGACAATCTTGTAAAGAAAGACAACATCTGCAACCTCCCTTCTAACGACCAGTGGATGTAGCCGAAGCAAGTTCAGATGCCTATCAGGCTCTCTCCGGTCCAAATACCTAAGGAATGATTAGCCTAATAACTGCAAATCATAAATCTTTAATCTATTAAACATTATAATATAATGTACCTGACATACTTTCCTTACTTGATGTTACCAATGTGCATCGTTGGCTTATTTATAACAAAGTTGGAGTGCGTCAGACCACATGTTAGATGTATCGTAAAGTTTTTGCTGAAGTTACAGTTGGAGGAATTCAGCTGTGCTCGTAGGGCCCATATACTACCCTTTCAACAAATAAACGCTATCTGTGTGGCGGGTTGCGATTTCAAACACAAAAACACACTATAACAACTGAAAAACAAAGATGAGTTCTATTATTGCTATTATTTGGTATTCTCGTATTATTTAATTTCACCACAATCAGCACTGTCACAAAACAGACTGATTGTAGTGAGTGTGATGAGTTATTTGGGTTAATACGATTCCTGAAAGGAGGGTTTTACCCATGAGTCACAAGAAATGTTTTCGGGACGCAACGCATAATGCTACCCCGCCACCCCTCCCGCCTATCACCACACATTCAAGGTCACGTGCGCAGCTATAGTCCTAGAACTGTACATGTATTTTTCTTGATGTGTACTGTGGACAGATAGGAAAGGAATGCTTACAGTCTAGTGGGTGATAAGCTTCAATGACGCTCAGCCGAATTTCATCCATGAATATGCTCTTCAAACATGGCGTTGCCTTTGAAGAAATGAGTTTCATGAAGTCCATGGCTATGTTCGTTCTTATCCATTGGTCAAACAGAAGCACAACCAAATAAATCAGAGCCATCGATGATAGCAAAATATACTAAATTTCAAACTTATAGTTCCATTTATTCTTGGACATTACCCTTTGCTAACGCTCAACCAAATCCCAAGGAGTGACATTCACCATCGACTTGGTGTTCCACATATATAAATGCAAAATTTCAAGTTCCGTTATATAGATGTCATGCGGATATAGAGGCAGAAATGAAATGTTTCCAGCACTACAAGTGATAGGCTTAGCTAACACTCAGCCAATAAGTTTAGAATACAACCAATAAATTAAACACTGTCTCTTTACCTGTTGATTTTGTTAGGTTTATTGTTGTTATTTCCCGATTTGTATTTATTTCACGTTTTTATTATTACCTTTTGTTCTTAGAATATTTTTTCTGTTCATTAATTATTTTATTGCATTAATTTTAACCTGTTTTTCTGTGATGTTCTTTGACTCAATTATAGCGGCTCCGCCCTTTTGTGTTTCTTTTTTAAAATGTTCATTGTTAATTAATACAAGCACTTAGCTCATTTTTTAGTTGTTATGAATTACATTGTTGCAAATGCATTAAAGTTATTGTTGTTAAGTTTGAACCTGTTTTGTTTATTAAGTTTATATAGTTAGTACACACTATTGTATCTAGTCTATGTAATGGAAATCGTTGAAATACGAGTAAATAAAGAATTTTGTGTATAATCTCAAGCAAATGCCGATTGGATAGATTCCAATCCTCGAAACTTTATGCTGTACCTTTTATAACCTATAACGATGGCAAATATTCGAAACCTTGCTATCCTTTCATTTCCAGTGTATTGTAACGAATTTATAATATGAACCAAAAGAATTAATTATATTTATTTCCCTTTGCGCTAAGTAGTATCATTTCAGTTTCAGTTTTAAACTACCAATTGGAGTTTTTATCCTCAAAGTGCAGGTGTGTAGAACGATTGGTATTCACTCTGAGTCATCGTCCAGGAGCTTGCGGTTTGACGCAAATTGTTACAAAAACTTAGATGAGGAATTTAATCTGGGCTGCCTGGAACAATGAAAGAACAGTAGTTATAAAATTATACATAATACTAACTTGTACTTGTAGGAGGTATGAGTTATTAGTGCTTTGATATTAATCATGCCCTTCGTTGCTGGAACCAACGATTTTGAATATTTTTGATCTATTTCTGACATTCGTATTTAAATCTTTAGTTCAGCAAATTGCCAGATTTGCTGTGATTGAGCTGTTCTGCAGAATGCAAAATAATCTAAACCTACCAACACTCGTATATAGACACTATCTTGGCATCGGGGTTCGAACTGAATTATTCTACTACTGTACGTATAATCTATTTTAAAAACTAAAGCAGAAGCATTGGCAATTTAACTTAATCTATTATACAACGTTTAATAATAAGCAATTACTAATTAAAAATTCAAACAAATGGTCATTTCCCTACAAAATTCATGATTTACGATATTGCTTCGAATATATTCAGGGTCGTACTCAAATTTGGCGGGCCCCGGTTCTATATATTAAAAGCGAAAAGTTTGTATAGTTCATATCAATAAAACTACTCTGGTACACATTACTTCATAAAATACTATTTAAACAAGAGTAATTGTAATAATGAGCCGTGTAAAATGCTAAACCTACAACAATGATCAAAATTTGCTTGGGTAGAATGTTGGCCTCTTACCGGAAATTGGCGTACAGAAGACATTGTTTTGTAAGGTAATGTAGTACTCAGCCAGTCTTCCAGCAGAACCTCGCTACAGTGCGATGTTTTATATCGCAGGTCTACGTGCTGCAATGTGCATTTCTCCATGCAGCCAAGCGTTCCAGGAAGGCGATAAAGTCTTGCCATTGCAATGGTTCTGCAGGGATACGCTTATCTGCACGTCAGGTGCGTGCCACAGATAAGGTATTCATGCTATCAAGGAGAGTGAACAAACGGCTGTTCTGCTTACCCTTCAAACATGTTAGATCACTCACACCTGAGACAATCTTTTCCGTACTATTAGTCATGTCGATAACGCATGTGTGTGAATTATAGTGTTTAGGCTACGTGCAGTAACTAGGGCTTTGCTTTGGTGCGGGGGGAGGGGGGGGGTTATTGTGATTAAAGAGGCACCGCAGCAGGAGGTTAGGAATACAGCTGAACAACTTTAAATTTGAACAAATTAGATAAGCTTCATTGAAATTTAAAAGTTTAACTGCCGTATTAAAAAAAATGTTGGATGGCTGTTAAATTCATATATCATCTTTGGGTGTTTGGGAGGTAGTTCTATTTATCTTAGTAACTTCAATGTCTGTTATAATTCGTAAGTGGATGTACGACTAGATTTTCCGGATTTACACCTGATATTATTGGATTTTTAGAGTGAAATTTCTGCAAAATGCTAGAAATCTTGGGTCTTTTTCGTTTAAGGGCCAGCACAAAAGACCCTAGCTTGCCTATTCAAAACTCAGATCACGCGATGCTTGCCCGCTGCTTGCTCTTTTAGAAAAAAAATAACTCGAGCTTGCAAATTCCAAGCCCAGATCAACTCACCTCGCTTTATTGAACCCAAAACTCAGACATAACTAACGCAGGTTTCATTACGGGCAAAAGATAAGCGGCGCGCGTTTATCACTGATAAGATAAGACGAGTTTATACTAGAAATAGTACCTGGACTACTGCCCTACGAACTAATAACACCAAAAAAACGATTAAATACATTGTCAGTCAAGTATAGTATGTTTGTAAGGTGCTGGCCCTTAAACGAAAAAGACCCGAAATCTTCTCTTATTAATTTGTTTTCAGAAATGCATTATGTAACAGAAATGGTATTGTTAAAATTGTATTTGTGAACAAAAAGTATTTTTGTTTCTAGTTTTATTACACCATGTAATTATTTCCAAAGCTAAGCACACTTTACATTTTTATCTTAATCTGTTATTATCATTCCGTGGCTTTGCTTTCGCGCAAAACTTTGCTAGGTGAAATACCTTTATTAAAATATGACGTTATTGGCTAGAACACGAGGTTTAAGCGCCGATCAAAATAACAGCCGAGTCAGAAAATTAGTACACGCGCGCGCGCGCGCGCGCGCGCGTATATTAGTACGTCTCAGCGTAATTAACAAACATATAATTATTACACTAACAAGAAGAAATAACTCTAATGGAAAAATAAACAGCTAATGTTCTATCAGAAATGCCGAAAAGAAAAAAAAAATGTTTTGTCTTGAATTATTTAAAGTGCAAACCAAAAGGTATTTTATATAAGTTGAGCAGTTTCGCTGCTCAAAAATTAAATCTATTGTTATATTTGTTAACGTGTAATGCAACATTATTAATGCCTTTTAATTTATTACAATTTTTAATTTTGTCCTCATTGTGTTCTCTGGAATGTACAGCGAAGGACTTGTCGTCTTCATGAACAATACTATAAATAACCGATGACGTGTCATTCTAATACGAAGGGAGTTAGAGGTTTGACCTATAAGTTGTTTATTACTAAAAATACAATTAAGTTGATATTATGTTGCTTGAATCACCGTCAGTAGCCTTTTTAATTGGATACGTTTTATTAGTTATGTTTTTGCTTAATTTTGACTAAATGACATGATTTTTAATGTACCACAACGTGGTTTTTGACAGGGTTTACAAGCGTTGGTTTGAACTAACATATTTTTAAATTTTTTTGATTTTTTAAAGATGACCCTAGGGGGCTTTGAAAAAATATTTTTAGTTTCCAATGAAATTGTAAAATATGAAAAGAGTTATTTTCTTAAGCCCGGGGTAGAATGGGGTAACAAATTTAGGTTAATTTAGCGGAGAAAATTTGTCATAATTAAAATGTATTAGCTTATTAATTTGATTGTTTACAAGTTTACCAGGGTAATTTAATTTCTTGAATGTGTCAGGAATAACGCAATATAATATGTTAATTCGTTTCTTTACCACATAAAATGTTTTGCTAGAATGTCGAAACTTTTTGGAATACTTTTTCACATGTGTAGGGTGGCAAATATTGCATAGTGTTGGTATGTTTAACATGAATGTTGGTTCTTAAGAAAGGTTTCTTTTAACAACACATCAACACCTAAGAAGGCAATGAATGGTTGTGCAGGAATACATACAAGAGAAATGTAATCTAGAAAATTGTTGCAAAGCACAATTTTAAGTCTATAGCTGATATCATTCTCGACATATCCTACAAACAGACAGACAAATCTATTGCTTTAAGTTAAAAATCGGTCGTAATAATCTGAGATTATTAAAATATTAATACTTAACAAAGTGTGTCAAACACCAAGGTTCTCAACAGTAAATACGATAAGATATCAAAGAGCATGCCACAGAACGCAGTTACGAGTTAAACAATACTGGAACCCTGCACCTGGCCACAGAGTAATAAGGTATATACCTGGCGTAGAAGTGCTAGTCTTGACTTGTCAACTAGTCAGGCACCTCCGTTTCACCCCAAAAAGGGCTGGTCCTCCACCCGCAATCATAAATGGCTCAGAACTAACACTAAATCAGTAACTTGCAGGACGTGTCATCGGACAGCAGCAGTGGAGTGTGTCGCGACTCTTGAAATTTTGAATTATCTCCCGTTTAAGTTTGAAGCGTTTTCTTTTTCATTATGTTTTTAACTAGTTTTTGTTAAGTGACCTGATCGTCAAATTATATATTATGAAGTGCTTTTCAACAAATTGAATGTGAAATCTACGGCCAATAACTTTCAAATCTAAGTTGGAGAAATTGATTTTGTAGCAGGTACTGTAAAGAGGAAATCACTCTAAAATTAAAACGTATAGATACCCGAGTTTGAAATAACCACAGACTAACCAATATAGCTACAATAACAGGAGACACTGTTTAATTTAGCTGATTTATTTCTGAGTTTAACAGAATTGACGAGTCACTAATTAAGTTTAAATCTAAATCTAGTTGGAAAGCACCCAAACTAAGTTCGGATCATCCTCTTGAACAATTTCTCAATATTGTCATATCTAATATAGCTGATCCTAATTTTCCTGATTTTCTTCCGAAAACCACTAATATAATGACAAACAAATAAAAGCCATAAAATCTTTACGAAAAAACAAAAACATAATTATTGTTCCCGCAGATAAAGGAAATACTACGGTAATAATAAATACAGTTGATTATGCGTCAGAAATAAACAAACAATTAAGTGATGAAGATACATATAAGAAACTGGACAAAAACTTAACAGAACAGTTCTATTCCGACATTTCAAAATATTTAAATGAAAATTGTGAAAATGAAAATCTGTCCAAAAGTTCAATAGCTTTAATGATACCACAACATCCAAGTACACCAGTCTTTTATATTCTTCCCAAATTACACAAGAAAATTATGCCACCACCAGGACGTCCGATAGTATCTTCTTGTTCATCACCTACAGAAAGAATTTCTGCATATGTGGATCACCAGCTACAGGACTTTGTCCAAAATCTACCATCATTCATAAAAAATTATGATGACTTTTTAGATAAACTTAAAAATGTACCCCAACCTCTTCCTAACGATGCAATATTGGTCACGGTTGATGTCATTTCTTTATACACAAATATAGAACACGATGAAGGAATTGAATCTGTAACATATTATCTTAATCAAAGACAAATTGACACAAAACCTAGTACTTCATTTATTACAAAATTAATCCATTTTGTGCTTACAATGAATTGCTTCCGTTTTCAGAATACATTTTATTTACAACAAAAAGGCACAGCCATGGGAACTCGTATGGCTCCGTCATATGCCAATCTTTTCATGGGAAAACTAGAAACAGATTTTCTCAACAGTAAAAATTACAAGCCTATATTTTGGAAACGTTTTATTGATGACATTTTTTTTATTTGGACACATGGGAACCATAATTTAACCAACTTTTTAGAACATGTAAACAATTTTAGCAAATTAAAATTCACATTTGAGACGTCTTCAACATCAGTCAAATTTTTAGATATGGAAGTATTTATTGAAAATGGACATTTAAAAAGCAAAATAAACGTAAAACAAACGAATAATTTGGAGTATTTAAACTACGACAGCTGTTATCCAGTCCATATCAAGAGGAATATACCAAAAAGTTTAGCATGCAGAGCTCAAAAATTATGTAGTAATACAAATGGCTTGGAAAAATACATTGACGATATTATGAACGCATTCTTAAGAAGAGGTTATCCACGAAAATTACTTAAAGATAAACTTAATGTAAAAAAGAAAACACAACATTCTAAATTTGAAAACAGTGATCCAAAATTAATAGTTCAATACCATCCAGGGCTTCACAAAATTGATAATATTCTTAAAATAGCATTTAATACCTTACAAAATTCTAGTTTAACTAATGATATTTTAAAAACAACTCCTAGAGTAATCTTTAAAAGACCTCCTATTCTTAAAGATATATTGGTCAAACCTAAATTACCAATGACAAACACCAATGAAAAATCAATACCAAAACAAAAAGGATCACATCCGTGTAATAAACCAAGATGTTTGATTTGTAAAATGTTACCAAATTCTTCAAAATTCACTAGTAGCAAAACACACAAGGCATATCCTATAATCGGCAACTTGTCTTGTGAATCTAAAAATGTGATTTACCAAATTCAATGTAAAAAATGTCCAGCAGATTATATTGGCTCAACAACAAATACCTTGAGGAAAAGAATGACAGGACACCGATTTGATTATAAACACCAAGATTTAAAGAAAACTATCACAAGGTATAAGAAGGTATAAATCACAATGAAACTTTTGAAAATACATATTCAGTCAAACCTATTCGGCAAGTACATACAAATTCAAACCTAATTTACCTCAGAACATTAGAACAAGCACACCAATTGGTTTTAAACAGCAAAATTCCACATGGACTCAACATCAGATAACTTAGCCAAAAACGTCTAAATTTGAAATCAACATATGGAACAATTGTTTAGTTCATGTCATCTGTATTTTTTATTATTATTATTTATTCACTGTTTATTTACTTTAGTTTGTACTGTTTTCTTTTATATTTTTATATTTTATACAATTTTTGCATCTGAAGACGGTTTTCACCGAAATATAGTGCCAATGTTTTAAAAACACTTTGTTTTAATTGTACAGTAATTTACTAAAAATCATATATATTCACATATATAATCGAATTAGTGTCCCGCCATTCTTGTCCTTAAGGTATTTTTAGTTGAGTCAATATAATCTGCTGGACATTTTTACATTGAATTTGGTAAATCATATTTTTAGATTCACAAGAAAATTTTCCAATGATAGGATATGCCTTGCTTGTTTTGCTACTAGTGAATTTTGACGAATCTGGTAACGTTTTACAAACCAAACATCTGGGTTTGTAACATGGATGTGTTTATTTTTGTATTTGTTTTTTATTAGTGATTGTCAATAGTCTAATTTAGGTTTGACCAATAAATCTTTAAGAATTGGATGCCTTTTAAAGATTATTCTAGGAGCTGTTTTGAAAATATCACTGGTTAAACTAGAATTTTGTAAAGTATTACATGCTATTCTAAGGATATTATTAATTTTGTGAAGCCCTGGATGGTATTAAAATATTAATTTTGGATCACTGTATTCAAATTTAGAATTTAGTATTGTTTTCTTTAGATTCTTGGATAACCCCTTCTTAAGAATGCATTCATTACATCATCAATGTATTTTCCAAGTCAATTATGTTACTACATAGTTTTTGAGCGCATGCTAAACTTTCCGGCACATTTCTCTCGAAATGCACTGGATGACAGCTGTCGTAGTTTACATATTCCATAGTATTCGTTTGTTTTACGTTTAGTTTGCTTTTGAATTGTCCATTTTCAATAATACTTGCATATTTAAAAATTGTATTGATGTTCAAGACGTTACAAATGTGAATTTTTATTTGCTAAATTTGTTTAAATATGATAAAAAGGTTGTTGTTAAATTATTCTACCCATGTGTACAAATAAAAAATTGTCAATGAAACGTTTCAAAATATAGGCTTGTAATTTTGACTGTTTAGAAAACCTGATTCTAGTTTTCCCATAAATAGATTGGAATAGGCCTATGTCGGAGAGTACAGTTTCGTTTTCCGAACATTAAGTTAGGTAGTTGTGATTCATTTTGTCACATTTTCATACTTATGTTTTTCTGAACATTAGCTTACAAGTTTCTTTTTTTAATCCACTTACTTCCTAGTTCTTAACACATCTACCGTTATAACTCTATATTACAGCTTTAGTAGCTTATTTAATTATTACTGTACTATAAATTAAGCCCCTTATGTTAAGATATGTTCAAGTTATGGCTATGCATATGAATGTGTTGTTCTGTCCTATTAATTGTAATAGCTTGCCAATCCAACACAAAATATATGTACTGTCGTTTTAAACTATACGCAAAATATGATAAAATTAAGACACTTTACTGCAATATTCGTTTTACACCATCTTACATTTTTTCAAGCATCTTTGGAGGTTTCAAGAAGGTTCAATATTAATATAATTAATTGAATAAACCTTATTGCAATATACGTTTTAGGCCTATATACTTGCAATGTTTTGCAGATCTGTTTGGCAATAAACAAATATAATAAAACGAATCTTAAAGTCAACTGATTTGTATTTTCTTACAATACCTAACTATTCATTAATTCGTAATAGATAACAGAAATCAGAACCGTTCAGAACTGAGGTCGCTAGAAAAGGACGTTATTTAAAGTAACAGGATAAACAACAGTATTTCCGCGTAACAACAGTTGTCCCCGCAACGTGTTGCGAGAAACTCTCTGTTATTTTGGCAACGTTGTGACAACAAACAATGGATTCACTTGTTTCGCTTCCGGTAAGCTTCACCTGGAAACAGTCTAAAGCGGCAGACTTGAAACTCTTCAGCTGTTTGAGTAGGCTAACGGTTTTATTTGCCGAAAATATATCTACAGCTTGATAATATCGGCCTCTACATCATATTTATAAAGCTCTAATGTAATTTATATTTAATAGACAAAATTAAGTCTTCATTATGTTTAATAGGTACCAAAAATAAATAATTCAGTTTGACTATGTTCATGTGTGTTCTATAGTTGTGAAAAGTTATTTGCACATTGTTTAAACCTATAAAATTATTAAAAAAAACTAAAATATTTTTTGTTTAATTCTTCCTAATTAATTATTCTAATACGTACTGCAAATCCATATTAATAGATTTTAATTGTCTAATTAATTCTCATCGATAAAATGGTATGAACGATTTATCAGTCATATAATAAAACCACGATTAAAAGTGTTATTACATTTTGCAATACTTTATTGGTCTAATAACATTTTGTGTTAAAAATAGTATTGTATTACAAATTATTATAACCAGAGATTCTTTTTGAAAGTTTTTTCTTAATTTTACCAAGATGTGTTTTAATTACTTCAAAATAAATTATAGTAACGAGGCTAAGCAGATTTAATGATCAAGTTTTAATACATTACGATAGTTTTTTTTATGAGGGAGAGGCAGGAAAAATGGAATTACGCACGCAGGTGGCCAGCCTGTAGTGTGGGACTCCCCTAATAACGGGTTTACCCACTAAAAACCTTCTCTACTCTTTAGGATTCTAACCTGGGATTATTTATCACATTATAGTAGAGAATTTATAGCATGACCGGTGACTTCGAGATGCGCCGTAAGCAAAGACGGAACTAAAGTGGTGGGGGGTGGAGCGGCTCAGTCTGTTGCCGTATTTAGCCTTGTGAATTTCGGTCACTAGTCTTCTATACGTGCCGCCCAAAAAACATTCGCTTGTGCCAATTCACGAGTTGTAATACAATTTGTGAATTAATTGCGTTGTGCTCATTACGTTTTAAGTAAGAGTTTGTGATGGATCGTAATGTAAAAAGTAAAATTGGAGGTAGAAAGGTTATACACGGCCAAGCAAGAGAAGTGATTGCAAATGTTTACCATTTTATGAAACGGGAAGCAGAAACAAACACACTTATAAATTTGAAGAAAGTTCAACAGCGTGTCGTAGAGGCAACTGGAATTTCTGAAAGTACGCTGAGACGAATTTTGAAGGAGGAAAAAAATAAGTCCAATTGGCAATTCTTTTAGTACGCCCAACAAAGTAAGAAAACGCAAACATACTAAAAGTGATCTGGACAATTTTTATTTGGGTGTTGTTCGAAGAACAATAAACAATTTTCATCGACAACGGGGTTTTGTTATGTTAACTATTGCGTGTGGATCGTTGGCGTTATTGTTATTTTAAGTATACATAATTAAATTAACTTGATACAAGTTGGTAGATAAAACTGAGTTTTTTCTACTGTGTATATTGACAAATTATTTTAACCAGTTTTATATTAATTTTTAATTTAGCAGCTAGGCTATGTCAGTTAAAAATTTTGTAGTGTATAATTGTATCTACACATTTCGGCAGAACATAGTCATTGTTAAGATCACGTACATCCGGTCCCAATATTTCCAAGATTTCCTGAATTGAATTCCCCATCATAAAAGTCCGTCGCCGTAACTACAAAAGAGTCTAGAAATGTTTAAATATTCTCAAGGTCTCCCTCCTATACTAAATTGCTCATCATAAAAGACCACCGTGGTAAGAACATAAGGGTCTAGAAATGTTGGCTAACACTACAATATTCGGCTCCCGCCAACACTATGAGCCGGGAGCCGAAAACTCTCAGTAGGGGTAGTAGCACCGTATTCACTCCCCTACTCTAGATTGTGCCCCCACGCGCTCATCTCCTCCACTCCTCACGCGCATCCCACCGGTCATGCTATAAATTCCCTACTATACTTCAGGCTAGGCCTAAATTTGGCTTAGCCCGTGGGTCTCGCTCCTTATCCAGCCGCTCGGTCAAGGGATTTGGGCTACTTCGCGGTCCAGATCGGGTTTCTTTTCCAGGAGGATGCCCTGGACGAACTGTGACAAACAATTCCAGTTCCCCTCATTCTCCATAATCTTTTCGCAGACCGTATCCACCGAAAAAACACCGAGTTTTCTTGTGGCCTCCAGGCGGGGCCTTTCCCAACGCGGACAGCGGAAGAAGGTATGTTCCGCGTCGTCGGGAACGCCCGGGCAGTAGATGCAATCCGGTGAACCGGTCTTGCCCATCCGGTTCAGGTACGACTTGAAATAGCCGTGACCTGTCGGGAACTGCGTGAGGTAGTAGTCCACCTCACCATGCCGCTTTTCGACCCATGGTTGAACCTGCTCGATGAGTCGCGCAGCCCGTCGTTCTCGGGTTTCGTGCTCCCAGCTGTGTTGTTACTGCTGGAAGGTTTGGACACGCTCTTCGGATCTTGCTGCGTCCTTACCGATCTCACCTTGTCTCTGATAAATCGCCTTCCTCTCCCCTGCCAAGAGCTTGACAGTCCGGCGACCAGGACGGCAGGCTCGGATACTGTCCGATAGGCGGAACACACCCGGAGCGCAGCTTATAGTCAATAGTCAATAGTCAATTTTTTATTGCGGAGACAAAATACATGTGTATAGCAAACGTCAAATATGTTAAAATTTGGACATACATACCACATCGAGCTCTCATTCAGACATACATTTGATCACTCATTCCACGTTCATCCATCGCCAATAATTCCCACTTCGTTCTAGAGTCAGTCTTGTTATTGTGTGGTCTCCCAGTCATACTCCAGAAACTCTTATATTGTAAAATGCATTTGACACTAAACAGCGTTTTAAACGAGTTTTTAACGCCTTGAGCGTCGAGGCTTTTCTTAATTCATTAGGCAATCTGTTAATAAAATGAACCCCTGCCTGTGAAGGCAAGCGTTCATAAACCACCGTCCTGTGTCTCCCAGTTCGGTAGTTGTCTCTGCCTCTAGTCCCGTACGAGTGAATGTCTCGACCCGTAATCAAGGCACATTTAGACATACAATACAACGTTGTTTGTAAAATGTAGAGGCTAGGCAGAGTTAACAGTTGCAACCTTTTGAAAGTTGACCTGCACGACTCTCTAAACTTTAATTTTGCAATGGTGCGGATCGCTCGCTTCTGTAATTTAAACACTCTTGAAAATTGGTTCCTTGCACAGGCACCCCATAGTACCAATCCGTAAGTGAGGTGTGGATAAATCAAGCCATAATACGCCGTTATCAGAACTTGACTTGGGCAGTATTTGGCTAGAGACCTCAGAACATAAATGCCTGAGGCTAATTTTGAGCAAACGTGATCGATGTGAACATTCCATGTCAAACCTTGATCAAGGTAAATTCCAAGGAATTTTGAGGAATAGACTTCTTCTAGTATTGTATCCGCTAACATAACGCTAGGTCCATACTCAAAGTCTACTGGGTTTAAAGTGAAATTTAAAACGTTAGATTTAGATGAATTTGTATTTAGATTGAGGCTATGAAAATGTTGGACACAATTGTTCATTCCAACAAATGCGTTTTGTTCCAAATCTGATTTCGAAGATTCGTTAAAACAAAGAGTCGTATCATCAGCATACTGCACGATTTTCCCGTGTGGTAGTGATGATTTTATGTCATTAACATAAAGCAGGAAGAGAATTGGACTGAGAATGGATCCTTGAGGAACTCCATAACTCATATTTACAGAATTTGAAATATGATTAGAAATTTGGACAACTTGAGTTCTATGGCTTAGGAATGAACTAAGCCATGTGAGAGGCACGCCTCGAATGCCATGCGATTCCAGTCTGTCAAGCAGTGTAATATGGTCAACACAATCGAAAGCTTTAGATAAATCGAGAAACACACTTAAAGTGTGATTTCGACTTTCCAATCCCTCTACAATCATATCGACAAGACCCACAATTGCATCTATTGTCGATTTGCCCTTTCTGAAGCCAAATTGGTCATTTGACAGCTGATTGTGTTTATTCAGAAACTGAAGCATTCGCACTAAAAACAACTTTTCAAATAGTTTGCTTAAAATAGGCAAAATAGAGACAGGCCGATAGTTATTCATGAGTGTAGGGTCGTCTTTTTTAAAGATAGGGGTTACTTTTGACATCTTCAGGAGTGAGGGAAAAACTCCCAAATGAAATGAGGAATTTATCAAGGCGGTCAGAGGCCTCACAATATGCTTCGAGCATTTTTTTATGAGCCACATTGAGTTTGAATTAAGATCATTCGATTTTTTGGCTGGGAGCTGCTGAATAATACTGACGAGTTCTTTCTCGTCGACCGGTGCCAAGCACATAGAGGCTGATGGAATTTGTCTTCTCGTGGAGTTTGCTACAGGAGCCGATGGCCGAGGGCCTTGGTCACAAGCCACAGTTGCAAAAAAATTGTTAAACTCGTTAGCCACCCCAGTTTCATCATCCAAAAGCCGATCCCCAATTTTGATCTGTGCTATTTTTGAAGGATTTGATTTATTGTTAACGATGCCCCAAATAGTTTTAGAAATGTTTTTTGAAGATATAATCGCTTTTGAGACATCATATGCTTTTGCTGCATGGATCACCTTTCTATAAATTGTTTTATATTTCCGGAAAAATGTTTTAAAATTGTCATCTTGTGTTTGTTTATAAATTTCAGAGTAAAACTTAAGTTTTTCTCTCGAGATGAGAATTCCTTTAGTGATCCATTTATTGTTTGTCATTTTTTGCCCAATTTTGATGGTTCTTTTTGGACAACATAGATCTAAATAAAAGTTTAAATAACTATTAAAAGTTTCAAACTGTTGCTCAACTGGTTTGGATAAATTTAGAAAGTCCCACTTTTCTTTCGAAAGGAAAGAGTTGAGGAGAGCGATATTTTCTGGCCTTGTGTCTCTTACGGTTTTGGAAATTTTGGGCTCCCTAATGAATTTTGTTCCACTAATTACGGCCTCTTGGCCATAGTGGTCAGAAATCGCTGTATTCACCACAGACACTGCGACATTAGGAAGGTTGGAGATAACATTGTCAATAGCAGATTTTGTCGTTGCTGTCACTCTTGTTGGGGTCTTGACAAGCAACTCGAGATCAAATGACCTTAATAAATCTGCTAATCGTTTTGTGGTTTACTGGTTGTTGTCCAAGACGTTTATATTAAAATCACCCATCAGGATGTAGTCAAGGTGATGATTCGTCAGGTCCGTTAGTAAGGATTCTAATTTTGTAAAAAACATGTTTTCGTTGCCACTGGGAGACCTGTAGATGCCAATGACAATTAATTTTGAATTTTGGGTTTTAAGTTTAATTCCGACTGCTTCAAAATGTTTCTCGTCTGTTTCTTGAATAGAAAAAGTTTTTGAAATGAAATTTTGTTTCAAAAAAATTGCGACCCCACCTCCTTTGGAGTGATTACGACAGTACGAGTTCGCCAATTTAAAATTTGGAATTTTACATTGCTCAATGTGTTTACTGTTGAACCCGTTTTCGGTTACAACAAGTACATCTGTGTTCAGATCTTCACACATGAGCTGAAGTGCATCCAGTTTGTTCATGGGCGTCATTTCAGCTTTTTAACTGGGGTGGCAAGATCTACTGGGGGGTATGGAATACCCCCCAGGTGGAGGGGGGGTCCGGGGCCCTCCCCCGGAAAATTGTAAGAAACTGGCTTTAAATTTGTTAGTATTTTAAGCTTTTTCAAGCTATTTTTACAAAAATTTTACTGCTAACAACTTAGCCTAAAACAATAATTTTTAATGAATTGAGTTATTAACTAAACCACAAGGTCCACAAGTGAGGTAATTATTGTTCACACACAACTCAAAAGTGTGCCCAATTTTAATTTATGTGTGCCCAGCCCGTTTGTTTTTTATAAAAGGAAAAATCAAGTAAACATGATCAAACAAATTTCACTTTATTCTATGTAACCAGACTGCATCCACAAGTTAGTTTTAAACAAAATGAAGCCTTCTCTTCTGGCTTGAATTGAAGTCATCAATTACTTTTGAAATGTCTATTTCTACACTCCTTTCAATAGCCAAAAGGGCTAACGAAGACAACCTCTCCTGGCCAATAGAGTTTCTAGTATATGTCTTTAACCGCCGTAAGCATGAAAAGGATCTCTCACACGATGCCGAGTTCATTGGAATTGTATAGTACAAACGAAAAAGTTCAAAAAGCATAGGGAACACACTTTTCAAAGATGTTTGTACAAAAACGTCAGCTCTTTCTTGGATACTTTTGCTTCTTGATTCCTCCGTTCTGTTAAAACAGTTTAGTTCAGACAGAAGAATGTCATAGTCTAAACTATAGTATTTACACACATACTGTACACTGGCTGTGTCTATATCACTTCCACCTAGAACTTTGCTTAAGTGGTTAAGTACATCTAGGTTGTTTTCTTGAAGCCTGGCCTCTATCTCCTCGCTTAGGATATCAATAACTGGCCAGAGGATTGAAACTTTGTAGTACTGTTGTACAGATTCAAATGGAGCTTTACTCCCACCCCCGATTTTTGAGGGAATTTTGCCCTTTCTTGGCAACTCGGCAGCTCTAAACCCGCACGTGTCAGCAATTTCTGTGCAGTGATTGAACAACTTGGTGAAAAACTCATCTGTTCTGAAGGATTGCAAAACTTCAAGTGTGCTGTTTTTTACAGATTTCACAACTTCATAGGTCACACTGCTTGACTGAAGGGTCTTTGACAGTATGTCACATTGTGTTAGAACTCTCCTGAGTAATAGAAGGTCAAATACAAAGTTGAAGTCCTCCATATTTTTCAACAAAGCATTGGCTTGTCCACCACTGTCAGGGTCTGTTTCAGAAATCTCTCGTAGTGTCGTAAGAGTGGCATCAAAATTATCTAACAAAGAACGCACTGCTTCGACACGGCAAGCCCATCTGGTATCACTCAAAGACTTCAATGTTGCTGTTCCACCACTAAAGCTTTTTGCACTTTTTTGAATGTTTTCAAAAACAGCATGTCTTTTAGTTGATTTCTCAATGAAGTTGTAAAGACTTTGAAGCACAAAGAAGGTGTTTCTTATTGAATTCACGCTTGTGCAACAGCTTACAATGCACAAGTTCAATATATGTGCATTGCAGTGAATGTACATTGCCATGGGGGCTTCTTGTATAATTCTAGCTGCCACTCCTTTGTAGGGACCCCTCATGTTCGAAGCCCCATCATAGCACTGAGCACGCAGATGTTTAATATTCAAGTCCAGTGAAATCAAAACGTCCTTAAGTACATTTGCCAGTGTATCGCCATCAGTTCTTCTAGCACGGTAAAACCCCACAAACGACTCATGAACTTCTAGTTTATCATTAACATGTCTCAAGACAATAGCTACTTGCTCGTGCTTTGCTATGTCTTGGGTCTCATCAGCTATAATGGCAAAAACATTTGCATCTTTAACTTCTTTGGCAATGTGCAACTTAATTTGTTCCCCAATTATGGACAGAAGCTCATTCTGGAAAGTCGCTGAAGTATATTGAAAATTTTTGCGATGCTCTACAAAGAATTTGTTTACTAAACTATTATCTTTGGAACGAAGCCTCATCAGCTCCAAAAAGTTTCCTCTGTTTTTTGAATCTGTAGATTCGTCATGACCTCTTAGAGCAATAGATTGTCTCCCACAAAATATCAGGGATTCACACAAAGCCTCTAAGTACAATCTGTTTTCTTGTACTTCTTCTGAATACTTTTGATTTACTTTTTCAATAACAGTGCCACTTTTGTCGGCTTCTCTTAAAGAACTGAGTTTAGTGTTACTACTTCGATGCGAGTTACTCTTTTCATGATTCTCAAATACTTTTACAGCTTTCTTCCATTTGGAAAACCCACTGAGTGTAAATACATTTTCTGCATTTTTTTCTTCTGGGCTGTAAAACGAACGGCAGGCAAAACAGAACGCTTTGTCAGTTAGAGGACTGTATTCCAGCCAAGGATACAGTTTATACCACTCTGGCCTAAATTTCCTACCATCCGTTTTAGGGAAATTTAATTCTCGTGGTTGGAATGAGCCTTCCCTAAAAAACGCCTTAGCCAAACCTGGGCCATGAGCAGGATCACGTTTATTAATTACAGTGATTGTCAATTGGTCAGATGAACTAGAGGAACAGCTAGGACTCTGCACTTCATCTGTAGGAGTAGTTGTGGTATCTTCATTTGTAGTTGTGGTTGTTAACTGAGCCGATGACGAATCTAAAACGTCTACTACAGCCGGTTCTGGTTCATGTTCCAAAACAACTCCTTCTGGTAGTTCATCTTCTAACCGTTTCTTTTTGTTTGCTGGGCCTGAGCTAAAGTAGGACAGCAACGAACTCTGCCCTTTTTTGTTCTTCTGAGCCTGAAAAAACCCCATTAAGAATAGCAAAAGAACATTTAAATAATGGCAAAATGCTACTAGAACACAGAGTCCTAAACCTAAAATTAATACAAGTCTAATATAACATGCATAGGCTTTGCACAATTTTTTTGATTTTGGGCGCTATTGTGTGTGACACTATTTCTCATCTCTTTGTTTTGACATCGTACCATTTGATAGGGGATTGAAAGGGCAACAAAAAAGATGCCCTGACATTTGACTTCAAGTTTATGGTTTTCATACAATTTAGGTTAAGAAATTTTAAATGGCAATCATTTTGAAACTAATGATTGAATTAAATTGGTAATTCTTCTGAATATGGATATTGTATTAGATAAAAACCATGCCAAGTTTGAGTTAAATCGGTCAAAACATTCTCGAGATATAAATAAAAATTTAATAAAACAAAATGGTAGATATCTCAAAAACGGTGTTTTTAAGAAAACCATTATTCTTCATTTTTACTTTATTTTGATTTATCTACCAAAGTTTTGTTTTGTAATTTTGGGAAATTTTGTGTAAAATTTGTATCGGAATAAACACAGCCTAACAGCCAATGAGTAAAACAGTCATACTTTTTATTTGCATACTGTAAACTGTACTTAAGAAGCTGTAGGCGTACACGAAAACCCAAGTCTGCCTACATTACCAGGTTTCGAAATAGTTTAAAATTTGCTATTAATCTGGTATTTTTATTACACATAATCTTTTTTTGCCTAAAGATAAAGTTCATTTAGTGCCTTACTCTACGAGTTGATTGTAAAACATGTATTTTAAATAATTGCAAGACCATAAAAGATCTGGATGTTTACTAATTATTTTGTTTTGTATGACCTTTTTAGTCATTGGCTCTTCGACACAAACGTCTGCAGCCTGACAGCCACGGCATTGCAAAAACAGCTGTCAAACACAGGAAGGCGGGAGTTATTAAAATGACAGTAACATAACCTAATTAGAGGTATAAGCTGAAATTACTTAATTTCAGGTGATTGGATGGTATCGTTGTTATTTTTACATATATAGGTTAAAGTAGTGTTGCGTTAAATGTGAGGTTATATGACATCGGTAAAAGCATTTAGGTGGCCAAACAAACAAAAATAAACCTAGTATTCCATACCGTACTATAAAACAAGCTACTTCCCTTATATATGCAAAAACTTCTCCTATACCAACCAATTACACCTATAAAATGTTTAAACAACTAAAACCATAACCGTAACAATGCAGAACTAACTGGCAGAACTAATAAAGTTAGAAGTTGAGGTTATGTTTTTTGGGGGCCATTTATTGAAATCTAGTCAGTAAAAAGATTTTCTATTTTTCAGCATTAGGCCTAGTTGGATGTAAACAAAGATGGGGAAACTCCAGAAACTGACCAACACCTAAGTTTAACCTACGAAATAAGAAATAACTGAACTAAACTTACCATCTCTTAGTCCATGCAATCATACGACGGTTCACTTGAAATGTAATTCACATCGTACTGCAACTGCACTAATCGAATACATCTACTGAGGAGTAAGGTTAAAGTAGGCAGGCGACACGACAGACGTTGTCTGCTTCTAGCTGTAAAGACAATATACTACAACAGGTGCCCTGTTGCCAAATCTCCCTCGCCAACTGTGTATTACAGAGTTGCCGTTTCCAGACGGCAGACGAGAAGCAGCCTACATTGCTCATTCTCGCTCTTCACGCATTTAATGTTCCTTATTTCATTTCGTAAATTCTACTACACCAATATTTCATTTTAAGTTTATGATTTACAAGTTTTTAAAAGACGTGCTATCTTTCTGTGCTAAACTAAGCAAAATTAATGGAGAATTGATAAAGTTAAAAGGTTCCCTATTGGTAGACTTGTATTTTCCAGTTTTAAGTAAGTTATATGTAAATTATTTAGACATTTACTTCAAAATTCTGGGGTGGCAAAATACCGGGCTCCACAATTCTGGGGTGGCAACTGCCACCCCTTGCCACCCCCAAATTACGCCTATGAGTTTGTTAGTTGCGAATTGAGCGTTTTGGTGAAGCAGTCTCAATGAAATTTGGATTGGAACTTTTCCAATAGGTTTTTGTTTTTGTTTTGATATATTCAATTCTGCCTGTCGATCCGAAGTGGGGACCCTAAAAAAGTATGGTGTTCTGTCGATCGAGAGTCAGTCTGTCGTTGACTTGGTGTCGTTTGGAGGCTGGAGGTCTCTGGTTGATCGGAGGATCTGACGGCGGCGGCATACGTCTCATGACGTAAGGTTATTGGTCCGGAGAGGTCCATACAGGTAGGCGGCGACTGCAGCTCGGCGACAGGTTTTGGACGTCGTAGTTTTCTCGCAGATACAGCGATCATACCGCTGAGTACTCGTTTTCCCAACTGATTGAGATGTTGGCCGTGTTGAGTAAACAATCGCCTACCCAACATCGTCACGTCCACCATTGAAGCTCCCACCTTCTCGAGACACTCATGTAGCGTCATATTAATTCGCCTCACTTCTCTATTAATGTATGAATCCCAATGATCTTGATGGCGATGAAACATGGAAACCACAATAACATTAGTGTGGTTGTGCCTCATGATAAAGTTCATCATCTGGCTTACGAGAACTCTAGCAGGTCGATTATTTCTTGGAGTGATGTCTGAGAGGTCGTTAGCCCCAGCCATAATAACGATCGTGTCTTTTGTGAAGTTTTTTGTCATACTATGAGCATTTTCCAAGACATGGCTCAACGACGCTCCTGAGCACGCATTGATAAATACTTCACATCTCGAGGAAACTTTTTGTTCTAACAGGTGAAATATATTTTTACCATGGCTGTCAGCAAAGATATGAAGTTTATGTGGTATTTCCGTGGCCTTTTCTTTATCAGACTTATTTAATGTTTGGTACTTTTGTGTTTTGATGATATACTTATTTTGTTTATTTGTTTTCTTTTTCTTACTTTTTTTTATCTCCACAAAATCCTCAGTGTCCGAGATATGTCCAGACAACAACGAGAAACCGTTGCTTAAGGGCAGAGGTGAATGGAGTGACGAGCTCTCGCTAACATCAAGTGAGCTGACTCCAGTAGTATTGCGCTCAGCCTCAGTACGCTCATATGATGAGGTTCGGAGACGTTCATTTTTGTTTTCTAACGTCCTGATGGTCTGGATCATGTTTTGCGTCTCCTCTCTCAGAATTACACAACGCTGACAAGGCTCGATCTTGTCTGTGATGTCTTCGGGGAGTTCATCAGTTTGCACGGCCAACTCCCGAACCTCCACATGACGACTTTTGAGAAGATCGACTTCCTTTTCTTTTTGTTCAAGCTGGAGGTGCATTGACTGGCACTGGAGAACCAGACACGATTGCTGATGGGTCAACTGATTTATGCGTTCAATCAGCTCGTCCTTGGTTTTCATGTAAGTGTCCTCAGTCTGAGTACCGCAATCCGAAAGTGACTTCTTATTGAACAGTCGTGATAACAAAGGTGAGACTGACGGACTATCGTTAATTGACAGACTTGATTCTGACACCTACGCCTTGACAGCCTGATTCTGACAGCCTTGACGCTGTACCCGGGCGAGTCGCAACCTATAGAACTCCTTTGGTAAGAGCGTCTACCCACACCTCTGCCCCATAAAGGAGCACGGAATGGACTGCGGACATCAATAACCACCAGGATGGCAGGCTCGGATACTGTCCGATAGGCGGAACACACCCGGAGCGCAGCTTGACGCTGAACCCGGGCGAGTCTTGCTAAGAGTAAGCGAAAGACCATGATCGGACATCCAGGCGTTGACCACGCGCATGACCTGGTTCAACTTTAGCTGGGCTAGCTCAACGTTGCGTGCGGTGATGAGATCTGAAACGTCATCGGCGTACCCAACTAAGACGGTTTCCTCTGGCATCTCGGATCTCAGGAGGCTGTCATAAGCGATATTCCACAGATCCGGGCCGAGTATTACACCCTGCGCGGCACCAGAGGTGACTTCCACCATCCGCGCTCCGTGTGTCGTATATCAGTCGCCTAGAACGGAGGTAGTCCTCTATGAGCCGCAACAGATACATTGGAATGCGGAAGGTGTCACGAAGTGCATCCAACATATCGACCCATCTCGCCGAGTTGAAGGCATTCTTGACATCCAGCGTAACGAGAAGCATTACTCGGTGGGAGAAATGGTTGTGGCTCTTGGCTCTCTCAATTGCTTTCTGTACTTCCGTGATCGCATCGATTGTTAATCGTCCCTTTCTGAAGCCGTACTGACGAGGGCAAAGGTCCCCGACAGCTACCATGGCAGAAATCAGGCGGGAACGAATCAACTTTTCAAAAAGTTTTCCAGCCGTGTCCAGCATGCAGAGAGGTCTGTAGTACGACGGCAGCTCAGGATCACCTTTTCCCTTGCTAATAAGCACCAGCCTGGCGGTTTTCCAGGGAGATGGAAACACTCCTTCAACCAAACAGGCATTGTACATGCTCAGCAACAACCTGGGATTGATGGTGAAAATCTTCTTCAGAGCCTCGCTGGGAATCCCGTCCGGGCCGGGAGCCTTGTTGCTCTTCAGAGTGAGAACGGCGGTTTACAACTCCTCAATAGTAAAAAGCGGAACGTTCTCTCCCGTTCGAAGTCAACTAGTGGTCGCTGTGGATGTACAGGAAACAGGGCAGTGACGATCCTCTCCATGGTGGTGCCCTCCATGATGGAGGGTGGAGAGCGGGCGCCGAGTTTCTGGGTCACAACTTTGTAACCCAAACCCCAAGGATCGGAATCGACGTCGTCCCGAAGATTCCTTCAGCTATTCGCCTTGCTCCTGTTGATGGCTCGGCAAAGAGTTTTTCTCACAGCTTTGTAGACATCCGACTTACGAACTCTATCTGCAGGAATTCTCGCTCTAGTAGCGGCACGTTTTGCTCTAACGCATGTTCTTCTGGGTTCCGCAATCTCTTCAGTCCACCAGTAGACGGGTTGCTTGTCGCGGCGGAGTTTCCTTCGCGGCATAGACCGGTCGCAGACCGAGACAAAAAGTTCTATCATGGATGTTACTAAAGCCTCGGCGCCAGCCTCACCTGGTGCGCTCCCCGAGAGATGACCTCGGTGAACTTGACCACGTCCAGTTTATTGGTGTTCCACCGGCGTGGCCCTTCCCGAGACGCGGAAACTCTACGGTTTATATCATGCAGATCAAAAACAATGTACTGGTCGTCACTACCCGTGTAATCCTCCACCATCCCTCAGCCAGAGATCGTCGAAAGAAGAGACTCAGACGCGAAGGTTACGTCGGGGATCGTGCCTATCTGCCAGGGGCGCCTGAAAGTAGACGTGTCGCCCTGGTTGAGGACGACGAGCCCGCCTGGCGATGAAGTCCAACATGTATTTCCCCCGGGAGTTGGTAGAGGGGGTGAGGTATCCAGGTGCCCAGTGGTGCCGAGCACGCTCTCCTCCAAACGATCAATCTTGTCGCGGAAATCTTGGATGGCCTCGTTTGGGGTGAGGTATCCAGACGAATCGCCCAGAAAGCAGCAGTACCGATACTGTCTGGGATCCAAATGCTTGGGTCCCTGTCCCGATACTGTTCGTCGCTGACCAGGAGCGCGTCGGCACCGAGTTCTCTGGCGAGCTGATTTAGAAGATATTCAGCCCCCCAGGATCTTTGAAGATTGGCCTGGAGGATACGGATTATTGGCCTCTGCCTTTTCCCTGTTCGAGTGCGGATCTAAAAACACCGCACTGACTAGAACCAGGCAAGTGACCAAGAGCATTCCCAGCAGAATCTGTCTTCTTGCAAAGGAAACAGGAGAGATTCGAGGTCCAGTCTTTCTTCTTGTAGCCTTGGTCTCCGCACCGGAGGCAGTTGAAATTTCGGTCGGGCCCTCGCCCGATGGTATGGGAAGAGTGGCCGAACGCTAGGCACCGGAAGCATCTTTGCACGATCACCCTTCGTTTGAGCAACTCACCCCTCCGACTCCCTAAGCAGGTGCTGGAGGCTAAGCAGCTTATTAGCGTGCTTCTCGCCCAATTCAGCAATTGCCATACACTGCTGGCTCCGATTCGGTTTTGTCAACCAGACCTTGAGACCTCCCATTTCTCCCGGTAGTTCTGAAAGCGCCTTCTTTAACGCTCTGAACACCTCGTCCTCTGTAGATAGAGCGTCTAGGTCTCGAATCTCCACTGAACATCTCGGTGGAAGGGCTCGAATTGAGCCTTTGTCACCAAGAGCGGTTTTGAGGGAAGCAGCAAAACCGTCCTTTTCCTTCGATTTTCCCAGTTCGTGGAGAACATCCCCGTTCTAGGTTCGTCGGATGGACTTGATTGTAGTCTCTGTCTCTTCCAGTTTCGCCTGGGTTTTAATCTGTCCTAGGACATCGGCGAAAGATCGCTAAGGGTTTGATCAAAATTCGCCTCAGCCCTAGGCTTCTTGAGCCTGGGTCGTGAAGGCTTCTTGGAAGTTTTGCCAGGGGTCTCCTTAACCAGTTCAGAGACTTGAGCCTTCTTTCTTTTTACCTTTTGCAGGCGTCTTCATTGAGGCAGCCTCGGCGCGTTTTAGCTGTCTCCTCTTCTTTTTTGAGAGGCGTCTGTCCTAGTTCCCCAAAGGTGTTTGCGGGGCGGCCCCTGCGAGTTGAGATGTGTCGATGGGATTGACGCTGGGATTAGAGCAGCTGCTGGTGCAGGAACCCCTACCGGAGCAGGAACTAAAGCAGCAGCCGGAACGTCCTCAGTCTGCGTGGAAGCAGAGAAGGAGACTGGATTCGGCGCTGGATCCAATTCCCTAAGCTCAGGGCTTCCCGACGAAGAACCTCTCTGCCGCTTTGCTCGCTTTCTGGCTTGGGTCTGAGAGTCAGCCAGGTGAGCTTCAGCTTGAGGCGAATCAGATATGACACGGTTCATGAAGTCGCGCTCCTGCTTCACCGCCTTCAGCCTAATCTTCCGGCATTGCTCGATTTCACCAAGGAAACCATCGAGTTTCTGCATTCCATCCTTTATCGCCTAATTGACGTTCCTTTGAGTAAGGAAAGCCTTGGCCATCTCCTTCAAAAGAGCTTTCATTTTGTTCAATGACAGGTCCTCCTCTTCGCTGACATCGTCATGCTGCTGCCGAAGCGTTTGCAGACCGAATGACGCACGAAGAGGGCTCTTCCTGGGAGGAATTCCTTCTTTCTTAGCTTGTGGTTTTCCGGCTTGGTCACCTCCAACGCCAGATCGACCTCCTCTTTCCGGATCCGGACGACGATCCGGTGTCACTAACAGCCTTGAACGGCACCGGCGGAGGGGAGGTTTTAAGTTCCCTCGTCGGCGTCCCAGTCGTCAAGGTCGGAGACCTTTGCATAATTGAGCTGCGCTTGAAAGCTTGAAAGCGGCTTGCTCCTTCTCCTTTCCATTACTCGTGTATGTGGTTTGACAGTCCATGCTTTTTTGTCACCAGCGCATCGTGTGGCGGCCCGAGAGCTCTTTGGCCGAGAGCGGGTGTACCCTTGGAGGTCCTCCTCCCTTAGGAAAGAGGACGCCCCTACCCCAGTTCCCCGGGGCCCGAATCTCCGTTTGCCCAGCACCGATACAC
The DNA here is from genome assembly GCF_021130785.1 of Homalodisca vitripennis. Taxonomy (NCBI): domain Eukaryota; kingdom Metazoa; phylum Arthropoda; class Insecta; order Hemiptera; family Cicadellidae; genus Homalodisca; species Homalodisca vitripennis. Next base: position 40,398,008 of record NC_060214.1, read on the forward strand.
ACAAGATGTACGTGCTGGGGGTCGCCCGTGGCAATGCAGAGTCCGATCCCTGCATCCATGCCGCACTTCCTGACCAAGGACCGCAGCTGGCTTCTGACAACACACTGCAGGGGACCATCGGCAGTGCGAGGCACACATCAGTCCCTGCAACAAGACAGGGACACTCCCAGGACTCCCCAGCATGCGCCGGTCGAAAGAAGGGGGAAGGACACCCGTAATGCGGGGTCGAAAAGAAGAAGGCGAGCAAAGTTGGCTCAGAAAAGAATAAAGACAGTGAGCTAAGACCTGAAAGATGGGAGAAAGGCCCTAGCTCTGGAAGGACTGTGAGAAGGTTCTCACAGCTTGGCTCAGGTACCCCGGGGTCGCCAAAAACACCCGTACAGTGGAAAGCCCACTGCCCCTGAGGGCAATACATTACGATAGTAACAAATTTCGTGTTTTAGTAATTTATTTTTACTATTTATTTTATTTCAATAATGTAATATATGCAACAGCCAATGGAAAAGTTTGTTCAACGAACGTTACGCTATGTATGGAAGGACGACACAGTTTCGCAATGGTTAGTGGGCAACAGTTGCTGAAATAACACTTTGCCGCTACCTGTTATCGGCTAGCTGAATAACGTCGCAACGCGTTGCTAAACAACGACAATTTGCATTGTCTCCATCCAGGGTGTCCTCGTAGGAGCTCGTTGTGAACGACTAAACGGAATGAAAGAAGAAGAAACAGTGAATTTACAAATATATAAAAATAAATGTATTGTTTTCGGAATGTATTAAGTGTAAATATTTCCATAAAAACTGATCTTTAAAAATATCTGTAAGTTACCAGATACTTTACTAAAGATATTAAATGTTAATACAATGGACTTTGATTTATATTACTTTGATTTATCATAAGTTAGATCATTATCTTACAAATCAAACAGACATAATACTCGTTTGAAAATAATTTATATTTACAAATAACACCATATTTTAGACATCTAGTCGATTAAATTCCCGCCACTTTTCATAATACTCAGGCTCCCTACTCGGCCTGTCGAGTATCACGGTTACGATTATTCTCGGTCAGCAGTAAACAAAAGAATGGCTGGACGAAAGAACGAAATGAACACATGATAACTGAACGAAATGAACGGCTGCGCGATTTTAGGTACGCAGAGTCAATACAGTTTTAGTTAATTGCATGTAATGTTGAGCTATTATTTCTATGGGCGAGGGTTTTTTAAAATGAACTTAATTATAACATCATACGTTGTTACAATCCTTAAAAATAATTTAATAACCTGATTTAGAAGAAAATATAATTTACTAGCTGTTGCCCGCGGCTTCACACGCAAGTTTTAGAACCGAAGTCCTTATAAAAAGCAATTATTATGTAATATGATGAGAGTCCTACAAACATTTTAAAACGTAAGTAGGCATACATCAGGTAGATATTATCAAGTTCATGGTAAATAGTATCAGAGTTTAATTTAATTATTATATCATGTTTGGCACGTGTAGGAGCATTTCTGGTTTTAATTAATTATATACATAAGGTCACAACTGAATCTGCCTTGTAATCCTGATCAAGAAAACACAAATCTCGTATCACACAGGTCTCGGAAAATTACTTTGGTCAAAAAGCGTATATTTACAGTCCTTGTCATGTATTTCAGGTCTAAGATATTTTCAGTACCATAGTAGAGTAATGTACTTACATAGAACCGAGAAGCCTACTTCTGTTAAAAAGTGCCTATTTAAGACCGTTTAAATTCACTTACCTACTATGTCACAAGTTAGCTTCCCATATTACCACGATTAAAATACTATATACGTTCGATTATATAGTTCTCGGAAATCTATTTTGGTCAAAATTGTATTGGCATAGTTGAGTTTGCTAGGACTGAAAAGCCTATTAGGACCTAGGGGGAAGTCCTACCTACTTCTTATGTACTTCCGGTATAAGGGGGAAATCCCTATTAAGGTTATGCAACATTCCAAAATAATCGTTATTAAAGTTTTGCGTTACACTTGTTTTTTGGACTGTAGCCAGGGAAAGAATGAATCGTTAAGGTATGTTAGTATTCATTTCTCTGCTTTTTTCCGTAAGTCATTGTTAAAATGTAATATCATAATGTAAAGGAAGCCCACTAGTTTAAAGTAACTTAAAAACATTCATAACTTTGTTCATTAAGGTTAGTTTTATAACAGTATTTAATACATTAGATGATTTTAATTCGTCACTGGCGCAATCTGGAGTAAAATTTATATATTAATGTTTTATTTACTATCTGCATTACACTACCGATCAAGCACTGTTTACTTATTATTGATAACATTTTAATGTAAACAGATGTTTCAGAAAGTTAGTCGAATTATAGCTGTCAACAGCTGTTTAGTGCCAGTTTAATTTTAATAATGAAACGTTATTATGTTTCGTTCTTACCATAACATTCGAATGCAAACAAACTTTCAATTTGAATTCCACTTTATTTGGTGAAATGAATGTGTTATGGGTGGTAAAAAGCACTCTTAAGTTTTAATTCAGACCAAAAGCTATACCTGTTCAAAATTTCAGCACAATCCGTATAGCAAGCAGTTTCAGCGTGATTCAAGGACAAACCTCCAAACATCTAAACATACAAACATCCAAACATCCAAATATCCAAACATTCAAACTTTCGCATTTGTAATATTAGTGGGATTGAGAAATTCACGTCTCGAGAAACGGGAGAGACAGCAAGAGCAACCTAGCGGCAGAGGTTTGAACTGCCCGTGCAGTCAAGGTTAGTTCACCCGGTTTCTCCTAGGGAGCACTCGTTCTTATCATAACATTCGAGTGTAAACAAACTAATTTTTCAATTTGAATTCGACTTTATTTGGTGAAATGAATGTGTTATGGGTGGTAAAAAGCACTCTAAATGTTAATTCAGACCAAAAGCTATACCTGTTCCAAATTTCAGCACAATCCGTCTATAGCAGTTTCAGCGTGATTCGAGGACAAACCTCCAAACATTCAAACTTTCGCATTTATAATATTAGTGGGATTCAGTTGTTTTGTAAAGATAATGAATCTTTCATGGTGAACGGCTCTTCTAAAACACTGTGATTCGGATCACTCGTTCATCTGAGTGACTCGTTTGAATTAAACAGCTAAATACATTTTTTCTGGTTTTGTGAATAACAAAAGTGTCTATCAGTTTGTTGTGGCTGACATTATTCAAAAAGTCACTTTCAATATAGAGAATTGTCAAGTCATTCAGATATCTAACAACAATGATGCGTCAATGTATTTGAATAAACTTTGGGTTCTTTAGGCGACTTCTTGAAAGTTGATAATCTTGAACACAAAAAGTTATGAAAAACGTAAGAAATATGCTGAAATGTTCCTTGTCAATTTCTTAAATTCAGAAACAATTCTGTTAAAAATTTCATTGAATATTTGCAATATCATTGTATCTCTTCCTTGTAATATTACCTCTTTATCTGTTGAAGATGAGGTCTCATTATCAAATTTCCTTTTTTCTTTTCAATCGATTTATTTCTTCTTCTTTGCATTTAAATCTTTCTGCCAACAGTGTCAATAAACTTCCTCAGAAAGAAATCCTCACATACATCCAAAACATAGTTTTCTAAGGCTATACAGCAGATATACTTCTATATTCATGTTACCATCTCATTTTTGTAAACACTTACTGGTTTTATTAAGTCTTTCAAGCAAGCAATTCCATAAAATTGTCACAACGGTAGTTTCTTAGGAGACTAATATTGTGGCAAGCCCTAGGTGCTTGAGCTTTAACTGTAGGTTTTCATGTTCACTTTCATGCGTTTCTAAAAGAGCATTTTGAATTTCTGCATAGCCCTTTTTAAAGTTATATCAGCATTGTGACAATATGATTGAAGTACACGTGAAGTCATGTAATAAGCGTTCGCATGTTTCTTAAGGAACGAGATATTTTTTCGACTTTATCCTCGGTTAAGACATTATGTTCTAGTATACGTTATCTGATTTGAGATGAATTTAAACCACTAATAAAGACATCTCTGATTGACTCATCACTACAGGTTTTAGCATCGACATTTCCAAAATCACACTCCATACTAAGAGACTAAACATTTGCAAATAGTGATCTATTGATTCTCCTTCTTGTTGTTTATAATTAGCTAGTAAGTATCTAGGAAAAAGTACACTTTTCTTAGGTATGAATGTTTTATAGCATTGTTATAATCTTTATATTCACTGATAAATTTATAGTTTTCAAAGGACAGAAAATTTACTAATAGTCTAAGTTTCTTATCTCCTTCAACCAGCATTTTCTATACAAGTATTGAATTTTTAATCAAATATTTCCATTGTTTAGATTCATTTGTTGTTTTAGGGCTGCAGACTGTCTGTTTCTCAGTTTTAGTAGTTTTTCCATTACAGAGTATTCAAGTTAGTACAGCAAAAATGTTGATTAAATTGTAATGAAACTAAGAAAATCTTTACAAACTAAGGCTTTAATCAACAAAATTCAATTAAATAACCTTAATTTTTTTATATTTTTTAAATATTTTTTTTATATATTTTTTTTTTGTAATCTCTTTTAAGCCTCAGCTTCTGCTATGTAGGCTGCGATGTTCACTGGTTTTATTATTTTTCAAAGTACACTGTTTCGTGTCTATACATGATTGGCCCTCCCTGGGATTTGAACCCGTTACAATCTCATTGTAACAGATGATGTAGTTTTATTTTTACAAAGAGTAAATAATATAAAAACCTTCAAATTAAGCTGGGGCCAGATGATGCAATATTTTACTTAAATATATAAAATCAGATAACGTTAATTATTTATTTAATCGTTAGAATTTGATAATAGGTAGACGTTTTTCGGTACTTTGGGATTATACCGACCACACCAGTATGAAGAACACAAAAATATAAATTTATAGAAACAAACATGATAGAACGAAAAAACAACTGTTTAATTACATAATTACAAGCATTTCCAGGTATTGTGATCGGTATTGTTGTCGCTGTTATCTTATCTTTCTCGATAATCCCGATTAGGGCAGGGCGCGGCATCACATGATTTGCACGGTACATAACATAATTGCCTTTTTCATTACAATTCAATTTATATTTCTGATCAGCCCCTCTAGAATTTGATATTTTACTGATAGGTACTATCTCGAGGGATGTTTTTCTTTCGTCGACATCAGCGCGGGGCAGCACCGAGGGTGGAGGCACTCGCATATTGGGTGGAGGAGTGTGATCAAGAATAAAAACAAGTTTTGAGTGTTTTTTTCAATAAATAGTTTAGTTTTAGTTTGGTAATGTTTGTTTTTGTTGAATTTTTGTGTTTGGAGAAATGTAGAGGTAAAACACGGAAGTACAACAAAGCGACGCACCAGCTGAACGGGCGGCGAGACTCTGCAATCACGTTATCTACTAGACCGCTCGACTTTGACCTCTGTCTGAGGGTGGGGAGGGGTTTGCGATAAGACAATTCCTGTTTTATATTGACGAAATATTGTTCTACGCTAATCTAGTAATCAGTAGAAACAAAATGTCAAATAACGATTCATGTCTGGGTGTGGTCGGTATAATCCCAAAGTACCCGTTTTTCAGTACAGAGAGCATTCTACAGAGTCGAGAATTTTTTAACTACACTAGTAATAATATAAATTATTATAATCATTACAAAAATATAACAGTATTGGCTATAAGTTCCATATCATACAATTCAACGCATTAAATTATATTTCCGTAAATAAGCAAATCGGAATTTTTGTTTGTTAATAGATGACCGTATTTTTCATTATATTATAACATTTAACAGAGCAACCCAGCAGATATGTAATACATATGTGAATACTGCTTTTCAATGCGTGCACATTTTAATTTTACTGTTCCGTTGGCTCTTCTGTTGTTGTTTTGTCAAGAAGAAGAAGAGCTATTAATGACAGCTCGTCGTCTGCTAATATTTTTGTTTAAACAATATTGTATAAAACTTCGAATACATCGATTATTGTATTATATGCAGCATTGGCCGAATCTTAATACCTAATTGTTATTTAGTTATAGACGGAATATTGTAGTTATTCATAGTGAGGTTTGTATAATATTTAATTTCCTTCCCTTAACTTATAAACCCTTAAGCTAGTAAAGGTTTATGTTGCTATATTGTGTTTTGTCTTAACATATATTGGACATGATAAGGAGTTTATTATTTTTATTGCATTATTGCTTTAAAGATAACCAAATAAATCTTTTGTACGAAATTTATTATTTGCTTTTGCAAACAATTTGCCATTCTTCCAATATCAGAAATATGCAATTTCTTTGGACCATCCATTCTGGATTGACAGTGCTCATCATTTAACAATTTGGATGTATGTTATGAAAAACGTTCTTCTATCACATTACATGTATCACTTGGGATTTCTAATGCTGAAAATTAATTTCCATGTGTAGAATAGGCTGTAGATGTATACGAGGACAAGTCTAGATATGTTCGTCTTCTGGAGACAAAACTCAATGAACTTGCACTCTTAGGCTATAAATATTGTTACAATATCATTATAGAGGAATAAAAAAAATTAAATACACAATATTTATAGATTTGTATTTGTCTCTGGGCTCGGGCAAATATATAAATGCCCTCAAAGCAAGTATGAGGGAACTGTGACCATGGACTCAATGTACAGGAAGAGTTGTTAAAATTGTCTTGACTTTGTTTACCACTTCTATGAAGTTCATATCTTTGTGTAAAGGAACTACCCATGTTATGTTTGAGACACTTAGTAATATGTAAGGTAGGTTGAGGATGTCCAATAATCTGACAATGCTTTAGTTGCTTGCTTGAAGACATTATCCACACGGCTCTCTTCTACAATATCAGAACAATCAGAGTATGCTATAAAACACAGAAGTAGCCCCATTTAGGCTCTTAAAGAAGTAAACATATATGGTGACAATACTTTGTGCAGAAATCGTCATCACTCTTATAGGCCACTCAAGTGGTTTGTACTCGACTCAGCTTCAGACGCTTAGGTAGTCCACTCTTAAAGGACGATATCGTATGGAGCTTAACTCACTCCAGACACCCAACGTTGCTGCTGGTGGCTTGAACAAGCGTCTGATGTACTGTCAGTGGGCCATTCTATCATATAGAGTTTGTTACAGACAACCACAGACTTGGACCACACCAAAACCCTTATTGGGTGTGTTTTGTGCTAGCGGAGTTTCGTATTTACTAGGGATAATATGAAAAAAAATCCGATGAGCTGAATGTTAGAATTGTTTTTTGAATCTATGAGCTCATCATAAGGTGTAGGAAAAACTCACTTGAAGGTATTTCTTTAAATAATGGATAGATCCCAATTCATTTTTAGCCTATGTTTATGATGCTATAGTTAAAAGAAAAAGAAATAGCTTGGTAACATCATTTGTACTGAAGAGATATGGAGTACTGCTGCAGAAGACTGCCTAAGCCACTGCTGAAGTCTGAAAGTCAGCTGTAGCTTAACTTGGCATCTGTGAAAACTAAATTTCATTAGGTCTGTTCACTAGATTGTCTTGAACGGCTTAAGGGACAGATCAAATATGAAGTTTAGTTTCTTTAAGATTAAATTTGTTATTGAGGCATGGTTCTGGTTCTGTATTATTTACAATGGTATGAAGGGGAGTAAGGATAAATTAGCAAAGGAATAAATTATAGAATCAGAACTGGCAACATAATGTTTTAAATTTCGTTTAATTCACTTGACTCAAATTTCCATGCACATTCCGTCAGCTATTTCTAGTATTGTCTGGAACACATAGACAAAATAATTTATAGCTACATTTTCCCCTAAATTACTAAACATTGAATGCATGTACTGGATGTATATTATTGATATAAGTTCCTGGATAGATTAATTATTGGATCCACTGCAAATAGTGGTTTTTTTATCTTCCTAATTGCCTTTTATATATGAAGGCTATTTTGTATATAGTTAGGTGATCAATTCAAAATGTAATTGCTTAGAAAGTTGATATCCATAGTTAATATTTTAAGCTATTTTTGCATACAAGAGAGAGACTGTTCCATTTTCAGCTTCATTCTACCTGCCCTCTTAGGCCACTTGCTTATATGGAAAAACAAAATCCTTTCTAACAAAATAAGAAGGAGAGATGGTAAAGTGTAAGTTCCACGGCAGTCTACTGATAAAAAGGACTGTGCAAGCCAGTCTTGCATATAGCATCGTGACAATTAATGTAACCACCGTCCAATGTATTACCATATGAACTGTCTTGCTTTATGTAAAACAAAACAAAAAATTCTAAGGGCTTATCTTTTGAGCTCAAAGGGCATCACAGAACAGAAGCACACAAATCTAATTAGTTTAATGCAGATTTTAGACTCTTTTCTCTTGAAAAAAATACGCCATCGAACATATAAGTACTACCTTCTAATGTCGTCCCATGGTACACTAGGGACTCAATATATCCAGAATTATTTTAAGTTCTGGATTATCAAAACAATAATTTTTTCATAAACCAGTATTTATTAGTATTACTCCATTTTAAATTAAAAAGCTACTTAACTAAAACTTTATGAATGGTTTTATATAACTTATCATTACAGCATGAAAATAATACAGTCTGACTGCAAAATGTTTATCATGAGCCATTTATCATATAGTGTTGCTAGGAGGCAGACTGTGTTGTCAGCCGTAGCAATGTTGTTGTGAACAAGACGTTATATTGTTAAGGTTTAACAAATGAATGTGTGTTATTTTGTACATAAAAAAGTTAGATTTAATGTTGAAAGAATATTATTATGGTACAAGCTAGATTTTCATGCGCACACATGCACTGTCTCATATCATGACAAAGCTTCAGTCACCGGCAATCAGCCTAGTAGTGTAGACCTCTCTGTTGTGCTCGGCAGTTTTTATCAAGTTATAAAATGATAGAAAAACATGAGCAGCTTTACTGCATTAAATTTTTTCCAAAATCTTGGCAATTCGCAAGTGGAAACAATTCCCAATATTCAGGCGTTTTAGTAGTCTGCCATGAGTAGTACTCAAATAAAAGAGTGGTACAATCGATTCAAAAATGGTCAAACATTAGTGGAAAGAGAACAAGAACCGTCGTCTTACAGTCTGAGAACTAGCTGAAGAAATTGGAGTCAGTACATTGGGTCAGTACATTTGATTTTAACTGAGGATTTGAAAATTAGAAGAGTGTCCGCAAAATTTATTTTAAAGTTGCTGAAAAAGGAGCAAAAACAACTTTGCTTTGAAATTGCACAAGACATGCTTGATGGTGCAAACGGTAACTCCTGAACACAGTGATCACTGGTGATGAATCCTAGATTTATGGATACGACCTGGAAACCAAGGTGCAATCATCGCAGTGGAAACACACGCCATCTCCAAGACTAAAAATAAACATGGTAATTTTGCAGCCAAGTCAAGGTCATGTTGACAATCTTCTTTGACTCCAGTGGAGTGGTACATTGTGAGTACACGGCCAAACCATCACAAAAAAATACTATCTTGAGGTTCTTCCTCGCCTACGTAATGCTGTGTGGCACCTTCTGTGAGCATCAAAAACTTGGCAGCTTCATCACGACAATGCACCTGTCCACTGTCTACATCTAATTCAGAGTTTTTTTTGATCAAAACAACACACCTCTGGTTCGCCAATCTCTGTACTCCCCCGACATGGCTCTCTGCGACTTCTGGCTATTTCTTAAGCTGAAATACCCTTGAGAGGAACTCGATTTCAAGAAAGAGAAAACATTAAACAGATTACGACGGCCGAGCTTAACAGCATTCCAAAAGATGCCTTCCAGAAATGTTTTGGACAGTGGCAGAAGCGCTGGGAGAAGTGTGCATCACCAAGGAGACTACTTTGAAGGGGATTAGAAGTTTGTATTTATAGTTCAATAAATGCACTTTTAATTAACAAAAGTCCGATACTTTTTGAACAGCTCAAGGTTATTTATGCAAATAAAAAAGTATAGATGAAAAGAGAGATGTTCAGTGACTGGCTGAAACAAACTAATTTGTATTTATCTACATAAGCTACAACAACGTAAACAGTAAAAAATACTGACTTTGTAGTGATAATCAGGGTAGTGAACAACTATGTACATGTTAAAAGCTTGATGATTAAGCTAGGGTACATAAAGTAACATAAATGGTTTAAAAATATTTAAAGTTTAGTAATTAAATAAGTACCAAGGATTAGATCTTAAATTTAGATTTAAAAAGATTTGTTTTGGTTTGTGTAAAAATGTAGAAAACACAACACTAGCTTTTATACGTTATGCTATAATTGTACGGTAAGTAGCATAAAAATTCTCTATGAGTAAAATATATCAAATCTATAATTGTCTACATTTTCAACATAAAGCTTTTATTCAGTTAAAAAATTAAATCATTCACAACGAGTAGTGTAAAATAAATAAAACATAATTTTTAAAAACAGTTTTGTTTTTTCCTGTTTGAATGCTATACTTTTTTGTGTAGACGTAGGTCCTGCAGTTACAAATCATTTGTAAAACGAAGCATAAGGGATGAGATATTCATTACATAGAGGTTTGCATTCAGCTGTAAGAACTCCTTTGTAGGGAATCTTCGCAGCATTCAACCTCAGCATAACAAACCTTGTTACTGAGAATTTCCCCAATTTAACAAACTTTTTAGACCCTTGGGATTTGTTATACCAAGGTTCTACTTATCGTGTGTCTAGTGTACTGATTAAGATTTATAACATTTTTTTACCATTTCACTTGCCAACGTTTGTCTGTCTTAATTTTGAAACACTCCATATTTTAATCAATATATATATATATATATATTTGATACTATTTTTTAATCATATAAATCCTTTAATCTAAAATTTGCCAATGCATGTTTTGTTAAATTGTAATCCGTACTATAGTGAGTGACTGTTCAGGATGGTTGTCCACCGAGGAGCTTCGTGGGATGCCTCACCCGACACGTCACATCGTTCAACGTTACAGGCGCTTGGTCAACACTCAGACAGTGACTCCAGCCAATACTGCAAGCATTCTTCTGACAACCAGTCACACCTCGTTGAGTGGGTACGTTCTTGTCACCAATTATCTGCATATACTTTGGTAATAACTCAGTGTAAAAGTTATATTAGCCTAAATAATAAAATTATTTCCTAACTCTGTGTTAATAATAGATGTACATCAGCCTTTCTTCAATTCGGCTCCCTTGGGATTGAATTCTCAACCAGAGTACAAAATGGCCAGATAAACTAGAAGTGTTCTGTAAATGTAAAATACTGCTCTAGTATATAACCTTTATATAAAAATCAACTATTATGAAGGTTTAACTTTTTCACAAGTATGCTGGACGTAATATTGCTGCATCTGAATGTGTATATAGGAATTAATGTGGTATAGCATGGACCAAACAGTTGCATATAAAATAGAAGTATACATTGCTCTTAGATATAACAACCATGCAAAACTAGGATACGTCAGTATTAAATTTTACAATACGTCAGTGAAAACGTTAGTTGCCGATAGTAGCCTATGGCAATGCATTGCTGCTTATGACTCAAAAATTATTTTATTCACTCATTTAGAAATAATTTGGCCTACTTATTAAAGATTAAACAATTTAATAAAGATTACTGCTTTAAAAATGCTGTTGTATCCACTTGGTGAATTGTAATTTATTCCGTTCACAAATAATGTTTTAAAAACATGGTATATACAATACAGATGCCAAGAATAAAATACTGTAATCAGAAACTAAACTGAAAAATTGACTCTGAATAATGGGATCTCATGTTTAATTTTTGATTCTGAAAATCATAGTAACTAGGAGATCCTGCACCTCCCTCTCCTATCATCTTTTTCTGAGTTCCGTTCTCACGTGATTTTCTGTCTTCAGCATTGCATAGTTTTTGTTACATAAAAAGCTTTGAAGCTGCTTAACAAAATGTCATGAACATCTTTTACAAGAATATTAACATTCAAAATATAAACTTAATTCCTAGATTTGCAACTAACCACAAAAATATAATGTTGCTTGGTTAACAATTTGCATAATTGCTTAATTCTAAAATCTCTTTTTTACGTAGGCATCAAAGGAGCTAAAATCAAATTAGTAAATGATTTTTGGAAGTTACAATAGTCATTGCACTATGCATTGAATTAAATTCCTATTAATTTACTAATCATCATTAATTGAATCATAATTAGGCAGTCCCTGAATTGCAAACATTTTTGTGTCTCAGATCCCCTACTTTTACAGTCTCTGATTCCATTGCACAAGTTACTGACCTAAAACTAATTAAAATTTTTTTAGGTTATTTTTAGTGTTCCCGCCAATTAAAAAAAATCGATTGATTCCGGTTTTCTTAAGCAGCAAAACTTAACAAATGGAGAAACAAATTGTTTAATTTTTCTCTTTTATATTACATATAATTATAAATGTTGTTTCAATGTGTTAAACTTTCATTAATATTAGTAAGTTGACGTTAATAGTAATAAACATTAAATTATTAACATTTTGGTTTATGTTTATAAAATTTTCAATCTCCAATGAAATAAAAACAAACTATTTAAGAATTTACAATTGTTACCTCTGATTATCAACAACAGAGACAGAGACGAGTGTTACATGCTTGAACTAAGCAAAAATGTTCTCAAAGCATTATCACATAGCGCTGAATGAAAATAAAGTCTTGACGTAGCCTGATTTGTTTGCTTAGTCTATATCTGACTAAGCAGTGTGTTCTTATCGCCACTCACCCCCTGATTTGGTCACCGACAATATAGTTATATTATGAATATTTGGGATCTTAGAGTATTCTAAGGTTCTTCCAAAGTTAGTGAAAATCATAATTTAAAATGCTTTTTGTGTTTCAGAAAAACACTTTTAACATGCGCCAAGTAATCTTAAACAATCTGTCGAGTGGTCATCGGCCCAGTCCACACGCGATGGTGAGACACTCTCACCTGCCGTTCTCACGAATGCGTGGCCGCTCCGTAACCAATGCTGCCAAGTCACTTGATATCTTGCGTCAAAACCTACAAACTTCCATCAACAAAGAGATAGATGCCGTTTTAAAAAAATACTTAGAGGTAAGTCATTCAATATGGTAGTTAAATTTGTCAATGTGTCTTAAGTCAGTTTGGTTCCACCACAGACATATCCACATTTTTAAACCCACCACCACTTTCATTTTTTGTTCCCTTTTATTACCCTCATGTTCCCTACATAGGTTAATAGGAATTGGGTGATATAATTATCAGAAGGGAAATGACCTCTCTCAAGAAAGACTAAAAGTTTGTTTAGTACAGCAGTTGTTCAGAAATAGATTTTGTTATATCTTCCAACAGTACTTTTCAATCCTTCTATTAATGTTTTAAACTATTATAAAGTAGTTGACCAATAAAAAGAAACAATTCAGAAACGTTAAAACAAACAACATTTTGTTTTGAAAATTAATTAAATGTTATTTAGAAAGTTTAATTTAGAGATTTCAAAATAAAAATCTTCCAGAAGAAACATTTATTCAGTTAAAAATTGTGAATTTTCAAAATAAATTTCTTTTCTGCAAGGAATTGTTAAATTATGGAGAAGACAAACTAAAGTTGAGATAGTAGCAGTAGATTTTAGTCTCCAACACTAGCTAGGATGGTACTCAAAGAGAGCTCTTAATCTTCAACTGAGTACGCTGTAACACTGTGACAAGTGAAATCTGTTGTCTATCTGGGTCTTAAGAGGCGAAACAACGTTAAAACAGCTTTACTAGGCAAAATATCTACTCCTTTGCTCACTGAAAGGTTTCCCAAAAGAACCAAAGCGCATAACCCACTATGCCTTAGTACCTATAATAAGTGGCAGGGGGCGTAGCTTTTGAAAGGAACAATACATTTTAACTCTGAAGCCCATATCTCGACTCAGATTACAGTGAAAACCCTCTTTAGTGATCAAGAGGACCGCAGGAGTATGACAAAGATATATTTGCATTTTTATTCCTGTATGTCTGTCTGTCTGTCTATCTGACTGTCCATATGATATTTTGAGAATTAACTGACTATTGCAGGAAGCTTAATTTCCTTATAACTTCATGGGAATTGGCTGAGCATTAGCAAACATTTTTACCTTGATCTTATGGTTAACTGTGAAGGCAGCGAGAAAATCGCAGAATAAATAAATGTGTAAACAAACTGAGAACAATCATGTGACATTTTAACATGTGATATAGTAATACTTAAGCTTATAGCCCATTGAAATAAGCAATAGACTTGAAATCATTTGAATGCAACCTCAGCAAAACCTGGCAATATGCAATATATGGTGTGGCGTACTCCTACTTTGTGATAATTAAGTTCAATTTTCATGTTCTCTTTCAATTGTAAGTAACTTCCTTTCTTAAGAGATATAAAAAATAACCAAGTATGCTAATTGTTACCTACTGTACTTCTTTTGTGGACATTTAAGGAAAATCTGTGAAATTTTTTTTAGGAATTCATATTACAGTAAGAAGTAACGTTTTATTTGAGCCAACTACTGACACCCTAACCACAACATTACTTTTATGACTTGTAGCATAGGTATTGGTACAGTAACTGATTTTATTTATTGATTGTATGAGAAAATAGTGTTAAAAGTAAAAAAAATGTGCAATATTTTTTGTTCTGTGTCATACCATATATATTGTGGAGGGCATAATCATAGTTAAAAAGGCTTAAACATTAAATATGAACAGAAACTTTAAATCAGTTAAAATGTCATTATTGTTTGTGTAATTTATAGACATTTTTTCGGCCGGCAATCGACAACGTGCGGACCAACCTTGGGGCAGGCAGTGTCAGTGAGGAGCATGTGCGCGAGGTGTGCCGCGCGATGCTGGAGGAAGCCAAGCAGATGTACTGTGGCCCACTCAGTCGTGGTAGTTCCCCTTTCAGTGACTGTGAGACAGTCAGCCTAATAGACTGTCGCCTCCGCAGAACACACACACAGGTCAGAGAACTCCCTTAATACTGTCAGATATTTGACACCAATACATTTCTTAATGTTAATGTAAATAAAGATGATTGATTAATTGATTAATAGACAAACTCAAGCAACATTCAGACATGCTACTCCTGATTATTCAAGGAGGGTTATTCAATCATTGTAAAACAAAATGAGTGTGAAATGATGATTTAGTGTTGCTCTTTTTGAAGTTTGTTTTCATTTATAAATACGCAAACCCATTATTATTTGCAGAGTCCATTACTACGCAAGAGGAAAGAGTCTGACACTGACTCGGAGACAAGCCAGTCAGCTCTACGCAAACGATCCGTACGCAACAACATGGACCGCTGGGACCCATCACGATTGGGCAAGGAGACTCTCTTTATCCTTGGTTCTCGGGCAAACAAGGTGTGATGATAATTTTGTAATTAATCAATAGGAAGATAGTTAAATGTGATGCAGTTCAGCAATTAATTCAGTTGTGTCTTTGAATACGTAATAAATCATTATTTACTACCAGAATCCAGTTTATTGTCTTAATAAGGTCTTTTATGCTTGTTACTATACAAAGTTGATAAGGTTGATGGTAGGCTTATTTTTTATGTAAATGTCGACTTAGCTGTGAAGTTTTGCTTTAAACTCAAGAAATCTATGTCCTTGAACTCATTAAACAGGCTTATGGGGACAATGCCTTAAGCAGCACAAGAGTTTTTGATTGTCACAAAAAGTTAAGGAAGGATGGGAGCTCGTTGAAGAAGATCACCACATTGAACGTTTTGGACTCTGACAAGTGTTGAACCATTGCCCTTATTAGTGAGGAGACTGGCTTCTCAGTCGGAACCGTCCACACCATTGTAAAAGAGGATCTTTTAATGAGGAAAATGTGTGTGAAGCTGGTGCCGAAAGTCTTGAGCGAGGAACAAAAACTGTCGCAGGTGGAAGTTTCGCAAGAAATTTGGAATTGTGTCCAGGAAGGTGAACATTTTCTCCACAACGTTATTCCCGGCAATGAATAGTGGGTATTCCAGTACGACCTAGAAACAAAACTTCAAAGTTCAAAATGGCTCAAGCGGAGATCTCCGTGCCCGAAAATAGCTTGGATGTCAAAATAAAAATGAAACCATGCTTATTGCTTTTTTGAACAACGTGGCATTGTTCACAAGGAGCTCGTGCCTACTGGAACGATTGTAAATGCTGCATTTTATGTGAAAGTACGCCTATGAAATTGCGTAATGTGTGTGTGACCAGCCATTGCAAAGAATTGGAAGTAAGCATGTCGATGCAGGAGAAATGTATTTTGAAGATTGTTTAGTAATTGTAATGATACCTGTTATAAATTTTTTGATCTTGTGCTGATACTTATTGAACAGACCCTGTATACAAAAAAGAAGTCTACAGCATTATACACCATTATTCTGTACAACCTCAAGTTAGACAAAACGAGTTAATAGGATTATAAATTAGTTTCTACAGTTGTTTGGAATCTTGAGAGTTGATGTTTTTAATTAAGCACAATAATATTCAACCATATTTATCTTTTTTAACATTCTTTATAACTGATAGCATTCGATTTTCAGGTGCTGGGATTAGGTCATGTGTTGGGGAAGAGCCGTCTCTTTATCAAACATCCCCAACTGTTCAAGTATTGCAGTGATCAGCAAGACCAGGACTGGTTAGCCTCAAACAAGCACACACTGGTCTCTGTAGCCTCCAACAGGGTCTATATCATGCTGCTGGACGAAATTAGGGAACTGGCGAACAGTGAGGAGTACAGGTCTGTGTGCTTATGGTAATAAACTAGGACACAATTTTCCGTTATTGGAAAATATATTCGCACAGGAAACATCAACTACTAATTGAGTAGTCTTAATTTGATAGATCATGTTTCTGGATTTGAATTGGATAGTTTTGGTTGGTTACTGGTTGGCTCTTCACTAGTCTTGTGCAAGGTTATGTGTAACATTTTCATATTCTAATGTTGTTTGGTCTACCTAATCAATATTCTACCTAATTTGATCAGTACTATTGTTTTGGTTTTAGTCTAACAATTGTTAATCAAATCATGTTTATTGCCGTAAGACTTCTACAAGTATTGACGATGTTTATTTGCCGCCAGATGGCCAAGTCAAAAGTACATGTAACAATGTACTGTTCTACAAACTAAATAAAATAAAAATCATACATAGGTCCAATAGTATTATTTACAGCAACATTATATAAACTTAGTGGTTTGAGACAGTTTTTCTAGTACTTTTTGTTTTTTTAATCAGGCTGCATTAAAAGTAGTCAGAACAAGGCACTAATAATTGTAAAAAGCAACAAGATTATAACTCAATGTATACAATTTTACAATAAATATAAAATTCAACAACAAATATAAAATTTAACAATCAATATATAAAATTATATGAATACAATTAATTACATACAAAAACCTACAACAAATTAGAGACATAAATGATATGTAGTGAGAAATTCTTCAACTGAATAAAATGGAGATGTTAACAACCAATGGTAAAATTTGTGTTTAAATGTTTTTACAGGATAATTTAGGGAGTGCCGATGGCTGAGCGGTCTAAGTCGTAGGACTTTGGGTCTGAGTTAGAGATAGCGCAGGTTCAAATCCTGTCTATGACCATTGCACTTTTTATCAGTACCATCAACCTCGTACTGTATCAACTCTCCCCCTTATTCTGTTTGATAAGATCCTCTCACAGGCCAGTGGCCCATGAGGACATCACTCTCAAGGCAAGGCCAAATATTTCAAAATTTGATATAAATTTTTTAATGCAGTTTGAACATTAAACTGTAATGATAGTTTGGCACCGCTAGGCTGTTATTTTAAGACTAAGAATTAAAATAATGAAGTGTATACGTGGAAAGTAGTGACGCTACTGTAGTAGCAGAGTGAAACGGTGTGTACTTTTCAAACTTAACAAACATTCATACTTGTTTTGTAAATTCTGAAATCTGGCACTCTTTTTGCAAATTTTCTTTGTATTTTTTCATCATACTTGTTATTTTTAAGGTTCTTTGATAATATTTTCAGTTTTGGTCTGTTTTTAGGAACAGTTCCAATGTTCTCATGCACGAGTTGAAGGGATTTGAAGCTCCAGAATTCATGCTGAAGAAGATCAAGAGCGTCATGAGCCAAGTTAAGCCCCAAACTAGTGAAGATCCTGAGTCGCCCTCAGATACCAGTCCAGGGGTAATGTCGTCTTCTTCTTTTTAATTGTAGTACTTACTATTTTTCTGTCCTATTTAACATTACCTTTTCATGTTCTTTTTACTAAATTTCTGTAGAGAAAATAAACTAGGTATTACACACAAGCCCAGGACAGTTAGCTGTAATTTATAGAACATATTTGAATGCTTTTACAACATTTTGCTAATATCATTTCATTATCTTGCTTGTTTTTTAACTCGTCAAATGCAATCAATGTTTATGGTGAGAAGGTTTTGAACAGAGTTTTTACAAAAACTGTAGTTTTGACAAATATTTTTCACTATTTTTTCTGAAGAAAAACCAAGGGTTACAAATATTTAGTAAGCCTCTTGAGCTTCTTTATATCTTTGATCATACTTGATAAAATTTAAATTAAGTGTTCAACCGATAAAGAGAAATGTGGCTTCATGTCGTGTAATAAACATAATTTAATTTATACTATTGCACTATAAATTTATTGTTTTTTTCAAGTCTGTTAACTAATAAAACCAGATAGATCAGTAATCATATTATTACATAGCATAACTGTGAAATTTGCACAAAAATTCATTGATCTAAAGAACGTGTATTAGGCTAAAATACTTTTTAAATTGCTGAATTTAAAAGTTATTTTTAAAAAAAGTATAAGATAGTGGTAAATAAATGTTTAAAACAATTGAACATACATATGTAAGATATCAAGTTCCATTTTGTGCTAGGGCTTATTTACTATTTAACGTCATATTACATACATTATATTCACTTCATATATATATATATATATATATATATATAATAAGTAGATAGTAATATGGGTTCCTGGCGCACTTTCGGAGCCGACCGAAAAGCAATGTAAAATACTGTTCAATGTACCATAAAGGAAGCTGAGAAATAACACAGCAAATCTCAATGAAAAATTAACCGAATCTACAGTCGTTCGTCTCCAAAAGCGATCGGTACATTACTATCTACTCTGTGGAATGAAAAATTAACCAAATCTGAGCTTCTACTTTCTTAAGCTGTGCTTTGTAAAATGTTGTCAAATCTGCTACGAATAAAGGAAAAATCTTAATAAAATTTAATCAATTTAAAACATTTTTACTAAAAACATACTGTACTTTAATAAAAAACTTTTCTACTAAATAAACAACATGAACTCACCAAAGTCACTCTTCATTTCTAGCATTTCAAAAACTTACAAAGAAAGACAATTTTAAACGAGTTCAACGAATTACCAAAACATTTTAAAGAACAGTTGATACTTTTCCTTAAATGATAACAGAATTCAAAGAACTTGTAAAGTCTTTTGCAGAAAAAAACGTCCTAATGGAGTGTTTTTACTATCGGCAAAAAAAAACTAAAAAAGTAAGGGATTACATATTTAATATAATTACGAAAGATATTGAAAAGAAAGTAAAAAAATAAACAAACAGAGAGTTTTCATCGTTTTTTTATGACATTTTTTCCCATATTATACGTTCTTTCAAGATAATCAAGACTTAATTGATGAATTTCTTAGGAAT
Source organism: Homalodisca vitripennis (assembly GCF_021130785.1). Taxonomy (NCBI): domain Eukaryota; kingdom Metazoa; phylum Arthropoda; class Insecta; order Hemiptera; family Cicadellidae; genus Homalodisca; species Homalodisca vitripennis. Next base: position 40,417,714 of record NC_060214.1, read on the forward strand.
TTTTGTGAGTATCAAGATTTTATCAACACAATTCATTAAAGAGCATTATAGAATTTTTCTTATAGAATAAAGCCACATTTTGTGTGAAACAAAAGGTATTACTGTAGATAATATTCCATGTGATTCCTATGAAGAAAGACACCAACTATGGTTATCAAAACAGTACTATGACGTGGGAGGGACTGCAAGTTTTAGAGTTAAGACTTTATTCTACAAAGTTAATTGTTATAATTTCTTTATCTTTTTATAGTCTTCTTTCCAGTAACAATCAAGTGTAATTTTTCATTTTTGTTTAATTCTTTAAATCTTTTTCTCATCCAAAACAGTCAAAAATCTGTTCGGCAAGTGTACTTTACAATCTTCCAACTCGGCAATTATTGTAAACCCGAATTTATCTTTCATTTTCTCCAAATTCAAGATTCTATGTTTCTTCCTTTCTTCCAATTCATTTTAACTTCTTATACTCTTTAAACTTACATTCTCCAATATCATTTAACTCTTTCAAGAACTCCATTTAAATAGAAAAAAATTCAAAGTCAAAAAGTGCAAAACCATTTCTCGGATCGACCTTTTCCTCCTCCCTCCTGTCTCTTTCTCTCTCCCTCTCTTTTTATGCCTATGACACGATCACTTCTGCCGTTTATAGGCTAGGATCTATATTCAGGCTAGAGAGAGAGAAGAGCGAGATACGGATAGAGAAATGGTTCCGGAATACGATCTGAATACTTCTGAACTTGGTGTTTCTCCGCTATGGCCACTCGCATTGAAACAGTTCAGAAGTAAACTTCCTAACCGACCAAACCGAATTCGCGGACATATATACTCAGCAACACAATACAACAGCCCATCGAGAAGTAAAAAAATTTAAGAAATTAATTTAAAATATAATTTGAAAATTACAAGTAACAAAATGTACGCATATTTAAAATAGGTAAAATTATCTAACATTTTGAAAAAGAAAATGTTATAATAGTAAACGGAACACAATTTTTATTCTTAAAAGCAAATCTGCATTACCGACATTTTAGTTTCCGAAAGATTACGCTGTGTGTAATCAATGACAGTCGAGGTGTGCTACTACAGACCGACCATCACGGTAATCGCTTCGCCTGCGTCATATCCGTAGTGATATCACGCCGTGAGAGGCGCAAATCGGTTGGTTTTACAAGCACCATTTAGTTAAATAAATTTTTCTATCTAAATGGAGCGCGAAAAAATATCATGTCCGTTCTGCAAAAAAGAAATTTTAAGAAAAAACTATGATCGCCATTATAATTCTAAAAGTCACGAAAAAAACAAGCAAATTTACGATAATGAACTAAATTATTTTAAGACAATGGGCTAGAGAAAATAAAATTGCCGATCACGAAAACATGTTTAATATTGAGAAATTTACGTGAATTAAAGAGAAATTTCAAAGTTGAAAAGAAAAATCTCGACCTATTTAATGATGAAAAACTTCATTCAATAGCTGAAAAGTTGGCTATCGGTACTAAACGATAAAACCAAGTCTGAAATGATCGAAGAAATTGATAAAACTCTTAAAGTAAAATCCGAAAATATCATTGATGTAGAAGTTTTATCCTCAATACACGGTCTTTTCAAGCAATACATTTTAACAAACTTGAACGACAATTCCATGTCAATTTACAAATATCTTTCAATTAATGCGGTCAGAAATTAAAAGTTTAATCGAGAAATTTTCAAGAAAATGTTAAAAATATGAAGGGCTATCTCTCTTTGGAATGTGAATACGAACGAACTTTAGTGAATGGTGAACCGCAAACATGTCTAATGGTATTTACTATCAAAGCAGACGAAAATCTTTGACGTAAACGACTTTATTACTAAGCAATTTAATAAATTAACACATCGAGAACAAACGAATAATCCAAATAAAGGTTCCGGATGGACATTTAAAAGTTGTAAACAACTAGTTTTGAGCCTTAACAAACACGAAATGATGAATGCAGGATCATACATCGATTTACCAAAGAATATCAAAGATAAAAAAGCTTGTATAAATATAAAAAATAGAGATGATTTTTGCTTTATTTACTCAATAAGATGTGCTATTGAAAAACCAGAAAGAGACTGTGAACGTGTAAAGCAATACGAAAAATTTGTGAATGACGAAATATTTTCAGGTTTTGAGTATCCAATGTCTCTGAAAGATATACAAATATTTGAAAAACGAAGCTACAATTCCAAGTATAAGTAATCCAACAATGTCTATCAATGTCTACAGTTTTGATGAAAATATTAACATTGTTCCGTTACAAATTTCTGAAAAATATGACGCTGAAACAAACATTGATTTATTGTATGTTAAACAAGATGATAAATCTCATTATGTTTTGATAACCGATTTAAATAAGCTTGTTTCCTTTCTTCGCAGTTGTCTAAACATAAAGAAAGAAAATTTTTGTGTAGAAGATGTTTAAAGCCATTTTTACAAATCTGGAGATTTAACAGATCACTTAGAAATTTGTAAAAATCATGAAGTTTGTAAGCCAATTATGCCATTTCCAGGTCAAACAACTAAATTTAATAATTATCAAAAGAAAATTTAACCATCCGTACGTAATTTATATGGACTTTGAGAGCAATATTAGAAAAAATTCCGACATGCAAGAACAATCCACAAAGATCGACTACAACCAAGATTCAGAGGCACATTCCTTATGGTTTTTACTCTATATTTAGTGTCGAATGTGACCAATCGCATGTACAAACCGATATGTTATCGTGCCAAAAATAAGAAGATTTGAAAAACGTCCCGACAAAATTGTTTGAAGAACTCAATAAATTATCGAAATACATAGCAAAAAAATATAATTCTAAGAACATGAAACCTATGAAATTGACAGAAGAAGAAGAAATTTTCGTATCAAAATTCAAACGTTTGTCCATATCTGTGAATGGTCTGCTTATGATGTTTGGGTCAATTCCCAGTATGGTTTTACTCCTGATAGTTGGAAAGATAAGAGTTATAATAAAGTGAGAGATCATTGTCATTTAACCGGCAAGTTTTCGAGGCGCAGCTCATGCATGTTTGCAATCTAAATTTTGAAATTTCCTCAGAATATTCCCCGTTTTTCTGCCACAATATGTCAAATTACGATACTCATTTGTACATAAAAGAATTGGCTAAACAATATGGAAATGTTGATTTGATTGCAAACACCGATGAAAAAATATATAAATTATTCTGTAAATTCTGGATACGGGTATGAGTTTGATGGTGACAAACCTAGAAAGTTCATAAAATTCTCTTTCGTGGACACATTTAGATTCATGGCCTCGTCTATAGAAAAGTTAGCTAAAAATCTAAAGAGAGAAGACTTCAAACATACAAATCATTTTATACAAGATGGACTGAATGAGATAATAGAAAGACAGCCAAATGACGACGACGAGATTTTTAAAAATTCTATCTGGAAAAGGAATATTTCCCTATGAATTTATCGACAGTATTGAAAAACTTGATTACACAGAAGAATTGAGAATTCAAGATTTCTATTTCACTTTTGACAGATGAGAGCATATCTGAGAAAGATTTTCAACACTACTTAAATGTTTGGAACAAATTAAAAGAGAAAAATCTTGGAAATTACTCTGATTTGTACAATATCCAAGATGTTTTTATTGCTCGCTGATATCTTTGAAAATTTTAGGAATATTTGTTTGAATTGCTATAAACTCGATCCGGCACACTATCTAACAGCTCCCAGTCTCGCATGGGACGCAATGTTAAAATTAACGAAGATAGAATTACAATTAATTAGTGATTATAATATGTATTTGATGATCGAAAAAGGTATTCGCGGAGGCATTTCTCAGTGTATTAAACGATATGTGAAAGCAAATAACAAATATTTAAAAGATTTTGATAAGACAAAGTCCCGAAAACTATTTGTTGTACGTCGATGCAAACAACCTTTATGGGTATGGACTTATGCAAAATTTACCATATAACGAAATCAAGTGGATGGATCCCTAAAACGTATACAACAGCAGAGTGGCAAGAAACAATTTTAGAACTCACTGGCGACGAAGATTATGGCTATATTCTCGAAGTCGATCTTGGATATCCAACAAATTTACACGAACATCACAAGGATTTACCTCTTGCTCCAGAACATTTTAAAAAACAAACTTTGCACAACTCTACTGGATAAAACTGAATACGTTGTTCATCTCGAGAAATTTTGAAGTTCTATTTGGAACAAGGTAATGATTTTGAAACATGTGAATAGAGTTTATTGCATTCGATCAGAAGCCTTTTATGAAAGAATACATTGATTTTAACACAAACATGAGAACCAAAAGCTACAAGCGACTTTGAAAAGGACTTTTATAAGCTGATGAACAACTCAGTTTTTTGGAAAATCTATGGAAAATGTGAGAAACAGATGTGATATTAAGCTTGGAAATGAAGAATTTTCAATGAAACAAGCTAAGAAAAACAAATTTCAAATGCTTTAACATCTTTGACGACAACTGTATAGCGAGTCACATGTACAAACAAAAGGTTAAATTTAACAAACCGATTTACATAGGATTTTCAGTTCTCGGCCCTCTCAAAATTGCTAATGTACGAGTTTTATTACAACAAATTAAAGAATTTTGATCCAGATTTGAATCTGTGTTACATGGATACAGACAGTTTATTTCCTAGAACTGAAACGAGATCCTTTTAAAATTATTAAAGAAAATATAGATGACTTTGATACAAGTGATTATCCAAAAGATCATGAATGGTTTTTCACTACTAAAAATAAGAAGGTAATAGGGAAATTCAAAGATGAGTTAAATAGCGAAGTTTTAGAAGAATTTTGTGGTTTAAGGTCTAAGATGTACTCGTACAAATATCTAGATAAAAACCCAGTTAGGTGAAAGGAATTAAGAGAAGCGTTGTAAATAAAACAATAAATATCGAAAACTTGAAGAGATGTTTGTTCGAAGATAAAGAAGAATTTAGGGAGATGACAGTCATCAAAAGTTATAAAACATGATTTGTACACTGTTACCATAAACAAGCTGGCACTGAACGCTAAAGATGATAAGAGAATTGTCCTAGAAAATAAGATCGATACAGTACCCGTATGGCTATGAAGCAAAATCTGATATATTAGACGAATTAAATAAACTTGGAAACTTTGATATGTAAATGGAAGATGATTTAATTCACTGTCACAAGTGTAAAAAGAAAACGAAAAATATAGATTTCAAAAATCGTTCAAAACTCAAAAATGGATTGTATAGAATTGCTGCAAAATGTTTCAAAAATGTAAGACAAACAAGAGTAAGTTTATAAAGAATCCAAATCCAAAACCTGTTAAGCAAGAATTGAAGACTAAAGATGAGATAGAGATTGAAGCTCGAGAAATTCATGCACCGGTACGAAAAAAGTTTAAAAAGAGAAAAATTATAACAATTAGGAATTGACGATTTATGGGCAGCAGATTTAGTTATAATGTCTAACTATTCAGATCAAAATGATGGATTTAAGTATATGTTAAATGTTATTGATACTTTCTCAAAATATGCTTGGTCAAGAGCTATCAAAAGAAAAAACGGCAAGGATATTTCAAAAGCTTTCGAAGATATAGTAAAAGATGCCATAAGGATCAATCACAAACCTCCTAACCTACTTCATACAGATAAGGGTTTTAGAGTTTTAAAAATAAAGAATTTAACGATGTTTTGAGGAAATACAACATTAAGATTTATCATACTGAAAACGAAGAGAAATCAAGTATTGTAGAGAGATATAACAGAACTCAAAATGAGAGAATGAAAGTAATTTTTGAGATTAATAAAAACTTTAAATGGATCGATATTCTTCCAAAAAATCGTAAACAATTATAACGATACAGTTCACAGCACAATCAAAATGAAACCGAAAGACGTAGATAAGGATGCAGAAAAGGAGTTATTAGAGACCGTTTTCAAGTATGTTCCACCTGAAACTCACACGAAAACTAAATGTTTAAAGTCAATGATCAGTGTAAGAATTGTTATAAAAAACAAACATTTTCGAACAAATATAAGAACAATTGGTCAAGAGAAATCTTTGTGATTTATCAAATTAATAACACAGATCCTGTAACTTATAGTATAAAAGATTTAAATAATGAAGAAATAACCGGAAAGTTTTTATGAATATGAATTGAAGAAGTCAAAACTGTAATATAAATTTTCTATATATAAAATGGCGCATCAAAAGAAATGTACAAAGTGCAAAGAATTTAAAGATTTAAATGAATTTTATAAAGATAAAAATAGGAAAGATGGAATGCATTTATAATTGCAAAGATTGTGAAAGGGAATATCATAAAGAATTATATGATAAAATAGAAAAATTAACTTTGGAAGATAAAGAATGTCTTAAATGTAAAGAAACTAAAAAAATTTCAGAGTTTAATAGTGATCACTATAGTAGAGATAAGAAAGACTCATATTGTAAAGATTGTGTAAAGAAGAATCACCATAGATTATATTATGAAGATACTCAATGTGAAATGTGGAAGAACTATAAAATGGTTAAATAATTATCAAAAACATTTACAAACAAAATATCATAAGTTAAGAGTTTAACATTTTCATCGTGTAATAATTTTTTCTATATAAATGGAGTCTCAAAAGAAATGTACAAAGTGTCAAGAAGAGAATAGAAAAGACTGTTATTGTAAGGAAATTATACGTTAAAATGAACAAATTAACTTTAGAAGAGAAAAAGTGTTACTTTTGTAAAGAAATTAAAAATATTTCTGAATTTAATAACTGGCAGTATAGTAAAGATAGAAAAGAATGCTTTTTGCAAAGATTGTGCTAAAAAAAATTTTCAGCGAAAGTTATAAAAACGAAATGCCTTGTGAATATGAAAAAAAAGATTTTACAATGGTTACCTAGTTATGCTAAACATTTACAAACAAAATATAATAAATCGAGAGTTTTTAGTAAAATTTTAGAAACATTTTCATCGTGTAATTTTAGATATTCTATAAATCAGTCGAGATTTCTGCCATATTTGTAGTAAAATGAATTTCCGTTGTATAAAATATTCAAAGATTCTTTCATTTGGTTATACAGATTGATAGAATTTGGTTCGTCATCAATGAACAAAATCTCTAATTCAGGATAATTTATTTTTAGATGTTTTTAATCGGTTTGGTATTTCTCGTTTCTGAGCTCTGATAACGTAATAAGGCCATTCCCACATGTGATTCCTTCTTAATTAATACAAAAACATGGTGCTTTTTCTTATCAAAAATTTTTACATATCATATCTCTCTTCATTAATTCCATTCGCAATTCTTGATTCTCTATTTTCAAGGATTTCATTTGACCTGAAATTTGTAACTGTTTTATTTCATCTTTTAACTGCTTATTTTCGTTTTCAAGTTTTGTACACACCAAATTTACGAATACTTGGTAAAACTTCTTCTAAAACCCAATCTTGAAACATTTCTGCTATCTTCGTTTTTGATTTCAGTATTAAAGAATATATGCCCGGTTCATTAATAGAAAATAGTGTTTTTTTGAAAGTTTGAAGGTAAGAACGATTCGTTCCCCCCTTCTGAATCTATGTTATCGTAGCTTTTTTTATATTTGTCTTTAACGTGATCTCTAATCGCTTTCATCGTATTTTTAAATTCCAATATTTCTGCAATATCTTTTGCTTTAAACCAAAATTCATTATTTTCGTCAACAAATGTTAAAATTTCTTTATTATTGAATTTGAGTAGATTCACAACTGACTCCATTTAGATAGAAAAGAAATTTAACTAGTAATTTTTATTTCGAGAATAAAATCCAGATTCATTAATGAAAATAGTGTCAGGATGAAGATTTTGAAAGGGTCTATGGCATAGACTCTTGTAATTTATATATTTAAAGCTATTTTCTCGTCATTATCAATATTATTTATGATAGCTTTGTCTAGTATTTTCATATTGTAAAATTTCTGCAACATCTTTAGCCTTAAACCAAATTTCATTCTTTCGACAATCGTGCAAATGTCTTTATTATTGAATGTAAGTCTACAACTGACTCCATTTAACTAGTAATTTTTATTTTGAGTGTAAAGTCCAGATTCATTGATAAAAACAGTGTTTTTTTGAAAGTTTGAAGGTAAGAACGATTCGTTCCCCCCTTGATTCATCATAGTCAGAACGATTTTTTTGAATTCTTTTAATATTTTTTCTAATTGGAATATAATCGATTTCATTTGGTTTTTTCACTGATTTTTTGATCCATAAGCAACATTTGGAAAGAAAGTGTACAAAATTTCAGATTCTTTGTGTAAGTGTTCGGTATGATTTTCAAAACTAGGTTCAACGAGATTGCAGTGCACTTCCAATTACATCGAACGGTCTAAATTTTGGCGTTTTTATTTCCTAAATATACCTGATTTGGCTCAATAGTTTCTTGAACAAACCCTAACAATTCCACAATAATTGCTGAAAAACGTTATTCTTACTGGTGATTTTATTTGAATTTTATTAGAGAGATAATTTTTTTTTGCATTTTCAAACTTGTTTTTCGTCAAAGTTTAAAGATTTATCTGATTGTTTGAATGTTTTCAGATAATTTTTAAGGGAATTTTTTATTTGATCGAAAGTATAATATCCTTTGTTTAAACCATAATATTTTGTTTATGTTCTTCTCACTAAATCCTATACAATAAGGAGAACTTTCACTAATATTTATTACAAAATTGTCAGAATAAAAACCGCTTAAACCGATAAAATAATTTGATTCTTCCTCTAAGTGTATAGGAATGTTCCCAAGTTTAAAACTAATTTAGAGCTTTCAGAAGTCAACTTGAACAGCTTCATTTTCGCAAGCGTTGCTTCAAGATGAAAATCTTCTATTTAAATGGAGAAATTTTTAAAGCAAAAAGATCAGATAAAACTTCAAACGTTTGAAGAAAGTAAGAAAGATCAACCAATCAGATTGTTAATTGTTGGTTCAAGTGGATGTGGAAAAACAACTTTATTATTGAATTTTATCTACAATAGGTTGATTCCCTTATTCCAATTTGTATGTTTTTAGTAAATCTTTAGAACAAGACGCCTATAAAAAAATTACAAGAAAGATTTGAAAATATTGAGAAAAACTTAAACAAAAAAATATCACATTTTTATAATGCTTCTGAGACATAGTTCCGTTAAGCGAATGTAAACCCAATTCGTTAATCGTTTTTGATGATTGTATTTTTAGAAAATCAAGACGTTATTAAGGAATATTTCGTAATGTCTCGTCACAAAAACATATCTTGTATCTATCTTTCCCAATGCTTTTCAAAGGTTGATAAACAAGATTATTAGAAATAATTTGAATATGTTGTGTATTTTTTAAGCAAGATGATCACTATTCGAGAAAGATTTATAACAATTATGTGGGATCTGATATGAGTTTTAACCACTTTATTGAGTTATGTGATAAAATTTGGAAGGAAGACTACGGATTTTAACTATTAATCTAACTTTGAAGCCTAAAAATGGTAAATATCTGAATAAATTTTTCTAATATATAAACGTGTGATAATCTAGTTGTTTTTCATGTTTTTACGTTCACGTTCCACGTTCACGTTCACGTTTCACGTTCATGTTTCACGTTCATGTTTCACGTTTCACGTTTTACGTTCCGTGTTCTCGTTTCGTGTTCACGTTTTCCACGTTCCACGTTCACGTTTTACGTTCCGTGTTCACGTTTCGTGTTCTCGTTTTCACGTTTCGTGTTCACGTTTTCCACGTTCCACGTTTCACGTTTTTACGTTCCGTGTTTCACGTTTTTACGTTCCACGTTTCGTGTTCTCGTTTCGTGTTCACGTTTCCACGTTCCACGTTCCACGTTTACGTTTCAAAATTTTTCCTAAATAAATGGCGAACGTAACTTCAGAAGAAGCAAAAAAACTTGATCAAATAGAAAAGAAATTAATCAAAGAATTTAAAAGAACAGATTCGAATTGATGAAAAAGAACAAGAATTTATTCAAAAAATTAATCAACCTGTAACATCTGCAATAAAAAATGTTGAGGGGCAAAATTGAAAATGTTTTTAAGCGATAATCAAAATTTGATGAATTTGGTTCCAGTTGTACGACAATTTGCTGATATTTCGATACCAGAATCTGAGTTTTGAATTGCCAAAATTACCATCTTCAACACCATTTAGAACCTCGAATCATTGAAGACCTCTACCATAGTTGAACCAATAAGTCCTGGAACAACGGATATAATAATTGGTGAAATTGGTAAAAAAATTTCTTCCTAGAGCAAAGGAATGATAAATTTGGTTTGTATTGGGACAGAAAAAAGAAAATTTTAATGATTGGAAAATTTGCCCCGTGAATTTTGAGCATAATGATATCATTATTAATGAAAAAACATATGAAGGAACTCAAGGTTTATGGAGATTATTAACAGGCACTGATGTTTCCAAAAGACGGTTTAATATTCTGAAATATTCTGAAGAAGACTTGAAAAAGTATACTGAAATTTTATGGAAATCTGATTCAATTTACAAAAATAATGATCCCATCAACTAAGAAACCAAAGTCAAGTAAAGGTAAAAAATATCTCAATTTTGATTAAACCAATTTGGGAAAAAAGAATCGAAGGATCAGGTGTGAGAAAAAAACAGTGATAATAAGATTGAATACAGATATATCGACGATTTGACAAAACTCGATGGAATTATTAATTATATATTATGCTCAAGAAAAGGCTGGAAACAACAATTTTTTGAACGAAAAGAAAAGCGATTAAAGATTTTATTTCGAACAAACTTGATGAAATGATTGAAAAACCTGATGGAATTAAATATTTAAAACGAGTTTTGCCGGCAATAAGTTCATCTATGATTGAGGGTAGTGGACTTTTGAATGATTTTATCAACAATTTACCTTTTGAATTACACGTACCAACTTATCAGTATCTGGGGCCCGGCACAAAACTCGAAAAAAGACTAAAAAGAGGAGATACTGGTATAAATAAATTAGATCAAGCTGCTATGGAACACGATATTTTTTATGCAAAACATAGAGACACAAATTCCAGACATATAGCAGATAAAGTTTTGCAAGATAAAGCAATGGATAGATTTTTATCAAAAGATGCTAGTTTAGGTGAAAGATTTGTTGCGCTTCCAACAGCTGGAGCAATGTTTTTGAAGAGAAAACTAGGAATGGGAATCGAAGAGAACTTGAAAATTTTAACTATATAAATGGAGGTGAATGTAAATTTCAGCAAAAATCAGAAAGAAAAAAATAAAATCCGCTTTTAAGAAGAAAATACCCGTTTAGTATTCAATTTAAAATAGATCAACTAAAAAATGGCGAAGATAAGATATTTTTAACAAATAGACAATACAATAAACTCGAAAAACATAAGAAAAACAATAAAGGAACCAGAATAGAATTTTCTTATAATCAGTTGAAAGAACTTAAAAATGGTGGACTTTTGAAAGATTATTAGATTTTGGAGAAAATATTCCAGTTGTTAAAAATGTTGTTCCTTATGTTCGTAAAGCTGCTCCAATCGTTAAAAAGGATGTGATTCCTATTGTTCGAAACATTTTAAATTGGTTAGATAAAGAGTTGGAAGATGTTACAGGATCTGGATTAGATGAAAAAAACTTTGAATTACGTGAAATCAAACATTGAAAAAAAAAATTTAAAAACCTTTAACATTCGGGGAAATTGGAAGAAATCTGCAAAAATATTAAAACATTTTAGAGGAATCTTCATGAGAGATACATTACCTGAAAAAGTTAGGAAATTTGAATGTGGAATTGTGAATTTAGACTCGATTATGGGAAGTGGAACGCATTGGATTTTGTTATTATAAAAATGATAAGAATGCATGTTATTTTGATTCGTATGGAAGAATTGAGGACAAACCACGTATAGAATTGATTAAATATTTGAAAAAATCAAGCGTCTACTACAATGATTCTCAGATTCAAGAACTATAAAGATCCCCCAATTTGTGGTCATTTATGTGTTTTTTGTTTTGAATGAACTGAGTACTGGTAAAGATTTTAAAGAAGTTGTTAACAAATTATTACTTAATAAATATGGATTTCACAAAATATTTTTGACGTAATTTGGAACACAAATTATTCAAAATGTAGATAATAGTTTTGAATTTTTGATAGTTTGAGAAATGAGTTTGATAACAAGTTAGAAAATTTATTACAAAACCCTTCCAGATTCAGATATGTTTTGCTGTCGAGATTGAAGATTTTTAAAGCAGAATATGATAACAAACTTGCAAATATTCATGAGTTCAAATGAAGTTGCTGATAAAATAAAAAACATTGGAAAAAGAAGTTGATGATGGTGTAAAAAAATTATTTACCAATTTAATGTCTCACATCGAAAAAGCTGATGAAATTACTGAAGCAATCAAAGTTGAAAAGAATTATGTTAGTTTGGCTAATAAGAAAAGAATTGTCGGTGTTCGAACCTGGTATTGACAAACATGATGTTGTTGTTAAAGAACAAATTTTAAAACCTCTAAAATTATCAAAAACATCGATATTGTTGATTTACATGATACGAATGTTAAAAATGCCTTAGATTTTAAAGGAAAAAGAATTAGCGGTGTTAGTAAAGGAATTAATCCATTTGATGTTGTTGTAATGATTCAATTAGAAGATCCTATTAAAAATGTTTAATGAACTAAAACAAAATTATGAGAATCATAAACAGCATGTTAAAGATTTTACAACAAAGTCTATGAAAAACTTGAAGCGAGAAGTAAAAAATCTATAGAAAATTGTGATGAAAAATTTACAAATTTTGAGGAAAATTTCAATCTATATAAAGGCGATCTATATGGAAAAATAACAAACTTTTTGGAACATTTCGCTAAATTTCCAAGAGGGTTTTAATGAAACCGATAGAAAAAATGGTGAAGTTTTTTAAAAGAGTAGTTTACTAAATCAATCTTTACTTCATGATAAATTAATTAAACTAGAAGAAAACTTTGGCGAAATTAATGAAAAAGTTATAAAAAATAAAGCAGTCTTTTGATAAGTTTAGTTTAGATGCCACAAAAACTTTTGAGAATATTGATCATAAACTCGTTGAATACAACGATTTATATCTCGATAAAGTAAATAAACTAAAGAAAACTTTAATAAATTTAAAGAAGATGTCGATAAACTTTTGAAAACATCGACAACAGATTTAATGGAGTAGGTGGTTACGATGACTAATTTTCCTTATATAAATGGCGCTCATATATTGTGTGAGATGTAAAGAGAAAACTACCACAAACGATATAAAATACTATGCAAACATCAATGGAGTTAAGAGAATTTCTGGAAAATGTGCTGAATGTAACGCAAAAAAGAGCCAATTTATAAAAACTTGATTTTGAAATTATTTTCTTAATAAATAGAGATGGCGGGACATTACAGTGCTTTCGATCTTTTTATCATGCAACACGAAAGAGATTTGAAAAAAGAACATTGGGATGACATTTCTCAAAAATATGAATTATCCGAAGATATGATGAGATTATACGTAAACAAATTGAATTGGTATAACATTGCCTAAATATCAAACTTTATCATCAGAGTTCATTCAAGAAAATATACATTATCAATTAAAAGATCATATGTCTGTTCTTTGTCTCTATCAACACTTGAGTATAAAGTTTTTGGATGAAAATAAAGATACAGTTGATTGGAACAATATTATAGATAGCGGTTTACTATCCTGTGCAAATTTTATTGAAATATGTGACCGAGATCGCAAAATTTTAAGGAAGAGAATCCTGAATATGACGAAGTAGATCATTAAAAATGACTCTAATCTTTTTAATTATTTTACTAAAAATTTATATCTTTTCTTATAAAAACGTACATTAGATCGATGAAAAAATGATACACACGATGTTTAAAATTTCTAAATTTTCTCTTATTAAATGGCGGACTACAGAAAATATGCTAGTGATATGAAAGGGCGGAGTTTAAAAATTTCTATCCAATTAGTAAACAACATTTGAATGAACCGAATAAAAGAACTGAGTTTAATATTGATTTTGGAGATAACTTTTGCTCGTCTAACTTCCAGTTTTATATTTCTGGAACTTTAACAAAACAAGATGGTCAAGCATATCTTGGAACTGATAATGTTAGATTAATCGATAATTTTATACCGTTTTTATTTTCTAAGATTGAAGTAAGAAAACACAATAAATTGATAGAAGAAGTCGAAAACTGTGGCCAATTAAGCACAATTAAAGGAACTATTTCGTATTCAAAAAGTGATGTTTATTTCTCAAACTTCTAATGGCTTTGAATCAGATTTTAAATTTTGGTGTTTTTGAAGCAGCTGGAAATTTATCTCATTTTGGATTAGGATTTTTTGAAAATGTTACTATTCCGATCTATAAAGGAGGATTTTATCTAAGTTTTATAAGAGCAGAAGACGATGATGTGATTCTGAAGACTGCAACTGGAAATGTTATGCCTGTTGATGGAAAAATAACAATTACAGATTATTTTATTATAGAGTTCCAATGATTGATTATAAAACCACGAGTAAAATAAGGTTGATTGATGAAATTACGAAAAGTCAAAACAATTATGTTTAATTTTTCTAGATTGGCAATGTATTGAACAAAAAGGTATTTCCGGAACAACTTATTCGTTCGATATTACAAACATTTATAGAAATATCTTCAATCCCAAGTTCGTTATTATAGGTTTTCAACAGATAGACAGAATAATCAAGAAAAAAAAATCCTTCAAAGTTCGATAGTTTGAATGTAAAAAATATCAGAGTAAAATTGAACGGTTTCTTATTATCCAGATGAATTACAAAATTTAAACATTTCCGGAGGTCTTTTCAGAATCATGTATCAGATGTATCAAGATTTTAAGAAAGTTTACTGTAATAATAAGGAAATGTATTACAATCCTAAAGAATTTTTTAGCGAATAGACCTATTTATGTCATTGATACAACAAAGAGTTTGACAA
This sequence comes from Homalodisca vitripennis, assembly GCF_021130785.1. Lineage (NCBI taxonomy): Eukaryota > Metazoa > Arthropoda > Insecta > Hemiptera > Cicadellidae > Homalodisca > Homalodisca vitripennis. The sequence goes on from NC_060214.1 coordinate 40,432,721, forward strand.
ATATTTCTGGTTCAAAGAACGATATAAATTATCAATATGGATTTTCAAAAAGCTGTTACAAACGCGATTTGTTATGTTGTTGTTGTCTCTGAGAAAATTTTTAGCCTATGATGTGATTAAGAACGATATTAGAGAAATTCAGTAGTTAATGATGTTCATATTATTCTCTTTCATTCCTTCTAATATTTCAAAAATATACTCTTTTCGCCACTGAAAAATCCCGATTTCTCTCCGTAATAATCTTTTATAATCGTACACATAATATCCTAAATAGTTTGTACAATAGAATGAAATTATTTCTATTTATCTCTGTTGTAGAAATGTAAACACAAACATTTGCGCTGAAAAATTTATATCTCGGCAGACTTAGTTCCATAATCTCCATTTATAAAAAAATCTTTTTGTTTAAATGGAAGAGTATAATGCCAACTGTTACAAGTGTTCTAATAGAGGAGAAATTATCGATAAAAGATATTTAGTTTGTAGAGGTTGTAATTTAATTTTGTTAGAAAGACCTAAACCTAAGAAATTTCTAAATAAATTAACACATTTGAATAACCTGCTTACAAAATTGCAATATGGAGACAAGAAGCAAACAAAATTTGTTACAGAATTTAGAAAACAGAATAAAAATTTTTACTTATCTCTTGGAACCATTGACAAAATTATTTTCCTTTTCAAAGAATACATTAGGTTTGTAGGTATCGATACACACGTTTATTATGAAAAGATATTACCTGTATTTTTTCATTATCTGGATGTTGAATTTGTTTATGATTTTGAACCAGAAATCCTCGATGATTTTATAGTACATTTGGAGAAATTAAACGAAGAACCTCTTGAAAAGAATGCGGTTTTACTCACATTCTCCCCGACTTCTCGAGTGAAGGTTAGCGAATTTCATTTTTTCCGTCTTTAAATTTTTTCTATTTAAATGGAGTTCTTGAAGGAGTTAAATGATATTGGAGAATGTAAATTCAAAGAGTATAAGAAGTTGAATGAATTGGAAGAAAGGAAGAAACATAGAATCTTGAATTTGGAGAAAATGAAAGATAAATTCGGGTTTACAATAATTGCCGAGTTGGAAGATTGTAAAGTACACTTGCCGAACAGATTTTTGACTGTTTTGGATGAGAAAAAGATTAAAGAATTAAACAAAAATGAAAAATTACACTTGATTGTTACTGGAAAGAAGACTATAAAAGATAAAGAAATTATAACAATTAACTTTGTAGAATAAAGTCTTAACTCTAAAACTTGCAGTCCCTCCCCACGTCATAGTACTGTTTTGATAACCATAGTTGGTGTCTTTCTTCATAGGAATCACATGGAATATTATCTACAGTAATACCTTTTGTTTCACACAAAATGTGGCTATATTCTATAAGAAAAATTCTATAATGCTCTTTAATGAATTGTGTTGATAAATCTTGATACTCACAAAAATTCCTAAGAAATTCATCAATTAAGTCTTGATTATCTTGAAAGAACGTATAATATGGGAAAAATGTCATAAAAAAAACGATGAAAACTCTCTGTTTGTTTATTTTTTACTTTCTTTTCAATATCTTTCGTAATTATATTAAATATGTAATCCCTTACTTTTTTAGTTTTTTGCCGATAGTAAAACACTCCATTAGACGTTTTTTTCTGCAAAAGACTTTACAAGTTCTTTGAATTCTGTATCATTTAAGGAAAGTATCAACTGTTCTTTAAAATGTTTTGGTAATTCGTTGAACTCGTTAAAATTGTCTTTCTTTGTAAGTTTTTGAAATGCTAGAAACTGAAGAGACTTTGGTGAGTTCATGTTGTTTATTTAGTAGAAAAGTTTTTTATTAAAGTACAGTATGTTTTTAGTAAAAATGTTTTAAATTGATTAAATTTTATTAAGATTTTTCCTTTATTCGTAGCAGATTTGACAACATTTTACAAAGCACAGCTTAAGAAAGTAGAAGCTCAGATTTGGTTAATTTTTCATTCCACAGAGTAGATAGTAATGTACCGATCGCTTTTGGAGACGAACGACTGTAGATTCGGTTAATTTTTCATTGAGATTTGCTGTGTTATTTCTCAGCTTCCTTTATGGTACATTGAACAGTATTTTACAATGCTTTTCGGTCGGCTCCGAAAGTGCGCCAGGAACCCCATATTACTATCTACTTATATATATATATATATATATATATATATATATATGCCAGACTATTTTAGTGGGGCCTGAAAAGTAACTAGCATTTGTTAGTGATGGTAGAAACGAATTTATAAGTGTGTGAATATAACTATTCTACTTTCTTTGTTTTCATTTTAATTTTTGTTATTTTTGCAATGTTATATACTATAAATAATGTAAGTAGTTATTGATACTTGATATATGGAGGCGTAGTTTATCACATTTTATTATTATATTTAGTTAGAATTTGTTAGTGTTTAAGTGCATGTATTATTAACTTATTTAAGTATCACAAAATTATAATTTTTTAAAATATAGTTTGTGTATATTTTAGATGAATTAATTATTTTATATTTACAAATAAATTTGTATTTATTTTCATAGTTAATATCGGTTAATTTTTAGAAGAAACCCCACGGTAAAAAATAAAGAATTCATTCAGCTATATCATGTTCAAGAAATCAAGAAATCAAGAATCTTTATTGTTGTCCCACTTAAAAGTATTAACAATGTCAGAGCTGGTATGAGTTAGGCCACATCAATTGTCACATTTCTTATAACTAATTAAAATTCCTTAAAACCAGTTTTAAAATTCAACATTTACAACTAATTAAAATTCCTTAAAACTAGTTTAAAATTCAACATTCAATGTTATTAAAATCACTTAAATAAACTTCCTCAACTGAATAAAAGGCTTTCACTTTTAGCCACTTAATTAACATATTCTTAAAGTTCTTAGTGCTCATTGTTTTGGCGTTGAGAGGTAACTTATTAAATAGTTTTGTACCAATGTAGATATAGCTATGTTGGGATTTGCTCAGCCTAGTATATTTCACATCAATTAAGTTTACAGATCTGGTATTATAAGAATGTACAGAGTTTCTTAGGCTAAACGAAGTCAGATTTTTCTTTGATAAAAACCAGGCTTTGCAAAATGTAAATACTTGGCAGCGTTAGTATGCCTAGCTCTATAAAAAAAGGTTTACAAGAATCTGTTTCACTTATGTTCACAAGGCATCGAATAGCTTTTTTTTGACATTTAAATACTTCCTTTGCACCAGCAGAGTTGCCCCAAAGAATAGTGCCATACAAAAGGTGAGAGTGAAAAAGTGAAAAGTAGGCATTGATAAGTATACTAGGACTTGTACATAACTTGAGTTTCTTTAAACAAAAGATAACTCTAGAAAGGCGAGAGCAGAGTGAGTTGGTATGAACACCCCAAGTAAGGCTAGAATCTAGATTAATTCCTAGAAGTTTCACAGATTTATTTTCAGAGCCTTTAGGTCTACTACTTAAACTAAATACAATGTTTTCTGTTTTTTTCTTGGTTAACCTTTAAATATTTTTTTGTGCCTAGAACGCCTAGAAATATTTTTTTGTTGCTTGTGGTCTGTTACAGGCATCTGGTAACCTTAGTGTGGAATGTGTGTCTTCCACCATGACCCCACCTGCAACAGTTTTAGATTCAGGTATTATTATATGAGTATTTCTTAAATAATAGTGTAAAGTACTACTCCATGAGTGACACTTGCCGACGTTAGTGTTTACCCACTTGATTACCAGACAAAGTTTTAATTTGGCATTCAGATGGGCTTTGGAATCAAACTAGGTGGAAAAATCAAACATCACCACTTTTTTGAAAATTGTTAATAAGTATATCGGAAAGTGTTTTGAAAAAGTTTCCTCAACACTAAAAAATTACAAATATTACCAAACTTGGCACATATGTACTTTTTTCATACACAAACTTTACATGTTTGAAATGTTTTTAAACTCAAAAGTTAGATCGACTTCACATCAAAATAGCAATGATAGTAGAGGCTATAGAGCGAAATGTAATCTACTTTTTAGGTAGCCCTTATATAATAATCCAAGGTCACCAGATAAAAAAAAATTGAAAACCACCTTTTTTCAATATTTTACTGTCCTGCACTCATTGAGATTGCAGTACGCATTTGATCTGAACTATTGATTCTCATAAACATATTCTAAGTTAAATAAAAAAATTAATTAAAATAAAAAATTGGTGGTGCATTATGTGGAGAATAGTGTTTTGGCCCTGGGATCTCATTGAAATCAAATTAGAGGGTTTAGGGGTTCCTTGTCATTGTCTTTTTTAATGTGAGCCCATTCAGAATCAGTAAATGTTATGCCTAGGCCTAAGATCAAGATTTGATCTGGAGAATTTTGTAAATTGTAATTTTAAATTTCTCTAAAATAATTCAAAACACAGTAATTATTAATATTAAACTAGTACAGTTGATACCAGATCTAAAGTATTCTCCTTTCAATTTAAATACACTCTTGATTTTTGAAAAGTCAAATAATGTGGAGGCTTGCACCCAAAACATTAAAATCCATGCTTTGGAAAACTATAAAAAAACACACACTCAAGTAGATTATTCATTTATAAGTGGAAGTTAACATACATACATGCAATGACTCAAGCTAAAAATAATTGATTATTAATCAGCAGTTAAAAGACATTTATAACTCGTTTTGTGTACAATTGTGAGTAGCGATCAGTAAAATCTTTATTTATCATTATTTTTCATAGTAACACAAACTTTGCATATATAATGTACATATGAAAGTAACCTATATTTTACTATTATTTTAGATTTATTTTATTATAAAATCTTTTGTTCCTGAGTTATTACAGTTTGTAAATTTTTTTATGGGCTTTGAATATATATTTTCTTTCTGAAATACAAGCAGACAAGAAGATAGTAAATTAAGCAAGTTATAGCTATAATTTGTATGGAATTAATTACTTATACATGGAAAGATGTTATAAGAGGCTCTTACTTATATCTGGAAAGGAACAAGAGATATGACAAATTGATAAGAATTGTAAAATATGGGTTACTTATAAATGAACATTTTAATGCTAAGTTTATATCTGACAAGTAATATGGTGGTGGTTTTTTGGTTCAAACCACGTTGAAAAATTGTGGATACAGTTCAAATTTTAAATACTTCAGCCACATTGTGGAGGGTCATTTTCAGTTAACACATTTTACACCAAAAATGTTTTTGTGCATAACCTTCACTCATAACCTAATTCTAATTTTCATACTAACATTAATATTTGGTTTTGCACTTGAAAGATATTACTCAAGAGTGTTTTCATATCCGATAGGCCCTTCTACACCCAGTGAAGCATTGGACCTATTGGACCCACCCTCGTACCTGGCATTGCCGGAGGAGCAGCAACGTTCTCACAGCGACAGTCTCTCCGCCCTTCTCTCTGCCAACCCTTCTGAACAGCCCCATGACTAGCCCGAACCCTTCCCCAACGCCTGTTGGATCTTCTCAGAGTGACCGAACTAAGAATCCTGCCACTCGAATACTTCACTAGTTTACTGATCTCAAAGCATATATTTTACGCATATTGAACAAATTTACATGATGTAGTACCGTTAACTACTACTAGGTTTATTATACCCTCGCACTTATAATTGGGGACATTTATAAACTGATGTAAAACCATTTTCTTAAGATAAAAATAAGGCTTTTCTTGCTGAAGAGAAATTTGAAAATGGTCTATTTTGGAGATATGCTACTAAAGTGAGCAACCCTCAAGAATATTTTTCCGTTATAAAAACCAGAGTAATTGGTAGAACATAACAAAACTTCTGCAGGGATATTTTTAGTATCAATGTCACCTCTTCTGGAAAGTCTTTAGGGTTTATTAGTGGCTTTAACGCATTGTGAGTGAAAGGCGCAGCGTGTGCGTTCTTCTGTTCAGTGGACCAGAGGCTGAAAGGCACATACGCTGTGTCCTCAGTTCTGCGTTTAGTATTAACTGTTACATTTCTTGACGTCACTGTGTTTAAATTTTGTCAGCTAGTTTTGGTATCGTGTTTCACAATATTACAAAACGTATCTGATAGAATGATGCGTATATTTTGTTCTGCTAATTCAGCTATGTTTGTAAATGGCAGTCAGTTGTGTATTTGTTTGAGAGATTATTATCGGAAACTGAAAATGGTGGTAATAATGATAGATTTAATTTGTTTTTAAGAATAATGATTTAATTGCCAAATACATTCTATCAAAAACACCTTTGTCACAGCAACTCTTTATCTATATGTGAAAACCACCACGAATCTGTCATCGCAAATAAATCTGGCTACAGGGTGTTACGCACTAAGGCTATCCACCATCTGCACTGGGTTGAACTGTAAATTTTTCTTTTTGTCTTAATCAAGAAAAATTAAACTTTTATTAAAAATTAAATATATTATAAAGAACATATATTTAATTCTTTACTTACTGAACTAGCTTCTACAGATTATTTTCAAACATATATTTAAGTTTAATTTTTCTAGTGCTGAATATGGTGAAAATGAAGAGAAGCATCACTTCACTAACACTCTCACTAGAACTTTCACAGGTTCTTTATGGCTGAAATGTAACTTATCTTATAGAAATTTTGTGTGCCCGTACATGTGTGCGTTTGGGGTAGTTTTATATTAATGATAATAGAGGAGTTTTCTGTAATTTTTCATTTTCTGGGACTCTTAAAGGGAATATTTACAGCCCCATAAACTAGATACTACTTGTAAATGTTGTCTCAGACGAACTTGTAGTAAAAATTTTCAATCGTTTGGACGGTGAAGCAGTGCTTTGGTAGATTATTAAAAACAATGATAAATAAACCCAAGCATCCTGTGTTGTGAGGCAGACAGTTTTTCCTTCTTCTGTCGAATGAACGATGACTATCCTCACCATAATCAATTAAAAGTACAAACACCTATGTTTATGTATGTTTAAATTTGTGATTTTTTGGCATGCTCTTGTACTCAATAAAATAAGAAAAATGTCCCTAATAGAAGTGATACTGCTGATTAAGACTTACCCTGTTTTGAAAGTGCCAGTAAAATTTATCGAGATTAACATTATTTAACTGTGCACAAACAATGCAATTGATTTGACTGATTTTTAGAAAACTGTTTTTTGGGTTTATTGAAAAGTTTTTGTATGTAGTAAATCCAAAAGTGTATATTGTAGGTATAATTATAAATAGCTTATTTTTTGTTACATTAATTTGTGTGTTTACTCTTGAAATATTCAGAAATCTTTTAGTTACAAAATGTATATCTTCTTCATTTGAAAAAATATTACTTCCTTCTTATTTATTTCTTGTTTTTTTCAAAGATATCGTGGATTGTAAAAACACGTCTTTACATGGAAAATTGTACTTAAGTAAGGCCAGATTTATCTTTATTGCTGTCTACTAAATGGAAACCAAATGCATCAAATAATTTTATCCAGAAAATATTCAAAATAACCTCAATAATGATTCAAGTACGTATTAGAAAGTTAAGCTTAAAAGGAATAAATATAGGAAAAAACAATCGCTAGATCTACAAACGACTTTACAAGATATTTATAGATATCATTGATGTACATATAATACTCTTCATCGAAGAAGATCTATTGTTCATGATAGAAATTACTCTGATATAAAACTACTTGTATCTATAAGTAAAATGTTATACAATCTAACTGTATTCACTTACAATAATTAATTGTAATTACCAGTGTTTTGAGAGTTTATTACTGTAAAAACTTATTAATTATTGTAAATATCGTGAATGAAAGTTCAATGAGCTAGTTAATAGTAAATTGTAGTTTTACTACAACTAATTTTAGGCAATATTGAAAGCATTTTGATATTTTCCAACTTCTGTGATACATTGTATTCTCTTGTATTAAGTCTTTACAGTATATTTTACTTTAACATTTTTACCATGCACATATTTCTATTATTGTTGATGTTTAAAGTGAGGTTGTTTATAAACAATAATTAAATTCTATTTGGAAGTTCTTTATTTTTACAATTTTAATCATTTTTATTTTAGTTTTAATTCTAGTATTTTGTTTGCCATTTACGTGTTTTATAGTGTTTACCTTGTAATTGTAGCTGGTAAATAAGAACTCTAAGTCAGTAGAGCATTCGTGCATGTTTGGGTTCTCAAGAATGTTGTGGTTTTTAACTTGCGATATTTTAAATGTTGTCTTCCATTGTTTTATTATATTTTATACATTAGTGGAGTCATTCTATAGCTCATTCAATATGATATAAACAATTGTTAAGAAATTAATTTTTTATAATAGTAAACTTATACTATCTGTTTATAACTTTAAATTGTGGTTATCTTTGTAAATACTTGCCAAAATATCAACAATCACTGTGTATACTCGTTGGAACGTAGTTTGTAAGATTGCAAACGTTATATGTACGTACCTAGCCAGCATGTTTTGCTCAACCTATTTCTTAAGGATTTATGAATTTGTGTTCCATTGTTTTAGACAATGATCTCCTATTTATTAACTACAGAGTAAAATAAATTGCTTGTCCAGATAAAAAAGCGTGAAATAATACTGTAAGATACCTAATTTAAAATTTGGTTACATAGTTTTATTTTTAGTTTTAAATTTTTGTAGCATGATAGAATGATTTACACTAGTACAACGATAAAAATTGTTTTTTTCCCAGATTTTTTATTCTCTAAGAAAATAACAATAAAGTACAGATAAGTTAATAAAGACTGGTGATATTTTAAAAGCGCCAAAACTATCGTATTTTTGTCACGTTTGGTTTATTATATTGTAGTGGATAGTTGCTTATATATCAAATTAAATATTGTATTTTAAATTTATAAAATTTGATGATCCAAGATTTTGATTAATTCGCCAATAAAGAGTGGTAAGAAAAACTTATCAAAATAAGTACACTTTATTAATGTGTTTTTGTTTTTAAAATTTTAAAATTTAGTTCTGTTGCAATGCATTTGTTTATACAAATCTTACATTGTTGTATACAGGATTGGTATTGATAGTAAATAATTTTAAAACATGGAATTTTCCAATTTATAACATTGTCTTGCTGTGTATAAAAATACTGGATTTTGTATTTTGTAAGATGCCAAACAACTTACTGTTAGCTTTCTATGTCGTAGTGTAAGTAGGAAAAAACCATTCCATCTAGAATTTAGTAGAACGATTTCTGTGATAAAATTATGTGTTATATTGTAAACACTTTGAGATTTTAAAGCGGTTTAGTTGTAAAGTCTTGATGTTTGATAATTGCGTTTTAAATGTAGTTGAGGGTATTCAGAGGTTTTAATGTAAGTACGAGTATATAAACAGTTAAAGTTAGAAAACGTCGATGTATATTTGAAGATTTACATGTGTTTGCGAGTGTATATGGGGTTTTAATTAAGGAGGGGAAGTAGATATAGAAATATTTTAAAATATGCAACAACAAAATTTAGGTTCAGATGTCCAAAATACATTAAATAAACGCTCCTATTATAGTTGGTTTAAATGAACCAAATACAAAGTTTTCAGGTATCCAAATGTACTAGCTTAGTGTTTGATTCGGGTAAGCGAAAACAATAGTTACTTGTGTATTAAGGCAGGGCAGTGACACAATGAGTGAGGAGTTTAATCTCAAAAGGCAGAGCCAAAGATGTCACTTTTCTTCAGGGTGTCAATGATCTATGACATAAATTCAATTTTTTACTACATCTATCATTTTAATCAATACCACATATTTTGGTCTATATTTATTGTAAAACACCAGTGACTTCTTTCATAACCTAAATATTCCATGAATGTTTGTTCATTTTCCCACATTTTATCAACAATGTATTAACAGCTATACTATAGTAGTAAATAGTTACTTTACTCCTGGGAAGGCAAAGTAACTTTGTTTCTCTAGCAAGTAAAATAAACCTTAATATTTGTTTGAAGTGAATACCTTCTTTGCGTAACAGACAGGGGTTAAATTTTAAGTATCTTTAGATGACCCAAATATTAATCGTTTTGAATTCAACAAAACTAAAATTGTACCCTACATTAATTGTAGTTAAGTACACTCAAATAGAACAATAATAATGATAATGGATTTATAAACAGTACAACACTTTTAACTAGTAATTTATACAATATATAAACTATTATATAAAATCGTAATATATATAATTTTTTCACACAAAATATATCTTTTCAATATATTATACAAATATTTCCAATTTCTTGAGCTTGTTCTAAGGATGATTACTCTCTCCCCCCCAGTTAAAAAATGACAATCAGTGTTTTATAATATCTAGCGTACAATTTTATATAATTTGGTGTGAATAATCAGGATTCAGGAAATTTGAGGTTACTTACCAATTTTACTGTAAACATTAAAACATGTAAAAAATAAACAGCCAATAAAAATAAAAAGTAAAATCTTGTTTTTGTTTGCTGTAAGGATTTAAATTTGAAATAATTTGTAAATGTTAGGCTCTAAAACATGTTTTATAACGATTTATCTTTAGTCATTGTTTTAATTACCTTTACCATCTTATAAGATAAAAAAAATATTTTTTACATGAAATCCTCTCATTAGTTAAATGATGGTATTATCGAATTTGTAAAGAAATAATCATAGCCCTGACAGTTTTAATATTTATGTTCAAATAACACACAAAGTTGTAATTGTTGCTTTGAATAACATACAATAAAAAAATGTTAAAAAACTGTTCAAACTATATTTATTTTGCTTTATTTATAAAGACAGATTTTTTTACTGTCAAGCACAGTTAGTTATGAGCATTTTATTCTTTAACACATTTGCTGCAGGTTAGTGTCCGAACAGTTTTGCTACCAATGCTGCAGTGCTCTGTTACTTGACCTGTTGCATGCTTGCATTCTTGCTGCGAATCTCTGATACTCGTTCTATATGAAATATACTTACTTTCTGTTACCTCAGGTCGACCTGAAAATGTGTTGCTACTGTCTGGACAGTGTCAGTGTGGGACTACTGTCCGGACATTGTCGGTGTGGGACTACTGTCCGGGCAGTATCAGTGAAACCCACATACACTTGCGGACCCTTAGAATTTCTATGTATTATTTAGCATATTAAATTTATTCAAAGAATATTTTAATTGGTTACATTGCTTAGCGGCAGAACCGTGTGAAAATCAAGGTCTTCTGGAGCATTTATATCTACTTTAAAAAAATGCCTTTGCCATAAATGCAGGCTAGTAAGTAGCCGCAGTAAGTGTCCGGACAGTTTAATCTGTCAATTACGTGTAAGAATGTAATAACATCTAATTGATGATTTTATAACATAATGAACCAAAGTAGCACAAACAGAATAAAAATCGTAAGTTGTGTACAATTTGGCGCATATTGGGTACATAATGGGGGCCTTTTACTGTAGCAAATGTGTTAAATTGTAACATTGTGTTAGTAATCCTATCATTTTTTATTTAAATTTTGAATCCAATTCCACTTATTCAGCTGTGTTGAATATATATTTTCAATTAAATTAAAATAGTTTTTACACACTCACTACATTAAAATGTTGGAATATTATTATCAGTGTGCCAACTTAGTTGTAAATAAGCCAGAAAAAATTAATATGCTATTTTCAAACTACTACTTTAAGTACAATATTGTAATGGTAGGCATGCCATTTAAAACAAGATGTATCTCCGTTCAACGTAGATAAGTGTGAATGTTTGGATGTGCCAAACTTTCAGTGTGTGTCGAGATTGTTATTTCTGCCGATTTTAGCTAGCCGCTGACGTCACCGTTGTCGATTTAAATTCGTGTTCAACCGCTTTGAGCAAATTGTTGTTGTTGTTCAATGTTATTTAGGTTAGATCAAGGCTACCGTTACCAATTGTGTTTCACGTACTGTCGTGAGATTTATGCTTTACGGGTTTTACTATGTTGAGATGTTCACGTAAAAAGTTATGTAAGAGCACAGCACAACTTTGCACACGTTTTGGGAATTTATTATGAAAATAGAAGTTGCTAGATTACATAACTTGCTACGCACAATATTTTACTTAACCTTAACTTTTAAACCGTCCTATCTAAAGTGTAACATGATGGTCACTATTGTTACTGATGATTTCAATGAAAAATATATATTGTAAATCTGTAATTTTGTTTAAAAAGGTTTTGTATTTGACACTTATTCAAAATGTATGTTTGTTATAACTCATGTGTACTTATTTGTTGCCGACTAATATATTTAAATTAAGAAAGATACATACAAAATTAATCTTTTTGTTGTATTGTGAGGTACTTTTAGAACATTTAGTATACATGATTAAACACAGTATTATCCGAAAATCATCACTTAACCCTTTGAGTGCCATAAGCACGATCTGTCATGCACCAAATGGTGTGCTTAAATTGCCTCGTTAATGATCTGCTGCCATCTTAGAAGTCTGTGTAAGAAATTCCTGATGGTAATCTGTCATCACTATGTATTCTTAGGGTCATAACGCTTATGGTTTTTCTATAGCGAATGCTGGTGGAAATTTGTCCAAGGTTAGACACCGTTGGATAGATTGACATTGTTTTTCCAACATTGCTACTTCTACTGGATCCATGGGTGGGAATGGAAAAATTTCGTGACATGTATTTTAATGGGGCGATTCGCAATAATATACATGAATATCCATTTCAATTCAATTCAAATAATCTTTATTCATATTTGTACATTGAAATACAATAAATAGTGTCACAATTCATCAGGACTATATCTAATTATGTTCCAGATATAATTTTTATCTAAAAACCTTATAGTTAAATGTCTAAATCTATGCTTTAATACATTGTCGAAAACATTTTAAAATTTCAATTAAGTTGCATGTTGTTTCTTAGGCTATAAAATTCGTCAAATGTATAAAAAGCATTTTTAAGCAAGAAATTCTTTAGCAATAACCTGAATTTTTTCTGATCATTTATTTCGCCAATTTCTTTTGGAATAAGATTTAAAAACTTTACAACCATTATATGTGGTTTTCTTCTTAAACAATTCTAAATTATGATTATCCAAAAACTATTTTATTTTTATTACGTGTGTCGTAATGGGAATATCATTGTGTGTTAAAAATTTTCCTAAATTAATTTTGACATAAATAATACATTCTAAAATATACAGGCTATGAACTGTTAAAATTTTTAAATCAATGAAATGTTGTCGTACCGAGTCATCATTATGTAAAATTTAACATTGCTCTTACAGCTCTTTTTTGGCAAATTTAAAATTTTATGGAGATTTTGGTTGGATGTACCTCCATACACACATATTCCGTAAGATACATGCGATTGAACGTGAGCATGAAAAATACACTTTTTAATACAGTAGATTACATAAGTTAGACAACCTTTTTAGAGCATAAATTCCAGAATTAATTTTAGTTAAGACATGGTCAATATGCTGATCCCAACTCAGATGGCTATCAATGTAAATACCTAGGAATTTGGTTTTTAGGAACTTGGGATATGACCTCAGTATCAATATGAATTTGGACTTGGCTATCTTTCCTATTTGTGTTTTGTTGTAAACAACATGTAATTAGTCTTTTGAGCGTTTAAGATTAAATTGTTATTAAAAAAGAAATTCTTGTAATTTTGATAGTTGAATAAAAGAGTTTATTTCTAGTTCTGTATCTGTCTTTGTAGAGATAATAAGATTGGAGTCATCTGCGTAAATGCAGAGTTGGTTTTTTTGTTTGGTTAATTTGACTAAGACACCTAGGCATGTATTTTATGTAGCAGATAAATAACAATGGGCCTAAAATTGACCCTTGGGGTACCCCATACTTAGTTATTTCTGGTTTTGATTTATATTTCAAAATTTGGTTGTTGTTTACTTTGGCTATTTCTACAAATTGTTGTCTGTTTGTTAAATAGGATTCAAACCACTTTAAATAATAATTTTTTATTCCTAATTTGTTCAATTTTTGTATCATTTTAATGTGGGAAATACTGTCAAAAGCTTTTGACAAGTCCATGAAGATTCCAGCTACTTTATTTTTCCTATCCATTGATTCGATAATTGATTCTATAAAGCAAATTAAAGCAGTAATGGTAGATTTGTTTTTTTCGGAACCCATGTTGTTCAAAGTCAAAAAGATCATATTTTTCTAAATGTGTCACTAGTCTTAAATACATTGCTTTTTCAAAAATTTTAGAAACTGATGGTAAAATGGATATCGGCCGATAATTTTGAATTTCAGTTTCCTCACCTTTTTTAAAGATTGGTATCACTTTTGAAATTTTTAGTTGACTAGGAAAAATCCCTGAGATGAAAGAAGCATTTATTAAATGTACTAAGGGTTTTATTAAGGGGTCCTTTGCAAATTTAATGATATTTTAATGGGGACCCCTCCATCGTACCCACTAGACCACTTGTTTTTTAGAGAGTTCAAGATATCATTTAACCTCTTTTTCATCTAATGGGGGACACCTAAATTCGGGAATTTTGGTAGGAGTTATATCTTCATCATGAGTTGGGGGCATACTACTTAACAGGTTTTCAATAATATTAACAAAATAATTATTAAAACTATTTGCCACTTGGCTAGGGTCTGAAACACTCCCCTTATCAGACTTTAAAACATAACTTTTCTCTGCTACCTTGGATGAAGTTTTCTTTGTTTCTTTATTTATGATTTCCCATGAGGTTTTACCTATGTTTTCAGAGTTTTTAATCTTTTCATCATAAAAACTTCGCTTTGCATTCATTAAATTACATTTATATTGTTGATTTTTATTCTTAAGACCTCTCTTAAACATCTCTAAGCCTGAGTTTCTAGCTAATTTGTTTAGATGGATGAGATTATTTTTCTCTTCCTTTAGTTCTTCTGAATCCATGTTTTTTTTGTTTTTGTTGGATTTTTTTTAGAATTTTCGGGAAAGATAAATTAAAATAATATTGAAAAATGTTGTGAAAAGTGTTGTATTTATTTTCGATAGACGATTTCAAAAAGGGTTAGCCAATTTTCTTTTTCTAAAAGTGATTTAAATAAATTCATGTTATCTAGAGAGAAATTTCGTGTCCAAAATTTTAAATTTTGATTATTTGTATTGTTTTGAAAATTCATTAGTTCTATTATTTGTCCCATCGTGATCTGATAGTGCAGTTTACCACTCCTTCAACTTTTAACTGATCCATACTTATATTAGTTATTATATTATCAATACATGTCTTAGACGTGGCAGTGACTCTAGTTGGGAAGTCAATTAAATACTTCATTCCATTTCTTAAAAGAATATTCTTTAGCTCTTTTGATTCATTTGTATTTTTAAGGATGTCAATATTGAAATCACCCATGATGATGACATACTTTCCTTTAGATATTAAAAATTCAAACAAGTTATTCAGACGAATTTAAAAACTCTGAATTTTCGAATTGTGGGGTTTTGTATTATTCCTTACCAATAAAAAGCTAAGCTTGTCTGGTTTCAAATCTAGCACTACAGCAATTCAAACAACTTATCTTGACACAGTACATCTATTTTTGTGGAAACCAGTTGTTTCATCTTTAAACTCTCTTTGGCCAAGGTAACTACGCCGCCTACCTGTTGTAGTGCTGCGTGTATAATTTGTAGTTTGGAAATAATTTAGAAGATTAAATCGTTCCAGCTCAATGTTATTCATATTATGTTCGGTTAAAACTATTATGTCTGGATTTAATTTCTGTCAAAATAACTTCTAATTGCTCTCTGCGTGACTGTAAATGTTGAATATTTTGATGAAAAATTTTTATATTTTTTAGTTTATTAATTATTTGGGTTTTGTGCAATAAATTTTTTTGAAAGTTTAAAGATGGCTCAACCGTTGTACATTTGGAAAAAAAATTGTTCTGGGTCTTCTGGTTGAGGCTCTGGATACTCTACTTGTGGTCTTGGAGTGTTGTTTTGGCAGTTATTGATTGCTTCCTTCAGTTTTTTGTAAGAACTCAGGGTGGGGAGAGTCCGCATCTGAGTGACCTTCTCGCTGTTGGTTGATCACAGGACACAATGCAGACAGATGCGCCTGTGGCGTTTTGAAAATTAAACAATATTAGTGGCAAATTGTTCGGGCAAGATAAGGTCCCTCACACATCCCATAGGCGAACAAATGAGGGTTTTTAGACCCCTGGTTGTAAAGTCTTGCGTCAATTGGTTTGAAGGCAGCACCGTAGTCTATCAGTTCAGGCTTACCACAGTAACTAGACTTGGTCACGAGACTGTATACCACAGCTCCCATCATCTATTTCTTGACAAGCCAATCTTTCCCAAACACAATCCTTTGGCTGAGGTCTCCCAAATTTATTCCTAAATACGACAGCCACGCCAGCCGACAATGTGTCGATAATGATGGAAATCGCTTGAGATCGCATGAGCAAATGCTACAGATGTATCATTCTTGTACTCCTCTATAACACCGCCCATCTCGGCCTCTACAACTTGAATCTTTCCTACTTTTATAGTTATTTTTGGGGTTTTCCATGGATGTCTTCAATGTGTCCAAGGAGATTGTTTGCAGAACAATTAATTTGGAATATCTGAGCATCAGCACATGGTGTGTCAATGTTAAATGGTGCAACTAGGAGGGAACGGGCAGGGAAGTGACACACCTATTGTAAATTCAAATGTTATGGTCATCCATGGACATTGATTCTACTCTTTATAACTGTTGGGAAAGGTTTATAGTTCGAAAGAATCTTTACAAATGTTGACACCAAATATGTTATTATTACTGAAAACTTTTGCATGACACTGGAAGGGTTAAATTTATTTACACATGTTATAATTACAAATTGGCTTCATCATGCTTCACAACTTTCTTCCTTGTGCTATATAAATAGCCAGTTTATAAATTGTGAAGTAAATATTTATTATAAAGGCATACCAAAAGTGTCTTACAATATAAGTAAACATTAGGGTTTGTGTTTTTAAACTTTTTAAAAATACAAAATAAATTCACAAATTACCATAAGTTGTCTGTGCAGGATAAATTAATTTTGATTTATATTTATGTAAACAAGCTGAGTGCAGGAATAAGTCAGAGTCATGGCTCACATGAAAATTTAGTTCATCAAAAATTTTCTAAAGTTATTTTTGAAAAAAGTTCAATGATTCAAAGTATTAAAAATGTCAGTGTTTATTTAAATAATGGCCACATATTAAAAAACTGCAATGAAAATCTATTATTCTTTAATCTAGTTCAATTTAAAAATTTAGGAAGAGGAGAATTAATTTTCCATATCCCCCTTGGGTACACTCCTGATTATAACTTGCAGACTAATTACGTATTTACTAACATAATCAGTTTGTACACTACTTTGTATAGGACGGTTTAACTTTTAAAGTTATAAAATTATTAATAATTTTTAAGTTTACTAATGAATATATTTTAATTGTTTTATTTTTTGATTGAAACTTTATTTCTATTCTAGTTAGTAGTTGAATTCTGTAGTAGTTGCAAAATAGTATTAATTTAGTTTGTATTCTGAATTTTAACAACAATTTAAAACAAATTCATTATCTTTCCAAGAAATGTCTTTTGATATTTTATTATTTTACTCTCCTTTTAGCTGTGAGCTATTTTGTATACTAAAAAAGTGACAACATGTTAATTTTATATCGGTTGGACAATAAACAAATTATAATGAATCTTGCGGCAGCACGATCAAACATGCTTTTCAAACTTTTTACTAGAGTAGTATTGATAATTTTTAAATGATTGTTGTTAATGATGTATATTTTAGTCTATGTCAATTTTCTCTTTTGTATTGATTTTGTTTATTTGTTGCAAGTTTGTTGCTAATAAACTTTTAATTGTTTCTGATTGTTATTTCACCTGTTTATTAAAAAAAGTAATGTTATGTGTTTGTTTTCTATCGACGGTAAGAGGACTAGACCAGTCAATGGTATGTAGAGCTTTAACTCTGCAGTGGTTAACTATACAATTGCTCATTTTCAACCTTTTTGTAAGATTTGCAGGATTATTTGTTTTAATTGTGAAAAATATTATATTAAAAAGAAAATATGTACTATTGTTTATAATTTTATTCAGTTCACATCCTATATAGTTTAAAAATGTTCCTCTCTTTTACTGAATATTATACATAAACTGCCAGCATCCACAAAAGTCAAACGTCAATGATTTATGTCTAAACTGCTGGTGTCTGTTTCATTGGATGTTTGCAAAATAATTTATAATATGTCTTAAATATATTAAAAATAGTACATACAAAATACTGTGGAAAATTTGTTTGTTTGCTAAAAGCAATTGAGTTATTTTAGCAGTTTGGATTTTTTGAGTAATTGGTACTCGTGTGCACTTCTTGAAACAGGTGACTTTTGTACTCTTGTTTGTTTTAGAATCAGAGTTTTGAATGTGTGCAAAATTCAAAAAGGGAATGTACACTAGTGCTACCCTCTTCAATTCAGCTAAATGTGTGAAACTTTGTAACTCTTTTGTGAATATGTTAATAGTTTTTTTACAAACAGAAAGATTACTTTATTTTATTTAGTATCCTGTTATCTTTGTAGGGTGACCGCCGGGAACCGGACGTTTTTGGAATTGCTAGTACACGCTCAGCCAAGATGGGAGAGGGGGGAGAGTGTGGTGAATGACTTCGCTATACAATGCCATTTCAGTAGCCATGGAGCAGTGGACAGTGGAGCATCGCATGTTTGCATATGACGCGTATGTGCAAAATGGCGAATCTGTTACAACGGTACAACGGATTTTTCGCACTCATTTCAACCTTGGACGCCATGGTACGGTTCCTACCCGCAATACTATTCTCAGGTGGGTTCAAAATCTGAGAACGACAGGTAGTCCGGTAAAATAAGGATGCAACCTCGGAATGAAAGATAATAAGCTAAAAATTTGCATACGTCTTTATTTTGATGGTATAAAACTTACCTCAAAAGTCTTCATATTATCACGTGTACACGTCTTTAGATATTTAAGGTCAAAGTTCATGAAAATCAGTTTTTGCAAATATCACGTTTCCCTTACGTTAAATGACTTTGAAGGTGGTTAGAGAAATTGTAGAACGGGGAATTCTCTTCAACTTTTGTCTGAAGTAATTTTATGTACGTTCAACCCTTTTTTTAGATACATCGCAAAGAGTAGGGGACCGCTTACCTTTATTTACGATAATGCGAGGTCAG
Source organism: Homalodisca vitripennis (assembly GCF_021130785.1). NCBI lineage: Eukaryota > Metazoa > Arthropoda > Insecta > Hemiptera > Cicadellidae > Homalodisca > Homalodisca vitripennis. The sequence goes on from NC_060214.1 coordinate 40,451,876, forward strand.
CCAGTAGAATACAATAAATAAATTAGTTATATTGTTAATTATTCACTTACTATTTATTATTATTATTATTTAATACTATTATTATTGTTAGCATTATTATCATTATAATTAAATTTTTTTTATTATTTATTATTTAATATTACCATATTTATAGATAGTAATTATAAATTATATATTCTCTAATACTTATTTTATTTTTTACCAAAAACATACAATATTAAAAGAAATATTTCAAATGAAGTTTAATTATATATTTATTTATTGATCAATAATCAATGTATTAAAATTACAAATATAAAATATTTGTTTTTCATTATTAGTGATTAATATTTTTGTTTTAATTTTCTTCTTGTTCATCGTCTTCTTCTTCTCCTCCTCCTCCTCTCCTTCTTCTTCTTCCTCTGGCTGTTCAATATCGGATTCATTATTATCATTCTCGTTTACTAAATTATCAGAATAGAAAGATTCAAGAATATCAGGTGCATATTCACTTTCTTCATTGAAACCATCTGAAGTTGATGAAGCGTTGAGGCATGATTGTCCATTTACATTGCCCACAAATTAAAGTGCATCGCAATCCTGATTTTTCTGAATCCGCAATTAGAAGCACAACCTTTCTTGCAATTGCAAAATATTGTATTCAGCAGTTCTTCTGGTGCTGGTGGTAATAATGTTGTTATTGGTCCCAGGAGTTCATTTTGCAGTACCTAGCCGAATTCCTGGGGTTCTAAATCATTTCCCAAACCTAATTTGGGTCTAATAATAGACACGAAGGATATGCTGACGAGCTGCTGTACTTGAAGGAGGAAGACTTGATAACTGCACTGGTTTGTTGAGTCTTGCTGATTTGATGAACTGGGTGTATCGAAAAGAGTCTATATCGTCTTCTGATTTCGGAGCATTATACGTTGCTAAGAAAATACGTACTCCATTTTCAAATAATTCTTGTACAGAGCAGTTTTTTTTTTGTTTAAATAGTTCAGCTGATTGATTTAAATCGTAATGTTTTTCGAACATTTTAATAAACGATATTTTACCTTTTTTATAAAGCCCAGAAGTCGTATCCACATCCACTAAATGCATGTAAAAATAATATGTGTTTCTAAGAATGAGGGTATTTATCAAAACTTTTCGATGAATACAGTTTTGTCTCCACATTACCCTTACCCATTTTTTTTTTGAAAAAAGATTTCTTGTTGATGTGATTGAGCACGTCCTATCAAGATAACTAGCAATATATCTTCGCCTACAATGACAGAATTTTTTTTAAGTTCAGACTCTGCAATAGCTGTTTCTACAATGAGAACATCAGCATCATCTCTGGCTTGTTTTGTAGTGATATTAACAGTTTTTAATTTGTTGATAAGCATGTATATAAATATTCTTTTATTAGATGAATTCGATAAAAATTTTTCCTTGGCTGATTGGCACCTCCATTGTTTCATCAGAGCGAGTTCGTAAGATTTTGACACACCAGCAGTTCTTCTTAATTGTTCCATTGCTTTAATGTTCTTAGTGTTGTCTGAGTATCCATCAAATACAACAACGATACTTGACCCATAATGTGTTTGTAAATATATGACGTATTTATTCAAAATATCAGAGATAGTATCATCTTTATTCCATAAAAACGCGATGCAGCAAGAGAAAACCACCATTGATGATATATGTTGTAGTGGTTTCGTCTTGGTATATTAAATAATAAATATTTAATAATAATGATAATAATAATAACAATAATAATAGTATTAAGTAATAATAATAATAGTAAATGAATAATTAACAATATAACTAATTTATTTATTGTATTCTACTGGCTGACCTCGCATTATCGTATATGCAGGTAAGCGCTCCCATACTCTTTGCGCTGTATCTCAAAAAGGGTTGAACGTACATAAAATTACTTCAGACAAAAGTTGAAGAGGAATTCCCCGTTCTACAATTTCTCTAACCACCTTCAGTCATTTAAACGTAAGGGAAACGAGATATTTGCAAAAAACTGATTTTCAAGAACTTTGACCTTAAATATCTAAAGACGCGTACACGTGATAATATGAGACTTTTGAGGTAAGTTTTATACCATCAAAATAAAGACGGATGCAAATTTTTTAGCTTATTATCTTTCATTCCGAGGTTGCATCCTTATTTTGCCTTATTTTACTGAGTTAAGGAGTTATTTTAAAGAAAAAATCTCCTGGCCCAAGGAAGACCGTAAGGACGCCGGAAAACGTCGAGAGGGTGAGACTAGCCCTCATTCGGAGCCCAAGTCATTCAGCAAGAAGACATGCAAGTGAACAAAGGTTAAAGCGTGAATCAGTGCGGAAAATTTTGCAAAGTGATTTAAAATTTCATCCCTATAAAATGTGTGTTGTTCAGAAGCTATAGGAAAGAGATTACGCTCAGCGAGAGGACTTCGCCGTTCACATGCAAGTGTTGCTCGAAGATAATGACAGCACAATAATCATTATGAGTGATGAGGCACATTTTAATTTAAATGGAGAAGTTAACAAGCAAAATCCTGTCTAGAGGTCTAGACAGAAATGAACACGTTTATTTTCAACAAGATGGTGCCACACCGCATACTGCTCGCTTGTCAATGGCTGTGGTCCGTCGGATGTTTCCAGGAAGGCTCATTTCCCGTTTCGGCGACATCCAGTGGCCCCCAAGGTCACCAGACTTGACGACTTGTGACTTTTTTTGTGGGGGTACCTCAAATCACAAGTCTGCAACAACAAACCTCGCACCTTGGCAGAGCTAAAGGATGCAATCAAGACCAAAGTGGCAGCAATTGATCAAGAGCTTCTCGAACGTGTACATGCGGATTTTCTTAAAAGGTTAGAAACCTGCATTCAAGAAAATGGACACCATCTATTTGACGTTATATTCCATAAGTAACATTGTTCTTAAATGGCATGTAATTACAAACATTTCTATGTAATAAAATAAGTTTTATGTTAAAAAATAAGTGGTTTATGTTTATTTAAAAAACGTCCGGTTCCCGGTGGTCACCCTGTACTATAATATGGTGCAGTAAACAGTTGTACATACATATGACCAAGACTTCTCTTATGAAATATGGTCGTTCTTGTGGGTCCACACAAATACTTGGACCACTCATGCGTTAAATCCCGCTATGCATTAATTTTAAATCACTCAAAAATTATCTATAAAAATATTTCAATGTTCTTTTTTTGTTTGTTTACAAATGTTTTGGTATACCAAATAAATACATTTAAAGTGATATGAAATCAAGGTTGTCAATATAATATTAATAAATATAATATAATATTCTGTGTATTGTGTGTATTCTAAGTCTGAAACCAACGAAACAAAAAGATATGGAATTAAATTTTTCTTTTAAGTTAATAAATAAATATTTTAATTCAAAAAACAAAGATTTCTTTTTACAACCATGAATAATAATGTTTTGATCATTTTTCTAAAACACTGCAAAAGGGTTAAAAAAATGATGAATTATAGTCTAAATATTATTAACTAGGTAAAATATGAAAAAATATTTTAAAGTTTGTATGTCACTTTATAATTACACACTGATATTTTGTGTCTGTAACAATGTCACATTTGAATGAGTGACCATATATGCATTGCGACAAATGGCAAAAATTAGTAATTAAAATACACTGAAATTAATATATTTCTCATTGATCCACTCACAATTAGCTTACGAAATAAGCATTTATGGAGCAACAACGATAAGCAACTTAGATAGGCTATAGATCCTACAAAAAAATCTTTTATCATAAAACATTTAAGATACACAAATTCTGTTAAACATATTTTTTCTGAGCTTGGAATTCTAACAGTATATGGTTTGGTTAAACATATTTGAATCAATAATTTATGTAAAACAATTTGTTGATCCGATACTACAAACTAATAAACATACATAATTATAATACTCATTTTAATAGACATATTGATCAATGCAATCTAGAATTTCACAGAAAGAAAACATATTACAGAGGTGTGAGATATTTACATAATTTACCCACAAAATTTATAATGGAAACAGATCTTTTAAAATTTAAAAAGAAGTGAAGGATTACTTAACTAATTTGTCTCTATATTCTTTTGAGGAATATTTCAATACAAAACTAAAACTAGAATATACAAAACAATTATATGTCCAGTGCTTTTGTACGGATCTGAAACGTGGAGGCTAAATAAGAAGGATGAGAAAAAGCTTCTAGTTTTCGAGAATAGAATTTTACGTAAAATTTATGGGCCATCATATGAACAAGGGGTATGGAGAAGAAAACATAATAGAGAAATCAGGGAGCTCTACAATAGTACGGATGTAATAGGAGAAATAAAGTGAAGAAGACTCTGTTGGGCAGGCCATGTTTTGAGAAGAGAAGAGGAGTGCAAACTGAGGAGGGTAATGTACGGTAACCCAGAAGGAAGACAGCCCCGAGGGAGACCGAAAGTGAGATGGTGGAACCAGGTGAAGGCTGATATGGAGAAGATGGGCGCTTCAGAGGAAGATGCAGAGGACCGTTCAAGATGGAGGAGCTTTGTTGGTGCGGCTAAATATCACCTCCGATATAAATGGTCCTGGGACTAAGAGTAAGTAAGTTCAATACAAAAACAGAATAATTCATTTAAAGAAAAATTGTCACGATTTAAGTTCTATTGTTTAAATGAACTAATGTTACCATTTTTGTTATTTATGTTTTAAAATTAATATTAGCGTAACTATTGTAGTTACTCTAAGTAGTGAGTATCCAAGGACATAAAGAAAGAGGTAGCACACAGACAGACAGACAGCCTTTTTACTTTTTGAACCTGATATCAGTAGGATTCTTCCTTGCACCTAGAGGAACCTTCGTATAAAGTTTCATGTCTGTAGGATCTTTCTATCAAGAGTTATCACACTGAAGGGCAGATAGACTACCCTTTGACCTCAAAACCAATCCTTAGACAAATAGAAACACACGTATAAAGGGAAAAGTATATAAATGTGACTGAAACAGGTAAAACATCCCATTTTGTAATTCTGTTGTTTACATGCTACTGGTTCTGCCCAATGATGATTCGGCACAATCTACAGGCCGATTCATCTTCATAAACATGTAGGGCTGCGTGAATGATCTAAAAATAAAAACCTGACCAGATTGATCATTTCAAGTGTGTTCTTGCCATCCATACGCTTGATTCCTTCAGGAAACGTGTAGGCCCATATAATTGATGCAAAAAAAAATCTAAACTGAGGCTCCGATTAAAATACTAGTTTTATTTAAATATACTTACAATGAGATAGATTAATGCAATTCCTACAATTGTTAAATTCATTCAAGCAGGATACACTGAAGGAAAAATTTTCCTCCTTATGGATAGTAGCAATGATTGTGGAAGAGCTGGACGGTCTGAAATTCTTTTCATTACAACCATGGAACGCTTTTCTGATTGAGTCTGGATTTTAAAATATAGTCCATAGAGTAATGTGACCACATAAAATGTTGTTGAAAAATTGTATGTAAACCCCTTGAGTTGCTGAAGAAAGAATATGGAAATGTGATAAAAGGAATACAAGTACCTTATGCATATTTTGAAACTTATGCAAAAAAATCTAAGATTATCTTTTGAGTGGATACCTCTCCGTGTTATGAACAACTGAAAATATTCATAAAGTTTTAGAGATTGTTTATACGAACATTTAAATAATTTATTATCTATGGCCTCTTAACTACGAATGATTACAGTAGGCCTATTCTTGATGAATAGAAAATAGAGTAACCTTGTCCAGGTCATGTTTGACTTGGATGATGGTGTCAGGTTCTTGAAGAAAATTGTAACAAGAAATAAAGTATTTGACGATCGGTGATCTAAGTGGAAATGGAAAACTAAACTAAAAAAAACAATAAATAACACAACCATTTGTCAAAAATTACCCATAGCTATAAGATAGTGATAGTCAGCAAAATGCCAAAACGAAACTTACTCATTCCTAAAAAGTATTGCTGAAGAGACAAAACAGCATGTATCAAAATTTCAAACATAAACGGAATGGCAAAAATAATGCTCACACACATTAATTTGAATAAAGTAAATATATTTATATTTTAAAAAATTGCATATTATGTACATAAAACTTTCAAACTATAAACATAAAACAATATTCAACATGCTATACAGGTACAAAAATATTCTTGCATATAAAGTATAAATGCTGTTACATTCTAGTTCTTGTATTTCACACAAATAACATGAGTAATTTTCATGTATATAAAATTAAACAAATACTCCAGTCTTACAAGATTTCATCAAAATGAAGTACGAAACAAAAAAGATTAATAGAATAGGTTTTCTATTTAGACTTGATATAAAGACTTATAACAATGTATGACATTTTAGTAAACTAAATAAAAGTAAAATAATTATTATTTATACATACGTATTACATATAGTTGAATATTAAAATGATACAAGTATCACATTAGACAGAATGAAAATTCTTCTTTGAGTTCTAGCCAAAAACAAAGTGTTCTTTGAGCCCACAATATACTTTCTTTAACAGGAAAATACTGTAAATGCCTTTTCTAATTTAACTTAATAAACTGTTTAAAGTTAGACACTTAATGATCTAGAATTCACAGATTCTTAAGATTCAAGAAGTGTTATGACCTCAGAGTAAAATTTGTCTGACTGTCTTCCCCTTCTCTTCAAAGACTCCACTATCCGCTTCTGTAAATACAAGAGAAAAATAAATGGGACATTAAATGTACAGATGGTGCCTAAAGGGTTGAAGTTAGAAACATGTAATGAAAGTCATATCACATGTATTAAAAACCGAAATATATGCAGTAGCTTAAATTTTTTAATACTTACCATATCAACAAAACTTGAATTAGCAAAACCTTATTTTAAAAATTGCCAAATCCTTAAAAAATATCATTAATTTTCAAGTTGTAACAGAACACAAAATCAGCAAAATAATAAGCTACGTTAAAAGAACAATATTTAATTGTACTCTCTAGACTTTTCAAGCATCTTCAAAAAACAACCTTTTGACAGAGAAACAGCATGGTTTTATTAAGGGACGATCCACCATGACTGCAATAGTAGATCTGTTTGATCACATTGTTGACAATATCGAGGCTGGAAATAGTGTAGTGGGAGTGCAACTTGACTTGAGTAAGGCATTTGATTTTCTAAGCCATGACTTAGATTATAAGAAAACTTTTTCATCTAGGAATCCAAGGAACAGCACTCTCATGGTTCTCAGCATACCTTGAAGGAAGACACCAGGTTGTAGAAGTGACTCAGACCATAAAAAGAGTTACTACAATTTCAAGATCTGAGGTCCTGTCAATGGACCGTGGTGCACCGCAACGATCTGTGTTGGGGCCTGTACTTTTTATATTATTTACTAATGATTTTCCTAAGGTTTTACATTCATACAGTAATTTAGTCATGTATGCTGATGATTCTATACTATTAACTGCCAATAGCTCAGTGGAAAATCTAGAAATAAATTCATACATTGCTGTTAACATTGCTATGGACTACTGTAGAAACAATGACTTGGTTTTCAATGAATCAAAGACAAAACAAATTTCATTTGGGATCAAGAAGGATGACATTTCAGATTTACCAAATCTTCAATCTGTCAGCTCAACCAATTATATTGGAATCATTGCTGATGACAAACTCTCTTGGCTAAATCATATTGATAACTTATGCCTTAAGCTTAGCTTAACAATTTATACCATAAAAAGGACGAAAGCTATAAGCACGACAAAAGCCACAATAACAGCCTATCATGCTCTGTTTGAAAGCCATATGAGATATGGCTTAGCGGTTTGGGGTGGTTCAACTGAAAGAAATCTCCAACGAATCCTCATTCTTCAAAAAAAGGCTCTAAGAATCATGGCTGGCTTGGAATTTAGAGAGCGCTGTAGAGGGAATACTATCTTGTATTCAAAGAGTGGAGGTTATCAATAGTAGTCAGCCTTTATATTGTAGAGTGTATTGTGATAGCTACAACTCATAATGTCCAACAGCACCAAGACATTCACTCTTACAATACTAGGCATGCCAATAACTTTACTTTGCCGATTCACAAGTTAACTCTCTCTGAAACAAAACCAACCTATGCTGGAGCAAAATTCTTCAATAATCTCCCTGATGAGCTGAAGAAAATGGAAGGAAGGAAGTTGAGGAAAAGCCTGCACTCCTGGTTCCAAGAGTGTCCCTTTTACTCAGTAAAGGAATTCTTGAATTGGAGAGGCGACTCGCAGAGAAATGAAGACCTAGACAGCTAATGACAACAAACCTGGGAAAAATTTTAAGATAATATGTATTTGACGCCATTTCCTTCTTGATGAATGTGAAAATAAAGAAATTCTTGTCTTGTCTTATTTACCTTGTTGAAAAAAAATTTCTTGTTGAAGAAATCCTCCAAATCCTTCAATTCTACCCATCACATATATAATGAATCTATCTTTTGAAATCGTTACTTTTCCTGATTTATTGAAACATGCTGGCGTAAAGCCTTTATATAAGACAAAAAGAAATCTCTTCCCCTGGCAATTACATTTCTTCGAATTCTTTCAAATGTCTTTGAGAAGGATGTTCTGAACTATCTAACTGACTGATCATCTTAAATGCAATTCTACCTTAAATTCGTCTCAACTTAATTTTAGAAAAGGGAAAAGCACAAGTGCCATTTTTAGATAAAGGATGATGTTTCATTACCAGAGAATGGTTCACAGTTTGCATTTGATGTCTTCTGTGATCTGTACAAGGTCTTTGACTGTGTAAATCATATTCCTAAATACTTAATTTTTACCATAATCTCTGAGTTTAACTCCATTTACAATTTTTTTGATATTATGGTGGATGAAAGCCTTACTTGGCAAAACATGATGACGATTCAATTAGAGCAAATTAAAATGTGGTACCGGTAGACTTCAAGACACTATTACAAATTGATCTTGCTCATTGAGGGTATTGTTTTCTGGGGTAATTCATGTGTAATTAACAAGATTATTATTGAAAAGAAAGAAATCATACGACTTAGTACTAAACGACCTCTAGAACAACTTTTTGTCAAAACATTTTTTTAAGTCTAAAAGTATTACTTTCCAAACTATTTATTTAATCTATTCTTTTTGTACAATATAATTTATATAACTTTAAATCAAAACATTACACATGTATATATATAACACACAAAATGCTACCAAATTCTTTGTTTGAAGTTTATTTTTGACAATGGAAGGGTTGTGAAGGAAACAGGATTTTTCCGGACATTTGCCATCGTTCAGTGAAACAAAAAACCAGTAACACTACGTTTTTTTTTTCACTGAACGATGGCAAATGTCGGGAAAAATTCTGTTTCCTTCGCTACCAAATTATTTTTAAATTAGGTTATAGAGCAGTTTGCCAATTCAAATTTAATCCGAGGTCAGGTTTTCTAAATTTCAAAAACTTGTATACACTATTCTTTCAGAAAATGTTTTTATAGCGTCATTGAGTACTATAATTATCATATTTTGTTACCAGTACGATGAAATTATAAGTTGCAGTAAGAAATAGAAATGTTTACTGTAGTTCAACTTAATTACAGTAGTTTTAATGTACATAGAAAAGTTATCAGAGGAATCTGAATACCAAAATCATGGCAAGTACTAAGCAGTATTGCCAAGGTACTTGACTGTTTCGGTTGTGCTGGCTCTTCACATGGATGTGAACTTAAGATTCGAGGAGTCAAGTATAATATACTTGTCATATTATGCCAATTTCAGATATTACTTTGTTATTTAGGTGTTTTGCATGTTTTAAGCATATCCAAATGTTTAATAATATGAACACAATATGTGGACACTTCAGTACACATTTTTTAACATGAGATTTTAAAATAAAAATTGTATTCATATATATTAATACTGAAGGTTAATAATAAGTTAATAGTTGAGATAAAATACTACAAACTGTTCCAGTACCGTTTCAATAGTACCATTTATTCATGGTTGGTTCCTGGTCATTGCGACCATCCTGGCCATTATGGAGCCACTCCTTGATTAGGCATAAGTAAATTAATATAAATAATTGAAAAAGTTCATGTGGTAACTTCATAAAAATAAAAACAAATTTAATCCTTTGAAAAATTTAATTTTACGCAAATTTAAGGGCTGATCAAAAAATTTTGCAACTAAGGTATAAAAAAGCAGCCCTGGCTTATCTATTAGCCTGATTCCTTATCTTATCCCTCTAAGAGAATGCACTCTCAATATCACCTCATTTGGTTCAGTCTTAGTTCTGCAGCTGCTCTACAAATATGGCAGAGTGCAGTGAGTGCAAAAATCTAAATACCGCAGTGTAATTAAATTTTTATGTAAAGTGGTAAATTCCACAAAGGGAATTTACAAAAGAATGGTGGGAATGCACGGTGAGGAGTGTCCTTCTTTTTCTACAATAAACCAGTGGTTTGATGAGTTTAAATATGGACACGAAACCATGAAAGACGATCCATGGTCAGGGAGACCTTCCACCTTGACTGACCCATGATGTTCTGGGCTTGTCCAAAGTCTCAGCCAGACGGGTGCCTCCAATCCTCTCCATTCATGACCATGTAACTTCCTCTTGGAAGTTTTGCGCCTCTGTGAAAATGACCCAGAAGACTTGATGGCTCGACTAGTGACTTGAGACAAAACCTGACTTTACCAATGGGACCCTGAAACCAAGCAGCAGTTCATGCAGTGGCAGCGTAAGGGATCTCCACCACAGAGGAAGTTCAGAAATCAGTCAGAAAAGTGATGGCCACAATTGCCTGGGATTCCTAGGGTATACTAAAGATTGATTATCTCGATAAAGAAGAATAACAGGGGATTATTATCCCGAACTACTTCGGGATTATAGACAAGCCATATTGACAAAGAGACAAGGAATGATCAGCAAATGTGTTTTCCTGCTACACGACAATGCTCTAGCTCATCAGTCTCGTGTTGCAAAAGCTGCCCTGCAGGAGTGTAGTTTCTAGCAGCTCAACCACCTACCCTAAAGTCCAGATCTGGCACCAACTATTATTATTATTATTTCCTCTTTCCCAACTTGAAAAAACAGCTTGAAGGAAGATTTGAGGACTTGGGAGTCTGTGAAAGCTGCTACAGAACAGGGGACCAGGAGGAAACGTTTTTTTAGGAAGGCATAAGTAGTCTTCTGAACAGGTTGACCAAGTGTATTCAATTAAGGGTTGATTATGTATAAAATTAAATTAGTTTCTTATTTTCAACACATTTCTTTATACCTTAACTGCAAAACTTTTTGACCTCCCTCATATATTTAGTACTCATAATTATAATTAAATAAAGAAGTATTCTGCAGTAAAAGATTGAACAAGAAAATTGTTGTGTGAAAAATTAAAATTATTTGCCAAATTAATCAAATTAAACAAAAATTTACTTGTTTTTTGGAGTCAATCTGGTTATGCTTGTTGGCCAAATTCCATAAGTTGACTGCGAGTGTTGCGAGTCCAGGGCTGCTGAGGTCGCCGCGCATCATCACTGTTGTGAACAGGTCAAGAGCCAGCGCAGCCTGCATGTCACCACATACAGTTACTTGAATAAACTGAGAATCACGTTTTTATTTATACAAATGTACATACAAACTATATACAATTTACTAATTATTGGTTGGTTCAGATTTGTATTTTCTGAATCTTAAAACAAATTTTGAAACTTGACCTTTCCAATTCTTTTTGACATAGCCTATTTATAAACATACAACATATATAGGACCATTCTTATTTGCAAAATCCCGTCGGGCTATGCCCCACTGGTCTCTAAAGTTGTGAAAAATCCCATCTTGGCCTCTAAAGCTGCTTTACAGTAAACAAAATTAAAATTGAAAGAGCCTGTTAAATGTAATCGACTGATTGATCTGTGTAAACATTATTTTATGACAGCACACCATTTTTCATTAATTTAATCACTATTTTAAAATATGTTACATTTATACTCTTAAAAGCATTGAGTAAACTTGATAGTAACACCACTTCTTATATTTAAATTTTTTCTGCAACTGCTGTTGAGAACAGAGTAAGACAATATCCAGATAAGAAAATTAAAAGTTTTAGTAAAAGTAGCTTTGAAATGTAGCAAATATGAAGAATTCAGTGCTTGGTCAGTACTGTAACACAGATATAAACGACAAAGTTACAATCTAATATTTACTATAAATTTAAATACTGTTATAAAACACATCTTAGCAGTCATTTCATAGAAGTTCTTAGTTAGCTTCTTAACCCAGTGTATATATATATATATATATATATATATATATATATATATATACGAGGGCTGTTCAGAAAGTTGATTACGTTTTGTGCTGTGGCCGCCAGGGGCGGGACTAGCGCGGCCATCTTGGTGTCAGGACGTCCCACCGCTCAGTGGCTATCCAGCCGTGCTAGCGGGAAGTTCGTGTTGTAACGCGTCTAGTCACAGTGCCTGTTTGAAATGTCTGCCGCAATTGAAAATCCCGCCAACTGTGAGGTGCGCGCAGTAATTAGGTTTTTGACTGCCAAAAACTGTAAGCCTATAGAAATCTATCGGCAGTTGTGTGAAGTTTATGGGAACAACATTATCACTGAAGGTGGAGTGCGACAATGGGTCATTAAGTTTAAAAATGGCCGAACAAATGTTCATGACGAAGAGCGAAGTGGAAGACCCAGCATAGTGACTGACGAACTTGTTGAGAAAGTTGACGCAAAGGTCCGAGAAAATCGACGGTTAACCATAACGGAACTCTCGCTTAGTTTCCCTCAAATTTCACGAACTCTGTTATACGAAATCGTCACTGATAAGCTTGGCTTCCACAAGTTTTGTGCAAGATGGGTACCGAAAATCCTGACCGACGTCCACAAAAACCAGCGCATGGCTGCAGCGTTAACAATTTTGGATGCTTACGACAAAGAGGGTGAATCACTACTCGATCGCATCGTAACTGGCGATGAAACATGGGTGAAACATGTTAACTGCGAGACCAAATTGCAGTCAATGGAGTGGGGACACACAAGTTCACCTCACAAACCAAGAAAATGTTTGCAAACGATGTCGGCAAGAAAGGTTATGGCGACGGTTTTTTGGGACAAGAAAGGTGTAATTCTTGTTGATTTCCTGGAACGAGGCACTACAATCAACTCAGAAAGGTATTGCCAAACGTTAAACAACCTCAGAAGAGCGATCCAAAACAAGCGTAGGGGAAAGTTGAGCTCAAAAATTCTGTTGATTCACGATAACGCTCGACCTCACACGGCAAATCGCACACGTGAAGTTCTCGAATCATTCCAGTGGGAGTTGTTTCCTCATCCACCATACAGCCCGGATCTTGCACCAAGTGACTACCACTTGTTCCCAACAATGAAGAAGTGGCTGGCAACGCAGCGCTTTGACGACGACACAGAGCTGCAGCAAGAAGTGACAAACTGGTTGAAGACACAGGCGGCAGAATTTTATGAGGAAGGCATTGTCAAGCTCATCCATCGATATGATAAGTGCCTAAATTTGAATGGCGACTATGTTGAAAAGTAGTATTTAAGTGTGGCTTTCATATGTATATGATAAAAATTGTTTCCTATACTTTGTTAATTTTTAATTCCAAAACGTAATCTACTTTCTGAATAGCCCTCGTGTATATATATATATATATATTCTTGATTGGGGTAACAAAGCAAAATCAGTTATGTTAAAAAAAGACTGGAGTGAATTGTAATGGCCATAAATATACACTTTTTGACATATTTTTTGGATCGTGACAGCAAGGCAAACAACACAACATTGGCGTCGGAAATATAATTCACTTAAACCAGATGTGCTCATACATGAGCAAATAAATTTATTTTGTACAAACAGTATTCTCCATCTTTGTATAAAATTATATACAACATGATCAATATTATTTTTTATTATTAAAAATTACTGTTACATAGTGCTTTAAAATGGTCTACCAATAAAAAATTAAATGAAATGATTGGTAGATGTAAAGTTAACTTAACTGTATGAGATTTTTCAAACAAAATTTACGACTTCACAAACACATTTGTACCATTATTTATTTAATAAAGAGTACTTTGTGAGCAAAGCATAGCTAATGCCTGCAATACTTGAGATACCACAACCAATATAACCAATGGCAGACCCCATCTCCTGACACGGTGACAGTACCTGTTGCTTATACAAATCGGCCGCTCCCAAAACTTTGAGTTGGTTGAGCACTTCCTCTACAATCACAGAGCATGTCTTGTTGATTTCAACCAAAAACTTTGGGTCTGAACCGTATAGGACATCATTGGAATCCACTGTAACAAACCAACAAAGTGAAATAGACTGGTTGCAAAAAATATTTACAAGGCACATAATTATATTAAAACTGGTTTATACTTAAATTCAATATTTGCAAAGTATGTTAATAAAACCATAAGTATGATTATGACCATTACTATTTTTTACAATTGTTCAGTAATAATTGTTCTAGACATGTGAGATTTTGTTTCAAAATCAATGTTTGTTCTTGAAGGTAATCTACCTCGATTAAGAAATAAATCAAGTAATCCTGATTAAATCTTTACATTCGAGTAAATCATCAAATCCATTAACGGTTTTAACTTGCATGGTGACTCTTACAGTGGGATCTTATTAAACAAAGCTAATATAAATACAAGAGATTATCATGATTTTCACTAAAATACTTATAATGAAACACATTAAATTTATAATAATGTTTTCTTACACCATTACTTTTGTACGCTTAAAATGATTTAATTATAATCAGACAACTAATAATCATTGGCCGTTAAACCATTGATTTTGCTGTCCCAAGACAACAAAACACAATGTTTGTTTGTTGATCAATTATCACAGCTTTGAAATTATAAATCAAGGTTCAAAAAACGATTTAATAACAACCAATTTCACTAACTTTACATGACAAAACTAAAAAACAACAATAAATATTTGTGTTTCTTCTTTTGTGTACAACATTCTCTAATGTTTACTCAGTTGAAATTTAATTTTCATTTCATTTATTAATCAAACTATGGTTACACAAAGTATTTTTAAATTTAAGACCACAAAAGTATATATTATAGTAGTAGTGGTAGTCATTCATATCATATTCATTCTAGTGGTAGTCCAGAGATTATGCTTAAAATGCGACATTTTCCAACTTTAAACCCTGCTTTGCTTGTAAGCCAAAGTGTTAAATAGATCATTTAAATGGAATACAAAATTACTTTGGCAGCTAAAAAGTTTTCAAACATTCCTAACTAGAAGCTAATCTCGTATTTTTTACATTTATGAACACTTACCTTCCATAAACACATCACCAAATAGTTTCTCTTACTTTAATTTTTTACCTTATCACATAATATAATAATTTTTAGTACGAGATGGGTACAAGAATTTAGAATATATTGATTAACTCAATACTTATAGAACTATAGCCAGGTATTTCTGACACTGAAATGAAACTTGTCCAACATGCGAATTTAATAACTCAAACAATTTCTTGAGAGAGAGAGATAGCCCATTTAAACTCAATTGTTCACTATCATGTTTCCTCCTAAGACACTATATTTATCAATGAATCAGGTCTTTGTTCTGAAGTTTTAAGATTGAATGAAAAAGAAAACACTTTTTGATAATGATGATGAGTTTCAATATAATAATAAAAATAATTGTGTGGCACTTGAGGACCAAAAATTAAAGAAAAAACTGTATTAATTAACAAATGTATTCTAATTAAAATTGTTTCTATCCAAACGGATTCAGTTGTAGACCTAAAAAATAACCAACTTGCACTCAATAACCGAAACATTTTGGTTGATCTTCACTAACCTAGAGTGTTTCTAAAACCGTGCACTACATTTGTGTTTGTTGTAATCTAGGTGTCTCTGATGTCGAAGAGTTTGATTTTGACTTCTTTCTCACAGACTTGGTTTTAATCTCTTCAGACTGACATGACTCCAGTTTCCAGGAGTCAAGTCTGTGACAATGTCAGACTTCAGTACTGCACTAAGCAGAAGGTGAACTGGAGGAGCTAAACTCAACATTCAAATTAAATTTTTGAGATGTTTCTTAGAGTTGTAGTGTTGATAAATATTTCTAATATCTTGATTGCAGTAGGACAATTACATTTTTACGCTCCATTTACACAGGACGAATTTGACTATTTAGTAGTATAATATTTAGTAGTATAATATTTTTAAGAATTTATTTAATAAAATTGAATTTAAAATTAGGTTAAATTTTATTACTATTTAGTGATTTTTTTTTTTATTTTTATACTTCAAAAATATGTTTTTAGATTCTCAAATGGTTCTGAAACTTTTACTGTTTGGTTTTGCAGATTAACTTTTATTACATTATATATAGATTTTTATTAATTTTTTTATGGTTCCAAAAAGGTTGTAGGAAAATGTACTATAAAATTTTATAGATCTTTCATTGTCCGCTTCCCTCCTCATGGATCTCAACAGAAGGCTGTCATTACCACCAAACTTACTCATCCTGAATATCCTGTTACTCTGGAAGCAAGTGCTAAGGTCCTTTCAAGACTAAGTACAATGAGGGGTTTCCTCAGCTTCTTATCGTATGTGAACTAAATGTTATGTTATAACAAAATTGGTATGCCAATATTAAGTCTTACCTTTCCGCACGTGGTAGGGGTAGTGTTCCTGCGCGGCCACACTCAACATGTCAAGTGCACGCAGGTAGACATGTGCCCGCGCACAACTGCTTGTATCCCAGGTGTAGTGTTGTAGCACGTTCAACAGTCCTCGTGTCAGATAGAGCACCCCTTGCTCAGGACTATCCTGAGGCAGACAAAACTGATACAATATTTTCTCCTACAGATAGACCATGGTAATATAACCAAAGTAATGAAGAGGTGTTTGATTATCCAAATACCACGCATAAGAGGAAGGTAATAGCAAAAACTCATCACAGGAAATTGTTAAAAGTAAAGTTGTGAAAGTAGGAGAAAACATAAAGCAAACCAAATCATATTGTTTTTGTTCTTTAAAAGTACATATTGTGATAGTTAGTATACATACAATTTTAATTCCTGAATTACAACTGAGAATGATCAGAGTTAACACAAAAATAATAATCAAGTAAAAACACAGCATTTTTCTTATTTTTAATTTGACTATTCATACTAAACAAGGGATAAATAGATTGAGGATGAAACGGTAGTGTAGTGTATTTAGTGTGATAAATACTAAGTTGGTAATGTACCCATAGCAATATTTATTGTCTGCACCAGTTATGTTGGCAGTATGTATTGTCAGGCGATGTATCATACGATGTGGTCTGATACGAATAAAGAATGCTCATAGGCTGCTCTCCTGTGACATCACATCACGCCACTACCCTACAACCAACGGTCCAAGCTGGCTAGCCAGCAGTTCACCACCAGACACCGTCATGTAACCTCCGGGTCCCGTCCGTTCCTTAACGAGCGGTCCTAGAGCAATGATACTCTAAAATGTAATGTATTATTATTTATCCCGACCCATATAGTGTACAGTGACGACCCGCATATATTACAGGTAGTACATATAATTAAACTTTTACAATATCCTAGGTTTTCCGGTTACATCAAAATATTGCTAATACGATTACAATCTTCAGATATTTAGAATAAATAAGTCAGAAACTTTCCTAAAACTTCACAAATGATCATGTTTTAAAATAGATACAAAATTTAAATTAAGGGATGAAATGTATTTGAATGGGAGGAAATTTTTCCTACGGGCAAAACTTTGAATTAAGTTAAGCACAATTGTGTAATTTATTATCAAAAAATTTTCCATTAAAATCGGAAAATTCCCACAAGCCCACATGGAATAAAAGTTTTTAATTGTGGGACAAAAGAAGTTCAAATGTCCCATTTATTTTAATTTTCTCACAAATTAATATTTGTTCGGTTAAGCATATTGGCGTCATAAGTCATACAAAAACGTCTGCTCAACAGCCAAACAGCGCACACGTTTGCAAAATAAAAATTTGAAAATGTGGAAAAAGGGCACTTTAAAGTACAATGTAACATATTTAGGTTTTTATTAGGTTAAACACAACCATATAATAGTCTCAAAAAAGTAACCAAAAGTGTTTCCAAGCACACAACATACGAAAATATCTCAATGTGAATTTCTTGAGATGGTCCAATCTGATAAAAAATTAAACAACCAGATTCAAACAATTAACCTTTTTTGTATGTAGTACGAACACAATTTCGTAACTGACAAAGATTTGTGTTCTCTGTAACAGTTTTCATTTTAGATCAATCTAAAATGAAAATATAAAATATGTGTGGAAGATTCAGATAGTGACAAACCCTGACAATAGGTTTTCCAGACATTGCCCAATGCTCACATACATCACCATTATTTACATATTTCCTTACCGGCACAATCAACAGTGTTGACAGCAGCTGGCAGAGGTAACCTTCTAGGAACTGTTCAGAGCTTCTCATCTTCCCCTCCACTTCCAGCTGAGTCGGCACTTCCGGCACCAGACTGAGTGCATCCTTGATACAGGCATCCACTAAAACACACGCATATTACAGTGCTTACAATAAACATGATATTATAATCGCGGGATTTCCAGGTCCATTTACATATTTTTTAGGTTAATGTGGAATATCATTTATGTTTATATTAATAAGTTTAGGTCCACAATGTTGTCAGTGAATATCTTTTTCTTTCTCTTCTCCACATGGAATTTTCATATTTCAATAACAGTATTAAAAAATCCACATTATTAAAAATTTTTTGGGTTACATTTTCGTTAAATAATAGGATTCAATCATCTTCAGCCTATAATCTTAAAACATCCCTTTAGTTACTAAAATATGAATTTCAGCTCGTGCCGTTGATCAGCATAAAATAGCAGTTGCAGAGTTTGCATGAAAGTACTAGACATTTTATTATTTTTGCATTTGTTCATAATTTTTTAGTTAATCATTATGAACTAAACTACAACATAGACAATTTTACACATCAAGATTTAGGTTAAACAACACAAGATTGAAAGAAACAAAAGTACTTCTTGCTTTGAATTATCATCCAAAATTTCATAGGATATTCCACAGATAACCAAAACAAAAAATGAAAAACAAACAATCATCCATGATCTCTAAAGTAAAAAAAATCCCCATTATATTCAACATAAGTTTGAAAAGTTATCAGAGATGAATAAATTAAAAGAGGTTGGTACTCTGGGAATTAGATATCTTGTCATCATTCTTTTCCTCTCCTCTCCCTTTTTCTGTTTGTTTACAATACAAAGTAGCTGATTTATAAGCTCAAAGTTCCAGATGCTTAAACTGTTATCCAGTCTTAAAAAATATTACAGGTAACAAATGGCAGCAGAAAGTGCATAAAACCCAACATTATAAGTCAAGCAACATACAAATATTAAACAAGGTAATAAGAGAACCTGACTTCATCTCCGAGAATCGTTACAAGCTGAAGCAAAATGACTGTGCATCTGACGACTCTGAAATTGAGGATTTTACTGATAAACCTAGTACTCCACTTAACTCTAAATTGAGACAAGCTTCCAACTTAGAGAAGCAAGAAACTAAAGAATTCTCTGAAATAAAGGAAAAAAACTCTCCATAGTCATAAAAGGACAGAAACTAAAAAAAAGCCTAAAATGCTCATATGTGCTGACAGTCATGGTCGTGACTTAGCTTTTCATTTGAACAAATGTCAAGATTCATTTGAAGCGGTTGGTTTTGTGAGGCCTGGAGGTTTGGCTGGGCAAGTATTAAACTACAAAAACATTGACGGAGAGGACCTGAGTTCTGAGGATGTTCTTGTTATTGCATGTGGGTCTAACGACATAGCTCATAATGAAGCTGAGAAATCAATAACTTTGATCAATGAATCTTTAAATAAATATAAAAAAAACAGAATAGTCTTAGTTGATTTTCCTGTTAGATATGACTTGAAAGATTGGTCCTGCATAAACCAAGAAATTAAATCATCTAACAAATCACTGGAGGCTTTGAGTAAAAAATATTCTAGTGTGTCTTTGGTGAAAATTAGTACAGCTAACAGACAATTACACACTCAGCACGGTTTACATTTAAATTACAGGGGGAAACAATGGCTAGCTAGAAGTATCTACAAAGTACTACATGAAAGCACTGAGCCTCAAGTCCCGTTGACCAGAAGTGCATGCAACATTCCGGTGACAGAGTTGAAATCACCTTCAACACAAAATGAAAGTAAAGGTTATGTAGAGCACCCACTATTGCACGATGTATCTGACTCCATCGAGATGACCTGTGTCACTGTCCTTACTCCAAGCTCAGAGTCACTGGAAGGTGTAGTAATGAAACAGAAATCACAGAGTGAGTTTTCCAGTGTACTTATTGATGGTGAATCTAGTTCTTTAAACCGGGAGGTTTTGACCCCTTTAATACAGAAATGACTCAATGGCTTAGTTTTGTAGATGTTGATAACGTAGCTTCAGCCAGTGCAAACAAGTTCCGAAGTAAAATTCAACACAATCTACCGAGGTTACCTAGTAACGTTATAAATTACAGGCCTAATTTTAAACTATTATTTTGGAATGTTTGCAGTATTTCCAACAAGCTTCCTTTTATTGACATTCTAAATAACCAATACAGGACTGATGTACTTTGTATTGCGGAACACTGGTTATCCTCATCGGACATGAAGAACTTGGTGATACCTGGATATGAAGTTGCTGATTTCTTTGCAAGAGAGAAACATTCTCACGGTGGGATTTTTATTTGTGTTAAAAGTGGTACTGAAGTCATCAAATTTGACAAATTATCTTGTTTCTCGGAAGAACTTACCTGTGAGTTAGCAGCGATTGTATTGCCTACTTTCAACACAGTAGTGGTAGCTTTTTATAGATCTCCAGCAAGTAGCTTTTGTCTATTTTATGATAAACTCCATGATATTTTTTCCCTACTGAATGGCAAAAAAATGAACCTAATTATTGCTGGTGATTTTAATGTAAACTTTCTCAGTAACCATGTGGAAACAAAAGAACTCCTCAACTTGATCAATAGCTTTGGACTTAATATCACTGTCTCAGAAATAACTAGACCAGGGCTTTGGTGATAGTGAAACCTTGGGTAGCTGTATTGACAATCTATTGACTACTGTTCACCCAGACAGAGTACACTCGTCAGTAATTCACACGGCTGCTTCCGATCATCTGGCCATCCTCTTCGAGGCGTTCTTGGAGTATAAAATACCACAGACTGTCTCAGAAAAGTCAATAATTAGACCCATTTGTGCCATTGGTACCTCATTTTTGTTATCATATCTTAAGCTTATAAATTGGAATGATGTATACCATTTGGAATGTGATATAAATTCTAAGTTCAAGCTCTTTCTAGATCTGTTTATGTGGGCACTAAACTGTTCTATGCCTCTTAAGACTAAAAAACTTAAAAGTAAGAATATTAATGTTTCCTGGTACCATGATAGCCTAGTTAAAATAAAATCTGAATTAGATAAGCTACATTATATAATTAATAACACCAACTCTGAGAGTAACATTGAATTCAAAACTAGGTACAAGAAACTTAAAACAGTGTATAAGAATGAAATCCGAAAGGCCAAACTTAATTATAATAATGGTGTAATTGACAAAGCTGTAAATAAGAGTAGAGCTGCTTGGGATTTAATAAATCAAACAGCCAGACCTAATAGTAAATCAGTGAGTTCTTCTGTGACACTGGAACCCAATAGTTTTAATAATTATTTTGTTTGTTCAGTTGAAGATACATGTAATAATATCCCCACTAGTGATAATACATTTTCTTTTTATCTTAACAGGTATTCCAACTTGACCCTTCCATATGTTGATTTTAATTTTATTGAATTTAAAGTTGAAGATGTCTATGCAGCTATAATTAGTTTAAATAACAGTACATGCTTAGACTGTTTTGGTGTAAATGCTCCAATCTTGAAATTATGTGCTGCCTATATTTGTGAAGTATTAACTTACCTATTTAATGAATGTATTAAGTCTGGCATTTTTCCTGATGTATTGAAAGTTAATAAAATTATTCCTGTACATAAGAAGGGGCCTAAAGATCAAATCTGTAACTATAGACCGATTTCGATAATTCCAGTTGTGTCAAAGGTTTTGGAACGCCTACTTCACAAGCAGGTAGTTTATTATCTGGAAACTAATGGGTTAATTAGTAACTGTCAGTTTGGGTTTCGGGCTAAACGGAGCACTACTGATGCAGTTCAGTCTTTTGTAAATGACTGTTTTGAGGGTTTGGAACTGAAAAATGCTGTTAATTTTAGATCTTATGACCTTTCCAAGGCCTTTGACACGGTCGATCATAGGATCCTAATAAGTAAGTTGAGCTACTATGGTTTCAGTCAACTTGCTGTAAATTTTTTCAAGTCATATCTCTCCAATAGGAGTCAATATGTTTACTTAAATGGTTCTATTTCTGAAACTCGCCCTGTTAATTATGGAGTTCCACAAGGCTCCATTTTAGGTCCAACTCTATTTATTGCATATATAAATGACTTGCCTTCTAATCTGGGCGAGAGCGGTGTAAGCACTTATTTATTTGCTGATGACCTGGGGCTTACAGTCAGCTCTAAATCAGACGTTGAATGTAAAAGTATCGTTGGTTCTGAGACTTCGATTATAAACGATTGGTGTGCAGCTAACAAGTTATGTGTTAATAATAAAAAAATCCAGGATTTACAAATAACACTAGCTCATAGGCCCAATGAAAATGATTTCAGTCTCAAGTTTCTTGGCGTACACATCCAGTCTAATCTTAAATGGCAAACTCACATTGATTATGCTGCTTCAAAGATTGCTCGGGGCATTTTCTTAATTAGATCTCTAAAGGGTGTTATTTCCTCAGAACTTCAGCTGCAGATATACTATGCTTATGTCCACAGTTGTCTAACCTATGGGATTGTTTTGTGGGGTTACTCACAAGCTGCAAGCAAGCTATTTATTCTACAAAAAAGAGCTGTAAGGCTGCTATGTAATGTAGGAAACCGCGAACACTGTAAACCTCTTTTTTATAAAACTTAATATTTTAACACTGCCTTCTATTTATATATTATATGTGCTCCTGTATGTAAAAGATAATTTTAACTACCTCTCTAACCATAGTAATATCCATAGTTACTATACACGTAATAGAAATAACCTAGTATTAACAAAATGTAATTTTTCAAGCACCCAATCCAGTTTTAAGTATCAAGGAATTAAGCTGTACAATGCATTGCCTTTAGATATAAAAGAATTAAGTAGAACTAAATTTAAGAACTGTGTAAAAAAATTGTTACTCAAATCTTGCCTGTACAGTGTCAATGATTTTTATACTGTATTAAGAAAAAATTTAGAATAGACTATTTTAGCCTAATATTTGACGTTGTTATATGTATGTACATTACATCTTGACAATAAATGATTTGATTTGATATGCCTATCTTGTTAGCAATGCCAAAAAATGCTCCAAACCAGCTCAGTGGTTTGGAGCAGAACTACATTGTCTGACTGATCTGTATTGGCTGATTGACTCTCAATATTATCATGTTGGCCAATGTATTATTACCAACCCATCTAAAATTTCAAACTTTGAGACTGAAAGGGTTAATCTCACTAAATTTGTATTATCCTTCTCATTATTGCAATTTAATTCCAATTTGTAATTCTCGTAATAACTAAATATTTTGATGCCTGAATAAACGGATATTCTTTGAATGAACAAGTGAAACTTCAACTCTTTAGTTTACTAAAGTGCATTTCACAAGAACTGCATGACACATTCATATTTCAGTTTTGTTTTGTTTATTTTTATTGAACTGAAAATTAGTTTCAGTGGATTGAAAAAACAGAATTTCACAAAATTCTACCTAAATCAATTTACAGTGGTATCACTAATTTATTATTGCTACACTCAAGCAGTGTTCAATGTCTGTAACATCAATCTGCTCTTCCTTGCTATCACTGACAGTGTAATAGGTTAAAAATGACGACTCTGTTCACTCATTCCTAAAACATAAATAAGTTCATCGTAATAGTAGTACGACTAACCTTGGCCGAGACACTGGTTGGAGAGCGCTACCTGTGCGGTAAGCAGATACAGTTGTAGCCGCGTGGTAACAGACTGTATGGATGGGATCGTGATGTAGCAGTACGCTGTGCATGCTCGGACAAATCCTGCTGTCTTTCGCGTGTGGTGACCCTTCACCACACGGCCAGTCTCCATTGCTAGGCGGTTTACACACTGAAAACCGTAATCAGTGAGTGTCACAGATACCATGGATAGCTTATTATTATATTGTGATCAAAGTATTTTTTTTTTATTTTATAAAACTCATATGAGACAAATTAGGGAAATATTTCAAAGATTTATCCCCAATAATATGAAATAGTTTGGTTTCTAAAATCATGTTTCAGTTCCACTGGTTCATCAAAAAAATCAGGACTGGAAACCAACTATAGAATGTCTGGCTGATTTGCTACAAGTAGTGTTTTAGTTTGTCATGCAAATGTTCATTCAGCACAAACCAATAAGGAGCTTAATTTATAAAACTGATCAATATTTACTACTTTAGTAGTCACAAAATTGTTTGTACCACAATAAATTGCATTGTTTTTCTTCCATTGTTAATTCCGAATCAATCTATGCTACATTTTTACAAATGTATCATGTTGTTTTTAAAACTACACACTTTATATGAAACTAGACATAAGGGTAGACGTTGAAAACAAACAATTCTACCTGGACCAAGATGGCATGAACATAGTCCAGGTTGCTGAAGGCTGCCCGCATGTCAACGTAAAACGTCAGCTGCTGTTCAAAGTCCCTTCCATGATCAACTTTCAACACAAGCTGAGCAATCAGCTGACTGATCTGCCTCTTCTCGTCCTCTACGGTCAGAGCACTACCAACATCATAGTACAGTTGTGTAAATTGGACAACTTTTATTAAAGTTCATTTATGGTTATTTAACAAAGGTAGTAGTGGTCAGGATGTTTTCCTTAATGTATCGAGTGACCTAATACAATAATTAGATACAGTATTGATATTAAAACCTCTTCTGAACAAATACAACAAAAAAAGAATTTGAAGAAAATACTAAATACATTTTTTTTAAACACTAAAATGTGTCACATATTTTGAGAGCTGGTCTCGACTTACATGTATCTTTATAGAATCCTAGGTATTGCACGATACATGCGGTGTTGCATGAACAAGAATAGAGATAAAATCATAAATTAAAACAAAACTATAATAATTTGTTTATTATCTACATTTTTTAATACATAAAGTACAACGATAACAGATTTTGGAGAATGTTAAATTGCATACTGCCAATTAACATTTGCACTGAGCGTTCTGCAAAAATTCAAAAATACCTTTAGCTGTGGTAAAACATTTTAAAACATCATAATGAAGTATTTAACTAAATTCAAATAGTTGCATTTAGCATTATTTTGTTGCACTTAATATTCGTGTATCACTGAAAATATGTCTGTCAGACTTTTGGTGCGAGATAAAACCATGGGCTGTGTGTTGTTTAATTGGAAACACTATAGCGGTGACAGACAAAGTCAGTGTCAATCCTAAAGCAATTTTCACAGTACTTTTGTCTAAAAAATTGAAATCTGTTACACAACAATCTAGTAATAAATTGAGATTTTAAATATTTTCAGTTATTATTAGTTTTTTCCATATACAACAGAGAGAAACATTAAAATTTGGATTGTAATGAGAATTTCTTGGTAAAAATGGTTTTTGGAAATTGTCTGGTCATAAATATTTACTCGTATGTATGTAAAAAAAGACCATAATCAACCCAATAGACTGGTTTTCACCACATTTAACACCTAAGCTCAGATACATCAACATTCGTTAACTTCAATTTTACATGCTTTATCCAAAAAAGAAATTTTTATGATATTTCTGAAAATGTTGTATTACATCTTCATTATTTATAATTAATTATGTACAAACAGATGACACCAATTCTATAAAAATATTTGTTCAAATGTTAAGTAATAGACTAAATTTCAATTTCTGTTAAAATTCTAAAGAACGCAAAAATGTCCAAACCTAATCCTTATAGAATATTTTGGTAGTGTGGAATGAAAAAGATACAATTTCTCATGTTGAGAGAAATTTTGTGCTACTATGTTGGCACAATTTATTTAGTGATGTGTGTTTTTTTTTTAATTCAACAAAGATGGAATACCCAACATAACATTATTGGAGGAGAGAGGGAAAAAATAATAAGAGTTATCATAAAAGATCCTAAACATACTATGAGTAGAAATCGTCATACATCATTATTACATCTACTCAACAGAAGCGTAACCACAACTCACTTGACGGAGTCATGCATCACTTGGCAGATGGACACCAACGCGTCAGTGACCACAGGGTCATTGATGGGCCCCATTTTGCTGGCGAACTCTCCCATGATGTTCTTGCACACCGCCACCTTCACACTGTCGTTGCGGATCATGTCCAGGAATGGCATGAACTTGTCCTGCACACAAAAACATCACTAAACAGCATATCTTGCCATATAAAATAGTGAACTTATTTCCTTATATTGGATAGCTGTTAAGAACCAAACAATTAAGAAAAAGTCAAAGTATTAAATACGGGAATGCATAAGACATACAATATACAAACTTTTTAAAAAAAGTTATAAGGAATAAAACAAGAAGAAATTGACATTTTTATTCTTGAATTTTAAGAAGAAAATTATTTCTGTTTTATCCTGTCCCATTGTCAAAAACTGTTTATACCAATATGCCTACGCAATTACCGAATGACACTCTATAAAACACAATGTATTGCTGTAATGATACAATAATTGTATTATTATTTTTGCTAATAATGAAAAATGTCTAAAGATGTGTTTTTAACATAAGTACCGTTTTGAAATTCCTCCGTAGTGCTGCGGTTGGAGTCTCATACTTGCACACTGTCTACCTACAAATGTACGCATGCCACAGACTTATGGCAAAAATAAATGGTTTTTATATCTGTTAATGCATATTTAAAATGCCCCCGTCAATTGAGAATCCAACCGACTGTGAAGTACGTGCTGTTATTTTTTTTCTTGCTGCTTAAGGTGTGAAAGCATTTGATATCCATTGCCAAAATTGTTAAGTATATGGAAAAAACATTATGAGTGATGAAGCGGCATTCAAATGGTAGGAACTTTAAAAGATGAACAAAGGAATGTTCATAATAAGAAGCGGAGTGGACGGCCCTCAATGATCACCAACAATTTCAAACAGAGAGTGAAGTGAAAATGAACAAACATTTCACAATTTATTCATTATCGGAAAAATTTTCTCAAGTTATAAGAAGGGTTGTCTATTACATTTTATCAAGAAACGTGTTTTTCTGTGTGGCAATGTCCGTCCATATGCGGCAAAACGAAATCAAGATCTCATCATAGCATTTTGCTAGGAACATCAATATCAATAATTTATAAATTCATTATCAATAGATTACTTGAACCATATCAAATAACCCTCTATAGGGAGGGAATCTTCGTTCGACTCCTAGAAGCATCGTTTCACGCAACAATTTGACAATTCCCCAAACAACCCCAATTTAACACACAGTGACCTAAATTGTTATTGCAACAAATTATCACTTGTTTTTTCATCAGAAGCAGCATCTTGAAGATTAGTGCCACCACAACGACAAAAGCGTCAAAATGATCATGTTGCAGTCCCTATTAAATCATGTG
The DNA here is from genome assembly GCF_021130785.1 of Homalodisca vitripennis. NCBI lineage: Eukaryota > Metazoa > Arthropoda > Insecta > Hemiptera > Cicadellidae > Homalodisca > Homalodisca vitripennis. The sequence goes on from NC_060214.1 coordinate 40,479,657, forward strand.
GTAACCTTCTATGATGACAGTATACAGAAGGTTGTTTTTAGATGTTAAATGTGTAATATAGATAGAAATTATGTAGAAAAGTACATAAAAGTATGGTCTTTCATATAAAAATAAATTGTTATAAAATGTTTACTTGATATATATATATATATATATATATATATATATATATATATATATATATATATATATATATATATATATATATAGTTATGTATTATACTTACTTAAAAAATACCTTGTATAACTCATAATTAATATGCTAAGTACAATTAAATTGAAAAAATAATTAAACTTGTCCGATTAAAATAACTAATTTGTTCTTAAATTATATCACTGGTTACAATGACATGTACCATTATTTATATAAAGTATGGTTTAGATTAACTTGTGATCTCACACAAGTTTGAATAATCCAGAACTGAAAGTGCTACGAAAATAACTATGTTGCCATGTAAACCAGAAAATACCATAACAAAGAGTGATCCCAGATCCGGGGTGAGACTGAGGAGTTTGCCAGCCATGGTCTGCAACTGGGGGTAGAACTGTTCGTACTTCCTCTCTGGTGTCAGATGCTGGATGATGTCCTGTAGGAACACATCGACTTCTCTGCTCTGTAAATTGTGTCAATAAATTTGAATGGAGAAATAGTTACTTTGTTTAAAGACTTACATTATTCTATAGTATGTTACAACGTGAATGTCACAGTTACGTGCAATAACAAATTCTTAGAATGGTTCTCAGATTCAAATAGCCAACTTCAGCAAAAGTAAACCCTGATGTTAATGTAGACGTAGCTGGTTAAAGTGACATACGATTGTTAAGTTCAGCTCTATTTCACCTTCCACTTAGTGCAGCGTCTTAAGTTTAACGCTGTGACAAACTTGACTCCTGGAATCTGGACTCAACATCTGTCTGAAGAGATCCATAACCGTCGGTTACAAAGAAGCTCAAAACAAACTATTTACATTGTTTCAACATCAGAGACACCTATACTACAAAAAATGCTATCCAGATGAAGTGGTGGTCCCATTGCCTCATAAGGTGCACAATTGATTGTAAACAAATAACAAATACAACTACAATTCAGTTGAAAAAATAACTTAATGAGTATTAGCTTCTGGTTGATTTATAACTGCAGAAGAACCTAAACTGGGACATCCGACATATCCAGGAGTGGCTAGTGATGAAACATTTCCAGGAATTTATACTTGGGGGATAATTCCCGGGAACATTATGAATATTCCCAAAATTCATAAGTTTCCAGGAACTTATTATTTCCTCTAAAAGCATAGGTCAGAGGGCACCCCAATATATTTGTTTTTAACTTCTTATATTTAATATATTAATATGAACATATAAATCAATTCTGAAAGAGTTATATTCAAAAATAAAAAAAACATACAAGTATTAATTCCTTCAAATACATTTCAAAATTGTGATAATTGTGTTTACCTTTAAATGTTATTGAATACCACATGATTGCTTGGTCGATCACTACCAACCATGTTTTCTAGTATCAAAGGATATGATCAAATTTTTAAACCTATTACAAATTCTTACATATTTGTTATAAAACCGTGCAAAATACTTCAAAATTACTAACAGGTCATTTTGACTTATAAATTAAAGTGTAGATTTAAATATTTGCATTTTTAATAATTTTTATTATTTACATTAGATTTTATATCTTCACTATTTGTTCAGATGTTCAGACCAAGTCTTCCAATAAAAAGTCAAATATGTTTGTATTAACACTTTATTGGCTATTATTAAATTGAGTAAAATGGGTGTAGACTAGTTGTTATGTGCTAATAATTAGTTTTCATCATCTTCATGTTCAATCGCATCATAACTAAACTCATTTTCAGTTTCTTCCATAATAAAATTTTTGCCATGGCATATACTAATCTTTTTAAATTTGGCTTCATTATTGATCATTTAGAACCTATTAAGGTTTAAACACTGTTTTAAGACAAAATAAACCCCATTTAAATGAGTTATTCCATAAATTCCCTTGTTTTGGGAACTCATAAAGCCTTTGGGAAGTTCTCTGGAAATATTTCCATTTATAAATTCCCTTCCCACTGGGAATATTCCCAGCTCACATCACTAGGAGTGGCATATTACTAATTTAAATATCTAGATATTGGGGATCAGAAGAATGATTCAGTTGTGTAAGGATACAAAACGTTACAGTGAAATAAAATGACAATCTGTGCCTTTTCCTTTGATGATGTAAGTACAATTGAAGTATATCTTACACTGATCGCTACCAAAAGGTGCTGCATCTTACTTTCAATCAATCAATCAATCAAAATTCTTTAATTTACATATTCTTTGAGAATAGTATTTAACACTTTAAATGCCAAGTCGGTCAGAGTTGACCGACGCCTATGATGTTTGTACAGATAACTGTCGGCCATACCTGACCGACAGCGTTGCTACGCAACAGACAAACCATTATGCCCGTCCTGTATAATGCACTACACTCTAGCGGAAATTATCAAAACTACGTGACCTAGAATGACATTGGCTATTTACAGAACACTGTTTCAGTTCAGATACGCTACAATAAAAGTGCTGTTATATGGCTCGAAAGATAGAGTATTTCTTTAGCATCTCGTCGGCCAAAGATGACCGACAGATGTTTTTGTAATTTGGTGAAACATAATTTTTGTTATTTTATTGTAAAAATAGTAGTGATTATAGGCAAATACTATTACCCTGTGTTGCATTATAAAATTTAAAGGAAATCAGCAGCAATTTGTATGGTGCTTTTCTTGTTTTTTAAGATTTAAAGATGTTGTTTGTAAAATAATATACGTATTATGCTGTAATAAAATATACGTTTTATTATTAACCACACAAAAAGTGTTTAATTAATTATTAATCTGTAACCGAGAAGGTTACTTACATGAATATCATAATGTACAGTATTATTTAGAATTATACTGTCAGGAATAAAATATTCATACATAATTCAGAACATTACTACAAGCTTTCTTATAGCTTCTTGTAAAGTTGGCTTCCTTATACCTAAATTACAAATATAATTAACACTTTGTGACATAAGGTTTTTGTTAACTTACCACAAATGAATGATCTAATTTTAATGTCATTTCTGTATTACATAGTAAATTTTTCATTTGTGAATGTCCTTGAAACATGTTTCACATAAAAATGGTTTGTCAGGACCACACGCTACAAAATGTAGTGACTTTTGTCATATTTCTTGCTACACTGCGGCCTCTCTGTTCGGACAGTTTTTTGATAACACATTTTGCAAACTTTCCTAACTCTGTGTTTTTTTGCACCTTCTTCTCAACCATAGCAGATGATGTTAGATAGTGATGCCCAGTCCTTGATACTTCAGGAATGCGTGGCGTTTCCTGCAAACACATTAAGGAGCAAGCTAGCTGTTCTTTGAATTTTGTAATCGAAATTAAGTGCTTCTTTTTAGCATTGGGAGGTTTTTTTTGTTTTCAAAAATGTATTGTATGCCAACCAGCTGTTAACCACAGAAGTACCAAGAACGAGTTCTTCACCTACTTTGTGGTACCATCTCATAGTCTTTCTCACAGCGGTGCTGTATGAAGACATCTGATCAGAAAGATCTATGCCTACTTTAGCCTTATTGTAGGCTGTGACAACAAGTGGCTTTAGTACAGACGGCTTGTCTGGGGTTTTTTTGGATGGAATTTCTACATATTCCGGTTTGTGCACAGTTGACAACATTAAAACTTCTCGTTTATCCTGCCACTTAGTTATAAGGACCCCTTCATCATTTTCTAAACAAATCATTTCTCCTTTCTGGATTTTTTCTTTTGTCAAGTCTTTTGGAATGCCCTTTCGGTTTCGTCTTAAGGTTCCACAAAGATGAGTTTGTCTCGATAACAAAGAGTTTGCTAGTTGAACAGAGGTTATTAATAATTGTCAACATATAGGTTGTGGCCACTGTTCAAATGGTTTGCCATGAGCTCCATTACTACAGAGGTAGCTACTGAGTTGTCTGTTGCAGCAACGGTAACCTTTCCCCATATAACTTTTATACCATAAAGTATAGCCAGTTTTGTCACAAAGTTTAAATATTTTAATACCGTACTTATGAGCTTTGCCAGGTATGTACTGGCGGAAAAGTAACCTACCACGGAATGGTATCATTGTCTCATCGATGACAAGGTCTTGTTCGGCTTCTTTTAGGTTAAAAAACATACCATTTATAATAGAAAGCAAGGGTTTTATTTTGCCGATACGCCCATCTCTTTGCAGATTGTTGTTATCATTGAAGTGCCAAAAGCGTAAAATTAATTGGAATCTATTTCGGCTCATTACTTTTGAGGCACCTGAGAAGCTGTATAAAGCATTTGTGGACCAATAATCACTTATTCGGGGAAGTGTTACTAGGCCATGTACAAAAGTAGGCCTATAAACTTTTTCATTCTTCTGGATTGGTGTCTCGCCAATCTTTAAGCCTACTTACTTAGGGCTCAATCGTAATTTAGAAATTACATCGTGAGCATTCCGATTTTCGATTTGATGTGACCATTAGATCAATGACATCGGCATTAAAGACACTGTTCAAAGAAGTCGATCCGGTTTTTGGAATCATTATGGTAATTTGAAAGTTAATTAGAGTTAAACTCAAAGATCTGCTGTTTACCTTCAAAACTATGCCAATTGTCTCACCTTCGTCAGGAGTACTTGTTAACTGTCGTTATGGTATTATCAACATCGGGCGTCTGTGTCTTCGTTTGCAACCATAAACTCATTTTCATTTCAGCAGCTTCGTCCGAGCCATCACTTGGTTGAAAGTCAGGGTCTGAATCCGTGTCGTCAACCACACTATGTCCATGTCCTCAACACTTTCATCTTCACTTAATCCCGCAAATAAATCACCTTGAGATGAGGGAAGGTCAATTATTCTGTCAATTTCCGATTGTCGCAAAGGATCGCCCCATTTTAACGAAACGCACTTCCACTTTCTAGGCTAAAGCTTCAAAAAACAATAGCAGGTTGATGAGGAAAAGGCGCGCGAAAGTACAGTGAGGTGTCGTCCGAGAGTGATGATATATTACACAGCTGACTACAGCTGCAGTACAATCCAGTGAGCTATTCTGCACTACCAACTACAAAAACGTAATACCCACACCTAATATTGTGTCGGTCATGTACGACCGACGCATATATTTTATAGTGTACTATGTAACTGTAATTGATCGTGTCGGCCAGGAATGACCGACGATGTAAAAACGTTATATATACAAAAAAATTATCAAATCACAATGGTAAGTGACTCAACTAACAGAAAAAACATGAATAGTTCCTAGTTTTAGCCACGGATAATTTTGGCACTCTAACGCTAAAACAGAATATTTAGGCTTGGCATCTAACGTGTTAAGTCAAATTACAATAATAACAGTAACAAGAAAATAACTTTTAAATACATTAAAAGTCAAAAATCTGTTGATAAAATTCTTCCATCGAATAAAGTGGACGTTCGATAAGCCATTTGTGTAATGCAGGTGGTAGCTCTCTTTCATTCTTGCTTCTCAGATCTGGAGGTAGGAGGTTGTGAAGTTTGGTTCCCATGTATGACGGTTTCTTCTCAAACTGAGTCGTTCGGTGTGCTAGAAGATTGTACTGGGTGCTGTTTCTTAGGTTATATTGGTGAACTTCGCCTCTTCTAGTAGGGGTTTTTGCTATTGCATGTATCACAGCTTCCTCGATGTAGAGAGAGACAACAGTAAGAAGTCCAAGTGATTTAAAAGCTTCTCTGCAGCTGTCGAGTCTTTGCAGTCCCGCGATAATTCTGATTGCTTTTTTCTGTTTCTTGAGAACCTTTTGCATGTTAGTGGTTGAAGTTCCACCCCAGGCTAACAGTCTGTATCTTATGTGTGACTCGAAAAGCGCAAAGTATGCCACCCTAATTGTTCTCTCATCTGTTGTATCCTTTATCCGTTTCATCGCATAGAGGCTGGAGCTAAGCTTTGTGCATAAATTATCCACTTGAGGCGTCCAAGAGAGGTTCTTGTCCAGAGTTATGCCCAAGAATTTAGCTTCATCTTGTTTGTTTACATCTGGTAGGTTTGGGACTTTGTCAGCTTTTCTTCCAAAAGCTATTTGAGTGGTATTAGCTGTGTTAACTGCAAGGTCATTATTGTGGCAGTATTGGTAAGCCATGTTCAAGGTTACATAGGAAGCTACTTCTAGACTTTCTGGTTTTGGTTCTTTAAATACCAGGGTGGTATCGTCAGCGTACATTATAGTATTACAAGTATTTCCGAGTTGTTGGGGGAGATCAGTTGTGAAGAGAATGAAGAGTACCGGGCCCATTACTGATCCTTGAGGAACACCTCGGTTTACAGGCTGCAGGCTGGATCTTGCTGTTTTGACAGTCCCATTTTCTGTATGTCTTAGTTCTACCAATTGAGTGCCGCCTTTCAGGTAGCTTATAAACCATTCTTTAACTATGCCTGATAGTCCCAATGTTTCTAGTTTTTTAATTATTAGCTGGTGATCCAGGCAGTCGAATGCCTTACTAAAGTCAAGACAGATTGCAGTCGTCAGGTTTCCTTCCTCCAAGCCATCAACCAAAGACTCTACCATTTGGACTATTGCTGTTGTAGTAAATTTTCCTTTGGTGAAACCATGTTAAGAATCGCTGAGTAGGTTATGTTCTGTGCAGTGGTTCAAAAGTCTGTTTAAAACAACTTTCTCGTAAATTTTGGAGAAGGTCGATACAAGAGATTTCAGTAAAACCATTGTAGGAGCAGCTGGTCGTTTTCTTGTCCTGACATACACTGGAAAAGTCTCCTTCACTTCAATATCGACTAGTCAAAGTTGAGGGTGACGAGTCATGTGCTGACTTTAGGGCAGCCAGAATAGTAGGAAGGTAAATTATTTTACAATCCTCAAAATTTTATTTTAAATTATTGTTTTTTGGCAATCAAACAAAGTACTTGGAAACAAAACAAAATTATTAATGCATGACGGTTATTTATTTCTGTAACATATTCCGCATTCAAAACATGCATCACAACGTGTTAAACCCACACATTTTTGAGCAGAAAGAACAAATCTTAAATCTTAGACTAAAAAAATAACAAAATATTTGCTGTAATAGTTGTACACCTACTGTAAAGTGCTGTGCTACAAACGGCAGCCACACCTCCGCACATGCTACATACTGCTGTGTGTCCTCCAGAGAGCCCAAGTAGCGCCACACACGCGTCCACACATCCTGTGGACTTGTTGGCTCACTCGTAGACAGACACAAGCCCAGTGTCCGGTATAACAGGTGCTTTGGGAATGCTACTGACAAACACATCCATGAATCCATATTTCCCAGAACTGGAGATATCAATATACTACAAGTCCTTTTATATTTAAGCACCAATAAAAAGTTACTAGAGCAGTTTTTAAGGAAACTAGTACATTTTCTTATTCATCTAGTTTTATTTTGGTTTGTAGGTGGTAAGAAAAAAAACCTATAACACAAAGGAAGAGATATTATTTAATTGTATGTACTTGAGATAGTTTTTATAGCAAAATGAAAATTAAAAACAGTCAGATAATTTGTGAACAGTTATACCTTTAACATTGCAGTCAGCCATGAGTCCCAGGAAATAACTAGCATGGGCAGCGATAAACTCTGGTTTGAAGGCAGACATTATAGAGTTAAGTACGAGGCCACTGCAACAGTCAAAGATTAAATTAAATGACTGTATACTTTGATTACATTGCTCCTGTCAAAGCTGCACTTTATTAATTCAGTGTTGAACCAAAATACCCTTTGAAACTTTTAAAATACTGTCAAGAATTATTGGTGAATAGATTAGACTTCAGTGATTATCAGTCTGATCACATTTGGAGTTTCACAAGGCACGGTTTTGGACCCTTATTTTTTTTGACTTTTTAGTTGATGATAGAAATTTCCTTTTTATTTCAAAACTTACTGAACAATTCACTAATACAAAAATAATAATTCTTTAAATATTTTTGCTATTTTATAAAGTACAATTGTGGTTACTGTTTACAATCAAACATTCGGAAACATTCTGAAAAAAAAAACACAGTATATTAATTAACAATAAAGGTATCTCACTCCAACTGCACAGCTTCTGAATATAATGAACTTTGGGGGACTAATACTTGCTACTCTCCCTTACCAAGATCTTCTCTTCAACAATAAAAAAGATTAAAAGTAAACACCCAGTTTTATGTTGTAAAAATATAATTGTTCTGTATTGTATCATAAATACACTTAAAACCTAGTATGTATATACAGGGTGTAACAAAAAGGTTGGACTGACTATGTGTTTTCAGATTTTATGTGTGATTCTAAGCTAAAAATGAAGAATAACTTTTTTCCAATTTCTACTTTGTTTGGCTTATAGCCGCTATTTTTAATTTTTTATTAACAAATTGTTATTTCTAAAACAAGTAAAGCTAAAGAAACCAAATTTGGCACATAGATTTGAATAGTTAAGAAGAAAAAATAGTGCTATTTTATTCAATATTAACTAACAGGTGTCTTGAAAATGTTTTAAGTCAAATAACAAAAGAACCAGTATAGTTATAAAAAATGTACTAGACACAAACTATTTGGACAATTTTATTATGACTCTAACGGTACTTGTTTCAACAGAATCCGTCAAGGCATAAGTGAGCACGACCACTTTAAAGGTACACTTGCACAATCTGTGAGCAGCAAACATTTTTTTTCTTTTGATAGGTAAATTTAAAGCAGTATAAAATCCAAAAAATATCCTACTAAACCGGTCGAGTTGTGCTTAGCTGGGTCAAATCAGTGCTATATCACTGGAATTCACATGAATTCTTTCTGATGTTGATTAAAAAGGACCAACTCCAAATTACCTGTCCCCAGCTTCCTTTGTGTACTTGTCTAGTATCTCCTTCAGCAGACTATCCGGGGCATTCTGGGCCAAGGACTGCAGGATCCAGTCTAGAGCAGGTGCATACACAGACACATATGTGGCCAAGTCCACATCTGCCAACTCCTCTGTCGTTCCCCATGAGTAAATCTGCAATGTCAAAAAAATGCTATCAATTATTAATGCAATGAACCCCAAGATCTATAGCAAAGTGATTGGATCCGTTTATTGACTGATGTAAGGGTTTTTTTCAAACAAATTAACTAACTGTTTAAACTTATTATTTATTAAACTTAAATGAAGAAAAATTCATTATTGAGTAAATATAACTGTTTAAGCATCTATTTGTATTAAAAAAATTAAATTGATTTTATTAATAACTTATGTCATCTTTCTACACAACATTCCAACAACATATGTTTAGACAAAGAAGTGTTCATTTGAATGGCTGATTCAGGGCACCACACCAATCAATCAAATGATTCAATTAATCCATAATCATTTCCAAAAAAAATCATATAAAATAATGTATTAGGAAAAGTATATTCTACTCCTAATGCACATATCAAAATGCTTTATCAATGTGTATATGACAATACTAATAAAATATGAACTAATCTTCAATCAATCAATTACTTATCAATAGATTACTTGAACAATATCAAATAGACCCCTAAAGGGAGGGAACCCTTATACAGGGTGTTCTGAAAAAAGGTTGCCCATAAGTCAGGGCGTGATTCCTCACATCAAAATAAGAAAAAAAGGTCTAATTAACATAGGTCCGAAAATGCTTAGTTACCAAGTTATACAGGGTGAAAGATTTCGTCTGAATTTCAGTTCCCCTGCTGCAACGAAGCCCTACGGGTATTTGTTGGCTGTTAATTAAGATGTACAATTTAGCGTACTTTATGTAAAATGAACTGAAAAATTGAATAAAACCGTTTTCCAGAGACCTGTAGCTACAGTAATTTTTAAGATATGTTGACGAAATACGCGAACTTGGTCCCGAAAAACAAGTTACATTTAGGTTTGAAGCAGATTTACTATGTTAAATGTACAATAAACACAAAATATTTTTTCACGGGGGTACTTGTAGAAAATTTAATTTCAAAGAGAAGATGTAAAATAAGTCTATAATAGACAAACGCAAACTTTAAAAAAATAATCCTTAATTACATACAAAACGCATGAAAAATAGACAAAATCTGTTAAGCTCTCTACAAATGTAATATTGAAATTAAAACAGCTGTTTTATTAAAATATTTGATTTGAGAAACAAAATAATTTCTATTTATAAAACATATGTTTTAACAATGTAACATTGTTTATTAATAATTTAAATAAACATTACAAGCAGCTATTTTTTTCCATTGCTCATTAAGTGGCGTGTGTTGATCTGTACTTTAATACAAGTTAGTGCGAGTGCCGTTGAAGTTAATTTTTGATAGCTAATAAATATCTTATTCATCATGGCAGGTAATATGAATATTATGTACACTAATGGTGAAATGGCAGACATGCATTTAATGTACGGTCTTGCACATTGCAACAGTCGTCAGGCTAGACGACTCTATCAGGAACATTTTCCTCATAGGACAGTTACCGACTCATAAAATGTTTTCTTCCATTCATAGAAGGCTAAGCGAGACGGGAACCTTTAAATCTGGAAAAGTTGGTAGATCAGGACGGCCACGTACAACGTGTACAGATGAAATTGGAGGAGGGCGTGTTGGACGAAATAGAGAATCATCCTGGAAGAAGTACTAGAGAAACTAGCCTTGGATTTCGGTGTTAGTAATTCAATTGTCTGGAAGATTTTACACGAGCAGCAGTTGCATTCTTATCACTATCAAAGGGTCCAGGCTCTTTTGCCTCGAGATTACTTTCCTCGTGTTCAGCTATGCCAATGGCTTATCCAAAGGTGCAGAAATCCACATTTTTTAAATTACATTATCTTTACTGATGAAGCAAAATTTTTCAAGAATGGCTATTCTTAACCACCCACAATACTCACATGTGGGCAATTGAAAATCCACGTGCTATTTCAGAGAACCGTCACCAATATCAGTTTTCTATAAAAGTATGGGCTGCTATTCTGGGTGATTACAATTTTTATTAGTTTTTTACCTGATACGCTCAATGGTGAAAATTATTTACATTTCTTGACGACTAATCTGAATGAGTTACTCGAAGATGTGCCACTATACACACGCAAACAACATGTGGTTCATGCAGGATGGGAGCTCCAGCTCATTACACATTACAAGTAAGAGAATTTTTAAATGAAGCATATCCAAACAGATGGATTGGTCGAGGAGCCCCAGTAGCATGGCCTGCAAGGTCACCTGACCTCAATCCTCTAGACTTTTTCTTATGGGGACATTTAAAGACGCTTGTCTACGACTCGCCTGTGGATACCATAGAAGAGTTGCGAATAAGGATTGTTAACGGGATTCAAAGGATACGTGAGACACCTGGGATCTTCGAAAGAGTTCGGCAGTCTATGAGAAGACGGCTGCTGGATGCTTGTATTTTGAATGAGGGGAAACATTTTGAACATCTACTGTGACGTGGTTAGTTTTTTTAGGACAAGTGTAACTTTTTTGTTGAATGATAATTCAGATAACTTTTTTATGTATGATAATGTATGATTGTTAAAAATATTTACTTGATAAAAAAATAATAGTAACTCATTAATTTGTTTTAATAAAAACAGGCTGTTTTAATTTCAATATTACATTTGTAGAGAGCTTAACAGATTTTTTTGTCTATTTTTCATGCGTTTTGTATGTAATTAAGGATTATTTTTTAAAGTTTGCGTTTTGTCTATTATAGACTTATTTTACATCTTTCTCTTTGAAATTAAATTTTCTACAAGTACCGTGAAAAAATATTTTGTGTTTATTGTACATTTAACATAGTAAATCTGCTTCAAACCTAAATGTAACTTGTTTTTTCGGGACCAAGTTTCGCGTATTTTGTCACATATCTTAAAAATTACTGTGTAGCTACAGGTCTGGAAACGGTTTTATTCAATTTTTCAGTTCATTTTACATAAAGTACGCTAAAATTGTACATCTTAATTAACAGCCAACAAATACCCGTAGGGCTTCGTTGCAGCAGGGGAACTGAAATTCAGACGAAATCTTTCACCCTGTATAACTTGGTAACTAAGCATTTTCGGACCTATGTTAATTAGACTTTTTTTTTTATTTTGATGTGAGGAATCACGCCCTGACTTATGGGCACCTTTTTTCAGAACACCTGTATATGTCATTTTCACTCTTTAAGCCACTTACAAGAAAATGCCATATGATGGTTATACTTATTTTGTACGCACTATTTGAATGATTTGTAGACCTACTTTACTACTAATAAATACAAAAGAGCTTGAAACACTGTGATACATTGCCAACTGTTGTGAGACTCAACTTTCTGCATACCTGCTTGAAGCAGATCAAACAATCGTAGAAATTCTCCTTGAGCAGAGTTCTGTCAATGTGTGGAAACACTCATGGCGACACGGCAGAGATAGCATCGTGCATACACAGCCACCAGCGGGTTCCCGATCCCTCTCACCATCAAAGTCAGCCTCTTTAGGGCCTGTGTCAGCTCTCTGAGGCCAACAGAAAATCTTTAAAGACACCTTAACACTCACAAATATTAGTAAAAGATAAACATTTTAATACAACTAGCTGGAAACCAATTTTGGATTGGTAAATGCCAACAAAAAATATGATAACATTGAATGTTGCATTCATTGTGACAGTTTTTTAGTATTTTACTTATTACTTTCTCAGCATTGATCATCCACTTTTCAGCTAAGTTTTTCTAAATAAAGTAAAAAATTGTGTTTACCACCTTAATAAAATTTGTGTAGAACTGAAGAACCCCAAAAATGATTTAATCAACATTTGTTCACTTCTTTATCCAAATAACTTTTTTTGTGGAGTTGCCTGAAGATGAAACCTTTGGTTTCGAAAGGCCTCATCCAAAAAATAAACAATTAGGAAAAAGTAGTGTTTTTATTAACATTTAATAATATTTAAGGAATTTTCCAATTGCTCCAAGAGTCTACAACTGCCAAAACAATTTAAGTCTTGTATGTTAGTCAAAAACATAAGCCACAACTTACAATAAAATTATACATTGGAATAATCTCCTTGTCTCAATTGTTATGAAACCAAAATAAAATAGTCTACCATCACTTAGATATTAGGTAATGAACTTTGCAATGCTGATAAAAAAGGTGAACACAAAAAGCTGAGGTTGGCCCGTAAGCAGAAAGGGGTGTCTCCTAATATTTATTTCTAAATTTTATCTCACAGTAAGAAAATTCATTACTAATGAGTACAAAATTAATGAATTAAATTGGATATTAATGTTTCAACATTTCAACAGGAAGTGAATGAATACTGTTAATTAATTAGTTAACAAATATTAAAAAGGATATGGAACACAAACATAAAACACCTCTACTATATTGAAACCTACAAGATTTTCTTACTGGGGACCTAACAAAACCCACAGTATTTTTTGAAAGAACAAACTTAATTTGACTTATTTGTGTGCAATTTAAGTGCAGCATCTGGAATCTGATGCTGTCATAGATTTGACTCCTGGAGTTGGGAATCATGTTCATCTGAAAAGATTTTAAAAAAGGTCCGCAACAAGGAAGCTCAAAATGAAATCTTTACATCGTTTCGACATCAGAGACACCTAGCACAAAATATCGTGTAATCAATGTAGAGGGATCTAGGTCACAGATTTTTGTTGGATTTCTTCAGACGAACATGACCCCAAATTCCAGGAGTGAAAGTCTGTGACAGCATCAGATTTCAGATGCTGCATTAATGGGATAGTGAACTGGAACTAAACTCAACATTCACATTGGATTAACCCTTCCCAACATAGCTATGTCATGTGTAAAGAGTAAAGTTATAAACCAAACAAATAGTTTGAATCTTTCAATATTTTTGGAGCACTGTAGTAAATAATACAAATGTAAGCCAAGATATTACTTGTGTTCTAGCTTCCCATATTTTATCATTTCAAGTATTTCCTCACATAGCGCAAGTATGTAAAGAGAAAATGGAAGATTGTGACAATCACATATTCATAATCACTGTGACAACATGTATCGCTTACCCCTTATTGAGGAAGCTGTAACAGTTCAAGATGGCTGCCTCCACATACAAACGAGGTACCAGTTCCCTGATGGAAGCTATCTTGTAGAACCAGTTACGACAAGTCTCCTTGGCAGATTCTGGTACCATCTCCGGCCCGAAGTTCTCAGGCAGTGACGCGCTCCTAGAACCTAGGCTGTAACAATAATTAACATTAAGTTTCATTAACTAAGAATATCTTAGCCTAATGAAAGTAAACGATACACAAGTTGTCATAAATAATATATGGGTCTTTTCATTAAGCTACCATTTTCTTTATAAAAGTATTAAAACCGACATGAATAATTTTATTACTTCAATCATAACTTTAAAATAAAGTCAATTTCCTCTCATTTTACTTCCATTATAAAATTTTCATGTTCAGTACTGCTTTTTTAATTTTACAGTACTGTTTTATGATCCAATCATTGATAATTTTCATAAAACAATAATGGATATTTAATTATTTGTTTTATTAACCTGTGTATGTTTATTAACTCGGTTATACATGATGATTTAAAACTTAAATATATTACTTTAGTTAGTACATCTAGTAATCATTTGAAACAAGGTAGGAAGGTGGTGTGTCATTATTATAGACACACCACTAATTGTCTAAGAGGCTTCGCTATACAAAATTTCAATTACATACATTGTACGCTGTTTGTATACAATTTATTGTATTCCATGATTTCCTTCTTGCCATCATGGTTTTCTATAAGAGTAATCTAAAAATGTTCACTAATGCTAAGTCCAATTTCATGGAGTGTTATGTACCCTCATCGAACTTGGTGTTACTTATCTATATAAGTTTCTATAAATTCTATAATATTTCAATAAATTCAAGTCTACAAGTAAGTAGACCAAAATGAGCATATTTTAAACGCATAATAACAAAAACATAGGCCACGGTAAAAGACCCGATATTGGACGCTGCCATCTAGAATACAACCAAAACGTTGATATCGGGTTTTGCCAGTTGCAAGGTTAACTAACAAATGCAATAAATATTGATAAAATTAAGAATAGAACACTAGATATTTATTTAATGTAAAAACTTATCAAAATGCTGCATTGGGTTGCTACAAGAAAAAAAAACAACTCAAGTTTTCACAGTGAAAACTAACCTACTACCTGTTTTAAAGACATTCTCTTTCAAAGGAAGGATTATTGGTGAACTACATACTATTTTACTTAGTTTGTTGGTCACTTTTAAGAGGGAGATCTCACCGAACTGTGTTATCTGATTTGACTACCAGCCTGTCGTACACCAACTGACCAAATGTGTCCAGGATGTCTGTGATGAGGACAAACTTGCTCGGGTAGAACTGTACGCCAGAGATATCCACCAGAAGTTTGGAGCACTACAACATTCATGGAACCATCAGTTTATCACTAAGAGGAAAAGGAGGAGAGGAAGGTCCACAGCTAATTTATAATGATAAATCAAGATGTTTTAACTATGTTAATTAGCATTTCATTTATCTTTCTGATTGCCTACCGATTACAATCATATAAGTGTTGACTCATTATTTTTCCTCTATGGGAGGATTATCATGTAGATACAAATATTGTATATTTATAAATGTGTATTATTTATATTGCATTATGTGTATTTTAAATACAAAACTGGTTGCAAACAGTTTTAAAATTAATGTATTTTTGTACTTCCTGAAAATTTGTATGGCCAACATTCATACCTTATGATATATTTAAAAACATATGAATATGAGTCATTAATGACACAATAATTTAAAAAAAAACTTTCAGCTTTGCTCTACAATACATAATACTGAGATAAAACTATGTATGCTCTTTTGAAACTTTGAATGTTTGCCTCCATGAAACTTTAAGGTACAAAAAACTTCAATTGCTACAATATACAGTGTATCCACAAAGTCATGTCACACTTTTAAATAACTTTATTTACAAAAGGATATACAGCACAAGAATGAGATTAACATAGGATTAAAGTAACTTTAAACAGTTTTACCTCAGTTTATCTGAGCTTAACATGACCACTATGAATCGCCCTGCAGATGTCCGAGTGAACTTTGATCTCCTACCATATTTTGATTAGGACTTCTGGGATAACCGATTCAATCGCAGCTCTGATTTATTGCTTTAAGTGTTCAATGTACAAACGTTACAACGATGCACACTTTCAGAAAGTTAAAGGTCAATACACACAGCAAAATTACACCTTTTTAATTTGTCATCTGACTTCAAAACTTGCAATAGTTGAGATTTTTAACAATTAAATCTAAGTCTTTTCTTCAAACTGTATACTTAAGGACATTGAACACACATTCACATTACCGCCTAGACTTTTTTTTATTTCTTACAAAACGGTTTTGAATGTTTACAATGGTTTGATCTCCTGTTTATTGCCTACATGTCTGCGTTTTGTCCAATACGCTGCCTGTTCTCTTAAACATCTTATCCCGTCAATAAATGCTAGGTCTATCAGAGGAATTTTCATGAAACACTAGACAATACTCACGATGCACTAAAATAACAATATAAAACATTACTAGCCACAGAATATACTGAACTTTTATATGTTCACAGACTATGGCTGTTTCATTATGGCTGTTTTTTTTTAAATGTTAGCCACAGATGAGAGCAGTGGGTAACTCAGCCAACTAAAACAAAACTGCATGAACAAGTATTATAATTTATATCTGTTTCATAGACCTGCGATCAATAATAGAGTAACTATAAACAATTAAAGGTTTGACATGACTTTGTGGACACACTGTATAAGTTGTATATTGTTCATAATTATTAAAAATCAGGTCTTTGGTCTACGTTGTCTAATATCCTAAATAAACATTTATGACAAATGCAAATGGCTGGCAATTTGAACATTTCTATTGAATGAGGCTGGTTAAATAACTTATTCACGACATAAATAAACATTTATGACAAATGCAAATGGCTGGCAATTTGAACATTTCTATTGAATGAGGCTGGTTAAATAACTTATTCACGACATACTACTATTCATACAGTAAAGTTAGAATCAGTTGGAAATGATTACAGCTATCACACTACGATCAGAGACTGAGTCATATTGCATAACTATAAGTTAGTAGTATGTACAAGGCAGGAGTATGCTCCATCACATGTTGTGTAACAGGCTTCGATGTGGTTACATGCAAAATTTCATATCTATAGCTCATTTCATTCTTGATATGTACTGCAGACAACACACAAAAATGAAATTGTTAACATCCACCTGGCAGACAAGACAGAAATGTTACCAGCCTACTTCAATGACAGCCAAATACCATGGGTGGACATGAACCATGCACTAATTATGTAAAAATGTAAGGTACATGTACATAATGTATTCATGCCAAATTTAAAGTATTAAAATGATATCTTTCTAAATATATCTTAGGAATAGTTCTAAGGTTACATATGATTTGATATAGCTTGTTAACACATCACCTGATTGTACTCAGCTCCTTTATCAATGTATTAATTAATTTAGCGATTTTCTCATTGCTATCATGTGTATCCATAAGACAAATATAAAAACGTTCACTGACGCTCTGCAAAACAGATGGAGTGACATGCACCATCATCGAACTCGATGGTGCGGATATAGAAATGAAGCTTCATAAAAAATTTCAAGTTTAGTTCAAGCTTTGTTTATTTTTGAGATATTCGGTGGACAATGAGACAGAAATTAAATGTATCTAACCCTCTTTGACTGTCATTGTTAACGCTCAGTCAATACATTTTCAAACAGAGGTAAATTTAGGATGTGAACATCCTAATTGCCAAAAATATACAGGAAATAATGTAATGAGGGTTACTGTAATTGGGCAGATTTCTATGAGACTGACCTAAACATTACAAACATTATTTATAATAAATGCATTATTAATGTTATTTGCTTTTAAAAGACACACGGAACTATAAACAAGTTAAAACTTTGCTGGAACTGTTTCTTGAGAAATTTCATAAATTCATGACACAACAAATGTTTATTTTGTTAAAAAAATAAACTAATGCACTAGATTTTGTAAATAAGATGCTTTTTGTTAAATTTATATATTCAATTCAGATACATGTAAATTTAATTTAATTTTAGGATAAAACTTAAATTTGCAGTGCTCTACAATATTTAAAAGTCAGATTTTGACCTGTATGGCGATCTTGAGTGCTTTCACCCTTTGGTCTTCATTCCATGCCTGCACCAGCCCTTGACTGAGCTGCTCTATCTGCCCCGTGTACTGCTGTGGCGTCAGACCCCACACTCCCCGCACTGACCCTTCCTCGTAGTCGTCCAGCTGCTCCAGTCTAGTCTTGGTCGTCGACCTGTATGACTTCACCGCCACTGTAACATTTCACTGTACTTCATAAACACTGCTGCATAAAACTACACTGTTGCACAACAAATACAACTTGGGTAAAGTTTTTGTTCTATGAGACACATTTCAGATAGAGAATGAGAATGAGAATGAGAATGAGAATATCTTTATTACAATCTTTGAGATTATAAACAGTGTCATTAAATACATTAACATCAGGAAAAGGTTTTTTTGAAGATACTCTTCCAGCGTGTAGAATGGCCGGTCTAGAAGCCATTGATGTAGTGCTATCTTGAGGTCCTTTCCTCTTTTGGACAGCAGGTGAGGTGGTAGGAGATTGTGGAGCTTCATTCCCATATATGATGGTTTTCGCTCATAAAGCCTCAGACGATGTACAGGAAGGCTGTAGATGTGTACATTTCTGGTGTTGTAGTGGTGTACATCATTGGTCCTTGGAAGATTCTCCCCATCAGCGTACATTATTACTTCTTGAATGTAAAGCGAAATGACAGTGAGAAATCCTCAGAGACTTGAATGCCTCTCTACAGCTCTCCAGAGGTTGTAGTCCCGCCAGTGTTCTAATACATTTCTTTTGTATGATAAGTATCCGTTGGAGATTTGAAGCAGTAGTAGTTCCACCCCAGACCAGGCAGCAAGACCATAGCGCAGGTGAGACTCAAAAAGGGAAAAAGTAAGTTATTTTTGCTGTTTAAAGGCTACTGAGAGAAAGAATTTGTTTGATGACAAAGTGACAGTGTTGAGTTTTTTACTAAGATTGTCGACGTGATTAATCCAATTTAGTTCGGTATCCACTGTTACTCCAAGGAATTTTAAATGATCTTCAATACTGACATCTGGAATGGTTGGGACTTCTGATGCTCTCCTTCCAAAAGCGATCT
Source organism: Homalodisca vitripennis (assembly GCF_021130785.1). Classification (NCBI taxonomy): domain Eukaryota; kingdom Metazoa; phylum Arthropoda; class Insecta; order Hemiptera; family Cicadellidae; genus Homalodisca; species Homalodisca vitripennis. The sequence goes on from NC_060214.1 coordinate 40,498,943, forward strand.
GGTTAGTCTTTGATGGATTTACTACAAGGTCATTTCCATAGCAATATTGGATGGCCATGTTGAGAGCTGTATAAGATGAGACCGCAAGGCCATCTGCTGAACGTTGGGTCAGAAATAAGGTAGTGGTCGTCCGCATACATTAGAGGTGTGCAGTAGTTTCCTAGGTGTTGGGGTAGATCGTTGGTAAAGAGAATGAAAATCACTGGTCCTAATACGGAACCTTGTGGCACACCTCTCAGCACTGGAAGGACTTTTGATCTGACTGCCTTTGTGATACCATTTGATGAGTGGTACATCTCTACTAGTTGGGTACGACCCTTTAAGTAGCTCTCAAACCAATTATTTGCTGTCCCTTTGATTCCAAGCAATTCCAATTTCTTCAGAATGATGTTGTGGCTGAGGCAATCAAACGCCTTACTTAAATCAAGAAACAAAGCTGTGGTCAATTTTCCCTCTTCAATGCTGTCTGTCACTGATTCAATTAGTTTGATCAATGCCGTTGTAGTTGACTTCCCTTTTGTAAAATCCATGTTGGTTTTCATTTAAGAGATTGTGCTGAGCGCAATGGTCCAGGAGTCTTTGAAGAACAATTCTTTCACATAATTTTGAAAATGTTGAAATCAGTGAAATTGGTCTGTAGTTGTTTGCATCATGTTTGCACCCACTTTTAAATTAAGGGAATACTTTCGAAATTTTTAATTTTGAGGGGAAATTGACCCTCTTTAAAAAGATTTGTTGAATATGGCAACCAATGGGGGGGGGGGCTAGTTCGTCAGCACAAAATTTTAATACTTTGGAAGAAATTTCATCAATACCGGCTGAATTTTTGAATTTGAGGTTTTTAATTGTATCTTTAACCTCTTCGATGCTCGTTTTGGTCATTGTTTCCATTAATGCTGTTTCATGTGGTTCCACAGATTCCAATTCCTTCTTCTCATCCGCTGGGATTTTTTGTAGTGTTTGTTTCTGCCATATTAACAAAAAATAAATTCAGATGATTGGCGACGTATGCATGCAGATGATAGATAAACGTATGCATTAGTTGAGGTTTTTAACCATTAAATCTGAATCTTTACTTCAAACATTTGTGAACTGTATACTTAGGGACATTGAACTCACGTTCATGTTACCTCCCAGACTCATTTAATTTCTTACAAAACGGGTTTGAATGTTTTTTGATGGTTTGATCTCCTGTTTATAACCTAACTTCTTTAACTCAAAATGTTGTAAAATATGGAGTTTTCTTAGTAAGCATGGGATGTTGTGTTGTTAGATAATACACATTGTAAGCACTTATTGAACAGGTTTTCTATGTAGTTTTCATCATAATTTATTTTCATAAAATAATACCTCACTCTTTCCATAACCAATCTTATACAGCGGTCCACTTTAAACATTTTTTATTCATTTATAGAATATTAAATCCAAAAATATAGATTGAATGAAAAAATTGCCTGTTTGACGGTTGGGTAAGAACTGTAAATCTAAAAATTGAATGTTGACAGTTTAACCATAGATTGACAACAATGGATCTTAAAAATGATTTTATTAAAAATAAACAAAAATATACATATTAGTATTGTTTTGTATTCACAATTATAATGCAGCTATCTTTCTGATAGTTATTTTATATAGTTCACAAGATAAACTAGATCTGTAAACAAACACATGCTGTATTTTAGCTTTAAAGTTGGCTAAACTGTTTGTTTTATTCAGCCAGCTGTCACCTGTGATAACAATCGTCCTGTCATACATAAAAACATATTATTTATGATTTTGATAATAAACAAAATTAAAAAAAAAGAATTTATCTTCAAAAATAGTGTAGTTAAAATAGTTTTTTTAACCCTTTGAGGACCAGAGTTGAAACATTAGTGAGTGACAAAACTGCATCATTCTTCCAGCAGTTTCCACCAAAACTGCATAGTATTCAATGAGGCAATTTCTCATTCATTAAAAAAATCATATATTGACTTGTATTTTAAATACCTTTTTTTAAGTGGGCAAATGTTATAGGACTAAAATAACAAATTACATTTCTTCACCGAACACTAGAAGGAAAAGAAAGATGAAAAAACCATTCCAATACTTACAATCAGTGAACATACCTCCGCTTCACACTAAAAGTGAAAGTGGCTGAACACTGAAATTGTCCCACAACAACAAAAATGGTAGTGCCCACACTGCTTGACTGTGCTGCGAGCAGTTGAAAAAGCGTTCATTGCATTGTTACTAAGTTAATAACTACTCTTTCAGTACCGTAGTAAGTATAAATTATTTTATATATATATAAAAAAAATACAAATATGTATACTCTATATAATATATGGATGATATTGTACTCATTGCTTCTGACAGGATTCTTAATTATGTTTATATTTCCAAGCAAAACAGTAGTCATCCTTATCAGACCAATGTAGTGGACATGTGCCTCTGACGGGGGGATGATCATCAAACATCGTGTCAAAAGACATTTTTCCTTCATGAACAGAATAAATCAAAAGAAAGATAAAATGATTAAACTGACCTTCTTCACCACCCGTGATGAAACTTCCAACCATTGACATTTTAACCGAAGTTGCTGAGAATTTGCTGAGTATGGCCGACTTCCTCACTGACCAAGACTCAATTTCACTGGGACTCTCCATCTTTTTTCCTAGATTTTGATGGTCCTCCTTCTCCCATTTCTTATTCCACTGTTGAAATTTTTGTATGATTAACAATCTATCACAATTTAAAATGTCCGTTTACATGTACACAACACTATATTGCCAAACAATGTTCTGGATTTTTACACAGGATTGCTTATTTTACTATCACCTTTTTAATTGATTTATTTTTTTTACTTGAATGTCATTCAATGTATTAAAGTCAAGGATTAAACTATGTGGTTACATAAAATATACTGTCATACAATGTTGAGGTTGCTATTTTGGAAACAAATACTTCAGTGACTTTCAATTTAAATTATTTCACTTACAAAGATCGTTCTTCCTTGTCAAATTTGTTGCTGTATAAAAACAAAGTAATTGAGTTGATATTGTGAACACTACATACTTACCGTTTCAGCCGCGATGGCCGAGAGTGGATCTTGATTGAGGAACTGACTCAAGGGGTCCGAGCCATCAAGAGCGACAGTGAGCGGATCCACTGGAGGGGTTGGAGTGGGGGTAGACGAGCTCCCTGCCTTCTTGCTGCCTCCCCTCCCACCCTCACTCACCTGTACACAACAGGCTCCAGACAAATAGTTTTAATATTCCAAAATTACATTAGAACACTAGTTAATAAAACTGTGCTGAAAAGCATAGTTTAGAAGAGGATTTTTATTTCTTAAAATAGTTAGGTATTATAAAGTTTGCATATGTTGAACATTTTTTAAATAAAACTGAGAAATAAATCACTATCTCCAGGATATAAGAAATCACAAAACCATATAGTAAGAACAAAATGTTTTAATAAACTTCCAAATTATATAACAAATATTACTAATATAGTTAAATTCTGAAAGTTAAATAAAGAAAATTCTGAAAGAATATCTAATGTTGTAACGGGTATAGGCCTAGCCTGTAACCTAAATCAACTTTTACAATTAATAATAAATTCGAGAATAATATAATACAATAAACAATATTTTTCTATTAATAATAAATCTAAATGAATAGGAATCCAAACCGACAATTTAATTGCTTAGTTAATGTTATCATTCTCATATTTGAGAATAATCAAATTTCAATTTATTATGAAGGTTAGTTGTGCATGGTGACATAGCCCGTCACTGACAGTTTTGTAACCTCAAACATAAATCTCGAATGGCAAAGTGGCCATATTTAATAAAACTCGATAGTTCCTCATCAACATCAAAGAACAAAGGTAAACACGGCAAAACGCGTGCCACGATTGGCTAACGTAACGATTACTCTCATTGGAGGGTAGCGACCCCGCGGGAACGCAAACTCGTTCTCTGCGCACCGAATTCGAGTGGGTTTGTTAGCCAGAAGTAAAAGCGGATCATTTTTCGACCAGAAAAAAAACGGAAAATTTCCGTTTTGAAGGGTATCACTTTTCCCTCTCTGCGCTACTGACTCGGAGTTGGGAAAGATAGAGTCTTCTTCCTCGACCTCTTGATGATGTAGTACCTTGTAAAATAGTTTTCAAAATTTTTCAATTATTAATCAGTCTTTTTTCAATGTGATCCAAATTTAAATTTTTCAATTATCTGTGAGGACCGCCGTGTCGCCATCATGGGATTTGGTGAATATGTTTAACCCCTTTCACTGCCAAGAGCCGATGTCATCGGCTCTGCAGTTTGATCGTAAAAACGCCGAGAGCCGATGTCATCGGCCCGCGTATGTCTACTCAAAATCGCCGAGGGCCGATGACATCGGCCCACGCCCTTGGACCGAAAATCGCCATGAGCCGATGCCATCGGCTTTTAGTTATAATTTTATTTTTTCGTTACTATAGTGATCACAAGTCATTATTATACATGTGGCGAAAGATAAAAAGGCATTCAATGTGAAAAACACATCAAGTATATAATCTATGACTAGTGTATATTACGGAATACGAACAATGAAACAGGATCTAATCAGCTGTGGCAGACATCAGCTGTTTGACGTTTCTGCCAACCCTTAAACTTAATGGTTTCAGTCTATTGTTGTTTACAGTTTGTACTGTAACCTTTCAAGTTTGCAAGTTTGTTTTATTGTGGCTACTATTTTTGTGCCACAAAAATAAAAGCATAATAATTATTATTATAAAAATAATCTTATTATTATATAAAAATAATATTATTATGCAAAATTACATTATAAAACTCATTTTTACTAGGTATATTTAATTTATTTAGTGTTACTATTATTATTTCAACCTGTTTTATAGGATTTCTTGAAGAGCATTATGTAAAAAATGTGTGAAACATTTAGTATTTCTTCTATGCCTATATTTAGTAAAAAATGTGTTATTTTAATTAAAGTGCTATACAAAATTTATTTCTAGTTTTTTTTACCTGAAATTTGCAGGAAATGTTGTTAACATAATATTCTTCAATAAAACGTATAAACTAATAACAGAAACAATATTAAAAAATATTTTATCTAATTTTAAAAATAAAAATTTACAAAAATTTCAAAGTTAAAAACTAAAAAATTTAGATTAAAAAAACAGTTTTGTTTTATTATTGATTCGAAATATATAGTATTACGGAGACTTTTATTGCCTACAAAACAAAACAAAAATTACGCAGATATCTCAATTTTTGACAGATTTATTGACGTTTTACTAAACCCTTACAATTAGTCAATATCGGCCGCGGCAGTTTTGGGGAGTGACATGCGATGCAGCGCCGGCGGTTTACGGCACACATCTGCAAACAGCGCGCGGCGTTTTTCGACATGAATCGGCCAAATTACTGTGGCAGCGAAAGGGTTAAGAGTATTTAAACCTTTTTGATCAACATTTTTAAACAAATCAGACTCTAAATTTTAACTGCTAGGGAGTAGGGGTATTTTCTAATTAATTATTTCAAGCTAATTGGATTTTGTGTTGTAGGATGTTATTTTAAGCATAGCCATAATTTCATTTCATCAAAATCATGTTTCATTAGTATTAGTTTTTATTCAATAAATCTAAAATTTGTTTCTATCAAAATTTTATTTTCATTTTACCACATAGCTGCCCTACGCCGCACCCATTGTAAAACGACCCTGTAAAGACAAAGAGTCTAAAGCTAATATATTTTTCACAAAACCTATCTTGTTACTATTTATTATAACGTAACGTATCCGTTACAAATGGCGCCCAACGTGGGGCAGCTAAAAGTGGTGTAGCTTAATAATTGTGTAGGGGTTTTCTAATTTGAAATAGACTAAATCAAAATTTAAAAATGATGGATCAGAACTTGGAGAATATTGACAATTCGGACAGTAGTAGTGAGATGACACTCGCGGAGCTAGCTAATAGGCCTAGATCAGACAGCTCTTTGGCTAATGCGAATAATGTTGAAACGGTGGTAGGCCTAGATAGAACTGATGCATATCAGCAATTGTTGTTTTTGATGACACAACTTAATGACAAATTTGATGGATTAAATAACAAGATGGATGAGATAAAAACCGATATTTATAACAAGATGGATGACCTAAAAAACCGATATTTATAGCAAAATGGATGACGTTCAAACGGGCATGACACAAATTGAACAAAAATTAAACACAAAAATTGAGAACGTTCAAAGTGAATTGAAGGGAGAGATTAAAGTTGTGGGGGAAGAAGTTGAAACTAAAATTGCTAAAGTCAATCAAAAATTCGATCAAGAGGTTTCACAGATTAGTTCTCGGGTTGATGAGATAGTAAATAAAATCGATACACATGCAACGGAGATACTGAGAATAAAAGATTATGTAGGGATGAGTGAAAGTACTAAGGTAAGCTTAAACGAGGAAGAATCTAAATCAAATTTAAAAGAGGAATCAGACCTACTAGTTGAGTCGAACAAAGTTCAGACCACTGTGAAAAGCGTAAAAATGGAGGGTAGCGGTCTTAATCAACAACCGGCTTGTAATATTATGGCGGAACTCTATTTGACCGAGTTTGATGAGGGTAATGATAGGACTCACCCTATGAATTTTTTGAAATTGGCTGAAAAATTTACTAATAGTAATCAAGAACACTGGGAAACAAAACTTTTGTATATTGTAAAATACTTGAAGGGGGAAGCATCTGAGTGGGCTCGGAGAAACATTGACAAATGGGAGAGTTTTGAACAATTTAAAAATGATTTCAAAAAGAGATTCTGGGGCATTACTAAACAAAAAGATTTTGAAAACAAATTGATGGGTAATGGGAATTTTTGTGAAGGTAAAACCGATTTGACAAACTATGTGCTTGGGTATTTTGACATAGCAAAGAAATTGGACAACCAGATGGATAACCTTACGTTTGTTGGCTTTATTTGTCGACATTTGCCGCCACACATAAGTGCCAGTCTGGCAATTCTACAATCCCTTGCTGGTAGGGAAGAACTAGAAGTAGTATTAAATCAGCTCAGTTATGTAAAGCCTTTCAAAAAAGAAAGTTTCAGGGATACATACAACACTAATCATGAAAATGGAAATAGACAAAAAACATACACAGGAAGGCCAACACAAAACTTTCATGACAGTACCCAAGGACAGCAGTATAGGCCAAATCATGAGAACAGGGCAGTAAATACCACGCAATTTTCTCATACCAACAATGGTAGGGCCAATCAAACTAATGGGAATCATTTTGAAAGGAATCGGGAAAATAATAGGGGATACAACAGACCCGAGGGTTTCAGAACATTTCGAGGTAGGGAAAATTACAGGGGTGGACCAAATTACCGGGGTGGACACAACTATAGGAACAATTCAGAAAACTTTGATGGGCCTAGGGAAATTGAAAATGGTCAAGATTGACAACCAACAATTCCAGGGGAAATAACTCGGAACTTAAATTTTTACGAAAGACCAAAAATAAACAACTTTGAATTGATAGGCGATAGTCAGTTTTGTAGACTATCAAACAAAATTTTGCAAATGGATACAGTTAAAACCCCTGGTGGTAGAACATCAATAGGACTTTGTGTGGGGGGTCAAACGATTAAACAATTATATGAGCAGGTAAAAATACATTCATCAAGTTTATCTGAAAACCTAATGATTTTTATTGGTACAAATGACATTCTAAAAAATAATTCACTTGAGCAAATGAAAACTGACATGAAAGATTTAGTTGAATACCTAATAAATTGTAATAAGAAATTAATCATTTTGACTCTACCTCCAATTCCGAAAGTTGCCAAAGACATTGGTATCAGAGGAAAGGTTAAAGATTTTAACAGGTTCATATGGGCATTGGACAATGGGGATACAATCAAAATTAATCATGTCACACCACACTTTGTTGACCACAATGAGTTAGGGTGTAATTTAAAATATTTTGAACAAAACATCAACTTTGGGGGAAAAACATTTGCTGATTTGGTTCATCTGAATATTGATGGGTTGAAACTTTTAAAAGAAAGCATTGATGAGTTTTTCAATCAAACTAATGAAAAATTGAAAGGGGTTGTGCAAAGTAACCAGAATCAAATCATTATGGATCAAAATATAGCGGATGATTTTTTAGATGAAAGCAACTACAATGATGGAGTAATGCGTGATAGGGTTCAATCTTTACCAGAAATTGATATTGGTATTGGAGGGGTAAAATACAAGTGTTTAGTAGATTCAGGTAGTCAAGCATGTATAATGTCAGATGAATTCTATAAGAAAATAAAAAATCAAGTGGGGTACAACATTCCAGAGCTACCTGTTAGTAATCTGTCAATTGTAGGTGTTACAGGAGTCAGGTCCAAAAGAATAAATGTTCAAATAAGACTGGAGGTAAATATTGGTGAACAAGTTGTCCCAATAACCTTTTTAATTGTTCAAGGACTAAAAATTGAGTTGATACTTGGTTGTGACTTTTTCAGCAATCATAAGGCTGTACTAAACTTTGATACCAATACTTTATGCTATAGACATGACGGGAAATATCGAGAGACTAAATTAGTGTATAGAAATGGTGAAGAATTTGTGGGGGGGTTAAGAATAATACATATTAACAGAATTAACTTGTATAAAGATGAAAATGAAATAGACAATACTTTAGCAAATTTAAAGCCATTTTTTGAACACAGATCAAATCAAGTAGGCCTAGAACAAAAAATTACTAAGATCAAACATGAATCTGAATCAGAAGCAATAGAACAGAGGTTAGTAGACAGAATAAGTGAATTAGAGGCAGATAATGTGAGTATTAAGGATGAGGAACTAGAATTATTAAGAGTAGTACTCTTTGAAAATAAAGAAGTTTTTTCGGATCAACCAGGGTGTGTCAAAGGATACACAGCAAAGCTGAATGTTAAAAGTGAAGTCCCATATATTGGCAAGTCTTATCCGGTTCCGTTCAGTAAAAGAAAATCTGTAGAGGAAGAATTAGAAAGACTGAAACAACAAGATATTATAGAAGAGTCAAATAGTCCTTTTTCTAATCCCTTAGTCTGTGTAGTAAAGAAAGATTTGAGTATAAGATTGTGCTTAGACAGTAGGAAATTAAATTCGTATCTTGTTCCGGATAGACAAAGTACAGAAACAACTGATGATATATTTCAAAAATTTATGGGAGTTAAATATTTTACAACATTAGATTTAACGCAAGGGTTTTTCCAGATCAAACTCGATAAAGAATCTAGAAAATTTGTAGCTTTCACATTCAACGGAAAAAATTTGCAATTTAAGCGATTACCATTTGGTTTGAATGTAAGCACGGCTCATTTTACTAAAGCGATGAATAAAATTTTGGACCATGAGTTTAGCAATTTCGTAACTTGTTACGTTGATGACATTCTAATTACGTCCAGAACTTTTTTGGAACATTTAGATCATATCGATAGAGTACTGAAAAGACTGCATGAGTGTGGAGTGACTGTTAAACTTAAAAAATCAGATTTTTTGAAACAGGAAGTAAAGTTTTTAGGTTTTGTTCTTAGTAAAGATGGGATAAAGATGGATGAGGATAAAGTTGAAAAGATACAGAATTTTCCAACCCCAAAGAACTTAAAAGAACTGCAATCGTTTTTAGGTTTATGTAATTATTACAGAAAATTTCAGAAGAACTATTCAGATTTGACGGGTCAGTTTGGTGACATTTTGAGTTCTAAAAGTAAATGGTTTTGGGATAAGACAAAACAAAATCTGTTTGAGAAAATAAAAGAAACATTTTTAGACTCAGTTATGTTACATCATCCAAATTGGAGTAGGGCATTCTATTTAAGTACAGATGCATCAGACATCAGTGTGTCAGCCATTCTTTATCAAGTAAATGATCAGGGGGAACATGAAGTGATAAGTTTTGCAAGTAGGACTCTTTTAGCAACAGAGAAAAATTATAGCATAACAGAAAAAGAATTATTGGCTGTGGTCTTTGCTTGTAAAAAATTCCGATCTTATATTATTGGACATTTTCAAGTAATTGTTCGTTCAGACCACAAGGCATTATCTTTCCTTACAACCTGTAGGCTATCTCATGGTAGAATTTTGAGGTGGAGTTTGGCATTACAAGAATACAATCTCACTATTGAGTACATCAGCGGAAGGCAAAATATTCCCGCTGACATTCTTTCAAGAGTAACGGACGAAAATTATAAAAATCCAGTTGAAAGGAATTCGGTAATGGTTTTACAAAATAAAATTGAAATTGAAGTTAGCGATAGGAAGATTAAACCAATGTTCAGAAATATAGGAGAAAAACAAAGGAGTGATGATAAATTTGGGCCTATTTTTACTAAATTGGATGGTAATGATCAACAAATAAAAGATCAGTTTGTTATTCATAATGGAATACTTTTTAAGAAAAATTTAAATGATGGTGATAGTTTTAAAGTCTGTATACCAAAAGCAATTCAATCAGAATTAATTCAATTTACACATTTGAAATGTGGTCATTTGGGGGGACATAAAATTTATTTAATACTAAGGGAATATTGTGTTTTTCCTAAGATGGAACTTTCAGTAAAGAATCAGTTAAAATGTTGTCAATTGTGTCAATGTGCCAAACACACCACTGTTAAATCAATAGGATTTTTACAACCAATAATTCCTAAAAAATTGAAAGATATAATCTCAGTTGACTTGATAGGAGAATTGCCTGTAGGAAGAGGAGGTGTAAAATACATATTTGTTGTGTTGGATTTGTTTTCTAAATTTGTGAAGTTGTATCCGGTCAAAAGAGCTACTAGCCGAGTATTACTAAATAAATTGATCAATGAATACATACCTGAGGTAGGTGAGATAGGTAGTGTTTTGTCCGATCATGGCTCGCAGTTCACTAGTAATTTATGGTATAATACCCTTAGAGACTTAAACATTAAAACTATTCATAGTTCTGTTTGGCATCCAGCCTCAAATCCAGTTGAAAGGGCTAATAAGGAAATTACTAAAATATGCAGGATATACTGCCATGAGAAACATACTAAATGGCCATTAGTACTAAATTTCATTGAAAAGTGTTTAAATCATTCCGTGCATGAGACCACGGAAGAAATCCCGTTTGAACTAATGTTTGGTAGGAAAGATAGGAATTTTTTACAGGATATGGTTCAATTTCCCAAAGAGAAAAGAATGTTAGCTGACTATCCAGGTAAAATAAGATTAGTCAAAGATAGACTAGTTTCAAAAGGGGAAAAAAGGAAAAGAAAATTTGATAATAAGGTCAAACCAATTAGATTTAGTATAGGAGATGAAGTTCTAGTAAAAACACATTATCTGTCTGACAAACTTGACAAGAAAATTAAGAAGTTCTTTCTGCTTTATGAGGGCCCGTATAGGGTGTCAGAAATAAAATTGGAAAACGCATATGTTGTGGTCAACGAAGATGGTGGTGTGATAGGAACATTTAATGTAACACAATTAAAAAAGTTTTATCGAAATTTGGTTTAGTTCAAACAAAGATGGAGGGTTAAAACAATATGGGTTTCGTGATTTTTATTATTCCTTTGTAGCTTTTTCCCTTCGAAAGATAAAAAAGTCTTACAAAACAGAATAAAATGGCATGGCTGGATTTTGTACGATTTGACGGCCATGGGACAAATAAATGTCAAAAACCACATATCACACACAGTTAGGTTTCTGGGTGGTTAACACAAAAAACATACTTGAAATATGATTTCAAGACAACAGTACAAGGTACACGATCACACACAGTTTATTGTTTCTGGGTGGTTAACACAAAAAACATACTCATCTAAGACGATTGAAGTCAACTTACAGTACAAGGTACATAATCACACACAGTTTATTGTTTCTGGGTTTGTAAATAGTTAAAAGTGTAAGATTCATAACAAATTATTAAATATGGTTGGATTGAATAGGAGAATGACATTCAAGTAAGGAAACACAGTTTATTTAAATTGAAACTACAGTAAATTCTAAAGAAAAGAAAGAAGAAGAGAAAAGTAAAAGCACAAAAAGACTAATTAAAATATTCATTATTGAAATAATGTATTGTTTTTTCTGATGAGTTAGTTTATTTTGTTGTACGGATAAAATAATAATAATAATGAAGTAACATGGGGGATACTGAGATGATAATAATAATAAAGCAAACTGGGGGGGTATACTGGTATAAAAGTAATTATTCTTAAAGTAAAATGTTAGAGGTAGGTCAAGTAGGCCTGTTTAATAGTTAATATGATAATGATAGATAGAGGGGTAGTGTAAAATACACTGAACAAAGGCTAAAGGTGAAGGATATATTGTGAATGGAGTGGATAAATAATAGTAGAGAATAGGAGTGGAAATTGAGAGGTTGGGAACAATTTAAAAGTGGAATGGAAAGTAGGAGTTACAGGATAATGTATGAAATAGAATTGAGCCAATAAAATAAATTCAAAAGTCAGTACTAAATTAATTAATTCAGAGGGGGGATGAATAAAAAGGAAATATATTAGGCTAGTAAATATTTGGTTTAATAATCATTTAATCAACTTATAATAATGAAGTGCAATGACACTTAAAAGGGATTTTACTGTGCGAAATGGGTATTTTATGGTATGAGGAAGTTAGGAGAATATTGTATTAAATGAATAAAAATAAATGAGTGAGAAGAAAAGAATTCAGCTAATATATAAAAAAAAAATAAAACTCAAAACAAAGGGACAAAATTGTATTATTATGACTTGGGGGGTTGCAAAGGAATTTCATTAGTTAAAAAATTGGTAATTAATTAATAAAAGGTGATAACTATTAGATAGTGCGTTGAAGTAAAATAGTACAACAAATAGGTAACAAGGAGGGTAAATAAAAATAAACTACAAAATAGACAGGTTATAATTATTATAACCTCGATTAAAATAAACAAAACAAAAATATTTAAATTATGCAAGATTATTACAAAGGATAAATAATTAAATAAATTTTTACCATTTATTGTGTATAATTTCTAAAAAAAAAAAGGAGAAACAAATTTTATAAACTGTGTGGAGAGATTGTTAGTTAATTATGAATGAATTTGTAAGATGAAAAATGCTGAGAATGAATTTTTATCTAATAACAATAGTAGTAATAATTTATTTGAAAAAATAATGGTTCATATTTATGTTATGTTGATTGTTTTTGACTTAGTTGTAAGAATGTTTAATAAATAATGTAAGTACTATTTGTGAAAAACTTTAATTTTAAATTTTAGGAAATGTTTAGTGTAAGATGTGAAAGTGAGTGCGCGAATATCACAGGCAAATCACAACAAATTAAATCACCAAAGCAACTGGACTTGGACACTTTTAAAGTCATGGTGTGTTTTTTATGAATCTACCACAAGTATGGACACTTTGAAGTCATGGTGTGCTTTTCTTTATGTCTGAAAATAAGTCTAAGGACACATAAGTTTGAAGAAGTTTTTGTCAGTGAAGATGAGAATAGTGTTTAAAATGGAACATTTTAAAAGCATTGGATGTGAGAAAAGTCAAAAACGTTTGGATCAATTCACTGCAATAATACAATTCACTTTGGTAACAAGTGATGAAATAAAAACTGTTCTCCCAGAAGGAAATAGAAATGTGGAAAGGCAAGAACTTTTAATCAAATTCAATTTCCAAAGGTGATGTTAAATGAAGTAAATGTGGAAAGGCAAGAACTTTTAATCAAATTCAACTTCCAAAGGTGATGTTAAATGAAGTAAATATGGAAAGGCAGGAACTTTTAATCAAATTCAACTTCCAAAGGTGATGTTAAATGAAGTCAGACAGATAAAGCGCTGGGCCAATAAGTATAGAAGCTGTGATAACTCACCATGACTGTAAGTCTATGAATTAAGAAAGTAAACTGTGATAACTTAGCCTGTAGACGATAGCAAAACTTAAACTTCACAAAATTTTAACTTTAAGTAAAAAATTTGTTCGTCAAGAAGCATGAAGAAAAATTTGTAATATTAGATTTAATTAACAGTTGTTTGTTCTTTGTTCTTCAATTTATTTGTTTTGTTGTTCGGATTGTTTAATATGTATATCTTTGTTATTTTAAATCATTCACTGTAAAAGTTTTAATGAGTAAAATTTTGTAATGAAAATTTTCAATTTTACCACAAAATTTGGGGGGTATCTGTAACGGGTATAGGCCTAGCCTGTAACCTAAATCAACTTTTACAATTAATAATAAATTCGAGAATAATATAATACAATAAACAATATTTTTCTATTAATAATAAATCTAAATGAATAGGAATCCAAACCGACAATTTAATTGCTTAGTTAATGTTATCATTCTCATATTTGAGAATAATCAAATTTCAATTTATTATGAAGGTTAGTTGTGCATGGTGACATAGCCCGTCACTGACAGTTTTGTAACCTCAAACATAAATCTCGAATGGTAAAGTGGCCATATTTAATAAAACTCGATAGTTCCTCATCAACATCAAAGAACAAAGGTAAACACGGCATAACGCGTGCCACGATTGGCTAACGTAACGATTACTCTCATTGGAGGGTAGCGACCCCGCGGGAACGCAAACTCGTTCTCTGCGCACCGAATTCGAGTGGGTTGTTAGCCAGAAGTAAAAGCGGATCATTTTTCGACCAGAAAAACGGAAAATTTCCGTTTTGAAGGGTATCACTTTTCCCTCTCTGCGCTACTGACTCGGAGTTGGGAAAGATAGAGTCTTCTTCCTCGACCTCTTGATGATGTAGTACCTTGTGAAATAGTTTTCAAAATTTTTCAATTATTAATCAGTCTTTTTTCAATGTGATCCAAATTTAAATTTTTCAATTATCTGTGAGGACCGCCGTGTCGCCATCATGGGATTTGGTGAATATGTTTAAGAGTATTTAAACCTTTTTGATCAACATTTTTAACAAATCAGACTCTAAATTTTAACTGCTAGGGAGTAGGGGTATTTTCTAATTAATTATTTCAAGCTAATTGGATTTTGTGTTGTAGGATGTTATTTTAAGCATAGCCATAATTTCATTTCATCAAAATCATGTTTCATTAGTATTAGTTTTTATTCAATAAATCTAAAATTTGTTTCTATCAAAATTTTATTTTCATTTTACCACACATAGCTGCCCTACGCCGCACCCATTGTAAAACGACCCTGTAAAGACAAAGAGTCTAAAGCTAATATATTTTTCACAAAACCTATCTTGTTACTATTTATTATAACGTAACGTATCCGTTACAATGTCAAAACCTCTTTATTCAACAGATGAGTTTTTTTTTTTAATAAAAACTCGCACTATCTGTTTTACAAAATATTGAATATGCAGTAAGTTTATTTGTACTATTCACAAGAATGTGTAGTATAATTTTTTTTATTTTAGGTTAGTATTTTACATATGACACCATTATTTGTGTTGATGTACAATCTAATGAATAAAGATTATTTGAATTTAAGTAATCATATAATTATTCAAAAAAACTACAAAAAGGGCCCTGATTGATAATAAATCATTGAAAAAGAATTACATAAAACAAAATAAAATAAACATATAATACAGTGTTGATAATCTAGACCCCAATAACAGATAATTTGTGAATTTTTAAGGTAAAACAATAAAAGGGTTGATAGGCACTTTTAATATTAAAAACGCACTAAAATCAGTCATAATTCATTGTAGTGGTTACAGAATGAAAATATATGAATAATACCATAATTTCATTATGGTAAAATTTTAAAATGTTTTATTATTTTTCACTAGGATAAGAAGACAGGCTGCAGTTATAAGGTCTTCTTTTTTTTACAGTTAAGTGGAAAGTCATGTGACTTCCAGAGTAACATGTAATTATTCAGAACGGGTAAGGGTGGGGGTTTGGAGCTGACTTCTGAAAATCCCATGGCACAAGCCAGTAAGCACTGCCCTTATTATTGATAGTCTAACTTTTAAACGTACGTAGCGTTATAAAAAAAAAACCATTAGTGAATTGGAAAACTATCCTATCAATATACAATTTTTCATCAAGTTTCAGGATGAAATAATGCGTATTTAAAAGTTTACCAAAAAAAGGATCTAATAAATTCATTTCAGCAGGAACATCACTCCTAACAAAGACTTCCAAATTTATATAAACAAAAAATAACTTTTAACGTAAATAAAACAAATGCTGCTCTTATCTATGTAAGATTGTGTGCACAAATTTACAGCAAACTTCGTACACTAAATAGCTAGCTCAAATCTGACTTACTCACCACTACAACACCAGGCCTAAGAGGGTGTTCAATGACCTCTTCCTGATGCATGAGAGACTTGTTCTGCGGAGATTGGATCTTGCAGCTCCTAAACATTGTTTCAATATTCATGTCTTATATACAAAATCTCTTTTATTAATAATTTTTTAATGCTCTAGTAGTAATAAATATTTCAAAAGATATGGAATTTGTTGTGAAATTGTGGAATTGTTTCAATATTCATGTCTTATATACAAAATCTCTTTTATTAATAATTTTTTAATGCTCTAGTAGTAATAAATATTTCAAAAGATATGGAATTTAACATATTCTGGCTAAGTTTTCAATAATATGAAGCCTAGAACACAACACACAACTTATATTAAACAAAAATCGATTCACTCAATGTTCAACAGAGTTAAACATATATGAGGGCTATTTCCAAAGTAACCGACAGTTGGATATTAAATTGTACATAATTGTAATTAAAATTTAAGCACTTGTCATATCTATTGACTAATTTAGAAATACCTCCTTCAAAAAATTCTGTCACCAGTGCCTTTAGCCAACTAATAATAGCGTCTTTTGGGTTCAACGTCATCATCGAAATGCTGAGAGCCAAGCCAATTTAGGATAATTTGAGAGCCAATTTGAGAAATTTATCTAAAAGCTGAGAGTTTAAGTGAAACATCAATCTTATATAACAGTTTTGTTAATCTTGTCAAGTTCTTCACTCACCACTGATGGCCTGCTACTCCTTTACTTTTAAACAAACGAACCCATTCACATACACCACCTTCAACATAACGTTTGGTCCATACTTGGCATAAAGTTTCCTATGAATATTGTTTTGCTGTAAGAACCTACTTAGAGCACGGTTTCGCATCTGGCGAAAAATTCACCTTCGACACATATTTTACAAAGCTATAGAAGGGTAGGGTACGATAAGCGGACCCGGTTTTTTATATTGAAGAATATAATCATCGATACCTAATATTCGCAATTCGAATCATAGACTATCAATCGATATAAAAGTAATAACAATCATATGTTTTAAATTAAAATGGGAATTTAATGATGTAACAAATAATAAATGAACACAACCAAAATCAGGGAAACTCATAACTTTAACTAAATGAATCAGAACGAGAACAATCAAACAGCAAAACCATAAATAATTAAGAAATTATGATAACAAACATTGGGAATAGAAAATAAATTAGAACATAACAATAATTAGAATAGGAAACGGAAATTTGTCGAACTATCTACATGTCTTCGCCTGGGTAGCAATTTTTTAGCTTTTAAGAAATGGTTGAACGTGTCCTCTTCAGAAAATCGTACCTCTCTTCGTAAATATTTACAGAGGCAATCTGCGAGAAGGTCGGCTGGGATACCACTTCTTAGACTACGTTTTACGGCTCTCCACGAACTTTCAACTGTCTGAGTGTTGGCACCAATTGCTGGGTTTAAAAAGTTTTCACTATGGTTGACAGTAAAATGGACAAAACCACAATCACTTAATCCAAAATATGCTTTCCACATATCTGTAACTATGGTTGTTCCAGGCTGCACGTGTTTTAGTACGAGAGGAATGAGAGTGTTAGCATCTCGTTTGCTTTCAGGAAAAATCTCCATCCTATATCTACCCCCACGTTTTTGGGTACTTTGGGATTATACCGACCACACCAGTATGAAGAACACAAAAATATAAATTTATAGAAATAAACATGATAGAACGAAAAAACAACTCTTTAATTACAAAATTACAAATTTACAAGCATTTCCAGGTATTGTGATCGGTATTGTTGTCGCTGTTATCTTATCTTTCTCGAGAATCCCGATTACGGCAGGCCGCACAGCATCACATGATTTGCACTGTACATAATTGCCTTTCCATTACAATTAAATTTATATTTCTGATCAGCCCGTCTAGAATTTGATATTTTACTGATAGGTACTATTTCGAGGGATGTTTTTCTTTCGTTGACATCAGCGCGGGCAGCACCGAAGGTGCTGTTGAAGCCCACGCTGATGGCTGGAGGCACTCGCATTTTGGGTGGCGGAATGTGATCAAGAATAAAAACAAGTTTTGAGTGTTTTTTTCAATAAAGAGTTTAGTTTTAGTTTAGTAATGTTTGTTGTTGTTGAATTTTTGTGTTTGGAGAAATGTAGAGGTAAAACACGGAAGTACAACAAAGCGACGCACCAGCTGAACGGGCAGCGAGACTCTGCAATCACGTTATCTACTAGACCGCTCGACTTTGACCTCTGTCTGAGGATGGGGAAGGGTTTGCGATAAGACAATTCCTGTTTTATATTGACGAAATATTGTTCTACTACGCTAATCTAGTAATCAGCAAAAGCAAAATGTCGAATAACGATTCATGTCTGGGTGTGGTCGGTATAATCCCAAAGTACCCGTTTTTGTCCTTCCAGTATAGTTTCTATTTAACCTAGAATGCAGGTTCCTTCTACCAACCTCCCTTAGTTATTTTTTACGTTTTCCAATTTTACACTAATCAATTTCCACTACCACTCCAGGACCTCCAAGCTTTTCTTCCCTATTAAACTGATCATCTATCCAAACAAAACACACTTCCCTGCAAAACGACAGCCAGTCAGATATCGTACTTCTTGATGGACTGTGTAAATCCGAACTACACTCAAGAATTAAAAAATCGTAATTTGTTTGATTTCTGGAAAAGAAGTACATTAAAGTCACAATATTGCGCAGTCCGAACTTTGATCCTTGAAAAAAACTATTTTTCAGTGCGTTTTTACTAAAATTGTGTCCACCATTACCTTCTTTTTTGCATCTGAAGACGACCATGTTAGCTCCTCTGACAGTTTCATCATTTGTTACCTTTCCACAAACATCACATAATGGATCTTTTTTTTTTTTTCCCCCTGGGGCGGCCTACTGCCATGCACTTAAGCCCCTCAAGGGCTTTTTGCGCACCCCGGAAACACCATGAGGCCCACCAGTCTACAACTTCAGCAGTTCAACAAACCGCAGAAAACAACCTATCAAGTCCTCCTGGGAAAATTCACCACCCCTGTCCAAGCTACCAAAGATAGCATACCGCTCTCTTGCTATTGCAGGGCAATCAAAGAGCGCAGGTGCTCAGCAGTCTCCTCCTGCTCATTACACCTTCCACAGAGTGGATCCTCCTGAAGGATGCCAACTCTGTGTAGGTGCTTCCTCATGTGACCATGCCCCGTAATGAGACCAATGACCTTAGAAGACATTGATCTGTTTAATGAGAGAAGGTCCGAAGCCACCTTGGAGGAAGGTGACTGTAATACCATTCTACTCACTCTCAAACCCGGATGCGACCTCCACCTTCTCCCATGCTCCGCGCGAATCCATTTCAAGACAACCCTAGAGGATTCACACCTTGGAACACCGCAGAACGGTTGAGGGCCCGTCATAATTGTTGCTGAGCCCTGGTTGGCCAGGGCATCAGCTCTTTCGTTCCCAAGAATAGGTACTAACCCAACATATTGAAGCCATAAAAAACATGTTTTATCGTCTTTCAAAGCAATTTCGTGAAGCTTCCTAAGATTGACAACCATTTTTAATACACAATGTTACTTATGCGAAATTTAAAATATTACCTTAATTGTATTATTTGAAAGTGTTTACAGCTGTTCATATAGATTATTTAAGTTAATTGTTCAAAATAATTAATCAGTATCAATTGATTATATCGATGGTTATGATTAAGTAATATCGTTTGCCAATTTCGATATAAAAAACCATGTCTGCTTATCGTACCCTACCGCTATAGAAAATTAACAAGGGCTCTTACAACCTTCTAATTGACACGGCTATATACCAACTAACCTGCTGCACTCACAGGTGTGAGAGAGACTGCTTCCCCTACTACTACCAGGGCTGTATGTGAGCGGTTAATTTTTAGAATAACCCTCATACTTATTTCTTCATAACATATATTCATGTAGCAATAGGTTAATAACGTAAATTTTTGTTTCCGGTACAGATACAACGTGAATTAAGCTTTAAATAAACCAATAAATGGTATAAAAACGAACACAAGTTTTAAATAACAGAATTACAATCAGGAAGAACAATTATAACCTAAAAACTCACCATTCCCACGACTTGCTCATCTTTCTTTCAGTATCCCTTATTGCGGAACAGTACTGGTTTTCCAGTTATTTGAATAGAAGGTTTCATGGGATACAGTTAAAACACATAGTAATCAATTAATAAAAAAAGCATATACTCTCAATCTCAATTGACATAAGCAGAAGACACTTACAATCAAACACAAACCAGATGTTTTACAAGTGAGAATTACTGACCTACTAACCAAAAAAGTAAAAAAAACCATGATAAAAACAAAATAAGCATAAAGTAACAAAAAAACTCCATTACTCCTTTTAATATTAAATTATATGAAGTAAAGTCA
Organism: Homalodisca vitripennis; assembly: GCF_021130785.1. NCBI lineage: Eukaryota > Metazoa > Arthropoda > Insecta > Hemiptera > Cicadellidae > Homalodisca > Homalodisca vitripennis. Next base: position 40,519,609 of record NC_060214.1, read on the forward strand.
TAGATTACGAAGTCCGTTACCAATTATGTAATTTGATGACTTTTTTACTCTATATATAAATCATGTATTTTTTTGTTGGTACTCCTGCATTGCATTCCGATACCTTTGACTTAATGTGTGCACCCATATCTGCAGTCACATTGAGTTTGGTGGAAGGAAACCCAGAGAAAATAAAACAAATTGTTAAGGAGTTTAAGCATTCCGAGAGTCCAGATATTTTTGGAGTTTTCTGTAATTTATTAAAACGAGTTGTCGACGGACTGGAATGTCTCTGTTTAGCAATAACCTCTTGCCTACGATATGGTTTCTTTCCTAATTGTCCAAACAGGAACAATACCTATCTACAAAAAAGGAGATCCCCAACCAGCTGGGTAACTACCGTCCAATATAAGTTCTATATATCAAATTTACAATTTACGAATAAATTGTTTTATATATTATTTATAATGTATTATATCAAATATAAACACTTAACCCAACGAACAATGGAAGAAAACATATACAAAATCTCTTTTATTAATATCATTATAAATATTCCTAATTATAAATATTATTATTTATTATTATTATAAATATTAGAATACTTAATATTCTTATTTGAATTGTATCGAAGGACTAGTTAGACATTTACTTGGCTGCATTATAACAAGCGGTCACCATGTCTTTAGCGAAACAAGTTACCGAGTTTTTTTGTAGATGGAGATTCTATTAAACACGCTTTGTGGCATCAGCCCTAATCATTGTTAAAATTGATGTGAATAGTACTAATTTTAACTAAACACTGGTTCCAGGTAAACCATCTGCAATTACATGTAGAAAAACACCTGATTTGCAGCTTTATGTGGGAACCTAACACTGGTGACCAGGATGTTGTTAAGTTTTATTAGCTTCAGGCTAAACTTACGTGGAAACCCCCAATCACATTTGTTTGCTTATAACTATATAGAATATATAGAATATTGTACCTGTTTTAGGTGCATGGAGGCAGTTAACATAGTAATATCTGGTTGCAACCTACCATCACGCTCTGTTCCACCACTCATATCAACTATGGACCGGTCTTTGTGGGTACATACTGGCACTTGTGTAGAGGTTCTAAAGTTATACGAAAGGGCAGTTAGAGTAATTTCTTCCTTAAGTTATCTGGAACATTGCCATCCCTTTCTTCAAGAGGTTAAAAATCCTCACCATCTATAATCAGTATGTCCTCAACTCTTGTGCATGTTAGGTACTTGTGCATGATAACCTCGCTAGGTATCCATTAATCCATAAGTGATGTTCACGAATGTAACACAACACAAAAAAGACCTTGAAATTCCTAGCAAAATGTTACTACAAACTTCTAGGAGTATTCCGCATTTGGCAGTTAATGTTCACAACAGATATCATTGGAAGTCAGGATGCTGGCAGTGAACGAATTGAAACTTTTTTACATGAAAAATGTATAAACAGAACACTCATAAAAAGTGATTAGTTAAAAAAAATACACTGCATAATTTATAGCAGCTGTAAGAGGAGTAGGCTATTTTTGAAAATTAAAATGAAATGACAAATTCCGTAAATAGTTTTTACTCTAGAGTTCTTTATTTTATTTTTTTTTATTAGCTACAAGAGTAGCTAGACAAAAATATTGTAAAACAATGAAAAATTTACTGACCCGATCATTCCAGTGACCCTGGTCAAAGTCAAAGACGTGAAGTATCAAGTAAAGTTAGCATCAAGCATCACGAATAAATGCTTCTGGCGATCAGTGCGAGCTGCCGGAGCTTACCGTTGATGGCGACAAACTTCCTATCCATTACTGTGTCCGAATAATATGTCAAAATTTCAAGGGTTTCTAATCACTACTTATTTGAAACATAGAGAATTGTAATTTTAAAGGCAGACATTGAAAGGGCTATTCTTTCCATATTTGGGCAATCATTTTCTCATATTTAGGCGGTGAAAATATTAGATAAACGACCCAAGGAAAAACAAATTTCTCTGCCCATAGAAAATATTAAATGAAGATGTTTGAAATCGAAATCGGTACAACCGAAATATACTTCGAGCAAGTAAAAATTGTATCTTATTAATTTCCAGTCACAATTGAATACTGTATTTGAATGTATATGTACAAGAAAGCTCGAAGTATGCATTGCTCTTGAAATATTAAATAACTAAGAAAATATTATAACAAATACTACAGTCAACTTCTAAACTAAAATATTCTTATGTTCTGAAAATCATAGCTCCATGTATAAATATTTGAGCCTGTTTGAAAATTGAAGAGAAAAAATCCACCTGTTAGGCTGTTTGTGTGTATCGAAATAGTAGTATTTGTGTTGTATTGTATTTTGGTTGTGAAAAGTCAAAAGTGGGCTAGACTGAAGATATTAGGGCCTTAAGCCTTAGTTTATAAGGGCATGCCGTGGGTGAAAATGAATATGTATGCTTAAGAAAGTCAATGTTAACTTTTGGTCCAAAGAATACACTACTGGAGTTAGGTATTCAACCAAATGCTTTTTGTTTTTGTATTATAGGTTAGGCAGTGCAGCACCTTTCTGTCAAATGCTTTTATCTTTCAAATGAACTTATATATATATCTATGAACTTAAAACTATTATGACTCTTGGAGGAATTTCCTCAGCATAACTATTAAGTACCACACAGTTTACGTTTAGTGTTAATTGTGATACTAGGAATAATTGTATCATACAACTATTATTAATAGGCTCTGTCTAGATTATAGATTTTTGGATAATTCTAAGCAATGATTGGATCAACTTCAATTTATTTAATATTTTTATTTTGGGCTGCAGTATGATAAGTGGCCACGACCACATTTGATTCATCAATATTCATGATTATCTAAACTACTGAAACCAAAATGTTAAACAGAATTACGTTATAGGTATTTCAAAGTTGATGATGGGTCTTATATTGATTTTTATAATCATCAATACTTAATATTCGTATATCGAATGGATAAGGTACGATAAGCGGACCTGGTTTTTTGTATGGAAGATATAGTCATCGATACCTAATATTCGCATCTCAAATCCTAGACTATCAATTGATATAAAAATACCTATAGTCCTCCATAACAATCATATGTTTTAAATTAAAATATGAATTTAATATTTACAGTGATCAAACCAAAATATAATAGTGATATAACCAAAATTAGGAAAACTGAAGACGACCATATTTACTCCTCTCACAGTTACAGTTGTTTCTTTCTTTCTCCCACAAATTTCACATAATGGGTTTTTCTGCAACATGTTGAAGCCACAAAAAAGCATCTTCGTGTAGTTTTCAAAAATTGACTGCCATTTTAATAATCAGAATTACTTATGTAAAATTGAAATATTATCCTACGTGTATTATTTTAGAGTGTTTACAGCTGTTGATATAGATTATTTAAGTTAATAGTTAAAAATAATTAATCAGTATCGATTGATTATATCGATGGTTATGAGTAAGTTAATATTGTTTGCCAATTTCGATATAAAATACCGGGTCCGCTTATTGTACCCTAGCCTCAAATACATGTCTATAAGTCAAATCAATATATATATATATATATATTGATATTGTTTTCTCCTGGGTAGCAATGATTAATCGCTTTCGAGAAGTTGTTGAAGCATCTTCTGTACAAATTCTCACAGAGATTGTCTGTAAACAGGTAGTCTGATGTGCCACTTTTTAAACTTTGTTTCATGATCCTCCACAAGCTTTAGACTGTCTATTATTATCTATAAAAGAAAATATGTTTATTATATGAAAGTGTTTTCAGTTGATGCAAGTTAATTATTATTCAAAAATCTGTATCAGTTGGTTATATAGAAAATTACAATTAAGTCATATCGCCTGTCAATCTCGATATAAATGAACTGGGTCCACTTCTCATACTCTACCTATTTCAAATTACAGTATCTAGTTCAGCTGTTTTTATATCCAAAAATGTAATAACTTAATCATGAATACAAAACTATCTAGGCTGTGTGTATTTATAAAATGTAACAAATAAAACAGTGTACTTTTTACTTACCTTTTACTGTTTTGAAGGATAAGTGTGTCTGAATTCCAATCACTTAAAAGGCAGTGGTGCTGTCAGTGCCAAGCATTTATGACAGGTCACCTCTCACAACTTGCCAAGCACTCTTGCTGTTTGTGTAGTGTTCCATGAAGTAATTCAAAACTTTTTCAAAAATAAACATAATGAAATGATTTTCGTTTTATTATGTAGGGGAAGAAGTAAACTATAGTGTATCACATTTATTTGAAAACATGTTTTAATCTAAACATTTTTTAATACAACATTTTTATTTTATGATTTTAATTTATTTTGTATCCATCTTTTTATTGTTCCTTATGTACTAACCAACAAACATGCCAAGTTTCAAAAATAAGTATTATAACTGAGTTTTGATTTTTTTCAATGTTTAGACTTTTTGTCTGTCTGAAATAAACTCAGCAGGTCTGAATAATCAAATCTGTTGTTCTTTGGAATAAACCCCCAACTATTATTGTTCTTTTACATTTAACATAAGAGAACACAATTTGGGAAATTATAGCTATAACCAATGTATTGTGTACAACAGATCACAATACAAATTTATAACAGCGAAATATTGCTTCACACAAGAAAATTATCTGTAAATTTCAACACGTCTCTAAACATAGTTAAGTTAATATATAGAAATACCATATATTCAATTCTATAAATTTTTTATGTGCATAAAATAAATGTTTCTCTGGATTATTTTCAGCACTGAGGCCCTTTTCTTCAGATAATTGTGTTGAAACAGAAGGAACCAAAATTCAAATGATGTGATTGATTTTGATCCTGTTTCAAATCTTCTGCAAGCACAATTCCAACAAAATGAGTAAAACATACGATGGAGTCTACCATGAAAAACAGGTTAGATTGTTAATGACTAGGCTTTAGTTTAAAATTTTACCTGTGGTCTATTGTCTTTCAACACTTCAAGTGCCAATTTCTCAGTTTAATTTTTGTTTATAGTTTGACATTACATACTGCAATGTAGAATATAAAATATATTAAATTTGGCAAGATGCGTGTGATTTACTACCTAACAGACTTTTCTACGATTAAAGTTCTTAGAAGTGTTAGCAAGTCGAGAAACAATGTATAAACTCACTCAAGTGACAAAAGAAAAATTGTGTCAACATAATTAGACAAATCAACGAAATCATCCTTTCGTTAAGAAATCAGTCAGTTAAGAGTGACTGAAGTTAAGCAGTCTATCCAGTAATCCTTGTTAGCTTGAAGCAGTCAATATAAAACTCAATCAGACAATTAAAAATTTCTTATATGGTTAAGAGATATCTCTCGATGTCTTCTGTCAAAATGGAATCTGTTCCATATTTTTGACCTTTCTCAACATGTTAGGTACGGTATTGCTCAAGATTTGGCCAAGCTGGTTTCAATTGTCCATCAAAATAGGCACAGTTGTTCTTAGTTTCCTACGATAGAGCAGTTCAACAGGTGAGATTCCACAGTCAAACAATGTGCGAGAAGCTCCAGGATCCGTTACATATCTACTCCTCTCTGTGCTTGGCCGTTGGACTCGGGAAGATGTGGGATCTTGTGACTATACTAAGCTCAGATCCTTAGCAAAATTTTCCATTCTCGGCTAACTAGAGCTGTTCCATTATCACATTGTCTCGTAGTTGTTATCCTAAATACCGACTAGTACGTAGCTGTGTTCATATTTTTCAAAGTAATCATTAAGAATTTTGAAAAGTGGTCTGCATACAGGGACAGATCTGTTTTTTTAAAAACAAACAGATCCGCTCCCACAATTTTCCACGGTCTGTTCAGAAAAGGCAATGGAGTCAATGATTCAGCAGAATTTACTCGATATACAAGGCAATCCGGACAATATTCAACAATTCACATCTTTGGTGAGCCTTGACCACCAAACCATTTGTCGTACTCTTTTCAAGCACCTATTTATTCCAAAATGCCCAGAGTAGATTTTCTCTAATACTGTATGTTTTGTCTCATTCCTTTAGTTATACACATTTCTGTACCCATTAGAATCAAACCATCTAAGTATGAAAGACTAGATTGTTCGTAATTACGTAATGTATTTTTCAGAGGAGACCAATCTCCCATTTGAATAGCATTTTTGACGTTTACCTTGCAAACAAAACAATTTCAAACCAAAACAAAATAAATTATTTCCTTATTAATAGTAGCATTGAATATTAAGTTGTATATCTAAATAGGCTTCCTTCACACTGCATCTCCAAACTGAGCTTTAATTAATTTGTGTAACACTTAAATACTAGCTGTTTACAATGTGCACATCATCTTTTTTAGTTTCAAGGTCTCTTTGAGCCTCTCAAGTAAAGCTATAATGCTCTTGATGTCTCTTATCACCCCTCAAGTCTGGATAAACCTCGTTTGTCAAAGCTAAGGTTAGTTTGGAGTTGGAAATATTTTGAAACTTTATAATTCAGGCACGTGAACTTGCAAGAATGGGAGGCTATATCTGTTCCAGCCTTCTCAAGTCGTGTAGGGGAAGTACTCCACATGCTTAGGATAGCAACAGAGCCTGTAACATTAAGGGAGCTCTACTCATTTCAACAATCATCCTCTGCAGTACACTAGACTTATCGATCCACTCCATTAGGTGGATATTGGGTAAAAACCCCAATATCTCGACAATTGTGGTAAGTGATGTACTGCTTCTTGACATCCAAGGAAACCGCTTCTTTATTTGCCCAGATGAAAGTCATATAGGTTTTTGCTGTACATAGTATGGGTTCAACTGGAAGAGAACCTTCCTGGAGTATAAACATTCATGATGACCAGATGTTTTCCATACACAAATTGATGACATTTTTCTAGGTCAATAAGTGAAAACTCTTTGGAAACCATATAGTTATAGTAAAACTACACAAATTTGTTAATAACAACATAAAATTAAAAGAGTGGGATGATAAATCTGGCATTTTTTCTGCATAATAATACTAGGTCTCATATTAGTACACACACAAAAAACTGCTTAACAATTCGTATGGGAGCTGTTTGATCATCCTCTGCACAGCCCTGATTTGTCTTGTAGTCTTTCACTGTTTCCTAAGATGTAACAAAAAGAATTTACTTTCTGATTTGTCCTTGTGTTTATCACGTCTGATCAATCTTTTTTACTTACAGGTGAAGGAGCTGTGTGCCTTGCATGCCCTTAACAACCTGTTTCAAAAGAAACAAGCGTTTACAAAGCAGGAGTTGGATGAGATATGTCAGTCGCTGTCACCTGATGTTTGGATAAACCCCCATCGTTCACTGCTAGGCCTCGGAAACTATGATGTGAATGTCATAATGACAGCGCTACAGCGACGCGGCTGTGAAGCGATATGGTTTGACAAGCGCAAGTATGTTATAAGGAAATGCAGTTCAAAACTATTTTTTTAAACTAAATTAATAGGTAGCCTTTGCAAATAGTAATTAATTGTTTGGACCTCTTTTGTTCATAATGTATATAAATGGTATATCAAACCTTAATTGCCCAAACACTTCCTTCTACCTTTTGTACATGACATTGCTTTGAATTCAAACCATAAACATTTATTTGAATTAGGTACATTCTAGAAGCTGTGTTCTTATTGGAATTAGTTATCAATTTAAAACAAACACTCCAATAATTAAATAAAAAAGTATATTATTGGAGTGTTTGTTTTAAATTGATTATTGAATTAGATATCTTATAAAATCATAAAAATAAAATTGTGAAAAACTTATGTACAGCCAACAAACTTAACCCTAGTGCCCCAACGCGGTCGGTCCGTCAGACGACGGCCGCCATCTTTCTTCTTCCCCACTCCTTAGTAGAGCCCGCTTCCACCCCTCCTTCCTAGTACCTGCAGTTGGCCTCGAAACGAGTGTGTGAGAAGGTTGTGGTTGTGTTTTTGTCCTGTGCATCTCCTCTATTTTAAGCCGCGTCGCCTCACGGACGAAGCGTTGGGAGTGCCGTTTGAATATTCTGTGCGTTACGTAGTCTGTTGAAACGAAGCGTTGGGACTGTTGTATAGTTGTTTGCGTATAAACGTAAATCATAAAATGTTAAATATTTCTTTTATTTCTATAAATTAATAGTTGAATCCACTGTTGTACAAGTAAAAACTTATTTCTGAAAAAACAATGGAAGAAGATAATGAACAACAACGCATTTTGTCGCTGCTAAACGAGAGTCTTTCTGATGATCAATCGGACAGTGAATGACCGTGATCCTCCCTATTATTCAGGACTTGAAAGTGACGATACAGACGTCGACCCCCACTATGTGCCTACAGATTCAACATCAGATGATGATGAGTCAGATGAAGAGGATTTGGAGCGTCCATTTGAGGAGCGTCGCCATATTGATAATCTCACAGAAGACAATAGAAGCCGTCATTGCAGGGGCAGGCGTCATTGGAGATGGAGAAGAAGATGTTGATGAAGAAATGGGAGCTAATTCAGAAGTGGATGTCGATGCCGAAGTTAGAAATGATGTGAGTAACAGCTACCTTGTAATTTGTGGAAATCAAAGAATGAAGGGAAGGAACTGGGCATTTGTGGTTGCAACAAACCTGCCACACAAAACACACAAAACTAGAGCAGCGGCACGAAACGTTGTTCACATCAGACAAGGTCCTAAAAATATCGCCAAAGATAAGTCTGAAGCATCAAGCGATATTTCAGTTAGTTTTTACACAAGAAATTAGAAATATTACTATGGAACATACCAACTCCTGTATATCGAGAAAAAGCAAGAAAATTACAAAGAAAAATCTAAGACAGTATCGCCTCTTGACTATGGAGGAATTTAATGCTTTTTTGGGTATTTTAATTTTAACTGCGTGCCAGAAAGACAACCATATGCCTACAAAGGTTTTGTTTGACTCAGAGTACTGCGGTGATAAGGTACAAGGCTACGATGAGCCGTAGTCGTTTTGATTTTCTCTTAGAGTCACTCCGATTTGATGTTCGTGAAACTAGAGATGAAAGAAAAAAAAACGGACCGATTTGCCCCGATTAGAGAAATATGGGATTTGTTTATATCATCCTGTAGAGATAACTACAAGCCAGGCACCTATGTGACCATAGACGAACAACTTCTTGCATTTAGGGGAAGAAGTAAGTAAGTTTTCGCATGTACATTCGTAATAAACCCTCTAAAATATGGATTAAAGATTGTAATGATGTGCGACTCTGGCACAAAATATATGGTAGATGCTATGCCTTACTTGGGTAAAGGGACAACTCCTCGTAATATTCCACAAACTATGTACTTTGTGAAAGAACTGACAAGAACCATCTACGGATCCAATCTAAATGTTACGATGGATAATTGGTTTACAACTGTTCCACTAGCCTCAGATCTGCTAGCACCACCAATAAAATCTCACTTTGGTGGGAACTGTTCGGAGATGTAAACCAGAAATCCCGCCTGAAATGAAAGACCCTGGAACCTGGAAAGTTGGAAGCTCAATGTTCTGTTTTGATGGACATAAGACCATGGTATCTTTTAAGGCTAAGAAGAAGAAGGTTATTACTTTCAACTTGCCATGATCAGCCAATGATAAATCCACTCAGTAACAAGCCTGAAATTATAGAATGCTACAACTCCACAAAAGGAGCCGTGGACACTCTCGATTCAAATGTGTGGTCAAATGTCTTGTAGCAGGAAGACAAAGAGGTGGCCCTTGTGTATATTCTATGGAATGATAAACATCATGATCGTAAAATTCCTACGTCATTTACGATTCACAACTAAACTTCTAAGGGAGAAAAACCTCTTTCTAGACGTGACTTCGCCAAGGGCACAATGAGCTCGTCAAACCATGGTTGGAGCGCCGCCTGCAATACCAGTTTTTTGGCACACCCTTTGCGGCATAGTCAATAGCAGCCATCCTACGTTGTGAGGCTCCAGTAGATCAACGAGACCATCCACCAGTACAACAAGAAGCTCGTGGAAGGAAAATTTGCGGATTTTTGCCCATCAAAGAAGCGAAGAATGACAAAGTACTTTTGTGGACGATGCTCCAAGGCAATGTGCGGGGAGCAACCAGGGGCAATGGTGTTTTGAGTGTGTTAAAAAGTAGTAGCATTTCCATAAACTAAGTTTTGTGATCTCTTTTCTTGTTAGATGTAGTGTTTGTGAAATAATATACCATATTTTCAAAATTATTTTGTGTTTTATTTGAATAAACTAATAGTAGTCCCACAGACGAAGCGTTAGGAATAACGCAATTTAAAAACAGCGTTGGGACTCTAGGGTTAAAGTAATTATTAAAGTAACTCAATAAATGCAATTTTCATTTTAAACATGGCAGTGAGTCTGCTACAGTACATTTTTGAGGGGTTGCCAGCAAAGGCAGGTTTAAAAATGTATTGCTTCTAAGAGGTTGTTTAAAAATATTTAAATTTGATCTGTTTGTATGGCAGTACTTTGTATTGATTTGGACATAACAAACAGTCCAAGTTTTGATGAAGTAATTGACGATTTTGCCCATAGGCAAGCTTGAAGAAAACCATTACTTAATAAGCTATTGTTAACCACTACTATTTTTGCCTGGGTGGAAGGTGGCAGGATTTATGTATAAATGAAGGTTCTTACCCACTTTTTGTCTTGACCATTAAAAATAAATTTATACCACAATAGCTACAAAAAGTGTAACACATGAAAACAATATTTTCTAAAATATAATCTCTGACATATGATATATTATTGATGTATAACCGCACCTTACTACAGCTTCTTATTACAAGTAGTATTTTATTAACAATTTTATGATTGGTGTATGTGACTTTTAACCCTTTGAGTGCCAACGTCCGATTTTACCGGACGACAAAAGATGTCTGAAAAGTGCCAACATCCGATTTTACCGGACGACAAAAGTTGGCCGAAAAGTGCCGACGTCCGATTTTACCGGACGTTCGGGAAAAAGTTACTAAAAATTGTAACCTTTAATATTTATAATATCATATTAAAATGTTTGTGAAGAATCGTTCTTTTCAAAATAAATTGTTATAGTACACTTACGATCAAACTTGAAATTTATGAAACTCACATATAAACATTTTTGGTTGCCATAGCTACCGGAAACAATGTGACAATAGTTTCTTAAAAGTTGTATAACTTACTCATTATTGAAGATAATAATATAAAGTTTTCAAGATTTATAGACAATTGCATACACTTTCCAGTGATATGGACTAAGAAAAGGATATGAATTTTTTTGATCATAATAATTTCGTTGAAAAATGAAATTTAAAAAAATGTTGAATTTTTTTTTAGGTAAGTCCATTTTTGGTATTCCTAAATTTAGTGTTATGGTAACTTTGTTATTTTATGTTAATTAAACAGAGTTTTCAGAGAAAAATAAAAAAAGAATCATGTTGATAGCTTATTAAATAATCGAACTGTGAATTTTTTACTAAAACCTTGCAAAATGCCTGCAAAAGGGCTGGCACTTTTAAGTACACCCACTAGAAAAATACCTGGCACTTTTCAGTATACCCACTCAATAAATACTTGGCACTCAAAGGGTTAATTTGTTGTGTATTTAATTGTATTGACTATTAAAATTAAGATAATTAACATTAAGATTAACATGGCTTAATCTTAATAAATTATTGTGAGTCTTACATTTTTTCCATATTGAACATTTGTTACAATTCAGTTATTTCTTTTGAGAATGAGAAATGCAATTTCTTTGCTCATGCGACACAAAATTTTTTACACTGCCTTGAAATATAATAGAAATACACCTGAATAGGTTCACAAATTAATAAAAACTAACTGTTGGCAGAGATCCTTCATGTCTACAACTGGATCGTATCTCTGGGTTTATACTGAACGTGCCAAGTGACTATCGGCTGGGCTTCGTGCTGCTGCCACTGCGGCGTAAACACTGGGTCGCGATCAGACAGGTCGCAGGGACCTACTATAACCTGGACTCCAAGTTAGATTCACCAGTGCTCATCGGACTGGTCGGTGGCTTACTTAATATTTTGTTTTTTTTTGGTGTCCCATACAATACAATTGTGTAAATTTAGTGTGCTGCTCGTTTATATGTTGTTATCTTAATATTACCTGCTATTTTGAACTGTTCTTCCAAAAAATGTTTTTTCTTCATACACAAATTTTTATAATAAGTATTGTTACATAAATGTTAATGTAAAAGTATTTATATATATGTGTTAATTTCGGTTATTTAAACGCACATGTGGCAGTTACGGCCAAATACAGAATAATTGAATCGTAAAAAGTAAGGGTTCTGTGGTGTAGTGGTAGCACACTCACCCGGCAAGTGAGAGATCCGGGATAGAGTCCCGGTGGAACAAGTACTTTTTGTGATTCAATGTTTATTGAAAAATTATATATATATATATATATATATTTCTTTATATATATATCTCTTTATATATATATATATATATATATATATTTCTTGTGTTTTGTGTGTGTGACTGAACTCCTCTTAAAGGACTGGACCGATTTTTATGAAATTTTCTGTGTGTTTTCAATGGAATTCGAGAATGGTTTAGATTCATAATTTGGTCCACTGTAAAATGTTTTTTTATTAATTTTTCATTTGTAAGTAGTTGTTGATTTTGGAATGTTTTACATTGGATCCGGCAGACTGCGCTACGGCACATAATACAAAGTGAACTGATACTTAACAGCTGTTAATACTGTCAGCTGAAGTTTGTCAAAGAGGCAGAAACATTTGTTTACATTTAAAATTTAGAACATTATTATTGTAAAGTGCTTGATCAGTAGTGTAATGCAGATTGCATAGAAGAAGTTATTGCCTAATTTTAAATTTTGATTTCACCAATGATTAGTAATGTAATGAAAATACTATTAAATGCTGTTAAAAAAGTATTGTACACCTCATTGTACAAAGCTATGAATGTTTACACATAAGGTAATCGAATTTTGTTAGATCAAAGGTAAATGAAAAGAGCTGAAAAAAAGATGCTTTATGATCGAAATTGGTTTTCATTGATACAGTTTCTTAAAACTCCACAATAATACTGGAAGTATCTTAGACAGAAAATTAATTTTAACAGACCGAATTTGATTCATTATAACCAAATTAGTTTATCGCGATTCATCCATATAAATTAATTGCACTGAATAAATTATAAACACCTAGCAAAAACCATGAAAGATAGATGCAGGAAATTTGGTACATACCTTCATAATGCGGCCAAGAGGCTCACGAAGGAAAGATTATCAATTATCTCAGGAGTATTTAGAATGTGATAGAATGATTCAATAATACATGAATGTAGTGTACTGTTTTTCTACAGGAAATTGCGTGCGAAGCCGCGGGTTACTGCTAGTATATATATATATGTATATATAAGTAGATTAGAATATAGTGGTTCTAGACCACTTTTGGGAACAACAGAATATTAATGTAAAATCTTTGTATAAACGAAAAAAAAAAAAAAATGTGAAATAAGCGCAAATTTCCTATTTATTTGATATTTTTTGTTTTCACATTAATTTTTTACGTTTGTACAAGATTTTAGATTGATTTTCTGTTGTCCACAAAAGTGGTCTAGATCCGCCATATTCTAACCTACTTATGTATTCAGAGTGATTCAGAAAAGTATGCAGAAACTGTTGAAGCTCATTCTACATTTTAAAATAATGAAAAAAGTTTGTAAAAAAATGGGTCCGGAAATGAGTTACAGCTAGTAAAGATTTCACCTGGATTTCAGCTCACTATGTAAAACAAGATCTTCATGAAATTATGGTAAGGTAGATAAGAGGCGAATTCAATTGTTTCTCGTGGTTTTTGACTTGATAAATAAAATGGGCCCCAGAACTGTAAATTATGTAGTTTTTGAGGAAAACCAGTGTCTAATGCAAAAATTGGAATGAAAGAACACATTTTTTCATCTTTGGGTAACATTAACTTTGTTACTTCACCAGAAAACAGAGTAAAATTTGTAGAACACTTTATTCTGAACAAAATGGTGTAAATAAAGCACACAGAAAGCGAATAGATGTTTGATTAAATGAATTTTTATTCATAACAGTACAAAGTAAAATTAACAGGAAAATATTAATCTAAACATTTGTTTAAAGTTTGTTATTGACGATGGAAGGTTTGAAAGGATAACAGGATTTCGGACATTTGTCATTGTTATATGTTAAAAAAGGGATATAATGATGGCAAATGTCTGAAATCCTGTTATCCTTTCAATCTAAACTTGTTCAACCAAATTACAGTAAATTTTCAAAAGTGTTTCCGCCGACTTCAATGCATTTTTCTGCTCATTTAAGGCTGGCTCTTGTTGCTTTCCATAGTTCAGATGAAGGCAATACTTACCACACCTTTTGCTCAACGGGAGGGAAAAAGAAAGAAGAGAGCTTGAAATATCTATTGAACAGCTCCTGCTAGTCGCTAGTTAGCTTGAAGCAGTGTTTTTGCTTATGTAGTGAGGTTTCTGAAAATAAGAAAGCAGAAGAAAGGTCCAGCACCAATGTTGTCCAGTTGCACAAATTACAATGGGGGTCCTTTGATGGCACACTCTAGAAGGTGCCGATAGTGGTGCCAAGAAGAAAAATGTTCTCTCTGGTGTTGTGCACTGTGATAAGGCCTAGACCCACTATCCAAAATTTGCAACAGCCAAAAGAGAGGCCAGGTATAATCTCTCTAGATGATGAGTTAAGAGTCAGCTATTCCTCCTTCAACCTGGCAACAGCCACCATCTTCTTGAATGTTTAAAGTGCATTTAACTTGTGTTGGTTAGGGCCGTTGGTTTTTAGTGGATCAGAATCTCACTCACCAGTTCTTATTGAAAATGATAACACAACTGCTCTAGATAACTTGTACAGTCAAACACAAAAGAATGTTTTATTTTATTTCACAAACCTCTCAGTCAAAGTCCTGTGTTGAAATATGGAGCTCCTTTTTCCTTTATGCAATATATTAATTATTTAGCAAAAGAGAATTTTAGCCTGTGGTAAGAATTTTATTCATTCATTACGTGAATCTTATATTAACTGTATTTAACCATCTTAGTGTGTTAGCATATCTATTATTGTTTATTGTTAATTGACATTCTTTTGTACATTAACATAGAGATAAGAACAAGGGTCATAGAAATACATTGTTAAAATTCATTAGCTAAGTATTGTCAGTCCATTGATAAAATTTATTAAGTTGATAGAAAGGATATTCTTGTAGTCAGTACTTCAGACATCGTCCAAACTGCAGCCTGTTGGTCTTCTTCAAGTACTCTAGAAGTGCATTCCAAGCTCCTGCGTAGGTCAATTTCCTGGCTGTCAGTCTGTACAGGGAGTTGGTAGCTCCTTGGTAGAGGCATGTCTGGTGTTGTAGTTGTGATTATTGGCACCGTTCTTGCTGCTTCGGGTGACTTGAGATGGAGAAGAGACTGCTTCCAGGATGTAGATTCACTACAATGAGTATGTTTAACTCTGCGAAGACTCGACAACAGGATTTTATAGGCTGGAGGCTCCTTAGAACCCTGATTACTCTTTTTTGGTGTATGAGGAGCCGCTGCAAGTTGCCTGTTGTAGTGCTCCCCTTCATGCTGTAATCCTGTACCAAATGTTAGATTTATAGAGAGTATAGTAAGCAATCTTTGAATACTTTTTATTCTGCGGATTACATACAATGCTGTGCTGAGCTTGTTACAATGGAAATCTATCTGGTCAGTCCAAGCAAGACAGTCTTCAATTACTATGCCCAGGTACTTTGAAGTAGTAGTTTCCTCCATACTTGGTAGTCTTCCTGTTGTTTCTTTGTGCTTTCTTAGAACAAACTGCTCCATTTTATTCTCATTTATAACAAGATCATTGTACTGTATCTAAAGTATAGTCTAAAATCCAAAGTATCTTCTTTAGTTGTAAGAATTTGTTTTTCTTATACAACTCAAACTTGAGTGTCACTTGATTATAAGTGAGATACTTACTTATTGAAGTATTTATCAATGAGTAGTAAGTTGAATATTATATGAAACTAAGAAGTGGGAGAATAGTTTGTTTACTTGTTACTGACATATTTACTATTTATTTTATTCTATGACTGTGTTAAAGTTAGGTGTTGCTAACATCTTCATATTTTTAGTACACCTCTGTTTGCAGGATGAAGAACTTGTGACTTACTTGAGACGACAGTTGGAGAACAAGGAGAAGGAGTTGTTCATTGTGGTCTCCACGGAAAACAGTGAAAAATGGTTGAAACAGGCAGAAGAGATTATTCCAAGATAGCAATTTATTTAGGTAAAATGAATTAATGTTGCTCGATTGTAATTAATTAATTGATGATAGTTTTTTAAGTAAAAGTTTTTTTTTAGGGTAATAAAAGGATGTTGAAGGTAAAAAAAAAATTATGGTTGCCTGTAAAGTCGGTTTTACGGGCGAAGATTTTACGTGACAACGTCTTTTTCTCGGTAGAATATTTATTGACATGAATATTATTAAATTGCACAATAGGAACAAGGAATTGAATGAAAATAAGAATTGCACAAATTTTAACTATAGAAATATATTTTGTTTACTAAAACATTGTACATAATTTGAAATTAATTAAAATTTGTTATTGTAAATGGTAAAGTTGAATAAAACATTTACTAAAATTGGAATTTGAAATTCTTGCTAAACACAGTTAAATTCTAACTCCGTGCGTGGTGATTGGTCGGTTTAGTTCGTTTGTTTGGTCGCACTGTTATGACAGGTTAGAGGTTATAATTTGTTATTTTAAATGTTTGACTAGCAATACGCGCTGTTTCTTCTCAATCGACTGAATTACGATTGATTGCAGAGTGATTTAAACTAATAATTTACTTAACACTATCAACATTTGTCAATAGTATGACATAACCTATAAACTCAGTTTCTCAACTTTTGTGTCAATCTAACAATTAATCAATCAATCATAGTTTACGATAATGAAATATCAGTGTACAATTATTTACCTTTATTGTTGTAGTTGTTGTAAATGACGAATCTAAGCACTCCACATTTTCACGAATAAACATAGTTATTTGCTTTATCCCGTGCGGCGGACCCACAGTTATCTGCTTTATCCCGTGCGGATCCCGTGCGGCGGACCCACAGTTATCTGCTTTATCCCGTGCGGCGGACCCACTGGACGGGCATCGTAACGTTACCGGCGTTACACTTTTTCATGAGTGACTCCGAGCCGCAACCTAATATAAGACGTTGTCACGTCAAAAAATAAAACAGATGCAACATGTTTTTTCCCTTCCATATGGCACCTGTTAAATTGATGCTCAAATCTAAGCTCACCCATAAGTAAATAGTCCTTCTGGCTCAGTCGGAAGAAGTAGGTATGTGTTCTTTAAACCTTTTATTAAAATTTCTACCAGTTTGCCCAATATATTGAACACATACAAGCTTTGAAAACAAATAACATGTCTACAATAAAATCTAATTTTGCTTAACACATTGGAAACTGACCATAACTACACAAATATTGAAAAGAACATGGAAATTTTAGATATCGAAAGAATAGGAGAGAAATTAAATACAAAAGAAGAATTACATATCTATCTAAATTATAATAAAGATCCTCATAAAATTTTAAATAGTAATCTGAAAAATAAGACAAATCCAATTTTTGAAAAAAATTATAAAATATTAAATACAGATTACTAATAAAAACATTACAACTGTGTCATTTAAATTTAACATATGTTTAAATGGTCCATATGTGTCTATTTAATTGTTTATTATTTACTTATTTAGAGAGGTTAATGTACACTGATGATGGTGGAAAACTGAAACACGTGTATGTCAATAAAAAGATTTTAAAAGGGTTTTAGTTACTTTTCATTACATTAATATATACTATAGATTACTATTTACAAGGTAAATCGCAGCTGCCTTGAGTTATATATCATCACTTGTGATAATACTAAAACTAATCTGTAGTGTCATTTTGCAGATGACGGTGCGCAGGTTACCAGCTCAACGGTTATCTCATCGTGGACCTAATTTTTGTGATTCACAGTTATTTTTCAAAACACATTTTCAAAATTAGTTAATAAAGTAATTTTACAGAAATATAAGATGAGTATAAGTATAGTTCAACTATAAATGAATAGTATTTGTTTTCGTTATTAGTTTGTTCCATTTCGATGTTGTAATAATTTAAAATTATTAATTAACTTATAATTTTGTTGTAAAATGAGTTGTGTATTATATACTATCTGCAGTGTTTGATGTAAATTTCTTTGATCACTGCCATCTATGTTCTAGTATTCTTCTACCGATATGTGAGAACTTAGCTTAAATTAAACAGTGTCTAATACGATAACATAGAACAAAGCTCTTAGAAATTTAGCAGTAAAAGGATCATTGACTTAAAGTTCTTTTTATACCATGTGCAGCATACTCAAAATTCTACCCCTGCTGGGTTTTATAAATTATAGACATAACAATGAAACTTCAATAGGTCTACTTTTCTCATGAATAATCTTTTAGAAATCACTTCCTTCCCTCAAAGAACAGGCCTACTCTTTTAAAACAGTTTTCAATTAGCAATTCCTTATCGAATGTGTCGTTATGCATTCAAAGGATATTTTTGTGGAAGTAGGAGGTCTGTATCCTTAATGTGTAATAAACATATTTCTGGTTGAAGGTTTTTGGTTGAATATGTATAAAAAAATTTATTAAAAATGAATAAGTACTATAATTTCAAGTGCAAAATGCTTAGGTGTAAAAGAATTAAAGCCCAACAGTTTTACCCGGATCTTCCTTTATATTTTGACTAATCAAATGCATTGCAGGGATCTCACTCAAGCTTTGACATCTCTGTTGAGGTTTCAAAATGGGATTTCCTTTATTTTTTTCTTGAAAGAGTTTTTATAACACCAAGTGTTGTGAACCCATATTTTTCTGAATATTTTTGTGAAATTATTGAAATATATAACCAATTAAATATCCCAATCATCAAATTTCTGTGATATTTTGTGATTGTTTTCCAATGATCTAAATTAAAAGGAGGGTGATATTTGAATTTTTTGAATCAGGGTACTCTCTCCTTTAGAGGACAGCTTCCCAAAATTTGGAATATTCAAATGGCTTAATGATATACAGTAATTGCACAGTAATGATGTACAGTAGTATTTTAATTGTTCTATCTCAAACTGAAAACTAGTAGGAGAACAGAATCTTGATGGTGTCACTAAACAAGTTTTGAGATACAAAAATAGTTTTTGTGTTAGAATTATAAAACTTCACGTATTTTAAAAATAATCTATGTCAGTGCTCTTTGAAAGTTGAAATTCCATGTGTTGAAAGCACCTAGAGCAGCCCGCACAAAAATACTCCCAATGGCATTAACAGCGATGTTGCCATATCGCTGCTGGCCACTGATGTTGAGACAGATTACTGATTTTTCAAAACTGTCTACAGTGTCTGGCGTAGGATGTAGAGGGGAATTAAAATGCAACACTTATCGTCGGATTATTTTGGTATGGGTTGTTTTAGTCACTTGTTTATAGGAATTGAGTCAGAATACGAGTAATATTTCATCAATGTCAGTTACTGAGGAAAAGCAACAATCGTGCGAATTTGTGATTTTTAGGTTGAACAAATAAAATCGCAAGATCTGTTAAAAGATGTGTGTTTTAATGCCAAGTTTTCGAAGCAGAATGAGATAAGTCATTGTCGTTCTGCAGTTTTAGACCCTAAGTGTTCAAATCCTGCGAAACTTCTGGCAAACATTATTGAGTGTACCAATTTACTGTGACAGTTCTCTGTTTTTCCAGCTTCATTATGCCAGTGGTTCTACATTACTTTCTTTAGCATTGTTTTTCACCGGTGTTGAAGTCTGCTTGTTTTTAAACACTCATGTGTCTCTCTTCACCAATTGAAACATCATAAAATGATGTGTAGGCCTTATCACGTGTAAAACGTTTACATATGGTCTGTAACCACCACCATTAAGCATTTGGAATGTTTACAGTTGATTCTTATCTTTTTGTTCGTCTGTAGAATTGAGAGTCACATAACGGGAAACAAGTTTTCTAACTCCTACAAAATGATGTAACATACTAGTTTGTGTTACAGTGGATCCAAACCATACTGAAGCTTCGATCAAAGTCTGAAAACACTTTTGTGCTCATTAATCATAGTAGAGACACACAGTCCATTTTCTGAGTGACTGTAACCGTGGAATGTGGATGTTTACGGAATGAACTACAAGCTCCCAAGAATTCAGAATACCACAGAAATGTAGTCGCACTCGATGGTGTTTACACAAATGGCACGATAGAGCCATTCTTTGTACTTTTATTAAAATAAACTGACTTTAAAGTTATATAAAATCATAGCTCGAAAATTCTCTCTTGATAAATCTATGACTTTAAGACAGTGAACTTTGTGTTACAAACAACATTGTGAATTGTGTTGTAGACAACACATGTACCCATACTGCTGTTGAGTAACTGACACTTGAACAATCAGGAAAGGTTGACAAGATTATCTATCATAGAATGCAGTTTACTGTATCTCAAAACTTTTGGTATGACTTTTGTATAATACATAATACGCTCATGAACAAATAAACCACGTTGTGCTTAATTTTAACAATTTTGAAGAGCTCTTAACCTCTTAATAATTTTATATCTTAAGTCTATAGTTATCTACAGAGTTCCTGGGTTTAGACTATAACAACCTTTCAAGTCTTGATGAATGTGTTTGTTGTGAATTTGCTTAAGAAATTCAGTTGAAGACTTGTGTCCTATTTGGATGGTGTGTTAAAGTTGTCAGGATGGAAAATTAATTTTTAAATATGTACAAAACACCTGAAAATAATTTTGTTACTATGTTTTATGTGTATTTATCTTCGTATTGAGATATGTAAGAGTTATATTAATACTTGGTTAATCATAGAATATTTCGCTTTAATTTTTGTTCATGTGACACATGTTTCTTGAAGTGAATTCTTGTTTTCTTGCAAAACATGTTTACGTTTTACCTGAAAAGTTTAAAAGTGGTTCCAGCCTTTTTCTCAGAAAGGCCTCATAATTTAGATAATAGTGTTAAAATCTATATTTTATTGTTGTTTTTATAGTTTGATGAATAAGTACAAACACAGTTGAAACTTGTTGCAATAATACTAATGTGAGCATTACCAGAATGTTTCATCATGTTAGCTCCACGTTATGAATGTAGCCTAATTAAATTCAATCTCAGTTTACCCTAAAAGCCCAAAAACATTCAAGGATCTATTTAGGTGTAAATATTTTAAATTTGATGTCAATAACATGGCACATCATTCCAGTTTTTTACAGTAGAAACAAAAAAATATAGAAATCTGGATAAACATAATGTTGATGTTTTATGCGTGAATTAAAATCTTCTTGAAAGGACTCGAAAACATCATTACACCTCTGTAAAATAAAGCTTTTAAATTCAGAGTAGGTAAGTGATTACAATACATTTTTATTGATTCAGGTTTTCTTCACTTAAGCATAAAAATTAGAAAAGAACCAAAAAAGTCATTAATTTGAACAAAATGAATAGTGACCCTCATACCGTTCAAAAACATCCACGTCTTTTCCTGATATTTGTGAATTGTAATACAATTGCACTAATTTATTTTATTTTAAGTATTTTTTATGATTTGTGTAATATTTTAATATAAATGCTCAATAATTTATATTTATCAATATTTCAAAAATACAGTTTAAATATCCATATTATATTTTCTTACAATATAAAAAAATGATGTAATTATTATGTTACTAGTAATAAACAAGTTGTTGTTGAAAGTAAAGAAAAAACAATATGTTTTAAATGATACTAAAAGCATTTCCTAGGTTATATGGATTGTAAAGTTCCTTACAAAACAATCTTGTCCTTCCAGACAGGAAAATAAGATTTAGAAGCAACATATGTTCTGTCATTTGCCAAGGTTGTACCCTTTCCCCCTCTGTAGCCTACAAATATTTGTCTGTAATGCAATTTTGGCACTACAGAATTATAATTTCTTTAATGATTTGACATGATATAGGGCAAAATGGTTCTTAAATTCTTGTGCACAGTGGGGTAGTTTCGTCTCGTTGAACCAAGAACCAAGATGGCGTGCTGTTGTTGGCCAATAGGTTGTGATAGAATACGATTAATGGCTCACCAGTAATTCTGGCTCAATGGCAATAATTTCTGTTAATCAATTTCTGTCATGACAAATAGAATTGTATTCTCTGTTCTCTGTGTACAAAGTACCTTTGACTTTACAACTTCTGGAATGGCCGTGGTTTGTCTTTGGAAAATTATTCATTAAAAGTTTATTTCATGTATGGAGGATTTCCTATTTTGAAATGTAATGTTCGTTTTTCTTACAAATAACAGAACTGACAATCTTTTACTTACTGCTTTTAGAAAAACTGAACGGCAGCATTCTTTCAACACAATGTTTTGTTTATTAAGAATTTTTGATGTTGCTGTATGAAAGTTTAGCTTATTCAGGTGTACTACTTAATTAATCTACTTAATATTTCTACCTCTGCATAGATTGAAAGTTAATATATTTTAAATAAGCTAATTTTCACTGATAGTTTAGTTGTAACTTGCTATTGTAAGTCAATGTCAATCTAACAAAAAGGGCTAATTTAAGAACTAGGTCCTCAGAAAAATAGTAAAATTTAAGTATGATTGAAGTTTGTGGTACTATTATGTATCAGAAACAATTTCAATTAACCGGTCTTTTGAAATTTGTATTATAAAAGATGTTAAATTGGGTGGTTTATTCAAATTTTGTTTTGGATAAATACAATTTTTAAGTCCATTGTCCATGTCCAGCTAGAATTCCAAAATGTCGTCAAGGCAACATTAAATATACAGTATAAAGACTATTTAAATATGATTATAATATTAACGTCTTTTTTATATAAATATTATAGACTTAAAATTATTTGGGCTACCCTTTTTTAAGCCCCTTGTGTCATTCGATATTGCGGATAATTCTAATTGTTTTGTTCAGTTTTGATATTTGAATGATGCATGTTTCACTGTATTTTAAACTAGATGTACCGAATCATTCACGGAAACAACTTGTAAATCTTAGAAAAAATAGATCAGTGTTACTTGTTGGATGACCAACTAATGCAAGTAC
Source organism: Homalodisca vitripennis (assembly GCF_021130785.1). Taxonomy (NCBI): domain Eukaryota; kingdom Metazoa; phylum Arthropoda; class Insecta; order Hemiptera; family Cicadellidae; genus Homalodisca; species Homalodisca vitripennis. Next base: position 40,542,748 of record NC_060214.1, read on the forward strand.
CTATTATTGTGTGTCTTACCAGTTAAAGATTTGGTTAGAAGATAACTTTTTGTACCCCTCAATAACCAATACACACAATATCTTTGTGAAAATTATGAATGTTCTGTCCCACAAATATTATTTGTTATTTATGTTCTCACATAATTATTTACGACATTTGTGTGTTTTTTGGTTTCTGCGTTGCTAATTCTCTTTCGACGGTATTGCATCTTTGTCTAGTGACAAATGTGGGTATTTGTCAATGAAAGGCGAAGTGAGTGCTAAAATTAATTAGTAATTTGTAATTAACATATTCATAGTTTAAAATACATAAAACATGAAATAATGAAACTACACAATATTTCTCAAAATGGTCCATAATTAGGACTGTAATTATCCCTTTTTGTAAGATTGACCCTTACTTGAGTTACATTATGTAAATAAATGTTTAGATTTATTTGTTACCAGAGTTAGTTGTTATATCAAGCAATAATAAATTGAACTTTATTAAGTACAAAGGTTGTTTATTTACCTGTACAAATATTCAACTTGTACAAATTTTGCAGAGGAGTAAAACTAAGCGTAATGGGTAAATAGGCCAGGGAAGCAGAGCTGCGGAGTCAGTGACTACACAAGTAGCAGTGGCTAAAGCTGCGATCGGTGATGTGGCCAGGTAATCTAGAGCCCAGCTTAACTAGAGATGTCAAGAAGAAGTTTGAGAGATAAATCAATAGAGTCCTGTTGGAGAGTCTGTAGGTTTGTGTAAGTCATAGTGTCGACATGAGAATTTGAAATCGATTAAAGATTGAAATTTAGTGAAGAGAAATAGTTTTACCAAGAAATCCACAGAGAAATAAAAAGTGGAGTCGAAAGGAAGATTGTCAAATATTGAAAGCCTAGACTTTGAAGCTTGAGTTGATTTGGAGGAGTTTAGGTTGGCCAACTGAATCATTGATTGAAAGTAAATAATCTTTACACCTGCCCAGTGGTGAGTGAACTATGTTTATTTGTGCCAGTTAGGAATTTATAGCCCACTAAAGTTAGTTATTGGATATTATAAACCTAGCCTGTGCATTTTTATAACCTACAAACCATAATGCAATAATAGTAATCTTTTCGGCTTGGCTAGTCTTTGTTATTTTAGTACACTTTGAAATTAAAACATTTATCAACATAAATATTTATCTTGTAAACTGTGTGTTTATAATTAATTGATCAGATTTTTCTGTTGCATCAATTGAATATAGACTGGTGTAGCTGGCATAAACCTGCTTGGCAGTATTACAATTAGAAATAGAAGGAGCATGTAGGCTGTAGGGCAGTTTGAGGTTGGATATTTATAGATATCCTGTTTATTAATTTTCAATGATATCACTAATTGTATGGAATAAAAAAAATTATGGTTGCCTGTAAAGTCGGTTTTACGGGCGAAGATTTTTACGTGACGTCTTTTTCTCGGTAGAATATTTATTGATATGAATATTATTAAATTGCACAATAGCAACAAGGAATTGAATGAAAATAAGAATTGCACAAATTTTAAACTATAGAAATATATTTTGTTTACTAAAACATTGTACATAATTTGAAATTAATTAAAATTTGTTATTGTAAATGGTAAAGTTGAATAAAACATTTACTAAAATTGGAATTTGAAATTTGCTAAACACAGTTAAATTCTAACTCCGCGCGTGGTGATTGGTCGGTTTAGTTCGTTTGTTTGTCGCACTGTTATGACAGGTTAGAGGTTATAATTTGTTATTTTAAATGTTTGACTAGCAATACGCGCTGTTTCTTCTCAATCGACTGAATTACGATTGATTGCAGAGTGATTTAAACTAATAATTTACTTAACTCTATCAACATTTGTCAATAGTATGACATAACCTATAAACTCAGTTTCTCAACTTTTGTGTCAATCTTACAATTAATCAATCAATCATAGTTTACGATAATGAAATATCAGTGTACAATTATTTACCTTTATTGTTGTAGTTGTTGTAAATGACGAATCTAAGCACTCCACATTTTCACGAATAAACATAGTTATCTGCTTTATCCCGTGCGGATCCCGTGCGGCGGACCCACTGGACGGGCATCGTAACGTTACCGGGCGTTACACTTTTTCATGAGTGACTCCGAGCCGCAACCTAATTTAAGACGTTGTCACGTCAAAAATATGTTTTATTTTCAAATACATCAAGTATTGAAATGACATCATATAGGTTGGTATAAAAGTTAGATAAAACATATCTAAGTTTGTTAAGTTGTATTGTTCATTGTCTTCTTTGAATGAACTCATTGAGTGTTTAAAGGATTCTCGACCAGCTAAGTAGTAAGAACAGTCTTTGGTTTTCTCCTGGTGAGGCATCTCAATTCTTCTGGTGAGCTATGGATCTTATGGCCCTCTTTTGCAAATATCAATACTGTATTCAATATGAAGATTTCTTGCCGAGGTTGCTCCCCACACCGTTAGGCCAAACGTAAAATGTGTTTCAAACAAAGAATGGTAGCTAATTTTTGCAGATGTGTCACTTATAAACTCTGTGTGTTTTCATCACATTACGTGAGATATTCAGTTTAGAGAAGAGATTGTCTATATGCTGTGACCAGGAAAGACGTTAATCGACAATGACTCCTGGATACTTCGCCTGGGTATTTCTTTCCAGATCAAGTATTATTGGTACTTCTTCATATCTCCCAAAAGCTAGTTAACTTGTTTTTTCTTTTTGATTTATCACCGTCATTTTAAAGGCAATATTTATAAGCTATGTTCAGTGCTGTGAATGATTTGATTGATCATAGCTAACTCCACTCAAGAGCTGGGTAGGTCATTGGGAAATATTGAAACTGTGCAAAATTTGTCTAGATGTTCTGATATGTCATTTGTGAACAGTATAAACAGTACTGTTTCCAATACAGACCCCTGGAGCATTCCTCGAGTTACAAACAAAGGTCTTGATCTGATTATTTCTGTGACTCCACTATTTGTCATTTTATCTGCTATTTGTTGTTATCTGCTATTGAACATGTTGGCTGTGCTCTTAATGCTTAATTTGTCTAACTTATTTATCATGACTTCAGACAATAAAATATCCTGCTCAGGTGCTAAGAAGAGGCCTGTAACAAGTTATCCTTCTTTTAAATTGTCAATTATGTAGTCTCAACCTCAATCAGGTTTGTTGTAATTGATTTCCCCTTGGTGAAACCATGTTGTGTGTTATTTAGTACTTAAAACTTATCATAGTGATCCAAAAGCCTTCTCAGAACCACTTTTTCTAGGATTTTAGTGAAAGTTGTTATTGCCCTGTAATTAGTGACCACAGTTTTTATGTTGTGGGTCAATTTTGGTAAGTTTTAAGGCTGAGGAATATTAGCGTTGACTCAATAATTTGTTAAACCACTTTTGTTTGTTTTTGTCACTGTAAACGAGATTGAGTGCATATATAAATGTATTATATTATAAATACTTTGTGTGGTTTGGAGGTTATAAATGTAAATCTAAAGCCCAGTTATTAGGTATAGCTGGTTTTATAATATGTAGTTCTGATTAGTTGGTTTTTAGTTATGTAAGCTCTAGTGAACCACAGCTCTTTGCAAGGTACTTCTAGAGTACTCATTATAATGCATAGGTAAAACAAATTCAGTTATACAACATTTTTTCAAGTATATTATTACTGATTTTATGGCATTATTCAACTTTGCATTGTTTGCCAAACTGCATTTGGCCTGAAGATATATTCCATCCCAATTATGGATGTAATTCTTTCTAAAAATGCTCAGGATAGACAAGATTAAGTAGCTTTGTTCTTGTCATTGAGCCGAGGTTGTACTACTGATATATGTAAAGGAAGTCTACTTTCCCTTCTCTGTCATCCTGCTTGTGTTAGTATTAAGGTGAAAGTGGATATAAAACCATCTCTCCTGTTAAGGTGTCATCATTAAAGTTGTTCAGGCCCGTGCGCATGGGGGGGGGGGTTTGGGGGTTCAAACCCCCCCCTTGAAGATTGGGATATATCATATTGTTTCCATATATCAGTTTAATTGTGCTCTATTGCGCCGTCAGTTTACGCGCATGCGCGCGCAAATATTTCCAATCGTTTGATTGCGCGCGCTTTCCGCCTGATTTGTGTTATATACTGTTTAAAAATTGGAGCTCCGACGCGCTACACAATTGGTCGCGCGGGACCAAAAACGGAGCGCGCATGCGCGGGGCGACAAGTGAAAAAGTTTTTACTTTGTTTAAAGAATGAGTTACAAATGTATTAAAAGTATGTAGTTTTACAATTTTATAATAAACTCATTTTCCATACGTATTAATTTTTAATCTATTACTTATTTAAGTTTGTTCTTTTTTATTTCATAAAATAAGTATAGAACCCCCCCCCCCCTAAATAAAATTCTGCGCACGGCCCTGAAGTTGTTTGAACTTGCGAGGACCTTTGATGAACAAAGATTATCAATCTGAAGCACATCATCGTAAGCAACTGTATTTTCGCAAAGTATTTTAAAGTTATTTTTGAGAAATGATAATATTTCATTAAGAACATCTCCATCTAAACAATGAGCTAAAATAGTCATTGGCCATCTAGTGTCCAGAAATTTACCTTGTAATCTTCAATTTAAAAAAATTATTGTGAACATTTAAATTTGTTATAAAAGTTAAATAATGCTGATACTATTTGAAACTTGTTTATTACTCTAGTTCATCTATGAAAGTTACAATATTATGCATTATAAAGGGTTTGTTTTACAGAGATGAATGATAAAAGGAAAAGTCTAGTATCAGTTATTATAATAGAAAGTTCTTATTTTTAGGTTGAGCTTTGGACTTTACTTGATGTACATCTCACATTACACTTTAAAACGATGTAGATCTTGCTTTACGAACGTTAAATGTTTTTACAATCTTTTTTGTCAAACTCCTTGTAGACCATCCTCCATTGGATGTGAAGAGTCACTAAGTACCTTAAAAATTATTCTTAAGTCCACTATTCGTTTACTAAGTTTAACTTTCACAAACTGAGCCAAGACAAAAGTATTAAACCACTTAGAACAGGACCTATATTATAAATGTTTCACATTTTAAACCAGTGTAATTTTTTAAAGAGTGAACCTGTTGAGATCAGATTTGTGGCATTATACTCTGCCTATAAATACCTTTTTAATTTGATATAATACTCTCTACCTATGCTCTCATTTAAGACTTCCTTCTGACTCCTGGCAAGTTATCTCCGTGACATGACAAAAAATGGTAGTAACTTCAAAAAGTAAATTTTAGGTGCAGTAATGATATACCAAGTTTTATTGTTTTACCTGTAATTGTTCGGGAAATATCAAGCCTGTGCGTGACTTTTTTTAACATCCTGTATATGTATAATATAAGGAAAAATATAGTAATAGGTACATGCTTAAAATTTAAATAAACATTTATTGTAAATTTACTGAATTTTTCTTTGTTTTCTTGATGTATAAACATAAACCGACTAAATTAACTTGTGAAACACTCGTACGCAGTGAAAACCAAGCACATGATAATCTCTACAAGTGTGTTAGGGTCCAACAATACTAAGCAGGGACAGCTGGTACTTGTGAGGGTTAGAACGAGTATTGCAGGGCCAGATAAGAAGGGTGAAGGGTAGTCTTGTATTTTCCTATGTTAAAAACGTGCCCACGATGTAAATGTTCGCTTACACATGCAAATGTAGTGGCATGTTCTTCTAAGCAAGGGAGCATTATAACTGGAGTACACTTGGAGCTGTATTTCTGTAAAAGATAAGCTCTGAATTTATTTTCACAACTGCATACAGATTCTTAAAACATTTTCTAGTTACAGGAAAATGAAATTCTAATGTAATGACCAATATTTCAGCATTGTAAGGTTTGAAGTTTATTTTTTATTTTAATTTGTTTTAAAATTATGTATTGTCTTCAAAAATAAATAATGGCCAACCAAACAAAGAGGAGAGTTGTCAGATTATTAATTTAAAATTACATTCACATTTCAGTATACAACCATTTGGGATAAAAAACTGCAAGATAATTTTATGAAAGTATTATAACATTTTGGGAGCATTTTAGTATGTTATATCCTGAAGAATTAAACATAAAAATAGAAATAATGATAAATACCTCTATGTTATTTTCCTCCTGTAGTATACATATATGTCTCTAAGAAAGCTTTATTCTGTTAATTTTTATGAGGCCTGTTTGAAAAATTATAAATTGAGATTATTGCCAAATATCTGAGTAGCCACACAACTCAGGCTGAGAATAGTTTTTATCAGTTTATGTAAGAATTTCTCAATTTAAAATTTTTGAACTGTACATTGTGGAGGCAGAACGAGTTTTTTCATTAATATTATGTTTTTAACCAGATTTATTACAACATTTTTATAGTATTATATAATAAATTAATTTGTATACATTAAATTATGATCTTTTTACTAAGGTAAACTACCTGTTCCATCCGTAACGTACCATCATACCATCATATTTATAAAAAAATAAACTAAAATTCCAATTTCGGTTGCAGTACTAAACTGTATTATAAATGTAACATATAAAAAAGTGTAACAAATTTAAAATGTTGATACTGATATATACTGCATCACAACCCATAGCAATCTCTACAAATACTTCCTCTTCATCAACTCACCCGCTTTCTGACCCACATTCATTAATACCCACACCTTCACCTGCCGCACCGACAACCCCCTCGACCCCCGCCCATTACAACACACCCATAGCAATCTGTACAAACACTTCCTTTTCATCAACTCACCCGCTTTCTGACCTCGATGCATTGCTGCAAGAAAATACACTTCTGAAGGAAGAAATAAAACGCCTACAGACCGAACTAAAATCCATATTAGACCATGCTATCGAGTCAGACCAGCGCCTTAGTCTATACACATCCGAAATTTTTGCATCCGCAACTTCCCAGTCATCAAAACCCGTAAAAAACCAACGACGGTGCGGTACAGTGTGACCCAATCCCTCTAACCACCCAAGAAACTCAAACCCTTCCTGTTTCAATCCCAGTTCCTGACCATAGCAATGAAATTATAGACAGTTTAAAAATCACAGTAGAAGTATTGGAGGCTGAAGTTGAATGTTTGAAACTGCAACATACTCAGTGCGTCTGCAATAATCCAAATGAAACCTGGAAACTCGTAAAACACAAAAAAAAAAACAAAAAATCCATTTCCTGTCCTTAAGCACCCCTCGAAACAGTGCAAACCAGGTAATTCACAGCCTCCTAACCCACCTAAAGTTTCGAACCTGACACCATTTTCACCACCAAAGCCTACCAAAATTTCAATTAAATGTAAAAATAACAACCGAAAACCAAAACCTCTTCCACTACCTGTATCTAACCCCATACCTTTCGAGTCGGTTGTGATCGAGGGAGATAGCCACGTCCGCCACATCGCTGGAATGACATCCCAGCTCCTCTCTCGACGCGTTTCCGTGACAGGGGTCTGCAAGCCTGGGGCGAGGCTGCTTCAGATCACCTCATCCCAACCTCAGCCGGTGACGAAAGGGACTCGATGCAGCGTCCTGATCGCCGGAACCAATGACCTTGCGGCCGGGGAGCAGCGGAATATATACGACAACCTGGAGAAGAGGATCACGTCCGTAGCTTCTCACAACAGGCTGATTGTCGCCACGCTGCCCCATCGTCACGACTTGCCCTCTACGCACGATATTAACCAGCACACCGCCCTCGTGAATGCCTATATAGAAGAACTGGCTGCTAGGCACCACATCTCTGTCCTAGATATGAACAGACTGCAGCGGAAGCACTTCACGAGGCACGGGATGCATCTTCACACTAGAGGGAAGTGGCAGCTGGCCAGACTCGTCGTGGAGGCTCTTGGCGGGTTGAGCGCCTCGCCTGCTGCGGCCAGGAAGGCTGAGGTTGTTCCTGACACCCTCATTGCTGTCCCACCAATGCTGCCGCCGCCGCCGCCGCCACCACCGTCACTGCCGCCGTCACTGCCACCGCCGCCGCCACTACCGTCGCTGTCGTCGTCACTGCCACCGCCGCCGCCACCGCCACCGTCACCGCCACCGTCAGACTCTATACAGTTGACTCCAGGGCCCCCGATGCCGACTATATCTTGTGACGACGCCGTGAAGGAAGATGAAAGAAACGGCCCTGTTGTCCATTCTGCAGCTTCAAATTTACAAGAGCAAAGAATTGAGACTGTTTTTTTAGGGACCCCTCTTTAAATCAGCGGACAAAATTGGCAAAGAATCGCCATCAAAAACGAACAAACTCTAAAATTTACAAACAAATTGAACTGAAACTGCTTCATCAAAATGCTCAATTCGCAACCAACAAATTGGAAGAAATTCAACTCATGTGCGAGGATCTCAAAACAGATCTTCTTGTTGTCACTGAAAACGGTTTCAACAGTGATAACATCGCACTGTGCAAAATTCCAAATTACAAATTGGCTTCCGCGTACTGTAGACCCTACTCCAAAGGAGGAGGGGTTGCTATTTTTATAAAACAAAATTTCACGTTTGCCCCCTTTCCAATCCAAGAATCACTCGAAAAAGATTATGAAGCAGTCGGAATCAAAATTCAAACAGACAAATCAAAATTAGTAGTGATCGGAATATATAGGTCTCCCAGTGGAAACGAAGATATTTTTTTTCTCAAAATTCGAACAATTACTGACATACCTGATTGATCAACATCAGGAATATGTCGTGATGGGGGATTTTAACATTGACGCGTTGGACAACACACACCATTCCACAGTTCGATTAGTTGATTTACTTAGGTCATTCGACCTGGAGTTGTTAGTCAAAACTCCGACGAGAGTGACGGCTACAACCCAATCAGCTATCGACAACATCATCACCAACCATCCAAGTGTCGCGGTGTCTGTGGTAAACACAGCTATATCTGACCACTACGGGCAAGAAGCTGTCGTCAGTGGAATGAAACTTGAAAGGGAGCCCAAAATTAACCAAACAATAAGAGACAAGGCCAGAAAACATCGCTCACCTCAACACTTCCCTGTCAACAGAAAAGTGGAGTTTCCTTCACTCTTCTCAATCTGTAGAGCAGCAGTTCAAAATATTTAACGACGTTTCCTAAATTTCCATATTAAACACATGCTGCCCTACAAAAACGATTAATATTTGCGAAAAAACGTCAAAAAACAGATGGATCACAAAAGGTATTCTGGTCTCGAGAGAGAAAGTGAAATTTTTCTCTGAAATTAACAAACGTACTTGTAATGAAAATTTCAAAACATTCTTCAAAAAATACAAAAAAATTTACAGGAAAGTGATCCAAGCTGCGAAAGCATACGATGTCTCCAAATCTATTCTATATTCTAAAAATATTTCAAAAACAACTTGGGACATCATTAATAATAAAACAAAAGTTAAAAAACAAATCAAAATTAAAAATGGGAATATACTTGTGGAGGATGGAACTGAGGTTGCCAATCAGTTTAACGAATTTTTCGCATCCGTTGCTGTTGGGCAAAGTCCTCGGCCGACTGAACCGCAAGTACGTCCCTCGCGAAGACAGAGTCCAGCAGCCTCAATGTTGCTGACGCCTGTCACTGAGGATGAGCTTCACCGAATTATTCAGCAGCTCCCAGCCAAAAAGTCAAATGATCTTAATCTAATGTCCACATGGCTCATCAAACAATGCTGCAAGCATTTGGTGAGACCTTTAAACAAATTTGTAAATTCTTCATTCCAAACAGGAGTTTTCCCCTCCCTCCTGAAAATTGCAAAAGTTGTTCCAATTTTCAAAAAAGACGATCAATTTTCAATCAATAACTATCGGCCTGTCTCAATTTTGCCAGTATTGAGCAAAATTTTTGAAAAGCTTTTTTCTCATAAGAATGCTTCAATTTTTGGACAAATACAGTCAGCTCTCATATGAACAATTTGGATTCAGAAAGGGCAAATCGACGACAGACGCAGTAGCGAGTCTTGTCGATATGATTGTAGAGGGAATAGAATGTCGGAACCACACAATGAGTGTGTTCTTAGACTTGTCCAAAGCATTCGACTGTGTTGACCATAGCATACTGCTCGACAGACTTGGGTCCCATGGCATCAGAGGCGTGCCCCTTAAATGGCTTAGCTCATTTCTAAGTCATAGATCCCAAGTTGTCCAAATATAAAATCAATTGTCAAAACCAATAGAACTGAGGTACGGTGTTCCCCAGGGATCCATTCTCAGTCCTGTGCTTTTCCTGCTTTATGTCAACGACATAGGATCATCACTTCTGCATGGAGGACTAGTGCAGTATGCTGATGATACGACTCTCTGTTTTAGTGCAAGATCAAGTGAAGTGTTGGAACAACAGGCCTTTGTTGACATCAATAACTGTGTACAATACTTCCAAAGCCTCAATCTCACAACAAACTCCTCAAAATCCAACGTTTTAAATTTTGCCTTGCGCGATGTAGGCAACCATTGTGGATCTGCCGTCTTGTTAGCTGATTCCACACTGGAAGAAGTCCTCTCTTCAAAATTCCTAGGAATACACCTTGATCGAGGGTTGACTTGGAATGAACACATCAATCATGTTTGCGCAAAAATTTCCTCAGGCATTTATGTCTTGAGATCCTTAGCAAAATACTGCCCAAGTCAGGTACTGATAACGGCGTATTATGGCTTAATTTACCCCCATTTGTCTTACGGAGTGGTCCTGTGGGGAGCGTGCGCAAGCTCTCAGTTTCAGAGAGCATTCAAACTCCAAAAAAAAGCTATTCGAATAATTGCAAAAATAAAATTCAGAGAGTCGTGCAGGCAAGCTTTTAAGGAATTACAGCTGTTAACTCTCCCGTGTCTGTACATTTTAGAAACCACTTTGTTTTGTATGTATAAGTGTGCCTTAACCAGAGGCCGGGACATACATACGCATGAGACACGAGGTAGAGAATTACTACGAACTGCAAGCCACAGAACAGTGGTTTTTGAACACCTGCCCTCGCAGGCAGGTATTAATTTTATTAACAGACTGCCAAATTCAATAAAAAATTCCCCAACGCCCAAGGCGTTCAAAAGGCGCCTTAAACATCTCTTGGTGTCACAAGCATTTTATAATGCAGGGGAGTTTTTGGCATTTAACTGGGAGACCGCCCAATTACATGACTGATTCTGCTGTTTAAAGTGGGATATATTGGCGAAGGATGAAAGGTGCATAAGTGTAAAATTGTATGTGTAAATGAGAATTTTGTAGCATGAATGTAAAAAATTTTAGATTAAAATTTGTGACGTTTGCTATACAGTGTAATATTGTCGCTGTAATAAAGCTGATTTGATTTGATTTGATTTGATATTGATATTGTTGTTTTTTTAACTTCCATGAATTTGGATTACCTTTAACAATATAATATGCATTTTCCAATATTGTCCCGTCTGTAACAAAAATTCAATCATAGAAATACTTTAAAGTATTTGTATTCCATAAATATATTCTAGACTATAATAATGAATAAAAATATTATTGGCTTTATAAATCTACATTTCAAATCTGCCAAAAGAATGTGATACAAAAAGGTTTAAAATACTCAGAAATGTTTCCAAACGTAACGATGGGATGGCTGTAATGTGAAAGTTATTTATTTGGAATTTGGAATGTAAATTAACAACAATAGTTTTTTAAAGATATTTAAAAGAAAAAAAAAAACATTCACCTCATAGAATTCAGTTTTGTGCAAGTGGTTTAAAATACATCGTGATTTAAAAGGAATAAGCCAATAATAATTAATTACGTTGCAGTAATTGGTTTTACTCTGAGGGGGGTACATCATATTACTGTTGGTTATAAATATTTAATATCAAATCATTGCAAACGTTTATTTGACTGGCAAGCAAAATTAAATTTGTTATTATTATTTACATAGCAAGGGAATTTACAGACATAACCGAGTGCTAAATAGATGAGTAATTTTAATTGTTTCACCATATTAGTCTCACAAATCTTTTGAACTACCAACCTTATTTTAAAAGTAAATTCAGATTCTTGTTAAATTTAGGAGAAATTAGCTATTAGCATAAGCCATCCAGTGAAATGTAGATTCTAAAGATATTTAAGGTACAGATTTACTACATCCGTTACTAGAGTACCGTACTGATCAGGAAAAATTTTTCTAATTAAATTTTTGTAGTTCTGGGTAAACATGTCTCAATATTAACTTCGTATTCTGCAAGACAATAAGTAAATAATTATATTTGCCTATGTATATTTGATATACACCTATTTTACATTTGTATACATTCACCATTTTAACTGATATAAAACTTCCCTTATATATAATTATATTTGATTTTTTATTTTCGGTCGTAGTTGATGACAGAGTGGTCTAAGAAGTCAGTCATTGTATCTAGATTGGAGACAATGCAGGTTCAAATCCTGTCTGAGACCTTAGCACTTTAAATCATTACCTATATAATACTCTATTGACCCTCCTCCTTATTCTGTGTGATAAGATCCTGCATAGGACATTCATTAGCCCATGAGGAAAGAGATTAGCCTTTCCTTTGTTTAAAAAACAGAAAAATATAATTTTCTTTTAAATAAGTATACAAATATAATTTTTAAACTGTGTGATATAAACTTAAAAATATAATTTAAAACTTGTCTTATTTATTACTAAGATGAAATAGAAAACTAATAAATAATTACAAGTCATTATCAACATATTATTTCTAAACAGTATAATTTATATTATCGAAGCAACCACAGTTGTTACAGAGGGAGAACATTAATTCAATAACATTTTGTAAAAAATTATAAAAAATCATTGTCACATTATTAGTATCAATATATTCTACTTATTGTTCATACCTTATAAACTAATAAGTATGTAAAAACTAGCTTATACTGGTTCGTATTAATTTTGAAATTCCATCTACCTGATTTGGCCAATAATAGGTATAAAATAAACCCTAATAAATGTGACTTGTAACAATCACCAATTGTGGGACGGTTATGACAAGTTCAGTAAAGTTTGGGGTAACCAAGAGATGTTCCAAACAATGTACAATACCACGCGGCTTGTTGAATGCAAAGCACTCATTTTCTGTAGAGCGTCTACAACACATGGACTGAAGTTGTGTCTGGGGAGTTGTAAAACAAGCAAATGGACACAAAGATAGGATCCTTTGTATAGCAGTACAAAACATTGTTTTTTATGCCAATCGTAAAGAAATACTGAATCTAGAGGAATATTTTAAGCTCCTATTTTCCTGTTTACGTTGGTGGGTTTACGATAAGTTGATTTTGTAATGCAATCCATTTTGAACTGGTGGTCTTGAATAGACCTTGACTTTCCCCCCACTACAACAATGCTAAATCTCTCGCTACTTTACGGCCTTATCGTTTTGTTATGAGAGATGTCTCATTTTAAGATATAGGTAATAGGCTAGTATAATACGCATCCAACTGCTTTTTAAAACTTTTTGTAACGTATATTCTTTTTTAATATTTAATCGGTGAGATATTCATACGTTTTAGATTTATACTGAATAACTTTTAAAAATACCGAAATATGTAAAAAGCGTTTGGATGCGTATTCCTTACAAGTTTAGTTATGATGGTGATTTCAGTGAGTGTTCTGAGGTCGGGGAATAATTCAGTTAGTTCGGAGATTGGACGCTAGGCTGTGTAACGTAAGTTTGATTGTTATCGTTCAAATATTTGCTAACTGACTTAGCACTCCACAGATGGCAGTCTGAGCGCTCGCTTTCCCGTGCCTAAATTTATAGCATTAGATGGATTATCTCTTGTGCGACTAATACAATCAAAGTAAATAGAAACCGTATTTTTTTAAAATTTTTTCGAACTTATATTAAGTGAAAAGAAAGTTATGGTAATAAAGTTAATATTTCACCATTATTAGAAGTATTAAAAACGTACAAACATTTCAAAATTACGGAAAATCACTCTGAATTATAGATAAAACATAAGAGGGTAGAACAAAAACTAAGCTGTTTATTTGATTTCTCTAACATATCTTACATTTTGTAATTTAAGAAACCAAAAAGTACATATAATTTTAAATAGAGAAAACTTTCTCCAGCGTTAACCAACTTGACTGTATCCCAATCGGGCTTGTCAGAAGGAAAGTTGTGTTTGGCAGAGTTGCGGGACCAAGCGGGCTTGATTGCATTTTGTGGTCGGCCGTATTTGTGACGTCACACTGAACAAGCCCGTGGTTTGTTCATGTCAAACTCCCTAAACACTGCTCTATTAGAGGCGCTTTGGAAATTTTTACCATGGATTTTTTGACTGATGTAGTAAAGTACTGATGTAGCATGTAGTAAAGTATAGAATTTCTATATTTGTGTTTCAAAATTGATCATTAAAGAAATACTAGATAAATATATAATAGAATCAACTGTAATGAAAACCATTTTATGTGTCGTGTATTATAAATTAAAAACCACAAAACAGATAATCGGTAAAAGATGAAATAAGATAAATCTTCGGTGGTACTGTTCTTGTTTTCTTACAATCCGAGGTACAGAAACCCGAAATGTAGATGAATTGTTTTGAAACATTATTTTGTTAATACTTTTTGTTATACTCCAATATTGCTTTAGCTATTGCAGGATTACACTAAAATAAAATAATGTTCCCTTTTTTTGTTAAACTGTGCCAGATTTAGTTTTGTATTAAACAATACATACATACATGCTAAAATCTATTTTACACAACAACACGGCTGAACTGACAGAGGTCCAGTAATACCGTTACACAAGTTTGTATGGGCAGCTGTCCTAACCTCCTTTACCGCAAGTTTAATTAACGCACGTTCCAGTGTAAACGTTAATTCAGCAGAATTTATGTTAATTTTAGATGCTACGCTTGAATGGATTGTTCTCAATTAATGTTTAATTGTATATAAATTTGTTATGAATATAAAGTGTAAAGAAAATACAAATATCTAACTCAACTATCCATAGCATCCAGGTTTATTGCTCTTGGATGTCATTTACCAGACGTTTACTTAGTAGTCATTTCCGCCGGAAATCACTCCTTCAACTACGTGAATTGGAGCAACATGTTTATCGCGGAATTAATTTACACGCTGAAACGTCCTTTCATTAAACTTGTGGCGAATGAAGGAGGTTGGGGCACCTGTTCATACAACTTGTGTTGCTGGTATTATTGGACCTCTTAAGGAATTGCTTTTTATTGTTTCAAATGGTGACTTTTTCTACTTTAGGTCAAATTCCTTGTTACCCCTACATTATGTCGACGACAGTGATGTACGGAATATTTCCAAAACTGGTTAACCTATATCTATTTTGGTCAGTTTATCCTTCAAGTAATAAGCAGAATTAGTAGAATGCTCTGCATAAGCACTTGTATCTCTGGACATTTAGATTTCATATGAGCTGAACCCTTCCGCTGATAAAGATGTTTTATTTGACCAGGTGGAGTAGGTCTAAGAAGTACTCTCCAGTGCAAATGGTGACATCCGAACCATCACTTATTGCCGGGCAGGTGGGCTGCTTGCAAGGAAAGGATCGCTCAACTATCATCCATCCGAACAGCATCAGTACTCGCTAGACTTCATCATTGGCAATTAATGATAATTGATTAATTTGGCTTAAAATCACTTAGAAACCCCGAATACCCTGTTTTAGTGAGTATATTATTCCTTAAATACATTACGATCACTAATTTATAGCCTCAGCTTCAGTATCCATGAAGATAATGCGATACGCATCTGCCCGTCCAAATAATTAATACAAGCTGGTGTGCCGTTGTAAACTCTAATAATCCCCGGATGGAAAATGAAAGAAATCGCAGTCAAGAAAACTCTTCAACCAACTGATACAATTGGTGCCATTCCTAAGAAAAAAGACACTGACTCGGACTTAACTAGTGCCACGTCAGTAAAGAGGCTAACTTGATAAGTTTTTTTAAGGGTGACGTCTAAGAGATTCTGGTATCGATAAAGATATGAGAGAATGAAATAATGTCCAAGAATAATCATTAACATTTTCCAGTTTGGAATAAATTCTATACTCAATGGTAAAGGTGTAATGATTCCAGTCATAGTTCATAACACTAAAGACATCATAAATACAGATTTAATGAAAACTAAATCTGTAATAACATCGAGATAAGACGTAGAGGGATTGTTTTGTGTTGATAAATAGTAAAAAATTCTTAAAGCTTAGCTTGGCGTAGGAGATTTACATTAACTTTAGACACAATAACCAGCTAATGTAACTAAACCCATACCTGGCAATTTGTACTTATTCGTTTAAGTTGATTTTTCCACTTACCGAATTGGTTACGACACTGCTCATTACAGGAGCTTGTAATCGAATACATCCATTGCGTTTCTCGGCTAATTGTACAAAGGGTTGTCTCATTAGAGGCAGCCTTGCAATTTGTGATTCGATAACTTTGCTTTAATTCCGAAAGGCAGCGAATACCCTTTAATTATCCTATTAATTAACATATTATCACCATAAACGTGTATCGGTCATGATGTTATTAATTAGTAGTACGGATAAATTGTATTGTTAATATAAGGGATGCATACGAGATCAATGATATATACTCTCTTCAAAAACTCCTTCAATAATTACATCGCAATATAGACGCTGTGTTCCGTTACGTTTCCAAAAACGAAGTAGAAATTTTAGATTTATTGTAGAACATATTTTACAATAAAAGAAAAATAACAGAGATCTTTTTAGTAATATAAATAATAGTAAGTGTTAATTCGGGAAGACAAGGAAAGTGTTAGAGAGAAGAGAACATATTTATTAATATACAATAGTAGTATGTACGAATATAGTACACGATTTATGAAAGATTTACTAGCAAAAACTTTCCATGGTGATTTAATTACTTTTTAGATTTTTACTCTGAAGGTGGTGAAAATGTGTACCTAGCTTAAAAAGGATATAAAGGCGCATTATATATATATATATTATTATTATATTATATATACATTGTATATATATATATATATATATATATATATATATATATATATATATATTATTGGCGAATAATTTATTTTTTAAAAATAAATTGGTGGCAAATCTATATATATATATATACATATATACACAAACATTCATATATATATATATATATATATATATATATATATATATATATATATAAATGAATGTTTGTGTGTTTGTCCTTTATGGAATCGTAAACTATTTAACCGACCATTATGAAAATTTGTATGGTTTATATATACTATGCCCATTGATGCGCCACCAGGCAGTGCTGCAAAAGATACAAGTTTTCAAAGTGCCTGCACACTAAAAACTGCAATTACGAGACAGTTATGTATATTAAATAACCAAATACTATATTGAAGTTATGATGTATATTTGTCTTGAAGATAAATTTCTGATTGAACTTAAAGTTTGAGTGTTAGACCAATTTATAATAAATTACATGTAAGTGTATGATGGCTATAGACATACACAGATTTTCTTGATCGTGGCAAAAAGGCAAACTCGACATCGGCAATGGAAATATAATTCACTTGAACCAGAAGTGCACATACACGGGCAAAGCTTACGAAAAGCGTGCAAAGCCGCGGGATACAGCTAGTTTTATATAAGCTTAAGAGATGTTTATCACATAAAATGTTATGGTGAAGAAACTAACAAAAGAGGGACATTTGCAGCTGAAACAATTTCTGTTTTTTTAACAGCATTCCACGAAATTAGTAAAATAGTTATTATTCCAAATAAGATATTTTGATAGTTACTTTCCCTTACGATTTAAAGTCATTACTACTTTGATGTGGCAAAAAGATAAATGTTTGTATTTCGTACAATTACATTACGGTATATATTTAAAATACTAAAAACTAAAATTATTCCAACACCTTACAATTAGATAACAGAACGTAGAAAAGACAAATGATAAAACAATGAAAGTTGAAACATACATTCTTTTCTGTGATTCCTTAAACGAGTTCCTATAATATACATATGAATGTGTGCTCTTTGTAAACACATTCTATGAAATTTTCACGGGGGAGTGACAGCTTTTATGCAAATTTCAGATAGTTTAGTTTCTTAGAACAATCGGATGTGAAGTCCGTTATGATCCAAAATGTGAAATTGTGAATTTAAATTTGTTATATTATTGTTTTTCGTATTAAATACTATGTTCACCATTCATATTTAATCGATTGTTACCAATATCATACAATCATCGATCTATTATCGAATATTGATTATTATCAATTGTTATCTTTTGTTATTGTTTTTTGTCTTTTATATGAATAGAAAAAATATAGAGAATGAGTAAAATCAGAAGTGGACTTTGCTGCGACCCCGATAGTAAAATGAGTCACGTACTGTAGATTTACTCACCACACAATGCATATAAAATATACGGAGAATGGTAGGTACTTGTAGGGATTGTAATGTTAAATTGTAAAGGCAAGGGGTAATGCTTTATTTTACTTCCAACATCAACTATATAAATGTATCGTCAAATTGTTACAAAATCCTAGTCACGTTCCTTTGGGTAATTTTACATATGAACATTAAATATATTTTATTGCTATGAACTGTCTCAAATCCAATGTTAGTTCATTGTCTTATTTGTTTCTACTTACAATATCACAGATTACTAAAAATGTATCGTTTATTAAATATAGAAGTTTCGCAGAGAGTTTTCTCTATGTGGAGCATTTTTCTTTGAAATGCACATATTTTGCACAATGAACCATTTGAAAGACATTTAAAACCAGCACCAATTGTTTTAAAAACTGTAAAAATCAGGACTTTGTATCTACTTAATAAAACAATAAATAATATTTAAGCCAAAACAGTTAAAACTTAATTTTATATAACTATTTTCAATTCTAGTATTGTATATACAACAGGTCCAGTTTTCATTTATGGATCAACTCTGACCAGGCTCAAAATGCAACCAAAGAGCAATGGACCTCGTGGTGAGAAACATGAACTTGATTGCATTCTGCGGCTCAAGCTTGCATAAGCAATACCCTGCACATTCAGGTGGGTGTTGCTCCGTAGCCGCAGTAACCACCTTATTATGGTGCAGGCTCAAATTGTGTGCATAGATATGTATATATTGTGTTTCGTATGTATATATATATACTATATAATGACACATACTGACATACAATGACAAACGAAGAGATATAGGATGATTTTGTTTATCAAATACACATATGCTTTTCATACAAGAAGAGTACTCTAGATACTTACAAATTTTGTAAAAAAAATTAATTTATTAATTTAACAAATTCGAAGTATAAAAATTAACGCTTAATTATACCTTTTTCAGTTTGTTTATGTAACATATTACTAGTATCAACTCTTGGTGTGATAGAAACTATAAGTGAAATTAATGAACAGAGCCGAAATTCAATCAACGAATATCATTTACCTACGTGATTACATAAGATCGCCATTAACGTGCTTTTATTAGTGTGAATAAATTATATTGTAAATTTAGTAGATGCATTTGAGAATATATATTTTATAGTATAATTATAATTACATTTATTTCACTCTTGAGAAACTTACGTGATGACTGGTAGTATGGCCCATAATTCAGGAACATTGGCACTGATTTGGGAAATATTGAATGTGCACTGAAGACGATAAGAGAAAGTACAGATTAGAAGACTATCTAAATGTTATGAAGACCTGCAAGAAAGTCTCCTCTCTCTGTTTATAAAATTAAGAAAGAGGAGTTCAAAGGAACAGATAGCCTATAAGAAATTATTTTCAAACATAACGAAAGATAAAAACAAAGCTAAATTAAACTCGTTAAAGATAAGATATAGAATACAAACATTTATCCTTTTCATGAAAACTAAAGAAGGAGGACGACCTTCTTCATCCGAAACTGATATGATTTTATGGGTTTTTAATCAAGAACTTGAATTTCTTGGCCTGTGGTAAACGAAGAATATCCATTCCTAAATTGAATATCAAGCCACTGACATTGACTAATTCAATGGTAGTTTGGTTTTTGAAATGGAACACCTTGGATCTGGAAAAGAAAATATTCTTTTATTTAATTTCTTGGATTGTCCTATATGATTGCGGACAGATAAGTTTATACATTAGATTATTATTATTCTTAAGAAATTAATTACTGGATACCAAATGTACCAAATTCTATTATACCAAATGTAACCAGTCAATGTATTTTTGTAAAAATTATGCTTTTAAAGTAATTATAAAAATTAGAAAGTGGCATAGAAAACACTTTTTATATATTGTGATAAATTGTCAAGAGTTAATTAATTAATTTATCCTAATATTTATTTATGTACACTGTAAAACTACAAAGCTCTGCGTTCTATTAATATTTTGTTATTAAAAATATATTTTTAAAAACATGTTTACATGTACCATGACGCTTTATATAATTGATATAGATAGTGCTATAGTAATGTTTTACTTAACAAAATTCTTGTTTTACAACTTGTAAAGATAAACTGAGTTTTTAGTTATCCATTACTAGACTAAAAGACTTGACAATTTAACAAGAGGTCTAAATTTTTCTTTTCTTAATAAAATATTACTAGACCAAATGATTTTTTATTTTCTTCTGCTTTATTTCCTCAAGTAACATGTTTAAATTCTATAAACATCAAGATATATAATTACTGGCTTAAAAGGAAATGTTTTTTAATAATCAATTATTTGTGGGTTTTTATTTTATTATTTGTAGATATTTATTATGAAATTATACTAAGCAAATATATTTCAAGTTTATAATCCATTAAATACAAGCTATTACATACATAATCTAAACTCGTTCCTCAACTGATCTCAGCTAAGTAATCGCTGCAAGGGGTGAAAACAGAAGAAACGCCTTCAATAAGTAAAGCCATCAATGTTTCTCTCCGTTGCGTTGCCTAAAATGAAGCAGAAATTTTAGATTAATTAAGGTACATTTTTAAACAATAAAAGTAAAATAAGCAATACTTTATAAAAACAAAAATAGTAATAAATGCTTATAGGGATAGGAAAGAGAAGAAAACATGAGTATTAATATAATATAGTAGAATGCGAATATACTACAGGATATAAGAGAGATTACATGAACAAATTTTCCCTAATGATTTAATACTGATGTTTTAGTGTGTAAAGGTGAAAATAAGTACGTTTACAAAGGACAGAAAGGCTCATTATTGGGGTATATAACCATGTAAGTTGGCTATTATTGTGGTTTGTGGCAGATATTAAATATTTGTAAGACTAGTAGTTCGTCATTTGGAATATCACGATGAGATGATAAAAAGTGAAATGTCAGAACCCTCTTAAAAAGGGACAATTGAAATTTCACCTTCAAAAGGCACAGGGGTCTACTGGACCCCATGACAAATAAAGTTGTTTATTACTAATGTGACAGCTGGCATCTAAGGCGACCAGTGGTGGAGCTTGAAGACTAGTGATGACAAATAAATTATATGGTTAAAAAAATCTCACGACAAACTTAAACTGGGAAATATGAAAAAGAAATTAATGTGGAGTCCTGTGGACCACACTGTGCTCTTTAAAGGTTAAACAAGTCATGTTATTGTTAACAACATTCCACGAAAATAGTAACTGTTAGTATAACAAATAAGATATTTTAATAGTTAATAACCATTATGATATAAAGTCATCGTTTTGTACAATAAAATAAAGGTATAATTAATACAATGTAAAGATTAAACTATTCCCAAACCCAACAAAATAGGAAAAATATTGAAGCAGAAACATATGATAAATCAACATAAATTGAGACGTTCTTTTCCTTTATGCCTTAAACGAGTTTCTGAAATTTTTATCTTTTACTTTCTTCTACAGTTTTAGATTGCCTAATTTAAAAAAAATAATTGGATATGAATGTGATACGACGTGTGAATAAATTTTTAACTTTTGTTTCGTACGAAAAGTATTTTCTTGTTAAAGAATACGTTAACCATTCAAACTAAATTGATTGTTACAAATAACAGTACTTTCAGGTGTAGAGAAAATATATAGCGGGAATGAATGAAGTCAGAAACGGTCTTTGTCGTGATCTCAGTAGTAAAATGAGTCACGTACTGTAGATTTACTCACAACACAATGCATATAACATATACGGAGAACGGTAGATGCTTGCAGAGCTTTATCTTCCCTACGCCACCTACATAAATTTGTTGTCAAATTGTTAAGGAATTCCAGTCACGTTACTTCGGGAAGTTTTAAATGTGAACATTAAATATATGTCATTACTATGAACGGCCTTTAGCTCAACGACGAGTCATTGTCTTATTTGTTTCTACCTATAAACGATCCGTAGAGAGTTTTATTTTTGTTAAGGGGTTTTGTTTGAAATATACGTATTCTGGCACAAGGAATCAACATTAAAAACCAGAAAATTGTGAATAAAGTAAACGTTTTATAACAATACCAAATTAAAATTAATGCTTTAATAATCAAATTCTATAAAATTCGATTTTTTAATTTGTTTCTACAACATATTACTAGTTTCTACTCTCTGTGTCATTGAAACGGCCAGTAAACGGCAGGAAAAGAGCCTAAAATCAATAAAGTAGCCACAATCATCATCTTTCTGGTTCACACAGCGTAGACTGCTCACAAAATTACATTCTTTGAGTATTATGAGGTCGCTGAGGAGTGACATATTCAGTCAGCAGATGTTAAACCGGAAATGCTGATGGAACCGATTTGTATGGACAGAAAAGGCGGATCTTGTCGTGATTAGCTGTACTTTGACCAATATGTCAAACAGTGATCAATATGGTTTCCTTATCGCTGGTAGTCAGCTTTTCGATAATTTGACACTAAATTCTTTGTTGAGGTTGTTTCATTTCTTGATGATTTTTAAACTTTAAATTTTTATCGTTGAAAAAAGTAGGGTGTTCTAAGTACTTTTATTTTGTTGTGGAGAGTGAGTAGACTAGTAATATGTTTGAAAGGCCAGATAAAAAAATATTATATTGTTTATTTGTGTTCGAATTGGCACAGATATTAAAAATAATTAAAATAGCGTTGATTCTATATATATATATATATATATATATATATATATATATATATATATATATAGTATATAGTATATATATATTCATGTTTACTGTGTTTATATATTCATATAAACAATGTGATACAATGTTTATTGAAATTAAATAAGGCTATTGCCATTTATACAATTATATATATATATATATATATATAATTGTATATATATATAATTGTATATATATATATATATATATATATATATATAATAAATATATCAATGTGATTAAGAAAAGTGATTTTCGTAAATATGATAATACCAATGATATTTTATATTTTGTCACAACAACCATATTATTAATTTTTCAACTATACGATAGCCCCTTTACTAGCTATAAATATAATATCAGTAATGTTTAATTCTAATAAATAATGTCGTGGAATTTGTCATATGTATCTTTAAAACAAAATAATTGGTGCAAGGTAGATATGAGAGTAAATTGATTTATATTTTAAACAGAGCTCCTGTTTGCACGTTACAACAAGCCCTGAGATATCAATGTGGGTTCTGACCAGCCAGACATATTATTTAGGTTTATGCCAAATATTACACATACTATAACTACATACTAAATAACGTCTCCAACTTTCCTTAGATAACGAAACTGTGACATATATCCTTAGGTCTGAACAAGAACTGTAGCTAGATTATATGCAAATATCTAAATAAACGTGGTGTTCGACCGGAAATAAAACACAAAGTGTTAACAGGCGTGCAGTTTTAATGATGCACTTCGGTGAAATGAAGCTTTACACAAGGGGAATGAGCATTCAGAGAGTTAACTTGTTTGTGCCGCTGGTTTGCTTTTATTTTTAGTGTTTTCTAAGATTCCGGCATTTTCTTATATACCACTTTTTGACTGAACGGGCCTCATAATAACTATAATTTAGTATGTCAAATTTTATTTAAGATCATATAGACATTGGATGCCGAGAATGAAAGTGGTTTGTTTTTGATAAATTAAGTTTTATCCACTCAATTTCTTATAATTGTAAATTTTAATTCTATAATGCCAATTGCGGAATAGATTAAATTAAATTTACAAGTGAGACACCATTTTTGAAATAAAACTTTACATTATGTATTAAATTATAGATAAACAAGATAATATGGTTTATATTTTATTATTAAATAATACATGTAATTTAAATATTTTTCATTTTATATTCAGCTATATTAATGTACCTAATTTAGTCCGTCATGGAATTTAATCAGGTGAAACCCCATACTAAGGATTTTACTCATATTTCGTTATACTGATAAAAGTTAAACTTATAGAAATAATTTTAAAACTATGTTTTTGTGAATTTAAAGTTGTGATATGTTAAAATCCTAATTCACTAAGGTAAAAATACAAAATTTATACTTAAAGAAAACACGAATTGATCCATTTATTCTATCCAGAAAACTATGTGTAGTCTGAAACGTGATAAAATAACCAAGAAGAATTCAAAGAGAACTCAAACAACTGTATTGACTTTTTTTGAGACAGTGCAAACACAAGAAATTCAGGTTAAGGCAAAAGATTAATAAAAGCGTTTTATTTTTCATTAAATTTTATGGTTTCTTATAAAAACACCATTTTTGAAACTCAAGAAATACATTAGGCCAAACCAAGTAAGGCTTTTTAACTTAGCTTACACTGTAAAATGTTATAATAGAGCAATGCAATTTTAATTATTCGTCTATTGCAGTTTCATTTATAACAATATTCCAGAAATAAACATAAATAAAAACATAAAACGATGTATGATCTGACTTCCTAAAATAGTGTATACATTCACAAATTTAGTTTGTTATAAATGAAGTTTTTAGTACAGTATACGAAGTTTAATTAAAGTCGTTTTAGCTGACCAAACAAAGTTGAGGAATAAAGGATGAAGAATTAGTGTTTTAATTGTGAATGATAGTCTTGATTATAGTTCTATAGGAGAGTGTAAGCAGAAGGAAGAGGCGGTGGCGTGGTTGTTAGAGTTTGAGAGGAACTACCCGAGCTGGCTATTGTATCCCACTGCAGATAATCCAGCGCCATTTTTATGTTACTGCTACATTCCAAGAATCAGTAATTTTCGTGTTTTATTTGACTGATACAGGGTCACCTTTATTCTTAGTCAAGACGTCTCTCCTAATTTGAATTATTACACAATAAACACAGTTAATACTCCTAGATTAGTCGTGATTTGTTTCCCTTTTTATGAAGTGAGCCGACTTCTTTGCTTTTTCTGTTTATTTTTTTATCAATTTTATAGTATAAGTACAATATAGGACTAATATTATATAATAAATACTTATAGATACTTTTATAAGTATGTATTACACCTATAAAATATATGATACAAAAATATATGTATAAGCATAAATTGTGTCCAGAATTGATATTTTAAATATAGTAAAAGATTTGAAATTTATGAAATAATTTGATAACTTTCAGATGGGTACATATAAGAGTTATCAAAATTTTAATACTTCTCCTACAATCTAAGAAGGAATTAAAAAAAATATGTGTAGTAAAAAATGTCTAAATCATTTTCACACAAACTAAATTAATTAAGACATTTTGAAGTTATCAGTTCAGAAAGCTTTAAAATGAAGTGTAGCGTAACCTATGCGTATTCCTAATGTTTAAAAATTAACTATAGATCTGAAAAAAGTGTCATCTAACAGGGTTGAAGAAAATTTCAATTCAAATTCGAATTCCGGCTAGAGTAAGTGGCACAGGTGTACTGATTCACTGTGCATAATTAAAGTAAAAACGTGAAATTTAAAACTACAGTAGATTGTCTGAACATGAACCGTTTCACAATGTACTTTAGAGGCAGGTTGCAAGTGCAATGTTTACGGTGTCATTCTATATTGTTAATTAACGGATAATTGAATTTATGATTAATAATTAAGTTTAGTTTAATTATGTACACATACATTTACAGTGTAATGTCTCATTTGGTTTAAATTGTCTTTAGTAATATCATATAACCAACTGAGCCCTTTCCGTGTTGTGGTTAAACAATTACGAAAATGTGTTCCCTATATTGCGTTTGTATTTAGGAGCAGATGAATAAAGATATTAATTTTGCAACACTTTGAATTAACTCATTTTTTATTGGTTTATATATTAAAACTAATTATTACAAATATTATTAGTTGTAAAAAAGACAATACTCAGTATTTAAGTGACGTAATGTATGAAATAGTATCTGGTTGCTATATTTAATTGGTTTTTGCTCTAACCTGAATACGATAAAAAGGTTACCTTCGAAATAAATTATTGGGGTGAATAACTGTTATCAGAATCTATTATTTTATATCATGTTTTTTGTCTCAAATGCTAGTTTAAAGTTCTGCGTTTTTGGTTTAGTATTCATCCTGCACTTTCCTCAACTCATAATCACTCAAGCCCTTGTATCCTTGTATTTAACCTTATGAATTGATAAAGGATCTGAAGCAAAAAATCATGGTTCTCTAAATAATTCTGCAATAGTGTTACTTGGTACTATCAGAAAGAAGGGCAAACACATTTTGTTACAATTATATATTGGATGCTTCAGTTCTTTACAACAAAAGTTGAACTCCATGTCTATGAGTAGATAATCAAATATTCACAAATGTTTGGTAAAAGCTTGCATTATATTATTTAATAATTAGAACTATAAACCCACTGTGAATACAAATTTATAATGTAAGATGTTATCCCAACTTAAACTTCTGGAATATAAATCATACGTATAGGATAGAAATATAATACAGTTTTGAATTATAGCAACAATTATTATTAAAAGTGTAACAAATAAAATAAATGTATTATAACAAATCTGAGCCAACAAGACAATACTATTAATGCAGTAAATTAATAAAACATACAACTACATTGTAACATACATTAAACAATATACATTAATCTTATACATTTACATTATGAAGCATTTTACGATATACTATAGAACCAACGGTATAAAAAACATGCGATCAGTTATCAAAATGTAATACTATACATATTTGGTTCATTTTCACTCAATAAAATATGTATTTACCTTTAATTATTATTTTATCTTATTCTAAATGTTTATATGCAATATGCTTGTAAAATAATGAAATAAATATTTTGGATATTAAAATGGTGTAAAAATAAGCCGATTAAACTATGAGATTGGGTAATTAAGAAAATAATATGTTGTATAGTATTAAACTACGGCAGTTTAATATAGTATATTTATCCTCTTATATAATATATTGTGTATTTATATAGTATATAATTATAGTACTGCGACATCGGTTCATTACCAAAGTATTGGAAATATGTTAGTGTGAGGAGATTAAATTTTTTTTACATTTAAGTGAAACGTTTTTGATTAGAACACATTTTGCATGATAATGTTTATACAAATGTGGTTTTAACGATTTTTGACAATTCAAGAGCTATAAAATCTATCCGCAGTCTTTATGTGTACAAAATAAATCTAAAATTGTTTTAATATTTTTATAACCAACCGCATAGATAAAAAAATATATGTGCTACTTTCAAATTGCTGGCACATTTCTGTATTTTCATGCCGAATTGTGAAAAAACGGTAGAATAAAAAAATACAACATAAATAGAGGTAGATTATTAAAAAAAGTCTAGTACCTTATAAGCTAAGCTCGAATGATTCACCAACTAAGAAAATAGTCTTTTACAGTTTATATATACTTACATACTATGTAAATCTTTTTGAAATGGTTGAAAAATCAGTAAAAATGTACTTACGAATTTAAGTTGAGACAATGGTATAGTTGTAATTAGATTGATATATGATTTTAATATAGAAGTAAAAAAAGAAATGTATTATTTTTAAATGTACTTAATAAGTAGGCATATCAAGGAGTACATATGTATAAATATTTTAAAATAAGTAAGTACTTATACATGAAGAATAACCTTGGATTCTTATCCTCGTCTTAAAAACCAAAGCAATACCAAGTTAAACTTAGCCATGTCTCGGATAATGTGTTACAACGAAAGTTAAGTAGTACTCGAAAAGATCTTTGTCCAGTTTATCATATTGCAAGTATTGTTCATTTGAATTCTTAATATAAATATTTCTCAGGAGAAAGTGTAGAAAACAAATAATTTAATATTCAATACACTAATCCAAAACAGCCTGAGACTTTATTGAAACACGTTTATTTTTAATACTGACCACCCTGATCGGCAACTTTAATAAATCAAGGAATGATTAGTTAAAGATTATTGACCCATAATTAATTTCTGTTACCTACCAAAATTAAGTAGGAATATTACATCTAATTTTGTTATAGTTATAAATATAGCTCATATATTTCTATGCTTAATAAGCCATGAATATCTTTTTTAGTAAGGAGACAATTTTTATCACTGAATGTTGGGCTGGTAAAAACAACCCAACGGAAGCTCACCGACGCAGGAGGGCTCACTTCAGATGTTTATACCTGACAGTAGGACCTAAATTGTGGACTGAAGAACTGAAGAATTACATAATCTGGCCACTCCTATAGATGTCCAGGAGCGGTACATAATTTACCGCAAATATCGAGCATGGAATTAATTGGTGTATGTTTGGCGCGAAGGATGACTTTTAGGTGGATGGAGTTTTCTTAGTATTGAAGACTGGACATGAGAGAGTGCTGTCCCTTATCCGCTTTAAGTAGAGAGGCTGGAATAGAGCTGGTCTTCCCTTCTTCGATGGTGACATGACAGAGATCGAACTCGAGTTTTCATTCGGATCTCAACAAGAAACGGTCCCTACCCCTAGCCCTATCAATCCTGAAAAGCCTGTCTCTCAAGAAGAAAGCGCAAATGTCCTGTTAGGACTAAGTGCAATCTGAGGTTACTCAGATTCTCGTAAAGTTAAAGTAAAGAATATATTTTTTTACCACTTGAATTTAGGGCTTAAAGGTGACTTTAGAACCACCACAAATGATCGGGTGACGAGCTGCTTGCATGAACAGGATCGCTCAGTAATCATCTATCCGAGGGGTTAGAGCATCTTAACTAATACTTGTAGAAGATAAGTAATTAAATATACAAAACATATTTTCCGCATGTAAATTGAAACCCCAATATTTTTATTGTTTTTGGTCCACATTTTTATAACAAAGCACCATATTATCGTTACAAGCACGTAGTTACTGTCGCTAGTAATTAATATAAACAAGAACCGTTCTCCTTCTTTACCCACACCCAGTTTACGTCATCGCAATGGGTCTAGCTCTGTTTGAATTGGAATTCTGCCAACAATATTCTAAATTTTAAATTTGTATCTCATAAAATTTGTATATTATTGTGTTTTTTTGCAACATGCTGTGGTTGACAATATCAGATTACCATCGCTAAGCGGAATGGCCATATATTATTTTTGTATTATAATTTGCATGACAAATTTCAAAATTTAAATGAGAAACCATCATATTTAAGGTAATTTTGTAAATCAGTTTGAGTTCCAAAACATTTTAAAGTAAAAAATAAGATGGATGAAAACCAATAAATTAAAAGCCGTTGGCGGAACTAACCAAACTGTTTTTTTCAGTCATGTCAACCCAAGTGCTGATAACGTTGGTACGAAGCTAAGACTTCCTTACAGTTTATTTACGTTTTTTCAATTCCTATTAACCAAACATTTAAACCTACACTGTTTGGTATAGGAAACTGTCTTGTGTCTAGTTTATTAATTCCTCAATGAATTTAACTTGTTTGAGCATGTATTATGTGCTTTCTTGCTAATCTGTGTTTTTTTTACTTGATTTTGAATTCTCAGATGTTGGGGAAACAGTATTCAGAAAGTGAAGAATTATTATTGAGGACTATCCTATTATCGACTTTGATTAAAGATATGTAAAATTGGTATATTTCAAATAATCTCTCTTTAATATTCTTACATTAAGTAAGAAAGGAAAAATATCCTGATTCCAGATCTGATTGTTAAATACATGGAATTACGTGATAAATAAACTTATTAACATGTAATAAATATGCACGTTTTTCCCAAATTTTGTTAATGTAATGGCAGAGGTTAGTGTAAATTAATGGAATGGTAATGCCAGTTACTATTTGTATTTCATATTTGTATATTTGTATCTTTTATGCAACAACAGTTTTACATAACAGTTTTTATAAGTAAAATAAAAAATAAAGTTTAATTAAAATTGTTCCAAATACAATTGTTCCTTTATTTTGCTCTGAAATGCCAATGCGTGTATAAAACATTGTGTAATTGTGTATCCAAAACACAGAGAGGACATAGTTAATTACAAAATTCAAGCCAACTGAAAGACAAACATACATCTGCATAATTAAATTCTTAATTAGGTATCTGAAATAAATGTCATCAGTTAATTAACAATGTAATGAAACATTACTAATGTACTTAGTAGTTCTCCTCTAATCATAGAAAAAAAGTTGTAAGGTATAAAGAAATTTAAATTTATTTGTATACTATTTTTAATTTGGGTAAAAATTGCAAGTGAATATAAATATATTATTTCAATTGTTAAAATTGCAATATATTAATTATTGTTTTAAGTCAAAAATAAAACACAATTGGTTTTAGAATTTTATTTGTACATATAAAAACTGGTTCAGTATCTAACCCCAAATATTTGCTCTTAATAATTAAAGACAAACAATTGTGAAATGAAATATTCTTATTAACCTAGTTAAAAATGACATGCTTGTAACATACGTTTTGATCAGTATGAAATAAAATGCAAATCCATGGATAGTTGCTATTATATATATATTTTTTTCATGAGCATTTATTAAGAAATTGTACAAAGGCATGCTTGTGACGTAACTATTATTCAGAAGGATAACTGCTATTCACATTCAAATCCACGGGTAACTGCTACTACATTCCGATTGAATAAAACAACGCAGCCGGTTTCGTGTTTTCTATTATAAAATGCAGTAAAAAATTTAATAATTATATTGAATTCACTTCAACATTTTTATCATAACATCAAGTTATTTCTTAAAAAACTTAACGATATTTCTAATAATGAAAGAAAAACGAAAGCGAATGACAGACGATAATTTATGAAAAACTTAATACATTAGCGTAATGCATTACTTATTTCACTACGTAAATGAATTATCCAACAGCAATCACGTAAATTATATTTAGGTGTTGGTCAATAATAGAGGTCAATTTACTAAAACTCTTCAAATAACCTCCGATTTATTCAATTTTAATTATTCAGATTGAACGAAACAAACGTTCTAGTCTGACATTCTTATATGAACCTTGTTACGTAAAGGACGTCAATGTCTAAGTTCCCTACACCATGGAATATCTTCCAAAGGACATGCACTGGTTATGCCAAACATTTGGGAGTTTACCATTGAAAAGTACTCCAGAGACTAAGAGTATCAAACAACTAACATTTTCCCTGACAGGATTCTTATGGTGTTTAACTTTAGTCCTGATACAAGAAGTACTATCATCCTTTATCCTTTACTTTACCATCACGGAAGGTAAGTTCGACATTAACAAAAATAAAACAATTAAGTTCACAGTAACTCTGGACGTGTTGTCTCTGCAAATAGTGGCGGCTGTCACTTTCTTAAGTTGCACCTGTAAGTATCCAATGTTTGTCGAGGTCTTCAACACCTTGGAGCGAGTGAACTGTGATCTTCAGTGCAAGAGAGAAGAGGTCCGGGTCCGAGGAAAGTCAATCTTGCTGTTGACTGTCACAACTTTGTTGTTCATTATCAGCTTTGCATATATCGCAATGAATGATGTAAAATTGTTTTTGTTAATCAGCTATGTCAGCATGCTACTGTTGGACTGGACCCAACTTACCGTTATCCTTAATTTCACACATGTGGCTCAAAATATTGCAATGGGGTTTATAATGGTTAGTGTCAAGATGAAAGAGGAGATTGCCTGCAACATAATTGAACGAATGGGGATGAACCGTGGTCAATCTAATGTTGAAATTGCTCATGGAACACGTAAGTAAACCAGGTTCATTTTTAACATTTAAATAATTTAGTTATTACTCACGTAACCGAAAAAGAGAAAAGGGTCATAAGATAAATATGTTGCAAGAATGTTAGCTAAGTTTAACACACCAAAATAAAGTTACACGAGGCATTGTGTCAGAATATACTTGGATTTTATAGGTCTTTATTTTGACATCTTAAGATCATATTATTGTTGGATGTTTTTGTTTCATAGCAAATACAATTCGGCATAGCTATACTCCGAGCTAAACCTCGTTAATAACGAAAAATATTTCGAACCTTGTCATTTTAAGGTTACTAAGATTAGTAGAGTAAATGATACAATTCTGAGTCACACCTCAAAATCAGGCGCTCTGGTGCATGCATATTTGGCTCTTTAACGATTATCGTGGCTCACGACGTACTTTTAAATTCAAAAAAAGCACCAAATTACTCCCCTACAAAGCTTAGAATGGAAAAAACGTAAAGAGGAACATTTTTATTCGCATTTAATGTGACATCTTCAATCATAAATTTATAATTATCTTCCCACTTGTTTTTCAAGATTCAATTAACAATTTAATTAAGTGAGTTTAAAACTTGAACTAAACTGGGAGAAATTAGTAAATAAAATAAAAGTTTATATCCGGTGAAATATAGAGGCTTGTTAGGATTAATGCCGACTAATGGACATGGCTTTCCTTGTCTGAAACAAGCAGCAGTACGCCTAATACATCGCTTCCTCCATCGGGTCTCCCTTACGGTCGATTCCGTGTCCTTGGATTGATGAGCAAGAATCAGATCATCTTGTAGTAGTCAGGTAGAAACTAAGCTTAACGTTAAGCTTCTACAGCAAGTTTATATAAAGATACTGTTATGTGGTAATACCGCGCTAAATGATTGCATGCAACTAGGAGACAAATATTACAGCCTTCTCTTCAGTGCCAGAAACTATTAAAATGTTTTATTTTATCTGATAGCAGATATCACTAATTTATTCACCTATTCGTCCAATAATTTACGATTAAGCTTGTTGATTACTCAAAGTGTATCGTTACAGTTGACGTTTTATGTTTTTAGGCACTACAATGTCCAACATCGAGAAACTGAAGTCTCTGATGAACACATACTGGATGCTGTGTGACGCCGTACACCAGGCTAATGACTTCTACTGCGATCAGCTGATGGCCGTTATGTTCTCCTTATTTGTCCACGTCACTATCAAGGCTTACTTCTTCTTCTTGTTCCTCAGAGCTGGTGAGGTGTTCGCTATGATTTCAGAGGCAGCCTGGGTCTTAGTTTACGTCTCCTATGCGGTTCTACTAGTAAACTCAGGCACAAACGTTACTAACTCGGTAAATACTACCTTTATAAAATAGTAATTCATCAATATATTGCTAAGTATGGTATACGTTAACTTATTGAGTAACAAACTAATTGTTTGTCCCGTAATAATTTTACAGTGGAACATAGAGAAAAGCAAATAGCACGTCTAATTGGTCGCGTATTTTGTTTTATAATGAGGAAAACTGACCCAAGATTGTGAGTTACAGTTGGGAGATGGAATTTACGAATTTGGGTTTTCATGATTTTTCTGTTTTCTACCTATCTATTTTCTGTTAGGAAATTCCCAAGAACCAATGAGCTACGGTAACCATTAAAAGAACTAGTACGATGTGGATTATATACTTTATTAGAATCTTCTCGTATTCTTATGTCATGCAATATCATACTCCATTGCGCTTTACCGTCAGTACCAGAACCAAATGGCTTGTTAGAAAGGTTTCACTAAATTTTCAATATTACTTTTACCAGTATATTAATAAATATCTCGATTTATACTTTGTGTGATTATTAAGTCAATAGGACATAAAAACTAATATTATAGAAACAGCTGAATTGAAACAATTAGGGAGAGAAAGTTAATGGGTTTTCCCTTCATTAGCTACTTATAAAGAAAATCAATTGCACTGGATGAAATATATGTCTGTTTTAATATAAAAGTTACACTTTTTGTATGGCTAAATGATCTTGCAATTAATACGTAATGTATTATCCTTACAGTATAACATTTCATGAGCATGAAACATTTATTGAATTCCTTACAATTACAAAATCTTTGACTTTGTTTCAGGCTGACGAAATGAGGCTG
Organism: Homalodisca vitripennis; assembly: GCF_021130785.1. Lineage (NCBI taxonomy): Eukaryota > Metazoa > Arthropoda > Insecta > Hemiptera > Cicadellidae > Homalodisca > Homalodisca vitripennis. The sequence continues at coordinate 40,576,895 of NC_060214.1, forward strand.
GTGATTTGTCAGTCGGTAAACAAAGATCTGAAACCAAGCTTAAGGAAACAGGTGAAAATTGTTCAAATAATTGAGAAAAAAGAAATTTACTAACTAATTATTTATAACAGGAACATATATTATTAACTTTTCTAATCCTAATGATGTGATTTGAATTTCCAGCTGGAAGTGTTTCTGCTGCAGTTAATTCATCACAACACAAAATTTTCCGCTCGCGGGTTTTTCCAGATCCACAACGAGACCCTCACATCGGTAACTTGTTTCTCCTTTTTAAAGATAATAAATCTTTCTTTATAAAGTTACTTCACATACTTTGAATACACTTTACTGTATATACAATTAATTAATAATTAATGAAATATTGTCATGGAAATTAATATATTTATACTACTAAAACTACTATTCATTTGCAATTAGGTAAGAAGAAATGAAAAATTAACTAGGCAACACTAGACATTAAGAAAGTAATTTTTGTTTTAAGCCAGATGTCTGTTCGTTAGGTATTTTATATAGTTCAATAAAATATTGCATACGCTAAATATATGAATATTATGCATGAATGTAAATTTAAAACTATTTGCGACAAATTTGTACTACATTTTTATTGTATAACATAAATCCTTTGTGTAAAAACAATTTAATCATAAGGGTAATCTTATTTACCATTTCATGGCTTAGACAAATTAAAGTAATTTTATAAGAGATTTTTCTTAAATGTGAAGAGGTTACTAAGTCAGAGTAAGCGCATTGCTAATCTCAATAAAAAGCAACACATCTCATTTAAACTAACCAATCACTATTATTAAATCCAAAACAGTTCTCATTAGTTATTGAAAAGAAACGAAAATGTACAGGAAAACTCTATTTACATCCACAAACTATAATACCCTACTCTAACTAACAGCAGAAATGGTTATTACTCCGAATCCTTATCTTAACACCAACAGATAGACATCCGACAGATTTGTCATTGGATTCCTTACTCAAGCTCTTACTGAAATCTTAACTGTTTATGGGTTATATAAATATTCCTTGATACACCATAGGGTAGTAACTCGGAAAGATTCGAGCTTCACTGAGATCGGTTACAGACCATTCTGCCGATGGTTTAAAAAAAGGAGGGGTCATCGTTGATCTTTAACTGGTTATGAAAATGTGCCATGAAAGATTTATTAGTTAATGAGAGAGATCCGAGCGTAACTGATGATTTTGTCCAAATTACGGTATTTGTTCTGTCTGTACAGATGGCTGGAGCGGTGACAACTTACCTGGTGATACTGATCCAGTTCCAGACAGAGCGAGAAACTACCTAGACTAGGGAAACGAGAAGGATCCAAGCGTAACTGATGATTTTGTCCCAAATTACGGTATTTGTTCTGTCTGTACAGATGGCTGGAGCGGTGACAACTTACCTGGTGATACTGATCCAGTTCCAGACAGAGCGACAAACTACCTAGACTAGGGAAACGAGAAGGATCCAAGCGTAACTAATGATTTTTGTCCCAAATTACGGTATTTGTTCTGTCTGTACAGATGGCTGGAGCGGTGACAACTTACCTGGTGATACTGATCCAGTTCCAGACAGAGCGACAAACTACCTAGACTAGGGAAACGGTTTTCTGGTATTAAGCTTTGTACAAGATGTTACACAGAGTCACTTATATTACATATTCTACTATCAAGAAGTTGTAATTTCTTTCTCAAGTATTTCACTTGTAGAGCCGCACAACATTCAGTATAGCGAACTGCATATTACTACTATAACTAGTACACCACAATTACAAAAACTGTAATAGTACATATTAGAATTTAACTGTACGTAAGGTATGAAGATATAAAACCAACTGTAAAAATAAAAATAAAATAACTGTACCTCAATATCTATATAAATAAGTGTTTGTATTTATTAGAAAACCGAGTGTGGTGCTTTTTACTACACGTCTTACAATGTTGACACTAACCTTATAGTTTGCTCAGATTTGAGTTGCTGAGTCGTAAAATTTAGATTTTAATGAATGCTTGATTTTAATGTACTTGATCAGCTGTTGCTTTGTACTGCAGCTTCATACAATTTTAATTCGTTATTGTTTTGCTGTTGTTGTATTTACTAAACTATATTGTATTTTACTATATATGTTGTAAATATTTATTGTTTGTAGTTATGTGTAATAAAGGCCACTCTCATTTTGTAAAAGTAGATCAGAATGTATTAAGCATTTTATAAATAAATAATACATTTGTTTACTTCTGCTCCAAACATGTTTTAGCTATCTGTGAACATCATCTATCAATATCGAGTGACTATTTACCTTGCAAAAAATTAAAGTTAGAAATTAAAAAGTTATTAAATAAAGCTGATGTAAATAAAACATAATCCATTTGGTATTCTTTCCTTACTACATTTTAATCTCAACAAATACATAAATGGTTGCTTGCAAAATATACAGTGGAATTGGAAGACACAGTGAATCAGACTAGAGCAAAATGTTTAGGCATGTGCCTTAATGCGGGTTAATTTCACTTTGTACAATAATACAATGTAGGAGTACACAACAAATGTATTTATACCATGTATTTTTTTTCCTGCTAAAATCATGCTTAAGGTTACCTATAAGGTAATGTAAAATGTGTAGGTAAGTAAAACTCAGCCTATTTCATGGAGTGGTATGCACCACCACTGAACGATGTGAAAATAATTGAAGGCACTTCATCAATTTGAGGTTGAGTGGTAGAGAGGGCTAAATAGCCCCTAACTCCGCCTCTTGAATAAAGGCATATTTCATTTCATTTCAATTTGAGAGGGGACTAAAAATTCAAAAATATGTCTGGTGATTTGATAAGACAATTAATTAAAAGTGTACTTATTAAAATGTATGGTATTACTGTCCCCTTAATAGAGAATGACTAGTCAGTGTTGCTCACAAACATGAGGAACGGTTTAGTTGTGGTATAAAGAGTCAGTTTTCTTTTATTTTTTTGCTGAAAAGAGCAGTAAATGCACTAATCACACAGGTGTGGAAGAGTCTTCAGGACTGCTGTCAGTTGTTCCACAATATTTGTCTAACTATGAGAATGAGAACAAGTGGCGATCAAGCAATCGAATTTATCCATCAAAACATTTTCATCTCCCCCTATATATTCTGTGCACATTATCTAAGTTACTAGAAAATATGTTACAAGAAGACAAATATTATCGTTATAAATAGATAGCATTATTGTATTGAAAATCAAATTATACTACACCACTAAACGTACTACAAGCGGAATGGTGGAAATGCACGTAGAATAACAAATCGAAAGAGTTAAATAGATTAAGATTTCATGTAATCAATATTTGTGTAAACACATTTATCTCGGTGATTACTGCTAATTGTATTTATTAAACTAATTCAACAATGTCCTGTATTATTTAAGAATTCCAAGTTGTATTTTAGGTTGCAATAAAACTTTGGGGATTTGCAAGTTTAATTAGCAAATAAAGTTCAAGAAAGGAATTGTTTGCTACCCACAACCAATCAGGCGTCTGTGAATTCAGCAAGGAGTAGTTGTCAAAGTTTGTGAAAGTCAATAAGATTCGTTTGGTTGTTTCTGCTTAGTAATTTGATTTTACGAAAAGTCGTTCCAACTTTATAAATTGAACAGTGCATTTTTAAAACCTGTCGCTAGGTCTATATTTACTCACCAGTGAATTAAAACTATTGTTCTAACACGATAACCTGAATACTGGTGGTTCGTAGAATCAAAATATATGAAATGAATATTAGAATTGCGACTTTCTGCACAGTCATTACTAACTTTCATACCTAATTTAAATACCCGTATACATGTTATAATATTTGATTTCATTTGATCTATTTAGACAAGAAGCTGCGAAATCCTATCATTGCATTAGTCTAAAAAGGATCTTTGCGATTTGGGTCTGGAGTGACCAAGATATTAGTATGGGTAAGGTCAGTAAGAGGGCCACGTGCTTGAAGAACACATGATGAGGGATAGCGAACACTGTAACTCTCTTGTCAAATTTGATGAAGATAAGGCTACCTATGTTCCAGCCTCTTCCAGAAAAAGTGTGTAGGGGACAATACTTTACTATTTTTACACTGGAAACAGCCTTTAACACTGAGAGACCTTCCCCAATCTTACACTCAATACTTCGCAATAAACAACACCAGTGGATCAACACTTTAACCCCAATATCTCGACATTTGTCACAGTGATAAAAACACACACACACACACACACACACACACACACACACACACACACACACACACACACACACGCGCGCACGCACACACGCACACACACACACACACAAACATGTCATATCATGTGAGGGTGTGACTCACACATTCATGGGTTTATCTAGATGGAACACCTCGGTTTATGTATACATAGTGAACTCGTATGTTTACTGATATACATAAATCAACAAGAAGTTAACCGTCCTGGGGATATTATTAGCTTGTCATATCATGTGAGGGTGTGACTCACACATTCATGGGTTTATCTAGATGGAACACCTCGGTTTATGTATACTCAGTGTACTCGTATGTTTACTGATATACATAAATCAGCCAGAAGTTAACCGTCCTGGGGATATTATTAGCTTGTCATATCATGTGAGGGTGTGACTCACACATTCATGGGTTTATCTAGATGGAACACCTCGGTTTATGTATACATAGTGAACTCGTATGTTTACTGATATACATAAATCAGCCAGAAGTTAACCGTCCTGGGGATATTATTAGCTTGTCATATCATGTGAGGGTGTGACTCACACATTCATGGGTTTATCTAGATGGAACACCTCGGTTTATGTATACATAGTGAACTCGTATGTTTACTGATATACATAAATCAACTAGAAGTTAACCGTCCTGGGGATATTATTAGCTTGATATTTATAAAAAAAATAATTTTCGCTTGTTCCAAAGAGGATTTTAAGTTTCTTACAAACCCATTAGAAAATTTTGTGTGATATTTGTTAGCTTAGAATATGAGTGGTTTATGTTACTTACTACGAGCATAATCAATAACTGTTTTCAAAGCACGATCGAGTTGCTAATATCATACATCTTATATTGGCCGTCAGGATTTTGGAAATTTACAGATTACTAATACTGGTACCAACAAAATTTCAAAGTTGCATTGTGATTGGAATTATAAATGTGAGATTAAGAACTGTTTTGCTTAATATAAACTGAGGTTAATATGGATAGAATTAGAAATTAGAAGCCGATCATGGTTATAACTATGGTAACGAAATCTGCCCCACAATTATACACTATTACACAGGAGCTTAGTGATTTTGGTCTGTAATTTGAATAATGGAGAGGTACGGGAATTGGTGAAACACTCCCCTGTGTATTCCAACCCTACTGGCATGTTTAACTGTAACTTCAAACTCATAGATATGAGTTTATATGTACTAGTTTCCACATGTGTTTATCAAGTCGAACTGGTATTACAAAGTATCGTAAAATTATGCAGATATAACTGTGTATTTTCAAACGAATTGATCAAAAATAGATTTATCGTATTACAATTTGTATTTTCTAAACATATGCTTTTGTAGAAAAACATCTACAAAACAAGCAATATGCCAATTAAAACCTATAGTTTATTAATATACTTTATGTCCTCTTGATTAAGATGTACTAAAAAAGATTATTTAACATTAGTTAGTTAGGGATGATTGGGTTCCCCTAAAGCAAGCGTGAATATAAAGCGTAGTGATAGAAACGAAGCCCTCTATTCACAATAAAAAACTGGTTATGAGGGGTAAATATCTTTTAGTTAGTACCATTTATTTCATAGGGCTTATCCACGCAAAATGTATAGCCTAGGCACTTAGAGGACCTGTTACAAAGGTAGAAAAGGGGTTTTTTTTAATTTTTGTTAACAAAGTATATCTTTAAGGAGATATTACAAATATTTCGTAGCTAGAAATAAACAATACCAAACTAATTAGCAATTATTTTAAACTTGAATATTCAAGATCTTGAATTCGAATTGATCGTTTTTTAAACACACAGAATTTGATAAGGTTTTATAAATGTATAGTAGAAATTGTGAATATCAGGTATATACACTTCAAAAGGTAAAGAAAAAGATCTCAGCAATCACAAACGAATATTTTTATTACTATTTAAATAATAATGGTATAAGTGATCGTTATAAGTTACGATAAGCTAAATGAATAACACCTATATGAAATAATTATTGTGAAATAAAATAGGCACGTTGTAGACCTGTACATATTTGAAGGATATCATTTGTGCAATTTAGGTGCTATACGTAATAACAACAGTACATTACAGAAATATTAAAAATACAATTTAAAAATAAAAAAGGAGAGAGGCAGTTAATATGTTAAATAAAAATTGGAGCATAGACAAAAATGTAAAACTATATTTTATGAGCAAGTTGTAAGGATTACTTTTGGATTGAAATAAAGATTTTGATTTTAAAAATTATAAAATGTAAATCTGATTAACTAATGACGGAAGTATAAAAGGGGATGTTTTGGGATATCAGCATAAGAGGTTCTCTTCAGAACTTGTGTTGACTTGACTGATGTTTCTGAGGATGTGTACCAAGAAAAAATTAATTAAAATTATCTCCATCCCAAAGATATTTGCCAATGGCGCAGTGTAGTGGGTACGGCGGTTATCGCAAGATAACCAGTTCAAGCAACGTCGAGCGTGGCTGCTGCTTGAACAGGTGACCGCTGAGCGATCCTGTCCTTGCAAGCGGCCCGCCTGCCCGGCCATTGGTGGTGGTTTCGGAAGTCACCTTTAAGCCGTTGGTCCCCAGGTTAAGTGTTAGAGAGGGCTTCTTAGCCCTAACTTCGCCTGGTAAAATAAGACATTCTTTACTTTTTTTTTTTTTTATATTTGGAAAAATTCCACTACCAACTCAAAGGCTAATTAATAGAATTGTTTGTTGTTGGGAAGATCTTTTGGCGATCGCGTTTAATCAACAAGAAACATCGAATCAATAAGTTAAACAAAAGAAAAATGAGAGGTATATATGATTTTAAACATAATTTGTAGTAGTTTAATGCAAAAAATAACTGAACGAAACTCAAAATACTGTATTGTTATTTTGATTAGGTTTTGTGATAATAGGCCTCTAATTATATAATACAAATAGTATGTTTCAGATCAATGATTATAGTTTAAGTTCAATAATTTCAAAAATAATAATAAAACAAGATCTACTGCTTTAAATGTGCTTTAAGATTAGTTTACTTTACAGGTGTACTATAATGGGATAGAATTTGTAGTTTCTGGATTATACTACAAATGTAACTAGTAAGAATCTACTTATTAAGAATTACACATTTAGTTTTTTTCAAAATGAATGTTTCTCTAGAGTGGACTAGTCTAGGTGGATTACTTCTCAGTCTGGAACTGGATCAGTATCACCAGGTAAGTTGTCACCGCTCCAGCCATCTGTACAAATACAAATCACTGTCAGTCTATAAGTAACAGCAAGTGAAACCAGCTGATTAGAAAATTCATTAAAGAGGACCATACAATCATATATTTCCCACGCATATTTAACTAAACTTAAATTGTAACTCTTTTGAGTAAAGACCTATATTCTCCCTTAAGATTTCACTTCTGGCTTGGATATGACTGCTAGTATAAAATACACTGGGTACAGCCAAAACAGATTTGGTCACTAACACCTGAGCAACTGTAGAATGTAAAATATCGACAATATTAACCATACAGTTTGGGGTATTAGAGTAAAGAGATTGATCAGTACATCTAGTTTACTGCGGATGATGACGAAGTGGGTGAATATTATAGTGCTACAGGCTGCTGCTAGCCTGAACTGTTGGGACTGCTGACATCCCCCGCCTACTTTTCTTGCAGACACTGACACAGAGCTAGCCTTCCCTACTTCCAAGACGACATGGCAGAGATATAACCCTCAATATCATCTGTGGGATTTTAAAAAGCGGCCCCTACCCACAAAGTTCTTAGTTTAATGTTACACAGAATGGAGGCACAAAGATCCTCTTAACTGAATCGTAAGTCATTTTGTTTTATGTAAACAAATTATTATTCATATTACTCATATTGATACAAATATACTGGTGCACAGACTTTATTATTAACCAAGCAGTCCATAAATAACCTCAGTAATTTATAAGTGTAAATTCTCGTGATCCAATATTGCTTTATTGAGAATCGGGAGTTTCTGGACCTGGTTGAATGGGTTGAAAGTTGAAATAATGACTTTGGGTTGTGAGTTCTTTAAATAATCCTTCCTATCCTCCGGTATAATCAAAGGAATTTCGATAAAGATATACAATAACTTTTATTCAACTCAATGAAGCTTGGATATAACTTTGAATTCGGGCGAGAATATGCGATGACGTTCATGTTATAGTTTCAGTGTTATAGTGCTAATATTTTCAGTATAATGAGGTCTTATATGGAAAAAGAATTATTCCTTCTAACCAATACTGTGGCTCTGCATTCATTCCTGTAGATACCAAGCTATCCAGGCGAAGTCTCACGATGATTACCTTGATTAAAGCTTTGGAATGCCTTTAAATTAGAGAAAGGTGACTTTCTTTTTCACATCAAATAAACCTTGGAGGTGGGGCTTTGGTTATAATCACAGATGAGTGTGTTTTGTACTATAATATTAATACTATTAAAAAATAAAAGCATCATTTGAAAGATCAATACAACTTTTATAAATTATTCTGAGCGAAGTTTTCTAATAATTTTAACCCTCAAATTATTATCATGAACGGCCTTTTTAATTTATATCATCCAGTACATAAAAATTTTATTTTTGTATTAATGCGAATTGTATTCTAATATCATAAAACAAAAAATCATTAGTACTAGATGTTTTTATCGGCAAACTAATTAAATGAATAACCATATTAAATAATACAGTTACCCTATGACAACCTATGTTTGTTTAGTTAAATTATTGAACACATTTTTATGTCAGGATTATATTTAAGATTGTAATTATACTATTAAAATTTAAACCCTTACCTTGCGTATAAAAAAATTGTTATTTACAATCTTTAAAAAACTGTAAACTATAGTAAACTCTGTGGATAAACAAGTTTTGTTCACAACAATTTTACAGAAATTAAAGGCGTAACCAATATGAGTGCTGAAAAAATGTTTCATGTTCAATTAAATGATGTAGATGCAGATAGTTCATATGAGCAAAGAGTATTACAGTAAGTAATAAATGTGAGGATAATAAAGTCTTACTGATGTGAGGGTCTCATTATGGATCTGGAAAAATCCACGAGCAGAGAATCTTGCGTTGTGGTGAGGCAACTGCAGTAGGAACCCTTCAAGCTGGAAACACATCACAAGGCTTAAGACATTCCTAAGAAATAACTGATAAGTTAAGTTTATATTAATAACTCAATTGTGTGATTACGTTCATTCTCAATAGTCAAAACGTAATGCCAGTGCCTTATATTCAGGTGTGTTCGTTACACCGCTTACATCCACCCACTTGTGTGTCAAACAATGTCAGATAGTGTGGGTAAAAATACCTATTATATTAAAGTATAAAACTTTTATTTGAAAAATCATAAAAATCAATAAAACATTGTACAATATGTCCTAACAAATTTAAGATATGTCGGAACAAACTTAATAATGAAGATCCATACTTCCTCCTACAAAGTCAGAGTTAAGTACTGGTAAATACTTTTTTCTTGTCGTATTAGAATAAATAAATTTTAAATACAAAAACACTACTTCGATTTTAAATGTTGCTCTGCTTTTAAATCGTCTGTAATATATTTTATATTATATAAATGATTTGTCTTAAAAAAGCTAAAAATCTTTATCCGAGAAATAAAGACATCGTAACCTTTAATAAACCAATTAGACACATCCCACAATTAAATATGCAATTTAAATCAAAGTTCCTGTGTAAATATCAACGTCCTTTTAGACACAAAGGGAATTTTAATATTTATTTGTCTTGTTATATGATATAATTTTAGTTAGTATTTAAATTACATACCAAACACTCTGAACAGAAGAAAGTTATAAATATTTAAGCACTTTATTGTTGAAAGTTTAATTTTTACTGCACTTGGGTGTTCTTTTTGTAACATTTGCTATATAAGCTATTTAAAATTTTAAATACTTAATATTGATAGCAAAACTTACATGCAAAATATTTTCAAATTGAATTGGTAATGTCAAAATAAGGTAAGTAAATTAGGTGAAATACATAATTTAATTTCACAAGAAAGGGTTCGGGATTCTATGAATGTTACAGTAAGACAGAAAATTTTTCTGGTAGTCAACTTTGAGAAAGGGATTACAATAAGGGTTTGACAATGAGTCTCTTCGGCCTTGAGATTGGATACTTGGAAGCCAATCAAAGGCGTCGGTTTTAGATCGCTGTATGAGGGGAAGGGGTCGGTATAAAAACGACACGCGTTTCTTGGGGGGTTTTTTAATATATTTTTGCAGTTTAACTGTTGGTGCTTTTCGATTAACTTATTACTATGTGCGGGATTTTACGTAAGTAGCTCTTTTATAGTCGAATTACGATTTTCATAGGGGAAATTTGTTGTCAACTAATGTAAAATCTCTCTTACAGGGATTATTGTATTAATTTGATTCAAAGTGAAATGAGATTTTTTTTTTATTCACTTAATAAGTACCGCACGTTTCAAAGTGAGTAAATGTCGTTGCTGTTGTTCAAAATAAGGTCTTCATTATTATTTTTTAATGTAATATTTTAAAAAACTACTTCTAATAACAATTTAATATACTTAAGTCAGAATCATTTCTATACATCTAGATATAAAGTTTTAGTAGAATTTTTGCGTGAAACATTATCAAATTACAGTTTTTACTTTGAGTATGCACCAACAGTAACAGATCATCACTCAAATAGTGTGGAGGATGTTTTAGGAAGTTCTTACCCCAGTTTTATTTAGCCCCATTTATACTAGAGAAAAGTACATTTTATTTAGAGTTAATTCATAAACTGTATACTATTTGAGTAATATCTTTATTTCTATATTATTTTTGAAAAATAAATTATTTTTTTTTTTTAGTTGAAAGAAGAACACCTTTACTTAAGGAAACTTTTTACATAAAATTACATATAAATATCTAATAAGTACAAGTATTGTTTGTTGAGCAACTTTTATTTTAAATTACTAAACAGCTAAGAGACAATTTTTAAAGTTATTTGAGATAGTATTCCCCTGTCCATATGTCCTATAAAATATAAATAATTATTGTTTAAACTACATAAATAAGTCATTTCAATTAATAAAAAAGTTATTTAAATGGATATTGTGAAACTTAATGATTTCTCTACACCGCTCATGGTATTCTTATGAACTTAGGATAAACTGAGATTTTACGGATTAATTTCCCTCCCCCAAGTGTTCCAAAATGTTTCAACTTTCTATTAAATCACTTAGTTTCTTTAATTTAAATTCATTTTAATCAAGTAAATAACATATTGTAAAGCTGCAGCGTGGTAAGAATTAAAAACTTTCCTTTTAATTCACGGTTGCAAGAAGGTGGGCAATGGCTACAGAATAGATTAGGCACTAATGGTAAACCTTTGATAAAAGTTTATGAAATTTGTGCTAAATTTTATATATTTATATATATATATATAAAAAATTATATATATATAAGCAATGAATAATATAGTACAAAAAATATAATTTAAAGAAGTAATGCGGTCGAATAAAACAAGTTTATTTACATGTAGTGTATGTTGAACTTCCAATCCAGTATATCTAATAATATTTAACTAAAGAATGTATCAACTATTATGAAGTGAAATTTCAAAATCTGAGAGTTTCCCTTTGTATTTTATTACACATTATATTTAGAGGACTGCAACAAGAGGGAAATGTTTATAATGTACAATAGAATGAATTGGTTAATGCATATGCTCCTTAAAATTTCATGATTTGTATGGTATTGGCGTTGAGTAACTTTAATTTTGTCACAATAAAACTGGTTTTGGGTTTAGTTCCTTAATTGTAGTAGAGATATTTAAGTAATTTTATTTTTACATTAAAAATGTTATAATTGTGATATAATTATGCATTTTTTAATTAGACTTACGCTATTACGTTTAAAGTTAATAGCATGTTTGAGCTTCCCTTCTCATCCAAAACCCCTTAGCACAACTTTTATACAATGCTTAAACATCTAATAAAATGGACTGTTTATGTAATAAGTAAACTTCTACTAGTTTATAAACTGTTTAGTTACTAGTAGCTATCAGTTCCCCAAACTGAATCTATCATAAGGAGATAATACAAGGTCATGTTGTTATACCTGTTTCCTAAAACTCGGATCCAGATCTTTGTTTATCAACTTGCAAATCATCACCGCAGTATTGTCAGCCTGAAAAATATCAATAATAATAAAAAAATCATTATATGTATGACTAAATATTTATTGTTAATAACCCATTTAAATTGATAGATGGTACATTAGGCAGTCTAAAAGCTTTATTAATCCAAACAATTAGTACTTATTTTTGTAAACATAATTATTTGAACAGTACATTCTAGTTTCGATAATTAGTAGGAAACTCAAAATAGTTTAGTTCTTTTATTCGAAACTTTTTCTTTAGTGAGATATATTAACTTTCATAGAAGACAAAAACTAATGAGGGTTATGTAGATTACTGCTGACTTTATTTCATTAAGCCTACAAATGAAGTAAGATATTATTGATAACTACAATATTGGAATTCTAAACAGGAAATTCGTCAATAAATATTTTCTTACATAAGACATTTTTAAGATAAACCACTATAGGGTATTATTTATGTTCTGGATGAACAAAACGATGTGTTCTAAAAGAAATATTCTTAAAGAGTTTTACTCTTATTGAAAAAACCTCTCTTATAATAGTTTTTTGTATAGAAAATTAGTTTATTATATTTAAATATTATATTTTAACAAGAGGAATTACCGAGTTAGTGATATCCGTGCTTGAGTTCGCAACCAAAATCGCATAGCAGATGAAAACCAGGACCCATACTGCATCCATAGTCATGCCGACCATGTAACCAGCTCTGACGTGCAAGAAGAAGAAGTAGGACTTGATAGTGACTTGAACAAATAAGGAGAACATGACGGCCATCAGCTGATCGCAGTAGAAGTCATTAGCCTGGTGTACGGCGTCACACAGCATCCAGTAGGTGTTCATCAGAGATTTCATTTTCTCCATCTTAAATACCGTATTGCCTAATATCATATAAAAAATATAAGAAATGTTTAGTTTTAGGTAGTAACCATATTATAGTACTTTTTACTGTAAATACACGAATGGTAATCTGCTTGAAAAGTGCAAATTTTTTGGGTGGGATTTTGTTATTTGCAATCTCAAATGTAAAAATTTGTCGTCATTAATTGTAGTTGTTATGCAATTATCTATTACTCTGGCCTCTAAAAGGTATAGCCATATGAACTTACCTTTTCGCTAAAAAATAATAATAACTATCCTTATCTGTTTTTCTCCATATTCTTTTCTTTATATTTGTGAACAATTATATTATTGCGGAAGAGAGGAGTTTTAAGTACTAACTTTGCCTTTATAGTTATGACACTATTCATGCATTACAAAAAAAATTAACAGGTACTTTACTAACGTGTTGTATAAAAGATGTCACCATCAGCCAGGCTGCGCTGCATCACCGTTCGTTCAATTAAGTTGCAGATAATCTCCTCTCTCATCTTGTTACTAACAGTCTTGAAACCCATAATGATACTTTCAGTTACATGAGTGAAGTGGAAGAGAAAGGCAAGTTGTGTGGAGTCCAGCAATAGAAGGGTGACAGAATTCAACACCCAGAAGTCTAGCCCATTGTTCATTACGATGTTTGCGAAGTTCACCATAAACAGCAAAGCTGTCACGATCGTTACTACGATGACCTTTACTTGGATCTTGACCTCTCTGTTCTTGAACTGAAGGTCTCGATAGACTCGATCTAGTGTGCCAAAGACGTCAAATATCCTTGGGTACTTGCATGTGCCGCTGAAGAATGTAGAAGCTGCCAGAATTTGCAGAGCCATCAGATCTAGAATCATTGCGAAATTTTGGGTTCTACTTCTTTCATAACCGAATCTTTCCTCTGTGATGGTTGTGTAGAGAACGATGCAAGAGAGAAATTCTTGCAGTATGAATATTATTAAACACCAAATGAAACCAGCTATGGAAAACGTCAGTTCTTTGAGAGTTTTAGGCCCCGAAGTAATTTTCAGTGGAAGACCTCCAAATGCCTGCCAAACCCAAACGATGTAGTTTGAAAAGTATTTCATGGTGTATGATGGTGTATGATTTCCGTTGTAAAACTGTTACACTTGACAAACTGGGATTGAAAAACTACTTAGTATGATTTATTCGATTGATTTATTACAATAACATGTATTGAAGATTTATAAAAGAGATTCGTGTGTTTGACCTTTTTTGTTGAGCACCACTTACATTAAATTTATGTGATTGTTGTCGATCGAATACAATTATTTTCTCAATACAGTAATGTGCAATGAAAAGTTTACAAAAGAAACTTGCTTTATTGAAACTTATTTTTTGAAGATGGAGGAAAATATGTTTCTTTGTAAAACATTACAACCCGTTTATCTCATTTGATTGGACCTTAAACAATAAAGATCTGAAATAAATGTAAAGAAACTAGTTCTATATTTGGGAGTAAACTATAAAATATCATTTCATAATATTTACAATAAAACTAAACAATCTCTTAAATTTTATTTTTCCAATGCACACCTCATTTATAAAAATTGCTTTGTGAAACTGTATTTTTAGAGCATGGATTAAAATAGTTGTCTTCTTTATGACATTACATACATACATTTGTACTCATAGCAAACTGATTGAAAAACCTTCCAACACTTTACTTTTTAAAAGATTATGTAAGAAAATCCTTAAATGCGTTTACCAAAAAATAACTAAAATCAAACTAGGGTACTTTTGCTATAAATAATATTTTCCATACTATTTTTTAAGATATTCTCTATGATTCGTAATAAAATACGGTATTTTCATTTACATTTTATTATATTTGTAATAGATTACCATAAACGTTGCATTGCGATTGCCAATGTACATAAAGTACTCTATAACTAATTACAAATATAACATTTCTTGAAAATATTAACAGAGTGAAATAAAAATATTAAATAAAAATATCAAATAATTGTAACATAAAAAACAAATAAATATCAAATTAAATACAAAAAAATGTATCAAACACAATAAAAAAAAATAAAAAATGTAACCATCAAACTAAAGCCAGTATAGTCAGTTGATCTTTCAAAGAAACTGCCAAAAATCCGGTGCTATTTCAGCTTTCGTTTGAACCATTTTAAGGTCACGTGGTAACTTTCAGAAGCGTGTAGCGCCTATATTGTGTGAAGACTGGCAGAGTAGACTGCAAAATTTGGAAAAACCTTGTCTCTTAAAATATGTTGGGCGAAATAAAAATATAATTTAATCTACTGTAATTTCAACCCTTTATGTTTTGCACATTCTAAACAAAAAACCCAAAACAAATCATCGGCTAAAGATGAAATAAGTAAAAATTTGGCTAGTACTCATTTCTTATAATCCAAACAATATAATCTGGAAATGGGCAAGAGAAATTTATAAACACAATTCTTTCACCAACCAATATGTAATATTGCTTTATATATCGCAGCGTTATATCAAAATAAAATAATTTAAGTACCTACAGATAACCTCTTCTGACCCAAGCTTTTATTAAAATTAAAATTTTAAAAACAATACTGCATTTTCGGGTTGTAACAAAATACTAAAAACAACAACAAACTTTAGTTTTCGGATTTCTTTATTGGAAATACAAAAAAATCGATGTCACCTATAGGTGACATTGGGACTCAATTTTACAAAGTTTAACATTAAAAAGTTACATCATTCCTTACAGTTCATGGAACATCTTGAAACAGTTCCAATTGTTGTTCAAGCAAAGAAACACTTTACATGTTACACACCAAAATCTGCACTTTTGATTGTTACAACCAGGAAATCTACATCTGTAGAGTTTTGAGTTAGCAGGAATTTCCGGGAGATGAAGTACCACAATAGTGCGTAGAGCGTCACTGGGTGGTCTTCATTATCTTCCTCACTTCTTCTCTTCCACCGGATGTTCTTCATGTGCTTCCCTATCATCCTCTACAGGTACATCTGGATTGTGCACGGAATTCATTAGTGCATATGCAACTTCCACCTTGAAGTCCAGGAAATCTAACTGGTCTCGTATTGGAGTTCCATCGTCTTTGTCTTGCCTCCGTCTTTGAATCCATGCAGAAGCCAAAGGAAAGTCAATAAAATGAAGAACTGTTCTTACAGTCATATTTCATGTATAACGACTCGAGAGTGCAGGTTGTGGTTCAGGATGTGGACTTGGTGCAGGTTATTGAACTGCATTGTCTACTTCCTCTTCTGAGGACTGGTCATCTTCAGGATGTCGTTCTAACACAGAAATTGGAGCAAATCTCGGATCTGCATCCCCATCATCTGAGAATCCATCAACCTCAGATAGATCCCATCCAAAATTTCATTGATGTAGTTATCAAATAGATTTGAGAAAAAACACAGATTTTTTAGTTTTTTTGTCTAAGGTATGAGATTTTTATACAACTGTTAAATAAGGATTGAGCTAAACAAACACCAACATCTGCTATTTTAACCATATATTTGTTGGTAAAAATGTTTAGTTATTGTGAAAAACTGAAATTAATTACACAAAAATAAATAAAGAATTTTGCAAAATTGTAAATTTTTAGCAATGTTATATTCTGCAAACTGGAGTCCAATTGTCACCTCTAGGTGTCAAAAACATTAAAACATGGCTAGGTTAGGTCAGAAACGAAATAAACTGAAAACACTGATTTGGTGTGAATGTACAGCTATTGGACAAGACTCTAAATGTTTCTAAAGGTCTAAATACAATTATTTATTATTGTATACAATAATTAACTTCAGAAAACGTAGGAAGTCTGCAAAGTCTGTCACGGCTCATTTTTATGAAATCATGGGCACTAAGCAAGCAGCAGAATGGTAGATATTCCAGCATGTGGTGCAATCTAGTAAGAAACAAAGTAAATATGGTAGCAGCACTGAGCCCACTCTGTCGATAATGCAGATTTAAAAAAAAGTTGTCACCTATAGGTGACGCAGGGTCTGAAGAGGATAAGCAGTGTCGGATTGAGATTGTAATTTAGAAATTTTGATACATGGTAATGGCTATTTTACATACAAACACTGCTGAAGTGGCAGACTACACCGACTACTACCGACTACACATGTTATATAGGCAGCTGCTCTAACCTTCTTCACCGCAAGTTTATTTAACGCACGTTTCTGTGTGGAATTTCTATTCTATAGAACTACAAAACTATAGAGATTGGATTATTCTAAATGATTGTTCCAACGATATCAATTTTTTATGAATATGAAGTGTGAAGAGAATAAAAAATGTAATTCAAACATCAACGGCATTAAGGTTTATTGCTCCTGCATGCATAGAGTAAACGTTTTCTCAGTAGCCATTTTCACCGGAACAGACACCTTGAACTACGATCATTTCAACCTGTTATATCTGAAATACTTTCGGCCCGTTATTAGAAAGGAGTACACACTCCAAAGGTACAAAGAAGAAAAAATTTGAATTTTGTAAAAATACCAAAACTAGCTAAAGTAGAAATGAATCAATAACGGACTAAAATAAAATCGTTAGCCAATCGATATCACCCCGACGGTTATTTCCCGCAAGCACTTCTGAAATTGATGATGGGATGGTAATGATGATCTCGAATCCAATAATAGTATCGTGTGACAAGAGTCATTTGCCAAAGTTAACGGAATATCCCTTAGGTCTAGTTAAAAATTAGTTCTAAATACTAGTGAAAACATTTTTGTGTAGTTGCGTTTGTTAATAGTTTTATAATCAGTGCACTAAAATGTTCTAGAATATGTGTTTACACTAAAGGTTGTGTAAAGGGATTGAATTTTAATTACTTTTTATTGCTGAACAAATAGAAAGTTTTTTTTAGTAGAAACATTATTTTAATCAAAAATTTCACATCTTAATACAAATTTGAATTAATGAATCATAGATATTTAGAAACGATTTCTCTTACATAGTAAAGTTAAACAATTATTAAATTCTAAACCAAAATTTTTTGTATATAAAGTAACTATAAAAAAATGTAATTTTAGTTAGGCATGTATCACTGTATTAAACAGTAATGTCTCATTTGCATTTTATACGTCGAACAAAATCTGTCTGTAATTTAATATACAGCATTATTAATTTTTTTATAAAAATGTGTTTATAAGATGTTAACTTCGCCATCATTAATTAGTTATTCAAAGGAATATTATTCAATTAAGGGCAATTCTTTTGAGTTACCTTCTGATTAAAGTGTATCATCACTATTAAAGGTTTATTGAAAAATTTTATCTTACATATTAATTATTGTTTTACTATTATAAAGCTATTCGCTAAAGCAACAGACTGAACCAACTTTAGCCAGTATGCATGAATGCTGGCTAAGAACAAGTTATGTAATCTAGTCTTTAATATTGAAACCGATTGAGAAATTATTCCCATATGACACGAAATGCCTATAACTGTTAAGCTAATGTTAGGAATATTTTCTTATAAATTACTGGGTGTATTCTTGTATAATTTAAATTTGCACCAAATATAAAACTATCTTTGGTACATATGGTGAGTTTGCATATTAAAAACCTATTGATAAACTGCCCAGGTAAAATATGCAATTAAAGTGCAATTGTCACGGGTTGAAACAAGAACTTGATTGCATTCTGCGGCTCAAGCTTGCATAAGCAATACACATTACATGGTGGGTGTTGATCTCTCTCTCTCACTTTTTCTGTCTGTCTGTCTCTCTCTCTCCCTCCCTCCTACCCTCACTTCCTCCCCCCTCCCTCCCTGTAGTATTTTATTACCATCATATAGCAATACTTTACTAGCTAGATATAAAAAGTATTATATTCTAAAAATGCTAATTAAATATTTCAATATTTATATAACTTATACATAGTGCTCCTCTTTTCAGCTTAAAACAAACCTTGAGGTCTAAGCATGGATTAATAACTACAAGACTTTCTATTTAGTTTTATATATATACTATTTCACATCTCGAATTCAATCACGTCTCCAATTTTGCTTAAGTAAGGATCTGTGACTATTTCCTCAAGTCTGAACATAAACTGTCTACATAAGAACTGTAGCTAGGTAATCATGAAAAATTATCTGTTAACAGGTGTGCAGTTTTAATGATGCCCTTCGGTAAAATGAAGCTTTAGTCATTCTTAGTCAATTTATTTCTCCTAATTTAATTTATTATACGTATTAATACTTATTATACGTAAGTTATACGTTATTTATTAGTACACCAATAATAATTGTTTCATAGTAGGGTCTATGTAGTATATAAAAATAAAATTAACACTACAATCCTAATCAAATTATAAAAACGAAAGTGCCTTTGTATGCTTTTTGGTATTGACGCATAACCTACTCAACCGATCTTACTGAAATAATACATGAAAATTCTTGTGGTTCTTGTGATGAATATATTCTTATTCTTGTTTTAAAAATCCCTGCGGTCATTTAAGTAGCGGAAATCCCATCTTCGTCTCTAAAGTTTTGATACGTTAATTGAATGAACCTCTCAAATATAATCAAATTCTCTGTGGAAACATTGGTAGTTTTTTTTTATATTAGTTTAAATTTAAAGTGAGTAACTTCTTTGATAAGTAACCATAATTTTTATCACCGTTTTATACTTCAGTGATAAGTTAAGTAGTAATCTACCTAGAAAATATGCTAAAATATAAGAGAGCCAGAGTTTTAATGCCTTTGAAGCATTCTACAAGAACTATGAAAGATAGAATTTTGCTGGACAATTCTTTTGAACTAATATACTAACTTCAGCCCTAAAAGAAACCACCACCTCACCGTTTTATAGGCGTCTCTGATGTCGAAACGATGTAAATATTTCGTTTTGAGCTTCTTCGTCGTCGTATTTCTTTTTATCTGTTCAGATGAACATGACTCCGGATTCCAGGAGGCAAGTCTGAGACAGAGTTAGATACCAGACGTTGTAATGAAAAGGAAGGTGAACTAGAGCTAAACTCAAAATTCAATTAATCAACCCTTCAAACCACAGCTACGTTATTTGCAATTCTAAAAAATTTCAACAATTTGACTTTAAGTTTAAAGACTGATACGAAACGCATCTTAGTTCTGTTTTGACAGTAATAGGCTTCTTTGATTTGTGGTATATATTTTCTTATCGGGAAAAAACTAAATCTATGTAACTATGTAACCTACTAAGAACGAAGTAAATTATGATGGCAATGTTTATAAACTTTTTGACATATTTTCTTCATTGTGGTAACAAGGCAAAATGAAAATTGGCATCGGAAATAATATTCACTGGAAAAAGTTTTTAAAACATGCAACGCCTACTCAATTGTATATAAAGCAGCAGGTAACTGCACTGGTAGCAGTGTAGTCTAACTTTGACTATACATTTAAAGAGTGTTATGAATCCCATCTAAGCTGTCTTTTGACAAAAGCAGGCTTCTCGGAACTGTGTATGTATATTTTCTTCTTGTATATAAACAAAAAAACTAAGTGTATTAAAAAGACCATAAACATACTCTTTAAACGCATTTTCATGATTATGGGAAGAAGGAAAACCCAATATTGGCGTTGAAAATATATTTCACTTAAACCGGAATTGCTCATAAAGGTGAAAAAGCTGCAACATTGCGTGCGAAGTCGTGGTTAACTGATATTATACGTATGAACGCAACCTATATTCATAAGGATTTTCAAGCATTTAACAATATAACATTGCACAAAGTACTTTAATCATAATTTTCAGGTGGAGATAATATAGTTTAAAAAGCAATGTTCACCCTCTACAATTTAAAAAGGGCTTACAATAAAATAAAGTGTAAATAAAGAGTTATTTAAAATATTTTTATATACCCTGAAAATACTGCCAACGCAAAAAAGTAATGCTAAATCATTATAAATATAGTGATCTAAGCTTACATTAAACATTTTCAAATATGACTCAATTCCCTAAAAATATTATTTGGGGGAGTTACAGAGTTGAAAATAATTTCACTAATAATTTCCCTTAGGATCGAAAATGTTGGGTTACAATTGAAACACCGATTCAATTTTTATTCTTTTAGCTGATTTTGGAAGTTAGCACAGGTAGTCTGATTCAGCTTGCACAATAATTAAGATCAACAGTATTTAAATGTACAGGTTTACAATACCACTTTGCAGGAATACTGCAATTTCGTTACTACTATGTTACTTTATAATTTAATAAATTTATATTTAAATTAAAGATTCCTAATTAAGTTAAGTTAATTATATGTGTGCACAATCGGATTAAATTTGATTTGGTAATACAATATAATTAACTAAGCCCTCTCGCTGTCATTGTTAAACAATCACGCAGATATGTTTCCTATATTGCGTTTTCATTTAGGAGCAGATGCATATAGAAATTAAGTCTACAACGCTCAAAATAATATCATGTTTTTCTGTTTATTTCTTAAAACTAATTATTAATAGCTATTATTTATAGTATAAGACAATTATCAGTATCTGTTTCGTATATGTCATTGATTTTTAAACTAATCGTATACCAAGAACGTTAAAGTCATACACATGTATTGGAATCCAGAACTGGAGTCAGAATCTGTTAGCTTTTGTAATCAATGTAATAAAAACTAAGTCCGACAGTATAAACAGATTAATGTAATTCCTTAAGAACAAATGCTAACTATTATAACATCATTAGGTTAATTTTCGTCCTACCCTTCCTTAACTCAAAATCACTCAAGACCTTATACCCTTGTATTAAACTTAATTAAATGATAAAGGATCTGACACAAAACGTGATACATCTATTTTGAAATAAGCTTGACTGAATAGTTCTTACTTATTTTTTAATTCATTGTTTTTTTGAAGCTCTACAGATTATCGGTGGTAAAACTAAAATCATACATAACATGAAAACGTCTGTAATAGTAAAATAGATCTTCCGCGGTTCTTCGTTTTTTATAAGCATTAGGTTTTAACTAAACATAACAGTAGTATCCAGATGTACTATCTATAATATTAGGTAATAATATTATTAATATTATTTTAAAAGTTTTTGAAAGTAATAATTTCAGGTATATAAAACAATTATGTTGTCTATCAATCTATTTTCCCTTGTGATATATAAAAACGAACTGACGTATATACTTTTTGCATAATGCTTATATATATATATATATAGCTTCTTGGGATTTGACTAAGTTAGAGAATATTTTTACATTGGTCTTATGAGTAAGCATGAAGGAAACTAGAAGTTAGCAGAATAAACGAATTTGTAAATACACCAGTGAGCGTGTTCTATATGATGTCTAAACGATGATAAGACTTCATTTTGAACGCTTTCGTCGCCGAATTTTTTAATTCCTGCAGAAAAACATAGACTCCACGTTCCATGAGTAAATTTTTAGTTTATTTTATTTTTGAAAAAATGTTCAGTACTTGGCCAAATTGTGCTATTAAATTGTACAGTTTATATCTACATATATAATAAAATAATTAGGAATATATATTTATCGGTCAGTCCTCA
The DNA here is from genome assembly GCF_021130785.1 of Homalodisca vitripennis. Classification (NCBI taxonomy): domain Eukaryota; kingdom Metazoa; phylum Arthropoda; class Insecta; order Hemiptera; family Cicadellidae; genus Homalodisca; species Homalodisca vitripennis. The sequence continues at coordinate 40,599,645 of NC_060214.1, forward strand.
TTTTAAAAATAAAACTGTGCGGTAAATAACTCTACAGAACTGTTTTATTATAATTTAATGAGGACTTCCCAAACGTTTAAATACATACTTTGTTTAAAAAAATGGAAATAAAAACCTTGGATTATTTACAATAACTATTTATCAGTTATTTCACTGTATTAAAATTAATTCATAATATTTGCCACAGGCTGTTTATCTAGTGGGTATGTTCAAAGTTTTTAATTTTAATCTTGAAAATTACTGGAATTTTTAAATTCAGGTAATTATTTGACTAACTGATATTTGGTTACACACCTTAATATTTGCTACATTTAATTTACGATGAAAAAAAGCTACGATGAAAAAATCAGACAAAGAACTTGTATTTGAATTATTTATAATCTACTTAAGGAATGTACTTTCTAAAAGAAACGATACATACTTCGAATTTACTCTAGTAAAGTTAAAACGACTTAGTGTGGATCTCTACGGACATTCGCTGTTTCAATACATTAGAGGATGTAAAAGCGATAATCTGTCCGTGCATTTAATTATACATTTCGTAAGAAGACAGTTGTATTCACAAAGTATGTCTTTCAATTGTGTATATAAATTATATATGTAATGTTACTTATTTAATAAAACAGTTACAAAAAGACGCAAGAGTGTTATATTTTTTATAAAAACTAGCTTTTTAAGAAAGCTTTGATAAATTACCGTATCTAGAAATAAACTATACCAAACTACCTGGAAATATCAATTCTTGGAATGGAACTTGAGATTTTAGAATGAGGCCGAGTAACTGGAGATTTCCTGGATAATAATTTTAAAATATGTACTATTATATACGATTATAACAATTTACATAGATTATAGTGTAGAAATAAACTAAGTACCTAACGTAATTAATTCATGTAATATAACTAAACAGTACAGAACTTAGCTAATTTATTTTCATAAATCCAATTACGAGTGTAAGCGTACTTTAACATGAATTTGAAGGACAAAATATTATTTTATGTTGACTTGATTTAGAAATATATTTATAAAAGAAGATTTTAACTCAGTCATTTCAGCGCTTCTTCATTAATCATTGATAAATGCAGAAATCACCACATTGTATAAAGGTAATAAGTGCCTAGGTCACGTTACGTCATTGATTGTCGTAAAACAAGTTTTACTATAGGCATTTCCTAGCGATTAGGGAATACTGTATTTAAAGACTCGGAATTTTATGGATAAGAGTACCTGGACTCTGAGAGTCTTAATTCCTTGTCATCACTTAGCCTTTGCCGAATTATCTAACTGTATCAAACTGGGAGTTTACCATCTTTGGTGCTGCTTGGACTCTTGGCACTCCATGTCATTGTGAGACTCCACTTTCTGGGAACTTCTTGCTCCTTTGAGGGCGTGACCTCTAGGAGGGCACATATCCTTTGGATATGTCACCAGTAACCATGATAATTCTGTTTTTGAGAATGCTTGTCAACTGTTCCTGGCAAAAATCTTATGCATTTATTATTTTATTCCTATACACCCTTTATTACCATTCAACAGCTACTTAATATATATACCTTTTGTATATATTCCTGAATTCTTTTATGATTTTCGATGACAAATAATTACTAGAGAACCATTCCAAAACCCAAATTTGGCCCCACACTTTAATTAATACAATTTTACTGAAAGCATATTTACTATGAGACACTGGCTAGAGTAATACGGCAAAGAACGTAGTTATTGCTGATATTAGCACACAGTTATGAAAGGGAGTAACTACTAATGTAAAGAAGAAACTTTCTCCTTTTTTACATCCTGTTTATGTCACCACAATTGTTATAGTTCTGATGGTTGGAAGTTGTCCTAACAATATTCCACATTAGAGTGTAAGCAGACATAACGCCCAGTCTCATAGTTGTTATGAATAGTCTACATTACTGTTTTTATACCTGATCAAAATGAGAAACCAGATTAAAATTATTTCTAGGGTTAGTTTGGGCCAGTTAAATGATGCAATAGATAATTGCGTAGGACGAACATAGCGAATGCAATTATATTTGTCCGTTTGTTCAATAACGTGATTCCAAGAATTGGTGTTGCGGCAACAAAGTTGTGATTCCTTTTATAATTTTTTAGGTTTTCGACGATTTCTGTTTGACATTTAAAAATTTTATGGTTCAGGAAAAGCCTGTTCAAGATACATCTCTCATATAATACAATTTATAAACTTAATTTCATAAGAACTTATTTTATTTGGATATTTCGTAAAATGACAAATAAATTTAATTTATAAATATTTCAAGTTGCATAATATACTTTTATAAGTTTAATTATTATCATTATTATTTTGTTTATTTACTCAATAACGTAAATTCAGGCAAATTTGGAATAAGGCCGAGATTAATGAGTGAGTAAGATGTAGTCTTGGTATTAACTAGAATGAATGTTTGGTGTTAGCAAATTTAATTGTCAATAAAGCGACAGAGAGTAAAACCTTCCTGGAAACATCAAATATATTGGTAACCATTTGAATTATGGTTGATAATTCCAACCATTGAATATTTCCAAATAGTCTGTATACACTTATAAGTTTACTTATCATCCAAGGTTGCACGAATGTCAGGAAGGCCTATTTTAATATTTGATCTCTTAAGTTTTTCTGAAAACCCTTAGTAATTCCTAAACGACTTTTAAAAAAAACCTAAAAAATCAATGCGTGATTCACCCTTTTATTGGAAATATCCAATTTTTCCTTTAAATTTACGAAGAGTAACGATTCACTTCAAGTTGGTATTCTGACTACGTGTTACTTTTTAGTTTTAGTATTTTGCAGTGTTTATTGATACTACCATGAAATAGGAATCATCTCCTGTTTTCTCAATATTTATTTCTTCTTTTATTATAATTTAGAGGACGTTTTATGCCATATTCCACAATGGAAAGATTCGCGCAGTGTCTTTTTTTAATTTCTGAGAAAGCGGTTTTCTTGTTAGCTTATAACAAGTGATATCAGGTGAAATATTACTTATTATAAGTTAATACTGGCCAAAGTAATGCAATAAACAGTAGAAAATAAACCTGGAAGAATTAATCGAATATGACTGATTTATGTTCTTGTATATGACTAACATGATCGTTATATTTTGTACGCGATAAGTTCTGGATTGTACTACAAATATAGCTAAGTAGAATCTACTTATTAACAGTCTCACATTTTGGTTTTTTTCTTTGTAAAGGAATATTTCTCTAGAATAGGTTTATTCTACCTACAGTTGAAAAGTCTAGGTAGGTTAGAGCTCGGTCTGGAAATGGATCAGCATCACCAGGTAAGTTGTCACCGCTCCAGCCATCTGTACAGACAGAACACATTGTCAGGATATTGGTAATAGAAACCATCCTAGCTGATTAGCTAATTCGTTTTTCCATTGTGAATATCGTCCAGTCAAGATACCTAATTTAAAAAAAGGTCTTTTTACAGCATAGTAATGGCATAGTTTTATTAATTACATCACAAATAAATAAAACCGATTATCCCAGACCAAAATAATTCATTAATGTGGGAGTGGTGTTTAATGAGAAAATCGGTTTTTTGCAATTTCCGCCTAAACAGTGCATCCTATTAAACAAAGTTCCCCCTGGAGAGTTCACTTCTGGGTTGTTTGTGCTAGCCAGTAGATTTTTACTGAATAAATTCTAATAAAGTAGAATCAAATCAAAATACCGAAAAAAAGTAAAAAGCGTTTGGATGCGTCGTTATAAGTTCAGTTACGAAGGTGTTTAATTGAGTGTGCTTAGGTCGGGGAATAATTTAATTTAGTTCCGAGATTGGACGCTAGGGCTGTGTAACGTAAGTTTGATTGTTATCGTTCAAATATTTGCTACCTGACTTTGCACTTCACAGATGTCAGTCTGAGCGCTCGCTTTTCCCTTGCCTTAATTTATAGCATTGGATGGGTTATCTATTGTGCAACTAATACAGAAACCATAGGTTTTCTATTTTCTTCGAACTTAATTATGTTGAGTGGAAAGAAAGTTATGGCAATAAGTTAATACATTTCACTATTATTAAAAGTATTAGCCTAAAAACGTACGAAAACTTCCAAATTACTCTGAATTATGGATAAAATATAAGAGGGTATTAAATAAAAAATAGAATCCAAAAAATGCATATAATTTTAAGTAGAGAAAACTTTCTCCAGCGTTAACCAACTTGACTGTGTCCCAATCGGGTTTGTCAGAGGGTAAGTTGTGTTTGGCAGAGTTGCGGGACCAAGCGGGCTTGATTGCATTTTGTGGTCGGCCATGTTTGTGACGTCACACTGAACAAGCCCGTGGTTTGTTCATGCCAAGTCCCTAAACACTGCTCTATTAGAGGTGGTTTGGAAATTGTTCACCACGGGTTTTTTTGACTGATGTCATGTATTAAAGTATAGAATTGCTATATTTGAGTTTAAAAATTGAGTATTAAAGAGATAAAGTGAGTTAAATTGTAACTTAAGCGCAAACACATTATGTTTCCTTTAAATTAGCAAGTAAATACCAATGTTTAGAATGTTGCAGTAATTTTGGTTACTCTATGACATTACATATCTGTACTCCGAGCCAATACCAAGCCGATTCAAAAACCTGTCAATATTTTTCTTTTATACCCATTTAGGAAAACCCTTAAATGAAATTAGAAAGCAAAATGGCTGAATTTAAGTTTATGACTACAATTATTTTAATAGTAAAAGAATGCAACATGATAATGTAAATCCTATCCAAACTCGGGCACTTGATAACTTTACCTCTATTCTATATTTAAGACCTTCGCAAATGACCGTTGTAAATAAGAACAGCCTGAAGAGTCTACAAAAATTTGCCTCTTTATTTACAAATAAAGGTATAATAGAATCAACTGTAATGTAAACTATTTGTGAGTGGTGCATTCTAAATTATAAACCACACAACACATAATCAGCAAAATATGAAAAAAGAAAGTAAATATTCGGTGGCACTGTTTTTGTTTTACACCTTCTTAACAGAAACCCTAAATGTAGTTGAATAGTTTTGAAACATATGTTTTACAAACTAACATATACTCGTAATATTGCTTTAGCTATTTCAGGATTACACCAACATAAAATAACGTTCTCGTTTATTGTTAAGGTGTGTTAGATTGAGTTTTATATTAAACAATTGCTGATACATGCTATAATGGCTATTTTACATAACGACACGGCTGAAGTGTGAGGGAGGTCCACACATGTTGTATGGGCAACTGCCCTAACCTCCTTCACCGCAAGTTTAATTAACGCACGTTTCGACTCGGACTTAACCAGTGCAACGTCAGTAAATAAGCTGACTTGATAAGATTTATAAGGGTGGCGTCTAGGAGATTCTGGTATCGATAAAGATGTGAGAGAATAAAATAATCTCCAAGAACAACTTACAACTTTCCAGTTTGGAATACATTTAATACTCAGTGGTAAAGGTGTAATCATCCCTGTCTTAGTTCGAAACATTAAATTCACTTATGAAGACAGATTTCATGAAGACTAAATCAACAGTAACATTGAGATTATCGTTAGGGACGTTAGGAGAATACGTAAATAAAAATAATTAAAACATTAAACGAGACATACTTGTAAACAATTTGCATTTCAAATCTTCTGAAAGAATTTATATTTTTGGAGACAACCAACGAAAATACCCCTTAGTAGAGCGTTCATCATATTTCCAGTTGGCTGTTTTTATAAACAATCAAACATGATGGGATTAAAGAAGTAGGTACATATCGGTTAACAGCCATATTTCGTCAGACTAAAATGTTGGATCTAGTACCTTTCAGGAATGACATCGGATTTGTTATTGTCATCTCTCATCTTCCGGGCTAAATTTAGGAACTTAAATAAATGTATATGTTTGCTATCCTCGTTAGTCTGTCTACACGAACGTGAGATACAACGACATCTAGTCAGTATCCTCTGGGACATGAGGCTATCTATTAAAAAGTTATTTGAAATGACTACCTGAATGAATACAGCCGAAAAATCTCAACAGTCAAATATAAGTTGGTATAAATAGAAATAAAACTGTAGGGGAACACGCTGAGAAATTATGTTTCATTAGCTATCTAAATATTTAATAGATATTTTTTAATTCGATACTGGTTGTAAAAATTTTTATTGCCTAATTTTGCATATTTTCTTCATAGTGAAAGTTTTATTATTGATCTATTTGCCATAAAGGATTTTTTTAAAAAATAAACTGAATTATTATTAATTATATATTAAAAGGGACAAGTGAGTGAAAGAGTTTTTGAAACTAAAATCTAAATAATTTATAAAACTTTAATAAGCAAATTGAAAGCGTAAAAATTCAGTTTTCTTGTTAGGTGCCTCAAAAAAGATGTTTTAATCTGTATTTTTGAAATACTTACTGTCTTTTAATACGTTGAACAATACTTTTTAATATTTTGTGCAGGAAGATAGTAAAACATTGTTAAACCTCAGCCTAACGTAGTAGATTTATATTAACTTTAGCCACAATAACCAGCTAATGTAACAAAACCATTACCTGACAGTTTGAGCTTATTCGTTTAAGGTCATTTTTCCACTTACCGAATTGGTTCTGCTCATTACAGGAGCTTGTAATCGATTACATCCGTTGCGTTTCTCGGCTAATTGTACAAAGGGTTGTCTCATTAGAGGCAGCCTTGCAATTTGTGATTCAATAATTTTACTTTAATTCTGAAAGGCAATGAATACCCTTTAATGATCGTATTAATTAACATATGATCACCATAAAAGTTGAACGTTCATGTTGTTAATTAATAGTGTGGATAAGTTGTTTTGTTAATATAAGGGATGCATACGAGATCAATGACACACACACACACACACACACACACACACACACACACACACACACACACACACACACACACACACACACACACACACACACACACGCACACACACCAACTAAGGATCATTCAACCAGAAGGTTAAAACAGAAAAAAACGCCTTCAATAATTACACCGCAATATAGACGCTATGTACCGTTACGTTTTCAAAACCTAGTAGACATTTTAGATTTATCATGGAACATTATTTTACAATAAGAAAAAATAGTGAATGTTTATTTTGGAGGTAAGTGCTAGAGAGAAGAAAACATATTTACTAATATACAGTAGTAGCATGTACGAATCTCGTACTACACGATTTATGAGAGATTTACTTGCAAAAAGTTTCCATAGTGATTTAATTAATTTTTAGATTTTTACTTTGAAGGTGAAAATGAGTAGCTTAAAAGGGTATTAAGGCGTATTTTTGTATTATTGGTGACTGGTTGATTTTTCTAAAATAAATTGATGGCAGATGTAAAATATAAGCTTAAGAAATGTTCACCACCTAAAATGTTACGGTATAGAAACTTGCTAAAGAGGTTTGAACATTTGAAGATGAAACAAATTATGTTATTTTTACCCGCATTCCACGAATATAGTAACAGTTAGTATTCCAAATAAGATATTTTGATAGTTACTATCCCTTACGATTTAAAATCATTACTACTTTGATGTGGCAAAAAGAAAAATGTTTTGTATCTCGTACAATTACATCACGGTATATATTTAAAATACTAAAAAATAAAATAATTCCAACACCCCACAATTAGATAAAAGAAGTTGAAACATACATTCTTTTCTTTAATTCCTTAAACGAGTTCCTATAATATATGTCGTTCTTTGTAAACACATTCTATGAAATGTTCACGGGGGAGTGACAGATTTTATGCAAATTTCAGATAGTTTAGTTTCCTAGAACAATCGGATGTGAAGTCCGTTATGATCCATTATGTGAAATTGTGAATTTAAATTTGTTATATTATTGTTTTTTCGTATTAAATAATATGTTCACCATTCATATTAATCGATTGTTACCAATATCACACAGTTACCGATTATTGATTACTATAGATTGTTGTTATATTGATTGTTATCGTTTGTTAATTGTTTTTTCTCTTTTAGATTAAGAGAAAAAATATAGTGAGAATAAGTTTTTATATTATTGTTTTTTACGTTAAAGGGTTTTTGTGTTATATAATACATTCACTACTCGTACTAAATTGATTGTTATAAATAATAATAGTACTTTCAGATGTGGAGAAAAGTATATTGAAAATGAGTAAAGTCCGATATTTTCTTATTTGTCTTTATTTGTGTTATTAGTCTTATTTGTTTCTACTTACAAAAAAACAGATTACTAAAAATGTATTGTTTATTAAATATAGAAGTTTCGTAGAGAGTTTTCTCTTTGTGGAGGTATTTTTATTTGAAATACACATATTCTGCACAAGGAATTAATTGAAAGACATTTAAAACCAGCACCAATTGTTTTAAAAACTGTAAAATTCAGGACTTTGTATCTACTTAATAAAAAATAAATAATATTTAAGTCCAAATAGTTAAAACATAGTTTTATATCACTATTATCCATACTAGAACTGCATATGTAATAGGTCCAGTGTTTTCATTTATGGATCAACTCTGACCAGGTTCAAAATGCGACCAAAGAGCAATGGACCTTTTGGTGAGAAACATGAACTTGATTGCATTCTGCGGCTCAAGCTTGCATAAGCAATACCCAGCACATTCAGGTGGGTGATGCTCCGTAGCCGCAGTAACCACCTTATTATGGTGCAGACTCAAATTGTGTGCATAGATATGTATATATTGTGTTTCGTATGTATATATACTATATAATGACACATACTGACATACAATGACATACGAAGAGATATAGGTTGATTTTGACTATCAGATACACATATGCTTTTCATGCAAAGAGAATACTCTAGATAACGTACTTACAAATTTTGTAAAAAAAACAAACCATATATATATATATATATATATATATATATATATATATAAATTAATGTTTGTGTGTTTGTCCTTTATGGAATCGTGAACTATTTGACCGCTCGTTATGAAAATTTTTGTTTGTATATGTATTTTTCGATGGAGAAGGTTTATATTCTATGCCCATTGGTGTAATTCGCCACCAGGCAGTTCTACAAAACATAAAGGTTTTCAAAGCACCTACAAGTTATAAACTGCAATCACGACACAGTTACGTATATTAAGTAGCCAAAAACTATTTGAAGGCGCTAAGATGGTGTATATTTGTGTTAAAAATAAATTATTGATTGAACTTAAAACTTGAATAGAAGACCACTTTATAATTAAGTACATGTAAGGATACAAATATAAAAACATACACTATTGATAGATTTTGCTGATCGTGGCAACAAGGCCAAATCTAAATCGGTTTTGTAAACATAATTCGCTTGAACCAGAAGTGCTCAACCACGGGCAAAGCTTACGATAAGCGTGCGAAGCCGCGGGAAACAGCTAGTAATTTATAAATTTAACAAATACGAAGTATAAAAATTAACGCTTTAAATAGACTTATTACAGTTTGTTCCTGTAACATATTACTAGTATCAACTCTGGGTTTGATATAAAATAAATAATAAGTGAAATTCAGGAACAGAGCCAAAAATCAATCAATGCATATCATTTACCTACTTGATTACATAAGATCGCCATTAACGTACTTAAAACAGAAATAGTTTACATGAAAACATGGGTATTAATATAATATAGAAGAATGCGAATTTTATAAGAGGTTACTTGAAAAAAGTTCCAAAATGATTTAATTTGGATGTTTAATATGTAAAGCTGAAAATAAGTGCTTTTACAAAGGACGTAAATGCTCATTATTGGGCAATATAACCATGTAAGTTGGCTACTATTCTAGTTTGTGACAGATATTGAATATGACCTAAGAATGATCTTTCGTCATTTGGATTAGCACGAAGAAATGAAAAATGCGAAAAATTGAAATGTGCAGAAACCTGCCAAAAAGGGACAATTCAAATGTAACCTTCAAAATGCAAAGAGGTCTACTGGACCCCATGACAAATAAAGTCGTTTATTACTAATGTGACAGCTGGCATCTAAGGCGACCAGTGGCGGGGCTTGAAGACTAGTGATGACAAATAAAATTATATGGTTAAAAAAATCTCACGACAAACTAAAACTGGGAAATATGAAACAGAAATTAATGTGAAGTCCTGTGGACCACACTGTGCTCTTTAAAGGTTAAGCATGTCATGTTAATGTTAACAGCATTCCACGAAAATAGTAACTGTTAGCATATCAAATAAAATATTTTAATAATTTATACTCATGATTTAAAACCATAACTCTGTACGATAAAATAAAGGTATAATTAAAACAGTGTAAAAATTAAACTATTTGCATACTCCAAAAAATAGGAAAAAGAATGAAGCAGAGACAGATGATAAAGCAATATAAATTGAGACGATCTTTTCCTTTATGCCTTACACGAGTTTCTGAAATTTTTGTTTTATACTTTCCTCTACAAAATGTATACAAATGTTACATTGTCTAGTTTAAAAAAATAATTAGATATGAGGTGTGATACGACTTGTGAATAAATTTTTTTTTTCGTACAAAAAGTTTTTCGTGTTAAAGAATATGTAAACAATCCATACTAAATTTATTGTTACAAATAACAGTACTTTCACATGTTGAGAATATATATATATATATATATATATATAATATATATATATATATATATATATATATATATAGTGGGAATGAATAAAGTCAGAAACGGTCTTTGACGGGATCTTAGTATTAAAATGAGTCACGTACTGTAGATTTACCCACAACACAATCTTTATAACATATACGGAGAACGGTAGGTACTTGCGAGCCTTTTCTTCCCTACGCCATCTACATAAATGTGTTGTCAAATTGTTAAGGAATTCCAGTCTCGTTTCTTTGGGTAGTTTTAAATGTGAAAATTACACATAATTCATTACTATGAATGGCCTTAAGAACGATTCTTGAGAGAGTTTTCACTTTGTTAAGGGTTTTTGTTTGAAATATACGTATTCTGGCACAAGCAATCAACATTAAAAACCAGAAAGTTGTGAAAAAAGTAAACCTTTTATAACAATACCAAATTCTTCGTATAATAAATAATGTTTTAATAATCAAATTCGATAAAATTAGATTTTTTAGTTTATTCCTACCACATATTACTAATTTCCACTCTATGTGTGATTGTAACGGCTAGTAAACGACAGGAAAAGAGCCTAAAATGAATAAAGTTGCCACAACCATCATCTTTCTGGTCACACCGCGTAGACTACTTACAAAATTACATCTTTGAGTATTATGACGTTCCTGAGGAGACATATTCAGTCAGCAGATGTTAAACCGGAAATGCTGATGGTACCGATTTTTATGGACAGATCAGCTGAAAAAAGGCGGATCTTGTCGTGATTAGCTGTACTTTGACCAATATGTCAAACAGTGATCAATATGGTTTCCTTATCGCTGGTAGTAAGCTTTTCAATAATTTGACACTAAATTCTTTGTTGAGGTTATTTTGTTTCCTGATGATTTTTAAACTTGCAATGTTCATCGTTGAAAAATAGTAGGGCGTTCTTGAAAGTACTTTTATCTTGCTGCGGATAGCGATAGTGGTATGTTTGAAAGTCCAGATAAAAATAGTATATTGTTTATTTGTGTTCGAATAATCAAAATAGCGTTGAGTCTATATACATATATACATTTCATAAAATTTTATTCTGAAATAAAACTGATTTTTCACTTCAAGAAAATTTTTAACATTTTGAGATGATTTTTATAAAATATTATAAATATATCAATGCGATGAAGAAAAGTGGTTTTAGTAAATATGCCAATAGAAATGACATTTTATATTTGTTATCAGTACAACAATATTATTAATTTTTCATCTATACGACAGCACTTTACTAGCTATAAATATAATCTCAATGCTAATAAATAATGTCGTGGAATTTGTTATATGTAGCTTTAAAACAAAATAATTGGTGCAAGGTCAATATATCAGTAAATTGCTCCTGTTTGCACGTTACAACAAGCCCTGAGATATCAATGTGGATTCTAACCAGCCAGACGTAGCCTATTATTCAGGTTTATGGCAAATATTACACATACTATAACTACATACTAAATAACGTCTCCACCTTTCCTTATATAACGAAACTGTTACCTGCGTCCTCAAGAAGTATCCACACAATAACTGTAGCTAGATTATATGGAAACATCTAAATAAACGTGGTATTGGACCAGAAATAAAACACAAAGTGTTAACAGGCGTGCAGTTTTAATGATGCCCTTCGGTGAAATGAAGCTTTACACAAGGGGAATGAGTATTCAGTGAGTTAACTTGTTTGTGCCACTGGTTTGTTTTAATTTTTAGCGTTTTGTCAGAATCAAAAATATTTCTTATATAGCCTACTACTTTTTGACTGAACGGGCCATATAAAAAGTATAATTTAATATGTAAAATTTTATTTAATATCATATAGACATTGAATGTCGCGAATGAAAATGATATTTTTGACAAAATAAGTTTTGAATCCATACAATTTCTTGTAATTTTAGATTTTAATACTATAATGCCAATTACAGAATAGATTAAATGAATTTTAAAAATGATAAACATTATTTTGAGATAACTATAACACTTAGAGGTATGTATTAAATTATTTGTTGTTAAACTGGATAATATCGTTTAACATTGTTATTATTACGTAATATATGTAATTTAATTATTTTTCATTGTTTCCAGCTCTATTAATGTAGCTAATTTAGTACATCATATAATTTAATTAGGTAAAAACCCATACTAAAGACTTTGGTTATCTAATGTACATTTCGTTATTGTTATAAATACTAATAAAAGTTAAACTTATCAAAATAATGTTATAAATGTGTTTTTGTGAATTTGAATTTGTGATATGTTACTATCCTGATTTACCAAGGGAAAAATATCAAATTTGTAATAAAAAAAAAACGCGAACTGATCCATTATTGTTATAACTTGAAAATTGTTCTTTATTTAAAGTTTGTTGTTGACGATGGAAGGTTTGAAAGGATAACAGGATTTTGGACATTCGCAATCCTTATGGTTACAAAGGGTACAACAAAACTATTTGAGGATTGGAATCTATCCTCTTCGTCAGCTGGTGGGGGAGGATTTATTACATAAAAAATAAAGAAAAAAAGAAAGAAGAAAAGATGGAAAAGAAAAGGGTTCAAACATACCCAAAAGCTGCTTGGTGTCCAGGCGTTGTCACTGCAAAGACTGTACAACTCACGAGTACGAGAAAAACAATCACACATGACACCGGCACGGACGAAAGAGGTATACTGAAAGTCGTACTCGTGCTTTGTAACCATAACGAAGACAAAAGCCTAAAACCCTGTTATCTCTGTAAACCCTGAGAATAGATAAAATAATCAAAAAGAATCAAAAGCGACCTTAGAACAACTTCATGAAATGGTTCTGAAATAGTACAAACACAAGAGCTTCAGATTAGAGCAACATTTTTATAGCAACGCTTTCTTTGTTGATAATTCTATGATTTCTTATAAAAACTTGTCTTAAATCTAGAAATATATTTGGCCTAATCAAGCACGATTTTCTAACTTGGTTTACACTATAAAATGTTATAGCATAATAGAGCAACACAGTTAATTATTCTTCTATTGCACTTTGTTTTACAAAAATATTCCCGAAATTAACATAAATAACATAATACAATGTACAATCTGACTTCTTAAAATATTGTATACATTCACAAATTTAGTTTGTTATAAATGAAGTCTTAAGTACAGTATATGAAGTTTAATTAAAGCCGTTTTAGCTGACCAAACAAAGTTGAGGAATAAAGGATGAAGAATTAGTGTTTTTAATTGTGAATGATAGTCTTGATTATAGTTCTACAGGAGTGTGTAAACAGAAGGAAGAGGCGGTGGCGTGGCTGTTGAAGTTTGAGAGGAACTACCCGAGTTGGCTTTTGTATCCCACTGCAGATAATCCAGCGCCATTTTTATGTTACTGCTACATTCCAAGAACCAGGAACTTTCGTTTTTTATTTTAGTGATACAGGGTTATTTGTTATTCTTAGTCAAGACGTCTTTCCTAATTTGAATTATTACACAATAAACACAATTAGATTAGTCGTTGTTTGTTCCCCTCTTTATAAAGTGAGCCGACTTCTTAGCCATTTCTATTTATGTTTTTATCAATTTTATAGTATACTAGCTGGTTCCCGTGGCTTTTCGTGAGCTTGGCCCGTGCATGAGCATTTCTGGTTCAAGTGAATTAATTATATTTCCAACGTCGATTTACAGTTTGCCTTGTTGCCACGATCAAGAAATTCTGTAAAAAGTGTATCTTTATATTCATTGTACACGTATATTTACTTTATTCTAAAGTGGTCTAACACTCAAGCTTTAAGTTCATCCAGAAATTTATTTTAAAGACAAATATACATAATAACTTAGCTCCTTCAAAGAGTGTTAGGCAATAGCGTATAATAATACGTTACTGTCTCGTAATTGCAGTTTTTAATGTGCAGGAGCTTCGAAAACTTTTATCTTTTGCAGCGCTGCCTGGTGGCTAGTTACATCAATGGGCATAGCATAAACCTTCTCCGTGAAAAAATACATATACACAGAAATTTTCATAATGATCGGTCAAATAGTTTACGATTCCATAAAGGACAAACACACAAACATTCATTTGTATATATATACTAGCGGGCCCGGCGCGCTTTGCTGCGCATTTCAATAATTTTTTGCAAAAGTTGCCCGCGGCTTCGCACGCAATTTCCCGTTGAAAACAGTACACTATATTCACTTATTCTTTTTCTATCACATTCTAAACATTGCTGAGATAATTGATAGTCGTTCCATCGTGAGCCTCTTGGGCGTATTATGAAGGTATGTACCATATTCCTGCCTCTATCTAGCTGTTACCCACGGCTTCGCACGCAAATCTTAAGAACCGAAGTCCTTATATTACTTAGTAAATTTTTTTTTTTACTATAATAAATTTTAGATTAAATTAGTTATATCTCCGATGCCACGATTGAGCTTGCTTTGTTGTCTCGATCGAGAGAATATGTACACACGGAGTTTTGAGAACCATACTTCTGTCAAAAAAAAACAACTAAGGTTGATTTTATAACATTCTTTATATTTGTAGCCAACGTAAGATAGTAATTATGATATCTGCATTACTCTTCTGATCAAGCATGAGCATGGTTTATATTAAATAAATATTGCAGTTAAAGGTGAATTTTTACGTCAAATTTGAATTGTATTATCTGGATAGTAAAGTCTATGTTTAACAGTGATTGTAAAAACAGTTTAAACAAAATTTGTCGTTTCTCTTAAGCTTACTCTATGCTTTAAAACTATAAGTGTAATATATGTTTACAAAGAACAGCTGATTAAAAATTTGAAAAGACGTTAACATATGTTTGCTGCAATGCATTTCTTATGGGTATTTCTGTAACCAGTGGGGCGGAATCCTGAATCGGGAAAGGGATGGGCATAGCTTATAAACCTTCTCCGTGGAAAAATACATATACGTACAAATTTTCATCATGATCGGTCCAATAGTTCGCGATTCCATAAAGGACAAACATACAAACATTCATTTTTATATATATAGATATAGAAGTAAAATATAGGACTAATAGTATATAATAAATACTTATCAATAAAGTTATAAGTATGTATTACAACAATACTACACAATATACGATACCAAAATATATGTTATAGCACAAATTGTGTCCAGAATTATTGTTTTACATGCAATAAAAAAATTCAAATTTATAAAATAATTTTATAACTTTTAGATGGGTAAAAATAAGAGTTATAAAAATTAATACTTTCCTTACAATCTACTACGAAGGAGTAAAAACAATTTTAAAAATTGCTTAACTCATTTTCGTAATTACTAAATTAATTAGAAAATTTTGAAGTTATCACCGCAGACACCTTTAAAATGTAGTGTAGCGTGACCTATGTTTATTCTTAATATTTAAAAAATTAACTGTGCATCTCAAACAAGTGTCATTTAACAGAGTTGAACATAATTTCATTTCAAATTAGAATTGCGGATAGAGGAAGTGTCACAGGTGTACTGATTCACCCTATATAATTAAAATAAAAATGTGAAATGTAAAACTAGATTGTTTGAATATGAACTGTTTCACAATGTACTTTAGAGGCAGGTTGCAAGTGCACTGTTTACAGTGTCATTCTATATTGTTAATGAACGGATAATTGAATTTAAGATTCCTAATTAAGTTTTGTTTAATTATGTACGCATACATATGCAGTCCAATGTCTCATTTGGTTTAAATTGGCTTTAGTAACACCATGTAATCAACTGAGCCCTTTTCGTGTTGTGCTCAAACAATTACGCAAATGTGTTCCCTATATTGCGTTTGTATTTAGGAGAAGATGAATAAAGATATTAATTTTGCCACAATTTGAATTAACTCAGGTTTTATTAGTTAAAACTAATTATTAATAACATTTATTTCTTGAATAAAAGGTAATGATCGTTCATGACATATTCTATGAAATATTTTCTGGTTGTTATATTTTGTTGCTCTAACCAACATACTATAAAAAGGTACCTTGAAATAAATGTATTGGGGTCCATTACTAAAATCAGAATCTGATATATTTTATAATCAATGTTTTTAATCTCAAATGCTAATTTAAAAGTCTAACGTTTAGTACTCATGCTGCACTTTTTCTACTCATAATCACTCAAGCCCTTGTAACCTTGTGTTCAACATTATGAACTGATAAAGGATCTGAAGCAAAACATCATGGTTCTGTATAAAGAACACCGCAATAGTGTTATTTGGTACTGTCCGAGTGAAGGGCAAATATATTTGGTTAAAATTCGATATTTGATTCATCTCTTTTTTACAACAAATATTAAACCCCATGACGATGAATAGATAATCAAGTAATCACAAATGTTTGGTAAAAGTTTGAATTATATTATTTAATTATTAGAACTGTAAACCCACTGTGAATACGAATTTATAATGTAAGATGTTATGCCAACCTAAGCTTCTGGAATATAAATCATACGTATAGGATAGAAATGTAATAAAGTTTTGAATTATAGCAACAATTATTATTAAAAGTGTAACAAATAAAATAAATGTATTATAACAAATCTGAGCCAACAAGACAATACTATTAATACAGTAAATTAATAAAACATCCAACTACATTGTAACATACATTACACAATATATACATTAATCTTATACATTTACATTATTAAGCATTTTACGATATACTATAGAACCAACGGTATAAAAAACATGCGATCAGTTATCAAAATGTAATACTATACATATTTGGTTCATTTTAACTCAATAAAATATGTATTTAACTTTAATTATTATTTTATCTTATTCTAAATGTTTATATGCAATATGCTTGTAAAATAATGAAATAAATATTTTGGATATTAAAATGGTGTAATAATAAGCCGATTAAACTATGAGATTGGGTAATTAAGAAAATAATATGTTATATAGTATTAAACTACGGCAGTTTAATATAGTATATTTATCCTCTTATATAATATATTGTGTATTTATATAGTATATAATTATAGTACTTCGACATCGGTTCATTACCAAAGTATTGGAAATATGTTAGTGTGAGGAGATTAAATTTTTTTAACATTTAAGTCAAACGTTTTGATTAGAACACAGTTTACATGATAATGTTTATACAAATATGGTTTTAACGATTTTTGACAATTCAAGAGCTATAAAATCCATCCGCAGTCTTTATGTGTACAAAATAAATCTAAAATTGTTTTAATATTTTTATAACCAACCGCATAGATAAAAAAATATATGTGCTACTTTCAAATTGCTGGCACATTTCTGTATTTTCACGCTGAATTGTGAAAAACTGTAGAATAAAAAAATTACAACATATATAGAGGTAGATTATTAAAAAAAGTCTAGTACCTTATAAGCTATGCTCGAATGATTCACTAACTAAGATAATAGTCTTTTACTGTTTATATATACGTACATACTATGTAAATCTTTTTGAAATGGTTGACAAAACAGTAAAAATGTACTTAAGAATTTAAGTTGAGACAATGGTATAGTTGTAATTAGATTGATATATGATTTTAATATAGAAGTAAAAAAGAAATGTATTTATTTTTAAATGTACTTAATAAGTAGGCATATCAAGGAGTACATATGTATAAATATTTTAAAAATAAGTAAGTACTTATACATGAAGAATAACCTTGGATTCTTATCCTCGTCTTAAAAACCAAAGCAATACCAACTTAAACTTAGCCATGACTCGGATAATGTGTTACAATGAAAGTTAAGTAGTACTCGAAAAGATCTTTGTCCAGTTTATCATATTGCAAGTATTGTTCGTTTGAATTCTTAATATAAATATTTCTCATGAGAAAGTGTAGAGAACAAATAATTTAACTGCATGAAGCGGTTGATTACTGGAAATGTTTCACAATACGTTTATTTATTTGTCTACAAAAAAAGTAAAAATTGTAAGTAGGAGAAGGGGGTGGTAGTTACAGTTAACGTGATTTTTCCAATGGTTCTCTGATAAAGTACCAGAGAAGAAGAAATTTTAATTTGTGAGACGTTTAAGCGATTTTAATTGGCCATTATGCGCGATTCTGTTTCATCCATCACTTCGAAGGCGGAGTGTTAAGTTCCTTTCAATTGAATTAATCTTTTGTACTTAAATCCACCGTTACACTGCATTTACATCATGCTAAAGTAGTAGTATAACTCATAGTATTCAGATAGGTTCTGGATTTAATCTCGATGAGGTCAATGGCCACCTGTAAAAATCTACAGTTTTTGGTGATTTTTAACTTATTTATGTATGTAGGTATTATTGTGGGTTTTTTTGTAGAAACAGAATGTATATATTTTCCAGCAGTGCAAGCTAACGTGTTAAAACTATTATGTTTTAAGTTTTTGTAATAATAAGCATATTAATAAAAAAATTAAACAAACCATATTATACTATTGCCAATAAAATTGTCGTAAATGTAAACAAAAATAGTAATAGATAAATATATTAAACAGTAATATCTTAGATCTAACTTGATCTTATGTACCCCATTGTAAAAGTTTCTAAATCAGTTTTAGTCACTGAAGTTGTATAAATGCTGCCACAACGGAAGATAGAGGGGGTCACTATTCTTATTCATTTTCGGACTGAATTAAGACTTAAAGATTTTATCAATATTGTGTGGTACGATGTTATTTCTATTTTGTTTTTTTATAAAAGTTTACTAATTGTTATAATACAATCTTAATTATGACTTAATTATATTCCATCATGTAATGTTTTAATATTCAATATCATGATAGGGAATTTTAAGTATTCAATACACTAATCCAAAACAGCCTGAGACTTTATTGAAACACGTTTGTTTTTAATACCGACCATCCTGATCGGCAACTTTAATAAATCAAGGAATGATTAGTTAAAGATTATTGACCCATAATTAATTTCTGTTACCTACCAAAATTAAGTAGGAATATTACATCTAATTTTGTTATAGTTATAAATATAGCTCATATATTTCTATGCTTAATAAGCCATGAATATCTTTTTTTAGTAATGAGAAAATTTTTATCACTGAATGTTGGGCTGGTAAAAACAACCCAACCGAAGCTCACCGACGCAGGAGGGCTCACTTCAGATTGTTTATACCTGACAGTAGGACCAAAATTGTGGACAACAAGGACTGAAGAATTACATAATCTGGCCACTCCTATAGATGTCCAGGAGCGGCACATAATTTACCGCAAATATCGAGCATGGAATTAATTGGTGTATGTCTGGCACGAAGGATGACTTTTAGGTAGATGGAGTTTTCTTAGTATTGAAGACTGGACATGAGAGAGTGCTGTCCCTTATCCGCTTTAAGTAGAGAGGCTGGAATAGAGCTGGTCTTCCTTTCTTCGATGGCGACATGACAGAGATCGAACTCGAGTTTTCATTCGGATCTCAACAAGAAACGGTCCCTACCCATAGCCGTATCAATCCTGAATATCCTGTCACTCCAGAAGCAAGCGCAAAGGTCCTGTTAGGACTAAGTGCAATCTGAGATTACTCAGATTCTCGTAAAGTTAAAGTAAAGCATATCTTATTTTACCACGTGAAACTAGGGCTTAAAGGTGATTTTAGAACCACCGAAAATGATCGGGTGACGAGCTGCTTGCATGAACAGGATCGCTCAGTAATCATCCATCCGAGGGGTTAGATCATCTTAACTCATACTTGTAGAAGATAAGTAATTATAATATACAAAACATATTTTCCGCATGTAAATTGAAACCCCAATATTTTAATTGTTTTTGATAACACATTTTTATAACAAAGCACCATATTATCGTTACAAGCACGTAGTTACTGTCGCTAGTAATTAATATAAACAAGAACCGTTCTCCTTCTTACCCATACCCAGTTTACGTCATCGCAATGGGTCTAGCTCTGTTGACTTGGAATTCTGCCAACAATATTCTAAATTTTAAATTTGTATCTCATAAAGTGCATTTGTATATTATTGTGTTTTTTTGGCAACATGCTGTGGTTGACAATATCAGATTACCATCGCTAAGCGGAATGGCCATATATTATTTCAGTATTATAATTTGCATGAAAAATTTCAAAATTAAAATGAGAACCCAGCATATTTAAGGTAATTTTGTGAATCAGTTTGAGTTCCAAAACATTTTAAAGTAAAAAATAAGATGGATGAAAACCAATAAATTAAAAGCCGTTGGCGGAATTATTAAACTGTTTTTCCATCACGTCAACCCAAGTGCTGGTAAAGTTGGTACGAAGCTAAGATTTCCTATCAGTTTATTTACATCTTTTAACCAAACATTTAAACCTACACTGTTTGGTATAGGAAACTGTCTTGTGTCTAGTTTATTAATTCCTCAATGAATTTAACTTGTTTGAGCATGTATTATGTGCTTTCTTGCTAATGTGTGTTTTTTACTTGATTTTGAATGTGTTAGGGAAACAGTATTCAGAAAGTGAAGAATTATTATTGAGGACTATCCTATTATCGACTTTGATTAAAGATATGTAAAATTGGTATATTTCAAATAATCTCTCTTTAATATTCTTACATTAAGTAAGAAAGGAAAAATATCCTGATTCCAGATCTGATTGTTAAATACATGGAATTACGTGATAAATAAACTTATTAACACGTAATAAATATGCACGTTTTTTCAAAATTTTGGTAATGTAATGGCAGAGGTTAGTGTAAATTAATGGAATGGTAATGCCAGTTATTATTTGTACCTCATATTTGTATATTTGTATCTTTTATGCAACAACAGTTTTACATAACAGTTTTAATAAGTAAAATAAAAAATAAAGTTTAATTAAAATTGTTCCAAATACAATTGTTCCTTTATTTTGCTCTGAAATGCCAATGCGTGTATAAAACATTGTGTAATTGTGTATTCAAAACACAGAGAGGACATAGTTAATTACAAAATTCAAGCCAACTGAAAGACAAACATACATCTGCATAATTAAATTCTTAATTAGGCATCTGAAATAAATGTCATCAGTTAATTAACAATAGAATGAAACATTACTAATGTACTTAGTAGTTCTCCTCTAATCATAGAAAAAAAGTTGTAAGGTACAAAGAAATTTAAATTTATTTGTATACTATTTTTAATTTGGGTAAAAATTGCAAGTGAATATAAATATATTATTTCAATTGTTAAAATTGCAGTATATTAATTATTGTTATAAGTCAAAATAAAACACAATTGGTTTTAGAATTTTATTTGTACATATAAAAACTGGTTCAGTATCTAACCCCAAATATTTGCACTTAATACTTAAAGACAAACTATTGTGAAATGAAATCTTCTTATTAACCTACTTAAAAATGACATGCTTGTAACGTACGTTTTGATCAGTATGAAATAGAATGCAAATCCATGGATACTTGCTAGTATATATATATATATATATATATATATATATATATATATATATATATATATATATATATATATATTGTTTTTCATGAGCATTTATTAAGAAAATGTACAAAGGCATGCTTGTGACGTAACTATTATTCAGAAAGATAACTGCTATTTGCATTCAAATCCGCGGGTAACTGCTACTACATTCCGATTGAATAAAACTTAACGCAGCCAGTTTCGAGTTTTCTATTATAAAATGCAATAAAAAATTTAATTATTATATTGAATCCACTTCAACATTTTTATCATAACATCAAGTTATTTCTTCAAAAACTTAACGATATTTCTAATAATGAAAGAAAAACGAAGGCGAATGACAGACGATAATTTATGAGAAACTTAATACATTAGCGTAATGCATTACTTATTTCACTACGTAAATGAATTATCCAACAACAATCACGTAAATTATATTTAGATGTTGGTCAATAATAGAGGTCAATTTACTAAAACTCTTCAAATAACCTCCGATTTATTCAATTTTAATTATTCAGATTGAACGAAACAAACGTTCTAGTCTGACATTCTTATATGAGCCTTGTTATCTAAAGTACGTCAGTGTCTAAGTTCGCTACACCATGGAATATCTTCCAAAGGACATGCATTGGTTATGCCAAACATTTGGGGGTTTACCATTGAAAAGTACTCCAGAGACTAAAAGTATCAAACAACTAACATTTTCCCTGGCAGGATTCTTATGGTGTTTAACTTTAGTCCTGATACAAGAAGTACTCTCATCCTTTATCCTTTACTTTATCATCGCGGAAGGAAAGTTCGACCTTAACAAAAATAAAACAATTAAGTTCACAGTAACTCTGGACGTGTTGTCTTTGCAAATAGTGGCGGCTGTCACTTTCTTAAGTTGCACCTGTAAGTATCCAATGTTTGTCGGGCGTCTTCAACATCTTGGAAGCGAGTGAACTGTGATCTTCAGTGCAAGAGAGAAGAGGTCCGGGTCCGAGGAAAGTCAAATCTTGCTGTTGACTGTCACAACTTTGTTGTTTCATTATCAGCTTTGCATATATCGCAATGAATGATGTAAAAGTGTTTGTATTAATCAGCTATGTCAGCATGTTATTGTTGGATTGGACCCGAACTTACTGTTATCCTTAATTTCACACATGTGGCTCAAAATATTGCAATGGGTTTTAGAATGGTTAGTGTCAAGATGAAAGAGGAGATTGCCTGCAACATAATTGAAAGAATGGGGATGAACCTTGGTCAGTCTAATGTTGAAATTACTCATGGAACACGTAAGTAAACCAGGTTCTATTTTAAAATTTAAATAATTTAGTTATTACCCATAAAACCGAAAAAAGAGAAAAGGGTCATAAGATAAATATGTTGCAAGAATGTTGGCTAAGTTTAACACACACCAAAAAACAAAGTTACACGAGACATTGTGTCAGAATATACTTGGATTTTATAGGTCTTTATTTTGACATCTTAAGTTCATATTGTTGTTGGAGGTTTTTGTTTCATAGCAAATACAATTCGGCGTAGCTATACTCCGAGCTAAACCTCGTTAATAACGAAAAATATTTCGAACCTTGTCATTTTAAGGTTATCAAGATTAGTAGAGTGAATGATACAATTATGAGTCACACATTAAAAATCAGGCGCTCTGGTGCATGCATATTTGACTCTTTAACGATTATCGCGGCTTACGACGTACTTATTAAATTAAATAAAAGCACCAAAATACTCCCCTACAAAACTTGAATTGAAAAAACTTAAACAGGAACATTTGCCATTCGCATTTAATCTGACACGTTCAATCATTCAATTGATCATTACCTTCCCACTTGTCTTTCAAGATTCAATTAACAAAATTAATTTAAGTGAGTTTAAAGCTTGAAATAAACTGGAAAAAATTAGTAAATAAAATATAAAAGTTTAAATCCTGAAAAAATGTAGAGGCTTGTTAGGGTTTAATGCCGACTCACGGACCATGGTTTTCCTCCTGTGAAACAAGCAGCAGCAGTACGCCTAATACGTCGCTTCCTCCATCGGGGCTTCCTTGCAGTCGACTCAGTATCCTTGGATGGATGAGCAAGAATCAGATCATCTTGTAGTTGTACCGAATGACAATAACACATGGGGGTGGTGACTTCTGAGGTCGTAGTAATAAATACTCGAATTTCAAAGTTTACTTATAAGTTCCAATTTAATTAATGAAACTTACAAGCACCACTGTTTAGTTGGTAAATTAAATCAATGCCTTGCCACGTTGCTGCCAATTAGAGTACAAGAAATAACAATGTATCTCTGATAGGGTGGGGCCTAAAATATCCAATGTTCTATTCAATTTATGCTTACGATATTTTACTTTATAAAAACTTTAAGATTTTACTTCCCTTCGCAATATGTAGACTCACAACCCGGGCGTCGGCCCGTCTTGGCACGAGACATTGAAGCTGTAGTCTAAGAAGGGTTATTTCTAGTCGGTAATTACTAGAAGAGGAATAGAAGTTATGAAAGTGGTAGCCATCTACTAAAATAATACGTGAGCTCACCTAAAACAAATTCCCAACGGTATTAGCCATTGAAATGAGACAAAAAACGTATCACGACAACGTGCTCGTCAGAAGGACGACGCCACAACTTGTATCCATTTCAATCAAGCAAATAAAAGATCTTACTTTACTATTTACAACTTTACTTTACGTTACATTCATTTTTATATGTGGCTAATTTAATTAATACGTAAATATAAACTTTTACTTACGGACATAGGCGCGCGAGGTGAAATCGCGTCACGTAGTTGGGCTGGTACGAAGGGTTACAATAAAATATTCATAAGCGTGCCAAATTAAGTAGTTAGTCCGTCGATAATTTAGTTCCGGAACATTGGAAAAAAATTAATATTAAATTGTACTGGCTAACTAGGTTGTGAAATGTTGCATTATATAAAATGGAACTAACTAACGGTACATAGTCACT
Organism: Homalodisca vitripennis; assembly: GCF_021130785.1. Lineage (NCBI taxonomy): Eukaryota > Metazoa > Arthropoda > Insecta > Hemiptera > Cicadellidae > Homalodisca > Homalodisca vitripennis. The sequence continues at coordinate 40,624,578 of NC_060214.1, forward strand.
TAGAAACTAAGCTCTACGTTAAGCTTCTACAGCAATTATTATTTAAAGATACTGTCATGTGGTAATACTGAGCTAAATAATTGCATGCTACTGGGATGTTAAATATTACAGCCTTGTCTATAATGCCAGAAGCTATTAAAATGTATTATTTTATCTGATAGCAGATATCACTAATTTATTGACATATTCGTTTAATAATTTACGATTAAGCATGTTGATTATACTGAAAGTGCATCGTTACAGTTTTATCGTTTTATGAATTAGGCACAAACACTGTCCAAAATCGAAAAAAAACTGAAGTCTCTGATGAACACCTACTGGATGCTGTGTGACGCCGTACACCAGGCTAATGACTTCTACTGCGATCAGCTGATGGCCGTCATGTTCTCCTTATTGTCCACGTCACTATCAAGGCTTACTTCTTCTTCTTGTTCCTCAGAGCTGGTGAGGTTTTCGCTATGATTTCAGAGGCAGCCTGGGTCTTAGTTTACGTCTGCTATGCGGTTCTACTAGTAAACTCAGGCACAAACGTTACTAACTCGGTAAATACTACCTTTATAAAATAGTAATTCATCAATATATATTACTAAGTATGGTATACGTGAACGTTATTGAGTAACAAACTAATTGTTTGTCCCGTAATAATTTTACTGTGGAAAATAGAGAAAAGCAAATAGCACGTCTAATTGGTCACGTATTTTGTTTTATAATGAGGAAAACTGACCCAAGATTGTGAGTTACAGTTGGGAGATGGAATTTAGGAATCTGGGTTTTCATGATTTTTCTGTTTTCTACCTATCTATTTTCTGTTAGGAAATTCCCAAGAAACAATGAGCTACGGTAAACATTAAAAGAAAGTAAAGTACGATGTGGATTATATACTTTATTAGAATCATCTCGTATTCTTATGTCATGCAATATCACACTCCATGGCGCTTTACCGTCAGTACCAGAACCAAATGGCTTGTCAGAAAGGTTTTACTAAATTTTCAATATTACTTTTACCAGTGTATTAATAAATATCTCGATTTATACTTTGTGTGATTATTAAGTCAATAGGACATAAAAACTAATATTATAGAAACAGCTGAATTGAACCAATTAGGGAGAGAAAGTTAATGGGTTTTCCCTTCATTAGCTACTTATAAAGAAAATCAATTGCACTGGATGAAATAAATATGTGTCTGTTTTAATAATAAAAGTTACATTTTTGTATAGCTAAATGATCTTGCAATTAATACGTAATGTATTATCCTTACAGTATAACATTTCATGAGCATGAAACATTTATTGAATTCCTTACAATTACCAAATCTTTGACTTTGTTTCAGGCTGAAGAAATGAGGCTGGTTATTTGTCAGTCGGTAAACAAAGATCTGAAACCAAGCTTAAGGAAACAGGTGAAAATTGTTCAAATAATTGAGAAAAAAAAAGGAATTTACTAAATAATTATTTATAACAGGAACATAATATGTTACATATAATATTATAATATATTATATTATTAACTATTCTAATCCTAATGATGTGATTTGAATTTCCAGCTGGAAGTGTTTCTGCTGCAGTTAATTCATCACAACACAAAATTGTCCGCTCGCGGGTTTTTCCAGATCCACAACGAGACCCTCACATCGGTAACTTGTTTCTCCTTTTTAAAGATAATAAATCTTTTTTTTATAAAGTTACTTCATATACTTTGAATACACTTTGCTGTATATACAATAAATTAATAATTAATGAAATATTATCATGGAAATTAATATATTTATACTACTAAAACTACTATTCATTTGCAATTAGGTAAGAAGAAATGAGAAATTAACTGGGCAACACCGGACATTAAGAAAGTAATTTTTGTTTTAAGCCAGATATCTGTTCGTTAGGTATTTTATATAGTTCAATAAAATATTGCTACGCTAAATATATGAATATTATGCATGAATGTAAATTTAAAACTTTTTGCGACAAGTTTGTACTAAATTTTTATTGTATAACATAAATCCTTTGTGCAAAACATAATTTAATCATAAGGGTAATCTTATTTACCATTGCATGGCTTATACAAATTAAAGTAATTTTATAAGAGATTTTTCTTAAATGTGAAGAGGTTACTAAGTCAGAGTATGCGCATTGTTAATCTCAATAAAAAGCAACACATCTCATTTAAACTAACCAATCACTATTACTAAATCCAAAACAGTTCTCATTAGTTATTGAAAAGAAACGAAAATTTACAGGAAAACTCTATTTACATCCACAAACTATAACCCCCTACTCTAACTAACAGCAGAAATGGTTATTACTCCGAATCCTTATCTTAACACCAACAGATAGACATCCGACAGATTTGTCATTGGATTCCTTACTCAAGCTCTTACTGAAATCTTAACTGTTTATGGGTTATATAAATATTCCTTGATACACCAAAGGGTAGTAACTCGGAAAGATTCGAGCTTCACTGAGATCGGTTACAGACCATTCTGCCGATGGTTTAAAAAAAGGGGGGGTCATCGTAGATATTTATCTGGTTAGGTAAATGTGCCATGAAAGATTTAATAGTTAATGAGAGAGATCCAAGCGTAACTGATGATTTTGTCCCAAATTACGGTATTTGATCTGTCTGTACAGATGGCTGGAGCGGTGACAACTTACCTGGTGATACTGATCCAGTTTCAGACAGAGCGACAAACTACCTAGACTAGAGAAACGGTTGTCTGGTATTAAGCTTTGTACAAGATGTAACACAGAGTCACTTATATTACATATTCTACTATCAAGAAGTTTAATTTGTTTCTCAAGTGTTTCACTTGTAGAGCCGCACAACATTCAGTATAGCGACTGCATATTACTACTATAACTAGTACACCACAATTATAAAACTGTAATAGTACATATTAGAATTTAACTGTACGTTAGGTATAAAGATATAAAACCAACTGTAAAAATAAAAATAAAATAACTGTACCTCAATATCTATATAAATAAGTGTTTGTATTTATTCGAAAACAGAGTGTGGTGCTTTTTACTACACGTCTTATAATGTTGACACTAACCTTATAGTTTGCTCAGATTTGAGTTGCTGAGTCGTAAAATTTAGATTTTAATGAACGCTTGATTTTAATGTACTTGATCAGCTGTTGCTTTGTACAGCAGCTTCATACAATTTTAATTCGTTGTATTGTTTTGCAGTTGTTGTATTTACTAAACTATATTGTATTTACTACATATGTTGTAAATATTTATTGTTTGTAGTTATGTGTAATAAAGGCCACTCTCATTTTGTAAAAGTAGACCAGAATGTATTAAGCATTTTATAAATAATACATTTGTTTACTTCTGCGCCCAAAAATGTTTTAGCTATCTGTGAACATCATCTATCAATCTCGAGTGACTATTTATCTTGCAAATAATAAAAGTTTGAAATTAAAATGTTATTAAAGCTGACGCAAATAAAACATACTCCATTTGGTATTCTTTCCTTACTACATTTTAATCTCAACAAATACATCAATGGTTGCTTGCAAAATATACAGTGGAATTGGAAGACACAGTGAATCAGACTAGAGCAAAATGTTTAGGCATGTGCCTTAATGCGGGTTAATTTCACTTTGTACAATAGTACAATGTACGAGTACGCAACAAAGTTATTTATACCTTTTTTTTTTTGTTCCTGCTAAGGTTTCCTACAAGGTAATGTAAAATGTGTAGGTAACTAAAACTCAGCCTATTTCATGGAGTGATATGCACCACCACTGAACGATGTGAAAATAATTGAAGGCACTTCATCAATTTGAGAGGGGACTAAACATTCAAAAATATGTCTGGTGATTTGATAAGACACTTAATTAAAACTGTAGTTATTAAAATGTATAGCATTATTGTGCCCTTAATATAGAATTACTAGTCAGTGTTGCTCACAAACATGAGGAACGGTTTAGTTGTGGTATAAAGGGTCACTTTTCTTCTATTTTTGCTGAAAAGAGCAGTTAAATGCACTAATCACACAGGTGTGGAAGAGTCTTCAGGACTGCTGTCAGTTGTTTCACAATATTTGTCTAACTATGAGAATGAGAACAAGTGGTGATCAAGCAATCGAATTTATCCATCAAAACATTTTTCATCTCCCCCTATTTATTCTGTGCACATTATATCTAAATTACTAGAAAATATGTTACAAAAAGACAAATATTATCTATAATATGTTATAAATAGATAACATTAATGTATTGAAAATCAAATTATACTATACCACTAACGTACTACAAGCGGAATGGTGGAAATGCACGTAGAATAACAAATCGAAAGAACTAAATAGATTAAGATTTCTTGTAATCAATATTTGTGTAAACATTTAATCCCGGTGATTACTGATAATTGTATTTAATTAAACTAGTTCAACAATGTCCAGTATTATTTAAGAATTCCAAGTTGTAATTTAGGTCGCAATAAAACTTTGGGGATTTGCAAGTTTAATTAGTAAATAAAGTTCAAGAAAGGAATTGTTTGCTACCCACAACCAATCAGGAGTCTGTGAATTCAGCAAGGAGGAAGTTGTCAAAGTTTCTGAAAGTCAATAAGATTCGTCTGGTCGTTTCTGCTTAGTAATTTTGATTTTAAGAAAAGTCGTTCCAACTTTATAAATTGAACAGTGCATTTTTAAACCTGTCGCTAGGTCTATTTTTACTCACCAGTGAATTAAAACTATTGTTCTAACAGGATAACCTGAATACTGGTGGTTCGTAGAATCAAAATATATGAAATGAATATTAGAATTGCGTTGGACTTTCTGCACAGTCCATTACTAACTTTCATACCTAATTTAAATACCCGTATAAATGTTATAATATTTGATTTCATTTGATCTATTTAGACAAGAAGCTGTGAAATCCTATCATTGCATTAGTCTAAAAAGGATCTTTGCGATTTTGGTTCTGGAGTGACAAGATATTAGTATGGGTAAGGTCAGTAAGAGAGGGCCACATGCTTAAAGAACACATGAGGAGGGATAGCGAACACTGTAACTATCTTGTCAAATTTGATGAAGATCAGCTACCTATGTTCCAGCCTCTTCCAGAAAAAGTGTGTAGGTAGGGGCAATACTTTACTATACACTGGAAACAGCGTTTAACACTGAGAGACCTTCCCCAATCTTACACTCAATACTTCGCAATAAACAACACCAGTGGATCAACACTTTAACCCCAATATCTCGACATTTGTCACAGTGATAAACACACACACAAACATGTCATATCATGTGAGGGTGTGACTCACACATTCATGGGTTTATCTAGATGGAACACCACCTCGGTATATGTATACTCAGTGTACTCGTATGTTTACTGATATACATAAATCAACAAGAAGTTAACCGTCCTGGGGATATTATTAGCTTGTCATATCATGTGAGGGTGTGACTCACACATTCATGGGTTTATCTAGATGGAACACCTCGGTTTATGTATACATAGTGAACTCGTATGTTTACTGATATACATAAATCAACAAGAAGTAAACCGTCCTGGGGATATTATTAGCTTTGTCATATCATGTGAGGGTGTGACTCACACATTTCATGGGTTTATCTAGATGGAACACCTCGGTTTAATGTATACATAGTGAACTCGTATTTTTACTGATATACATAAATCAACAAGAAGTAAACCGTCCTGGGGATATTATTAGCTTGTCATATCATGTGAGGGTGTGACTCACACATTCATGGGTTTATCTAGATGGAACACCTCGGTTTATGTATACATAGTGAACTCGTAAGTTTACTGATATACATAAATCAACAAGAAGTAAACCGTCCTGGGGATATTATTAGCTTGTCATATCATGTGAGGGTTGTGACTCACACATTCATGGGTTTATCTAGAATGGAACACCTCGGTTTATGTATACATAGTGAACTCGTATGTTTACTGATATACATAAAATCAACAAGAAGTAAACCGTCCCTGGGGATATTATTAGCTTGTCATATCATGTGAGGGTGTGACTCACACATTCATGGGTTTATCTAGATGGAACACCTCGGTTTATGTATACATATGAACTCGTAATGTTTACTGATATACATAAATCAACCAGAAGTAAACCGTCCTGGGGATATTATTAGCTTGTCATATCATGTGAGGGTGTGACTCACACATTCATGGGTTTATCTAGATGGAACACCCTCGGTTTATGTATACATAGTGAACTCGTATGTTTACTGATATACATAAAATCAACCAGAAGTAAACCGTCCTGGGGATATTATTAGCTTCATAATTTATATAAAAAAAAATAATTTTCGCTTGTTCCAACGAGGATTTTAAGTTTCTTACAACCCATTAGAAAAGTGTGTGTGATATTTGTTAGCTTAGAATATGAGTGGTTTATGTTACTTACTACGAGTGTAATCAATAACTATTTTCAAAGCACTATCAAGTTGCTAATATCATACATCTCATATTGGCCTTCAGGATTATGGAAATTTACAGATTACTAATACTGGTACTAATAAAATTTCAAAGTTGCATTTTGATTGGAATTATAAAAGTTAGACTAAGAACTGTTTTGCTTGATATAAACTGAGGTTAATATAGATGGAATTAGAAATTAGAAGGCGATCATGGTTATAACTATAGTAGCGAAATCTGCCCCACAGTTATACACTATTACACAGGAGCTCAGTGATATTGGTCTGTAATGTGAATAATGGAGAGGTACGGGAATTGGTGAAACACTCCACTGTGTATTCCATCCCTACTGGCATGTTTAACTGTAAATTCAAACTCATAGATATGAGTTTATGTGTACTAGTTCCACACGTGTTTATCAAGTCGAACTGGTATTACAAAGTGTCGTAAAATTATGCAGATGTAACTGTGTATTTTCATGCGAATTGATCAAAATTAGATTTATGGTATTACACAATTTGTATTTTCTAAACATATGCTTTTGTAGAAAAACATCTATAAAACAAGCAATATGCCCATTAAAACCTATAGTTTATTAATCTACTTTAAGTCCTCTTGATTAAAATGTACTAAAAATGATTATTTAACATTAGTTAGTTAGGGATGATTGGGTTCCCCTAAAGCAAGCGTGAATATAAAGCGTAGTCTTAGAAACGAAGCTCTCTATTCACAATAACAAACTGGTTATGAGGCGTAAATATCTTTTAGTTAGTAACATTTATTTCATAGGGCTTATCCACGCAAAATGTATAGCCTAGGCTCTTAGACGACCTGTTACAAAGGTAGAAAAGGGGTTTTTAAAACTTTTTAACAAAGTATCTTTAAGGAGATATTACAAATATTTCGTAGCTAGAAACAAACAATACCAAACTAATTAGCAATTAGTTTAAACTTGAATTTTTTAAGATCTTGAATTCGAATTGATCGTTTTTTAAACACACAGAATTTGATAAAGTTTTATAAATGTATAGTAGAAATTGTGAATATCAGGTATATACACTTTAAAAGTTAAAGAAAAAGATCTCAGCAATCACAAACGAATATTTTTATTACTATGAAAATAATAATGGTATAAGTGATCGTTTTATGTTACGATAAGCTAAACGAATAACACCTATATGAAATAATTATTGTGAAATAAAATAGGCACGTTGTAGACCTGTACATATTTGAAGGATATAATTTGTTCAATTTAGATGCTATACGTAATAACAACAGTACATTACAGAAATATTAAAAATACAATTTAAAAATAAGAAAGGAAAGAGGCAGTTAATATGTTAAATAAAAATTGGAGCATAGACAAAAATGTAAAACTATATTTTATGGTCAAGTTGTAAGGATCACTTTTGGATTAAAATAAAGATTTTGATTTTGAAAATTATAAAAAGGAAATCTGATTAACTAATGACGGAAGTATAAAAGGGGATGTTTTGGGATATCAACATAAGGGGTTCTCTTCAGAACTTATGTTGACTTGACTGATGTTTCTGAGGATGTGTACCAAGAGAAAATTAATTAAAATTCTCTCCATCCCAAAGATATTTAGAAAAATTCCACTACCAACTCAAAGGCTAATTAATAGAATTGTTTTTTGTTGGGAAGATATTTTGGCGATCGCGTTTAATCAACAAGAAACATCGAATCAATAAGTAAAACAACAGAAAAATGAGAGGTATATATGATTATAAACAATTTGTAGTAGTTTAATGCAAAAAATAACTGAAGGAAACTCAAAATACTGTATTGTTATTTTGATTAGGTTTTGTGATAATAGGCCTCTAATTATATAATACAAATAGTATGTTTCAGATCGAAGATTATGGTTTAAGTTTAATAATTTCAAAAATAATAATAAAACAAGATCTACTGCTTTAAATGTGCTGTAAGATTAGTTTACTTTACAGGTGTACTATATTGGGATAGAATTTGTAGTTTCTGGATTATACTACAAATGTGACTAGTAAGAATCTACATATTAAATATTTCACATTTAGTTTTTTCAAAATGAATGTTTCTCTAGAGTGGACTAGTCTAGGTGGATTACTTCTCAGTCTGGAACTGGATCAGTATCACCAGGTAAGTTGTCACCGCTCCAGCCATCTGTACAGATACAAATCACTGTCAGTCTATAAGTAACAGCAAGTGAAACCAGCTGATTAGAAAATTCATTAAAGAGGACCATACAATCATATATTTCCCACGCATATTTAACTAAACTTAAATTGCAACAGTTTTGCGTAAAAACCTATATTCTCCCATAAGATTTCACCTCTGGCTTGGATATGACTGCTAGTATAAAATACACTGGTTACAGCCAAAACAGATTTGGTCACTTACACCTGAGCAAGTGTAGAATGTAATATATCGACAATATTATCCATACAGTTTGAGATATTAGAGTAAAGAGATTGATCAGTAGATCTAGTTTACTGCGGATGATGATGAAGTGGGTGAATATTATAGTGCTATAGGCTACTGCTAGCCTGTACTGTTGGGACTGCTGCTATCCCCTTCCTACTTTTCTTGCAGACACTGAAACAGAGCTAGCCTTCCCTACTTCCAAGACGACATGGCAGAGATATAACCCTTAATATCTTCTGTGGGATTTTAAAAAAGCGGCCCCTACCTACAAAATTCTTAGTTTAATGTTACACAGAATGGAGGCACAAAGATCCTCTTAATTGAATCGTAAGTCATTTTGTTTTATGTAAACAAATACTAATTCATATCACTCATATTGATACATATATACTTGAGCACAGACTTTATTATTAACCAAGCGTTCCATAAATAACCTCAGTAATTCATAAGTGTAAATTCTCGTTATCCAATATTGCTTTTATTGGGAATCGGGAGTTTCTGGACCTGGTTGAATGGGTTGAAGGTTAGAATAATGACTTTGAATTGTGATTCTTTAAATAATCCTTCCTATCCTCTGGTATAATCAAAGGAATTTCGATAAAGATATACGATAACTTTTATTCAACTCAATGAAGCTTGGATATAACTTTGAATTCGGGCGAGAACATGCGATGACGTTCATGTTATAGTTTCAGTAGTGCTAATATTTTCAGTGTAAAGAGGTCTTATATGGAAAAAGAATTATTCCTTCTAACCAATACTGCGGCTCTGCATTCGTTCCTGTGGATACCAAGTTATCCAGGCGAAGTTTCACGATGATTCCCTTGATTAAGCTTTGGAATGCCTTTAAATTAGGGAAAGGTGACTTTCTTTTTCACGGCCAATAAACCTTGGAGGTGGGGCTTTGGTTATAACCACAGATGAGTACGTTTTGTACTGTATTATTAATACTATTAAAAAATAAAAGCAACATTTGAAAGATCGATACAACTTTTATAAATTATTCTGAGCGAAATTTTCAAATAATTTTAACCCTCAAATTATTACCATGAACGGCCTTTTTAATTTATATCATCCAGTACATAAAAATTTTATTTTTGTATCAAAGCGAATTGTTTTTTAATATTATAAAACAAAAAATCATTAGTACTAGATGTTTTATCGGCAAAATAATTAAATGAATAACCATATTAAATAATACAGTTACCCTATGATAACCTATGTTTGTTTAGTTAAACTATGGAACACATTTTTATGTCAGGATTATATTTAAGATTGTAATTATACTATTAAAATTTAAACCCTTACCTTGCTTATAAAAAAATTGTTATTTACAATCTCTGAACAACTGTAAACTATAGTAAAACTCTGTGGATAAACAAGTTTTGTTCACAACAATTTTACTGAAGTTAAAGGCGTAACCAATATGAGTGCTGAAAAAATGTTTCATGTTCAATTAAATGATGTAGATGCAGATAGTTCACATGAGCAAAGATTATTACAGTAAGAAATAGATGTGAGGATAATAAAGTCTTACTGATGTGAGGGTCTCATTATGGATCTGGAAAAATCCACGAGCAGAGAATCTTGCGTTGTGGTGAGGCAACTGCAGTAGGAACCCTTCAAGCTGGAAACACATCACAAGACATTCCTAAGAAATAACTGATAGGTTAAGTTTATATTAATAACTCAATTGTGTGATTACGTTCATTCTCGATACTCAAAACGTAATGCCTTATATTCAGGTGTGTTAGTTACACCGGTTATATCCACCCACTTGTGTGTCAAACAATGTCAGATAGTGTGGGTAAAAATACCTATTATATTAAAGTATAAAACTTTTATTTGAAAAATCATAAAAATCAATAAAACATTGTACAATATGTCCTAACAAATTTAAGATATGTCGGAACAAACTTAATAATGAAGATCCATACTTCCTCCTACAAAGTCAGAGTTAAGTACTGGTAAATACTTTTTTCTTGTCGTATTAGAATAAATAAATTTTAAATACAAAAGCACTACTTCGATTTTAAATGTTGCTCTGCTTTTAAATCGTCTGTAATATATTTTATATTATATAAATGATTTGTCTTAAAAAAGCTAAAAATCTTTATCCGAGAAATAAAGACATCGTAACCTTTAATAAACCAATTAGACACATCCCACAATTAAATATGCAATTTAAATCAAAGTTCCTGTGTAAATATCAACGTCCTTTTAGACACAAAGGGAATTTTAATATTTATTTGTCTTGTTATATGATATAATTTTAGTTAGTATTTAAATTACATACCAAACACTCTGAACAGAAGAAAGTTATAAATATTTAAGCACTTTATTGTTGAAAGTTTAATTTTTACTGCACTTGGGTGTTCTTTTTGTAACATTTGCTATATAAGCTATTTAAAATTTTAAATACTTAATATTGATAGCAAAACTTACATGCAAAATATTTTCAAATTGAATTAGTAATGTCAAAATAAGGTAAGTAAATTAGGTGAAATACATAATTTAATTTCACAAGAAAGGGTTCGGGATTCTATGAATGTTACAGTAAGACAGAAAATTTTTCTGGTAGTCAACTTTGAGAAAGGGATTACAATAAGGGTTGACAATGAGTCTTCGGCCTTGAGATTGGATACTTCGAAGCCAATCAAAGGCGTCGGTTTTAGATCGCTGTATGAGGGGAAGGGGTCGGTATAAAAACGACACGCGTTTCTTGGGGGTTTTTTTAATATATTTTTGCAGTTTAACTGTTGGTGCTTTTCGATTAACTTATTACTCTGTGCGGGATTTTACGTAAGTAGCTCTTTTATAGTCGAATTACGATTTTCATAGGGGAAATTTGTTGTCAACTAATGTAAAATCTCTCTTACAGGGATTATTGTATTAATTTGATTCAAAGTGAAATGAGATTTTTTTTAATTCACTTAATAAGTACCGCACGTTTCAAAGTGAGTAAATGTCGTTGCTGTTGTTCAAAATAAGGTCTTCATTATTCTTTTTAATGTAATATTTTAAAAAACTACTTCTAATAACAATTTAATATATACTTAAGTCAGAATCATTTCTATACATCTAGATATAAAGTTTTAGTAGAATTTTTGCGTGAAACATTATCAAATTACAGTTTTTACTTTGAGTATGCACCAACAGTAACAGATCATCACTCAAATAGTGTGGAGGATGTTTTAGGAAGTTCTTACCCCAGTTTTATTTAGCCCCATTTATACTAGAGAAAAGTACATTTTATTTAGAGTTAATTCATAAACTGTATACTATTTGAGTAATATCTTTATTTCTATATTATTTTTGAAAAATAAATTATTTTTTTTTTATTTGAAAGAAGAACACCTTTACTTAAGGAAACTTTTACATAAAAAGTGGTTGTGTAAGCTTATAGGAATTAAATATAAATATCTAATAAGTACAAGTATTGTTTGTTGAGCAACTTTTATTTTTAAATTACTAAACAGCTAAGAGACAATTTTTAAAGTTATTTGAGATAGTATTCCCCTGTCCATATGTCCTATAAAATATAAATAATTAGTGTTTAAACTATATAAATAAGTCATTTAAATTAATAAACAAGTTATTTAAATGGATATTGTGAAACTTAATGATTTCTCTACACCGCTCATGGTATTCTTATGAACTCAGAATAAACTAAGATTTTACGTATTAATTTCCCTCCCCCAAGTGTTTCAAAATGTTTCAAATTTCTATTAAGCCACTCAGTTTCTTAAATTTAAATTCATTTTAATCAAGTAAATAACATATTGTAAAGCAGCAGCGTGGTAAGAATTAAAATTTTCCCATTAATTCACGGTTGCAAGAAGGTGGAAAATGGCTACAGAATAGATTAAGCACTAATGGTAAAACCTTTGATAAAAGTTTATGAAATTTTGTGCTAAATTTTATATATATATATATATATAAACTAATAATAATATAGTACAAAAAATATAATTTAAAGAAGTAACGTGGTCGAATAAAACAAGTTTATTTACATGTAGTGTATGTTGAACTTCCAATCCAGTATATCTAATAATATTTAACTAAAGAATGTATCAACTATTATAAAGTGAAATTTCAAAGTCTGAGCGTTTCCCTTTGTATTTTATTACACATTATATTTAGAGGACTGCAACAAGAGGGAAATGTTTATAATGTACAATAGAATGAATTGGTTAATACATATGCTCCTTAAAATTTCATGATTTGTGTGGTATTGGCGTTGAGTAACTTTAATTTTGTCAAAATAAAACTGGCGTGTGGGTTTAGTTCCTTAATTGTAGTAGAGATATTTAAGTAATTTTATTTTTACATTAAAAATGTTATAATTGTGATATAATTATGCATTTTTTAATTGGACTTACGCTATTAGGTTTAAAGTTTATAACATGTTTGAGCTTCCCTTCTCATCCAAAACCCCTTAGCACAACTTTTATACAATGCTTAAACATCTAATAAAATGGACTGTTTATGTAATAAGTAAACTTCTACTAGTTTATAACATGTTTGAGCTTCCCTTCTCATCCAAAACCCCTTAGCACAACTTTTATACAATGCTTAAACATCTAATAAAATGGACTGTTTATGTCAGAAGTAAACTTCTACTAGTTTATAACATGTTTGAGCTTCCCTTCTCATCCAAAACCCCTTAGCACAACTTTTATACAATGCTTAAACATCTAATAAAATGGACTGTTTATGTAATAAGTAAACTTCTACTAGTTTATAACATGTTTGAGCTTCCCTTCTCATCCAAAACCCCTTAGCACAACTTTTATACAATGCTTAAACATCTAATAAAATGGACTGTTTATGTAATAAGTAAACTTCTACTAGTTTATAACATGTTTGAGCTTCCCTTCTCATCCAAAACCCCTTAGCACAACTTTTATACAATGCTTAAACATCTAATAAAATGGACTGTTTATGTAATAAGTAAACTTCTACTAGTTTATAACATGTTTGAGCTTCCCTTCTCATCCAAAACCCCTTAGCACAACTTTTATACAATGCTTAAACATCTAATAAAATGGACTGTTTATGTAATAAGTAAACTTCTACTAGTTTATAACATGTTTGAGCTTCCCTTCTCATCCAAAACCCCTTAGCACAACTTTTATACAATGCTTAAACATCTAATAAAATGGACTGTTTATGTAATAAGTAAACTTCTACTAGTTTATAACATGTTTGAGCTTCCCTTCTCATCCAAAACCCCTTAGCACAACTTTTATACAATGCTTAAACATCTAATAAAATGGACTGTTTATGTAATAAGTAAACTTCTACTAGTTTATAACATGTTTGAGCTTCCCTTCTCATCCAAAACCCCTTAGCACAACTTTTATACAATGCTTAAACATCTAATAAAATGGACTGTTTATGTCAGAAGTAAACTTCTACTAGTTTATAAACTGTTTAGTTACTAGTAGCTATCAGTTCCCCAAACTGAATCTATCATAAGGAGATAATACAAGGTCATGTTGTTATACCTGTTTCCTAAAACTCGGATCCAGATCTTTGTTTATCAACTTGCAAATCATCACCGCAGTATTGTCAGCCTGAAAAATATCAATAATAATAAAAAATCATTATATGTATGACTAAATATTTATTGTTAATAACCCATTTACATTGATAGATGGTACATTAGGCAGTCTAAAAGCTTTATTAATCTAAACAATTAGTACTTATTTTTGTAAACATAATTATTTAAATAGTAAATTCTAGTTTCGATAATTAGTAGGAAACGCAAAATAGTTTAGTTCTTTTATTCGAAACTTTTTCCTTAGTGAGACATATTAACTTTCATAGAAGACAAAAACTAATGAGGGTTATGTAGATTAGTGCTGACTTTAATTCATTAAGCCTACAAATGAAGTAAGATATTATTGATAACTACAATATTGAATTCTAAACAGGAAATTGGTTAATAAATATTTTATTACATAAGATATTTTTAAGATAAACCACTATAGAGTATTATTTATGTCCTGGATGGACAAAACGATGTGTTCTAAAAGACATATTCTTAATTAGTTTTACTCTTATTGAAAAAACCTCTCTTATAATAGTTTTTTTGTATAGAACATTAGTTTATTATATTTAAATATTGTATTTCAACAAGAGGAATTACCGAGTTAGTGATATCCGTGCTTGAGTTCGCAACCAAAATCGCATAGCAGATGAGAATCAGGACCCAGACTGCATCCATAGTCATGCCGAACATGTAACCAGCTCTGACGTGCAAGAAGAAGAAGTAGGACTTGATAGTGACGTGAACAAATAAGGAGAACATAACGGCCATCAGCTGATCGCAGTAGAAATCATTAGCGTGGTGTACGACGCCACACAGCATCCAGTAGGTGTTCATCAGAGATTTCATTTTCTCCATCTTAAATACCGTATTGCCTAATATCATATAAAAAATATAAGAAATGTTTAGTTTTAGGTAGTAACCATATTATAGTACTTTTTACTGTAAATACACGAATGGTAATCTGCTTAAAAAGTGCAAATTTTTTGGGTGGGATTTTGTTATTTGCAATCTCAAATGTAAAAATTTGTCGTCATTAATTGTCGATGTTATGCAACTATCTATTACTCTGGCCTCTAAAAAATAATAATAATAACTATCCTTATCTGTTTTTCTCCATATTCTTTTCTTTATATTTGTGAACAATTATATTATTGCGGAAGAGAGGAGTTTTAAGTACTAACTTTGCCTTTATAGTTATGAAACTCTTCATGCATTACAAAAAAATTAACGAGTACTTTACTAACGTGTTGTATGAAAGATGTCACCATTAGCCAGGCTGCGCTGCATCACCTTTCGTTCAATTAAGTTGCAGATAATCTCCTTTCTCATCTTGTTACTAACAGTCTTGAAACCCATAATGATACTTTCAGTTACATGAGTGAAGTGGAAGAGAAAGGCAAGTTGTGTGCAGTACAGCAATAGAAGGGTGACAGAATTCAACACCGAGAAGTCTAGCCCATTGTTCATTACGATGTTTGCGAAGTTCACCATAAACAGCAAAGCTGTCACGATCGTTACTACGATGACCTTTACTTGGACCTTGACCTCTCTGTTCTTGAACTGAAGGTCTCGATAGACTCGATTTAGTGTGCCAAAGACGTCAAATATCCTTGGGTACTTGGATGTGCCGCTGAAGAATGTAGAAGCTGCCAGAATTTGCAGAGCCATCAAGTCTAGAATCATTGCGAACTTTTGGGTTCTACTTCTTTCATAACCGAATCTTTCCTCTGTGATGGTTGTGTAGAGAACGATGCAAGAGAGAAATTCTTGCAGTATGAATAGTATTAAACACCAAATGAAACCAGATATGGAAAACGTCAGTTCTTTGAGAGTTTTAGGCCCCGAAGTAATTTTCAGTGGCAGACCTCCAAATGCCTGCCAAACCCAAACGATGTAGTTTGAAAAATATTTCATGGTGTATGATGGTGTATGATTTCCGTCGGAAAACTGTTAAACTTGACAAACTGGGATTGCCAAACTACTTAGTATGATTTATTCGATTGATTTATTACAATAACATGTATTAAAGATTTATAAAAGAGATTTGTGTGTTTGACCTTTTTTGTAGAGCACCACTTACATTAAATTTATGTGATTGTTGTCGATCGAATACAATTATTTTCTCAATACAGTAATGTGCAATGAAAAGTTTACAAAAGAAACTTGCTTTATTGAAACTTTATTTTTTGAAGATGGAGGAAAATATGTTTCTTTGTAAAACATTACAACCCGTTTATCTCATTTGATTGGACCTTAAACAATAAAGATCTGAAATAAATGTAAAGAAACTAGTTCTATATTTGGGAGTAAACTATAAAATAGCATTTAATAATATTTATAATAAAACAAAACAATCTCTTAAATTTTATTTTTCCAATGCACACCTCATTTATAAAAATTGCTTTGTGAAACTGTATTTTTAGAGCATGGATTAAAACAGTTGTCTTCTTTATGACATTACATACATACATTTGTACCCATAGCAAACTGATTGAAAAACCTTCTAATACTTTACTTTTTAAAAGATCATGTAAGAAAATCCTTAAATGCGTTTACCAAAGAATAACTAAAATCAAACTAGGGTACTTTTGCTATAAATAATATTTTCCATACTATTTTTTAAGATATTCTCTAAGATTCATAATAAAATACGGTATTTTCATTTACATTTTATTATATTTGTAATAGATTACCATAAACGTTGCATTGCGATTGCCAATGTACATAAAGTACTCTATAACTAATTACAAATATAAAATTTCTTGAAAATATTAACAGAGTGAAATAAAAATATTAAATAAAAATATCAAATAATTGTAACATAAAAAACAAATAAATATCTAATTAAATACAACAAAAATGTATTAAACACAATTAAAAAAAATTAAAAAACGTAACCACCAAACTAAAGCCAGTATATTCAGTTGATCTTTCAAAGAAACTGCAAAAAATCCGGTGCTATTTCAGATTTCGTTTGAACCATTTTAAGGTCACGTGGCAACTCTCAGAAGCGTGTAGCGCCTATATTGTGTGAAGACTGGCAGAGTCACTTACTCACTTTGAAACGTGCGATACTTATTAAGTGAATTAAAAAAATCTCATTTAACTTTGAATCAAATTAATACAATAATCCCTGTAAGAGAGATTTTACATTAGTTGACAACAAATGTCCCCTATGAAAATCGTAATTCGACTATAAAAGAGCTACTTACGTAAAATCCCGCACAGAGTAATAAGTTAATCGAAAAGCACCAACAGTTAAACTGCAAAAATATATTAAAAAACCCCCAAGAAACGCGTGTCGTTTTTATACCGACCCCTTCCCCTTATACAGCGATCTAAAACCGACGCCTTTGATTGGCTTCCAAGTATCCAATCTCAAGGCAGAAGAGACTCATTGTCAACCCCTATTGTAATCCCTTTCTCAAAGTTCTCTACCAGAAAAATGTTCTGTCTTACTGTAACATTCATAGAATCCCGAACCCTTTCTTGTGAAATTAAATTATGTATTTCACGTAATTTACTTACCTTATTTCGACATCACTAATTAAATTTCAAAATATTTTGCATATAAGTTTTGCTATCAATATTAAGTAAATAAACTTTTAAATAGCTTATGTAGCAAATGTTACAAAAAGTACACCAAAGTGTAGTAAAAATTTAACTTTCAACAATAAAGTGCTTAACTATGTATACCTTCTCCTGTTCAGAGTGTTTGGTATGTAATTTAAATACTAACTAAAATTATATCACATAACAAGACAAATAAATATTAAAATTCCCTTTGTGTCTACAAGGACATTTATATTTTACAGAAACTTTGATTTAAGTTCCATATTTAATAGTGGGATGTGTATAATTGGTTTATTAAAGGCTATGGTGTCTTTATTTCTTGGATAAAGATTTTTAGCTTTTTTTAAAATAAATCATTTTTATAACATAAAATATATTATATACGATTAAAAAGCAGAGAAAAATTTGAAATCGAAGTAGTGTTTTGTATTTAAAATATATTTATTCTAATGCGACAACAAAAAAAGTATTTACCAGTACTTAACTCTGACTTTGGATCAGAGGAGGACTTTAACTCTGATGAGGTAGTATGGATCTTCATTATTAAGTTAGTTCCGACATATATTAAATTTTTTAGGACATATTGTAAAATGTTTTATTGATTTTTATGATTTTTCAAATAAAAGTTTTATACTTTAATATAATAGGTATTTTTACCCACACTATCTGACATTTGTTTGACACTATAATAGGTTTTATTTGACTTAATGTATGATTGCTTCATTTGATTGTTAAACAAATCTCATTACATGAGCAGCTATTACCCACTACAAAATAAAGGAATTAAAATTTTAACATTTTAAATTAAAATTCCACTTTTATCTTTTTACTACAAATGCATATTACCAGAACTAGTTGATCCAAGATACCCTCGAGGGCTTCCTGTGAGAGACAGACAAGATGTTTTATAACTACAATTTTATGTTAGTATAATGCAATAGACGTGACAAGAGCAGCTGATATAGTAATTCATTTAATTCACATGTATACCTATATTATCCCTTACAGTCATGGAGACTAGTGGTACCTGTTAAAAAACAAACTACACAATTAAATATGACAGATAGGTCCGTATGTGTTATTAGTTTCAATGCAACATTTATATTTTTGCGTAATGAGGGTAATAGAAATTGTGTTTTTATAACTAAAACGAGTTGTTTCCAAAATTTGAAGAAAGATGTTAGAGACATTTAATTCAATTTGCATCTAATCCAGTATACAGGGTGAGTGGCTCTTGGTGTGAAAAGATTTTTTGGGTTATAATGGAATGTAAATGTAATATAATGGTGGTTATAAAAAAGTCTAACTCCAAAAATTAGGTCTGAAATGAATAATTTTCAGTTTTTCTAAAAAACCCGTGTTTTTGTACGTAAATCTGATATTTCTCAGCAAAGTATGAGAGCAAACTACATCATTTTTAGATTCTCCGTTAAATTTTCAAGTTGAAAAAGTTATCGGTTCAAACGGTAAGAAAAGAAATTAAGCTTCAGGTCGATTCAAATGGCAAAGTTGCTAAGTTTAAGAAAAACTTAAATATCATTGAACCCCATCTTTTTACCACACTCTGTACACAAGAATGTGTCAAGTCATATTAAAAACTTTGCCATTTAATAGGCTTTAAATTGGTATGCCATATGACCATAGTTAAGTATTCTGTTATCTACCTTTATCGGTTTGAATATTAAAAACACGCAAGCTACAAAAAGATTAAAACAATTTAATAACAACTGTACTTAATTTTTATGTTTTATAAAATGCCTCATAAAACAAGGAATTGAAGATTACAAAGAAGTAAAGCAGTTTAAAATAATTTTGTGGATGCTAGTTACGGGTTAATGGTCACATCCTTTATCAATGTTTTAATTCCTTATCTTATCACTTTCACCAGTATTGTACATTCATTCCTTATCTTGTTTTGTAAGACCAGTGTCCACATGAATTACTTTTACCTCCAATAAACTATTTTTTTGCTCAATTTAGTCAAGTGTAGGCTGCCATGAAGTTCACTACTGGAGAATACGCTGATATGCACTTTATTTACGGGTTTTGTGATGGAAATGCGCATTGAACTCCATGACAGATTTACAAAAACACGGGTTTTTTAGAAAATCTGAAAATAATTCATTTTAGACCTAAATATTTCAGTAGACTGAATTTAAATTAACAAAAATAAAATATATTTTACTAAAACGTTTTATTGCATAATAATAAAAGTATGTTGTACCAACGAGTAACGGTAGGAAAAGTACCGGTTACAGTTTCATACTGATTTAGCCGATCTCCATTGTTACGAGCCGTACGCCACCGAACGCATTTTCTTTCGGCAAATAACTGAGATGCTCCGTAGTCCCGATACTGCGATCTCTGGCCTGTGGTACATCGCAGTCTTAACAAATCTAAACCATGTACTGTAATAAAAGTGAAAGTGTCATGTAATGTTATTCACATGTAATATTTGAAGGAAGCCACTCCCAGTCTGATTTTTTCTATAATATTTTACGTATCATGTTTTGCCTAAATTATACTACAATATTTTATATATGTTTAGCGATAGTTTTCATGCGTATCTTTGTGTCCATTTACTGTCAGTATATAGGGGCAGACTAATGTGAATAAAGCATAGTCTGCTTTATTCGCATGTTGCGTGGGTAAAGTGGCTGAAGAGTGAAAGGCCTACTAGCCCATCCCAGTTAAAAACGAAGCTGTGCGCTCCTGCGCGTGTGTGAGTCGGACGTCGCGCACGTGGCTCGGGTCCCCCGCTCGGCAAATGTCGGAGGCGCTCGGTAAGTTCCGATCCCTTCCACAGCAACTACTCATTGCCCTCCCTACAACCGATTTTGCCAGCGCTCCAAGCGGACTTTTGAAACAACGTACTGCGATTTCTGGCCTGTGGTAGAGCGCACCCTTAACATAATGTTTCTAGCCCGATAGTGGTCGAATAGTTGGTCGTAGCTCAAATCTAATTGATCCGTAAACTTAGAAAATTATCTAATCTACAGAAAAGGTCCAGTGACCTTTTGTTATATATCTGTTGGTTTGGCCGCCAAAACGTGATTATATGAAACATTTTTTTCATTTTCCTTAATAATTTACATCCCGAGCTCAATAGAGGCCAAACCGTTGATTCAAGCTCAAAAAAATATTCAATGCGATTTAGTAAACAAAGTGATCTACAAAACATGTCTAATATTTTGCCCTATCCTCAATGATTCGGCCACAAAACGCGTTTGAATGGGAATAATTTGTGATTTTAACATGAAAATTTTATCTACGGGATTGATAATGGCCGAAATATTGATCGTATCCTAAATATTTAACTTTTATTAACTAGATAATTATGAGACCTACAAAAAAGATCCAACAGCTTTTTGTCGTATATCCTTCCGTAAGCCCGAAAGTCACACTCAGTGTCAAGAACTTTGAAATTTCCTGGTATGACGAAATTAACTCCAGAGTAAATTAAACCCCCTGATCAACTTAATAATCTGAAAAAGATTTCTGATTTAGATGAAGTCCTCTTCAGGTAATAAAACAGCTTGTCTCATAAAGCCCCGAGGGACAGAGTTACGAAGTAAACAGAGTCTCATCCAGCTCCTGATACGCTAGAAATTTAAAATTCGGTGCAGTTGTAGTTTAGACGATGAAATTTCCATAAAATATGTGAAATCTGGTCAGTTTTCATTTTTAATTACACTTAGAGATTTCATTAAGGCTCACCAGTGCAGTCTTTACTCTCCAGCTCTGTAATCATTAAACCAAACATAGCAAAAATCCGAGGGCAGAACCGAAAGTCAGAATCAAGTTTTCAACAAGAAAGATCCAGTCAATTGTTTGTCGTATATTTAACTGTTCAGCTACAAATACGCACTTGAAGTCAATACTTTGGTTAAATCCGGAAAATTAAACAAAATAGGTATACTTTAAACTCCCAGATCCCTAATCTAATGCTCGGATTTAACCCGTCCCTGAATTCAGCAAGGGGCAGTCTCCAGCGAGTATCTATCTATACAATAGGACTCGACCAAAATAAAATATCTAAACATAATGAGACTGGAAAAATACTAATATCCATAGATTGGGACCCGACCAAAAACAAATAACTAAGCGAAATGAGACTGGCCAAAGACATTTTTAAACAGTGGATCTGGCCAAAGACAAAGTCCACTGAAAAGCAAATTAGATTTGACAAATTCCGAATATCTATTCAATGAGACCTGGCTATAAAGGTCTAAGCAAAATGAGACTTGACAAATTATATCTGTAGAATTAAATCCTACTAATAACGAATGCCTAAACAATGAAATCTCGCAACGAATAAGCGAAGATTCTTCTTTTTTAATAGTGAAGCTGCTCGTAACAACTAATCCATAATAATTTATTTATGAAAGGTATTGAAAACTCTGTACAATATTTCACTAAAATTTATCACTATTCTTTTATTTTCAATGTACACTGTGGATGTGAGACGTGGCAAATGGGATATACCCCAAATCTCGGTTTAACTCGCAATATACAGTCCGGCGTTACTGTAACAGTTATAAAGTCTATAAAGGGGGTTATATTGGCTTTACAGTTGGATGGAGGTAAAACATACTGTCTGATTCTCACACTGCTGTTACCAATCTCACGATTTATTATTTAGTTAGCTTCTAGCTATTTAAATTCATTCCAAACAGTATAGATATATGAAAAGGTTTCATTACTAGGATAAGTTTATTTTCATTTCAATAAAATTAATTCTTTATGTACTTGCACTCATGTTTATAGTATACCAAATTCATATAAATAAACTAACAACAAATCTTTAAATACCGAATCTTGTTACAGAGTTTATATAGTTCTAATGAAATCTATACTGTGTGTCTCAAATTTAATGCACACTGTAGGAATCTTGGAAACCATAAGAGATACAACAAAGATTAAAGGACAAAGATGTGCCTAATAACAAGATCAATGTGGTTAAGTTAAGTATTGGTTGCATCGTTCACTCACTGCACTAAATAACTTCTTTTGGGCAAAACCTTCAAACTACCACATTTATTTTATTAGTACCTATATTGCAACGGTTTTTTGCAAAAAATCTGAATGAAATTCGTTCTGGTTTTTAAATATTATAATGAAAGATTTCTTAAGACCAGTAAGCACGAGGTATAGGGTTTGAGTTCATTTTTAAATGCAACGACCAATTTTTTACTTAATTACTTGTATCCGTTTTTGAAGAAAAATGTTAATATATTATTCGAATGGTTGGTAAACCTACGTGATATTGCACTGCTCTTATTGTTTATTTATTTATTTCACTTCCAACCTTAAACCCAATTTACAATAATAGTAAAAAAGATCTATTAATATAAACATAACAATTTTGTGTTAAACTATAATAGTAAACAGGTGACAACAGTACCAAACAATCTTAGCAAAAAGCACAAATATAGTAACCAAATAATAAATATATGAGAATTAATAATAACACAGTAATACGTAATAACAACAAGTAAGTGATAACGGAAAATATAGGTATAAAGTGTGAAATTAAAATGTAATTTTATATATAATAAATAATTTAAATCAATAAAAAAAACAAATAAATACAAAAATATTTGTATACATATAAAATACGTGAACACGACAACAGTGAGTAAAGAACAAGCCCAGATAACATACAATAAAACAAGATTATAAATATTATAGGATTGTATGAAATGTTGTGTGTGTGTGTGTTTTGAGAGTCATCAGAACCTCCATTTGAGAGTCATTATTCCGTTGTACATACGTAAACCACCACTTAAAAATGCAGATCCTCATTACACAGATAACTTATGAGATTTCCGTTAAATACATTTTTTGTTCCATAGAAAGTCTAAATGAGGAGTAGCTACATTTCCAAGGCGTTGAATATTATTCAAAGCACTATAAAATTCATTGTTCCTGTTAGTAGATCTCCTACCAAAAAGTTTCCTTTGTCTTGTTACAGAAGAGCAGTGGAAATCAATACGGCTGAGTATAGAAAGGCTGTCAATTATTTCCAAGTAGACTTCATACAAGAACAGGACATCCTGAACATTCCTTCTGCATGCGAGCGAATTTTTGTTGTTGATAATTTTCCAAATCTATTTATTTTTTTCATGTTAGGAGCAGCTGTTACATAATACTCCATGGATTTTTTATTCCAATAGGTGTAGGGTCGATACATTTTTAAGGTTTTACGATCAGCTGTTTAGCAATGTTTAAATATGTACAGATATCAGGCGATCAGTTTGTTTTATTTCATTTTTATTTGCTTCTTTAGAGTTGTAGTTTTTCCATTAATTTATAACTGTTATTAATAAATTAACAGTTGCAGTAATAAGCTTTGGAACATCATTAGTCTTGATAGCAAATTAGCTTTACTTACAGCAAGTTATTACGCTTTATAATTGAATTTATCAGAATTCACGAATAAGGTCAAGGCAATTTAAGAAACTGGTGATTAAATAAGACAACGCGTTCAAATCCCGCATTCTCCCAAGTAAAAGGATGCGGTGGGTCGTAATCTTGACTGGTGTGAAAACGAGGCGTACCGAGTTGTCTGAGCTGACTTCTTAGCGTCTCATTATCTAAGTGTTACCGATCCTTGTATTTGAAACAACGTGGGGAAAGGTGTTACTGTCTCAGTGTTCCATAATTACGGCAAATATATAACTTGTACAGAATATTCAAATACTAAAATTAACTGTTAACGCTGTGATGGCCATTTTAACTTACTAATACTTGTGGTTATTTTTATCACAGCTATAAAGACACTGAGAAGAAGTTATTTATTTCACCAGTGACTCTTTGAATCCTCAGATAGAAGACTCCTGCATGCCAGTGGATGACGATTCGTTGAATTTAACCCTAACGAAAACCCCAACAAGAACTCAATACAATTTAAATTGATTATTGAGTGTAACACATTACTGTTATTATTAATTTTATCCATAAGTATAATAAAATGTCCCAATAATGTTAGCTGATTTTCATCTTACTCCAGCTTAGTTTGAGCACTCTCAGGTCAAAGTGTAAAACCTACCACTATATGTACTTTCTCTGAAATAGTTTACAGTCAGACGTATTTGTTAAATGTGGTCATATAAAATGTTATTTTGTAAAAACGGGGGTTACATGTACATCACGCTATTTTTTGAAAACGTTGTAGAGTAAAACATGTTACACAGTTCAGCAAAGTTGCTGTGAGTTACTAAGACTATAACGTGGTTTCCATGTTAACATTGTTACAGGGTCACTAACTTTGTGTGTACTTGCTGGAAGACATGTAAAACGTGTACAGCCAACAGAGAATGGTCTGTTCTAGTTATAAAGGTAAGTGGTGATGTGACGTCATGAGCAATTTGCGTCATAGTTTACAGCAGTTTCAATAGCGAACATTTTATTTTGGAATTCATTTTAACAGCTTAAGTTGGGATTCATCAGACAATCAGAATAGGAAATGAACAGTACAATATTTGTCTAGACGTTGTTCTCCTAATTTTATTTTCTTTAATATCAAGGTTATCCAGGTTTCACTAAAGAGTGATACTTTGAGTGTTTCAAAAATTTAAATTCCGTGAAGTTCTTAGACTAAGAGCGAGGCCCTTCATTTTACAGATGGATACAAAATCGTTTTTGTTTATAGAAAAAAACAATTTAAGCGTATGTCTTTGGTCCACCGGAAAGAAATTCTGCAATATGAGATCCGGCACCATAGTCTTTAACCAGCTCGTCTGTCATCTGCCCTAGGTAATCACCGGTATTTACTCTGTACAAAACATTTTTATATATTTACACACCGCCATATGTCACCTGCGATAGGTAACCACCGGTATTTACTCTGTAAAAAACATTTTTATATATTTACACACCGCCATCTGTCACCTGCCCTAGGTAACCACCGGTATTTACTCTGTACAAAACCTTTTTATATATTTACACACCGCCATCTTTTACCTGCCCTAGGTAACCACCGGTATTTACTCTGTACAAAACCTTTTTATATATTTACACACCGCCATCTGTATCCTAGTATACTACTTGTTTACCCAGGGATTCCATGTGGTCATAAAGCTATAGACGGGCTTGCAATGTCGCGTAGGCTTCTAGTACAAAGTTTACAGTAGCTATTGTCTCGTTACTGTATTACATTTAATCTTCTAAATATTGACAACCCACCAAGACAGCAATATCGTTGATTTCCTGTATTATATTTACGGCAATGCTAGAATCAATACACGGCTTAAGCAGTTCCTCGGGCCTCTCGTGATGAAGATCTTTGTCTGGTTTTCTCTCAGCCCAAACTTACCCAAAAACGAGTTAAGCATTAACTTTGCTAGAGAACGAAGGCCTACGTTTTTAAAATGTTTGGCAGATTGAGCTTTATTCCCTCATGTTAATAGTTTACCTGCATATATTTTTTTACTTCGTCTGAATGACACCATTATGGATAATCGGTTGCCTCTTCTTCTGTATTTATTAATTTGTCACTAAGTATGTAAATAATCCACCTGTTTCGAAAGTGGGTACGTTGTACTACCACAGCTCATACATTTGAACAACTGTTTAGCTTCTTTCAGCTGACTTCCGTATTTCATACATCTCCCATGTGCCAATCAGCGCCCTTATTGAGATCACCCCCTGAGAGAGCGTCCTGATGAGTCACTGTGTTGACATAAACGTTGTTGAGCTCTTCAACTCTTGCACAGCACAAATATTAACATATCATTCATTCGAGCTGGAATCAGTGGGTGATAAAGATCTTTTAGAGGGAGCATTTTGCACTTTAACAGACATTCAACTTGCAGTCACCTTTCTCTACACTTTCTCTACACCGAGAAGATAGGATGAGCCAGAGGATATTTTATATTTACAAACGCATGGATAAAGGGAGCATACGTCCAAGTAGTATATTTACTCATCTTCTGTACAACTGTGATACGTCACGGCAAATCCGGATTTTCTCCGAAAAATGTGTCTCGTGGATTCAGTGGCAAGCTGTTATGAATCACCGATATTTCGAGACAAATAGTTTTAATATATTAAAATGATAAAATATGAACATATTTGTGTTAACAAAAGACCATGCCACACTTTTGCTGTAGTGGATTACACGAAATTAGTAAACTTGCATATAATAAGACATGTTTTGTTCGTATGAAATAGACAGTTTATTGAAGTTATTCTTCAGGTGTCTTGACAATGTTTTTTCTTCTCTCTTTCTTTCTTATGAAATTTATTTTATAATTTTAAAACGTAGTAAATAAAGTTACAATAACAACTACTAATAAAGTATAAAGTATAAATTTATTTAACTCGAAAGTTAATTCCTATTAAAACAAAAAAATACTGAAAAATATAACGCCACTGTTTAAACAGTTTCTGAGTTATAATTTTTCAAATAAAAATACTGACAGAGAGAGACGCAAAACGAAATCAAATATTTTTAGTGGAACTTGTTTTTTTATTTTAGTTTAATTAATCTCATCCCAAAAAAATCCCAATCTCATCCCATTCAAAAACAAATAATTAAGCAAAATGAGACTTGAAAAACAAAGTATATGTAAACAGGGAATCCGGCCAAAACAAAATCTAAGCAGATGAGATTTTACAAATTACTAATATCTATACAATGAGACCTGGCAAAAGAAACAAAATGAGACTTGAAAGTTATGTCTATAGAATTAAACCCGTCCAATAACAAAATGCCTAAATAATGAGATCTTGCAACTACTAATAACTTGGGGTATTAATAGTAAAGATGTTCGTAACAGCTAATCCCTAATAATTCATATTTTTATTTAAAAAACTTTATTTATTAAAGGTATTGTAAAATGTACGACATACAGTATACCCTAAAATTTATTTCTATTATTTTTTTCCAATGTACAGTGGTGGTGTGAGACGTGGCAAATAGGATATACCCCAAATCTCGGTTTAACTCGCAATATACAATCCAGCGTTACCGTAACAGTTATAAAGAATATAAAGGGGGTTATTTTAGCTTTACGGTTGGATGGAGGTAAAACATACTGTCTGATTCTCACACTGCTGATATCAATCTCACGGTTTATTATTTGGTTAGCTTCTAGGGATTTTTATTCATTTCAAACAGTATGAAGTGGTATCATTACTAGTATTATTTTATTTTCATTTCAATAAAATTAATTCTTTATGTACTTTCACTCATGTTTATGATATATCAACTTCATATAATTAAACTAATAAATCTTAAATACCGAATGTTGTTACAGAGGTTTTATAGTTGCAATGAAATCTATACAGTGTTTTTAAAATTTAATGCCAATGAAGGAATCTTGGAAATCATAAGAGATGCAGCAAAGATTAAAGGAAAGTTATGCCTAATAACAAGACCAATAAATCATTGTGGTTAAGTTAATTATTGTTGCGTCGTTCACTGGCTGCGCTAAATAACTAAGAAGTAGGTCAAATATCATATGGATTGTGAATGAAAGTATAGTATAGCGAAGTGTTTGTGTGTTTACACACCTGCATAGTTGAAAGGCTTTAAAACTGTGTTTTGTAGTATAAAGCTCTGCATATGGCGGTAACCTGTAAACTTGACATGATCATCGATCAATGAACATAATCTAGCTAAACCATTATTTATTTAATCATATCGAATGGATGACTACGAAGCGTCAATACCCTGACAAACTATCCATCTTCAGATCATAAGTTGTAGGTTTGAAGTAATACAAGATAGTTTGATACTCTAATTATAAATTAGTAAATTTCTCATAGACTGTGATTATTTAGCTAATCTCACACGTTACATAATCGCCGTATAACATTAGTCACGCAAATTTCGTTACATAAATTGTTTTCTCAATGTAAAACTGAATAACGGATGGAATCAATTGAAATCTTTATACGTTAAGATTATATGAATGTGTTTGAAGTCCTAATGACACCAATGCAATTGCTAAGAAAACTTAACAATATTAAATTTTTAGAATAATGAATATACAACATATCAATATTGAATGTAGTAATTGTTTCTGTTTATTTAAATTGATTTATAGTGACAACAGTAAATGAATAAATAACTAATCATAAACTGATTTTGGACTGACGATCACTATAACCATTTTAATCAAGTAGGAGGTAAAAGCTCTTTTATCAAAGATATGCCTTGCCTGAAATATGAAAACATGACAAATATTTTGGATTATGGTTAAATAGATAACAATAATTACAAAAGTTTGGGAAGATACAGTCTATTCCGTTCCGTTTGGTCTTTTTTCTCTCAATCAAAATATTTAATTTTTAAATCTTGGTGTTTTACATTTTGCATATTGTATATTATTCAATGTAATTTTTTTAAATAAATACATATATAGGGAATGATATATTATTAAATAATTCCCTAATTAAGAAATTAAAGATATATAATTAGTCAAAATAATAGTATTGTATTTACAGAGAGAGGATGATAACTCTTTTATAATAATGACCCAGACAAAACAGATGGTCTATATCTTTTACAATTTTAAAAATAAATTATATTTTTAAATCAGCTGACCAGCTGACACTACATGAGCCCCCTAGGGAGACTGGAAGTCAGGGATCAAAGCCGTAAACGCACATTGCGACCAAATCTGGTAGCGTACTCTGGTGTTGCGTTGTCCGGGTCTGCAGAGGTGTACCGATGCTGGGTACCGGTGTGTGGGCGCTTCTTGGTTGAGGCTGTGGGGAAGGGTCAGGTAGGATGTAAGCAGGCTTCACTCTGTCAATGCTTACTTTAGAGCTTCTATCTGCGATCTGGATGGTCATAGTTTTGTCGTCACGGCTGAGCACTTTGTGAGGTCCGCTGTAGGGAGGTTGCAGGGCTCGACGCACCAGTATCGTCACGTAAGAAAACATGAGTGCATGTTGATAATTCCTGGAAGACAAATGTCTGAGGTTTGCTGTGATCTGAGCCAGAGACAGGTTGAAGGCGAGATGTTTGACGTTTGCAGCCTGACAACAAGGTCAGAGATGTCTTCACTGCGTCCCAACCCCGGAGGGCTGGCAAGGAGTGATCCAGGTAGACGTAAGGGTTCTCCGTATACTAGTTCAGCAGAGGACGTTGTTAAATCTTCTCTGTATACGTTTCGGATACCAAGCAGACTAGAGGGAGGGCTTGGAGCCAGCTTGATTCCGGGTGACAGATGATGGCCCGCTTTTAGATGACGGTGAAAAACGTTCGACCATACCATTGGGTTGTGGGTGATAACTGGTGGTCCGTAGACGTTCAATCCCAAATGTAGAGGTGAGACATTTGAAAATTCCAGATTCGAATTGACGACCTTGATCCGTTGTGATACGTTCTGGGCATCCAAAAAACGGGATATCCAACAGTTCACCAAAGCTTCGGCGACTTCCTCAGCAGTGATTTGCTGAAGTGGGTGAACTTCTGGCCATCTGGTAAACCTGTCAATAACGGTCAAACAGTATCGGTACGGGCCAGCTGGTGGGAGTGGTCCAATTATGTCTACATGAATGTGACGAAAACGAGCAGATGGTGGATTGACTGTTCCAAGTGGACTGTGAACGTGGCGTGAAACTTTGGCACGTTGGCAGAGCTGACAAGCTCGGGCCCAAGTGCGGCAATCTCGCTGAATATTAGGCCAAACAAAACGTTGAGATATGAGGCGAGCTGAAGCTTTGATGCCGGGATGACTTAAGTTGTGTAGAGAGTCAAAAACCAGTCGTCTGAGAGGAGCAGGTACAAATGGTCGGAGTGAAGGATTAGAAGTGTCACAGAAGAGGTCAACGTTTGAACCAGGGACTGTGATTCTCTTGAGCTTCAATGCTGTGTCACGGTTCAAAAGATCTTGAAAGTTCAGTGTCCTCTCGTTGAGCCTGCGAAAAGAAAGAGTACAGTAGTCGACAGTTGTGATTCCTGAAACGGCATCGACACGTGAGAAAGTATCGGCAACGATGTTTGCAGATCCAGATATGTGCTGAATGGTCAGTAGTGAATTGGGCAATAAATGATAGTTGATTGACTTGAACAGGAGGAAGTTTATCTTTTCTCTGTTGGAAAGCAAATGTCAATGGTTTATGATCAGTGAATATAGTACAACGTTGAGCTTCTAAAATGTGTCTAAAATGATGTACTGATGAGTAGACGGCCATAGAGTTCACGGTAGTAGGCGGGCCACTCTATTTGTCTTGCAGTAAGTTTTTGAGAAAAGAAAGCAAGTGGTTGCCATTCATTCTTGACGAGTTGTTGAAGGCATGCCCCAACAGATGAGGTGCTGGCGTCAGTGGAAAAGTCCGAGTGGAGCGTTTGGGTCAGGGTGATTGAGCAGAGTTGCTTGAGAGAGATTCTCCTTGACAATTGATGAAGGCCTGTTCTAACTCGGTGGTCCAGGTTATCTTCTGATTTCCTTTTAGGCCTGCAAGAGCAGAGTGAAGTGGTGCTTGGTGTTGAGATGCAGAAGGAATGAATCTTCTATAAAAATTAATCATGCCCAGAAAACGACGTAGTCCCTTGGCAGTTTCCGGGCGAGGCGAAGTTCTGAAGAGCGGTGATACGATCGGGAAGAGGTTCTAGTACCACTGGCAGATACTTCGTAGCCTAGAAAGGTAACTATTGGAACTCCAAGGACACATTTGTTAGCGTTGACAAGGATTCCATAGTCTGTGAGTCTTTTGAAAAAGGATACGGAGGTGATCTTGATGTTGTTCGGGTGTTTGTGAGAAAATAAGTATGTCATCAATGTATGGGAAAACAAAAATCAAGTCCTGAAACCACTTCGTCGATAAATCTCTGAAATGTCTGTCCAGCATTTCTGAGTCCAAACCCCATGAAGGGAAATTCAAACAAACCGAAAGGTGTGGTTATGGCTGTCTTAGGGATGTCGTCAGGGTTTACTGGTATTTGGGTGTAAGCTTTTACTAGATCAATGACCGAAAATGTTGTGCACCCACGAATTTGATGATTGAAGTCATGAATGTGACGTACCGGATAGCTGTCAGGGAATGGTTCTAGCGTTTAGAGCACGGTAGTCACCGCACGGTCGCCAACCATCAGTCTTCTTAG
Source organism: Homalodisca vitripennis (assembly GCF_021130785.1). Lineage (NCBI taxonomy): Eukaryota > Metazoa > Arthropoda > Insecta > Hemiptera > Cicadellidae > Homalodisca > Homalodisca vitripennis. The sequence goes on from NC_060214.1 coordinate 40,656,604, forward strand.
GAAACTAAGTGCAGAGGAGACGACCAAGGTCCATCAGAGCGTCGGGCAGTCCCTTCTTGGGACCATACTATCGAATTCGGCTTTGGCGATTTTAAGGCGATCAGGTGCAAGACGGCGAGGTCGGCAAGAGATTGGAGGGCCAGGCGTCGTCTTGATGAAGTGTGTAATGTATTGTGCTTCACCTCACGAGGTGTTCCAGCCGGACGAGTGAGGGTAGGAAACTCAGCAAGCACAGCGTGGAATAGAGAAGACTCGGTGAGGGTCTTCACACTAGGAACAGAGGCATCAGAAGTTTGACATCTTACTGTTAAATTAGTTGTTGAGTCAATCAAGCGTTGATTGCGACAGTCAGGAAGAAGTCCGTAGTGAGCAAGAAAATCAGATCCAATGATGGGCATGGTGACATCAGCGATGATGAATTTCCATGGTAAGATGCGTCGCAAACCTAGATTTAGACCAAAATTTCTAAAACCGTAGGTGTGAATTTGTGATGAGTTCGCTGCAACCAAGTCGTAGTCCACGCGTTGTGGTCTGTTTTGTAGTAGGTGACGTGGTAGCAGCAGAGATCAGAACCAGTGTCTATGAGAAATTTAGTACCAGTAACCCCGGTCCACTGATGAGAAGGCGTCGTCCTCCAGTTGAGCAGCCAGTAGACGCCATTATTGACTGCTGTTGAGAAAATTTACAGGGCTTGATACATTTATTAGCTTTTTTTACCATATTTAAAATGATACCAACATATATCGGAGGGGCTAGAATAATGATTTAGAACCATCCTGGCCGTGTAAGTCTGAGCGAGACCCAGGATGATGATGAGCTGAGAGTGCTGTCTCGATCTGAGAAATCCTATCCGTCAATTCCTTTATGACCAAGGTGAGTTCTGAAATCAATATTTACAGTTTTACGGTTGAGAGAACACACTGTAGATGGCAAAGTAAATACACTTACATTCGGAGTTGCGGTGCTTTGAACTGTACTCAAAGGGATTGATGGGCTTACTTCAAATATCCTTGTCAGCAACATGAGCTAGTTGCTCTAGTGACTGTTCTTGAGAGTTGTGCCTGCAGTATTGCTTGGACTTGGCATGGTAGGCGAGTGATCCATAGTTGACGAATAAGATCCTCATGTACTGGAGTGTTACCGGAAAGCGATAGTAGATGACGAAGGAATTGGGATGGTTTACGAGATCCCATTTCTTCCTCCGTCAGAATTTGTTTTAGTCGTTGATTTGGTTACTGAGAGAGAGCCTTTGGATAAGTTCGGTTTTGAGGACGCGTGTAAGGGTTGGCTACAGGAGGAGCTTTAATTATATCCCTTACCTCATGAGCGTAGCGACCTTCTAGCTGACTTACCGCGTATGCAAATCTTGTATTCTCCTGTGTAACATGGGCGATGGTAAACTGAGCTTCGACTTGTGCAAACCATAGTTCCACATCTTCTTCGGGGCCAAAAGGGTGGAAGTTTGGACACTTACCCCAATTGACGACACGTTGGGGAGAGTCTGCAGTTTGTATATCAGGTTCCGCATGTTCATTGTCCTGGTTATCAGGATGGTGATGAATCTCTTCAGCATTGTTTTCTTGCTGACCTTGAAGATGACGTTGCAGATCTTCAACTTGAGTCCGCAAAATGTCGTTTTGCCTTTGCAAATCTTCCATTGAATGTGAATAAAAGCGGGTCTTGAATAATATGTCCTTTCCTTTTGGGGGGGTCACCAATATAGGGATTGATATATTATTAAATAATTCCCTAATTAAGAAATTAAAGATATATTAATTAGTCAAAATAATAGTATTGTATTTACAGAGAGAGGATGATAACTCTTTATAATAATGACCCAGACAAAACAGAGGGTCTATATCTTTTACAATTTTAAAAATAAATTATATTTTTAAATCAGCTGACCAGCTGACACTACACATATATTGTTAATAATTTAAAATTTTTAAGAAATTATATAATTACCAATGAGAAAGGAAAACATTACTTAGGTAACATAAAGATAGCTTGTAAAAATAAAAAAAATAACCTTATTTGGTACGAATAGACGATAAATAACGGAATAATTGTGTGTTTAATTCTCACGTGCAATCCACTTTAGTCATATTATGAAGATTTGGTTATCATGCATTTATTCCATTTCAAAAAACGCATTTAATTTTGTTTAGTTGTAATGAAGTAAATTAGGGTTATACAATTTGGTATAGTAGGCCTAATTCCTTTAGGTCAAAAGAAAAAACTGAACTGGGTTGTTTTGTTTGATAAAACTTTTCCTATTTTGATTGAATTAGATCTTTAATAGTTAAATTAACAGTTTAAATACTAAGCTTTGAAATATTATTAGTCTTAATAGCAAATTAACTTCACTTACAGTCGGTTATTATTTTTTATAATTGAATTGATTAGTATTCACGAATAAGGTCGAAATAGCTTAAGTAACTGATAGTTTAATAAATACGACAACGTGTTCAAATCCCACACCCTCCCAAGTCAAAGGATAAATACTACCAAACATGTTTAAGTTTTGATAGACATCTACACATACTAAAACTTGTTGTTTTTTATCACAGCAATACAAGTTACTGAAAAGAAGTTACTTATTTCACCAGTGACTCTTCGTATCCTCAGATAAAACTCTTGCATGCCAGTGGATAAAGATTCATTGAATTTAATCCTAATGATACTGATAACCCAACAATAACTCAATTTAAATTGATTATAAAACGTTCCTGTTATTATTAATTTTATGCATAAGTATAATAAAATGTCTCAAGAATGTTAGCTGATTAAAGTTTCATCTGGCTCTTAGCTTAGTTTGAGCACTCTCCAAAGTGCTAAAACCTACCAATATGTGTACTTTCTCTGAAACAAGATTGACATGTTAGTGTAATGTGGCCAAGTAAAATGTAATTTTTTAAAAACTAAGTAAGTTTCAATTGATCATAACACATGTTTCTTTTAAAAAACAATAAGGTAAGGCCTTTATTACATATTGAATTCACCTCTAGTAAATGGTCACTGCATCTTTTACGGGTGTTTACATGTACATGACGCTATGTTTTGAAACCGTTGCAGAGTAAAACATGTTACACAGTTCAGCAAAGTTGCTGTGAGTTACTAAGACTATAACGTGGTTTCCATGTTAACATTGTAACAGGGTCACTAACTTTGTGTGTACTTGCTAGAAGACATGTAAAACGTGTACAGCCAACAGGGAATGGTCTGTTCTAGTTATAAAGGTAAGTGGTGATGTGACGTCATGAGCAATTTGCGTCATAGTTTACAGCAGTTTCAATAGCGAACATTTTATTTTGGGATTCATTTTAACAGCTTAAGTTGGGATTAATCAGACAATCAGAAGAGGAAATGAACAGTACAATATTTGTCTAGACGTTGTTCTCCTAATTCAATTTTCTTTAATATCAAGGTTATCCAGGTTTCACTAAGAAACATCTCTTTAAGTTTTTCAAAAATTTAAATTGCGTGAAGTTCTTAGACTAAGAGCGAGGCCCTTCATTTTACAGACGGATACAAAATCGTTTTTGTTTATAGAAAAAACAATTTAAGCGTATTTCTTTGGTCCACCGGAAACAAATTCTGCAATATGAGATCCGGCACCATAGTCTTTAACCAGCTCGTCTGTCATCTGCCCTAGGTAATCACTGGTATTTACTCTGTACAAAACATTTTTATACATTTACACACCGCCATCTGTATCCTAATACAGTACTTGTTTCCCCAGGGATTCCATGTGGTCATAAAGCTATAGACGGGCTTGATATGTAGCGTAGGCTTCCAGTACAAAGTTTACAGTAGATAGTGTTTCGTTACTGTAATACATTTAATCTTCTAAATATTGACAACCCACCAATACAACAATATCGTTGATTTCCTGTATTATATTTACGGCAATGCTAGAATCAATACACGGCTTAAGCAGTTCCTCGGGCCTCTCGTGATGAAGGTCTTTGTCTGGTTTTCTCTCAGCCCAATCTTACCCAAAAACGAGTTAAGCATTAACTTTGCTAGAAAGATGACAAAGGTAAAAATATGTTGAGAAATAGATATTGGAAGTACAGACATATAGATGACTGGGAGAGGTACAAATAAATAAGAAACCGATTGAATAATATGATCATAATGGCAAAAAAGAGATTTTTTTCTGATAAGCTATCCTCTTCAAAAAATCCAAAGGAGTTCTGGACATGTCTTAAGAAAAATGATATTGTACAAACAAGGGATTGCTCGAACATTCCACCTGAACTTAAAGCGCATGAGATCAATGAATACTTTATAAACATGGGAGCTGGCCCGAAGATTGATAAAAGCGTATGGAAATTTTTTGCAACCAATGGCCGAGAAGAAATTAGAGATAAATTTAAGTTTTACGCTGTCAGTAAAAGAGACGTTATTTCGGCAATGACTGAAATAAAATATAAAGCTGTGGGCAGCGATGAAATTTCGGTTGACATGATCAAGTCAGTGAGCCCCTACGCAGTCAAAGCCATTACACACCTGGTAATCGTTTCTCTGGTTGGCAGCGTCTTTCCAAAGTCATGGAAAACAAGTATTGTTCGGCCAATACCGAAAGGGCAAGCTGCCAATCAGGTAGACCAGCTAAGGCCAATTCAATACTCCCAGTCATGTCTAAGATACTGGAAAAGATTGCCATTCGACAAATAGACAGTTTTATGAAAACATCGGATATTTTACCGAAGCTGCAATCGGGCTTCAGGCGCAATCATAATACATGTACAGCCCTGACAAATCTTTTCAGTGATATGATTGACGCCAAAGACATGGGTAAATATAACTCCATTGTTATGTTGGATTATTCTAAGGCCTTTGATTCAATGGACCATGTGATGCTTTTAGCGAAGATGAGCTATTATGGCTTTGACTTGAGCGTAGTCAATTGGATAAGGTCATACTTAGACTCCAGGCTGCAGGTGACGCGTTTAGGGAGTGAAACATCAACCCCGCTTGTGAAGTATCGAGGCATTCCTCAAGGTAGTTGCCTAGGGCCTATTCTGTTCAATATGTACACAGCAGATATGCCAAGCTGTGTAAAATTGCACAGTTCATTTGTATGCTGACGAATCGCAGCTGCACTTGTCTTATGAGCCATCGCAGATGGTGTCAGCCATTGATATGATCAATGTCGACCTTGAAAAATATTGGGGTGGTCAATGGCGAATGGGCTGAAACTAAACATAGGCAAGTGCACTGTGTTGCATACGGCGCCACACAACATTGTGCAGTCCCTCAGTGAAAGAGGAGTGATGGTGAGGCTTGATGGCCAGAGTTTGGCTGTATTTGATAGGGCGAGGACTCTTGGCGTTGTGCTAGACAGTGGCCTCACGTTCTCTGACCATGTCACGCATGCCTGTCAACGAGCACTCGGTAGACTGAGGGGACTCTACAGATTTAGAGATCTTTTACTTTAGTCTGCGAAACTACGTATCATGCAGTCACTAGTCTTGTCCGTTTTCGCCTACTGTTTCCCAGCCTACGGGAATAGCATTTCGGGAGAAGAAATGCATCGCATTCAAAAGTTGCAAAACTCTGCAATCCGTTTCATTTTTAATTTGAAACGATTTGAGCATGTCTCTCCTTACAGAGATGCCGCTGGAAGACATGTAAAACGTGTACAGCCAACAGGGAATGGTCTGTTCTAGTTATAAAGGTAAGTGGTGATGTGACGTCATGAGCAATTTGCGTCATAGTTTACAGCAGTTTCAATAGCGAACATTTTATTTTGGGATTCATTTTAACAGCTTAAGTTGGGATTCATCAGACAATCAGAAGAGGAAATAAACAGTACAATATTTCTCTAGACGTTGTTCTCATAATTCTATTTTCTTTAATATCAAGGTTATCCAGGTTTGACTAAGAAACATCTCTTTAAGTTTTTCAAAAATTTAAATTCCGTGAAGTTCTTAGACTAAGAGCGAGGCCCTTCATTTTACAGACGGATACAAAATCGTTTTTGTTTATAGAAAAAACAATTTAAGCGTATTTCTTTGGTCCACCGGAAACAAATTCTGCAATATGAGATCCGGCACCATAGTCTTTAACCAGCTTGTCTGTCATCTGCCCTAGGTAATCACTGGTATTTACTCTGTACAAAACATTTTTATACATTTACACACCGCCATCTGTATCCTAATACAGTACTTGTTTCCCCAGGGATTCCATGTGGTCATAAAGCTATAGACGGGCTTGATATGTAGCGTAGGCTTCCAGTACAAAGTTTACAGTAGATAGTGTTTCGTTACTGTAATACATTTAATCTTCTAAATATTGACAACCCACCAAGACAACAATATCGTTGATTTCCTGTATTATATTTACGGCAATGCTAGAATCAATACACGGCTTAAGCAGTTCCTCGGGCCTCTCGTGATGAAGGCCTTTGTCTGGTTTTCTCTCAGCCCAAACTTACCCAAAAACGAGTTAAGCATTAACTTTGCTAGAAAGATGACGAAGGTTAAAAATAAGTTGCGAAATAGATATTGGAAGTACAGACATATAGATGAATGGGAGAGGTACAAAGAAATAAGAAACCGATTGAATAATATGATCAGAATGGGAAAAAAGAGATTTTTTTCTGATAAGCTATCCTCTTCAAAAAATCCAAAGGAGTTCTGGACATGTCTTAAGAAAAATGATATTGTACAAACAAGGGATTGCTCGAACATTCCACCTAAACTTAAAGCGCATGAGATCAATGTATACTTTATAAACATGGGAGCTGGCCCGAAGATTGATAAAAGCGTATGGGAATTTTTTGCAACCAATGGCCGAGAAGAAATTAGAGATAAATTTAAGTTTTACGCTGTCAGTAAAAGATACGTTATTTCGGCAATGAATGAAATAAAATCTAAAACTGTGGGCAGCGATGAAATTTCGATTGACATGATCAAGTCAGTGAGCCCCTACGCAGTCAAAGCCATTACACACCTGGTAAACGTTTCTCTGGTTGGCAGCGTCTTTCCAAAGTCATGGAAAACAAGTATTGTTCGGCCAATACCGAAAGGGCAAGCTGCCAATCAGGTAGACCAGCTAAGGCCAATTTCAATACTCCCAGTCATGTCTAAGATACTGGAAAAGATTGCCATTCGACAAATAGACAGTTTTATGAAAACATCGGATATTTTACCGAAGCTGCAATCGGTCTTCAGGCGCAATCATAGTACATGTACAGCCCTGACAAATCTTTTCAGTGATATGATTGACGCCAAAGACATGGGTAAATATAATTCCATTGTTATGTTGGATTATTCTAAGGCCTTTGATTCAATGGACCATGAGATGCTTTTAGCGAAGATGAGCTATTATGGCTTTGACTTGAGCGTAGTCAATTGGATAAGGTCATACTTAGACTCCAGCCTGCAGGTGACGCGTTTAGGGAGTGAAACGTCAACCCCGCTTGTGAAGTATCGAGGCATTCCCCAAGGTAGTTGCCTAGGGCCTATTCTGTTCAATATGTACACAGCCGATATGCCAAGCTGTGTGCAAAATTGCACAGTTCATTTGTATGCTGACGAATCGCAGCTGCACTTGTCTTATGAGCCATCGCAGATGGTGTCAGCCATTGATATGATCAATGTCGACCTTGAAAAAATATTGGGGTGGTCAATGGCGAATGGGCTGAAACTAAACATAGGCAAGTGCACTGTGTTGCATACGGCGCCACACAACATTGTGCAGTCCCTCAGTGAAAGAGGAGTGATGGTGAGGCTTGATGGCCAGAGTTTGGCTGTATTTGATAGGGCGAGGACTCTTGGCGTTGTGCTAGACAGTGGCCTCACGTTTCTGACCATGTCACGCATGCCTGTCTACGAGCACTCGGTAGACTGAGGGAACTCTACATGTTTAGAGATCTTTTACCTGAATCTGCGAAACTACGTATCATGCAGTCACTAGTCCTGTCCGTTTTCGTCTGCTGTTTCCCAGCCTACGGGAATAGCATTTCTAGAGAAGACATGCATCGCATTCAAAAATTGCAAAATACTGCAATCCGTTTTTATTTTTAATTTGAAACGATTTGAGCATGTCACTCCTTACAGAGATGCAGCTGGGATGATGTCGGTAGAGACCGTCTGCAGGGTCATGACGTGCTGTATGGTCCACAAAGCTCTTGTTAATCAGGAGCCTCAGTACCTTAGTGAGAAGCTCTCATTTCGGGATGAGGTCTCTCAGCGCAGAACCAGCCATGGGAATCTTCTTCACTTTCCCAAAATTAGGCTGGAGTTGGGAAGGAGGAGCCTCTCTTACTTCGGCCCGAAATTGTACAACGACTTCCCACCAAACGTGAAACAATGTTCGATAGCTACATTTAAGAATAAGATGGGACAGAATTTGCTTAATGTATAGATTTTCTTTATTTATTTGTATTTAATTTTCATTTATATGTTGTATGTGACGATAGTTGTTCTGAAAAGCAGTTGTTCTGTATGTAACTGAGAAACGCTTGATGAAAATAAAGACAACATTATCATTATTATTATTAGAGAACGAAGGCCTACGTTTTTAAAATGTTTGGCAGATTGAACTTTTTTCCCTCATGTTAATAGTTTACCTGCATATATTTTTACTTTTCTTCGTCTGAATGACACCATTATGGATAATCTGTTGCCTCTTGTTCTGTATTTATTAATTTGTCATTAAGTATGTAAATAATCCACCTGTTTCGAAAGTGGGTACGTTGTACTCCCACAGCTCATACATTTCAACAACTCTTTAGCTTCTTTCAGCTGACTTCCGTATTTCATACATCTTCCATGTGCCAATCAGCGCCCTTATTGAGATCACCCCCTGAGAGAGCGTCCTGATGAGTCACTGTGTTGACATAAACGTTGTTGAGCTCTTCAACTCTTGCACAGCACAAATATTAACATATCATTCATTCGAGCTGGAATCAGTGGGTGATAAAGATCTTTTAGAGGGAGCATTTTGCACTTTAACAGACATTCAACTTGCAGTCACCTTTTTCTACACTTTCTCTACACCGAGAAGATAGGATGAGCCAGAGGATATTTTATATTTACAAACGCATGGATAAAGGGAGCATACGTCCAAGTAGTGTATTTGCTCATCTTCTGTACAACTGTGATACGTCACGGCAAATCCGGATTTTCTCCGAAAAATGTGTCTCGTGGATTCAGTGGCAAGCTATTATGAATCACCGATATTTCGAGACAAATAGTTTTAATATATTAAAATGATAAAATATGAACATATTTGAATTGGTCATTTGAGAAACCCTTTAAGTCAAAAAAACCTACTTTTGGTAAATGTAAAAAATCACTCTCAGATTGGTAATTTTGCACCAAATAATAAAAAAAACCACAATCTAATTATAGAATTCACTATTAGAATTGTGAATTTACAAATTTTACCTGTTATAAGTATTTAAGTTCATAGAAATATTAAAAATAATAATTTTTTGACTTATGGGCTTTTAAAAGAAAATGGAGCAAAAAACAATGACTTATAGGGTTTTAAAGGAAAATAGAGACACTTGATTTTGATATGGAGAAAATAAAGTCAGTTAAACAGCTAAAAATGTTATTATAATTTTTACATTAGTAAATCTAACATATAATTATGTTTCATGTTAATATATATAAACAAAGTTCTGGAGTTTTAAAGCAATATTTTTCTCAATCTATCTCAACATCTCCTTTATTGACAGTTTTCCATGAGAATATTTTGTCGTAGAACATCTTTATTTGTTCATCGTCAGGTAAATAAGGCTTTAATTTTTCAAGGTCATCCATTTTTTTCTTGTTTATTGGTTACACATCCTCTTGATAAGCTTTTTGTGTAGGCAGGTTCAACCTATTACGGTTTGTGTTTTTTTATATCAAAAGTGTGTTTCAGTTACAACCATCAATGAAGTCTTTTGCTTTTACTATACCAGGATTTTCATGTTGAATGGGAAAACTGCATGAAATTTGAGATTTTAAAAGAAACCTTTTTTCTTTGGGCACATCTTTGCCTCGTGTTTCCTGAGAAATTACATTCTTTTTAAAAAATGCAGGCCACCAATCCTTGAAATTTAAAAATGTCTTCTGACTCAGGTAGGACCACATAGAACTCATTTTTTAATGAGGCACTTAGGTACATTTTCAGCATATTCCTTAACAGTGTACACTCTGTCGCACCTTCTCACTTTTCTTTTAATAACTGAAAAGTCCCTAATCGCAGGGCAGAAAAGAATGCCCTCTAATAGGAAAATACTGCTCTACTGTCCTTAAAACTTTCCTGTGGGAGGCCAAGGCATTTGCCAATCTGAGAACTGAGTGGTTTTTATTTTGGCCTCCACATCGTCCGCAGAAAAAATATGTAAGTAGTTCAATCCCTTCTATTAAATGATTTTGAATGTAGCTCAACAGAAATGAACAGACTTCATTTGGGCCTTTACCACCAATTCCCTCATGATACATAAAAAATTACTACACTGTTGTCTTTAAGATTATGGAACACAGAAAACACTAACAGTTGAGTTGTCTGAGATATAAAATGTTTCTTGGACTGGGATAGTTGGTAGCTGTAAATTTTGCATATAATCAATACATATGCCACCAATATTTTCATTAGTAGCAGCCTGTTCCTGAACTTCGTTGATTTTATAGTAAAACTTTTTAGCCCTGCGCTTATGGACTATTTTTTCAGCTACATGGACTCTTTTAGCTATATCATTCAAGAATTTACTTTTAATTTTTATCTCAAGAGCCTCACACGAGTACAGCAAGTGTCGACCTGTGGACGACCAAAATGCAGAGTAAAATTTTCTTTAAATATTTTAAGATAAAAATTTGTACCCAATATCAATATCTGGATTCGCCTGTTTAAACAGTTTATACATCTCAAGAACATTAAGTTTTTCATTAAAGTAGCTATAATCAGTTGTACCATAGTGTGTTATTTTCACAGGAAAGGAAGCGATATGTTCTTTAACTCTATTGACAAAATTAGATGTTTTGCATTGCCCGGGACACTTTTGCCTCTCATATCCCTGAGATTTTTACCCTCTGTTAGTAGTTTTGTCAATCTCCTGTTGCGGTCACTACTTATTCCATGTATATTAGAGAATGCAAGTTTGCATACCTGCTGCTTCCCAGATGGTGTTGATACTTCGTAAAATGAATGTATTTTCCTCTATCTGGCTTACGTGATATTTCACTTGATTTCCTCCGCCGTTTCTGTTTAACTTCAGTTGCTGCAATCAAAGATTGTAGATAGTTGTCTTGCTCATTTTTAGACCCCAAACTTCTAAAGGTCTCAAATATCCGTTTCCCGTTCTTCATCTGCCACTTTTGTGAAGCACTTCCGCCGACACCTGAAAAAAACAACAAATTATTTCTGGGAATATATCTATTTATTTAAAGTTTTTAAAGAGTTTCTTCAATGTTATAGATTATATTGCATCAATTGGGCCATGTTGCAATTGTTTGTGTGAGTGTGTTTAAAATATTTTTCTTCACTTTAACACATCAATTTATTGGTTTCATATAAGGATAGAAACTTGTCTATACCAAAGTGTATTGTGAAAAGGATTTTTTAAAGAAAGTTTTAGTTTATTAGTGTTACTCCAACAGTAATAGGTATGCGTATGGTGCGTTCATGTATGTGTGTGTGTGTGTGTGTGTGTGTGTGTGTGTGTGTGTGTATATTATATATTAAATTGTGTTTACAGGATAAGAGCTAAAAAAGTAGGCTATCACAAACACAATGATAGAAATTTATTGCTATAGCACTATGACAGCTAAGGTAGAAAAACTGACGTAGTCCATAATAGGACAGTAGTAAATAATAAATGTTTTTACTTCTATCTTTTATAATCTACTATTATATGACATTTAAGAGATATGCACATAAAATATGTACAAATATGTAAGCTTTAGTACTTGAAACGAACATATAAAAGTGAAAAATACTTACTTGCAATCTTCTCCTGGAGTTATTTCTGGTACTTCTTTTCCAGTCCAACTTATGTATGAGCTTCCTGAAACTCTGGCTTTTTTAATTATTTCGGGCCCTTGTAACTCGGATTTATTGAGAACACCCTTTTTCCTTTTACGTTTCTGAATCTCTAAATTAACATCTAGCTCATTCATTCTGATAATGATTTTAAAATGTTTCAATTTCGATATTAGACGAACAAAGAAAATAGGCTACTCTTTAATATCCCACCATAACCTCAAACCTGGGCTGGAATTGTTAGTGCAATGTAAACAGCTGATCACTGATCAAGGTGTCAGCTGTTGCTGCTGTTCACTTGAGAAACACTATAAGTCACTGACTTATGGTGTTTCTCAAGTGAACTAAAACTTTTGTGGCATTATAAAGTTGGTAAAAAAAGTCTGACTTATGTTGTTTCTCAGAGGAACTGTGTATTTATATCTGTTGATTGCAAAAATATAAAAAAACTAAATTTAGCTAAAAATTGACTTAATGGGGTTTCTCAAATGACCAATTCATTTGTGTTAACAAAAGACCATGCCACACTTTTGCTGTAGTGGATTACACGAAATTAGTAAACTTGCATATAATAAGACATGTTTTGTTCGTATGAAATAGACAGTTTATTGAAGTTATTCTTCAGGTGTCTTGACAATGTTTTCTTCTCTCTTTCTTTCTTATGAAGATTTATTTTATAATTTTAAAACGTAGTAAATAAAGTTACAATAACAACTACTAATAAAGTATAAAGTATAAATTTATTTAACTCGAAAGTTAATTCCTAATAAAACAAAAAAATACTTAAAAATATAACGCCACTGTTTAAACAGTTTCTGAGTTATAATTTTTCAAATAAAAATACTGACAGAGAGAGACGCAAAACGAAATCAAATATTTTTAGTGGAACTTGTTTTTTTATTTTAGTTTAATTAATCTCATCCCAAAAAAATCCCAATCTCATCCCATTCAAAAACAAATAATTAAGCAAAATGAGACTTGAAAAACAAAGTATATGTAAACAGGGAATCCGGCCAAAACAAAATCTAAGCAGATGAGATTTTACAAATTACTAATATCTATACAATGAGACCTGGCAAAAGAAACAAAATGAGACTTGAAAGTTATGTCTATAGAATTAAACCCGTCCAATAACAAAATGCCTAAATAATGAGATCTTGCAACTACTAATAACTTGGGGTATTAATAGTAAAGATGTTCGTAACAGCTAATCCCTAATAATTCATATTTTTATTTAAAAAACTTTATTTATTAAAGGTATTGTAAAATTTACGACATACAGTATACCCTAAAATTTATTTCTATTATTTTTTTCCAATGTACAGTGGTGGTGTGAGACGTGGCAAATAGGATATACCCCAAATCTCGGTTTAACTCGCAATATACAATCCAGCGTTACCGTAACAGTTATAAAGGCTATAAAGGGGGTTATTTTAGCTTTACGGTTGGATGGAGGTAAAACATACTGTCTGATTCTCACACTGCTGATATCAATCTCACGGTTTATTATTTGGTTAGCTTCTATGGATTTTTATTCATTTCAAACAGTATGAAGTGGTATCATTACTAGTATTATTTTATTTTCATTTCAATAAAATTAATTCTTTATGTACTTTCACTCATGTTTATGATATATCAACTTCATATAATTAAACTAATAAATCTTAAATACCGAATGTTGTTACAGAGGTTTTATAGTTGCAATGAAATCTATACAGTGTTTTTAAAATTTAATGCCAATGAAGGAATCTTGGAAATCATAAGAGATGCAGCAAAGATTAAAGGAAAGTTATGCCTAATAACAAGACCAATAAATCATTGTGGTTAAGTTAATTATTGTTGCGTCGTTCACTGGCTGCGCTAAATAACTAAGAAGTAGGTCAAATATCATATGGATTGTGAATGAAAGTATAGTATAGCGAAGTGTTTGTGTGTTTACACACCTGCATAGTTGAAAGGCTTTAAAACTGTGTTTTGTAATATAAGTTTTGTAGTATAAAGCTCTGCATATGGCGGTAACCTGTAAACTTGACATGATCATCGATCAATGAACATAATCGAGCTAAACCATTATTTATTTAATCATATCGAATGGATGACTACGAAGCGTCAATACCCTGACAAACTATCCATCTTCAGATCATAAGTTGTAGGTTTGAAGTAATACAAGATAGTTTGATACTCTAATTATAAATTAGTAAATTTCTCATAGACTGTGATTATTTAGCTAATCTCACACGTTACATAATCGCCGTATAACATTAGTCACGCAAATTTCGTTACATAAATTGTTTTCTCAATGTAAAACTGAATAACGGATGGAATCAATTGAAATCTTTATACGTTAAGATTATATGAATGTGTTTGAAGTCCTAATGACACCAATGCAATTGCTAAGAAAACTTAACAATATTAAATTTTTAGAATAATGAATATACAACATATCAATATTGAATGTAGTAATTGTTTCTGTTTATTTAAATTGATTTATAGTGACAACAGTAAATGAATAAATAACTAATCATAAACTGATTTTGGACTGACGATCACTATAACCATTTTAATCAAGTAGGAGGTAAAAGCTCTTTTATCAAAGATATGCCTTGCCTGAAATATGAAAACATGACAAATATTTTGGATTATGGTTAAATAGATAACAATAATTACAAAAGTTTGGGAAGATACAGTCTATTCCGTTCCGTTTGGTCTTTTTTCTCTCAATCAAAATATTTAATTTTTAAATCTTGGTGTTTTACATTTTGCATATTGTATATTATTCAATGTAATTTTTTTAAATAAATACATATATTGTTAATAATTTAAAATTTTTAAGAAATTATATAATTACCAATGAGAAAGGAAAACATTACTTAGGTAACATAAAGATAGCTTGTAAAAATAAAAAAAATAACCTTATTTGGTACGAATAGACGATAAATAACGGAATAATTGTGTGTTTAATTCTCACGTGCAATCCACTTTAGTCATATTATGAAGATTTGGTTATCATGCAATTTATTCCATTTCAAAAAACGCATTTAATTTTGTTTAGTTGTAATGAAGTAAATTAGGGTTATACAATTTGGTATAGTAGGCCTAATGCCTTTAGGTCAAAAGAAAAAACTGAACTGGGTTGTTTTGTTTGATAAAACTTTTCCTATTTTGATTGCATTAGATCTTTAATAGTTAAATTAACAGTTTAAATACTAAGCTTTGAAATATTATTAGTCTTAATAGCAAATTAACTTCACTTACAGTCGGTTATTATTTTTTATAATTGAATTGATTAGTATTCACGAATAAGGTCGAAATAGCTTAAGTAACTGATAGTTTAATAAATACGACAACGTGTTCAAATCCCAAACCCTCCCAAGTCAAAGGATAAATACTACCAAACATGTTTAAGTTTTGATAGACATCTACACATACTAAAACTTGTTGTTTTTTATCACAGCAATACAAGTTACTGAAAAGAAGTTACTTATTTCACCAGTGACTCTTCGTATCCTCAGATAAAACTCTTGCATGCCAGTGGATAAAGATTCATTGAATTTAATCCTAATGATACTGATAACCCAACAATAACTCAATTTAAATTGATTATAAAACGTTCCTGTTATTATTAATTTTATGCATAAGTATAATAAAATGTCTCAAGAATGTTAGCTGATTAAAGTTTCATCTGGCTCTTAGCTTAGTTTGAGCACTCTCCAAAGTGCTAAAACCTACTAATATGTATACTTCCTCTGAAACAAGATTGACATGTTAGTGTAATGTGGCCAAGTAAAATTTAATTTTGTAAAAACTAATTAAGTTTTAATTGATCATAACACATGTGTCTTTTACAAAACAATAAGGTAAGGCCTTTATTACATATTGAATTTACCTCCGGTAAATGATCACTGCATCTTTTACGAGGGTTTACATGTACATGGCGCTACGTTTTGAAAACGTTGCAGAGTAAAACATGTTACACAGTTTAGCAAAGTTGCTGTGAGTTACTAAGATTATAACGTGGTTTCCATGTTAACATTGTAACAGGGTCACTAACTTTGTGTGTACTTGATGGAAGACATACAAAACGTGTATATCCAACAGGGAATGGTCTGTTCTAGTTATAAAGGTACGATGTGATGTGACGACATGAGTTACAGCAGTTTTAATAGCGAAAATTTTATGTTTTAACAGCTCAAGTTGGGATTGATCAGACAGTAAGAAGAGGAAATGTACATTACAATATTTGTCTAGACGTTGTTCTCCTAATTCTATTTTCTTTAATATCAAGGGTTATCCAGGTTTCACTAAGAAACATCTCTTTAAGTTTTCCAAAAATGTAAATTCCGTGAATTTATTAGATTAAGAGCGAGGCCCTTCATTTTACAGAGGGAAACAAAATCGTTTTTGTTTATAGAAAAAACAAGGTAAGCGTATGTATTTGGTCCACCGGGAACAAATTCTGCAATATGAGTTCCGGGACCATAGTCTTTAACCAGCTCATCATCTGCTCGTCATCTGCCCTAGGTAACCACCGGTATTTACTTTGTACAAAACCTTTTTATATATTTACACACCGCCATCTGTCATATGCCCTAGGTAACCACCGGTATTTACTCTGTACAAAACATTTTTATATATTTACACACCGCCATCTGTCACCTGCCCTAGGTAACCACCTGTATTTACTCTGTACAAAACATTTTTATATATTTACACACCGCCATCTGTCATATGCCCTAGGTAACCACCGGTATTTACTCTGTACAAAACCTTTTTATATATTTACACACCGCCATCTGTCATATGCCCTAGGTAACCACCGGTATTTACTCTGTACAAAACATTTTTATGTATTTACACACCGCCATCTGTCACCTGCCCTAGGTAACCACCTGTATTTACTCTGTACAAAACCTTTTTATATATTTACACACCGTTATCTGTATCCTAATACAGTGCCTGTTTCCCCAGTGATTCCATGTAGTCATAAAGCTACAGACGGGCTTGATATGTAGCGTAGGCTTCTAGTACAAAGTTTACAGTAGCTAGTGTCTCGTTACTGTATTACATTTAATCTTCTAAATATTGCAAACCACCAAGACAACAATATCGTTGAGATTTCCTGTATTCTATTTACGGTAATGCTAGAATCAATACCTACTTTAAAAAAAGTTTTGGTGGATAGAGCTTTATTCTCTCATATTAATAGTTTACCTGCATATTTTTACCTTTCGTGTAATTAATCTCATCCCAAAAGATTGCTCTGTACACACGAACTAAATACCTACCTAACATAAATGATAATTAAACCATACATTTTAATTTAATGTGAAAATAACATTAAGTAAAATTGGCATTGCAAAACTCTGTACGTATGAATTATTAGAAAAATGTACAAAATATTATATCTAATTTAGTAGAGTATTTTATATCACACATAACCTATTTGCATATAAAACAACGTGAAACTTTTCCTTACAGTGATGAGGTGTTTCTACAACAGAGTGTATGCTATGTGAATTAACTTCTAAATTACTCGCCTTTCACATTTTACATTCAATAACTCCAAATTAAGATATCTTACAGTGAACATCACATATTTATTACATGAGTCGGATATTCATAAACAGGATTATTTACGTCACTTCTGTTGTACTACAAGGCATTGCGTCTGAAGCAACATAAGAAAACTATTTTATTGCTAAAAATGTTTATTCATTAAAAAATTCTGATTCTCAATACATTATTAACGTAACATCATTTATCATGAACTGAAGTATGAATATAGTGTAAGAAAATATATTTGTATGATAATTTACATAAAAAATAATATGAAAGAAATATAAATATTTCGGAAGATTGTCATCGTTTAATGATACACAAAATCATTAGGCTACATTTGAAATACAGTACAGCGGGAAAAATTAAAGCTGAATTTATATTTTCCATAACTTAATTTATATTAGAGTTTTCACAAAAAAACACAAAACATTTGTTATAAATTGTCATTTGATAGTTATATGTTTTTACGAAATGCAGTTTAAAAGAAACAGTTTTAAATGGATGCCATTAATTGATAAAATGGTTTTTATTTAAAAAAATTATGAAACTACTATTTTCTGTTTAAAATTTATCCATTAAAAAAGGTAACATATCCGTGTAGAAAAATATTTTGTAAAATAATATATATAATGAAGGTCTTAGTAGAAACATGCAACATGAAATACAACAACGTGTGTAGATTACCCCGTTGACATAAAGTTACAACTAAAGTTTTAAAAGTAATCTAAAGTCTTTGAGAAGAAGCACGACTCGGAACTTACGAAAGTGATATGACAACAGACCTTGGTCTTTTATAGAGTCATTCCTAAATGAAATTATTAATGTAACAATAATTGGAACATACATAATTATTAACAGTTCAATATGTATGGAAATTTTCTGTAATTTCAGAAATAGTTTGCCACGAATTTTATCCATACTTAAATCAAGAAATTAGATACATATATCTGCTATCTTGAGTTGATATTTATCGGAAATTTAGAATCTGCAACAAACTGTTTTGAAAGTCAGAACCTAAATATATCCAAAATACAATTTTACTCACTTGTGATATGTAACTTCATTTTATGCATAATTTTACAATTAGGCCAATATTAAAAGTATCTAATATTTTCTTAAATAGTTAACTCAACACTAATATGTGATTTTTTTATAATTTAAATTGTCAGCCTTTTAACATTGACATCATATTTAATATTGCAAGCCAGGAAAAGGCAGTAATGAAAGAGAAGGTTATACAGCAATATATCCTGAAAAATCTTGAGGTTATCCTGAGAGAACAAGTAAAAATTACGCACTGTGTGGCAGAATAGTTAAATATTTAAGTAGCAATCGTAGCATCAAACAAGGTTTCATGAAGTAATAAAGAGCTCATTTTATTTCTTGGAAAATCAGTAGTATAGATATGGGGCTTTACTGGTGACCTAGAGGTGAGGTTGATGTCTAAGGTCACAAGCGGGAATTTTCCCTCACTAGCGTGAATTTCTCTTGCACTAGTCAAGTGACCGCCACCATCAAGTGACCACCGCCATCTCAAAATTTCTTTGCCTACTTCAGTTTTAGACACGACCCTGACGTGCCATCTCTTGATATGGCCTGGTATGATTGACATCAGGTGACCTCTGAACCCCAGACAGAGTGGGGACATGACCACGGAACCTTTGTAAAAGCGCCTACGGTATATGCGCAAAGCACTAGTTTACCAACCACTTTGCGTCATTCAAGTCGACGGCACACGGGTACAAACCAGGTCGGGCTCATATAAAATCAAATCAAATCTGTTTTATTGCTGTGAAAATAATTACGTCGTATGGCAAACATCAATTAATAAGAATATCCCAAAATTTCTGCCATTCATACTATAATACACATACATACATACAATCTTTACAATCATACCTCTTTCATTCATCGCCAATGCAACCCACTTCGAACAGTGGGGCCAATCTTTCAATTGGGCGGCCTTCCAGTTGAAATCCAAACACTGAGACACCAAGAGGTGTTTTAGGCGAGTGCTAGATGCCGTTGTCGTTGGAGCATCTTTGATTGAATTGGGCAATCTGTTTAGGAATGGTTGGGGCAGCCCGCTTGTGAGGGTAGGTGTTCATAAACCACCGTTCTGTGTCTACCAGTTAGGTAGTTTCCTCTGCCACGTACCTCATACATATGTATGTCTTGGTCTCTGGTTAAGGCACATTTATTCATACAAAACAATAAAAATTTGTTTCCAATATGTAGAGGCATGGCAGAGTCAACAGCTACAATTTCTTGAAAACTTGCATGCACTACTCTGAGTTTGATTTTTACGATGGTTCCAATCGCTTTTTATTGGAATCTGAATGCTCTTTGGAACTGAGTGTTTGCGCAAGCTCCCCAAAGGATGGGGGGCCAGATCACTCCATAGGCCAGATGGGGGTATATCAAGCCATAATACGCCGTAATCAGTACCTGAGTCGAGTAGTATTTCACTAAAGACCTTAGAAATAAGATGCCTGAGCAGATTTTGGTGCAAACACGATCAATGTTCTTATTCTATGTCAGTCCTAGATCAAGCTACATTCCTTGGAATTTCGAAGAGCTGATTTAAGCTGATTGCCCGCAGTGCGCAAAGAAAAGTTTAAAACGTTGGTTTTTGAAGATTTTATTGTGAGGTTGAGGCTGTTAAAGTATTGGACACAGTTGTTGATATCAACAAAAGCCTGATATTTCAAAACTTTGCTTGATCTTGCATTGAAAAAGAGAGTTGTATCATCTTCAAACTGCACTGTTCTACCATACAGAAGCGATGATACTATGTCGTTGACCTAAAGCCGGAAAAACAAAGTACCCTGATACAGGACATAGGATCCGATAGTTCCTGAGGGACTCCATAGCTAAGATCTATTTCCTTGGTTAATTTATTTGTTATCTGGACAACTTGGGATCTGTGGCTCGGAAATGAGCTAAGTCATTTAAGAGGCACACCTCGAATGCCGTGGGATTCAAGTTTTTTGAGCAGTATATTGTGGCCAAAGCAGTTGAATGCTTTGGACAGATCCAGAAACACACTCATTGTGTGGTTCCGACATTCAATGCACCCTACACTCATTTCGACAGGACCAACTACTGCGTCGGTTGTCGAGTTACCAATAACTTAATATGGTAGGATAACTTTTTAAAATAATAAATATAAATATTTTGTTACCAAATTTTGTTGGAAACATTGATTTTGTATGTTATAAACGTACCAACTAGTTAGAAAACTCTGCCGTAGTCGGGCAGCTGCGTGTCTAGATAACGGCTAATTGGTTATTCACTAATTGCCACTAAATCGTGTTAGCCACAAAGTTTTAAGTGGGCTGGTGGTTTATTCAGACTAGGATATACTCCTATGTACTCTATGAACTAATATAAAATACGGTTTACCAATAGAAAAATCATTGAAATATATGATTATAAAATATCATTAAAGTATATTATTACTAGTGATTTAAATGAGTACACCTCAATAACGTTTCTGGTTTTACACGAAAATACGTTACAAATTTTAGTATCCTAGTTTCTAGCTATTTAATTGAATTATATTTCAATTGTACGCCTAAACCCTTGTATTACACCTCTTGTGCAAAAACATTGGCACAACGTAAAAATCAAATCAAGTAAATAATGAAAGTTCACCAGAGTGAAATTTGTTGAGGCTAGAAATTGACATGGATATGTTATTGCTATATTTATCTATTTCATTTTGTTTTTGTTTTTAGGAATAGTTGTATTGACATCGCTGTTAGTATCTGATTATCGATGCCACGGCCGGCGTGATCAACGAATTCAAAGTTCAAGTTTTCCAGTACGTCTAGTTCCTGAAATTTCAGAAACTACAGAAGTATATAAAATGGCAGTTATAATAAGTATATTTTTATCAAACGAAATAAAGTCCTAGGTGTTTCCAGGGTCCACATTAAGAGATTATATTTTAGACTCTTCTCAAATCTCATCAGATAACACACTCGTCTCTTCTTAGAGATACACACTAAGAAACGGCAATGTTTACAGACTTAAGGGTTCATCCATACTGGATTTTAATGTCTACTTTAACTAGAAAATGTCATAATCCAACCTTGAATCAACTACTAGGATTAAAGGAGCTAACCGACAAAGAAAATCTATCACAAAATGAAGAGACATATATGTTACTCTGTAGTTAACTGCTAAGAAACTATTTTAATTTCTGACGCCAGGCCTCTATCGCATTGGCGTTTAAGCTGAAATTCCGAAATTGTTACTGGATGGGGAAATACCTTCTAAAGCCCATCACTTTTTAAAAAAATACCTGAATTGCGAATTACAAATGGTCTTCTATGACTCCTTCGTTTTACTGCAACATAATGGAAACAGAAGGTAAAAAATTGTTGCAAATATGTTTATAATTCTCAAAAATCAAGTCAGTGTCTCTGAACGGTGGGATGAATTGATTATTGTTAATTTCTTCACAAACTAATAAGAAGTTTTAATTGGGAATGAGGAACATTTTGTAATTTATTTCAAGCAAAAACATCTCATTTTTATGAACGCGTTCTTCAAAAACATACATAATTTAACTACGTAAGTATCATTATTATCTGGAGTAAACCTAACAACAGGTGGGTTACATCTGTGAGGGATATAAAAGCAAGTTTATCTCTTGTGTACATGTTATTGAGCTAGAACTAACAAGGTGAAAAGTGGTTTAAAACTTTGTTAACGACATATATTAGAAGTTGGGCTGGGTTACAAGTTAACAAGTCTGACTCTCCTATGAATCAAGACACTAACTGATATTGAACTTTTGTTTGTACACCGAAGTTAGTGACAGATTCTGTTGTGTAACAGGATTACATCTCGGTGTCACGGCAACTTCGAGTGATAAAGTTTGTGATTAGTTTCCAATAGGTTTGATTTTGCGGGAATTTTTGGCAAGCTGAGTTTGCAGGATAAAGTTTGTGATTAGTTTCTAATAGATTTGATTTTACGAAAATTAATGTAAAATGCTGCAAATGTAACTCAATCATACTACATTTTTGGATGTTGCATTTTATAAATTGAGATATAGTACCATAATTATACTTTTAGATGGTAAGCCTGAAATTATTAGAAGTACACCTAACATACTGATTGTAACATACAGTTCATCAGTTAAACAAGATAATATTAATTTAAGTACATCCTTAACAATTATTCCCAAGACTTGTTTTTATATAAAAAAATAGGGATCCGAGGGAGTCATATAGAATTCGTAAAATTGTGTCTTTGGGATAACTCTTGATAGAAAGGTCCTAGAGACTTGAAATTCGGTACACGATTTCCTCTTTGCCCAAGAAAGAGGTCTATTCACTTTTTCGGTCTGCGCTACTTTTTTTTACTTTTTACCGAGTTCCTCAATTCAGTTCATTAAGCTTTATTCTATTACCTTACAGTTTTTATCATTTCTCAGGGAGGCAATCCTTCGTAAGTTGGATCTCTCCTTATAAGTTGCAAATAAAGAGAAAATTAAATAAAAGGACCAAAAACACGCCATTTGGAGAATGATACCCAACCAAGAGAGTTGATTCTAGCTTCTATCATTCAGGTAAGTTAGGTTTAAATATTTATGATTAATGAACATAAGAGGGGAAATTAACGAGATATTCAGTTTGATATAATTAATCAATGTTACTGTTACTTGTGATGTTTTAGAAATCTGCAAAGAAAAGCTGTCACGTGCTTGATAATGTTAGGTCTGTCACGTAGAATATGAGAGTAGACCTACTCAATCGCTCCATTCGCCTCTTTTTTCACAGTCATATACTGCATCGATCTATGTGATTTTCTGAATTCCTTGAAGTTCATAATACATGTTCATAATACATGTTAAGCATAAGAGAGTGGTTTTACAAGTACCATCGTGACGTGGTAGCGAGTGCTAGTGGTTTATATATGCATCGAGTTAGATGGGACTTTTTATTCAACACGATCAGTGCTACCAACTTAACCAACCTGATATAGATTGTGTTCACGTGATCTTGTAATTCTGCTTTGAGTACTGAAGTAGTGATGATGTGTGAAAAGTTTTATTTAGTACCGATGTGAATCAGAACGATTTATAGATGATGTTAATTCAATGAAACCTTTGTGAGATTCTGCAGAGAAAGTAGCTCATCAGAAAAACACAAAATGATCGGTTGACCACTGAAGCCTGCCCGCCAGAGTTAGATATTTTACTCTGAGGATCACCTTACACTATGTAAAAACAAATGTATTAGATACTGCGAAATAATTTAAATGTTGTTACATAAACATGGTGTGTTGAGTGGACACAAATTTGTAAGCATTATGTCCATAATATAATTGTAAATATGTTCTACAGAGTACACTATTTTAGTAAATTTTTTATTTCCCTCACCTCATCAATGACGGTATATTTAACAATCTCATTACATTTACAATAACATTCTAGCCAGGTAGCAAGGACCAATAAAGAATTCCCGACCGATATCTGATTATCATTGTGTCATCAGTCTGATTGCAGACGTGCCTTGGTTATAATACTTTTCTCTTGTATTTTGGAACACAAAGCCCTAAGAAGTAATTGATGAAAATTACACATCTATATGGTTTATTATTTTCTGTTACCATCGCAACCAAAGGGTACATTTTTGTATTTAGAATTTTGAACACTTGAATAATTAAATTTACTGCGTTATTATTTAAGTAAAGTTAATAAAAATACTTCAAACCATAAATTTTACTTGTAAAAATATAATATTATTTTCTTATTTAAATTTCACTCAAAAAATCCTAGTGAATAAAAAAATACTATATAAAGACGTTCTAAAAAATGTAGAATTTTATTTTACGTATTCTGTTGTCGATAACAAAATTATTTATCTTAAGTACGTCCCAACTCTAAGAGGTTATTGGCGTGGTTACTATTTTTCTCCGTAGTTAGCCCAGCCTTACTGTCAGACGAATCCTTGCTGAACAGAGGAACCAAATTTGCTTGTGCAATGGTTTTGTTAAAATCCACTTTCAAAGACACCATACGATTTAATTTAAATATTTATAATCAAAAAGTCAGGATAAAACTTGGGAAAGTACATATGTTAGAATTGACTCAATGTGCGAATGACAATACTTTATGTGAAACAAAGAGACAGAAACTTCAGTATTCGATACTCTCCATACTTAAGCTCACATTAATGTCTCGTAAATTAGAGGCCTTGTCCTAAATGAACTGCAATAATTCGCCTAAGACGGTGTTCCACCATAAGAGCAAATCAGATTTGCTTAGGCAATGCTAACACTTAAAAACGAGATTCGCTGAAATCGTGGTTGCAGATACCCTGATACTAGTGAATGCCTCAGAATAAAGGTTTATATTAATTTAGTAATATATACCTAGTGGAAGATATATATTACTAATGTAATATAAACAAAAACTTTATGAAGGAAACCTCTTATTATAATGCAATGAAGTTCAATTTGCGCAGTTATTTATATCGTACCTACATTGCGATGTGTTCAAACTCTAATGTCTAGATAACAACGCTAGAGACACCATAATATTTATATCGCAAGTATACCCGTAAATCCATGATACTTATCTGCCATTGTGTTCAAAACTAAGTGGTGAGATAGGGGTTTAAAGCTTTAGGAAAAATATATGCGTTGTGTTTTATACAAATATATAAAACGTTGTATGTAATATAAATATTGTGACACATATTTTGAAATATTTCCCAGTATATAACGTAGCTATAACGGAGATGTTGTGTGAAAACGAATGTGACCATGTTCTTCCGTGGGAGTTGGCTGAGCGCGAGAGAAGTTTAATTACCAGCAGGATATCTCGAGAATGATATCATAAATGGCCTTGGAATTTTACATACATTGGACAAGTTTTTTTGTAGCACAAACCGTCTTGTTTATTAGACGTAGATTACAAACTAACTTTAGTAAGGGACTTTCCCGGTAATTTGTCATCTTTCAGTGATACAACATGTCAGTAATAGCATGTGTCAAGATTTGCAATCTGATCTCCTTCTCAGGCAACTAACCTAGCAAGTAACAACAATATAGGTAAAATAAGCAAATCAAACCAAAGCGTTGTCGGATGCTCAAGTCAGAAATCACAACTATTTTGCTGACATAACGTAGCTAGGGTAGGAAGGGCTGATTCAATGCGAATGCTAAGTTTACCTCCCTCCTAATGCCTACATCCGAAATATGATGCTGTCAAAGCCTTTACTCCTGGAATGTAGAGGCGTGTTCGTCTCAAGATATTGAAAAATGTACCGACGGAGAAGTTCAAAAGAGACATACAGACTACAAAATATAGAGTAATTTTGGTGAAGAAGTATTATCATTGTTTTATTAGGTGCACAATTGAGTGCGCTACGCTGTTTTAGACACGATATCTGAGCATAGTGAAGCAACTGAGTTTTATAGATATAAAGAATTTATATAGGGAAAGGGTTTAATCAATGCGAATGTAGAGTTTAGCTCAAATTCACCTTCCTCCAATGGCAGGGCCTGAAATCTGTTGGTTTTTGTTGGTCCAAGGAAGAAATGTATATATATTGGTGTTGGTGTCATAATATCATAAGGCAACCCGTATGTAAGTGCACACTTTTATTTTTTCTTTACGTATGGTCATTATTAATTGTATCGGTTAATATTGTATGTAAAAAATTATCAACACATTTTTCTTCACAAAGAATTTATATTTTATGTGCTTGAATTTATGTTTGGAATAAGAAAACTTGGTGTAAACTTGTGTTAGATAGGAATATTGGATTTAAAAGCCATAAAAGTATAATTGCGTTTCTCCTTTGCTTATTAAGTAGACTTAAAAGACTTCAATATTTTCGTATTTTACCTATCACGCTATTTTGAACATCTAATCATCTCAAACGTAAAACTATTTAGATATAACTGATATAAAGGCCTATAGTTATAAATCGTTGTGACAGTATAATGTTTTGCACCTCTATAAGTATGTAATGTTTATTTAAACATTCTGTACACACATTTGTACGTAATATAACAATTTCTACCTAATGCTGGGGCCGTCGGCTCCCCTCATTATAGTGCCAGTGCCTCCTCTTCAGTTTCTTTTTGAAGTTCTTTTCGTTATTGTTTATTGTATATTTATTTGTTATGGTATTTATAGTCTTTCTGTTAGTTATATCAATTGAAATAGTAGCTCTATTCACTGTTTACCTAATCTCTATTCTTGTTATTGTTACCTGATATTTCTATTGTTTTTAGTATATATACATAGTTTATTTCTTAGTTATTATAAAGATTGCAGCCCTATACACTTTTAACTCAATCCCACTCTAGTTTATCCTACTGTTATCTTAGATACTTTACTGATGTTAGTCCTTTTTATATAGTTTATTTACTGTTTTTCCTATGTAGTATTTAATAAATTGTTGTTATTTCTTATTTAAATAGCTCTCATTAGGCTCTATTTAAATATATATATGTCCTATTGTTAAACAGTGTTTACTAGCCTTACAATTTTCCAGTCTTGTACAGTTGTTACCTGTGTTTGTTTGCTGGTCATGCCTTCTTGTTGTATGTTACTCTCTGTCTTATTAGCTCCTAAGAAAAAATTAGTACATCTTGTCTATAATTATTTTTTTGTTACTTTTGTATAAAATTGGCGATTGCCGTTGAAATAAATAAATAAATATAATTGGCCTGTAAAGCCATATACACGATTATGCATGTTGTAATATGTATATGGTTATTATTAATACAGAACAGTTTGGTATGCGTTCAGGTAAAATTTTATGTTATAAATTAGCTGAAAATCTTTAACTATATTTTATTAAATATATTTCAGACTTAGGCTTCATTATCGTATTCTTAATAACTTAATAAATACCTTTGAAATCAAGCATAATTGATAAGGAATTCACTAATTGGATTGCATTATTCCACGGAGACTGTGTTGAAGACGAAGAAAAGAAGAAGTAGCGGAATTAAACGCCTAACAAGTGCTCGCTGGAGCGTGGATCTCCTGGGATTTATAGCGAGTATTGTTCCTGACTGTACAAACTGGACTGAAAACCCAGAGTTATTGTCACAGTCGTTCTGTGGAACGAGCTCTCGTCCTCATCATTTAATAATAATCAAATACAATTCCAGAATCAATAACAGGAATTAGCTGTACCTTATAGAAAATATTTTAAATTTAGTATCGCACTAAAAAAATATAAATAATCACATTGTGGCCATATGAAAATAGTAATTTTGCATTATCATAATGATAATTTATCAAATTGTGAAATATTTTGCATTCATCGCAACTTAGATACACGTTTTTTAATAAAGAATAATCTTTAATAATCGAATTATTACTTGCACAAATTTATATTTACATGAAATATTATTATTCATTAATATTAATTAAATTTTTAGAATATATTAAGAATATAACGGAGTATAGAAGAATTTCTAGATTGTTATAAAGCTGTTTTTATGTTTGTGCAATGATTATTTTATATAAATATTTGGTATCAATCGAATGCCTTAAAACTGTAGATTTTGGAATTCAATTTACGATAAATGTATACCCTATGGGCCTCCAAAGTTTTAACGTTAGTCCAATTAGAATACTGTTGTCTAGTTTAAAACAGATGATTTATAATCCATAAATGTGATGTTTAGGCACTTATTCTTAATACACTAACTATCAGCTGATTGGCTGTAATATACACTAACGAACTCTAGCTGGATTTGTAGACTTTTGACGGTAATTACTTTGGTGCTAATACTATTTAGAATTAACTATAAATTAGTGTATTCATATATATATATATATATATATATATATATATATATATATATTTAATTGTAATTATAATCTCTGGTTATTGTTATTTCGTGAACATTTTTATTTTAAAGCCTTAGGTGATTGTGTACGTGCTGTTGTATGTACTCACAGCTCCGGCTTCTGAAGGCAATAGTTGGACAAAAGTCACTAAAACACGTGGACACTAATGATAGCCTTATGAATCACGTAAGTAAGCAAATTGTTTTCCATATCAGAAAATACTTCAATGTTTACTCAAGATTGTATTGAGAGCCGAATGGATACATAGGGAATTTCAAAAGTTACTACACTAAACAAAACTACATTTAAGATACCACTAAAAGTTCAGTTATAGATTCTGATCATGCTTACTCTAATTGTAGTACAACTCCTTCTAATCTAATGAACAATAAACCATACTTTAGTTCCGTTTATGATAACCATGATGTTTAACTTTGACTGTTTGTATAGAGAGTTCAGATATTTCATTAAAGTTTGATAAGCCTAATCTTAACCCTCGAAATATAGGTAAGAAATTATATGGCTCCCATATAGATGATCTAATAGATGTGAAACATTCTAAAAAAGATGAAGCAGTTTGAACTTTCAAATCTGCAACTTCCTCTAACAAGTTTGTCAATCCTATTTTTTTTTACTACTGATGACTTGAAAGTATATGTACCGATCTATCAACCAGAAAGAACGTGAACAATTCCTAACGTAGGCCCATGTGTATAACCGAGGAGGAAAATCCATCCTGCAGGTGAAAATATGTCAAAAATAATATTTCCAAAAATTACATACATAATTTGTTCTTGATTATGGTGAAATTTGAAGGGAATCGTTGCTTGTATTTCGTACCTTATTTCATAATAAATGTGATATGGTTTCTAATCTGGTTTTATGATTTATAATTGTTTTGGTATACCTCAAATTGCAAAAGTTCTAAAAGATGCCCTAGTCGTTTCCAAATAACAAATTTTTGATCTGAAATATACTTAACACTAGAATGTGCTCATTTTGTGTCTAGCACATGGTCGATAAGTTTACTTCTGAATGTAATGCTCAAATATAAGTCAAGGAGGCAATTGCCTACAGAAATGTATTATAAGCGAAGCCAAGACAATGCTATTTCTGGACCATAATTAATATATTTCCAAATATATACTATATACTATACTTCCAAATAAAAATGAGAATAAACTAAGGAAATATTAATATTATATCTGTTTAACCATCAAAATCACAAGTGACCAAAGTGAACCTGGCAAAGTGAATGAAAGAACTATTACACATAAACCATGATCGTTAAAAACTTTTATCCTAAATTCGCTCATAATTATTATAAAAAATTCCAGAATAGGGAATTGGTTTGGAAGACACGTGTATAAATAAAAAATATTGGTCTGATATCTCAGAATTCTAAATCAGCTTATGATAATGGTTTATAATCTATTTAAATTATTATTATTCTTTGAAGGGTGATGAAGCAAGTAAATAGTTTTATTGAGTTAAGTCCATAACGAAAACTGATTTATCTGCTGTTCTATGTTCTAATGAAAATAAAGAAAAGATTATTAATAAATCTTTAAAAAATTAAAATTAATTTTATCTCTAATATGGATCTATATAATTATTATTTTTCTCGGCAGTAATACGAAAACAGGAGCTTAAATATTTTTAAGCGGAACAGCAAATCCAGTGTACCTTATACATTAAAAATGTAATTTATAATGATAAATCGCATTTTAAACATAGCGGCATTATCATAAAACAGACTCGATCCATTTAAAAACAATTATTTTAATAAACACGACGATGTATGGTACTATAGGGTAGATAGGTCAGGAGGTGGGGTAGCCCTCCTCATCAATAACACATTATAACACATTGTATTGGATGTTTATATTCCTCAAGGGTTTCATAACAATGGAGTAAATTTAATGAGGATATAACTATAGAATTGTAAAAAGTATGACAGTATAATATTTTCAGTTTGCACAACTTCACTTCATCGAGTTAGTAGTTAGCTTTTTGCTCTCTTAGGACAAGAAGCTTATAAATTGCACATAGTCCTATAAGGACCTTTACGCTCCTTCCGAAGTGACAGGATATTTTGGATAAATAAGGTTTGGGTAGGAGCCGCCAAATATCGAGATTCATGACGAAGAATTTAGGGCACTAATCTCAAGTCACGTCCCATTGAAAGAAGGAGAGGCCAGCTTTGAAACAGCCTCTCCAGTCAAATCAGGTAGGGGGTGGTACACGCCCCCCTGATTCTGGGGGGGAGGTTCTTGCTAGGTGTTGAGGCTAGCAAGAACCTCTGACACTTAGGGAACGAACCCCACAAACTCCAATGGGCATCTACCGCAGTAGACTATACCTATCGAATTACTCTTACACCCCAGAATCTCGACATTTGCGGTTAGCGATGTGCCAATGCTGGTCATCCATAAGGTTTCTCAGATTTAAGTGACAGATCGGTGTTTGTTCAGTGTGGGTTCAACTGGAATGTATAAACAAGCCAGAAGTGGTCCCTGCTGGGTAAGTTAATAATGATACTTTGCCTAGTTTTTTACTTCTTTCAAATTTATATAATTATTTTGGAAATTTAAGGCACTAATGGCGTCAAAGGACATGTAGACATACATTCAAGGAAGACTTAGGTCATGTAATCTGAAACTGTAGAGAAAATACTCTTATACTGGATCTCTTTTAAAAACAGAGTAAAATCGATGTTTCAATAGATTCCCCAACCCTAGATACTATATCACATGGTCAACTTTCCGTTCTGAGCAATTTGCGAATTAGAGTATCTGGCGTCAATATATTCACATACACAACTGTAAACAAAAACGGTTTCGGATCACTTGCAATAAAAGTACAGTAATTACATTTAAACCTTTAAGTGAAGTATCCTTTCAAATAAAGTATACGACTAAGTACACATTTGCATCTTAAAGTAAATATTCTAATTTTGAAGATGTTTTTGAAGTGTTCGGAGGATTTTCTAGAAAAAGTAGCACCTTCTTTTCCTTTACTTCAAAAATCTCTACAAGATTCTATTCTCACACTCAACGACAAAGAAAGGGATTTGAATAGTCCGTTTAAAATTTAAGAGTTTTGAAATTATCTATTTCATAACAACGAAAACCCTTTATGATATAACATTACTAAACATTATTTGAATATTTTATACGGACAAAGATTGTGAGCGTTTCTTTAAAACCCTTTTGATCCCAACGTCCGTATATACGGACGTCAAAAGTATCTGCATAAAGTCCCAGCGTCCGATTATACGGACGTCCGCGGTATCTGCATAAAATCCCAGCGTCCGCTTATACGGACGTTTACAGAATATTTGTTATAAAATACAAAACGTAACTAAACTTTCACTTACGAATATATCAAAATGATCATAAAGAATCAATCTTTCCAATAAAGTTGTGAACTGAACTTTATATACAGTACATTACTAGCACTATACGACGTATAATCAACGTGGCGTTGCAACCTCATTTCTCTGTGCCGGCCAGCTGTGAATGACTACGCAGTTTATTGTCGCAGTTTGTTGTGGAGTGGAGTTTGGCGTTGTTGTTCGACTTTATATGCATAATAGTAGTTGGTTTTATTTTTGCATTATGTTTGTAAAATGAAGCGTGCAAGGTCGCCACTTAGTGACAATACAGTTCGGCGTATTGTAGAAGAGGACAGTTTTGGTGAGGATTCATCAGAAGCTGATTTCAGGTAGTGAGAGCAGTTCATATATTGATGACACAGATGACGACCCGACCCTACTTATGAACCGGTACTTGATGTAAATACACCATCCACAAGTAGGGCTAATGTAGGACAGCTTTTGTCATCTAGTGATACAGAATGATAATGAAAACTCATCTGTAACCAATCCAACAAACAGGCCATCTGGGGTTAGACATGTACCTAGGCCTCCTGTACCTAGACCACCTGTACCTAATAGTGGAAGTGATACTGATATTGGGATGATGAGGAAGACTGGGTTGATGTCAATGAAGACAATGATTTGGAATATCCACATAGGTTTTCATTTCAGGAATCGCCAGGTGTAAAACATTGTCCACCTTGCAACTCTCCTGCTGTAGCTTTACTTTAGGCTTTTCTTTACTATAAGTTTTGTGGGAAAGACTTGTCAAGTACACAAACATGTATGCTGAGAAGACTATATCGGCTCTAAACCTACTAAAAGGACCAGATGACAAGCCATCGTATATGGCAGCGTGTTACAGTTGCAGAAATGAAAGCCTTCGTAACCGTACTTCTAAACATGGGACTAAATAAGAAGCCATCAATTCCTAGCTATTTGGTGGAAATTGAAGCTCAGCACTGCTCATGGTATAAGTAGAATGTTTACCAGAAACCGATTCCAGGAAATATTATCTTTCTTTCATTTGTGGTAGATACAACAAACTTGCCCAAAACCCAAGGAACCGGGTACGACCCATGTGCCCGAGTCCCAACCACTCATTGACCACATGAACAACATTTCTAAATTTTACTACACTCCAGGGGAAAACCTGTCTATTGACGAAAGCATAATCGCAACAAAATGCCACAATCCTTTAATGCAATACATGCCAAAGAAACACCATAGGTTTGGCGTTAAGCTCTGGGTGTTATGCGATGCTCTGAGTCATTATTGCCTTCTTTGTATATCAAGGTGCCAAAGGTCCTGAAGGGCAAAAGGAACAGAACAACAGGTCTAGGCTACACAGTGGTCATGAAACTTTTAGAACCAGGTTATTTGAACAAAGGCTACCATTTTATTTGTGGACAACTTTTTTACTTCCTTGAATTTTGGCTAAAGATTTGTATTCAAAATTTGACATTTTTAACAGGAACCCTTCGTAGAAATAGAAAGGGCATCCCTCCCAACATATTGAGTAAGTACAATGTTGGGTGAGAGAAAGTACAAAAGAAAAGAACTACATGCTGATGTTAGGCTACAGGCAAAGAAAAAGCAACAAGAAACCTGTGCTCTTGCTGTCAACCAATTCAAAGGCATCTAATGGACAAAGATCTAAAAAAAGGGGAAACAAGGTTTACATTACAAAATAAAACCAGACAATTATAGAGGGCCTATAATGACTATATGGGAGGGGGTTGACAGCAATGATCAGATTGCTCCACCAGTACCTCAGTGACAGAAAAACTTTATAAAATTTTGGAAAAAAAATTACTTTAATATAATTGGTTGGGCGTATGGTGTTGAATGCATACATCCTGTATAAAGAGAATACAACCAACCCTATGTCTAGATTACATTTTACTGTGTCTCTAATTAATCAGCTGAGCAGTGAGTGGTTTGATGTGAAGGAGAGTAGACCTGGGAATGAAGCAACTCGGACAGAGAATGTGGTGCTGGTGATGCTCCTCAACCTGTTAAATGAATTTTTTATAAAATTACCAAATAGAAAAGAAAAAGAACTGCTGTGAGTGTAGTGCAGCAAGCACTAGTAAGGGGGGGGAAAAGAAGGAATATCCACTTTTATTTGTCGAAATTGCAAGAAAGGCTTGCATCCCAAAATGCTATCCGCGCCACAAATGCTAAATAAGTAATGTTTTTTTGTTTTTTGTAATATATTTAGAATGTTTTTCTCCAATAACTATATATCTGTAAATCAATTCTTTACATTGAATTTATTTTATCTCAGTCCATTTTTTTATTATTTAATGTTAGGCCTATACATTTAGTTAAGCCTTTTCTTGTAATACTGAGAAAAAGTACAATTTCTGAAAAACGTGATAATAATAATAAAAAAAAACTGTATTTTTTTTATTTGTTGGAATAAATTGACAAAATTGTTGTGTATGTTTATGTTTATGTGTACTTTAATGTGCAATGACAATATACGTGCTAAAAAATTTGTGTGTGTACCTCTTTTGACAACAAAGTCCAAAGTTTTCTCGGAATTTTTTTTTCAGGTAAGCTAATTTGTTCTATAATATATAATTTATTGCATGAATGCATGTTTTTTTTACACTCACTATAATGTAGTATATTTCATGCTGAATAAAAAGAAAAAGAAATCATTATAATCGGTTGAAAAATAAGTTTAAAAATAATTTTTTTGCAAAGTTCTGCAAAACGGGCAAAATAGTGCTGAGGATTTTTAGTAGATCCCTTACAGTGAATAGTGGGATTTTTGGTAGATATTTTTAAAAAAATGGCTGGGATCGAAAGGGTTAAACAAATATGTGAAAGAAATGCCGAATACAAAACGATCCGATCAAAAACATTAAGGCTCAATAGTATTGTGGTAAAATATTTTTTTTCACTAAGAAAATTAAGACAACCACTCATTACACTTTATCCTAAAAAGACCTTCGCTTCTTATGGAGTAACATGATAATCAGGGTAGGTAAGGATGGGGATAGGGACTTACTCATGATGGGATTGAGATCCCATGAGGAGGTTTTTTTCCTGGTATAGAGATGGATAGCTCTATATCTCAGTCATGTGGATAAAGAGATGACTTCTGTATCGGCCTCTTCCAGTAATTAAGTGAAGGGACTCTTGATTAGATTTTAAACACTTAGCTTTAAGGGAATCTCAAACAGTCATCTTCCGCAGTCAACTAGACCTGTAGACCAGCCCATTTACAACATTATCTTGACAATGGCGGTCAGTGATTTGCAGCTCCTGTAGACCTATTTTTTCCAAATTTATGTGACACATTGATTTTAACTGTACCCAATATAAGTATACAATATACCAGTCAGAAGTTAACCCTCCTGGGGAGTTGTGGCAGCACGCTTGTTCGACAAGTAGGAGATACAAGTTGGAGTTCCAGGGACTTATTGTAAAAAATTAATTAAAATGAAATTAGACTATTTTTACATAAGAATATTCTAATACTGTACACATTAATAAAGGTTGCCCGATATTACAGTCATAATGAAAAAGAGTGAATAACGAATAACACGTAACTGCATTTATGACACTGATAGATAAAAATTGATCCATAATTTTACGTGGAATCTTTGCTAAAGATATTTATTGGCAAAAATGTTGGCTGAGATCGTACAATACAGACCGTATAACATACCAGAGAATGGTTACATTACAGCCCTCTCAGTGGTCAACTATAGAATCATCTCCATAAAATAGTTTCGTTTAGTTTTGTAAAAATAAATCGTGATCTATTTTATGATGTCAGAGTAACGTCTAGTGCAGCACAACCTTTTAACTAATTGAATGTGTGCATCCTATAAACACTGTGCTGTATTATAACAAGTACAAACTAACTGTCCTGTTCAGGTTTAATAGTGCCCTGTGGTGAAATAAAGTTTTAAAATTACTGGAATTCTCAATTCTAGAGTTTTATTTTTGCCATTAACATTTTCCAAGAACTTGACTTATGACAAAATAAATGTTTCGAATCAAAGATAATGATATGTAGTTTGGCCCTTAGCAATGTTTTATACATGTTTATACAAACATGAGGGTAATTTGATTCTTAAATACAATTTAAAACTCCCTCGGTATAAACAAACTCTTTATAACCAACATATAAAACTTACTAGATTAAATATTTGATTCTTAAATACAATTTAAAAACTCCCTCGGTATAACAAACTCTTTATAATCAACATATAAAACTGACTAGATTAAATATTTGATTCTTAAATACAATTTAAAACTCCCTCGGTATAACAAACTCTTTATAACCAACATATAAAACTGACTAGATTAAATATTTGATTCTTAAATACAATTTAAAACTCCCTCGGTATAACAAACTCTTTATAATCAACATATAAAACTTACTAGATTAAATATTTGATTCTTAAATACAATTTAAAACTCCCTCGGTATAACAAACTCTTTATAACCAACATATAAAACTTACTAGATTAAATATTTGATTCTTAAATACAATTTAAAACTCCCTCGGTATAACAAACTCTTTATAACCAACATATAAAACTGACTAGAATTAAATATTTGATTCTTAAATACAATTTAAAACTCCCTCGGTATAACAAACTCTTTATAATCAACATATAAAACTTACTAGATTAAATATTTGATTCTTAAATACAATTTAAAACTCCCTCGGTATAACAAACTCTTTATAATCAACATATAAAACTGACTAGATTAAATATTTGATTCTTAAATACAATTTAAAACTCCCTCGGTATAACAAACTCTTTATAACCAACATATAAAACTGACTAGATTAAATATTTGATTCTTAAATACAATTTAAAACTCCCTCGGTATAACAAACTCTTTATAACCAACATATAAAACTTACTAGATTAAATATTTGATTCTTAAATACAATTTAAAACTCCCTCGGTATAACAAACTCTTTATAATCAACATATAAAACTGACTAGATTAAATATTTGATTCTTAAATACAATTTAAAACTCCCTCGGTATAACAAACTCTTTATAATCAACATATAAAACTGACTAGATTAAATATTTGATTCTTAAATACAATTTAAAACTCCCTCGGTATAACAAACTCTTTATAATTAACATATAAAACTGACTAGATTAAATATTTGATTCTTAAATACAATTTAAAACTCCCTCGGTATAACAAACTCTTTATAACCAACATATAAAACTTACTAGATTAAATATTTGATTCTTAAATACAATTTAAAACTCCCTCGGTATAACAAACTCTTTATAATCAACATATAAAACTGACTAGATTAAATATTTGATTCTTAAATACAATTTAAAACTCCCTCGGTATAAACAAACTCTTTATAATCAACATATAAAACTGACTAGATTAAATATTTGATTCTTAAATACAATTTAAAACTCCCTCGGTATAACAAACTCTTTATAATTAACATATAAAACTGACTAGATTAAATATTTTATTCTTGAATACAATTTAAAACTCCCTCGGTATAACAAACTCTTTATAACCAACATATAAAACTGACTAGATTAAATATTTGATTCTTAAATACAATTTAAATCTCCCTCGGTATAACAAACTCTTTATAACCAACATATAAAACTGACTAGATTAAATATTTGATTCTTAAATACAATTTAAAACTCCCTCGGTATAACAAACTCTTTATAACCAACATATAAAACTGACTAGATTAAATATTTGATTCTTAAATACAATTTAAAACTCCCTCGGTATAACAAACTCTTTATAACCAACATATAAAACTGACTAGATTAAATATTTGATTCTTAAATACAATTTAAAACTCCCTCGGTATAACAAACTCTTTATAATCAACATATAAAACTTACTAGATTAAATATTTGATTCTTAAATACAATTTAAAACTCCCTCGGTATAACAAACTCTTTATAATCAACATATAAAACTGACTAGATTAAATATTTGATTCTTAAATACAATTTAAAACTCCCTCGGTATAACAAACTCTTTATAACCAACATATAAAACTGACTAGATTAAATATTTGATTCTTAAATACAATTGAAAAACTCCCTCGGTATAACAAACTCTTTATAACCAACATATAAAACTTACTAGATTAAATATTTGATTCTTAAATACAATTTAAAAACTCCCTCGGTATAACAAACTCTTTATAATCAACATATAAAACTGACTAGATTAA
This sequence comes from Homalodisca vitripennis, assembly GCF_021130785.1. Taxonomy (NCBI): domain Eukaryota; kingdom Metazoa; phylum Arthropoda; class Insecta; order Hemiptera; family Cicadellidae; genus Homalodisca; species Homalodisca vitripennis. Next base: position 40,694,596 of record NC_060214.1, read on the forward strand.
ATATTTGATTCTTAAATACAATTTAAAACTCCCTCGGTATAACAAACTCTTTATAATCAACATATAAAACTGACTAGATTAAATATTTGATTCTTAAATACAATTTAAAACTCCCTCGGTATAACAAACTCTTTATAATTAACATATAAAACTGACTAGATTAAATATTTGATTCTTAAATACAATTTAAAACTCCCTCGGTATAACAAACTCTTTATAACCAACATATAAAAACTTACTAGATTAAATATTTGATTCTTAAATACAATTTAAAACTCCCTCGGTATAACAAACTCTTTATAATCAACATATAAACTGACTAGATTAAATATTTGATTCTTAAATACAATTTAAAACTCCCTCGGTATAACAAACTCTTTATAATCAACATATAAAACTGACTAGATTAAATATTTGATTCTTAAATACAATTTAAAACTCCCTCGGTATAACAAACTCTTTATAATTAACATATAAAACTGACTAGATTAAATATTTTATTCTTGAATACAATTTAAAACTCCCTCGGTATAACAAACTCTTTATAACCAACATATAAAACTGACTAGATTAAATATTTGATTCTTAAATACAATTTAAAACTCCCTCGGTATAACAAACTCTTTATAACCAACATATAAAACTGACTAGATTAAATATTTTATTCTTAAATACAATTTAAAACTCCATCGGTATAACAAACTCTTTATAACCAACATATAAAACTGACTAGATTAAATATTTGATTCTTAAATACAATTTAAAACTCCCTCGGTATAACAAACTCTTTATAACCAACATATAAAACTGACTAGATTAAATATTTTGATTCTTAAATACAATTTAAAATCTCCCTCGGTATAACAAACTCTTTATAACTAACATATAAAACTTACTAGATTAAATATTTGATTCTTAAATACAATTTAAAACTCCCTCGGTATAAACAAACTCTTTATAACCAACATATAAAACTGACTAGATTAAATATTTGATTCTTAAATACAATTTAAAACTCCCTCGGTATAACAAACTCTTTATAACCAACATATAAAACTGACTAGATTAAATATTTGATTCTTAAATACAATTTAAAACTCCCTCGGTATAACAAACTCTTTATAACCAACATATAAAACTGACTAGATTAAATATTTGATTCTTAAATACAATTTAAAACTCCCTCGGTATATACAAACTCTTTATAACCAACATATAAAACTGACTAGATTAAATATTTGATTCTTAAATACAATTTAAAACTCCCTCGGTAATAAACAAACTCTTTATAACCAACATATTAAACTGACTAGATTAAATATTTGATTCTTAAATACAATTTAAAACTCCATCGGTATAACAAACTCTTTATAACCAACATATAAAACTGACTAGATTAAATTATTTGATTCTTAAATACAATTTAAAACTCCCTCGGTATAACAAACTCTTTATAACCAACATATAAAACTGACTAGATTAAATATTTGATTCTTAAATACAATTTAAAAACTCCATCGGTATAACAAACTCTTTATAACCAACATATAAAACTGACTAGATTAAATATTTGATTCTTAAATACAATTTAAAACTCCCTCGGTATAACAAACTCTTTATAACCAACATATAAAACTGACTAGATTAAATATTTGATTCTTAAATACAATTTAAAACTCCCTCGGTATAACAAACTCTTTATAACCCAACATATAAAACTGACTAGATTAAATATTTGATTCTTAAATACAAATTAAAACTCCCTCGGTATAACAAACACTTTATAATCAACATATAAAACTTACTAGATTAAATATTTTATTCGGTTTTTTTGTCTCATTATTTTCTAGCAATATTTGATGTTTTACGATATAGAAACATCAGAACCAATATGAAAAACCATAAATATCATATTTGGTGACAATAAAAAATATGATATAAATTTCAGATGGTCAATAAAGATAATGAAATTAAAATTTGTATTCATCATGTCCTATTAGCTGTAATTGTATATTAACAGAATCCATTCAACCGATTAAGGCTCAGACAACCACACAGAATAACTCCACAGCAGATGTAAATAACTTTTGAATACTAAAGTAAAACATCGAACTTACATTTATTTAATATATTTTATTATTACTCACACGTTTAATGTGCTTTTATTTCTTTTAAATTTTAAGATGGTGTTTATTAGATATATAATGGATTATCAACGTCTGAGAACGTTGTGTAACGATGTTTTATACAGTATGTATAAATATTTAGATAGTGAAAAAGTAAATTTAAATAAAACAATTGATTATAATAGTTAAAACTACTCTCCATTTATTTAATGAGCCAATTTTAAAATTAAACTTCATTTGATATGTCAATTATTTCTTTAAGGTAGGGTGGAAGGTTTCATATCTTGATTAAAATTATTACCTTGAAATTATTTAACATTAAAATTATAACTAGTTTCATTTATTTAAAATAAAACTGCTATAAACTGATTGGTGCTTAATAACCTAGTCAGTGAATAGAAATATTTTGCTAATGAAAAGTTCTTTAACTTAATTTTAAAAAGACTTTTTACAGGTACAGTCTGTAACTAACCAGGTAGGGTATTATACCAGGAGTCTTAAAAGTTTCACCCCCCTTTTAACTATCTTACAAATTAAAATGCAGTGGTTTACTTTGAGAGACGTTTATTGATGTATTAACATGGTGATGATGGTTGACTCTCGCTCCTTAAAATGGGTACTTTTGGAAAAGTTAAAATTTTAAAATAGAAATTCCTAATAAGTGATAAACCCATTTTAAAGATATTACAAACAGAAGAACTATGGCAAAAAATTCAGGTCTCCTAATGTTACTCTGTTTGGTGCCCATTTTAAGTTTGAATTGTTTTAATTTACACTTAAAGTTATTTTAAGGCAGATCAAACATTAATTCGCTGTTATTTTGTAACTTAAGACGCGAAATCATAAGAATAGTTATTACAAGAAGCAACAAACAATAAAAACCATAAAATATATATTTTTAAAATCTGATAATATGTTTTTTAATTTAGACCTACAAACTATTCCGGGTGTGATCCAACTAATCCGTTTAATTTTTAATTTTTTGAGATATTTTTATAAAACGACATGCAAGGTCCAAGTAGTACAGTAATACTTTATTAAAATCATCAGCTCCGGAACAACTGTCGAGACATCCCACGTCGGGGAACTCGGCTAATAACAGTCTGAGGCGGGAGAGTGACAGGTGCACATTCAGTCATGAAGAGTAACCAGCTGTGCGTCTGAGACAGCCGTGACCATCAATGATACAACCACGGATGACATGTACATACATCAAAACGAGATGGGATTGAGATAGTTACACGCCATACATTTAAAGTATGCATAAACTTGGGCTTCTTGAAATTGAAGTATAATATATATTAAGAACCTTTGTTGCCTACTGTGTTATATACAACTGTACAGATACCCCAAAACATTACCACAAAATGTTATAAGCCACAATATAAAGGAACACATTTTAGAGGTTAACCGTACTGTTCTGAATTAAATTTGAGAGAAAATGAAGAATGTTTTTTTTCATATTTCTCAAGTAGTTTTATTATGAAATGTAACCATTTCCTAGAAAGTGAAACATTTTAACAATGAACTACAATTCCAATTATGACTCCTGTTACTGATTTTTGTTACAGCTCACAGGGAGGCAACAATATTGTTGGGAACTTTAATTAAGCCGTTGAAGAAGCAAACCCTGTTTTGCAGTATTAGAAAAATTGATACGTCTTAAAATTTGTGATACACAAATTAAAAAGTCCTTGAGATAAACAAACCCCGGATGTACTCACAAGTACAGAAAAGTGTATGAAAATATGGGGGGGGGGGGGGTGCTATAGTATGAATGTGTTTAGAGTATTTATAAACTTATTGTGGTTGTTAAAAACATTTTACTAGGTATTATGTAAATATTGTAAATAATCTAGAAATAAAAACTTGTCATATACAATGGGATTTTTAACAACTAATACAGAAATTTCAAAATGATTATTCTAGTAAAATACAGTTTATTTTTTACAAGTAGTATTTCCTTGGTATTTTTTTTTACTTGGTTTTAGGTATGATTGTTTAAAATTATTCAAAATTTTATAAAACGCACTGTGTTTATATTTATATAGCACCAGTTAACAATTCGGTAAGATGAATGTAACTAAGAAAACATAACATTAAACAATTAAGAATTATACACACATTAATAACAAATAATGACATGAAGAACAATATTTAAAATATGAAACATATTTTTATAAATTTTATTACACATAAAATATTTGTCTCGATGCCAGATATATTAAGGATACACTTCAATAGTTAGATGCCGCTAAAAATCAGTGCAGCTTAGCAGTAAACTGTAATTAGTAATTATCCTTTAATTAGTTAAACTAGTTATAGTGGAGATCCTATGTTTAATCAGAAAAATACACGTTTCTTTAAAATAGTAAATAAAGTATTAAGAACTTTATTTGTAAATGTTTTATATCTTTAACAGATTTCAATAAGGTTGGTGTGTCAAGTTTTAGACACCAAAACAATCAAAAAAACCTGTGTTTTTTGGTTGATGTTATCTCACAGTTATTATGTTTCGTAGAGCAAAAACAAAAACTAGATTAGAATGCTCGGGCTATTCTTAACAATCCAATATGCTGTACGAAAGTTTTAGAATTTACATAAAAATGAAAATTAATAAAATTTGTGTTTTAAAACAAATACATGTGCATGCTTAAATAGATATTTCTATTTAAAACTAAAAGATGATGGAGGCAGCCTCATCGCACTGTATTTGTAAAAATTAAAATTAACCGTGTACCCTAATAATTCATCCATAGTTTGAAATTTTAAAAACATAGCCGATTGTAAAATCTAAACTACCTACAGCAAGGGATGCTTTCTATGTTAATACAACTGATTTGCATTCGATAAATTAGGTTGTCTCAGCCACGAGAGAAATTCCCGCCAGCTGTGTCAGTAAGTAGTTTCTACGTGTAATAGTTGTTATTAAGCTGATAAATCCCTATAAATATTAATCCTAATGTGTTTTTGTAGTGGCACCGATACCTTATTTACAATATTATGGTTATAAAGAAATTGAACAAATTTAAATCTGAAGACATAGAATGCTATAAGTAACAAAACTATAAATAAACTTAAAAATTTTTTGTAAACTATTATAAATACAACTGCAATACCTAGTATTAAATTTGTGGTGGAGGGGGGTTGAAAACAATTCAAAATCACAATATGACTTTCCAGATTTTAATCATTTCCTGTAATGACTCTTCAAGATTCTTTAACTCATGAATCTTGAGATCCTCTAAGAATATTAAAATGATGCTAGTAACATTGAAGGATTGAGCCGGTTCAATACCTATATCTCCCGGATAGATTAACTGAATACTTACAACTACACAATATAGAAGTTTAAACTGTAAACAAAGTAACCTTTATATAAAACTTTTACATGATATTATAGTAAGATTGAAATTTATAAAATGCTTTAGAGGCAGCTGGGAACTTTTATAGTGTTCCTTATGAGTACCAGTACATTCAGACCAATGTGGTAACGAATGGGTCGTATCTAATGATTACCTAACCTATCGTAATTGCGCAAACCTCAATAATAAGGCAGAAATATCGATAGAGAAATGTTAAACTAATGTTATCTTCCAAAATAACTTTCCTAAGTTTTGTAGTTGCCTATAGACAGGATTTTTAAACATATTACAATAATCTTAGTTAATCATTTTCAACCCACCTCTCATTACAGCTGACTCTATCTCCGACATTGGAAAACATTATAGTAAATCTTTCCTCAGCACAGTAATACCAATTTAGTGTGTCAAGTTATATGTATTATATATATTAATATATAAATGAAGCCAATATAATTTTTAAAGGTTGCTAATTAATGGGAAATTATTGCTAGTACGTACTAATTTATTAATTGTACCCGTTTCTTGCCATCGTATAATATTAAACCAGATTTATGTGATCATTTCAAAACAATATGTAGCTTTCTTAATAATGATTGCTATGAATTCGTTAGAAAAAAAGTAATGCATATTTGCAAGTATTAAATAATTAATATATGTGTTAAACGGCTGCGAATATGAATTTAATCCAAAAGAATAAATTAATGATGTAATGTTCGTATTATAACAGGCACAAATTAAATCGCAAATACCTTTTATTTATATGTTTATTGTCCCAATTAAATTTTTTAAGCTAAGAACTTAAAATTTCTGGGTATTGTCCTAGGATTTATTATATTTATTTTAGGCAAATCTAATTACTAATCTTATTCTACTGACTCTGTATTTCTGATTTAATATAGTAACGTTTAACCTCCACTCCCAGGCTCCCCACTACATAATTGCCCCGCCCACTCCTCTTACACCCAACATCGGCAGCGAGACCTCAGGAGACCACGCCGAACTTGGTCAGGTCTCTCTTGAGGAGTGATACTGTGCTTGTCGTACGAGTTTTTAACAGCGATAGACCATGCGTCCCAACAACTTGATTAAGCCGGCAACGCTCAATTAGAAAGTGGCGGAGGTGAGTATTTTTATTAATATAGAATGAGTTTTTACAGTAAGTTTATAAATTTCATATTATTCATAAATGCGTGGTAAATTAAACTTTTTTATTACTGATTAGTGAATCGTAAATGATTAAATCAAGTAATACCTAACAAAAATAAAAAGTGAAATAATTAAACTCGCGTATGGAAAATATAAGTTTTTTATATCGCTGTAAAATATTGTTCTTGAATGTTCCGAAAAGTATTAACTAGTAAGTTAATAATACGCTTTATTGTACTTTCCTTGTCTTGTTATAAAATAATAAACTTACGGTTGGTATGTTATATCAAATTTTCTATCTGATTTCTGTTTATTGTTATTAGTTTGTTCTATGTAAAACCCCTAGTTAAAAAAGTATGATATCGAACATTTTACTGCGTTAAAAAATAACGGTTATACTAATATTTTAGTTGTTTTCACTGTTAGATGTTACCTCTTTAAGCAACCGACATATGTATATATTATTTTAATTCTTATATAAAATAAAGATTTGAAGTTATTTATACAAGTTATTTTAATGAAAATTAATTTTATTTTTTAAATATATAATTAGCACTTTACTTGATTTCATAGTAATACAGTTAAATAGTTAAATGTGCGAGAAAGTTTGAAAACAGACTTGATGTAATTACAGAATAAAAAATTTTAATCAACAGATGTTTTTAAAATATTTTTTTGTTTTGAAAACTTGGACGTTCACATGTAAACAATAAAAAGAATAATAAACTAAATATATTATGAACGAAAATTGTCTGTGACATGAATAAATTAAAAAACCTGTGTGTTTTAGTGTTTGAAGTATAAATAATAATATTTCAGATATGAAGTAATAATTTAATATACGCTTTGTATTTTAAATTAGCGCCTTAAAAATAAAGCTTAAGTGTTAATTTTGTACTATTTCAAATACTGAGGTAAATAAATGGGTCACATAAATAATTAGTGTAGAAATATTATTATAAACAAACATTATTATTGATAATAGAAACAGTGTCCCAAAAGTCCGGAAAATAAAAAAATTCCAGTTATGGATAAAATAAGTAGTATTTAAAGTTTTTAAACAATAACAACATATATTGGAGTCATTTTTTAACTTTAGATCCTAAATGAGTTGATAAGCATGTTTAAACTCGTGTATTCTCCCGTTGAAAGGATCAGCTCTTCTGTCCAGGAGTAGAAGATTGGCGGTGAGCTGTGGGGGGAAATGAGAAGGCAGGTTCGCCTATGAACCAGGGAATTTTCCCCATCTGTTGGCTTATGTGCAGAACGTTACCTTGATGATATCATTACCCGACGAACACTACGACTTGGGTAAGAAGTAATAGTTAATTAATATAATTGTTATTATTATTTTTTGATACTTTATATAAAAATAACTATTATTCTCTACTGTATAACATCATGCCGTATGTTGAGATATATCATATAAGTTACAATTAATCAAATACATATCGTCACAAATGGAATATCAGGAATATCTTTTTAATTCATGCTTGAGATAAATGTAAACATGTATTTTTATTATACATGTTAGCAAAATTAAGTAATATTTATTAGTGACGTTACTTATTGCATACAGGGGCCGAGGACGAAGATGTTGGAGCAGCCGCTGCCGCTGCAGACTGGATTGGAAGTATTCCTACCTCCAGAGCGTGTCACAGGATGCTGGTGGAGACTGAAAAGTAGCCTTTCGTTCTTCCAAGAGCTGGAGAAAGACGCCTGGAACCCCGCAAGATTGTTCAAGGAACATCCATTTCAAGGGTAGGTAAAAAACAATGCTACACCCTAACTCTCATACAAGCTTTTCAACAACTTTGAACGAACAATTTAAATATACCAGTTTTTTAAAAACTACGTTTTGATTCTTAAAAAAAAATTATAATTGCCTGATATATACTACACTTTGAAAATAAAGCATGGTTATATTTGATAAATAATTATCGTTAACTATAGTCGGCTTGGATATTTTAATAATAATTCTGATATTAAACAGAGTAATAAATCGTCTAGATATGGTTTTGATATTCGCTTTATATCATTTAGTAATTATACCACCTATAATACAAATTGTATCAAACATCTTACTGTAAACATAGCATGGGAATCTAAACTCATTATAAAACAATTGTTTTTGACAATCTTTATATGATAGCATTGTTTATGTATGAATAATTAATACCTTCAACTATATTTATTTTGAAACTGTTTGGTGCTGTAAGGATTTTAATATACAATTTTTAACTACTTCAGATTATTTTACGCCTTTCATTTAAATTCTTTTACAATTAATTTTTATTTAATGCAAATTGCTACTTTACAGATAATTATGTTTACTTAGAAGAAATAAAGTTATGACATACTAACAATATAGAAACATTTATTTTTAATTATCGTACTCCTTATTTGTAGGAGGAGTTTCCCGCTTAATTGCTTCGTGTCAACGTCCACAGGGGCAGCCGAATGCCGGAGGGGAAAGAGGGAGAGGGAAGAGTTGGATTTCAGCCAGGGGGAATCCACATGTGGGCTATCACTGGCCTGCTGAGCTCCGTGGCTTGCACCCCTTTGGTGGGTGTGGGTACAAAAGCCGCTGATCTACCACGGCACAACGGAATCCAATGTTAATTTTTTGTTTCTAATGTCTACAACACAGATTTATGTGGATAAATTTTCTTTTTCAAAATAGTTCACCCCCCTTAAGTTGTTTCATTGCATAAACTAATATTATATCACCTTTGCTTATTTTTCCTTTCACATTTTTCCAAAGGTAAAAAATTAAATCAAAATATTGTCAGTGCATAATTCCTAGGTTTTTTATAAGAATTTTTTACAACGCTTTCATGTCCTTTGAATGTTGAATAAAACCTCATTGTTTGTTTCAGTCTATCGTTGGGGAGTGACCTACAGTCCTGGGGAAGGAACCTGAGCACTCTGAGACTACGTCACGACTGCAGCATGGACAGTGCCGATATTCTGTTATAGCACCATTCGATGATTTTGGAAGTGCCCGGACAGTATTTGGTGGTTAAAACTTCTAAATTGCTTTTAATTTAACCAAAGTATAAACATGTATATTTCATGGGTACTTTTGTCCGTAATATTTCATATTTCAAGCACATTCTAATAAGTTTCTGTAGGTTTTAGTTGTACATGGACATGTATAAAGGGATCACTGGGTTTTTCCTCCATCCGAGTTGGCGGACCGAAGATGTTACCTTGGTGCTGCTTCCATCTGGGATGCGGTCTTGGGAAGGTGCTATTTCCCTTCATTAGCACCAGCTCAGGGCCCTGCCAGGTCACCATCACTTACAACGGCGGCTGGGACTGTGAGTAAAACTTTCATTTCTGTTGTAATTTATTTTCATGTTTCCACAATAGACAGTAAAATATATGGAATGTGCATGAGGTTTCTGAGAGATATTTGGCTGAGGTGAATTTCAATTTCTATGCGTTATTACATATCTATCGAAACGTGTTTGGTGTTTCAGCGGAACCCCGCTCCTTGATGGAGATTTGCAAAGAAGTCCATCATGCAGACTGATCGAGATGGACGACCCTTTGAAATGATAGAAGAGCTGGACTTGCCTCAGACAGTTATTAATTATTTATTAGGACTAGGGATAATTGAACCTATTTCCATATTCTTGACCTGGTGACGTTTAGAATGATTAGGTAGTGCAGTAGTGAATAATTTTGGACGTGTTTATTAAAACGTAGTTTACTTCTTAATTTTAAATAAATCTATATTGATAAATAGAAGCTTTATTATACAGTAATACAAATACCATGTCTATATACATACTTAGGTTATAGTCTATAATAAGTTATACATTAGTTATAGTTTATTATGGTGATGGTTAATAATATACACTTTTATATAATTATGATTATTTATCTTGCATGTTATATTAGATAGTTTAATTTTGTTTATTATTATTTGTTATTTGTTTTTTATGCTTTTAATATGTAAACTAATGTTTTTTTAGGTTAATGGCTATGGACCGGCTCCTTCATTGAGAAGGATACGCCAAAACACTATTTTTAAGGCTGCCGTTGGAGGTCCCAAGCCCTCATGAGAAAAGCCGATGGGAAGTCGTGACCCTCGCGCAAACATTGCAGGGGACGAGAGTGAATGAAAGTATGCGGTACTCCCGAACATCGTAGCAAAATAACATCTGCTACCCTTGACGTAGGGCTACCATGTGAAAACAGGGTTTTGGCATATACTCGTCTCCTATTATTATACTTCTTAGGAACAAACTAATTTAAGTGCGCGTATTTTCGGTTGGCGGAACATATTTCTATATTCCTTATTTATATTCATTTTATAACTTTGAAGGCCTTGTTTAAAAGGCTCTCTAATAAAATGGTAAAAATATTTAACTTTTAAAGTAATTGCCCAAAAACCTTTTCTACCTATTCTGACAAACTTAGCTAGAAATCGTTTGGTTATGTTTTAAAAAATTATTTTTATATTACCTTTTTCATTCTAGTGCCATCAAGTTTCCAAGAAGTGGGGTTTTTGTTTTCCCATTAATTAACTCCAATTATTTGTCAACTTTTACACTTTCGGCCCAAAAATGGGAGAACCCTAAATAAAGAGTATTTATTAGTTGCCCGAAACACAAATAAAGGTCGAAGATAGCAGAAGGTCGTGGGCAAACTTACGATACTTGTGTGTTGTTTGTAATCCAAACAATTGGGCGAGAGTGGGAAGGAGTTGGTTCCGTTAACAAGCGAAATGAAACCATCGAACAGGATATTGTCGAGAAAAAATATTGTAAAAGAAAAAAAAACAAAACAACCATTTGGTATATAATGGAGTTAATTATTGTGTGAAGGTGTATTAGTAATATTTATTCATAATGTGAGGGCGTTGTCAAAACATTTGTTTAAAACATTTCAATTAGGAGGCTGCCCAGGTCCCAACTGGCTGAGTGGAATTGGGTTCCTCTTAGTGGTTACTTGTGATCTTTCGCGCGTCCTAGGTACCCACGAAAGGATAAAAGGCTGTGAACAGCAAAAAGTTGTGTTCATTTTAATTAGTTCTAGATTTCATAATACCGAGTTTTTGGTTAAAATAGAAGGAATCATGCCCCATCTTCTAGCATAATAAGTTACGTTTTTTTCGTTGCTACTTATAGAGGTTTCTTAACCCGTATATGCACGTGTACTTGGCCTAGATATTTATATGTTTACTTGATTAATTCCTTGGCTTTTGACAACCGTTTTCATCAGCTCTAGTAACATGTTTGGAACAAAATTCATTTCACGTAAGATTTATTATATTTTCTTGTTATATAAATTTTATTTGTAATTTTCTAATTTATTTTTGTAATTTTTATTTATTTCTAAGATATCGTGCTGGATTGTATTTATTTCGGATTGTGGTGCTCTGTTTTTATGGAAATAAAAATTACAAATTTTAAAAAATTTGGGGGAAAAATTTTTACGGTGAAATTTGACAAATTTCAATGTGAAAATGTGAAAATTTGACATTTTCAATGTAAATGTAAAATTTGAAATTTTTCAGTGTAAAATGTGAAAATTTGTAAATATTTTATGTAATATGTGAAATTTGAACATTATTCAATGTAAAATGTGTAAACCCTCTCTGTTAATAAAAAAAAAAAAAAAAAACACCGAAAGCGTGCGAGAGAGTCCGGGTGGCCTAATGATATTCGGAAATAAGAAAAACCACATATAAAAAAGACAAAACAAATTTACTTTTGTTAATTGTCCTTTACTTAGTTGATAAAACATATGAAATGCTGTTTACGAGAAGCATTTGTTCCAAACTTTAACTGAAAAAAACAAAAAAAGTCTGAATAACTTTTCTAGCGGGATTATATTAGGCTAAAATATTTTGTAAGTAATTGAAAATTAGTGATAATGCTAACTAAATAAATTAGCAATAGCCTTACTAATTCTTGTTATAACTGTTAAAAAATAATCAATTTTATATGCAGTACATGAACACGCTTTTCAAGAAAATGATAGTCTATAATATTTGTACTCATTTCAGTTAGTTACTAAACCTTACTCCTGAGAGCTCTTTTGTGGGTTGTGGAAAAGTTAAGAATTGTTCTCAGTCATAGTTTATACTGAGGGCATATAATTTACAGTCAGTACTTGGAAATCAGTATTATTTTTTTTTATAATTCATATATTTTTATATTAATGTTGTATTTTTCTAAATTTAATGATTGTTTATGGAGATTATCATAATACAACAATTCATTTGTACTCTTTTGGAAAAATACATGAAAGGGGTCTGTTTTAATTGTTCTCTTAAACCAAAAGCGCACAGAAAGAATAGATTTATAAAGTCTCAGGTATTTGACACATCAGTTACACTTGGATATGTTCATGCATATGTGATAAAAAAACTATAACAATTAAGAGAAACTATATTCTAAATTATGTCTTACAGAAAATGTTTAGACAATTTGCAGTAAGATAGGAATAAGTTGAAATAATTGTACGCTTATATATAATTCATACTAAACTATAAGTAATAGTTGAAAACTGATTCAAAACAGTTTAGTAGAGAATTATGGTCTATAGATTTAAAATGTATTAAATTATTTGGAATAAAACACCAGATATCTCTTTCCTAGTACAGAGATATCAAATAATGAATTTAATTTGATTATATTAATATACTCGCCTTATAGAGTCTAGAGTCATATTTAAATATTTAATTTTTCAATCAACCTTCGGTGCTGCCCGCGCTGATGGCCGGAGGCACTCGCATTTTGGGTGGCGGAGTGTGATCAAGAATAAAAAAACAAGTGTCGTGTGTTTTTTTTTCAATAAAGAGTTTTGTTTTTGTTTGGTAATGTTTGTTTTTGTTGAATTTTTGGGTTTGGAGAAATTTCTTAGCTAGTAACCAATTGTAATTCATTATAATCATCCGTGAATGACACATTAGCGTTGGGGGCATAGTGTTCTGTCACTCAACTACATCGTTTTATAACGTTCTAAGTTCATTGTTTTTTACATCAATAAGAGTTTTTTCATCCATAAAGTTTTAATAAAATAAAATTATATAAAAATATTTTCCTGCGCTTTAAAGACCACGCTTTACTTGTTGTCTGATTCTCAATATTCCTTAGAGAAAAGACACTGTGCCTGTTCATATGTTTTATTACCTTATAAAGGAATATTTCAAATTGATATTTCTTTTTAACATTTAACTTTTTAACAATGCTTTCTTCTTAATGATAGTGTTTATGATGAAGGTCTATATTAGGTGGGACCGTATGGTATTTTTCAAAGGGATTTAGAAATATATATATCAAATAAATTTCAATGTGTATTGTGTGATCAGAGGTTAAGTTACATTTTTAATCAGACCTAAAGAGCCCATTTATTTTAGTTAACCAATTGTAATTCATTATAATCATCCGTAAATGAAAACATTAGCGTTGGGGGCATAGTGTTAGTTCTGTTACTCAACTACAATCGTTTTATAACGTTCTAAGTTTCATTGAAAAAATTTAAGCATTGGGGGCATATAACGAAATCTGACCTACAACAACTTAATTAAAGCAATGTATGCTATATGAATGAAATTTAAAAATTGACTGAATTGTGTTAAATTTTTTAAACTACTTATTTAAAAAGACAGTACAGTGCAGTTTTTGCAAAGCAATATAATCTATAATTTGCACCTTCATGAATTAGTCTCTGAAATTTACACTAGAGCTCTCATATTGTACAAGAAACAAAACAAGTCAGAGGAAATCGAGGGGTTTCATATATAAAAATCCTTAACGGCATTCTTACATTCAATCTTCTATTTTTAAATAACTTTATTTCCATTTCGTAATTTAAAACAAAGTAAACAAACACTGCATTCTAAAATGCTTGTTATGGGATACTATAGATTGCTTTAAAAACATACTTTTCATTGGAAGTATAATCACCTAATGTATGTACGTTATAAATCACCAATACAGCATATTTAAGTTTATAAATGTGCCTCCGTTTTGTGGCTAGCCAAGAAGACTAGTAAAGAGAGTAACGTCTTATTAAGTTTAAACCATAATTACAAATTCAGTTGGAGGAACAATTGTACAACTAATTTTAACTGTCAAATTACGCAACACGTTTTACCCGTAACATTTTTAGTTAGACACAATATATAACCTAACAAAATCACATCAATAAATAGTTACAAATACAGGCGGCCCGTGAAATTTATAAATAGTTGTTGGATATAGTACATTGCACTAGAAAATTGGAAAATGTTAATAAAACAACATAAAAACCTTCATATCTGAGTTATAAAAACACGTATAAAGAGATATATGTAAATATAGGTTTGATATTACCGGGATTTGCAAATACAACGTAAATCGATGAATCATAAATTTTCACTATATATGTAAATTACTCCGAAACTTTTAAGTGATTCTGAAATCAGCATTTCTTTTCCCTGGGTAGGGGTATGACACATATTTGGTAACTTAATGTCTGCAACGTGAACAGTTTGACAGACTTGTTGAGTGCCCGGTTCTATTACTATTTCTAAGAATTATAAAAAGGAGAGTCTGCCATTCTTACAGACCGCAAAAGTTATAATTTATGATGTCGGCAAGGGTTAGTAGACTTTCGGTTCTGGAATTTTTTCCAACCTAAAGAGGTCAGTAACACCATGGTCATGCCAGGTACCGGGCGACCTTCTTGGAAGTATAGTTTGCCCGCTATCCCCAGAGGATTACAAGGCGATCCTTTACACCCGAAATGCGCGCGCACCGTGATTAGGGGCAGCCCACCCTACCCTACCCTGACTGAGATGACTCACATAGTAGTTGGCCTTACTCTGCAACATTGATATTGTTATATTTGTTATGTTATGTTGGTTAATATTTCTTAAAACTATGAAATCTGCATTTTATTTTCTTGCAAAACCGAGTCCAAACACAAAATAACTAAATATTTTAACGTATCTTAAAAATAAAACTGTCAATGATTACTGTATTTAGAAAATACAACACAGGAATGTCGAGACATTTCGCGTGTTTGCTCTCTATTATAATCAACAAATCATAAAACAATTCACTGTATTTGTTGCCTACATTTAGTCGCGATTATCCACAAATTAGTTTTTGCTATGTTTTAAAACACTAAAACGGATGTTAAAGAGAACATAAAGAGAGGAAACGATGGAAGAACATTTTTTTTTTAATGTCAAAAAAGTAAATTCTAGTTATTTGTGTGTTTTCAAATCATTTGGTTTCATTATATTATGTATTTAAAACCTTGCGTTAATGGAAGTTAAGAATTTTCAAAAGATTTGTTAAGCTACATTTTCGTATACATTTAAATATGAAATACATACATTTGTTTTAGGATTTTCAGTATTGTTCATATTATACATAGGACAAAAGAGTTACATAGTAGTTTGGTTTAAAAATATAAATTTAAAAATATACATAAAGTGAGAGTATGGGTTCAATAACAGTGGATCAAGTAATGTTTTTGCTAATCAATGTTTATTTAAAAATAAAACAATTTGTACATAAAACATTTTTATATATAGATAAATAATGTTTTCGTTTAGTAGTACCTAGAGTCAATATAATTCTTTTTAAGGTTCAAATGGCTTTTAAATAGTCTCCTCTAACAGAAAATAATAATTGAAGCTATTTCAATAATTTGAACTATTTACTGAATACAAAACAAAAAAACCATACAATAGAAAATATATTTAAAGACATTTGAGAATCATTCTAATTAAAATTATCATAAATTCTCTATCAAATCTAATGTAAATAACCGGAAAATAGATACCTATTACTTACAACTACACAATATAGAAGTTTAAACTGTTAAAAGGTAACTTTAATAACTTTTACAATGATATATAGTAAGATTGAAATTATAAAAATGCTTTAGAGGCAGCTGGGCAACTTTTATAGTGTTCCTTATGAGTACCAGTACAATCAGACCAATGTGTTAAAGATGTCGTATCTAATGATTACCTAACTATCGTAATTGCGCAAACCCTCATAATAAGGCAGAAATATAGATAGAGAAATGTAAACTAATGTTATCTTCCAAAATAACTTTCCTAAGTTTTGTAGTTGCCTATAGACAGGATTTTAACATATTACAATAATCTTAGTTAATCATTTTCAACCCACCTCTCATACAGCTGACTCTCTCCGACATTGGAAACTTTATAGTAAATTTTTCCTCAGCACAGTAATACCAATTTAGTGTGTCAAGTTATATGTATTATAATATTAATTATAAATGAAGCCTATATAATTTTAAAGGTTGCTTAATTAATGGGAAAAATTATTGCTAGTTACGTACTATTTTCTTAATGTACACGTTTCTAGCCATCGTAAATATTAAACAGATTTATGTATCATTCAAAACAATATGTAGCTTTCTTGACTTAAATTGATTGCTTGAATTCGTAGAAAAAAGTAATGCAATATTTGCAAGTATTAAATAAATAATGTGTTAAACACTCGAATATGAATTTAATCCAAAAGAATAAATTAATGATGTAATGTTCGTATTATAACAGGCACAAATTAAATCGCAAATACCTTTATTTATATGTTTATTGACCCAATTAAATTTTTTACGCTAAGAACTTAAAAATTTGGGTATTGTCCTAGGATTTATAATATTTATTTTTAGGCAAATCTAATTACTAATCTTATTCTACTGCTCTGTATTTCCTGATAATATAGTAACGTTAACCTCCACTCCAGGCTCCCCACTACGTAATTGCCCCGCCCACTCCTCTTACCACCACCATACGGCAGCGAGACCTCAGATGACCACGCCGAACTTGGTCAGTCTCTCTTGAGGAGTGATACTGTGCTTGTCGTACGAGTTTTAACAGCGAAGACCATGCGTCCCAACAACTTGATTAGGCGGCAACGCTCAATTAGAAAGTTGGCGGAGGTGAGTGGCATTAATATAGAATGAGTTGTTAAAGTAAGAGTAAAGAGCCTGGTTGTCGGTTTCCAACAAAAAATTCTTTATGTTCTAGGTAACGCCTGAACTTGTTAATTCCAAACACGACAGCCAAACACTCAGCTCATAAACAGAACAACTCTTCTTCTCACAAGGGGTTAACGTGCGTGAAGCATAAGCTATGGGCTGCCGGATACCATCTACTTCTTGCGATAAAACAGCAGCAACGGCTAAGGAGGAAGCATCAGTTTGCAAGACGAACTTACGACTGAAATCAGGCATAGCCAAGACTGGAGGCTGCATCACTGCCTCTTTCAGCTGCTCAAAAGCAGTCTGTTGCGCTTCACCCCACTCAAACTTGGCACCCTTTTTCCTAGTTCAGAGTTCCTAGAGTTCAGAGGGCCGCCACTTCAGCAACATTGGGGATGAAACGACGATAAAAATTTATCATTCCACAAAACGGGCAATCCCCTTGGCATCCTTTGGAGGAGGAAACTCCCTGATTGCCTGGGTTCCTCTCTGGATCAATACAAAACCTCGAGAAGAGACAAGATGACACAGAAACGATATTTCAGGCTGAGCAAAACTCACCTTTTCAGGATTGACGGTAAGGCCAGATCTCGCAGCCTAGTTAGAACTTCCTCTAGATGAGTCAAGTGCTCCTCATAACTCTCACTGTACACAAGCAGGTCATCCAGATAGTTGAACACGAACTTAAATTTGACATCATGAAAGATAGAATCCAGGAGTCTGGTGAGTGTTTGGGCCCCACAGCCAAGCCCATTGGCACTCGGTGAACTGGTACAAATTCCAAGGCACACAAAAAGGCAGTGAGAGGTCGAGAACTCGTGTTTTAGAGGAATCTGATGGTATGCCTGATTAAGATCAAAAAATGGAGAAATACTTTGGCCTTACCAAACCAGTCGAAAGCAGAATGCAAATCGGGGAGAGGCACGGAGGTCAATTTCTATCTGAGCATTGAGCTTTCGATAATCCAGGACCAATCTGGACTTCCCATTAGGTTTCGGCACTAGAAACGCTGGACTGGAAAAATTTGAGCAAGACGGCTCGATTACCCCACTCTTAAGTAAATCATCAATCATATTTCTCAGAATTTCATCTTGGGCGGAGCAAGTTTATATGGATGGGAACGTACAGGACGGGTGTCTGTAAGACGCCTGGCGAAAGCAAAGAAAACATGACTGGAGGCCAAATCCAAAATCATGCCAGTTTTTCCGATAAAATCTGCTCCCAAGATGAAAGGAAAAGTCAGGTCCTTAGCCACCAAAAGCTCCAATCCCAAGAGAAATAATTAATTTTAATGTGAATCTGGGCACTACAGATAATAGGTAAAGGTGTGCGTGAAGCAGTCCAGCAGATAAGTGAACTAGGCTCAACCTGCCGTAATTAGCCCAGAGGATTTTAGATCTTCAAAAAACGACAAAGAAACCAGACTGGTGCTGACCCAGAATCAACCAGAGCCTTCTGCACCACATTCCCCACAAGCACATCCAGTTTGTGGGCAGGTTGAGCGGGCAGCCCTTACTCCCTGCGCAGCCAGAGCAGCTAACCTCCCCTCTCGGCCAACGACGATAACTGTCCCCAAGTCTATTTCTTTCTGTTTTCTTTCTGTTCTGTATTAAACCAGCTACCCTTTTACCATCAAAATTAGGTACATATTTGCCCTCAAAATTACCTTTACGGCACGAGTCGGGCTTACTCGTCCGCAAGCTTACTAGTTTTTTTTTTATTAAGTGGACAAAACGGTCTAATATGTCCCACTTGCTTGCAGCCATAACAGGTAGGAGGCTGCCTACGGGAAGGAGCAGCTGCTGGCTCAGACTGCACCGGAGCATGGACCGGCCCCGGAGGCAAGTGAGGAAGATGTCTCGACATGGCCTCCCTTTGATCATCCGCATCCTGAACCCCTCTAGAGATGATGGAGAGGCGGTCCAAATCCGCAAAAGATGCGGGACGGCTACAAAAAATCAAACGGGAGCGTTCTTCAGGTTTAATGCCCTCCAAAATAAGGCTCACCAACTCCGTTTCGCTCAAGCTCAAAGCGCACACACTCCAGGGCTACAATCCCGTATCTCCCCGACAAAATGGCTCAAACGTCTCGGTCAGGTGCCTGAGGACGGTAAAACGCGTTCCACCGCAAGCGCTCCCTAACCCGAGCAGGTACAAAGAACTCCAAAAGATCTCGGGCGTGGAACTCGGTCAAAGGTGGCACCTCTCTTAAGGCTCAGTCTAGGAAGGCTATCAAAAAGCGGCCTTAAGGAAAACTGTGCGATTCCTAAATAATCTGCACTAAGCATGGCATCTGGTCATACCAGGCAAATTTTCTATTAGCTTAAAAACTTACCAGAAGGAAATGGATAAGTAAATTAGTGTCAAGTCCATCAACTCTGGCGGAAGTGTTGTAAAACCACTCCCCCAAAGGATGAGGCAGTTTTTGCCAAAGCCTAGAAAAGGAAGGCAACAACTATAGATGACTGCCTCACCACACCAGCCGGCTTCCAGGAGGGCCACTTACCCATCGGAGACATTAGTAACTCTGGGAGGCTCGAAAGAAAGAGCCGGTGGATGGGTTAGCAAATAGGTAAATGGTAGTGGGAACCTCCGTTGGAGGTGACAGCGGTTAAATAGTTACCCCCTTCTTCCTTTCACCGAGGCGCCACCTCACTCCAAACCAGTCTTAAGTGCATTGTTTTTAATTTGTTACTGGCCGAAAAAGCCCAACTTTTAATATCAGTAGAGTTTAAACTAGGAGCTGACTAGATAAGTAAAAAAACCTATTCTGTCGACGGCCAATATATAAAAGCTGAGATGCCAATCTAGCCTTTGCTGACCACCGGACATGGGAAGTGACTCCAAAATTTAATAGTCGTCTTCTAATTCCCCTCCATTCGGGTTTTACAAAACTTCAAATTCATGTGTTAATTTGGAACTTCTGCATTCAGTCTGCGGTTCCAACGCTATACAAGCCCGTCGTATTGATGCTCTTAAATGCCCTCACATCTTCCCTCGCGGACTTCTGTTTCCTCCTCGCCAGGACCTCAAAAACCAAAACTCGGGCTTGCGTAGATGTTCAGGCACCTGCAGGGAAAACGCCCATACCAAACAATTAAAGGAACAAATAAATACAACAATAAAACAACAAAGCAGTACGCAACAATTACTTTAGTAACCTAAGTGGACTCAATCAACTCACAAAAGGGCTATACACTGACGAGGTCCAAGTGAAAGAACTCAACATCCTGCTACCCAATAGAAGGATACCCTGCAAATACTACCACTAAACCACAACCTACAAACACAGAAGCAATAAATATAACAAAAACAACACATTGATAGCGGGAGAGAAGTAGAGTACAGTTAGATAAAATTTAGCGGTTTTAAAAGCAAATTTAGAAGTCTCCCTTGGCTCCCCTGCAAAGGGTAAGTCTGCAGGGAAGCAAGACACTAAAACCAATATCCACCCGGTATCCTGTGGCTAGGGCGAGCTCCTAATGAAAAAAAGTTGTTGTACTCTAACCTCCCCCCTACCTAACACTGAACCTACACCCAACAAACAAAACCAGAACTGAGGAGACCAGCTGTAGAAGAGCAGCCTAACCACCGAGCTCTGCTCACCATATGAAACCGTTTACAACGTCGCCGGCTCGCCACACCCACAGCAATACATCAGGGGGAAGCGCGCGCCCATGGCGGCGAACGGAGGAAAGCCGGATCAAAACTAACTAGGTAAAATAAGAACACCGTGGTCCAGTATACTACAGGTTCATTCACTAAGACAAAACAAAGTCCTATCCAGTCAATAGAAAATAATATATGTATTTTTTATAAATACTATAAAAATAAAAAAAATAAAAAAGTGCCTAGCTAGTAGTAGATTACCTCCAAACAAACCTTTGTCAGGGTCACCTGCATACAAAAATTAGAAACGCCATAATTTGAAAACAAGAAATGCCCAAATTTCACCCCGGTATCCTTCGGGCTATGGCGGGCTCCTAATGAAATCCAAGAAAATAACTTAAATATATCTAAAACTAACTTAAAATTAAAATAACAAAATATAAACTAATAAATGGCAACAATAACAATACCAAATAAAAATAAAGAATATAAGCATGGTATCCACAGACGACTAGAAAGCAGGTGTTGACTATAAATAAATGTTCCATCAATGGCGTGGCCCTCCTTCAGCAGACGGCAAAAGCGAAGGTTCTCTGCGAACACGCATGAATGGAGAGATTGACAGGAGGAAAACAATTCATCTCTTGGACCTCATCGTGAGGGGCCGTAAACTTAGCCGCACATGTCAGAAGGAGAACAGCTCACAAAACTAACAAAAACACTTAATTTAAAACAAAATTTTAAACTGGAGCTACTCCTAACTTGTACACCACGGCTCGGAGTCTTTGCCACTCCTCCCGGAAAGGGGCCAAACGCCTTCAAATGGGCGGGGGCCCCTTTCAGCCCAAAAACCCCCACACATCCCCCCACCCCCCCCCCCCCCCACCCCCCCCCCCCCCCACCCCCCCCCCCCCCCACCCCCCCCCCCCCCCACCCCCCCCCCCCCCCACCCCCCCCCCCCATCAAAACTATATTTAGAAGGAATTATTCGTGAATTTGCTTTCAAGAGAGTCAGAAAACGACATTTTGTATCAAGGTATTTAAAATCAGCTTAAAAATTTTCCCAGGAAGATTTGTATACAGTAATTTTTAAATATTTATAATACAAAAATGTTCAAATCTTTAAATTTTCCAGAATCGAAGAAAGCACGGCAACATACCAATAAAACATAACTTATGAATCATTGCTGTTCATATGGGATTGAAAATCACATCAGTTGTATAGACACAAAAATATTAAACTGAAAAATTGCCAAGGTAAGTTTATATTCGCTAGGTAGGTTGTCAATATTATAGTTTTCATTTGTAATCTTATTTAATAATTAATAATACAACATGTTTTCTCTTGTTATATAAGTTTCATGTTGAGTTTACAATATATAGTGCTAATTATAGTGGATTGGAAGGAAGTGCAAGATGGGTGCTAAATTGAGGGGGTCGCAACAACAAACTATACTATACTGTAATCTGCTGCTTGCAAATGTAAATAACATTGTGTTTAAATAATTATTAGGTATTTATTCATGTAGAAAATAAAAGGAATATATTTGGTATATTTTCTTGAACCCAGTACCTGTTGAAAACTGTGCCGCAGGATAACCCTGTCACTTTGCCCGACAGGTCAGATTTATTACTTCGGCGCTCAAAGCATAAGGCGCGGCGCGGAGGTACTTGGTGCAGGACAACGGCATCCTTTTGATCTCACTTTCTCAGTAAAGTGTTATAAACCACCCTTCAGAAAAATGTATATAAAAAACTCTTCAGCTGGTCATATAAACATGCCAATAAGTAAATCACTTCATTCCTATTCATAAGAAAGTTAATGAGGGGGGGGGGACTTTTAAGACGCCCGGCGTCTCTATACCTACGTATCTTCATAACCCTCAAACTGCAAAGGCAATTAAGGTATCAGAAAAAAGATAGAAAAAAGTCACATTTTTATAATTCAAGACAAAAACAGGCTTATATTATTATTATTATTTTTCATTGATATATTTCTAATTCACTTATTAATGAGTGTATCATTCAGGGTAATTTCTCATCATATCAGAATACAATTCAATGTAAATTTAAGTGAAAGATAAAGATTTTATAATATAATTTCAATATTATTTTGAACTGAAAATATATCAAAATAAAAACAAAGTGCAGAATGTTAAATGGATGAGTTACCTACTTAGGCTATTAACGAGGGGACTCACTCGACCGAGGACCTACAAAGGTCTGCGGTAATCCGCTAGGAATTTCTTTGACTATGGACCCATTCAACCGTATTATTTAGGGTTGGGGAACGTTTGTACAATTTCGTGGAATAGCTGGAGGTAAAACCGAAGTTTTACTGCCTGTCAGTACCTTACCAAGCCGTGAATTCCTGTCTGACTCCGTAAAAGTAGGAGAAAAGATTTTTTGACACATTTATGATTTGAGCCTTCAGTCTATATACCACTAACTAGAACCTACGATACAAAAGAAATGACTATCCAGAACACCAATTGCCAACTGTACAATTCTAAATCCATGCATAATAACAACATCACCGCATACAGTAGAACCAGTTCTACAAATTGTTAAACAATATTAACAACTTGTTAGTAAACGAGATCCTTGCATATCTAGTATAATATTTTACTTTACTTCCTGTCCATTGACGTAGACAAGGGGTTCAGACACCCTCCCCAAACGCTAGAGAAACTATAAAATATTCTTTACGTGTAATTTGTTTTAAAGTCTGTTAAAGAAATAACCTGGCATTGGTTATGTATATAATGCCCCTTTATTTTCTACCATGATTCGTTATCAATTTATTGACTACAAAGTTGATAGTGGTATGGGACTGTCCTAATTTGGAAAATTACGTGACAATGCTGCTTGCCGGTTAACATATCGACTCTTGCATCTAGTTAACGGTTCTGAATACATTTTTTTATAATATGAGCGTTTTTGTAGGTTTATTTTGATTTAACCACTAAAGTAAATAGCTATTTTATACATACGTTGTGTAGTTCTAAACAAATTGACGTAGTTTATTCTGGTTTATAGGCCTAATGATTGTGGAATATTTGACATAGCAGAGCAGGAAATTACAGTAATTTAATAAATACAGTATGGTATACTATAAGAATTGGTAATAATAATAATAATAAGTAACGGGATGGTGGAAATCTTGCGCTTTTTTGCTTCGTATGCTTTTAATCCAATCATATCAATCTTGTTAAATATGATTTAACATTTAGAATGCGATCTGATATGTAAAATTATCATGCACATTAAGGATTCGTCCGTTGCGATTCCAACTGTAGAATTGAAAAGTTGGTGACCATATTGGTATAAATCTGTCTCCTAAATATCGCTAAAATCTGTGATGTTATTAGAACAAGTTTCCGCTTTCGAACTCTATCCAACTATCCCCACTGCACCAAGCCCGAACCTGGCGAGAGTTCAAATATGGATATTATGTTTTCACGATTATATTAGTTGATTATAAAGAAAATATTAAATTATAAACATAATTACAATAAAAATAAATAATAATAATTATTATTATTAATTATTTGTTTGTATTATATATTAGCTATTTGATACTCATAAATATGATATTTTTGTAACTGATCAAAACATACAACAATAACAACAGTAGTGGCTGATATTTCATGTTGTAATGGATAATATAATATAGGATATATTGAAATTTTTCGCGAGTTTTCGCGATTAATCATGAAGGCATGGCAAAAATCGTCGCTAATATAATTTAGAATGCAAGTGGAATTCTCATTCCATTTTATATTTTGACAAATCTCAATGTGATAGAAATTTTGCTCTTAATGATATCGCGGTTTATTGCAAATTTCACCATCATTTTACGAAACGTTTTGAATACTTTCCTAGTGAGGAAGTATTAAACTACTCTTCAAATTTCAAGCACCCAATATTATATAGACTACTATCAAGTGTTTCATTAGTTCTGCCATGCAAACATAAAAACACTCTCTTAAGGAATAGAAATCATGTAGGCCCAAACGGAAATTTTTACCGTTTTAAGCAAATAAATGAAATTAAAATTCTCATTAAAAATATCGCTGATTTGTTTCTTAGCGAGTATTTAAGAGGTGAGATGAACGTGTGTTCACATCTATACTATTCTGTGATGAGCCAGTCAGTTGTTTTTGGCTTTTATGTGCGAGTATATAGATAAAACTAAAATATACGAGGAAAACTTACAGTGACATGTTTGGATTGTTAGAGGCCAACTGGTTTGGTAAAAACGTCATTCAATATGTTAAGGTTTCTTAATTTTGTGCTTCTTATCACAACAATAAAAATACATGAGTTCCATCTTATCATTATTATATGAGTTTTAATCATTATTATTAGTTTTCCTCGGCAGTCTAGCGGATTGCTCATTCAAATGGGCATGCGCCAGCCGCGGTAAATTAACTAAACTTGTTCAATTAAAATTGTATTAAAATTAAATGTTTTAAACAGTGGTTAACAAAATTACACACCAAATTAATAATTTAAAGAGCTAAATTACGAGACCAATGCTAAATATTTCGAAACGTCCTGTCTGGAATAAAAGCTAATATTACAGAAGAGACATGCAGACTCATTGAAATGACATTTTTATTCCAAATCCAAGGTATTTTTTTAACTTTTTTTTTAAAAACATATTAAATGCCTGCTACTTTTTATGGGCTGACGAAATTTGATAATGGTTTCTTCTTTAATTTAATATGAATACAGAATTTTCAGAGAAAATGTCTGCTTATGGCCTATAACAGTTTTAGAGTTACTAATATTGTATTGTTAAAAAAGGCTGGCATACGAAAACTCAAACAATGGAGGATCATATTTAATTTTTTTTAGACATGAAAAAAATCTCATTACGAAATATGTGCCATTATTCATGGTAACTCCATTTGATATAGTAATAGAATAATACAATTTAAAGGCGGTGTGCTAGCTGGCCGCTTTCAGCGCTAGTGTCGTGACTGGCCTGAAAAGCAACAAAGCAGGGTCCCGCCAGGTCGGGCTTTGTCACGTCAGTCAGTCTGAGTCTAGTTTCCAGGCGTTCATTGTCAGTGTTGGCCAGTAGTCCTTTGGATCTTTAACCTTGTTTTGGTGTTTACTCGTGATCTGTATCTCATTGTGTTCAAATTATTTCAAGTATTAGTAGCCTAAGAGATTTATTGTATATTACCAACGAGCAGACTTACTATTTTATTAATAGGACTTTATTTAAACAATCAAAATGACGATGGAAATGGTACCTAAGGATTTAAGGACAGCTAGGGCTTGTTTGTTTTGTTCCCTTATTAAGGTAAGTGTATTTTTAAGTTTAGCAAGAAAAGCTTAAATTTTATGTAATTACTGCAACAAAATCACTATGCCTAAAAGTTTATGAGTGATTATTGATTATAAGTTCAACTTGTATGTTTTGATTTTCAAAATGGAAAGTGCTTTAAAAAGTAAATAGGTTAGCAATATTAAGGGCTGCAGAATAATAAACGGCAACCAACACAATCGGTTGATGATTATCTAACGACATTTATCTGATGACTATCCAAAGGACTGAAAGTAAAATGTTGGACTAAATAACTTAAAGATATTTTAAAAAACAATAGCCTTTGTTACAGCTAGTTTTAAATGTTAGTAATTAATGTATAAATATTAATATAATTTACAAATTAACATGTAAATATAATTACAACAAAACATTAACATTTACTTACTTTATTAATTTTTAAGAATAAACGTGACTGCTTGTGAAACAAAGAAAGACTCATCACTGTTCTTGCCGCCGTTAGTCAATAATGAAACATAAGATTTTAATTTTGGATTTATTTCTAAACACTTTCAGAGCTGAATTACCTTGTAGGCTTTTAAAATCGTATTATAGTGAAGCTGTAGGCTACTTTTTTATGTAAAAGAAATGTATTTGTTTCAGACTGTATAAAATAACTAAACTTTATTTCAATTATGTTTTAGTAGCGTAATAATTACTCTAATTAATCTGAAATTGTATTTCTGCAAGCACTGATACGGTCAAAACTACATTTATTAATTTTAAACATCATACTTTATTTGATGTCAACCAAAATAGTACATAGTTTTCAGTATAATCATGTAGGAATCTTTCTTATTAGGTCTTTCATCACTTTTCTCTAATACTGCTATGCTCAACAGTTTGTAGCAGTTTCCACTAAAAAAAATCAACAGATCACGCGGTGTGGGACTTGTAAACATTTACCGAAAATTAATTCAAAATAAAATATAAATATTAGCCTACAGAAATTTGTATCCTAGTTTTTAAGTGTTTCAATAAAGAATTTACTTATTAAAATAACTCTTTAGTACACCATTGTCTCTTAGGCTTAGGCTTAGGCTCTATCAGTAATTTTAGGACCATGAATTCAGATTTTCATGCCACAAAGACCTGCCATTTTTTAGCAAACTTTAATAGTCTGTGAAAAAAACTGTAAATCAACACTAATATAGGTATTCAATTGATTTTTCTAAACATTTTTACTTGCATAAACAAGGGTATAGTTAAAAAAATAAATATTGCACTTCGCACAGGAGAAACTATTTTTACTGACTCAAAAAGTATTTTTTTTTGTTTTTTAAATAATAATTTATTGTTTTCACATAGCTTATTTGGAAAATATTTATGAAGTGTTTTAGTCCAACTGTATAGCTTACATATTTCAGGTTATTATTGGGAATTTAGTTATCGAACAGCTTTTACAGAAATTTAGTGTAATAATAATTATTTAACCGTAAACAGAGGACAATTATTACTAATAAATCAGGAAAATATTATTCTAATTGGGCAGATGTAAAACATGGTGTACCCCAAGGGTCAATATTAGGCCCATTGTTATTCATTATCTATGTCAATGATCTGCCAAATTACCTCCCTAAAGAAGTTTGTAGCCTCTTTTTATATGCAGATGATACAACTGCTCTAATTAGACGGAAAATGTTAAGTGACTTAGAACTTGACACTAAAGATGTCATTGACAAACTTCACAACATTTTCCTTACTCACGGTCTGTTGTTAAATCGAGACAAGACTAATACATTACGCTTTAAATTAAGAAATGATAATTTTTGTAAAGGGTTTAGTAATAATACACACGTAGTAAAATTTTTAGGCATACATTTAGACACTAAATTAAATTTTTCCGACCATATCAATATGTTAAATAAGAAACTTAATTCAACCAGATATGCTTTGAGTATACTAGTTCGAATAACATCTTTGGAAGTTGGTTTAGCTGTGTATTATGCCCATGTATACTCGATGTTGAGTTATAGAATTACTTTGTGGGGTAACTGCTCAGATGTGCAAAAACTCTTTATTAGTCAAAAGTCAATTATTAGAACAATAGGTCATTGCAACTCAAGAACAACATGTAAACCACTATTTAAAAAATTTAAAATAAATCCTTACTTTGCCATGTTTATACATTTTTGAAATGCTTAAATTAGTACATAAGAATCCTGATCAATTTGAAAAATACAAATTTAATCTTAGATATCACACAAGAAATTGTAATTTGTTTCAATATCCGGCACATAAACTAAAAAAATTTGGAACTAGTCCTCTTTATCTAGGTTTGAAATTATATAATAATATTCCACAGGCATATAAAAAACTTCCCTTATCTACATTTACAAAAAAATTAAAAGAAGTACTTTGTCAAAAAACATATTATAGTATAAATGAATTCTTTGAAGATAGTTTATGATGATAACGAATAGTAAAAATATATATTTAAAAATATCTACAATGGGTTTAGCTTTGGATTTAATCAATGTTTTTTTTATGTTTTATAGATCAATGTGTCAAAAGTTATTTTTTATAAGTATGAAAGTAATGTTTTTAGAATAAGTTTAGTTATGTAGTTTTTAATCATTGACTATGTACCAGATTTTATTACATTGTGATACCAGAAAACGTATTGTACAATAAATATTTGTCTATTGTCTATAACAGTAAAAATCTGAAATTGTGAATAAATAAAGTACTGGGCATTGGAAAACTTTTTTATCTTAATTTTCAAATGGCTTTTAATAATTTTGAAACAGAATAATTCAAAGTATACACATTAAACAATACGCAAAGAAACTTAACATGATTTTGGGTGTATACCATTGCAAATACAAAAGTGAATGTGTCTGTTTCCTCACAATGTTGATGTTAATCACTACATGATCATTCACTAAAACTGATTGTTAGCGAGCATTACCAGATGTCATGAAAGTGAGCAATGCCCACTGCATAGTAACTTCTATCTTATACTGGTGAATTAATCATTACTATTTTCTAAGACATTTAAATATATAAAAACTATCAGTAGGACTGGGGTCAAACATTACCTGAATAAAAGGTATATTAATGACTTTTTTAACTTAAAACACAACACAGATATAGGCTATTATTAGATATTTGGTCCTAAAATGGGTCTATGTTACAGTAATAATACTGTGCCAAGTCAATAATGTATGGACTATATAAGAAAGATGGAAACAATTTCTGAATGTTCTGATATAATTTGTTTTTATTCACAAAATAAAAGTTGTTCTGAAACATAGAGCCTAACTATATATAAAATTAGGAACGATTATAGAATGATTCTAGCATTAAAACTCTCAGAAGAAATTAGTTGGTTTTGGAACAATTTTCGTCTATATTGCATAACATCAAAAAGAATATAGATTGCTTTTCCCTGTTAGTGAATTAGAGATAAATTGCAAACCAGACAAAAAAGTGCACAGATGAGACAATGAGAACTTCATCTAGATGGCTGCTGAGTGAGCCATGTAGAGCTTTTTTGTAGTCAAAGTATCTCTGATGTTGAAATGATGCAAAGAGTTTATTTTAAACGTCTTTGTCACAGTTTTTTTTGGATTTCTTCTGATGTATGTGGATTTTAGGATTCAAGTCTGACAGTGTCAGATTCAGATGCTGCACTAAATGGAAAGTGAAGTGGAGCTACTAAATAAACCCTTCCCTATGTCATGTGTAAAAATAACAATAATAATATAAATATAAAAAGATAAATCAATAAACACAATATGACCAATTACAAACCTATATGTCCAATTTACCTCAAACCAATTACAAAAACAAGACCAAGTGCTGTCGACAACAATATACTAGTTGCATTTGCACGAATGATCATCAATAGTTTTCAGTCACTGTCAGAATTAATGTAAAGAAATAAATAAAAAATTATTTTATTCAGCTGCTTTTTTCAAATTTCCAATGTTTTTTAAATCATAAGGTTTTTTTTTTATTTAATGGAACCCTTTAATGAACATCAAACCCTTTGTGTGAAATGATGTGTTTAATTAGTGTGATTTTGTGTTTAGTTGTGTTAATCTAAGCTTACCTGATCATAGAAGAGATCATAACTTGAGTCTTATGGTCATTTTAAATAATTTTTGCAGACATTCGACCAATTCGAGTTTGATGGATGTGACAACTGCGATTCGTTTTTGAGGATGAAAAACAACCGAGACAATGTTTATGAGTGTACCAGCTCTAATTTTGATGGGTAAGTATGTTTGTGACTTACAAGGGAATAATATTAGTGCTCTGTAATAATACAGGGTATTCACAAAGATATGCAGAAACTGTGGAAGCTTATTCTACATGTAAAAATAATGAAAATATTATGTACGCTTGGGTACGGAAATGCTTTGTCAGCGTTACGGCTAGGATAGATTTCACCGGGATTTCAGTTCAACCATATAAAACAAGATTTTCTTGAAATTCTGGTAAGGTTGAATATACCTTCAATATTTTTATTGTAAAAAAACTTTTGTACTTTATTATTGAAATACAAAAGTATACACTTTACAAAAAGAAAAACACTTTTTAATATGTATTAATCGTATCTTTAAAGTGAGACACCAATTATTCTAAACTAAAATGAAGAGCTTAAAACTATTTGAGCTCCCCCCCATTGTTCTTATGAGGTAAAACTCTTTTCATTACAGCTGGCTCTCAAGCCATGACGTTGGAGTGAATTTACTTGTTCACTTCCTTGGTAACCTTTCTCATATTGCAATTTGAGGTCAAGTGTGACTCATGAAGATGTATTATATCTGTGTGGTATTAGCCAACGGTGACTTATGAAGCTTGTGGAATTTGGTGTCTGATAGTGTAGGTCAACACAGAGCGCTTTTGGTGAAGTTAGTGATATATCATGGGTATGGTTTATTATGTTTTTATAGCTTAGCTTAGGCTCTCATTCCAATCATGTCCTAAAACTTTACTGATAGGTTGTGTTACAAGGAACTTTGTTAATTTGTGAAACTCAAACAACCTAGGCTCTGACAGTGACACCTAGATTTCCCTCTATGCTTTCTGGAATCACAAACTAAGCCAATATTTCAGCAAAAGTTCAATATTAGTATTTATTACTCGAAAATTAATATAGTAAATATTGCTATATAAAAATTTACGTAAGAAACTTTTCATTTTTCGAAAACCTGTTGCTCTTATCACTTTTACACCTTCTAATCTTCATTTTGTAGGATATCAGGTAATGATTATTAATTAATTTATTGTTTTGTAGTGTATATAATTCTTTAAATTTTGGTATATTTTGGAAACATTTAGTGTACAAATTATATTGTTTATAGATTTTTCTAAAGTAGCCTAATCATACCCATAGCAAGAAATTTAGCCTATCGTTTACTATTTTTAGTTTTTAAAATATTTAATTTTTCTTCAAGAGAACTTGGATATCATTATATATATTTTCCGAAACTACTGTAGATAAAATGAATATTAAATTGCCTACCTCAGATTGTAATATTTATTATATTATCATACTTTACCAGGTGCAGTCTACCACTTAAAAAAACCATTTTTTTTAGTGTAGTCTTTTTTATGGTTAATGTGTACCGTTTTTATATCATGATTATTTCCACATTCTCCTGGTAAAATAATGTATTAGGCTACACTTAAGTATATAATAAAAATGTAGTTTTTATAAAATCTTTAAAGTACCGGTACAACACACTAAAAAATGACCTTCAGTTCTACAAGAGTTAAAACGTATAATAGCATTTGTTAAACCAATTGAATTTAAATTGTTTACATTAATGATAGTTAAAAAAAAATAATCTCTTTTTTAATTTCTGTTTTATAACATTGGCCATTTTGACACGTTGATTGTTTGCACTGCTTTTAGTTGGTGTTACCAATGCTGCCAAGTGAAGCTTACAAACAAATATCGGCTTTAGAGGAAGTAAACTGCATTGACATAGGATATTTTTAACCATAGGAGATTGTATTTTTCAGCATTGAACATGTATAATGGCACAATTTTATAACATTCGTCAAGATTGAAGTTTTTATTCCCCACCTTATTTTCTATCTATCAGTATAACTGTAAAATTTGTACTGTATGGTAAAAGCACAAAAAATGTTATGTTATTTTGGTAAATCGTCAACAAGGTCTCGCAGTTTACGATACATTGTTATAAAAACATTAACTATTGTTGGCACTTACAACTGTAGAAAGTTAAGAGCAAAAGCGACAGGGTTATAGTTATAAGTATAGCTGCCAGTAAGATTCCTTTATAATTTGTAGGTCCATTTGTAGCCTTATTCTGTTTGTCCTCTTGGGCTATTACATCCTACGGCTATGATCAAATACGAGGGCTATTCGGAAAGTAGATTACGTTTTGGAATTAAAAATTAACAAAGTATAGGAAACAATTTTTATTATATACATATGAAAGCCACACTTAAATACTACTTTTCAACATAGTCGCCATTCAAATTTAGGCACTTATCATATCGATGGATGAGCTTGACAATGCCTTCCTCATAAAATTCTGCCGCCTGTGTCTTCAACCAGTTTGTCACTTCTTGCTGCAGCTCTGCGTCGTCGTCAAAGCGCTGCGTTGCCAGCCACTTCTTCATTGTTGGGAACAAGTGGTAGTCACTTGGTGCAAGATCCGGGCTGTATGGTGGATGAGGAAACAACTCCCACTGGAATGATTCGAGAACTTCACGTGTGCGATTTGCCGTGTGAGGTCGAGCGTTATCGTGAATCAACAGAATTTTCGAGCTCAACTTTCCCCTACGCTTGTTTTGGATCGCTCTTCTGAGGTTGTTTAACGTTTGGCAATACCTTTCTGAGTTGATTGTAGTGCCTCGTTCCAGGAAATCAACAAGAATTACACCTTTCTTGTCCCAAAAAACCGTCGCCATAACCTTTCTTGCCGACATCGTTTGCAAACATTTTCTTGGTTTGTGAGGTGAACTTGTGTGTCCCCACTCCATTGACTGCAATTTGGTCTCGCAGTTAACATGTTTCACCCATGTTTCATCGCCAGTTACGATGCGATCGAGTAGTGATTCACCCTCTTTGTCGTAAGCATCCAAAATTGTTAACGCTGCAGCCATGCGCTGGTTTTTGTGGACGTCGGTCAGGATTTTCGGTACCCATCTTACACAAAACTTTGGAAGCCAAGCGTATCAGTGACGATTTTGTATAACAAAGTTCGTGAAATTTGAGGGAAACTAAGCGAGAGTTCCGTTATGGTTAACCGTCGATTTTCTCGGACCTTTGCGTCAACTTTCTCAACAAGTTCGTCAGTCACTATGCTGGGTCTTCCACTTCGCTCTTCGTCATGAACAATTTGTTCGACCATTTTTAAACTTAATGACCCATTGTCGCACTCCACCTTCAGTGATAATGTTGTTCCCATAAACTTCACACAACTGCCGATAGATTTCTATAGGCTTACAGTTTTTGGCAGTCAAAGACCTAATTACTGCGCGCACCTCACAGTTGGCGGGATTTTTAATTGCGGCAGACATTTCAAAAAGGCACTGTGACTAGACGCGTTACAACACGAACTTCCCGCTAGCACGGCTGGATAGCCACTGAGTGGTGGGACGTCCTGACACCAAGATGGCCGCGATAGTCCCGCCCCTGGCGGCCACAGCGCAAAACGTAATCAACTTTCCGAACAGCCCTCGTAGAATGAGGAGTATCTGTGTAGTATGAGGTGAGCATTACTGAAAATAAGAGCACTGGTTCAGGCTGTATTTTAAACTACGCTATCTCAAATCCAAAGTCTGACGCCTTAGACTGTGCAGCAACCAGCTATTTTATTCTATTTTAGATAGTGAATGTACTTTACCTTGCATCTGTTTGTTACAGAATGATTGCACTCATGAGTCCAGAAGACAGCTGGGTGGCCAAGTGGCAACGAATCAGTAAGTTCATGTTTTGTGTTTTACTGTTGGCAAGACATATTTGGAACCAAATTTTGATTATTGTATCAGTGCTTGTATTTGCTGCTTTGTAACCATGAGTACAAATTCTCATATTAGGTTTGATTTTTCCTCGGTCTATATCTTATGCATATATAGCCACAGTAAAGATGTTAAAAGTAACATTTTAGTTGTCTTGACATAATTTTATTTATTTATTTTAGACATAAAAAGCTATTAAACAGGATATTTGTAAGCTTTTAGGTTATAGTATTAATTTGATTTTTACTGT
The DNA here is from genome assembly GCF_021130785.1 of Homalodisca vitripennis. Classification (NCBI taxonomy): domain Eukaryota; kingdom Metazoa; phylum Arthropoda; class Insecta; order Hemiptera; family Cicadellidae; genus Homalodisca; species Homalodisca vitripennis. Next base: position 40,729,357 of record NC_060214.1, read on the forward strand.
AGTCTCCATTATTATCAGCCAACACAGAAGAGCATTTTCTTAATAGGTTTCAATTGCTCCAAATTTTATGAAACATCTTGAATAAAATAATCCTCTATCACACTGTCTTCAACTGAACGCACTTCAAAAGAATGTGGGCTTTGAGAGTCCTGAATCAAATTTTATCAGTTGTGTGTTATCATTCAAAGTTATGAACAAGAGTCCGAAGTCCATCTCTTTTGTCTGGGCAATACTTTACTTTCGTAGTCCTTATTATACAAATGTAGAGCAATCTCCTCTACTAATTATAGCCTTGGTACATTTGCTCACATTTGTATCCCAATTTGTACTAGAATACTTAATTTAAGTAATTACAATTATTATTCTGCTTAATATTGTACATTTTATGGTTCAACTACAATATCTATTAATTAAGCAGATCATAACATACATGTGTGTATTTTCAAAAGGTAAAAAAAGTTATCATCTGCCAATTTTGTTTCATTCTGAACTAAAAATCTAATTACATTTTATAAAAATAAAAAAAATTACATTTTTATAGAAATTATAATTTGTTGTAAAACAAATAAACGGTATAGTATTCAATCTCCAGCACAAATAAAAAGAACATGACCATGTAGACAATAGGTCATTCCAATCAGTTCTGCAGAGATGAATTTGGAACAAAGAGATTGTATTGATAAGTTGCTCCTACTTTTGTTGTCATTCAATACAATCTGTCCAGTAATCACTGAAACTTACCACAGAACGCATATATACATATTATTAAGAGCATCATCACAAGCCACTTGTATATGATCAAGTTCCTTATAAGGTTATTTCCTCTTCCTCCTTCTGTTCTACTAGTGGCCATACATTAACCATTATGCCTTTTCTAAGGTTCTAAAATAATTTATTTTGCTTAATTTTCCAGACAGGTTTACAAAAGGGATCTATGCCATTTCGGTGGCTGGGAAGTTGCCTAACGGAGTTATTCGGGATCTGAAAAGCCGTGGAATCATCTACAAGCCCAGGGACACCAGTCTTCGATAACTTTTAAACAGTTCAAACTTTTACTGATGTATAGGCTACGTGAGTTATATTTATGATTGGGATTTAATATTTACTTAAATATATGTTTGTTTGTAAACATTGTGTTCAGAGTTTTTCTCACCCATCTTTACTTATCAACTTGAAATAAAAACAAATATATACACATAGACAAACACGTAGGAAACACTTATAACAAGCTTTAAAAATAAATATTTTATTCAGGTGGTGGGAAGGGAATTCTAACTATGAAATATTTATTTGAACTTGGCATTTTGTTCTTTTATACAATCAGTAAAACTACAGAACATGTGGGTTTATCATCTGATTTTGCTATGAATGACCTCTGGTTACACACTAACCTTAAACTGGTGGTCTTCACTTTTTCTTTGAAATTGATATTGATGACCCCTGCCGCTCTATTTTATATGTCAGTTTATATGCCAATGTTTTTTATCATAGGTGGCATAATTTGGTATAAAACAAATTTAAATGTACAATACATAATTATTTAACCCTTTGAACGCCGATATAAATTTAGAATTTTTTTAGATTACCCTCATTTAAGGTGAAAAAATTCAAATGAAAATTCCTTAAAGCTAATTTTTTTATTCATTCCTAATGACTAATAACAGACACAAAAAATAAATTTTACAATAATGTAATACTTGCATTAAAATAATTATATTTTTTCATAACAATGGAATATATCAATAAAAATCAAATTCAGGTTACAGAGTAATCATACATGTGATGAAAAATATGAAAACATCATCATTATCGTCACTGTCAGTATAATTGTTTAAAAGAATATCATCTTCATCCACATCATTATAAGCACTAGAAAATGTAGCATTCAAAACTTTAGCAACAAAATCGTCATAATCAGAATCGTCTGGGTGATGAGCCATAATTATTACACAACAGAAAAGAAACAATAAAAACTTGATTATAACACAGAAAACATGGTAACAATAACTTTTTACAACTGTTTGTATAAGGAATGACAACGCAAGAACACTTTCCAAAGGCACAATGCGTGCTCCTCTGACAGTCGGTAATAGAGGATAGTATCGTCATCGGCATACAGACAGGAGTGGGAGAACAGCTGCCAGCAACAAAACAATTTATTGTTTAGCTACTGCGGCCAGCTGACAGCTGCAACTGGATTATTTGGTCAAGCCAGTACATTACTTAATATTGTGGCTTATATATTGAGCTTATAAACTTCAAAAACAGTAATAAAATATATTTTTATCGATCGGCGGATTATTCCATCTACAGCGTGCTAAGGGTTAAGTTGTACAAATACATGCCCATTCTTAAAGTAAAAGGCATATATACTGGAAGCCTATTTTTATTATTTATGGATTCAAGGACAAAGGTAAGGAATTTGACTTCTAGTTCTTAAGATACAGCCATTATGCAGAGCCTCTTTGAATCCCTTTAAAATAGTGTCTTTTTTAATTTTACGAGTTATTGGGTGGTCTCTGTTTAAAACACACATTAGATATGGACTAGTGGTGTGGGGAGGAACCTCAGGTTGCAAAAGAGGGATATAAGAGCATTATCAGGGCTAGGCTTCAGGGAAAGTTGTAGAGATGCATTTATAAGTCTGAAGATCATGACTGAAGTAAATTTCTACATAAAAGAAGTTCTAATGTATGCTGTTGGACAATCTTTGACACAAGGTAGAGATCTTCATGACAACATCCGATATAGCACAAGATACCACCTCCCAGCTCACATTGGCATGAAGGTGCATAACCTACTACCAGAGGAAATAAGACGTCTCTCTGTAGGAAGATTGAAGAATGCCCTTATGGATTGGTTAATCAGCAATCCATTCTACTCAGTAGCTGAGTTCCATGAAAGAAGACGATGAACCACTACTTGAATAATTTTGTTTTTGTTTAAATTACCTGACACCATTTCAATACGTATGTATCTGAAAATAAAGTGATTTTCTATTTGTACTCTCTAAGTTAAATTTTGACTTAAGTTATAACCGTTTTTGTGGTGCATTATATAAGAATATTATGATCTAACAAGGCTGTCAAACTTGAAATTTGTAATATTAGCATTGAAACATATTCTTGATGATTGATCCCAGGCCTTAGCTTCACTGGGAGGTGTGGAAAATTTCCAGATTTTCCGGGAGTGGTAACCCCCCATTTTGTCATCCTAGATATAGGAGAGAATTAATAAGGAAGGTACAAAGTTCTTTTGAAGTAAGTGTACAGACTTTAAGTCCACATCTATCCACAATATCAAAGGCTTTGGCTAAATTTGTGGAATACTAATAGGCACTTTTTGTTGTGACCCAATGAGTCATGGTATGAAACAACGTGTTGTTTATATTTTTATCTGTTCTGAAACCAAATTGCCTATCAATACAAAATTTATTAGAGTAGATATACAGATTTTGACACTGTTTTATAACATACCCATTGATTTAGCTTATCAGTTACTGATGCAAGTATAATGGGTCTGTAATTAGATCAATTTTAGTAAAATTGGAATTGTCATCAATTTCATTGAGCATAAGACTGCCAGTCTGTAAGCTTTAGGCGATCAGCAGGTTTCAACTGTGTCTAATCTGAACTTTATAGACATTAAGTCTCACTGAATAACATCGGTGGACTGTCGTGTTGGGTATGTTTAACTGAAGACTTGGTCGGACAATCAATGTTTTCATACTTCCGATGCAATATTGTTGGATTTCTTCAATTTTGTTATCATTTTTTTTATTAAACCAGCGACGAATTGCTTTAACATCTGGCAAATTTTGACTTCGTTACGTTACTTGAAATTGACGTTGCACACTAACAATCAATTCTTTGTATCATAGAACATACTGTGTCTTCATTTACGCCGTACACACTACTGGCGCCAAGCGTGTCAGTTATAATAGCGGTTACCATCGCACAGCTGTTCAGCGCATACCGAGATCAACGTCTCCTCCCTTGCTACACGGAAAACAAAACTTAATTTTTTCAACTTCAATTTGACGTTTAAATTGTTTAATTATCTTGAATAGCTTCTAAGTAACAGCCATTCAAAATCCAGGCATCATTTTTCAAAGTCTCTGTGTATAACTAATCTGATACAAAATTTAATTCTATTGGATCAGTAGCTTTTCACAACAAAAACACTAATATCAAATGTCCTAACAATTCCATTCTTTCTAACTTCCATATGAATAATATTAAGTAGAACATTAATTTATAATTGGAACCAGGATAAATTTCTGAAGCTGATTATTATAGTATTTAACACTTTTTACTAACTAAAAAATACATAATTTTCATTACAACCTCTGAATCACACATACAATAAGTTGGCTGTTTTATCTTTACTGCAAGTGACCACTTCTTTGAGTCAATAAATTTAATTTCAGCTTACATGGTACCATTATCAGGTCAGAAGGGTGTTTGGTAATTATGTACAAAACACGCACTGAAATAATTAAAAATTTATCTTGACCTTCATCTGTATGTTTCTGCCAATTGTGAACATGTTTTACTGGTGCTAGAATGTTGTGTTTATAGTTGTTTCCTACATCTTTAAAATACAGATGAAACATTTATGAGTCAAACTAAAGTGTTGTTTGCTCAAAAAAGAGATCTCTTGCAGTAAAAGTAAAATGAAGTCAATTAACGATGTGTTTGTTTATTTTCTATAGTCTAAACATCAATTGCATACAAGGATGAGGGAGAAAAACTATAATTCTTCATAAGATACAATAAATTAATTTATTTATAAATGATTTTCAATTTAAAAATCAACATGCACTATTATTATATAAAAAAGAAAATATCAACCAAGCAAACAAATATAATCTCAAATATTAAAATAAACTCACAGCCGTATTTTATTATAGTATGCAAATTGAGAAAAATTCAACTTGCATGATTTTTTAAAATCTATAAAACATGTGATATAATTATTGATTAATTATACATTTTTTCCAAAGTGATAGAAAGAAACCCAGAAATATTTTACACACAGATATTTATACACAAATAATAAAAAAATGTACATAAAATTATTTTGACATATACAGTAAATAGGTAACAAACAGGTATTTTAAAATGTTCTATGTAACTGTAAAAATTTCAGATTTTTTAAACTTAAAAATTAAACATTGTAAGCTAAAAAAATCTTTTTGGAAAACTATAGTTCTACTTAGATTATGTGAAACATTAGCACTCTAATTATTTTTAACATAAACTTTACGCTTAATAAAATATTGCTGAACATTTTTTCACTATACTTGTAATAGTTCAGATTTTCTTGGTTTTTCTCGATTTATTTATTGTATCTCTTATTTTGTGTTTTACATTCGCCACTATTGTACTAAACTTAAGGATTTTATGAACAATCCCCTTAAACTTTTTGGGGTTCTACAGTTAATTTATTACCATTTTCATGAGGTACGGTAAAAAACCATGGTTGATCGATTATGTGAAACATGCACATTACCACAAATCACTGCTATTAAAACAAAACTTTTAGCTAGAATTATAAATAAAACTGACTTGTTATAGCGCTGGCTAAGCAATACCATTTTATTGAAATGATATTTTTGTAATCAATTAGGACAAAAATACAAATAAAAGGCAAACTTTATGTAACAAAACTTATACTGATAAGGATAATAATTATTACAACACAGTGTGCTAAAATTAATACAACTTCATAACATTATTTCAATTTCTCTTGAACACACTTTGAGAAATTTGTAAGAGATTATATTTTTATAATTTGTGAAATAATTATTGTACAGTATTATGTTATTATAAGCCTTTTGCCATGTACATAACCTTGGGCTTGAAATGTTGATGATTGTTTAATTATTAACACATTGACTCCCACTGTCCTAAAACTGGTACATGAGTTGTTCTGCTGTGAAGGTGTTGTTAATCAAATACATCGCCACTACTGTTTTGAATTAACATAATGTTTTTGTACAAATTTGTTTCTCTCAGAAACAAGGAAGTGAGCTGCACAAATTATAAACAACGTAACTATAAAAACACCTAAAATTAGAAAAGTTGACAGGATTACGAAATTTGCCAATGCTACTTGCCAGGTTTTCAGAGCAACTTACTGGGCCGTCATGATGACGTACATGATGTGATGATGATACGATACATTTTGTCACGATGACGCACTACGTGCAATCATGATGACGCTGTAAAGGAATTCCGTACTCAATTTACTTGCTGTGGTATGCGTATAACGTGTTCCAGCAACATGTTGTTTTTGTCTCATGTCTTAAATGCTGGTTTCAGGTGCATGTTTGTGTTTTTGTTTTCAACTGTTGACTATGGTGTTTTTACCACAATTTTTCTGGAGCATTACATTTTTTCATGCTTAACCTTATCTTGTTGGATATGAACTGAAGAAAGCATATACAAGTTCTCATAAAAATGCGTTTTGTAACATTAACAATGGCTAATGACCGTAATCTTGTTATCCTTTCAAAACATCCTCAGTCAAAAATGCTTTAAACAAAGAACTTACATTTTTATTATAATAATATAAATGTTATTACTCACAATGAGATTTAGTGTAGTATGCTCATTTAAACAATCTTAATACCTGATTTGTTCCGAAGTAATGCTCAACATAAGGAATGTGTTAAAAACGAACAAACGTTACTCAAACTCAGAACAAAGTGATAATGGAACAAATTAATGTAAAAACTCTTTTGACTTGCCAATGAAAAGTGACGTTAGATACAATCAAGTCTCACCTTCAACAAATTGGTGTTACAAAAATTTAAAACCAATAAGATAATTAAATGGATGAGAGGTGGAAATGTAGCTTTTGTTACCAATTCTGGTACCTAAATTTGACCTTTATCACATTTTTACTGTGTCTCATATTTAATTCAAAGGACATTTTTTGTTGATCATTCACATTTTATCTTCAACACAATCCAAACCTGTGTAATGAAGAATTTCCTTTATTATTTGTACTTAATTTACCATGAGGTTGAGTTTCAAAACTCAAAAAAGTTCCCAAAATTGTTACCTATATTCATGGAGGGGTTTATTGATGAGGAAATGTCTCTTATTGCATGTTAAAGTGCTAAGCCATCTATTTGGCACTCTTTTCATTATTACTTTTAGAAGCTGCAGTTCCGTTTGGTTATCTTATAAATGACTATGTTTTGCCTAAGAGCTGAAAAGAGAAAAATTGGCACAATATTTTTGAAGTTGGCATTTTCATCACTCACATCAGTAATTAAAATGAAAATGTTTACTCCTAATTGTTTTTATTTTCAAGAAGATGATATTTTTGGAATAAAAAATACTAGTGTACCATAAAATTGTCATCAAGAATACTTTGAATATTCTCACATAAAATTTAATTTCAAGCTTTGACTGTCCAGGTGCAAAAGTTATGCGAGCAGAATTACACTGGTAAAAGTTTAGATTGTATCATACTTTATCAAGATTATTTGTATATTCTGAATGACTTTCGTGTAAACACTTCTGCCAACTCTACGCTGTTTTCCTTAGTATTTCAGTGTTCCCCGTGAAACAACTACACGCAAAATTTGGTATTGTCATGCTTTCCAAAAGGCAGCCCCTCAAAATTCAATGAATAAGTACATGCATTTATCAGAAACAACCTGTAGCTTTTGATAACAATGTTGGAAGAAAGTTCAGATAGCTCAACACTTTTTCAGCAATGCTGCCAACTACAGGAACACATACATAATTTTCCCTTCAGCAAACCCTCCTTATACCTCTCATATTTGTTGCTCAAATGTTGCCGAACTAAATGCTCGGTTAATGAACACAGAAAAATATGGACTAAACTTGTTACTACATATTCTAAACATTCACTAACATAACTCAAAATACTAATTTTTTCTCACTTATACACACTTATTAATAATACTACAGTTTAAAACATAAGGCAGCACAAAACAGACTTATAAGGATATACTAAAATTATGGTAAGTTTACTAGCAAAATGTACAACTTCAACTGAAAAATTTTAAACTTAAGAAACAATTTCATCACACCATGGAACATTATTGGGCAGTTATATGTTTACAAAAGCAATTTGGAAGTATAATTATCACAATACAATACAAGAATATTGAATAGTACACCATAAGGAAAACCCAAACAGTCTAATTATCAAAAATCATCTATAAATAATAGTTCATTACTGCATAATTACAGAACAAAATTTTTAAAACCATTTAAATGCCATTTAATACCTACAATAAAGCCCATTGCTTAGAAAACTATAAAATAATTTTAATGTACAAAAACATGTTTGAGAGTTCTCTTTATTGTGAAAAGAAGTTCACTATGCAGGAAAAAAAATCATTCTAAAATGCATAAAAGCTCAATTTTAAATACCAGCCCCAGAGGAGTCGCTAGAATGCTTTCACTATTTCCAGCAAGCATTATCATCTAAAGAGTTCAGAGAATTAAGATTGAAGGTGGTCATTAACTCTGGAACTGATGTGGTTAAGTTTTCAGAATAATACAGTGATTTTACAGTTTTGTTCATAAACATTCTTAAAAAATATATGAAGCACACAAAACGTGTAGTATACAGGGTGGCGCATATGTTTCCCCAAAAGAGAAATTGAAAGGCATTATAAGATAATTGTATAAAACACTTTTAGGCAAGAAAACAAATTCATTATATGAAATTACTTACATATTATCATACAATGCCATAGCACTTGTTCGAAATGTCCAACTTGATTTTGTATACACTTCATACAATGACTGAGAACAGAATCACAAATTTTTAGCAATAAAGGTTTATTGTCATTAACAAGTTCACATGCATTTCTAATTAGGTTTCTGAGTTCTTCAAGATTTTGCAGTTTTGAAGCATACAAAGTCTCCTTTATTACCTCACAGTGAAAAATCACATGGGGTCAGGTCTGGCGAGCATGCAGGCCAATCGATTGTACCACAGCGATCAATCCATTAATTAAACGTGTTATTTAAAAAATCTTGAACTCGGATACCGAAATGTGCTGGGGCACTATCTAGTTGCCAGATGAGCGAATGAATATTGAAAACAGAATTGTTTCTGAGCTCGGGAACTACTATTTCTGGCAGCAACCGTAAGTAACTTTCTGAGTTAACATTTCCTTGAAGATAATAAGGACCAATCAGTGCAGTACTCGAAATACTTCCCCATACCATAACACCAGGCACATTGAGTTCTACTTGGATTACATCCGACCAGTACATGGAGTTATGCAGATTAACGCGTCCATTTAGTTTGAAACATGCCTCATGACACCACAAAATTGATCACAAGAAATTTGGATCAGCCTCTGTGAGCGGATAGTAATTGTCTCACAGAATTTCAATCGCCTATCGGAATCATCCTTGTGAAGCGCTTGGAATAAAGATGGACGGTATGCTTAAATTTCAATTGCTTTAACATTCTTTGCATGCTTCTTAATATTTATAGTTCAGCAGATGCCTTACGAGTCGATTTACCGGGACTGACTACAAAAGCTTAAGCATCTACCTGCAGGTTTTCTTCGTTGTAAATTGATAGATGTTTCGAGTCTCTGCAGACAATTTGTATGTGAAGCAGCCATGATCTCTGTAAATTGTGGTAACCACCTGTTTTACCTACTAGGAATTTATAGATCACCAGGAGGTCCAGCAGAGTCATCAATAGAATCAATATCTAATATTCTTGACTATGCGCAAACACAATCAAAATCAGTAATTGTTATGGGGGACATAAATATTGATAGACTGGATGAAGACCATGCGGACACCAGAAGACTTGAAGAGGAATTACTGACCCATAATATAAGAAGACTCCCCTTACCTGCAACTAGAATTACGGCCATGACTTCTACTTCAATAGATTGTATTTGTACTAATATAGATGACCAGCTAATCCAATTCTCGGTTTCTGAAACAGGACTCTCTGACCATACTGCGCAAAACACTTACCTTAACTTACATATCAGAAAACAAGATAACTCTGCCCTCAATATATAAGAGAAATTACTCTCAGGACAACTTAAACTCCCTAAAGCGAATCCTTCAACAAGAAGATTGGATTACTGTATACAGCAGTGCTGATATTGACATTTCTTATAACAACTTCCAAAGAATAATCAGAGGTACTCTTGAAGAAATATGCCCAAAGAAAAAATCAAGATCAAAAGCAAATCACAAGCCCAAAACTATATTCGATCAGTTAGCAAACCGACTAAAACAGAGCTACCTAGAAGCATTAAACAAGTTTAGGATTTCAGGGAAACCAGAAGACAAACTTGACATGATTCAAAGAAAGCAAAATTATGACTTACATTTAAGGAAACTTAGACAAAATTCTACTACAGAATACATTGACTCTGCACATAACAAGTCCCGAGCTCTGTGGGAAGTTATCAATTCAGAAAGGAAAAATAAGAAGACAACAGATATGGAAATTGATGACTATAGATATTAACGGAAAACCAGAAAACCAACCTGATAAACTAGCATCCTACTTCAACACCTTCTTTTCTGAAATAGCAGACAAAACCTTACAAAAACCTCAAAGCTCTAAAAAACCTCATATCACCTAAAAACTCCTCCTAGTCAACATACTTGTATGTTTCATTTTACCGAAATCACACCTACAACAGTTATAGATGTAATACATTCCTTGAAACCATCACTATCCTGTGGAATAGATGAAATTCCAGCTAAATTTGTAAAAAACACTGTGCCCTGGAACTTGTTGTGCCGCTGACCTACCTAATAAATAAATCTTTAGTACAGGGAAAATTCCCTTCATCCCTAAAACAATCAAGAATCTTTCCTAAGCATAAATCAGGATCCAAGACAGATATTGCCAACTTCAGACCAATATCAAACATCTCAACTTTTGCAAAAATATTTGAAAAAATAGTACTTTCTCAGCTGATGTCTCATCTTAAAAACCACAGTCTCATTACCAACAATCAGCACGGTTTCCTTGAGGGTAGGTCTACAATCACTGCCTTAACAGATATAACTGAATATATTATTGACCAGCTAGAAGACTCAAATTATGTATCAGCAATTCTCCTCGACTATTCGAAAGCATTTGACTGCCTTGGACATGAGTTAATACTACAGAAGCTCGAATCTCTTGGAGTGGCACACAGAGAATTGGATTGGTTTAAGACCTATTTAATAGGCCGGACTCAAAGAGTGGAAGTACAGCAAATTCAAAACAACATAAAAAGCTCAGTTACATCAAAGCCACTGCCAGTCAAAAGGGGTGTACCTCAAGGATCAATTCTTGGTCCAGTCTTGTTCATCCTTTTAACTAATGACTTTCCTAAATTCATAAATGACAGCACTGAGAACAAATGTGTCATGTATGCTGACGATACTACTGTAATAGTGAAAAATAAACTATCTCAAGACCTTTCTGATGACATAAACACAACCCTTAACAAAGCAATTGAATATGCTGACAAAAATGACCTAAAAATAAATCCTAAAAAGTCCATACAATTAAATTTTAGCCGTAGGACAGAACCTGTACCACATGTACCCAACATAAAATTGGAACAGGAAGCACGACTATTAGGAATGACAATAGACTCTGATCTAGCTTGGACAAGTCACATCAACAAACTTTGTAGCCAGATTGGGACAGGGATATACGTAGTCAGACGTATGCAAATGTTGGGAGGCCCTGAACATCGCTAGAACAGCCTACTAAGCACTAGTTGAAGCCCACATTCGATATGGTCTAGTCCTATGGGGAGGCACATCTGAAGGAAACCTCAAAAGGGTTTTAGTATTACAAAAAAGAGCCATACGAATCCTGGCTAATCTACAACCAAGGGAGAGCTGCCGTGAAGCATTTAAAGCTCTCTCAAAATACGGGACAGTGGTGGCATTATACATTGAAGCTGTTACTCTTCATGTTGACAACCTTGATCTACCTAGATGTGATGCCATCCATAGCTACAGTACTCGACAAGCAAGAAACTACTATCTGCCAACCCACCGCACCACATTCTATACAAAAAAAAACCATCTTACATTGGACGTCAACTATTCAACTCCCTACCAAGACAATTCGAAGGTCTTAGAGGAAGGACCCTGAAACACCAGCTTCAACAGTGGCTTGAACAAAATCCTTTCTACAACCTCAAGGAGTACTTTGAAGCTGCAAGAAGACAAAAATACCGATGCTTGACTTGTATTTTATATGTTTATTCTCTGTACATTTGATTTGACACATATTCTGTTCTTAATGATCATGAATAAAGTATATCTGTATCTGTATCTGTATCTGTTGATCGTGGACAACTGCAGGTTTTCTTCGTTGTAAATTGGTCGTGGACAACTGCAGGTTTTCTTTGTTGTAAATTGATCGTGGACAACCACTTCAGGGCATTTATAAAGATTCCTGTGTTTACAAATTTCTTATTTAACTTCTGCATATACTGTTGAGTGGGTATCGCGACACCTGGATATTTACCACTAAATTCTTCAATTATTATAGCAGTATTTTTATTATGTTTCCAGCACAACTGAAGGATGTAAACATTTTAAAAACAAACACAAACAAATAACAGATGCAAAGAGCGTCACTTTACACTAGCTACTGGAATAGATAACAATGAACTTACTCCGTGTTTCTGCAAACTTAACATTTTATTTCTACATGAAAGCCCCAACCTTAAACTATTTAACATAGTTTCCACCGATGTTCAAACACTTGTCGTGGCGGGTGATCAATTTATTTGTATCCTCTTCGTAGAAGGTTCCCGCCAATGAATGTAGCCACGACCACGGCAGTTTTCATTTCATCATCGGTTTCAAAACATTGGCCGCCTAGCTCACACTTCATGTGCAGGAACAAGTGGTAGACAGACGGTGCCGAGTCCGAGCTGTAGGACGGGTGATAGAACTACTCTCAACAAAATTGTCAAATTGTCGCCTTAGTTTTCGTAGGGTTTCGCAATACCTTGCCTCATTAATTGTTTCACCTATTGGGAGAAAGCCAATCAGCAAAACACCTTTCCAATCCCAAAAGACAGTGCAGATGATTTTTTTGTGTGCAGACATTGTTGTCTTAAATCTTTGTTTCTTCAGAGATTGCGTGTGTTACAACTCCATTGACTGCTGTTTGGATTCCGGTGTGACATGATGGACCCAAGTTTAATCACTTGTCGCAATTTTTTTTAAAAATTCCTCACCATCATCACTGTACCATGTTAGAAAAGTCAAAGCACTCCCGAGTCTCGGTTTTGTGCACGTCAGTGAGCATTTTTGGAACCTATCAGGAACACATCTTGCGATAACCTAAGCGATCCGTAACAATTCCGTACAATGAAATGTGTGAAATTTGTTGGAAATCGTCAGATAGCATTGTCATAGTGAAACATCTGTTCTCTTTGAATTTTTCGTCAACTGCCCTTACCAGATCATCGGTGACGAGAGAAGGATAACCGCTCCGATTCTCATTATGCACATTTGTTCGACCGCCATTGAACATTCTAACCCAATTTCTCACCATTCCTTTACTCATCATGTTTTCCCTGCAAACATTTCAAAGTTGACGATAAATTTCAGCAGGTTTCACACTACTTGCATTCAAAAATCTTATTACAGACCAAATCTCGCAATCGGCAGGACCATTAATTGTCTTAAACATAAAAAAAAAAAACTGAAAACACAACGTAGAATAAATTAAATAACATGAGTCGATAGCCAATGAACAAGGACAACTAGTGTGCATGCACGCAACACCGATTGCAGCGCTACAGAGGCAGTAGAATGAAACCTTACTTTCTGAAAACGCCTCATAAACAAAATTTTAGTTTTCAAATAAAGTTTTTATTCTCTTCAATGGAACAAAAGATAATACAAATTGCAAATATAATAATATTTACTGTTTCTTTATGAAGAAAATGCTTGAAATTCAAATGTGCCAGCAAAGACAAAGTAGGAGTATGTCACACTATGCATTACTTACTTGGGCTTCACTAAACTTTCAAGTCTATAATGTGACATGTACCGCCTATGGCCCATGTTAAAATGTCATATGATTGTACTCAGTCTGCTTAAAAATATTTTTACTCTGCGATATTCTCATAGCCGTCACAGTTATCCTATTAGATCAACGCGAAAATGTTTTCTAACGCTGAGCCAAATTCCACGAAGTGACTTGTACAATCAGTGAACTTGATTGTTTGCCTATCAAAATTTAAAGTTTACAGGTCACTTCGTTTTCAAGATATTGTGCAAACAAGATAGCAATACCTTAGAGTAATAGACTTTGCTAACACTCAGATAATAAAAAGGTTACATTGAAACCATTGAAATAAAAACTATGCATACTTATTTAGATGTATTTCTTGCAATAAACTTTTTTCCCTGATTCAATTTGGTTCATATTTGAGATGTGATAATCTATTTAAAGGAAAAAGTTTTTAATAAATCTGAATCATTATCAGTTCATAATGATATCAATAGCACTTCATATTTGAATATTTTTAATTTGCCAGAAAAATACTGTGTGGCATTTTGTCACTGGATAAATTACTTATCATTTTCAGAACAATAACTTTCTTCCTGCAAAATATCTCTAACTAAACTTTAATGACACGGATCAGCCATATTAAGTAACAATAATACTAAAAACCACACTAAAACAGCTGTGCAACACGTGAAATGTACTTTTTTAATTGTAACAATTAACTGGCTAGTGGTGATATACAGTAGCTACAACACTACAGTAGGGGCCACAAAAGAGTACAGTTGGTACAACACATCAACTGGCACCTGGCACGGCATGACACAGACCATAGTTACAGTATTGTACTGTACAAAGCTCAAACTAAGGTAGTTAATTGATTAGATCAGTCATCGATGACTGGGTTCCAAGGGCACATGCCAAAAAGGCTCCTTCGTCAATTGCACTCTCTAGTGGTCCCTACTGTAATTCATGTATTTAGTTATTACAGTCCTTTTGCACAGTAACCTAAAGAATTAGCTGATACATGCTGAACGAAATACATTGAGGTGTAGCTGAGTAATACTATTAAAAAATCATATATTGAAAATTACGAATTTATTAGATGTAATACACACTGATGAGTGTGAGTGAGTGATATTCTATTCATATCAGTTCCAGTGTTAAAGAGAGAAAACAATAAATTAAATATTATACAAGAAGTTTAATAAAAACTATTATTTGGTGTAATAAAAATAATTTTTACATTGTTTGAAGGAAAGAAAAGAACTTAAATTGCATCATAAACAGAAGATGTTTAAAGCATTTTTAAAAATAAAGAATACATAGCAAACCACCATTAACAATTTTAACAAGATGTTAAAACATGTAACATTACATTCTGTTTGCAATGCATTAAAAATTGACAAAAAATCTTCTGGAAGCTCTTTAAAAGTTTAATTTAAAATATTTGCAGACCTGAGCATTTTGTACATTAATTGTACTCATCTTGGGGAAGCATTTTCTTCCATGTTTTACTTAGATAGGTATTACATGACCTTAGTTCCACCTTTGATTTTCATGATCACAAAAACTAATTTTAAGGAAATAAAATGTTTTCCATGCCCTTAGTTTTGCTCTTTGAAACATTATATTATATATTAATGGACCTTCAATACTTTACTAGATGTAGAAAGATGTAGATTTTTATTTAACTAGGAAAACAATATTCCTGAAGTTGAATTTGTTATCAGCAACTGTTTGGAAATAATTAAGAAAAAACAGTCGTTTTGATCATCCACATAGTGGTCATATTCATACAATGGTTCTGTTGTACATTTTTGGTACTGAATGTTAAGTCTGCGTGATGCAAAAATGTTGAGGTTTTTTAATGTTCTCAACATGACCTTAGCAAATTATACTTGTTCACAATATTAAATGTATTTGTTTGAATAGGGTTTTTTCAAAGAGACTGTATCAATTTTACTATTCTCTAACAAAACTACCAATTAGTAAAGAACAGCTCTAAGTTTGCGAACAGTATTTGTAACGATATTGAGAATTATATAAATTAATTTGGTTGCAGAAAAATGCACATTGTAATGGAATGTTATGTTTAAATTCTAAACATATAGATTTATGTTCTTTTAAGACCGGATACTGTTATTGAGACAGAGGGGTACAAAAACTCCCTTCATTGAAGTATTTGTGAGGATTATTCTGCGAAGGAAATCATGGCTGTGGAATGGAGGAGGAGTGTTCCACGTGCAAGTGGTAGATGAACTGTGGCTCAGTATGACCACTACAGCAAGTTTATACAACATAGAAGGAACTGGACAAGTCGGAGATGACCTAAAACCAATTGTATCTACGTAATGCCCAATGCTTAAGAGGGCACCAAATTAATAAGTGTGTAATTAAAAGCCAACATATTTTTTATAATTCTCTTATTGCTTTTTATAATTCTTCTACCAATGGGGATGGAGTGTAATTATATAATCATCCAAGTATTACGTGATGAATATTAAATAAATAAGAGTATTAATATATGAATAAGGTACAGTGATGTTACTATTTAAGATCTACTGTTTATGACAGGTGTAATTAATGTTCCAATAACCGTTTAGAACAGAATCTTTTAGATGTAATCATGGTAGTTCGAGTCTTGGTTTTATTAGTAGGCTGAAGTCCAATTTCTTATGCCAAAAACGCATCACGTCACCACCCTGACATCTTTATGTCAAGATGATAAAGGAAAACTGATTCTCAAATTCGAAGTTATAAAACTGCTTATTTTGAAGTTAGTATATTCACTAATGCAAATTCATAAGCTAGCTGGTTAACTAAATAGCCATTTTTTTCTT
The DNA here is from genome assembly GCF_021130785.1 of Homalodisca vitripennis. Lineage (NCBI taxonomy): Eukaryota > Metazoa > Arthropoda > Insecta > Hemiptera > Cicadellidae > Homalodisca > Homalodisca vitripennis. The sequence goes on from NC_060214.1 coordinate 40,746,222, forward strand.
TCGGTTTCCACCAAAAACTAACTAGCAAGAATTTTAACCTATAAGTCCAACGTATAGCTTCTGATTTGTGAGCTCGCACTAAAACAAATTATATAAATTTTAAAATTGCACTGCATAACAAATAAACACGGTTTTAATCCAACTGCATTTTATCCAATTTGATAAAAATGGTAAAATCTAGACTAAGATCATAACCTAAAAATTAAATAACATTTCAGATTGAATAGAATTATTTAGAGTGTAACCATTTTATCAGAATACAACTGCTGACCAACCTACCTGGAATACTAATTCCAAAACAACAACTCACTTTTAATTATGTCCAGTATATCTTCTAAAAGTTCCTTCTTATGCCCACCACTCATCATAAGTGTGACGGCTTCCACCCTTTGTTTAGGGGTCATTTGTGATACAAGCACAAACTTTACAACGTCCGTAGTGATACTTCCGATGATTGGGTATTTGTATCCGACATCCAGCGCCCAGTCGTACACGACACAACACGTTTTATAGTTCAGGCTGTGGTTCATCACGACAGAGAGGATCTTGGAGGTCAGTTCTGGCACTAGGAAACGATCACACGCCACGATAAGTTCCAGTAACGTCCTTATGTCCTTCGGCAAGATACACTCACAGTAGGTATCAATGATTCGAGAAAAGTAAGTGACGCAATCTGCAGAGATATCAGTCAACCTCACCTCAGTTTGTTCTGATTCTTTAAAACCACCACGAAACATCGCCTCGAACATTGGTGAGTTGTTGCAGAGGGTTGATTTGTTTGCAGATACTGTTGAGCCGTCATCAAGCACAAATGTGATTGTTCCCTCTTTCCGCAAACTCCCAACATTGCAGTGGGAGCAGATCTCCATGGTTTTTTGTGGGTTAGCCACTTCCAATGTCTTGAAGAGTGCGTGTAGACTCGCCACTGGCGTCATTATTGTTGTTTCCAAACGCATCCATTAAATAGTTGATCGCTTTCTGTTTGAAAAGCAACCTTAACAACAGTTCCCGTTGACTGCAACCAAAAATCACCACGTTATTTAGTAACAAATGTTTATTTCATACAATACCTTAAAAATCATTCTATAATTTATGTGAGATTCTACAACTAATAAACTCTCCAATTATAATAATATAGATTCAGGTAATACATCAGAATGTGATTTTTCCATCTCTATGTAATCCGATCAAGTTTGGAAAATTACTTTAAAGAAAACATTGTGCGAATATTTTTAAGATTTAATGATAAAGAGAATACACTATTAACATTGTAATAATAAATTTGATTAGTTTTCATATTTTGATTTTGATTTAGAACACATTTTGTAATGCTCTGACACATAAATGTACATGTAAATCAAGAGAATGAAGCAATGCATGGCTTTGACAGTCTTATGGTAATATCCAAATAAGCAAACCAATGACTGCCAAATCTACATGATGAAGGGATGATATTTACTTTAGAAGGCTATCTGATCAGGTTAATTGAAATGAATCATGTTATTATTTACCAAATATTAAGTTTCAAACCACTTAAATATTTAAAATACATAGTAAAATGTCCATGTTATCACAGCCCAACATAGGTCAAAATCTAATCTGTTACAACATACATTTCTACTTTAATGACAAATATTAAGATAAAACAGCAAACACAGAAACAAATAGGTCTCTACTAACTTTTTCTCTTTCATCCTCTTAACTTCAAAATGATCCCCCTCCACATACCTACCCAATCTTGCCCCATTCTGATTCTGTTCTACACAGCCATTGATAATTGTGTATAGCTGAAATTTACAATAATACCAGCCTTACCAGAGAAATCTCAAAGATTCTAGTGCCTATGACAGTTCCAAAGCCCAAACATGAAAAAAAAAACATGTAAAAAAATAAGTTTCCACATCAAAGCAAATTTCAGTGCGCGAGTGAATTTTCGTTAGAGGAGGACACCTGGACAAGTCTTTGACTGTGAGCTATATTGCTACACAGCTACACAGAGCTATATTGTCTATTGTTGTCTGTCAGCCAGGTCACCTGCCAAGACATAGCTGGTCGTTCCCTGCTGTTTTGCAGCTTCATGAAAATTGCTTGTCACTTAGTAGGCCTACTGTATCATTTTTGTTTTTATTTTAATTATTCATTTACTGTACGTATTTGTTGGTTAGTGTGGTTTTCTGTATAAGAATAGAATAGAATAATGTTTATTGTCATTGTACAAAATGCATTGACAAAGTCATAAATACACCTAAGTGGCATAGTCAAAAGATGGAATAATGGAAACACTTGTGTTAACTCCAGGGAAAAAGTTCACAGCCAGCAAAAGAAATTATTTTTTCTTTCTCTCTAGTGAGAAAGTTTAAGCTTAATGAAGCTATTGACCTAAACTCTAAACCACAAAAATAAGTATAGCAAAAACAGCGGCAGCAAAAGTTTGTAAAGAAAAGAAAGATCTAGACATCTTGGATGAAGCAATATACACATTCTATACACCAAAAAGACTGAAAGAAATAACATTTTCATATTGAAGTTTTTGATAAATGTGCCATAAGAAGAACAATTTACAATGTTTATTAAACCGAGCATACACTTCCTTCCATAAATTACTACAAAATAAATTTTTAAATAACAAGATTTAAATTTCAAAGGTAGTGTAATAGGTATTAAATCAATTTAAAGAATTAGGATTCAAATGGAAGATAGTTGAAAACGACAGAAAATTAGATTGTACGGAATGACAGGAGTTAAGAGGATCGACAATTTGAAAAAAATAAATCAGTTGTGTAAATATGGAAGAATGTTATGTTTTGTTAACACATGTCACTCATAAAGGTTGGTGTTGTGATGTCTTTGAGAGTTAAAAAACTAATTTAAGATTGGGTACACATTGGACTTTGATAAAGCGTGCTGTGAACCCCATCGGGCACATGATTGTTTAATTTTTAAGGTAAATTAATGTTTTAGGTGCCTCTTGAGGTACATAGAAAAAATATATTGAAATAATTTTTTTGTGAAAAATTGCAAATCCTATATACACTTCTTGTTATGCTTAGACTGAAAGTAAAAAAAACCATTACGGTTTTTTGCTATTATAATTGAAAAATTCGACGGCAAATAAAAAAGTCTGGAAATAAGCCATCGCCGTGAACGTGTTAAACTACTCATAGCCTTTAAATGGTTACAAATTGTAAAAATCACAACTGTATAAAAATCTTCCAATGAAAAGATGTACTTTACTTTGTAAGAATCCAATTGAAACAGCTGTTGACCCACCTGATGACGTGAGGTATTGTCAGTGATACTGATAGTTTGACAGGATCCTCAGCCTTAAGCAACCTGTACGTCATCTCGCCCTCTCCGAGCCCGGTTTGTGATATCTCCGCCACACGGCATAGGACTCGTGTTCCCTCGTCCAGCAAACGTTCGCACTCCGCACAACACTCGTGGTTCGGCCGGCACAAGCGACAGTGCACTGTCAGCACAAACTGGTCATCCAACAGCTGACGGTAGTAGTTCTTGTTCCTGTCAGCATAGATCAAGCTTCACTAAAAATTCTATATGCAATGGAATACAATATGCAGGAAACCATTGAAATTTCTTTATTCAGTCTAGTTCTCTAAGAACTAGACTGAATATAAGGAAGACCACATTCTACCTTTCAAATATTTTGTATCTTCTGTCTTGATCCAGCTCTATTTTTACTACTCTCCTCAGAATTGAACACCCTGTGCAGTCATCTGTGACTTCAGAACACCTAAACTTTCTATGAACAGAGTACTTTCACTTAAGCAAAATGATCAAGTTGGCTAAAAACCACTTAGGGTAACTGATAAATTTCCTGTTTTTTCATTTGTGAATTATCCCTTATAAATGCAACAGTCCCTTAGTTAAAAGCATCAGCTGCATTATAAATTGATGTAGGCAAAAGCATATCAATCCAGTTATGCCAAGTGACGCCATGGATGCAGATCACAAGAGAATGATGATCCCCATCTTCTTAGATCAATGCAACACATCAAGACAAGTCAACTTAATCGTGACTTGTAAGGATTAGATCCAGGACATTTTGACCTCGATGGAGGTCAGACAGATTTAAATAATCTAAGACTCTTGAGAAAGCTTATACTAGCCTTGCCATAAAATTTACACCCAGGAGCAAAGAAGCAGTCATAACTCAGAACATTAAAGTCACCCATCATCAAAATATTATATTTTATGAATTCTATTTACCTCTACATAGTTTCAAGGTGTAAGTGTTTAGGACATTACGACAAGCTGATGGGAGAGGCAATTGTAGAATCAGAAAACGGCCCGGGCATCATGCTAGCAGATTTCATGCTAGAAGAAGTCTATGCCTCGAAGTTCCTCGGTATATACCTAGATCGAGGGTTGATATGGAATACACACATTGATTCGGTTTGCGTAAGATTGTTTTCAGGCATTTCTGTTTTGAGGTCCCTAGCCAAATACTACATACGTCTCAAGTACTGATGGCGTATTATGGCCTGATTTATCCACACCTTTCTTACGGATTGATTTTGTGGGGGATGTGCGCAAACAATCAATTTTTAAGAGCATTCAAGTAGCAAAAGAAAGCAATTAGAATAATCACAAAAATAAATTTCAGGGAATCCTGCAAACAAGCTTTCAAACAATATTGCAGCTGTTGACTCTGCCAAGTCTCTACATTTTGCAAACAATTCTGTTCTGTAAGTTAAGATGTGCCCTGATAAGGGGCCGAGACATACATGAGTATGAGACCAAAGGCAGAGACAGCTACCGAACTGAAAGACACAGAATGGTTGCTTATGAGCACTTGCCCTCAAAGGCTGGTGTTCATTTAATCAACAGATTGCCAGATTCTATCCAAAGCGCCCCAACGCCCAAAGGGTTAAATATTTGCCTCAAATGCTTTTAGTGTCAAAGGTATTTTATAATGTCAGCGAATTTATGGCACACAACTGGGAGACCGATCATTTACAAGACTGACCCCGACGTTGGAAGTGGATAGAATTGGCGTATGAATGAGACTGAAAGAATGCAAAAACTGTATGTAAGAATGGATATTGTGGTATAAATGGCAAAATTATTTTAATTTAAATTTCTAGACATTTGCTATACATGTTAACATGTTTTCGTAATAAATAATTTGACTTTGACTTAGACTTCTGAATTGCACAAATCCTTGCCTCTTAATATTCCAATTTCAACCAAGTCAGGTTTCCTGAAAGAAAATAAACCTTTGTTCATAGCAAGTAAGCCACCAGCCACCTTAAAAACTGGAGGCATGGTCAGATTACAGCCATGTTTTGTACAGGGAAAAAATAATGGAGCTAGTACCAGTACCTGTCAAGGATAAAATATCTTATCAGATTTGGTCCAGAGACCACTGCCATTCTGGTATTGGTATTGAACTATGGACCACATTAATACTTAATCACAGTGGAAGCCTCCTTCAATAGTTTTATAGACCCATATTTGTGGATATTATGTCCAGAGCGCATTCTTAATGGACACTTTAAAACAACTCCAGGCTTTTAAGGCCAAATTCCTGGACTTCTGCAACAGTCATGTAAAAAGATTGTAGCTGCTTGCTTTAGTCTTTAGCTTATTTATATTATGTTATTCATTTTGCAATTTTATATTTGTTATTTTATAATACTTATTGAATTTTTGTTTGCTAGCATAGTAAAGTCTATTAATAGTTAGAAGCTTCTATTGTCCAGTATTGAAGTTATCAATTCCAAATCTAGATTAAGCAAATTAATGTTTGTAAATAGAATTACTATGGACTGACACTCGCTATAAAATTATTAAGTAATTAGTGAATACCTGTATTAATGTATGAAAATAAAATAAAAATATTGTAAAAAAGGTTTTTTATATAATTTTTAAACATTTTTCTACATTTTACACGGAATTAGACCACTGTGCAGTGACTCAACATACTATACTGTACTATAATATACAGAAGCCAACAGAGCAACGACTGCAACAACTTAAATTACTGACCGCAACCGTAACTATATAACTATAGAACTGTAGCAATAACCTAACCTAATTCTAGCGATGATACTAGTAGAGGCTGCCTTTTTGGATCTATATTCCAATATGTTTTAAAAGTTCCATTGTAATAGATTTTACCAATTTATTTTTTAGTTTATATATAAATAATCTGCAGCTATACGTATGGAAGTCCTAAGACAATCATCTGAGTGTTGAGTCAGCAGCAGAATTGTCAAGATTATGGCGTTTAAGGACAATTCGATAGGTCTACTCTACTGCGGGAGATGACTGTTGGAGTTGGTGGGGTTTGTTCTCTAACCTCAGAGGTTCTTGCTAACCTCAACAAGGGTGTGCCACCCGACTACTTTGACTGGTGAGGTTGGCTCAGAGCTGGCCTCCCCACTAAGTGCAATTTATAGGCCTCTTGATCTAAGAGAACAAAAAAAAGGTTGAAGACTGTACACTTACCCTGCTATGGCACACAGCAGAAGGCCGGCTTTCGGGTTAGCTTCTCTGACAAGGCTGATGTAGTCGATCAGTGTAGAGATCGTCAGTTTGGCCACCAGGTCAGTGATCGGGATGTGAACATAGTAGGTAATATGGTGCAGGAATATGAGGATCATCTCTTCCTCCTTCACATCACTCACCTCTTCCTCCATCTACAACATATTATTTTATTGTTCCTTGTTGAAATTATGCTTGTCAAAATACAATATCAACAGTAAAAATGTTAAACTTTAATCTGTCATTCTCTAACACGCAAAATTAGATGTTTTATTTCAGTAGAGAAATTAAAAGCACTCAGAGATCAAGAAATTTCAAAACAAAGAAAGGATCTGAAGAATTGGAAATTACCTTCATCTCCTCCTGAGTCATACTGACATCGTCGTCTGGCTGAGTGGGTGTACACTCGAGCTCGTCTTCACTGAGACACAGGGGCGAGTAGACACTGGCGGGGGAGGCAGGGGGTGAACAGTCGGAGAGGGGGGACCACTGCCCCGCCCCCCGTCCAGGAGGACTTAGCCCGGAGTAGCAGGGGGATACGCTGCCCGCCTGAGGCTCAGGTAGTGCCAAACACTTATCGTGGGCTCGACCATGCCTTATTACGTACTCTGCCAAACTCTTGATTAGAGCTGGTACTAGCCCGTTTACCAGAAGAATCTGAAAGATAGAATAAATTAACAAACACACCATAAAAAAAATTAATTTTAATTTAAGAAATGCAAGACCCAGTAAAAGCTTTAGATTTTTAAAATTTGATTGCAATCCCAAAAAAATCAGATGATCTCAGTTGTAGGTTCCATTTGCAGTCATGTATAGCTTCATACCAGATCAACTACAGATGCATTCCATATATGAAGTAAGTTATGTGAGGCAGTGAGTAGTCTGTTCGCTCACTCATTAAGAAATATGAAGAGATTAATATTCTTGCTTGGAATCAGACACTGTGCACTGTGTACTGTGCAGTTAAGCAGTTTCAATTCTTAAAAATATAAATGCTTCTGTAATATTGTAAAGATAAATCAAAGGACTCCATTTCATCAGTTTAATCATAAGTTTAACTTATCTTGGATTTTATTTGACCCTTACAACATTTTGAGATCAAGCAAGGGAACCAATATAAAAAAAATTATAAATATTATTTTTGCGGGCATATTGATATAGGAATGTACAAAAACAGTAAAAATTAATCAGAACACTTAAAATTGTAGTATATTTAAAGATTATTTACATTTTTACAAACGGATTTCCAGACATTTAGCAGCTGTGAAGTGGGTTGCACTTTTTACTCTATTAGTGCTTTTCTATAAAACAAAATCTACAAATAAAGTGCTTAAAACTAAATATGACACTCACTTTACATACCTCCTCATGTACTTTTAATAAATTGTATTTTTTGAAAATGTCCATAAAACCAAATGCTGTCAGTTGATGTGTAAGTTTTAAACATTTGGAAAACTGGAAATTGGCACTGATAGGAATAAGCCAAGATAAAGTTAAATTTTTTAATAAGATAGATCCTTATGGTCAAAATAAGACTTTTTGAGTTCATTCATGTGTTCAGAAATGTATCCTCTGAGAAAAAAAAAAACAAAACTCAGAGTATTGAATTCAGCTTTAAAACAAGAAATGAGGACAGTGTTAAGTTTTTAGGCCTGTTCGTGCAATCTAATGTTAAGTGAAACATTCATGTTGAAACTCTATGTAAAAAGGTTTCTAAAGGTATTTTTATGCTTAGAAAACTTAAATCTTTTGTAAGCGTAGATGTGTTGAAAGCTGTTTACTTTGCCCATATTCAAAGTCATTTATCTTACGGAATTATTGTGTGGGGGCATTTTGGTAATGTAAGAAGACTATTTTTATTACAGAAGAGAGCAGATAGAGTAATGTTTAATGTTAGTAGTAGGACGCACTGTAAGCCATTGTTTAAGCAACTTGGTATTTTAACTATTATTTCTCTATACATTTTAGACTGTTTATTATATATCAAAACTAATTTAGATACAATTCCTACAAATAATTCTATTCATAGTCATTTTACCAGACAAAACAATTTCCTTAGAGTAAATCAGTGCAATTTTCAAACAACTATAAACAGTTTTTGTGAATTTGGTCTGAGGCTTTATAATATGCTACCATACAATGTTAAATCGCTCAATGTAAAACATTTAAAAAATGAAATTAGATCTATTTTATGTGATATTGTGTATACAATGTCAAAGAATTTGTTAATTTCTTAAAAACAAAAAATGTTTAGATAGATATTTGTGTATGTGAACATATTTTATATTTGTATTTTATAGTATGCTGTACGCAAATGATGCGCATGACACTATTCTCTGTATTATTTGTACATTTTATGAATAAAGAATCTTTTGACTTTTGACTTTAGAAAAAAAAGAAGAAAAAAAAACAGTATCTCAAAGTTAGGAAGAGAATGTTATTTTTTCCACAGTGTCCAAAATCATCCATTTACAATGACAACATTTTGTCATTCAGGATTTTGTTAGGTAAGGTAAGAAATTAGTAAAAAAAAGTTATTAAGTTTGGTTGGTTTTGAGGATTTTCTGATTTTTATTCCAGAATAGAAAAATGAATTTAAACCATTTCAAGATAAAGAAATAAGACAAACAATTACTTAAAGTGAAGGTGGGTACATATGTAGAACTCTCCATGAGCAACCATCAACTACCACTGCTTGTTGGTCCACTGTAGAACACATAAAATTTCAAATTCATTTTAAGAACCTTGTGACAGGAAAATTTTGCAAGAGTCAGTTGAAAACAACTGGAACAAGTAAGTGGTAGTCAGACGGTGCAAAATCCGGGCTGTAGGGCGGGCGATTGAACTACTCCCAAAGAAATTGTCGAACCAATGTTTGGGTGTCACCAACGGTATGGGGCCGAGCATTGTCATGGAGCAACACAATTCCGTTACTGAACATTCCTCTCCGTTTGTTTTTAATTACCCGTCTTAGTTTTCTTAAGGTTTCACAATACCTTGTCGCATTAATGGTTTCACCTCTCAGGAGGAAATCAATCAGCAAAACACCTTTCTGATCCCAAAAGACAAACTTTTTGCGCAGACATTGTCGTCTTCAATTTTTGTTTCTTCGGGGATTGCATGTGTCGCCACTCCATTGACTGCTGTTTGGATTCTGGTGTGACATGCAGAACCCAAGTTTCACCACCTGTCACAATTTTGTTTGAAAAAGTCAAAGCACTTCCGAGTCTCTTGGTTTTGTGCACGTCTGTGAGCATTTTTGGAACTTATCCGAAACACAGTTTGCGATAACCTAAGCGGTACGTAACAGTTTCGTACAAAACAGTATGTGAAACTGGTTTGAATTATCAGATAGCGTTGTCATAGTGAAACGTCTGTTCTCTTGGATTTTTTTGTCAACTTCCCTTACCAGATCATCAGTAACGAGAGAAGGCCGATTGCTTCGATTCTCATCATGCACATTTGTTCGACCGCCATTAAACATTCTAACCCTCACCATTCCTTCACTCATCACGTCTTCCCTGTAAACATCTCCAAGTTGACGATAAATTTCAGCCTGTTTCACATTCCTTGCATTCAAAAATATTGTTACAGAATGAATCTCATAATCGGCGGGATCACTAATTGTCTTAAAACATTTTGAACGTTCAGAGAAAACTGAAAACACAACGTAGAACAACTAAAATGGCTTGAGTCGATAGCCAGTGAACAAGGACGACTAGTGCGCATGCGCGGTACACCAATTGCAGCACTACGGCGGCAGTAGAATGAAACTGTACTTACTTTCTGAATACGCCTCGTACTTAAATCAACTTTGTGGTAATAAGTACACCACCTTTAGAGGAAAAATTTGTACTTTTAGCCTGACTTTAATAGGTTGTTGTAGCTCCCAAAGGTTGCATTTCTGGTTCATACAAGATAAAAGTTTAGTATAACCATGTAGAATTCCGCAACATCAATTCTGGAACATTCTATAGTGCAACTTTACTAACCTCTAAACTGGACTTGTCATACAGGAAGTAGGTCAGGGCCTGAAACGCCTTAGACCTGATGACCTTGCTCTTGGTAATCTGTAAAAGTTGAACTAGAAGTTCTAAGCCTCTTTCGCAGTTGCGGATATGGGCTCTACCAATGGAATCTTGACACAGGAGGAAGAATATCATCGCAAGCCCTGCAAATCATGAAGCGGTTCTTATCACTGTTTTATTAAGTTAAAATGTAATTTATTCTTCTACAATTCCTCCATAATATGAGGCCATACATTCTTTTTGACATGTGTTCTTGATAAAGGTTTCTTTTTGTAGGTGACAATAAGGCAAACTCAAAATGGCACCGGAAATATAATTCACTTAAACTTGAAGTGCTCATACATGTGCAAAGCCTACATAATTCAGTGTGAAGCCACTGGTAACTACTAGTAGACTATAAACTATTAACTGACTGTGAGTAGATACTTTGTGGTTTAGAAATATGCAGCTACAAAAAGGGCTTGTAATGGTCTAGGAGGTTTTGACTCTAAAATAACTCTTATAACTGTTTTATTCAGTTAAAATGTATTTTATTCTTCTATAATTCCTCCATAATATGAGGCCATACATTAAAATTGAATGGAAGTATGAAAATTAAGCAGTTATACATAATGGATTAGTAAAGTTGTTTAAATAATGTTATGAAAGGTAAATGTGAAAAACAACTTCTTTGCACTGAAAAATTCTACAATTATTTTACAAATTGAAATTCTTTTAAAATGAACAAATGTTTGAAAAAGAAATACTGGAAGTTTCTGATGGTATGCAGAAATGTGGGTATTAAAATACCATTTCTAAGTTTCATTATAAACCTTACAATTTATTTTTATAGAGTACACCAAGCTTTACATTTCTTTGTTGTTGTTTATCTGCAATCTTGACATTGTTGTATTACAAACTTACTCAATGACTTGCATCAGTAGCATAACTAAGAGGAGCAATCAAACTTGCTTGAGATACAGCAGTTAAATATTTTACTTTGAATTAAGTCTATCGAATTCATTTAAATTTTATTCAAATTTATTCTACACCTCCCAGTGTGATGTCTCTTCAACCAGATAACCCCCCAATCACAAAGTAAAGTCCTAATTACACGAAAGGCTTGCATAAACCACACAATTACACTTACACTTTGCTTATGTCAACACAATCATTTATTTGAATTTCACTTAGTAGATTTATTCATTAGGAATACGTAGATAACATATTTATTGCCATTTAAATTTTGCTTGATTGTTAAAAACTTAATAGAAACAAGGTCTACAAGAATAACTATGAGAGCGAACAGTACCAATGACGTACAATCAGTTTCATTACTGTACATATGAGTTGATGAGCAGTTACAGGATTAAAGCTTTTGATTTTTAAAGTTTTAGCTTCTTGTTCTCTGGTTGGGACATTTTAAATGATATAACATTAATTCTTTCATACTTTGTATTATAGAGGTTATATGGCATGGGGAAAACATATGCCAGTTAAAAGGACTGAGATAAATATTGGTTTATGAAGGTAAATTAAAATGATTAATTTATACACGGTGGTACTGAGGATGTTTAAAAATAAAATCAACACATCAAAATTACCAATTTAATATTGGCAATTAAGTGGCCGCTGCAACTCAGTTACTTTCCTGAGAAATGATAACAAAATATTCAAGCCAAACACTTTTATAAAAGCCACATGTTCTATGCACACTTACAGTGATCAACTCCATTGTTGAGTTTGGCCACCACAAGCTCCACCAGCCCATCCTTGACCAACTGCAGACGAGAGATTTCCAAGCAGCTGAGATTGTATAGACAGAGGTTAGCAGTGGGGTCACCCACCTCTTGTACCAGCAGCGAGAGATCTGCTCGGCCTCCTTGAGCCTTGGTAGAACAACAAACATTATAAGGAACCTAAATTTGTGGTTCACCTTTTAGGACTTTTGAAAACCTAAGGCAAGATTCAAATCTATCTATATGCTGATTAATACTTGATCAACTGTAGAAAAAAAGATTTCCAGGCAGCTGAGACTGAATAAGCAGAGGTCACCCACCTCTTGTACCAGCAGCGAGAGATTTAAGGCAAGATTCAAATCTATCTACATGCTAATTAATACTTGATCATATAATTAGATTGCCATTCATTTGCAGTTACAGGGCTATCAAATAGTAAACTTACTTGTACAAAAACCAGTCTTTATTTTTTAACAATCTCAGGTATGCGATTCTTCCATATGCAGTAGTCAAAATCAGTTGATTGAACCATGAAATAGTTTATTTCAATGATGTTTAAAATAGTTTTTAGTTCTAGTTACAAATAATTTCAACCACTGCTTTGACATTAAAACATTAATTTCATGTTCATTTTGTACATAGATATATTACAGCACAAAGAACAATGTTTAGTAATTATAAATTACAATTATTGTGAGATGTTGACATATCTCAAGTGCGTATTTCGAGTTTAGTATATCTGACGAATGAGAATAACACTGAATCCAGGGTTATTATTAGCTAATAAAAATAAATGCAACTTCTTATTCTTCCAGAACATTTATGAATTCAAACTTGTTAATTGGAAAAGGTGCAAACAATGTGGGGTCAAAAAATTATGTTTTCTTGTCCTATTGTTATGGTTGTATAACCAATTCTTAACTACATATAATTTTTAAGTCTAAAATAAAAGTTTAGTTTTTCAATACTAAAAATCTTCCAAATGTTGAGCGAATTTTGAAGTTTGTTGAAACAAACTTTAGAGTATTGATTTGGATTTTCAAAATTACATGGCTCAAGTGTTATTTTATGCAAGAGGCCACTAAGTTTTTTATCAGTTCACACGGGAACATTCTTTTAGATAAATTAATAAGCGTATAGACTGCAACAAATAGTTTATTTCAATAATTTTCTGAATACATTTGATCAACTTCAGCCTTAATGTATGTTAAACCAACAGTATTGTCGCATTGATGATGTTAAAACCTCAACTTCAACCTAAATTTATGTTAAACCAACAGTATTGTTGCGTTGATGATGTGAGAACCTATCAGATTTTCAGATTAGTAACATTCACGTTAAAAGAATTCTACTTTATTAACAAAATAAAACTATAAAAGAGATAACTCCTTGAGCTATGCCAGAAATAACATTATTGTTAGTTGGTAATTAAAAGCTTATAGTCATATTATAAAACTACTATCAAAATATGTTAAAACACCAACCTGAACAGCTATTCCACTTGATTTCAATGATTTTGTGAAGGTGGCCAAAGCTTTTATAACTGCGCTTTTTACATCACAATCATTTGTAGACAAGTGGACAGCGACAGCTTTGACTACCTCTGCTTTCAGCATATCCAACCGATACTTTGGCACCTCCCAGAGCAACCTAAATGTTTAACAAAAATGTTAGACATACTGCAAAAACAAGGAGAATAGTCTAAAGTTTCAAGTTTATGATGTGCGAATATTGAGTTCAACTCCATTTCACCTGGTCTGCTTAGTCAGTGTCGGAAATCTGACGCTGTCACAAGACTTGGCTGCTCCTGGAATTTGGAGTCATCTGTCTGAAGAGATCCAAAAAAGTTAGTAACAAAAACTTTCTGACGCTGCACTAAAAAGGAAGGTAAAATGAAGCTGACCTCAACATTCACTCAACAATAAAATCTTCCCACCATAGCTACATTATGTGTAGAAAACTGTTGTCCCACCGTGCTCATGTCTAAAACATGATAGTGCACTCAATTGTGCACCTGATGATACTATAACAATACCTATTCGTCTACATTGCACTTGATTTCATAGATTAGGTGTCTCTGATGTCGAAACGATGCAAAGAGTTTGTTTTAAACTTATTTGTCACCGACTTTTTTCGATCTCTTCAGATGTACATTGACTCCAGATTCCAGGAGCCAAGTCTGTGTCAGCATCGGATTTCAGATGCTGCACGTAAGAGGAAGGTGAACTGGAGCTAAACTCAACTTTTTACCAGTACCATCTACCTAATACTTTATCGACTCTCCCTCTTATTCTGCTTTATAAGATTCTTGTACATGCCAGAGGACAGAATACTTAAAGGCTTGGCCGTTATATTAAAAAAAACTGTTTAAAAAGTATAAAAATGGTTTTAAAAAATTATCTAAATTTGATCACCACGAAAAAATAACAGACACTTCAATTTTTCAATGTTCCCCATATTCACCCCCTTGGTAACACTCTGCTAGACATTTCCTCCTTGTCTGAATTACTGCTAAAGAAGACAGCCTTAGATATGTCTATTTTCTGCAAGTTGATATTCTTTTTATTTATTACTGTAAAAATAATTTAAATTATTCGTGATTCAGTTACATTGTAGATTTCATTGTTCTACTTATGTTTGTTTAGTTTATGGTTGTTAACTATTTTTTACTTATTGGTCACAACAGTTATTACTTGTTCAATAAGTTTTGTAACTCAGTTTGTTGATATTTTCAGTTGTCTAGTCTTTTGTCACCATAATTTATAATATTATTTGTTGCCTTGCATTGTTGACAGTTTTTAATATTTGTTGTTGTTTGCTTGTTTATTTGTAGATAGTGCAGTATTGTTTTTAGGGTTTCATAATTCATTTTATGTTATATAAATAAAGTACAATGATGTACAGTATTTATATATATATATATATATATATATATATATATATATATATATATATATATATATAAGAAGTTTTTAAGCCAGGATCATCTTGGACACTTCTTTGTATTTTTTTTTTTTACTCAGATTTGTCGTATTACTTGTTTGTAATAAATGTGTAAAATACTGTAGAACCATAAATAAATAAATCCTAAATACAAAAATGGATTTAATTCTATATACAGGATTTAAGGGAAGACTTGTAAAACAAATTTAGAATAAACAGAGCAAATACTATGTATTTTTATGAGATTTCTTAACAAATAACTTGTAAACCTCACATTTTTTAAAGAGATGTTTATGAAAGAAAAACTTGTAAATATTTCTGGGATTCCAAACTTGTAACTGTGTATTAAAGATCTCTTTAATATACTTTAATTTTAGTACAATATATTTATAAACTTTATTTCATAAAATGATAAAACCTACTAAAATATGATGTACAAAAATCACACTTATTATTATTGTTTAGATTTTATTTTTTCCTTATATTTGTCTCATAAGATTATTGTCACCTATAAAATTTGACATATGTTCCTTTTTAGATTATCAAGAGATTCTTCGTGGAGTCTATTGGAAGATGAGTCACAAACTGCAAAAAGAGCAATCTTTGTGTTTTGTGTTGATGTGCAGATAAGCATTAGATAAGTTTTCAAGCCCCTGGATATTGGAATAGTAATTATATAATTTTTTCCTAACCTGAAAATGAATCTATGATTCCATTCTTACGAATAAAAAATGTGCTACTACCTGAGAGTTCGAATTGCCATCTGCTGGGTGCTAGGGGTAGAACTACTGTTCAATACGGACACCAACACTGGAACAATGTGATGTTCATGGAACTTTTCAGCTATTTTATAGTTCTGCGTTAAGTTTCCAATCAGCCTGCATGCACGACTTTGGATACTTTCCTGGTTCAGGTTTTTTAGAATTCCAATAATTATTGGAATCCCTCCATAAGCAACAACCTAAAAACATAATTGGTATTATAAACTTTATTTTTTTGTATAAAATTATTATATAGTAACATGAAACATAAAAACAACTGTTTTTTTGTGCATTATGCTTTTGAAAGTTAGTGCACATTCTAAAAGATATCCTAAAAAGTAACAACTTTACCTCAATAACATGTTTATTTACTTTTATTGACTTTTAGTGCACGTTCTTGTCTATCTTTATTTTGTTTAATTTATTGTGTATGAATGAAACATCCTCATTTTAAAAAACAGAAGTTTTTAACTTAACCTCTTCAGATTAGATTCTTTATTTTGGTTCATTGTAAATGGAGGGAACATTTGAAAAAGTTACTGAAATTTTACTACCATTCAGTGGTACAAAGGAATTCAGTGATTAGAACCAGATTGTAGATCTCATAGCATATTGTTACTGATTTCTTGTGCATTGATATTGTTTGAACAATGTCAAATTTCTAAAATAATGCTGTTTCTGTCAAAATTCTTCCATTGTCAAATATAAACTTTAAACAAAGGATATTGATATTTCCATTGCTAAGTTTAAGTAAGCCAAAACTCTAATTTGTATTCTGCTATCTGTAATCTTCTATTTTAAATGAAAATCTGTTTAAAACATAATTATTACAAATATTATGTGTGTTTATTGCTTTCAACATGGACTATTTTAAATATGGCTCTTATTATAATATTCATCTACAATTAATTTATTTACTAATGAATTTTATCTTTATTTGTTTCAGGTTTATCATAGTAGTTTTATATTTATCACTAGTATTCATTGGCCATGGTAAAATGGTGCTCCCTAGATGTTAAATAAAAATAAATAAATAAACAAGTTATGTATTTTAGTACCCCTAAATACAAAAGAACACTAATTTTTTGGAACTTCCAAATCGACCCACCCTATGCTTATTCAAATCTGAGAATGATATTTTTACCATTATATTTATTCTTATCTAAATTCTACTAAAAACTAAAGAACATTTTCAAAATGTTGACTATTCTTTTTTAATACAGCTGTAGATACAGTTCGAAGACTTTAGCTGCGCGCGTGACCTTGAGTGTGTGGTAATAGGCGGGAGGGGGCGGGGTAGCATTATGCGCTGCGTCCCGAAAACATTTCCTATGACTCATGGGTAAAACCCTCCTTTCAGGAATCGTATTGACCCAAATAACTCATCACACTCACTACAATCAGTCTGTTTTGTGACAGTACTGATTTTTTGTGGAATTAAATAATAAGAGAATACCAAATAATAGGGCTTACCCTTGTTTTTCAGTTGTTATAGTGTTGTTTAACGTGTTTTTAAAAATAACGTATTTGTCAATACTACTCTGCAAATCGAAATCGTGAGTTTAAAGAGATTGTTGCGCCTTCATCTCAGCTGCTAGCACGTAAACGCAACCACACAGATAGTGTTTATTTGTTGAAATAGTAGTATTAGGACCCTACCCTCCAACTGTACAAAAAGCAAACACACTGAATTCTATTTCCTCCTGTTTGATTACTATTCATTACAGTATTTTATTTACGGTTAAAATAAAAAATTTATTTATATCAACATTAAATTCATATGCAGTATAACTATTAAAACTGTTTTATTTAAATGTACAGGCCAGTGTTGATGGAGGGTTAAATTTTATGTTATGTAACCAATTTCAAGGTTACATCTCTGTAATTTGTAGTGTAAATAAATTAGTTGATTCTGTAAAAATAATGGTAAAGCTATTCTCTATATTCAGTTTTTAGAGCCTATTGCTACGTTAACAAATATAGGCTACAGGGTAAAATGCATTGCATATCAATTTTCGTTAAAGGATATTAAGCAAATCATTAAACAAGCATTATACTTATGCTGACTTCATTAGCATATTGGTTACTATGAAGGATAAACTAAAAACTAGATTTTGCGATCAGTAGGTCTAGTTAAACTTACCTGTTCTCGACATTCTTCTTGCAAGCAACAGTTTGCTAAAATACTTAAAGATACATTAAGTATTTTTTCATTTGGCTTGGTTAGAATTTTAACAATACGTTTCAAGCCTCCTTTGTCTCGTAAAAGCTTGATGCCTTCATCTTCTTTGATTACATCTGTTCTAATTTGGACTAATAACTTGTAAATCGACTGAGATGATGAACATTTTTCTAATTGATTAATAAGTTTTATTATACCCACTGAGTGTCCAGTTTTTGACATTTCAATTAACCTATGTCACTTTTCACTGCTGAAAAAGAATAGCCTAACCTACTTATCCTTGAAACCAATATTTTCTTGCACTTGATGAACAAATGCCTACATTATCTTCACAAAGAAAGCTATAACCCCCCCTAAACACAAACACATTTGTATTATTTAAAATAATAGCCGTTAACAAATTAAGTTAGAAAAATATTTAAATGTCACTATATACGAACTTTTGTGAACAAAGCGTTTTGAGGTTATGATTTACAAGAAACAAAATTTAGGGAACGACGTGTAATTATGAGTTTATAGCAACTAAATTTATAATTATTGAAAGTTTTCAAACCATTAATTTGCCGTATCTGTAGAAATTTATTAATAAGTAGAAATTTGTACTTAAAATTAGCAGCAGACGAAACGAAATATATCCAATATCCGGTTTCTTGATGCTATATCCGGTTTCAGTTTTTGGTGTAAAGCTTTAGTTTCCAATATAAGATTACAAAAGGTACAAATAGTAATTAAAAAGCAGGCCTAAATTATATTATTAATGACTTCTAAAAAGGCATACGGTTAAAATTAACAGAATGCATAGAACAGAATCACTTATCTTATTGAAAATACTTCTTGTAAAATTAAAATTGAAATCGGAAATGTTTATTGGTTTACCACATAATAGAGTCAAGAACGAATGAGACCACTTATTTAATTAAACAAACGTATATATTAATACAACTTTATACAAGAGAATAGTAATTTATCAATCTGCTGAACGTGTCAAAAAAATCTGTAATGGTACCACCTTAAAAGAAATGCATTTTTATTTCCTTCAAAAAAATTACTAATTTAAAGCTTATGCACTCTGGCGGTTCATTCCATTCATTGCAGAGCTTGACACAGATATGATAAGTGGTTCTAAAAGTTAGTGTTATGTTATTTTTTCACGAATGTAGTAGCCATGAATTTTCTGTGGCACAATATACTTAGATTTTTACGGACGTATTTGACTGGGTAAAGGACGTGTATTTATGAAAAGGTTAAGACACTGTGGTGTTGGGAAAGTGGCTTGGAGGAAGAAAGACGCAGTTTACTAAAAACTGTAGATAATGCTCTTTTTAGAGTCTAAATTTGAAGTTAGTTTGTACACATTTCCAACCCCACATTTCAACTGCATAGGTTAAAATGGGTATACCATTATTTCATAATGTACTGTAATCTTCATGCTGTATGCCTTCCAACGTTGGGAACGCACCCAAACGTGTCGATGATACTGAATTATTTAAATAATAATAATCGTTTAATACAAAATTAATTGAAAATTTGGCTGGATCCGGACCACTTCGATCCTCTCGCTGGCTACGTCCTTGACTCTATGACAGACGCACTCAACGCAAAACTGTGTAAAATCAACATTCTATGAACGAAATTTTTAAGATGCACACTTCTCCATGTCTATTCTGACGACAATTCGTAGAGAGACAGCCTTTTATTCATGCTCAAAGAGACACTCCGTCTGGTCTGTAATAAGACTTTTTTCTGATAAATACACATATTGGGGATTTTCGCCTTCGAGAAGCCCCTGATTAAATCCAAAGTTTGCTTTTATTCCTTGAATGATTTGATGAAAATCTGTAAATGAATCATCTTTATAAGGACTGAGAACTGTACTTGTAGAAAAGGAGTCACAGTTATACATTTGTTATCTGGCTCAATCGTCCTCTGAAAAAATTCGCTTTAGTGAGGAAATTGTCTAAACTCCAGGATAAACTACCGGTGGACCAGCTAGTATACGAGACAAAAATGAGACTTTGTGATTGATGTAGGTTCTGTAGGTGAATTATTTGTTTAGAAAGACAAGACCTGGAGCAAATTAGATTTAGACGAATTATACTTGGAGTTTTTATATTTTGATATAAGAGGGAAATTAACAGCTTCAGTAAAAATGATCCCACCCACTATCACATCTATAACCCTACCCTCCCCTAATTCGGTAAAATGCAAACCATGCCATGTGAAGCGATCGTTTTCTAATATTCGTAAGTGATACGAATCTGACGTAATAATATTCATAAACCAAATCCTTAACATCCCTATTAACCTTGAAAATAAGCTAATTTAATATTGGAGATTCAAATACTCTGGGACTTCTTATTATTATAACATTGATATTATCAAGAGTTTTAGTTAAACTCTCGTACCATTGGAGGACGCTATCACAGCGATCGTAATTCTGTTTGTTTCTGTCATAATGACGAAGTAGTAGTTTCAAAGCAGTTATTCGTTAAATACAAATTTAACAATTTATGGATTAATTGATTAAGACGGATTATTTCAATCGATTAAAAATAATATTACTGTTGCACAGTTCCATTTTATTATAAAATATAATTCAGTTTACTGAATATTGAACTGCCGCTTTTATCAGATTTGTTCGTTCATTCCTTATTTACAAAGCCGTGGATCTAGTGGGCGTAGTGTTTTTACAAATCAAATTTTGAGGTTAAGTGGTTAAGTTTGATATCCTGCAAGGAATCCCTACAATAGATTATTGATAAGAAACTATCGGTTAAGTTGAAATGTGTTATCCTTAGTTATGGACAGTGACATGACATTTGATGAATTTGAAACAGATGAAATCGAGTTGAATAGTGAGTTATTTTGTGATCTGAAACCTGTCAGTGGAGTAACTTGGATTAATGATGAAGACAATGATGAAACTGAGTTGGGTTTCCACAGAGTTAACTCTGACCAAATTATTTACCAAACGAAAAAGAAGAGGTTTAAAATGATAGGAAAATATGTTATGGGCGATATGTTAGGAGAGGGAAGTTATGCTAAAGTGAAAGAGATGTTGGACACTGAAACTTTATGTAGACGTGCTGTTAAAATTTTGAAGAAGAGGAAATTAAGGAGGATACCAAATGGAGAAGAGAATGTTAAAAGGTAATTTGATGTTTGTAATGTTCAGCCTACTATGTAGCATATACTGAAAAGCTAGAATTCAACACGGAGTTGGATAGTCCTATACATCCAGAGGAATTGTTACACGTACTAAGTATACTGAGTTGGTTGGGTAGTCCTTTACACCCAGAATTAGGCATAAGCTAGAATTATTAGGTTAAAATCAGTTGGAGGTAGCGTTGTGATTAGGATTAACATTTGGGTAGCTCAATGTTGTTTGTTTGCTGCTTGTTACGATACAGACTGCAGTATAATAAGCAGCCACCATCACAATTGAATCATCTTTATTTATGGTTATCTAAACTACCAAAACCAAAATGTCGAACCATATTACTTTATAGGTATATTACAAATTATGAGTGTGTAAATAAAATATAAACAGTAATATGTTTAATCTCTATTTGATAAACTTATATACTTATTTCTGTTTTAACATTTTTCTGTATAGTCTCTGGGTAGGGTCCAATAAGCGGACCCGATTTTTTATATCGAAATTGGCAAACGATATTACTTAATCATAACCATCGATATAATCAATCGATACTGATTAATTATTTTTAACAATTAACTCAAATAATCTATATGAACAGCTGTAAACACTTTCAAATTTAATACAATTAAGGTAATATTTTAAATTTCACATAAGTAACATTGTGTATTAAAAATGGCTGTCAATCTTAGGAAGCTTCACAAAATTGCTTTAAAAGACGATAAAACATGTTTTTATGGCTTCAGAATGTTGGGTTAGTACCCTAAGAATCCATTATGTAATATTTGTGGAAAGGTAACAAATGTAACTGTCAGAGGAGCTAACATGGTCGTCTTCAGATGCAAAAAAGAAGGTAATGGTGGACACAACTTTAGTAAAAACGTTTTCGTTCTGTTTCATTTAGTTAAAGTTATGAGTTTCCCTGATTTTGGTTATGTTCATTTATTATTTGTTACATCATTAAATTCACATTTTAATTTAAAACATATGATTGTTATTACTTTTATATCGATTGATAGTCTATGATTCGATATGCAAATATTAGGTATCGAATACTAGGTATCGATGATTATATTCTTCGATATAAAAAACCTATATCTAAAAAGGTAAAAATGTATAGATGAATAAAAACTATCTAGGCTATGTATAATAACAAACAAAACAGTTTAACATTTAGGTACTTTTTACTTTTCTAAAGAATAAACATGTTTGACAATTTGTGACACAAATAATGCATGTTCATCGTTATCGTACTCGTGGCTATTACTCATATAGCCTACCATATAGGTACAAATGGTTTTTTGTTTGAATTAATATTGAACAATATTGTTATTCAATACATAAAAAAGAGTTTGTAATAATTATAACCATAAATATCTATGATTAGAATTTTGTTTTCGATAGTTTAGGTATTTTGAATTAATAATTTGGTTTCCTGATTCAATTTTGGTGGTGGTCGTTTGCTAGTAGCAGGGTTACAATTTATTTACATTATAGTATAGGCTAATTCACGAAGGTTCAATTAACCAAAATGTATTTTGTTATAGCCTATTACTCCTTTTAGGACCAACTATGCCAAGAGTTAGTATCATTCCTACCTATCATTAGTACCTATCATCAGGTTGTATTTTTGGCTAAACTGATCAACCACAATATATTTAAACGCAATTTTACAATAATTGACACAAATAGTATAATTAATTAACAAACTTTAACACATGTGAAATTACAAATAACATTAACAAATGGAAAGACAGTCGTGGGACTGATCGACAGAAGTGACTTCTTCTTATAACAGGCTGTTAATATATATCTTAAAAAAGGTTTCCTAGTTATTAAATGGTTATTTTTTATATTTTAAAATAATATGAGACACTGCATTCTTTAACATAAAAACATATTATTTTTTCTGTTAATTTTATTCATATTTTTGTAATATTTTTGTATATGTTATATATTAAAATAATCACTGACTTTTAAATAGTAAAGTAATAAATATTTATACATTTTTTACTGTTACTGTTTATATTAGTTTCTATAATTTTATCAATATCATTTTCACTACAATCTTGTATTTTCAAAATAAATTACTTCATTTTAATTATCATTATATTTAAAAAATAAAAGTATGGGTTTATGATAACTGAAGTAAGAAATAAACATTCTGGAATAACATTTTGTTAAATATCTTGTAAACACAGCATCTATTCTTGTTCCATATCTCGTTGTTATTATGTTTTTAACTTTTAACATTGTTTAATTTAATTTATCTTTTAAAAATTCAATAATGGTTTTGATGTTTTTTCAGCAAAATTTGTTTTAAAATCTGTTTTAACGTAATTAATTTTTTAAGTGAATGTAAGATAAGCCCAATGTAATTGAGTAAAAGTTATAACTATAATCAGCAGAAAGCCTATTTTCTTCTAGTATTAAAATACACCACAGCTTTGTTAGCTAGAAAAGATCTAATCAATTTATTTTTAATCTTCTAAACATATGTCCAGAGCCTGCAAAAAGTAGTTACTTCAACAAGAAATGACAGTAACCTTTTATATCACGGCTGGACAGCCAGTGAACAGAAAGGAGAAACTCACTGACATCAAAATGGCCACGATAGTCCCGCCCCTAGCGGCTACAGAGTGAGCATGCGTGATGCATGAAATCCGTGACATGAAAAAACAATTTTTTCCCCATGCAAATCATACGTCCATAGCCCGCCAAAAGAAGTAGTAGTCACTTCAATAACTTTGAAACAAACAATATAACAAAAATTATCAAAAATAGCAATATAAAACCAGGAAGTAAAATAAAAACAATAATTATGGAAATTGAAGCATGCGGGTATGTCAAAGTATTTGTGTCTTTTATTGAATGTGGCCAAGTGTACAAGTTTGTGCGCAGGTGCGTGTGCGTGTGGTGTTTTAGCACACAATTCATTCTTTACATGACACTAACTTAAGCTTCTTCTTAGTCCAAGGAAGAACGCTATTGATTTTAAGGTCATAATATCAAAGGGCAAACCATCTGTCTGTTTGTCCTCCCATCTATCTGTCTGTGCAATAACTGGTAAAATGTTTCTAAATAGTTTTGTATACATGTGTTGACGTGTTGTATATGGGTTTCTCTTGATACAAGGTAAAAGCTATATTTTTTGGGGGCCTAAAAATAAAATGGTAGTCTTATCTATGCTTGTTACATTCTGTCAGGTCCTTTGATACTCAGTTGTGTTATTTTATTGCTTAATAAGTGTGCAGTAATTGTTTGTGTTTTAAAAGACTAAGAGTGACAGTTTAGGAAAAAAATATATATGCACTTTGCAGATGGTTTAAAAATCAACAAAAACGAAGTCTTGCTGGAAGTAAAAATACAATATCTATAATTGTCCATAGAATTTATTAAACCAAAATTTTGAAATATGAATGGTAGTTATTAATCTAGATGTAAGTAAGTTAACATTATGTTATGGAGTCTGCATAGTAACAGCTAAGGCAAAGTGTTAAAGATTCATTTACGAGGTATGGCTATTAAATAACGGGACTGATATTGTAAAAAAATTTATTTTCATTTTAAACATAATTACTTATTATCACCTTCAATATACACCCCTTCTCTATCCCTGCAACGCTCCATGCGAATTTTCCATTGTTGGAAACAATGCTGAAAGTCATGTTCTGTCAACTCTTTCAGGAGTCTTGCCGCTTTTTCTTGAACAGCTTCTACGGATTCAAATCTCGTACCTTTCAATGCAGATTTCACCTTAGGGAAAAGATAAAAGTCGCATGGTGCTAGGTCTGGCGAGTAAGGTGGATGTTCTAACACTGGGATGCTGTACTTGGTCAGGAACCGCTTGACAGATAACGCGGAATGAGCTGGCACATTGTCTTGGTGCAAAATCCATGATTTGTCCTTCCACATATCGGGTCGTTTTTTTCTCACTCTTTCACGTAGTTTATTAAGTACCTCAAGATAGTAATGTTGATTAATTGTTTGACCTTCAGGAACCCAGTGAAGGTACACAATCCCACGAATGTCGAAAAAAACAATCATCATTGCTTTAAATTTTGACTTGCTCATTCTTGCTTTTTTGGCTCTCGGTGAAGTTGAGGTCTTTCAATGCATGGATTGGCGCTTCGTTTCCGGATCATAAATAAAAAACCACGATTCATCACATGTTATTATTCTTTCCAATAAATTAGGGTCTATTTCAATGGCATTCAAAGTGTCAGTACAAACATTTTTATGAGCTGCTTGTTGATCAATCGTAAGAATTTTTGGTACCATTTTTGCACACACTTTTCGCATGTTCAAATTGTCATGTAAAATTTGCAGTACACATTCTTTATCAATGCCTACAGATTCAGCAACTGCACGAATGCTTAATCGTCGGTCAGACCGAATCAAATTAGCAACTTTTTCGACATTGTCTTCCGTTTTTGATGTTGAAGGACGACCTGGCCCCGAATCATCTTCCACGTCTTGTCGACCATCTTGAAAACGCTTAAACCATTCAAAAACACGAGTCCGCGATAAACATTCACTGACATACACGTTTTTTTAGTAAATTATAGGTTTCGGTAGCGGTTTTTTCCAAGTTTAACGTGAAATTTAATAACAATTCGTTGCTCTATTATTACACTAATCATTTTTCCGGCAAAACAAAATAACAACACTTACATAAATGAAGGTTATGACACAACGATGTTGTTTACAGAAACGAGACTAACTGCATTCTGAAGAGGAAGTCTCAAACTACACAGCTGTTGGTCATTGTTGGTTGGCGCATGCGCACTCGTTCCACTGCAGTGTCAGTCCCGTTATTTAATAGCCATACCTCTTATACTGTGATGTTGTATTTATGTTTGTCCTAACTTAACTCCTTTATATACACTTCTTTGTTATTTATGGTTACTGTACTGTAACATTATAGTTTAAGCTAACTTTCCCTACATTTTTACTAGTTCTTGTTTTTGTTTTATAAAATTAAGTATAATCGCCTAAATACACACATTTTATCTCGTTTTTACTAAGATAGTAAACATTTAAAAAATGTTATTGACTATTTTTTTTTAACTTATAGAGAAATTCAACTGTTGAAGAGGTTAAAACACAAGAATGTGATTCAACTAGTGGACGTAATGTATAATGACGAGAAGCAGAAGATGTACATAGTGATGGAATTTTGCGTGGGCGGCCTTCAAGACATGCTGGAGAGCACTCCTCACAAGAAGTTTCCAGAGTGGCAGGCACACGGGTGAGATTCCAATATCTTTCTCTGTTTAACGATAGGGTGGCAGGCACAAGGGTGAGATTCCAGTATCTTTCTCTGTTTAATGATAGAGTGGCAGGCACATGGGTGAGATTCCAGTATCTTTCTCTGTTTAATGATAAGTTACTTGTGAATTATCAGATTAGCTTATATAGCCTTTACATGGTGAGACTTTTGAGTGTTCCCCATCTTTACAATTCTTTATATTGGGTTGGGGGTTTTCAACTTTAATGACATCTTTTAATTGAGTGCACCAACATTTGTTTAAAAAAAAAAACAATCCAAACCTGTTTACAAATATTTATTGGCCTTCCTGAGAATTGAACCGTGACCTTCAGTTAGAGAGCTGTGAAAGTCATAAATATCATCAGCCAACCTTAAACTGAATAGAACATTTTGAGTATTATTCATCTAAAAGAAAACCATTGTTCTTAAACCAGTTGGAGGCTTCTGAAATGATATATTGTGTAATTAAATTAAGCTCATTAAAATTTTTGCCTATAGTTAAAAAAGTTGTGTTATAAGCATACATGATCGTCGTACCTAAGACTGAAAAGTGTAGGTCATTAATACATATGAGAAACAGTACTGGGCCAAGTATCGACCCCTGAGGTACTCCATATTTCACTGCAGCCTCCTCAGCCATATATCATCAACGCATACTTTTTGTTTCCTAATATTTCAAAAATGAAATGTATATATTGCCAAAACCATAAAAAGATAATCTGAAAGTGAGATCATCTACATCCACACACAATTAAAATCCCTGCTCAGGTCACGCAATGTGGCCTGGACAAAAGCCTTTTCCTCAAAAGCTTGAGAAATTTCCCTTACCAACAATGTGTCCAAGGCTTGAATTTCTTTCTCTGAAAGTGAAATGACAGGGAATTAAAAAGATTGTTTGTTTTAAGGTAAGCACAGATTTATTGATGGATCATAGCCTCTAATAATTTTCTAAAAAGTGGAATAATGGAGATAGTTCGATAACTCTCTAGTTTATTTCTTGAACCTTTTTTGAAAACAGTGCAAACACAAAAGATTTTTAATTCCTTACGGAAATAACAATATTTTAGGTGCAAATTATAATAGTAAGTAAGAGGGACAATTTTATATGAGGATTCTTTTTATAAAACTTTAAGATATGTCATAGATGTCATAACACTATCAGTATAATTTAGATTTTTTTAAGGCATGAAGAATGCTTTCTGGTATGATTTAAATCCACCAAAAGGTTCTGGATGATTGCTGAACTTTATTTATCCTTAGTAACTTATTCAAGCTGTTAGATGACTTGATTCTCTTTTACTTATGTAATAGAGACAATGAAATACTGACTGAAAATGTCTGGACTGATACTAGATGTACTATGTTTGAAATTATAAATTATATTATTGTTGTTAATTATTTTCAAATCTGCCTTGCACTTCTTTTTTTGCAGTTCTTACTTTTATTGATTTAATTTTCATAATATGAAAGTTTTGGCTCAAGTTTACAGCTTGCTGGTAATCTTTTTTATTTTTGAAAACTTTGTCAAATTTTGTGGTGGTATACTAATCTGCACTTAATTTGAACCAAATCATTGTTATACACTGTAGTGGTTATAAATCTATATAAATAGTAGCATTTCTACTACATCTAAGAATAAGTATCTCATAAATTTGGTGTGACAAAACACCAATACAATTTTTTGTTTATACAAGACCATAGTTCATAATATTGTATGCTGTATTGTATATGCTAGTTAGATCACATTTACATAATGCGTTGCCTTCTAAATTCTGACTTGGAGACCACCATACTTGTGTTGTCCTTGTTAAAAAGTAAATGTGGAAGTCGGTTAATTTACATTATCAATGACAAGCTGCAATCGGGTCGTTATCAATAACAAGTGATGACTGCCTTTCTGATATGACAGCAGGCCTGATAAGTCTTCATTGAACTTTGAAAACCCATTGTTTGCATTTTTAATAACTTGTTGAATACTTGAATATACTGCATTAACATAGAACAACATATACTATATAGATATGTAAAACAGTTATTTAACAAGACAACAGCTTCATTGAAACGTATCCAGTTCATCTAAAAAATACATTTAGTTCTAAATTGTCCAGGAGCCAGCCAGTTTGGTATGTGTAAGAATATTGGTTTTTTAAAGAAGGAAATGGGTTGTCAGTCACACTAATCATGGTGGAGATCAAAATAGGAGGGTACATACACAGAGGTCAAAACCAACTGTCAGACAAAAAATAATACTTATATCACCGTCAGACAAGTAAATAGAATATGAATGTCATCACTTTAAGCGTCTCTATATGGTTAACAGATGATGATGTCCCCTTTATTTAAGTTTCTGATGGCTGGTTTTAAGTATGTCAAGCTAAGAAAAATAATATCTGAGGAAAAAAGTTTCATTTTATATTTTTAACCCTCTTGATACCCATTTTGATCTCCACCAAAACTAGTGCGGTTCATGATTAAATTCTTTTTTGGGAAAAATTCTTCTATAATTTATAAGAAAAACCCTTTTATTTCCTTATATAGTGTGAATTTGTTCCCGCTTCGTGACTATTGGGATTTATTCAACTAATATACATATTATTTTATGACAAATACTTTATTAACATAATTTTTTTTATTATTCATCTGTTTTCAATATTTTTGGATGGTATTTAACTTGCATAAATTATAATTAATCAGGTAAATTGGTGTATATTATATTTCTTGTTAGAATTCCAATTTGAAAATCTAGAAGATGCTGACTCTTCTTTATCATTCTCGATGGCACCCAAGTAGGTAAGTTGTGTAGCTGGAGAAATTTGTATTATAATATAAACTTCACAAGTTTTAGCGGTGACACACTCAGTGTAACATTGGAAATCAGTATAGTAATAATTAGTGAATAGAATATTGTTTCAAGTGTAAGGAAATGTGTTTGCATCAGTTGATTTATTTGTGTCTAGATAAAATACTTAGAGAATTCTCAAGGCCCTCTGTGTGGATCTGACACTGACAAACCCAGAATAACAGAAAGTTTTCTAAAACTAAAACATAGTAGCAGAAGCATTGCTTGCAGCTAATACCAGCTTACAAATACACTGGTATTAACAGTATCAATAATGGCGGTTGACTTTATCTCACTCTCCGATGGAATGAACGTACTCTGCTGAAATTGTAAATGGAACAAAGAGAACAGCAGTCACTTACTTTTGCCTTTGTTAGAGGCTCTGAGTTATGTTACTCTTTCTCTTCACCTAGTTAAATGTTATGAACTTGCTCAATCCTAAATTACACTTTATTAATTTGGTTGAAATTATGATTGAATGCTTTAATTTCAGGTTATAATTGTTGTCTCATTCTCACATTGGATGTAGATTAAGGTACAACTTTATTTCATCAAAGCCAGTGTTTGATTTCATGTTTTTTTCACCTCATTAGAATTGGCTAATATCATCATTCATCATATCATTTTATTGAACATACTCAGTTGAATAGTGTCTAGCACTAGAGGTTTAAACCATTGAACCACTCTCTTAGATTTGAACAATTTAATGTAGCCTACTCAGTTTGAGATTCAGGTTCAATCTAGAATTTGATTTATTGTGAACAATTTACTAGTCAACTTTCTTAAAGTACATCAGCTGATCAATTCCGATGCCGCAGGTATTTCTGCCAACTAGTTGATGGACTGGAGTACCTCCACAGCCATGGCATCGTACACAAAGACATCAAACCCAGCAATCTGCTGCTCACGCTCAACGGAACCCTCAAGATCTCTGACCTTGGAGTGGCTGAGGTGAGCCAATCAGCAAATGTTTAACATTTAACGGAGAAGCCAACTTTTATTGAGGCTCTTAATACCTTCCTAGTACTAAAGTATTTATGTATATTTCAATAAACTCACAATAACATCAAGATCATACATTTATAGTACATATATGACATATACATTTTACATGTTTCTCATATTTTTATTCATGACAGCTTAACATACACAAAATTAAATTTATGTGTTAAATGTGTTTTGGAATTACGAGGGCTGTTCTTTCTGATATAAACAAAACACGAAGTACAAGAACGAAATTGAAACATGTGAAAGAGACATGTGAAAGTGACACTAAAATACTATTTTTCGATATAGTTGCCATACAAATTTAGACACTTACCATAGCGGTGAACTAGTTTTTAAATTCCAGCTTTATAAAATTCTGCTGCCCCAACTCCAACTCCTTCCTACAGTTCCAAGTTGTCATCAAAGAGCTGTGTCGCAAGCCAGGCCTTCATTGCTGGAAACAGGCGGTAGTCACTGGGTGCAAGGTCCGGACTATAAGGCAGATGTGGAAACAACTCGCATTTAAAAGCATACAGGACTTCTCGAGTTCGATTTGCCATGTGTGGTCGGGCGTTGTTGTTCAAAACCAAAATTTATAGAAACCTAACTTCTGCGTAACAATTTCATGTTACAAACTCCTTGAAATTCAATGGAAACTAAGTGAGAGTTCTGTTATTGTAAATCTGCAGTCTTCTTTAATCTTCTCATCAACTTTAATCAAATCAAATCTCTCTTTATTGTCGTAAGGCAGTTACATGCATTGACAACGTCAAAATTATCTACCAACAGGTTTTGTCAATCACAAACTGGTAGCAGTCAAACTTGGCATAAGTTCTAGTTTGGGTTACAAACTAATTGAAAATTCAAACATTTTAGCAATAATTATAAAATAGCCTAACAAAAAAATTTTACATTTTTTTAGGTTTACGTTAAAAACAATATATGTAACACACAACATTAAAATTAAATAACAATAAAAAATAACAAGTTTCATTAAATAATTTAGAGAAATTAACAAGTTTTATAAAAGTTTTATATAGATAACAAGATAACAAATAAAATTTGTAAATAAACAAATAGGCCTAGTTAAAAATATTTGACATTAAAATTTATTGTATAGGTTAAAAATACCCTACTGTACAAAATTAAAAATATATACTTTGACATGTAAAGAATTCGTTCAAAGAATAAAATGGGTTCTTCAACAACCACACTACTAACTTATTTTTAAAGATTTGAGTATTGTACATTTTAATGAGGTGACTTAACTTATTATAAACTTTCTTTGACAAAACAGTAAGTCTTTAGACAATTTCTTCGGTCACAATGCTTGGCCGTCCACTTTGTTCGTCATCATGCACATTAGTTAGGCCATTTTTAAACCTAATGCACCACAGACACACTCCATCTTCAGTAATCAATCACATAATTCCCATAAACTTCTCAGAGTTTGCGATAAATGTCAATTTGTTTATTGTGCTTAGCCAACAAAAAATCTTATTACCAATCACACTTCACAACTCGCGAAATTTTCAATTGCGTCACACATTTTAAACTGCTATTGTAAAACAACAAGGAGCGACAGTAATCTCTCACTAGCACGGCTGGATAGCCACTGAACGGTGAAATGCCCTAACATCAAAATAGAGACGATAGTGCCCCCCCTAACGACAAAGCGAAAAATAATCTACCTTTTTGATAGCCCTCATATTTTTATGTGATTTAGATTTATGGATTTATGAAATTTTAAGTAATCAATATTTTTAGGTTATTGTAACTGTTGCTTTCCTTATAAAAACAATATTTTTTGAAAATGTACAAAAATGAGGAATTTTGTATAAAACAATTTATTTCCATACTAAAATTTAATGTGGTTTACCAGTTAATTAAATATGTAAGAATTATGTAATACATTTTTTTTAAGGAGTTTTAATGTTAACTGTATTTCCCAATCCTAGATATTTTTCTCTTATTGTACATATTGGACATCAAAAATGATACATCTAAGATTGATTTTTGAACCTATAGAAAACTGCCTATTTCAATAAGACAAACTTAAAAAGTGATTAATAGTTTTTATGAATATAAACTTAAGAATATTACAAATGGTATATAATATAAGGCATGGGTCTCCAAACTACGGTTCAGAGAGGATTTTATCCGGCCTGTGGCCAATCAGTAAAAGTTAATTTTTGTCAATAGCGAAGTGACGATGGATTTCATTACTGTTAGTAAGGGATTCACACGAGCTAGGCTGACTTAACTATTAGTTTGAGCTCATCCGTTAAATAAAATTTCTTATATACATTATTATATTATTAATCAATTAAAGTTTATCTTACTTAAACATTGGCTAATGGCTAAATGCTCGAACCTTGCTTCCTTGGAACTTAGGTTCTCTCACTATTTTGTAACAAGCATTGGTTCACCGCGATAGGGTGAGATATTGGAGTCGTAGCCTTAGAAAAGAAAAGGAAGTAGTACATTGATTATGTATACTATCCTAATAATATATTAAATGCAAAAGTGCCTTTGTTTGTTTTATTTTCAAATGTAAAATACTCAACCAATTGTACTGTAATTTTACATGGGCATTCTTATGGTTTCTGGAATAAATATATAGGCCTATTCTTATTTCGAAAATCCATCCAGGTTATACTCTACTGGTCTTTAACCCTACATCGGGCGCTAAACGGAGTTTTCCTCCGTGTATTTTTTATTATTAAAAATAGTACTACTTTTCTGATGTTGGCAGTCGTTTCCCGCAGTGTACTTCACGAGCATCTTTCGAGGAAGCGAAACAATAGCCTCCCACTTATCTTTGTCAAAATCTGTCAGTTTGAGGTCTACTTCCGTGCGAGACTGGACGATTCCTCCGTGAGCGCCCGATGTCGTGTTTGTAGTGGTTGGACGAAATCTCCGTGAGCGCCTTATAGTGTTTAGTTTTTATGGAGTAATAGTCCGTGTGCGCCTAAATGTGTGACCTGTGATGGTTTCTTTTTAAGTTTTACAATATATTTTATTTGAATTTTGTGAAATGAAGAATGAAGACGAGAGACTTGTCAGTACAGTACCAGTGTGCTAGTGAACATTTCAGTACTGTTTATGGAGTGAACATTGTCGTTATATGAACCAGAAAAAAAAATGTTTTGAAACTTTGTGTAGTGTTTAAAAAAATTTTTAGTAAAGAATAAATTTTGATTTTAGAGTAATAATTGACTTTACAATTCTATAATATCTCAAGAATTGAAGTAAGTTGTTTTTGTAAGAAGTTAAAAACTAAGTTAATTTCCATATACTATTACAGTAGGTTAAACATTTTTACAATTAATAAAATTGCATTATTCCTTAAAAAATCACGTTGTTATTATGCAATAACATTTTTTTTAATTTTGAATTTCTTATTTGGAAAATTCATTACATAAGAGAGTAATTTTTATTTAATTTCTAAAAATGAATATATTACATTGTAATTAAATCAGTATGAATATTTAAACAAATAAAAACAGTTTAAACGACTATGATATCCATTATTCGCTAACCTGGAGGAAAACCTCCGTGAGCGCCTGATGGTGTTTCTAATTTTAAGCGCCTGATGGAGGGTTAAAGTAGTGAAAAATCCCATCTTGGTCTCTAAAGTTGTGTAATATTAATTGAATGAGCCTGTCAAATGTAATTAACTGTTCTGTGTAAACATTGTTTATTATTTTCAGTTTTTTTACATTTATAGTAAATAAATTGTCTAAATAGTAGCCCTAAATTTTCACAGTATTATATTTCAGCGTTTATGTAAGTACTAATCTACCTTAGAAAATGTCCGAAACATAACATAAGATAGTCAGAATTTCATTCCGAAAACAACCTTTGAAGCAATTGACAAGAAATATGAAATTTCAGAAGAAGAAAAATCATATTCAACACCATCAAAATCACTAAAACTACTTACATTGTCATCTGAATATTCATCTAAGACTACAACTATTACGTAGCAATCCAAATAATTCTGTTGCATGGTAAAGAAAATGACTTACACAATAGTATATCACTTAATTGAAACAAAGGAATGCCTGTTTGCAAAAAAAACAATGAAAATACATCACAGTTACGGAAGTGTTGAATGAAGTAAACACAAACACCCGGCCCGTATCAGACTACAATCCACATGATGATCACGGCAATAAACCACAACAGCTGATCTCAAAAATTACGTTTTTCAAAATGTTTGGATGTAACCAGTTGTCTAAAAGTCAATTATTTTGATTGTATGATGTATCAAAGTGTATGTTCATCTGCGAAAAGATTATGGAGGATGAGGGGAACTGGGATTGTTTGTCACAGTTCGTCTGGGGCATCCTCCTGGAAAAGAAACCTGATCTGGACCTGAAGTGGCCCAGATCCCTTGACCAAGCGGCTGGATAAGGAGCGAGCCCCACGGGCTTAAGCCAAATTTAGGCCTAGCCTGACGTAATGTGATAAACAATCTCAGGTTAGAATCCTAAAGAGTAGAGGAGGTTTTTTAGTGGGTAAACCCGTTTTTAGGGGAGTCTCATACTACAGGCTGGCCACCTGGGTGCGTGATTGCATTTTTCCTGCCTCTCCCTCAAAAAAAAAGTACGTTTATATCAATTTCTAATCGGTTTTCACTGAAATATTCCCATATTGCAATGCCTCGGCAGGAAGGAAAAAAAAAAATGCCTCGGCAAAACAACACATCAGCGTGCCCGGCCATGCCCTGCAAGCGCTAACGGTTAAAGTAGAATATTTTTATGTCTTGGGTTAACATAATTATATATGTGAACCAACTTCTCAAAAATGACTTTTGTGGAATCCAATTATAGAGGGAATGTTTCTTATTAATACCTAAAATCTGTTTTTGTAATATGAGTGTCAGAGTTCAAGCAAAGACAGACTGACATTGTTGGCCAAAGACAGCTGCTTAGATCTCTCACATACACTTGATGGAGAAGGAATGGAGAATAGAAAATTGTAATAGACGTTTTTTAAACAACTGTAAAAAATATTAATTGTATTAAATTCGAGATTAATCTTTTTTGCTGTTTTTTGTTTTTATAGTTTTAGTCGCAATAAAACTTTCAGTTCTTAGAAAATTGTAACACACATGGTTTTTAATCAACTGTAAAAAAATATTAATTGTATTGAATTCGTGATTAATCTTTTTTGCTGTTTTGCTGTTTTTTTGTTTTTAAAGTCTTAGTTGCAATAGAACTTTCAGTTCTTGATAGTAGTATAAATGCCATAACCACATTGTCTTTAAATAATATACATGTGAAATTTCTTGGCCCGCCTGCCTCCAGAGATTATTCATTTTGGCCCTTCAACAAAAAAGTTTGGAGACCCCTGGTATAAGACATACAATATAATAATTTTACTTTATATATAGTTTTTAAGACTATGAATAAATTTAGCAATAAATAAAAATTCTGGTTCCATTTTATCAAATAGCGTAGCTGGTAATCAAAATGAATATGGGAGACCGACTCAATTTGGGAAAAACCTTCATTGGGCAAAAAGTGTTATTCTAAACTTTAAACATATCTAAGATTAGTGTTCAATCAAATACCATCTTATTTTAAATTATATATGCCAACTTTTTAAATCAAGGATTTAACGTTTCAAGGTTTTCTGACAACTGTAATATTTGTTCTAGGCACTGGACATGTTTGCCCCCGATGACACATGCTTCACCAGTCAGGGTTCCCCTGCTTTCCAACCACCCGAGATAGCCAACGGCGTGGAAAAGTTTGCCGGTTTTAAAGTGGACGTATGGAGCAGTGGAGTCACTTTGTAAGTTTTTCCACCCATGTTAGCAGTTTTTAATTTTAATTTTACTGTGGCAAAAATTAAAGTAGTAAAAAAACTTGTTTGGAGTATTTTTTTTGGATATTATCTGAAATTTATAATTGTCTGGTGAGCATTTATATCTAACACATCTAATATCTGAGCATCTACTTTATAAATACTTCCAAAAATACTTTTCATTTTAAAAATTATACTATATTAAAAAAAATACATTTAATTGTTTTGTTCATAAGGAGCCATAACAACTTTTACTGCCTTTGAGTACACATTGTCTCTATCATAAATCCAAATATACAAGTTGGTAAATAAGAAAGACTCAGCTGTTTTGTCATCACAGCAGATAGGAAGTATGGTGCTGTATGTGTGATGGTATAACAAACACGTGTGTGACAACTGGTGTGACAAGTATGCAGACACAGAATCATCTGTTAGTGCATGTGCATTACAGTTGAGTGTAACAGTGAAACAGACAGGGATATCTAATAACACAATATTGTTATATAAAAGTGCTTACTGAATAAGTGTTACCAAATATATGGTATACCAATTGTAAAGAAATTTTTACAATTTTCTCGTAGTTTAAAAAACAATTTCTAAGATGAAAGAAGCTATTAAAACAAAGAAACAAGAGCTTTTATAGTTTATTCAGTCATAAAATGCTAATCATTTGTTGTAGGTTCAACCTAACAACGGGGAAATATCCGTTTGAAGGCGACAACATCTATCGGCTGTTCGAGAGCATCGGTAGAGGTGATGTGGAGATACCGGAGGAGGTGACGGAGCCCCTGAGCAGTCTACTGCGTGGCATGTTGCATAAGGAACCCGGGCCGAGGTTCACACTCAGCCAGATACGGCACCACCCGTCAGTATTGTTGTCATTCTTAGTTTTGCTTTCCAACCCTTGTGTCACAGTGTTTTGTCATGAATTGTTTATGTGATAATTTCCACAGTAATGATCTTTTGTTACAAATTGTCAATGCGAGGAATGCCACTATAACAATTGGCTCTCACCACTTGTCCATGAATTGATTTTCTATGCGAGAAATGTTATGGTACCTATCGATTGTCACTACTTGGCAATTTGGTATGTGAAGCTATATTGGTGATGATTGGTCATCACTAATTGTTTAAACAATTGATTTTCATCAATTTTCTATATGAGAAAGGCCATTTTGGCAATTGGTCATTTTCTGTAGTCTATGCGATAAATCCGATGGTAGTGATTGGTTTAGCGAGTAATGCAACAATTTGAATCTCAGAAGTCAGAATCCCCGATTCTGCGAGCTCCCACAAGGCAGGATATGCCATGTTGTAGGCAAAGGACCCAAGAGGTCCAGTGGATCAAATACTGGTATACCTGGCCGAATTTCCTGATCAGGAACGTACCGTGTTAATCAATACGTAAGCATCCCTAAACATTGGATGGTTCTTGTATATAAGTTAGCAATATCTGGTGATTAAGATAACCCGTATAGACCGTGGGATTTTCTGAGGTTATGTTGTTCCATAAGTGGTTGTTTACTCTAGAGGCTGTCAGGAGCCAGGTGGTTCAGAATCTGTAAGTTTCAAGTGCCAGATCTAAACAAAAAAAGTAAAGGAATTAATTTGAAATTGAATATAATTAGTTTGTTCATTATTTTTACATATGTTTGGCTTCACTAAATGATGACTTACTAGAGGGAGTCAGCTAAATAGGCCTATTATTTGAAGGAAGAAAAAACATTACAATACTCCTTTGACAATAAACTGATGTGTTTCTTATCACTCACATCTGACTGGCATATATAAAACAAACTGAGTTGTTATACCACTTGACCATACGTTTTACATTTTGTGCATTTCAAGTTATGTCCTAAAAGTACAGAACATGTCAGAAGGATAAACAGTTCTTTGTAACCATTTTTCACTTGCATATGTTTAACTACAGTGAAAGGTGATTATATTTTGTATGATATAAGAAATTTTTTGTTTTTTGTTAAAATTTATATAAAAGGATACTAGGATTTTATTTGTATATTTTTGACACGTGTAAAGTAGAGAGAGTAATAATTACTAATTTGGCTCTGCCACGTAGCCTAGATTTGTTGTGTTCTGTCTAGAAAACAGACATAATCATTTAAAGCTGTGACCCTTAGAGCACAAAAGATGACAATCCGTTATCCACCTTTAAAGTGTTAACACACATATGGTAAACTTTGAAAATGTCAGAAATGTATGTCAAAACAATGTTTTAAAACTAATTAAAATCAATTTCCCCAGATGGTTCCTCCGTAAACCAGGTCGGACGCTAGAGGAAGTTCCCGTGCCACCTCTCCGTGGGGATGAACTGCACCGCATGACAGTGCTACCATATCTCATTA
This sequence comes from Homalodisca vitripennis, assembly GCF_021130785.1. NCBI lineage: Eukaryota > Metazoa > Arthropoda > Insecta > Hemiptera > Cicadellidae > Homalodisca > Homalodisca vitripennis. The sequence goes on from NC_060214.1 coordinate 40,784,796, forward strand.
ACTACTTCTACGGAGAAGATGACAGCCAGTACTCTGCGGAATACATCACCCAGCGGCAACTCAACGGTGAGTGGCTCAAACTGATTTTGATGAACGTTGAATGTGTCATCGTTGATTTAAGTGGAAAGAGACATACATAGACATTAGTCTGTAATATTTATAAATATCAAGTTTAGTGAATGTGTGAAGATGAGTTAAATATTAATTGGACTCTTTAAAACGTCTATTGGTAGAGTAAATATAATTTTGAGGACATCTTAGAATAGAATAGAATAGAATAGAATATATCTTTATTGAACATATTCTTAGAGAATAGAACAAAGGTCAGTGTTTATGTCACAATCAGTGTATGAGTCAGTGTATGTAAATTACAAAGCGCTTGTCCTCCACTGAAGGGTACTCCCTGGACACTGTAGTATGGATGCTCCAGCAGCCAGCTTCTTAAGGAGGCCTTGAAGTTTCTTCTCTGGAAGCTTTCTTAGGTAGTCAGGTAGATTGTTTAAAGAACATGGACTCCTTTATACGATGGTTTTTTCTCGAACAGAGTCAGATGATGAGGGTCAAGGAGGAAGTTGTTTCTATGTCTGGTGTTGTAGGGGTGGATGTCGCCAGTTCTTGCGTGCCCTGTTTTTGTGGCAAATAAGATCGTCTCTAGGATATAGAGTCCTATGATCGTCAGTATTCCTAGATGTCTGAAAGCTGCTCGGCATGAGTCCATTGGTCCTAATCCACTTAGAGTCCTGACAGCCCTTTTTTGTATAGCGAGCACCCTTTTAAGATTTCCAATTGTCGTACCTCCCCAGGCTATCAGTCCATATCTGAGATGACATTCAAATAGGGAAAGGTATGCTGTCAAAGCTACTTGAGGGCTACTGATTTGTTTTATTCTTCTCACTGCGTACAGGCTACTATTAAGTTTGTGGCAGAGTTGATTGATGTGAGGTTCCCATGAGAGGTTTTGATCAAACAGTTAGACCAAGGTACTTTCCTGATTTAATTGTAGTTATTTCTGGGAGCCCGTCATATTGGTTTGGGTTAGGTGTAAAGACTAGCTGTTGGGTCTTTGAGTCATTTAAGGACTAAATCATTGAGGTGGCAGTATTGCTTAGCCACATTGTATGCAACAAAAAGAGTCTATATCTAGCTGAGATTTGTTCTTATTTGCTAAAATCAAAGCTGTGTCGTCAGCATACATTACAATTTCACAGTGGTTTTGGAGATAATTTGGGAAGTCATTTGTTAGGAGGAATGTACAAGACGGGTCCAAGCACGGAGCCTTGAGGTACTCCTCTGCTTACTGGTATTGGCTTGGATTTTAACTTTCGTCACAGTGTTTTTCTCCAAGTAAGTAAGTTCTACTACTTGTTCCCTGTTGCTCAAGTAGCTCTTTAAACCAGTCAAGTTCCTTGTCAATGACTCCAAGAGAGTGTAACTTTTTCAGTATGAGTTCATGGTCAAGGCAGTCAAACGCTTTACTAAAATCCAAAAATATGCTTGTTGCAATTTTTCCTTTTTCCAGATTGTCGATGATTTCTTCAATTAGTTGAGCTATTGCGGTTTGAAGTTGATCTGTCTTTTATAAAACCGTGTTGTCTAGGGGTGAGAAGATCGTGCTGCTTGAGGTGGCTCAGTAGTCTATTTAGTATTACTCGCTCCAGTATTTTTAGAAAAAGTAGAGATTAGGGAAATTGGCCTGTAGCTGGTGGCTTCATTTGTTGCTCCACATTTGAATTTCGGATAGATTTTTGCGAATTTAGTTCATTTTGGAAATATTCCTTGTGAAAGTGATTTATTTAATGATGTGAGTCAGTGGGGTGATTATTTCGTGTTTGCACTGTTTGATCAATTTTGATGAGATCTCATCCTCCCCTGCTGAATGTTTTTGCTTTTAAAGAGTCAATGATTTTTTCCAATTTCTTGTTTGTTGGTTTCAAAGAAGGCTAGGTTTGGTGTTTGAAGTGTTTGGTTGTTATTGTTTGGTGCTATTACAGGTGTTCGTTGTTCCATTTCTAAGGAGTGTTCGGTCAGCGACTGTAGCAAAGAAGTAATTTAAATGATTGGCAATAGTTATTGGAGAGTCAACGATTTCTTCCCTCTATTTTTTAGGCATTCTAGTGGATTTTTTGAAGATTTTTCTTTTCTTTCATTATTTATTACATTCCACACAGCTTTTGATTTGTTGTCCGACTGTTCTATGAATGAAGAGTTGCACTGTTTACGAAGAGTTTTGAGTTTTATATCATAACATTTTTTCCTTCGAGCTGTTTCTTTTTTGTCATCAGGGTGGCCAGTAATGATTTGTTTATTCAGTGCTTCTAAGTATGATAATTTTAGGGCCTGACTTTCATTGTCCCATATATTTTTGTAGGGGTTTCTTTTCTTCTTTACTATCTTGAGTGGACATGCTATGTTCAATGCAGTTTGAAAAATTCCACTAAATGCTTTATAAGCAGTTTCCACATTCTCGGTGAGAGTGACTTTAGTCCAGTCTTGGGATTCCAGATTGTGCTTCAATTCTTGCACTGTTCTTGCATTAAACTGTCTTCTTTTTGTTTGGGTCAGTCAGTCATCTTATTTTTTATACATAATCGCCTCTTTTATTGACACATTTTTCTCACTGAATTAGAAGTTTTTTAATGCCTCTATTAAAGAATGATGCTGGACCTACCAGTAAACAATTGCACACAAACATTTCCACTTGATCATTGTCAAAAATGGTGACTTCATAATTCTTCTTTAAGTGGTCCAAACATGAGTAAGTCAAGCAGTGACAGATTGGGACTGATAGCTGGAATATGTATCACATAAAGTAGCTGTGGTGGGAAGGGTTGATTCCATGTGAATGTTGAGTTAAGCTCCAATTCACCTTCCTCTTAGTGCAAGTCTGGGATCTGATGCTGTTACAGTCTTGACTGCTGAAATCTGGAGTCATGTTTGTCTGAAGAGATCCAAAAGAGGTTGGTGCCAAAAAAAGCTCAAAATGAACTTGTTTCATTGTTTTGACTCCAGAGACACCTAGACCACAAGATATAGTTTAATATATTTGAAGGGGTATTCTCATTGATTAAATACAATTGATGAGCCAATGAGAATATCTCTTGGATGGATCTCTTCAAACGAACATGACTCCAGATTTCAGGAGTCAAGTTTGTAACAGCTTAAGATCTCTGATGCTGCACTAAGAGGAAGTTGAATTGGAGACATGTATGGGTGTTTTGCTGATAGGTCACTTTCACGGCATCAAACTATTGGCAGTAGTATGCATTGTTAAGTGTACTCTGTTCATGAACAAAATCAATGAGCTGTAGGCTTACAAAAAACATTTCCGCAGAAATGCTGAGGTCAGCATCCATGACTCTCACTTTCCACTGATTCTCGATCATTGCAAAACTTTTCGTGCGAGTCGTATACTTGGGTTCTTGAAAGCTTTTATTCAGTAAACTCTATGAAGACAACACAAAATTTCGGCAGAACTACACTCTCCTTCAATAAAAATGACTTAATAATGGGTTGTTCAACAGATGTGATGCTACTAGTAAGTAACAAAGCTGTTTTCTTAGTTTTTTGTTTTTATTTTTTTGCAGAATTGGTATACATGTAGAAATTATTCTAAATTTGATCTTGTTTAAGAAAATGTAAGTTTGATGGATTCGAGGCAAAATAACCTGCCTGTCTAATATAGGAAATATGAGACTCTAATCATCTATTTCCTTGCATGAAGCAAAATATATAATATATATATATATATATATATATATATATATATATATATATATATATATATATATATTTCAGCTTTGTTGTTGCTTATAAGTGAAAATATATTTTATGATCTTACTTTATCATTCTGCCATATATGTAACCATGATAAAAAAATTAATGATGTTTAGTAATTATCATCTCTCATAGAGATATCACTGCGTTGAATAGCATCACTGTTAACACCTGGCTTTGTAGAAGAATTCCTAGTTTAGGTTTATCACAACCATATCTTAACCTACGTGATTGCTTTTGTATGAAATGCTATAATAATGTTGAATAAAAATATTATTTAATTCAAAAGTTGCCCACTAATCATTTTTAGGTTAAACGTTTTGTTTGGGCCTACGAATTTTTGAAATCAAATCTACATCATTTAGCCTACCAAAGGAACAAGTATCAAAAAAGGCAAACTAATTAGAGATTTAGATATATTGTTCTTCTAATAATTATAAAATAGTATCAATCTTGATAAGTAAACAATTTTCAGAGAACCACAAGTACGTTGACTATGCCAGCAATGGAAACCTGGAGTCTGCCGGAGCAAAGAGTGAGCGGAAATCAAATAAGCCCTCTTGGAGGCGGCCGACATCTTGTCTGAGTGTTAAGAAGCTGCCATCTTGTCGCCCGTCGTGACTCGCAACGAGATGGCCGGTAATCGTAACACTACAAGTCTAAACGCACCGAGTTACCACTCCCGGACGCTTGCCGCAAGGTTGCTACGAGTCTGGCTCACTGAGACTCAGCCTGGCTGTCTGCGGTTTTTGGAGAAAATCATGACTTTAGTTTCATTAATGTTTTCCATGGCAGAATTTGGTTGTACGTTAGTTTATATGTAATATGGAACTTTTTTTTATGTATTGATAATTGGAGTTTATGCTCAATAAATACATTACGCTAAGCGTTATTTGTGAGTATGTCAGTTTTGATTTTCTAGAAACAGTATGTATTTGAGTCTTCAAGTTTTAAACTTGATCACAATAACACTTACGTTTTTCTCGGATTTTGGGTCGGATTTGTACAAATAATGGTCAAACTGTGATTTTGAGGATTGTCATTGAGAAAAGTATATAATTTGAGAAGGATTACTTACTACCATAGCTATACAACTAGCTCTGTCATATTCTAAGAAAGTAGGCAGAGAGCTTTGTCAAAACGTTATGCTACTTAATTTGTTATTTTTTACTTATTAAAGTTTTACATAATACATGTTAATCATGTCGTAACCGTATTATTGCCTTGAAAACTGTACAATCTTCAAAGAAGTTGAAACCTTACCTTGTAAGTATAAATATGTAAAACAGTTGCAAAATATTCTTCAGACAACAAAAATTACTTAAAACGTATTTAGTGAAGATAAATGATTAGCTGACTCATGTAAATGGAACACCAGTACAGTTAATAACCTCATCAAGTTATGACAAATGTTAATTTTATTGTCATTTATTATGTAAATTCTGTCCCAGAACCCTTTTCAAAAGTGTCATATACTTATTTGGTATTAAAATACAACTTACAAATTTTCTGTTCTACTTATTGTTGTGATACAAAAACCTCTTGATTTTCATCTTTATATATCACTTACCTCTTTTGTTAAAGTTATGCATTGTAAATATCACAAATTATCATCACTTATCAAAATAATTTTTACCTTTACATATGTTTTTAAAAACCTTTAGATTTTGATAACCTTTGAATTATATTTCATTCTCTCAGTGAATGTGTTTTAATGCAAAGAATACAGAATGATTTTATAATTCAGGATGTTGTATTAGATTATAAAAAAATTCTAATATTACTGCCCAAAAAAAGTTGAGTTGTTAAAAAAAATAAAATGATAGTTATTTAAGTAAATTTTTAGGAATGTAGCACAAATGAAGGTTGTTGGTTTATTCGGGCAGATTCTTTTTAGTTTTTTGTGCAGTGATCGCCAAAGTAAAAAAAAAATTTCAATGATATTTCTGGTACATTTGAAAGAATGTATGTTGTATGCAGTCACAGCCGTGAAATGTTATTGGACTATAAATAAGTGCTACTATACATGTTGTTGAAAATGTTGTTATATAATGGTTTGTCCTCTGAAATCTTTTAAAAAGGTAAAAATTTGGACATCCTTAAAATGCAAGGACTTTCAAAATAATTCAAGATTTGTGAAAAGTGGGTTCAAATATAATGGCTACTACATAGGCAAATTTTAAAGTTTTCATTCATATTAGGGCTGATCTAAAAACTCATTCATGACAAACTTTATTCTTAATCAATCAATCCTGCAGTAATAAAAATTTCAAAAGACTGTACAAATCTAGTACAGTCAATATTGATTACCAGGGTAAGTAAAGGGCATAATTGGCCATGGATAACCCTAAACTATGGATAATACAAGAGTAAAAATGCATACAAATGTAGCTTACACCACTGCTGTCAGAATCACTAACGTAGGGTAAGCGATAGCTTGTTATTTTCTTTTAGAGCTGTCTAAGGGTGACATTATTTTATTATATTTTTAATATCCCAATAAATTACAAACAATTGAATATAACTGTTGTAGTACACAAAAGAGGTTTTGGTTTTTATTGAAAACTAAGCATTACAAATTGAATATAAATCATATTCCCACAAATAAAATTGTAAAAGAGTCCCTGTTAAACAAACTTGATTGAAATATTTGATAGAATTTATACTATTGGCAGACAGATTTAGTACAATATCGTACTGTGCCATGGACATAACTGATACGGACCGATAAATTGCTGAGTTCTTTTCTTTCCACTGGATCAAACATGGAGATAAATGAAGATAAAAATGCAATGTTACCAATTCATTGGTTGAATAAAATTGTGGAATTCTTTGGTAAATGCTTGTTAGTGCTGCGAACTACTGCTATGCCCAAATTTCCTTGCGTTCTAGTATCAGTTTATTTGCTGTTGTGTAGACAATTATTATAATTGTGCTATTTGAGGATTTATTAAGTTTAAAAAAGAAGGAGATTGCTGTCCTGTTGATGCTAGAATCTTATTAATATTATCTACTTGGTCACACATAGAGTTTGAAAACGTCTGCATCTTTTCTGATTGATGTCTTACAAAGATTTTTCTGGTGTTCGTTTGTTGATATTTATGTGAAAAGGAATTTAATTAAACTGAAAGTTTATATTATTAACTCCTATTTGGCAGTTGGTATTTAGTAACTACACCTGGCTCTTAGTTTTCACCGCTCACCTAAAGTCGTGGTTATAGGGTCATCTCAGTTGAAGCGGGAGGATCAGAAAGGCATAATTTATTGCTACAGTAATGGTCTCACACCTTTCAACTTCTAATCATTACCTCACTTCCTGCGTTCCATGTTCACTTTTTGTTCGTTTACAATTCTTGGTCATTTTAATCTGTTAGCAACACCAGTCAACTAGCAACAAGTTTGATGAGCCCTGAACAATCGTACCTCAAAAAGTGTGATATTTCCAATCTCTCTATCAGAAGTTAGAGATTAGAACTTATATTTGGATCAAAATCAACAAAAAAAGTTGAAATAGAAATGTTCTGAACAACTGTTTTCTCATTCTGTTTGCATATATGAGTGCACTTAAAAATTTGCTTTCTAATTTTGGTTTTATTTTGACACTTCAATATTTGGACATTTTCTCACTATTCATTTAAAAAAATTTAAAGTGATTCAACCAGTAATTTGTTTGTGACAAGTACCAACACTTGCAGTTAATGTAGATCACTACTTATTGCCAATAATTTTTAAACTTTTTGCAATAATAACAACATTTTGTACTTTCTGGGACAGTTTCTGCAGCTTTCATTGTACAGTCAGGCTGCTTTGGTGTACACCACTGGAATGCATCATAATATTAGCTAATTAGCGAAAAATAGTTTTTAAAATTATTCTATATAGTGTTTAACACATTATATAGGATCAGACAGGTTCTTCTTAAAACTGTGTTGTCTGTACGATAAATACTAAGAGAAAAATCTCAGCCACTTAAAACAAAGTACGAAGGTTCTTCTTGGTCTAGGGAAGAGCTCCATTGATTTTTGTGTCAGAGGGTCAAAGACCACCATAGTTGTCCGATCACTAAACAAATGACATGAAGACTTGATGGACATAGTACTTCTAAATATATTAGTACCTATAAAAACTTCTGTTAAGTTGGTTTATTTTAAGTAAACTGATTTTTTGTTCGTAATAGATACGAGTATTCTGTAAATTAGAATGGAAATATTTAGACTGAAAAAATACTATGCTATAAAGCCAGTTTTATTTATTATTTAGTTTCCACCAAAGAATGTATCAGATTTTGGGTGTTAGCGATTTTGTGAAGAAAGGTTTATTTACAAATGAGTCAGTCATTTTCTCTCTATTTGCAATTCAGTGCTAAAATTTGAATAAAAACAATTCCTTTAGTTGTAAATGAATGTATTGAAAATCTTTAAAAAAGTTATTAAAATTAAAGTTAATTAAATTTATTAGCCAAATAATTGTTTTGCATATAAGTTTCTGTATTTATCGAGTACTGTAATATTAAGCATCATAATGCCTTGCGAACGTAAATTTGATACTCACCCCTATTTTTACACCACTTTTCCAATGAATCCATGTAACGTTTATATTTTAGTACCATTGTAATGCTACTGTGAAGATTATTGGTAGAAATACCCCATGCTTTATATTTACGACTAACATATTTTGTAGTGATTCGTCTTCTACTGACAGTGTAATTACGTGGGTTAAGCTTATCTACAGTTTTATTTAATGTGTAGTTAGTTAGATATATGTTGTACATAGATGTCATTAGTTGTTACTTAAGTTTTCACTAATACTAGTTGTATTTCTGTTTAATTTTCTCTACAAAAACTGTTTAATTGTGGTTTAATTTTAGTAAGTAAAGTGTATTATTAAATAGACAAAATGTTTAAATAGTTCATCTTTTTTATAGTCGTTTGAAGTAAACGTTATACTATAAAATTTAACACAGTTCAAGTTAATTTGTTTTAATTGCACAAATGGGAGTGTATAAACTACATATTTTTAATATAAACAAATTACGTTGAATTTCGGTTTAGTAAATGATATACATCTCTATTTTTGAGTAATTAATCAAGTAACTTTAATCTAAAAAGAAATAGTTGAAAATTTTGTATAAATAAACCATTACTTCCTACGGTTTGTGTATTTATTATAAATTTGGCTACTTAACAGTGAAACTGTATCACTAACAGTTTGCAATCTGATAGTTTGGATTCTGTGCAGAAAAGTAAGACAATCACATTGCAATAAATTTATCCTATAAGTAATCCAAGTGAATAAAGTATCCTAATGTTTCATAGGAAATGTTGATGATTTTTCTAAATTCCTTCAATAATAAAGTTCAGTAGATCAGCACTGTATTTAAATTTATAATTTTAACTTTTTCTTTAGTGTTTGTCCACAACATGTGCTGTACATTGGTCAAATCTCTTAAAACAACTTAATAACTTTGATTGGATTTAGTTAGACTGCTAAACAGTTATTCTAAGATTAGAGTTAAATAGTTTTAAATGCTACCTTTATTTGAAAGGAACAAACAACTTGTATTACTCAATAATAAAATTATTATTTAATAATAAGCAATAAGTTTACTTTTGATTGCGCTGTGCAAGTTTATTTCTTGATATTTAATTGAATCAGCAAATTCTTGGAAGTACAATACATTAAAATATTAAACTGAATAAATTTAAAAACATGAATGCTTAATGGTTTTATTAATGATTCTATAGTATACTTGATTAACATTTGAACAGACAGCCCTTTTTAGTAATACTATGTTTATGTGAATGTTTTTCCCTGTTATTTAAAAGTGTTCATTACTTTATTATATAAGATAAAATATATAAGATTCTGTAGTTTATACATTCTATGTTTCACTCATGAAAATTTCTAATGTTTAGTGTAAAAAACATATTTAATTTAAATAAATTCTATCTTAAACCGTTATGTTTTACTGCCATTAACCTCACTATTGTATTTCTTACTTAATTTACTTAGTCATTTTAATCCATGTGCCATAACAAAGTTAAGGTGCACACAACCTTGTTCTGTGTTTATTTACCTCAATTTAGTCATTTACAAACCAATTAATGACTTGTACATAAGACAACGTTGTCGTTGGTTTTTTTTTTCTTGTAAAGTATATTTTTTAAACAAGAAGAATTGTTTTGTAAAAATCTTTTAAATTGTACAAATTTGTTAAATATAGTCTTGTTTGTAAATATCTGTGTTTCATTATCAAACAAACACCCCCCGCTCCCCACCATTGGGAGAAAAGATGTGCATAATAATTATATAGATAGTCGTATAAACGTTTCAGGAGTTTAAAAGTTCCTTCCCGTCCACCTTAACATTAAATGTAGAACTCTAATGAATTTTAATAGCTTAACACATTCACTGCGGCCGGCCCCATATAGGGACGGCGGACCTGCGCGCGTTAGTACGGACGTCCCCAGAAGGGGCCACCTTGCTGCTCTACACACAAAGCCTCAGTGTAATTCAGCCTTTCGTTGTAGACTATTGAATCTTTGCTTCATTTTAGTTTATGTCCAACGCTTTATGGTGATCGGTTTCGTTCGCTTTTACCCGTTATGGTTCTTTTTCAATAGGAGCCCGTTGTAATCTTTGAGTGTGGAGTGTGTTGTTTCTGTGTATATCAACTGTGTAATTCTTTCTCTACATTATTTGTGTTTTTTTTTATAAAAATGGATCCTACAGTGCCAGGTACCTCTGGTAAGACTAACTTTCACACCAGCAATGAACAAAACTACGACAGAGATGGTTCTGTGGATATCATACAAAGAGTTGTTGACGACTCTTCCTCAGACAATTCACCTGCTTGTTCTGAAAGTGACGACGAGGCTACTGTTATTGAGGTTCCTACTTGGAGTATTACAACAACAGGTATGAGGCCTATTGAATTCTTCAGAACCGAATCTTTGTTAGTATCAGTCCCGGGGGTTGGTTCCCCAATAGATTTTTTCACACTCCTACTTGACAATGTTTTCCTAGAAAATATTTGCAAATTTAAAAATTCTTATGCATTCAATTGTGTATACAGTAAACCACCTTGATACTGAAATCAAGAATAAATGCGTGGAAAGACATCACTGTACCCGAGCTGAAGACATTTTTAGGCGTTTTATTGCACACAGGCAAAATACAAATGAATCGAATCCAAGACTATTGGAAAACAGATTATTTATTCAATTTCAATTGTTTTAGTAATTTTATGTCGAGGAACAGGTTTTCTTGTCCATTATGCGTTGTTTGCATTTTTGCAAAACAAATGACAATGCTCTTGACCCCGGCACTGCAAACTCCATAGAAAAAATTCAGTTCGTTGTAGTTACTTCAATGAGAAATGTTTACTACCCTCAAAAAGAGTTATCTCTCGATGAAGCTATGGCACTGTGGAGAGGAAGATTACACTTCTGTCAGTACATCAAGGGCAAAAGGCACAAGTTTGGTGTCAAAATTGTACACTTTGACAGAGCATCAGGGATTTATTCTTAGATTCCTCATGTACACGGGCAAATCAGATACTACCATAGGTGGTGTAGGGCATACGGAGAAGGTTGTCCTACACCTTTTGAAGGATTATTTGGGGCAAGGCTATTCAGTGTATATGGACTTTCAATGAAACAAGTAAGTGATAGCAGCAGAGCGCTCGTAACAACTTTTGACAGTACGGGACCAGCACAATATGCGGCCGGCCCCAGTAGGGGCTGAAAATTGTGATGTCACAGTTCCAGGAAACTTGGCCGGAAACGTCATTTAGACCTTCAATCCTGCCTTTCTACCTTACAACAAAAGTTTTTTCTTCAAAAAAATTTTTCAAGCATCCAGTAACCCTAATTGTGCTTTTTGCCGCAGCCAATGTGTTAACATAAAAGGATTACATGTATTTATAAAGTACGATATATTAATTAAAACACATGACACTTTTATATGTTTGTTGTTGATTATTTCAATTCTTTAGTTAATGTTCTGTCAGTTAGTAAATTTGAAAAAATTAAAATTTGTAAACGGAATTCTAACAATCATGAAACACTGTTTATTGTTTCCATGGTTAAGTAAATTAAAATTTTATTCAAAGTTCAAAATTGCATGCTACAATGTTAAGCTCTGATTTGATGATATACATAACCCCAGCTGTGCCCCAATTATTTTAAATTGCCTTCCACAAGAATGATGATCAGTTACAGAGATGATATAGAACGTCGAACAGATATCCACATTTTAGGGCCAAGAAGAATTTGCCACCTCTGGTTCATGATAGCCAGAGGTGATGGAGTGGTACCTTGCTAGAGAGTGCAGTAGAAGGATGGAGGATAATGAATCTTTCTCTAGCATAACACTCTGCTGGTTCCAGACTCCATGGATAACAGCAGTGAAGAAATTTGTAGTGAGAAAATCTTTCTCCAGTGCAACACTCTGCTGGTTCCGGACTCCATGGATAACAGTAGTAAAGAAATTTGTTGTAAGAAAATCAACCTCACTTACGCAGTGCTGTAAAAAAAACCATGGACTTTGCCAGTATTTTTTAAATATTATGTAAAGCTGGATCTTTTAAAATTCTAAGTCAACGAGTAAGTAAGTAACAAGACTGAGGGGTGGCGGAGGGCTGATGTTCATGTAACAATGTTTCATTTATGTTGTAATTACGATTTTTAAAAGAAATTCTTGTACTTTTTTAATGGGTAACTTTTAGAAATAAAACAGTCATATTGAGTAAATAAAGGAATATGAAGGCTCACAGAGGAATGTTTTGGGAATTTAAGAGCAACAATCTTGTCTATATCAAATAGGAAGCGTAGTCCTCTATTTCAACAAAATAAAGTTGAATATAAATAGGATTTTTCATTATTTCTGGGCACTTTGTCAACCACAGCAAGGTTTGAAAGGATAATACACAAGAACACCTGAGTACTCTTATGCAAAGGTAGGAGAACAAAGGCATATTAAATGCAATAAAACGTTGTGAAAATTAGTATTTCTGGCACCATTTCTCAACCATCTAAGATAAAGCGAAACTTTAAATACAAAAATTTTAGTTTTTAAGTAATTGATAGGTTTTACAAGTATAAAATATCCTAAATTTGAACTATTTATAAAAATTGGAAATATGCTGAAAAGTGACAACAGTAAGGTTTTTTAAAAGAGTACTTTTTTGGTAACCTTCTTTTTAGGGGCGGCCTTTTGCTTTTCATTAAGCCTAAAGGGTACCTTAGGACCAATCTGCTGATCCTCAGACCCGGATGCAGTCTCTACCTTCTCATTTTTAGCGTGAACCCATTTCGAGATAGCCCCAAAGGATTCACATCTAGAAATACCATAGAACGGCTGAGGCCCTGTTATGCTGGAGCTGAGCCCAAGTTTGCCAGGGCATCAGCTCTTTCAATTCCAGAGACCTTTATAATTTGACATGTATTTTATGTAGATTTATATGACAAATAAATATGACAGCTGATCAATCATTAACAGTGATAATGTGGTGAAGCCAACTCATTCTAATTACATGAAATGAAGTCATACATTTCTCGATAGTACAAAGCCCTAATGTTGCAATAGACTAAGATAAAACAGTAAGAGAGTGTCATTGGTAAAGTTTGGGTGTGGTATTGATCAAAATCTAAAATTGAAGGAACATTGGTCATACTTGGGTGGCAAATTAATCATCTGTTTTGCTATCAAAGTAATTTCAGCGTCAGCTATCTACTTATAATTATAATATAAGAGTCTACTAAGACTTTGCATATTTTGCAGTTGATAAATGGGGTGGGTTTATGGAAAATTCTGTTGAATCAAAATCAGATTAACTAAAGGAGGTCTATGTAAGGCCAACATTCCCCAAGTAACTTCTGGCTGGCTTATACCTTCAAATTAAACCACTGGGTGTAGCAAAAACCGATATGCCACTTATATATTATGGGCAACCTTATGGATGTCCAGGTACTGTCATTAGGCGCAAATGTTGAAATATTGGAGGTAAGAGGGTGGATTACAGGCATAGTCTACTGTGGAGGTTGACTGCTGGATTAGGTGGAGCCCTTTAGTGTTAATGGCTGTTGCTAGCCTAAACATGATGTCGTACCTCCCTCCAACCTTTCTTTTAACTAGAAGAGGCTGGAACAAGGCTAGTCTCCCATTCTTCCAACGTAACATCACTGACATATAGAGAATGCTATCTCCTCTCATGGGAATTTCGACAGGAGGCGACCTCTTCCACCGACCTTACTCATCCTGAAAATTCGATCACTTCTTAAGTATCCTTAAGTGTCTTGTTCTATGTGAATAAGAAAAACAAGACCAATATCTAACCTAATCCAAAGATTCATATAAATAAATTTTTTTAATTGGATTTTAATTTTTGGTTGTTTACTTTTCCTAGAGGAAATGTTAGTAAGTTTCCCAATAACTGTAGCAGTCATTCTCGTTACATCATAGCGGTTATCATAAGAAAGGAGCTTATTACTTTGTTATAAAACTTAATTCAATGCCAATCCAATATATCTGAAGTATATAGAGAACATACTATCTTCTTTTAGGCACCATATCGTAAGAAATGCATTCATTCTGCTTCGTGGGCGAATTACAAAATTATGGACAACCAGTTCAATCATCATAATTGGTTTGTTGATTTTTAAGTTAATGGTTATCCTACATTCTATCAGATGTGATGTATACTCAGTGGCATAACTAGAACTTAGTTTGGAGGGGGGATGGATAAATCTGATTGAAGAGCATATGATACTGGAAGGTTATGGAATAAATCAAAATTTAAACAAATTAGTTTGGTTTTTTGGCAAGAGCACTATTCCCTTGATCGCCCCCACCCTATTAGTCAAGCCGTTGCAGTTCCTGACACTTCACATCTTTATTTCATATTTTTGCATGTAAACTTTAACTCATGTGAAATTAATATAAATGCTGAGGATAAAAAATGGTCACTTAATGATTATGTAAAAAAGTAAGTAAATTTCCCTCGATTTCAGAGAAAATTATATAATTTTGAAATCCACAAAAATGAATTCAAATAATAAAAGAAATCCCTAAAGGAACTTTGAAAATTTTCTCAATCATAGTTGAGGTGAGAGATACATTTGGAACATACGGTATAGTATAAAATCAAATTTTATAAATTATAGCAGTGTTTCCATTGGTCTGATAAATTTTGTATCTACGCCAAATAAGGCAACTAAAGAATTACCTTAAGCAGATTATTGGTTTACAAATAGTTGAAATGGTTTTATGGCAAAAGTTACGTTTACCTATATCATAATATATATTATAAATTATATATATATAATTTATATTATTTATACAGATATATTGTCAGTGATTATAGGTTGTTACAAAATCTGTCTTTAGTTATTCATAGTGAGTTTAAAATTTTTCCCATAAGAAAATTGCTTAAGAACGTTATTTCTATGATTAAGACTTAACTAGACATTCCTTTTTTCTACCAAAATAACCTTTTCAACATGGAGCATAGGCTGAATTAGAGTACAATTTATTATCATTTAGTTTTATGGATTATTTGCCTGTAAGAATTAGCTAAAATACATTTTCTCAAGATCTCGTCAAGTACTGAGGACTGATAGTCTTCAACAATTTGCAGTAAAAACAAAAAACAGAATGTAAAATTTCTTTTGGTGGTTAATTTTTATCACAATATATTGCTAAATGTTACACATCAGTGGCATAACCAGGACTTGGCTTTGGGAGTGGACAAATCTGATTGAAACTACACCACAGGTAAGGGTATGGAATAAAACTGATTAAATCTAAATTTAAATAAATGAGATAGGCCTAATTCAAAATCAATTATTTAACTGGTATACTAATGTTATATGTGTATTTTTTTCAAATTAAAAATTTTTTTTTTGGGGGGGGGGTTAAGCCATATCCCCTTAGTTAAGCCACTGTTACCTATTTATGTCACTCTATTTATGGTATACAATGTTAAAATATTTTAATAACTACATTTTTATTGATAGTTTTGGGAGAAGATTATTTAAAAATTAAGATTTATGTCAATCTTTCTTTTAGTTTTTGTTGTTGTCTTTAAACGATTTGTTGTTGTTAGAGAATTTATTTAAATAATTATGTGCAATTACCTACAAAACATACTTATTAAAAAGATGCTCATGAGAAATTAGGTTGTAACTTCGACATTAGACAAGTCAAATTCTTTACTGGCACATTACATTTGAAATAGGCTAGTTGAAATTTAGTATTATCAAACAGGTATCTTATGTAATATGTAGCCTACATGATACAACTTATGCTAAAGCAATATTTTCAAGATCCCTAATTATAAAAACATGTTTACATGCTATTTTCAAGGTTGAACATACTTCTTATGAGTCACAGCTGGTCTACAGATTGCTCTTAAAGTTGTTACCCTTCTCCCAATTTCGTCATATGTAACGCCCAGATGAACTATGCAGATTGTTAAGTATTTCAGGGGTGCAATTAGGACTTGGCTTTTGGGGGGATGAAACTGATTGAAGAGTACATGACACTGTGGGATATAGATAAATATATAAATAAATGTAAATAAGATAGTAACTCAAAGTAAAATATTTAACTGCTGTATTTCAAACAAGTTGACTTGATGTTATATGTATAGTTTTTAAATTATTAGGGCTATTTGGTGAGGGGCTTCTATCCCCCTGATAAACCTCGCTCATTAGTTACATCACTGAAGTTTTTACACCTTTATATTGAAACAATACAAATTATTACTAACACTAAAACATTATGATTGTCTTCCTTCATAAATCTCAAGATAAAGCTCTAATTCAATTACTTAGTTTTTGGCTGAATCTTACATTTTTTCTAGACCGTAATAGATATAATTATAACACTTTTCAAATTGTTACACCATATAAACTAATGTGATAAGCTATTTAACTTTCTTAATTTTGTTTTAATAATTATTTGTTTTAAATTATATTTAAATTAGATGTAATTTTATTTGATGTGTAAATTCCACAATTAAGTGTATTTGTAATATTACAATTTAATTGTGTAGTGTCAAATTTAAAGAAGGCAAAATGAGCAAGTCGCAAAATTGAAAATAGACATTAATAACCACTGTGTTCTACGTCAATTAAAACAAGTATAGGCTCTCTCTAGCCTTTTCTAGTGGGTTTACATTATAAATTTTAGATTTCTGCTTATATGTAGACACTTTTTATTATTTTTGAACTTACTCCCAGTGAAAGAGAAAAGGTTATGTTATGATTCATACTTTTTAACTTTTACGCATTTTAAATCAGAGAAAAGACAAGTTGTTTTCTTATTCTTCTATATAGTGTATAAACTGAGAGCCAAATTGCACAATATAAGCACACAATCTGGGTTTTATTGAAAATGATGGAGGAATTTTTTCTAAGAAAGAAATTGATCATCAGATAATTTTAGTGGGATTGACATGGAAGAGTATCAACAGGGTTAAAAAATAAAACGATAATTTTTCAGACACGTAAATATCAGTTATATTATTCTCAGATAACTAGATAAAAAGAATGAAAGTCACCTTTTTAAGGGTGTTTTGCTATGGTTAGCTGATACAGATTTAACATGTATTTATGCATTTAATGTGTACCTACGAAAAACAGAGATCAAATAAAAAAAAGTTGTATTGTTAACTCTTTTGGTACCCTCTCAATTACGACCTCCACTAAAACTAGTGCAGCTGATGTCACTATCAGTTTCAAGAAACACTAGGTTGTGTTCATTGTAGAATTCAAAATGACTTTCGGCTCCTAGACTAAAAGAATCAAATTTAAATTTCAGTATTTTTGTAGATAGTACATATAATACTATTGTTAATTTGTTTTATCAATTAAAAAATAATGGGCCATCCTTTTTACAATAGGGATATCACTTTTTGTACCATTGCACACATGAAAATGGCCGATAGGGACAAAAAATTCAACAGGAGTTTTTAAGAAACCATCTATCTGACTAAGATGTACTTCACATCAGAGCACTGTGATTCATGGCCTCTCTCTTCTGAAAAGACCAGTTGCCTTCTCAATAGGCAGATCAGTTTTCTGATCAGGTGCATTGTTTGTTACTCAATGTCTTTCTCGGAACCGATGTTCGAGGAATCGATGCGTGAGCACGTAAGAACATTTCGGTTGGGCAAGGCCGAGCGTTGGCGTTAGTTAATGTATTGTGATTTAACAGAGAGCGGCTCGGAACCGAAAAGGAAGCGGACATCGGGGAATTCCGCGCGGGTGGAGGGGAGTTCTCAGCACGAGAGGGGGAGGCTGTTCGGACGCGGAGAGAAGAAGAATAACAACGCACACCAGTATCGTTTGTTACGCTATTTCATTCAGTTGGCTACAGGTAGCGCTGTCGTCGACAGTGGTAAGTGGGACACCTGTTGACATCACGTGTTTTGACGAAATAAACCGAGTTACAATCAGCTGTTTTGTTGTAGTTGAAATTAAAATTAATAACACTGACCTACATTTAAAATATTATTCTGCGTTAGTATCATTATTTTGGACTTCTACTTGCTTATTATTCGTCACTGATTAAATTTGTTTACAGTTAATTGTGCTAAGAAAACTTGCATTTAATTCGAAAAAGAATGAAACTAGGTTATAATGTGTTGTTTATAAATAAATATTTACTTTGTAAATATTCACACGTAATTATTGTATCGTATCTTACTTTAAATTATTGAACACACTACGACAGTTGTTAACCTGAAATTGTCTAGCAATTTTTACCATGAACGAAATTAAATTTTCTATACAAATTTGAATTGTTTTGCCAATGCGTACTATTTTCATACCTGTAGTATAGCCTGTAGTATTTTCATACTCTAGCTGTTTTATAGTTTCGACCAGATTTTCTCAAACATTGTAGTGTATAAGTATACCAAGAGGAATGGCTTAAGCAGTGGTAATAATTAATGGATAAATTTGAAATTCTGCACATCAAAATAAAACACCGTAAAACGCTAAAATAATATTTTGTTCCGTTTATGACATTCCGCCTCATAATGGAAATGTCTCATGAAAATCGTTAAGAATATGTCAAGCCGTATATCGTTTTAAAAGTTGTGATCTGGGTATAATGACGTGCAAAGATAAAATTCTTATAATTCTGATAAAATGATGGCCATTTACCATTTTTGAATTTAAACAGGCCTTTTGATTTTATGTTCAAGTTGCATACAAAAATTAACAATTATTAAAGTTAACATCACTAAACGTACAGACGGTGTAAGTACCATGAATTACTTGGGATAAAAAGTTGGGTTTAATTTTAAAGTATATATTTACCTTCAGAATTTCTCATCCAACAGCAATAAAAATATTAAACAACTTTCCGCCAAACTGATATGTTATTTTGAATTCTTAAATCATAAATTTCTTTTTTTACACCTTAAATATATTAAATAAATTCCATAATATTAATACAAAGCAGCCGTAATTTACTCTCGGATTTACAAATGTATTTCTTTAATCATGCCAATCTTATTAGGACATTTAAAAATTATATACAACTTGGCCCAGGGACGTATCCACAAAGAAGATTATGGGGGTGTTTCCACACACTTTTTTAAGTGTAAGAATAACCACTTGTAAATCCAAAATATACTCCGATTAGTGTTGGCAACCAAGTCAGCGCGTTGTTTTCCTTCGTAATTACAGAAACTAGTGCTTTATACTATATATAGTAGTGATTATATAGGTACTTACTGTTATCAACCCCTGTAATGGAATTTAAGTACGCCCCTAGATTTTCCACTGATACCTTATTGAGCGTCGCCTGGACGAGGTGACGCATGATCATCCTAGGTTGACGATTTGGTCAGTTGCATTTAAACAAAAACCATTAAAACATTGTGGAAAATTTTTATTTCCATAATTAAGGCTATACAAAGTATCTGTCACCTAGTCCATCAGACTAGTGGGTCACCGCTCGATGTGCTAGCCCATTATTGAGTATTTTACGACAAGTCGTGTAGTTGAATACATCAGACCACAACGTTATTATGATACAATAATATGTAAACATCACAAGTGTAACAACATTACAAATGTACATATTTTAGTTCGGGGCTAGTGCGCTTGTTGGTTGGATACATGTATACGGGTGTTGACAAAGTGTTTACTCCTTTGGTGTTGTGGGTTATTTGTAAGCAAATCGTTTTCGTGCAGAAAAGTAGATTGTTTATTATTAATTACCAGTAACACTAGTAACAGGTACGATGGATATATATATATTTAATTGTTTTAGCAGTTTTTATTTTCTGAACCTTTGCAAGTGACATGCTACCGAATATTTATAATATAGTCTACACGGTTATTTATAACGATCATTATAAAATAGATAGTAGGTAATTTATAAAATAATTATATGTTAAGACATTTGAAATAATATTAATAACATATCATAACATTAACTCTTTACTTATTAGTAAAGTACTTGTTAGTTGAGATGCTGTGGGCGTGACACTGGCAGAGGGATGAATGTGAGATTGTGTGTGATAAAAGTTAGGATTCATTAGTAATAAATACTTTAATTTATTTGTACATTAAAAGTATAATTTTATTTTATATGTTTTAAGAATAACAGAAGTAGTTAATTTATTAATGTGTTAAATTTTAATTATAACACGTTAAAATATTATATTAATTTCACCAGATCGTTTAAATGTAATTATTTTTTTATTTTATTATCATTATCATTTTTGTTTTATTCTTATGGTAATATTTATTTAATGTTTTAAATTTGACGTTGTCGCAGGTTAAGTGTAAGAAAGGGCCATGCGGTCTTAACTTTGTCTGTATAAATAAAGAATTTTTCATTTCATTTCATTAGTAAAATGGGGAGTGTGTCAATTAATTCTAGATTTAGCTAGTATGATGAAGCTATAAACCATGTATATACTGTTAATATATCACATTTTTATCTTCAATCGTTTTTATTTGTATTTAAAAATTGCCTCAACTTATTACTTTAAATGCAACTGCAATTTCTTGTGGATTCCTCAATTAAAACATTTCTTTCATCCTCAGGAAAGTAAATTGATAGGAAAATAATTTGCTATAAATTTGAAATAAAATTATTTTCCCACAAAAAAATTGATTGCCTTACCTTAAACTGTTCTAAAAGTTGGAACGAAGTAATATAATACAATGCTGATTGAGTTATTAAACCACGGATTTTGGGGTTACCAATTTAAAATGGTTTTGTATCGGTGTTACTCATTTTAATCAATAAGAGCACTTTCTGAATTGGAAGTATTTTCTTTTTGAATCTTAAAATGATTTTGAAAATTCCACATTTTTTATTACTAGGGTTCTAAAAGTACAAATCTCTGCTAATTTATTTATAGGGAAACATTGGCTTATGTTAAAGCATATACACGTGAGTTGGCAATTTAAACTCATTATTTTCCATGAATGTTGATTTAAACACATACAAGTACAAAACTGACATAAAAACTAGTTTTGAAAAAGTACAGAGAAACAGCTGAGCGAGGTGTATTACGTTCTTAAATCTAAATATAACTTTTCTTCTAGAAAACATGATGCATCTATACTAGAAAAATTATAGGCCTACCTTAAATATAATTTTGAAACACACCGAACATCTAGAATGTGCTCGTGGATCAAAATACTTTTTTCCAAATATCTCATCTAACTTAAAATTTTACAAGAAATTATTCAATAGTAACATGACTCCTAAGGAACTTTCGCTCAGTATATACAAAGTTTTATTTGACATCTTCCGTATACTCTACACTCCATTGTGTCCAGCTGCTCTGGGGCATGTAACATCTTGTTTATGTCACGAACTCCTTCTTCATAATACGAGAATCATCACACATGTGTAATGGGTTGAATATCTCAATTCATGCCCACTTTCCCAGCGTTCAAACCACTTCTTAACACACGAACTCTACTTGCCACCTGCGAATTAATGACACAGCCTGATGCCTGTGATCAATGAGTCGGTGCATCATTTGCAGACCTTATCGGACTACAGGCCCTTCTTCAGTGCCACAGTCCAAAGAGCGTAACCACCGCATCGCTTAGAACATAATGCTGGTTAATGCACAGGATCACAAGATCGAAACAAAAGGAAAACGGCGTAATCCAGAATGATCTGTAATAGAAGCGACGACTAAATTCATTGACACCCAAATTATAAGAGGGGTGCCTTGAGTAGTTTAAGTTTACACGCTGCAAAAGCTGCAAATATGATTATTACCAGTAATTGAAGCTAGTTTTATCTTAAAGGTACAATAAACTAACAATGGAGTACCATAATACCAAACAGAACGCATCGAAAGAGTTATTATATACATAAACGGACTCCCCTTGGGCCTTTTGACTCCAGAATCAATACAGTTCTTCTTTGGACCGAGAGAAACCTTTGTACTAAGTGTTATGGCTATAGAACTTTTCCATGCAAATTTAGCACACAGAAAACAGACGAACGGACTGACAACGGTACGATTTTTAGACGGATCTATCGAGACGAATATTATCGTCTTTTCATCTGTTGGTTGATTTGCCCGTCTCTGAGAGCAGAGTTCGTAATAAGCTTGGGTCTCGAGTCTCAAATTCTCTTCGAATTCTTCGAGTTGGCTTTTTTGGTTGAACACATATGTACCAAAGCTGCGGGATCTTGCAGGGTAGTAAGTCTATCAACTCTAACCAACCAAATATGGGATTGGGTGAACCAGAAGTTTGACCAGTGCCGTCCCTATCAATCCTTCCTTGCTATTGTCATCCAATTTTTAAGGAGAGGCCGATCCCCTATTTAACCCTAATCTGCCAGTCCTCATAGGCCATTGACCTATGCGAGGATCTTATCAAAAAGGACAAAGAGGAGAGTCGGTACAGTGGAAGGCAATGGTCACAGACAGGATTTGAACCTGCGCCAAACTCTAACTGGATCCTAATTCTGCTTTAGATTGCTCGGCCACCCGCTCTGCCAATGTTTCCATTTAGATTTTGTTCCCGTAGCAGGTGAAAAAATATTTAGCTGACGATTTTCGATAAGTAGATTCATATATTATCCCATGATGACGTTCAAGATTTCACTCTGTTAAATAAAACTAATCAAATTGTACTCATAATCGCGACATTATATAACTATCAGTTTCTGAGCCTGCCTCTGATTCAACAGTAGTGTAGATACCTACTTAGTAACATAGAGGTCTGAGAAATGGTCTTAAGCGTGTCTCAGGAAAACGGTAGGAGATTACCATCCGTGCTGCAGAGACCGTGGAGTCAAATGGTTTATCCACTTATCCGATTTTGTTAGTCGGATGAGTTATATCACTGCTTATTCATTTCCTCTTTTAAATCCACCCCTTGACAGTTTGTATTTTAATTGTTGGTGTCTATAAAACGTATAAAAAATAATATAACCACGATATTATTTTTAACGCTGTCGTATAAAGGAACTGATCTCTCTTCTACCTGGGTAATTAATAGGCCTAATTTAACAAAATTTAGTAAAAAAATTTATTTATAAAAAAAGTTTAAAAATCTGTATTTCAAACGTTCTTGTCGTTTTATTTCTTGTTTTTACACTCATAAAATGCAGGATTAGGTAGCTACTTAATTAGGTAAGCTGATGTAATCATACTAATTGATGACAATTTAATGAAATCACGCAACTGAATTAAGTAAATTAGAACTCTAAAACTTTGCAACAAGTCGTGAATTTAATAAAGGAATGGCTCAGGTTTGAGTGCTGAAAGAGAAAAGAGCAAATCATTTTTGAGTCAGCGTTAAGTAATAGAGGAAGTTGTAAAAGAAATGTGCGATTTGGACGACCTTTTTTCAGTTCAAATGATTGCCTTCTTATTGCACAAAAACAGTTCTAATGCAATCCAGATGTGCAAATACAAACCATCTGCTCTTATTGATACAGATCAGTATCGCATAGTTAGTTGGTGGGACTGCTACGCGATTATCGGGCTTCCTCACTCGCTTACTCAGCGGCTGATTGACTACGAAACAATACAAATAATATTATGTAAAAATACAGTTTCATTGTCTATTGGCAAATTAAGTTAATATTTTTCTATACCATACATCTTAATGCACCTTCAAAAATTTCCTAATATGGAAAACATAAAAAATCCCGATGCAAGTTAACCGATTTTGGATTATTTAATCTAAAACACAATCAAAGTTATAAAATCGTACCGTTCAGTTTCTGTTGACAGTAGTACAATTTTGGAAATTACAGTTTTAGATAATTATTAGTATTTTTATAACTTACACTTAGGACGTTTTATTAAAACAACAATATTTGTGTTATATAAATACGTAAATTTTATAGCTCATTACTCTGTGTGGGCGATAAAATTCTTGTTTTATATACCTAGTGAAATAGTTCTTAAATCTAACCCAACCCTTTTAAAAAACTTAATTTTATACATTAAAACTTTCTGTAGGCGCAATTTACAGTTGTAGTATATGCATCTAAACGCTTAAATTTGTAATACAAACTTCGAGTCTTTTGAACTGATCTCGTACCGTTATTAGTGATTATATACAACAAATAAAACTAACGATAGTGTTTATTTACTCCTAAAATTATCTTGGTCTCCTTTTTATTATTCATTCATCATCTGATTAAAAGGCTGGATTAGATTAAAGCGTGGAGAAAGCTGATTAGAGGCAAATGAGAGGACAGGAAGAAAGAGTAAGATGTGGAGACATACAGGCGCACTGTAATCTATCTAGTTAGGTCTTATAAGAAAAACATCCATGTAAATCATAATGATGTAGCTTGGATAATGATGATACATTAGTATATTAATTTTAAAGTGGTCCCGAAAAACGAATGAGCAGAAAACCCCGTGAATAGACCCCAGGTGTAGTAAGTTTTACACTCTTGTTACTGGAGGAAGTACACCTGAAGTTTTTAGAATCACTTACGAAACACTCTGTATAGTTTTAACAGCAATAACATAAGAACAGTTAATTTATTAGGATAAGTTTATCGGGGCAAATAATATCATTAATGTTGCATTTTAGTTTAATTAATAGATTTACCAAATTAGTTACCGCAAGTTGCAGTAATAATGCGAGTAACAATAGAGAAAGTACATAATATACTAAATAAAAACTCCATTTTCATTAGTTGTGGTTATATTAACAAGGTAGGTATTTTATGCCGAGTCAAACCAATCGATCAGAGATAAAGTTGTAAAATTTAATCCAGGTTTACATTTTGAACATTGGAATTGATCAGCTGATCGATGCGTTGTGTAATAGTAGCATATACACTCATTACCGCATTAGTACTGTAATGAATGCTATTTATTTGAACATTAGTACTCTTGCAGATCACTAAAATATACTTCAATCGGGTAACATTTATTCATCACATTACGTTTTAGTCTATTTTTAACACTTGCAAGACTTGCAGATAATTTAAAATTCGTTTAAATAGTAAACAATAATAATAATAATTAAAAACCCCGATTATTGCGGAATAATATATTTCGCGCCTTGTTTAGTGATTATGATCATTGTCGGGAATGGTGCTATATTTTTGTAGGTGAAAACCGATGCAGCATAAATAAACAGAGACGGAAATATTACCCAGGAAAACATTCCGATAACAACCCTTGATACCTCAAATGATCCTAATCGCCATCTTTTGTAGTTGAAAACTCTCTAAGGCAAACTTTGGCGCAAAAATCTACAATAACAACCAATACGTAGGCCTAAGAGTTTAAACATATACAAATGTAACAATTCCATAAAAATTAAGTATTACAGTTAAAATAGAGCACTCAATTTGGAAGAACTGTTTTTAATACGATATCTGCATTCGATAATCAAATGATTCCGACATAAAATGAGTAACCCTCCCATGGATGGCAACAATGGCCGTCCGTTTTGTTTGAGGTTTGAGATCAGTTTGTGTTGGTGTTTAACGAGAAGTTGTGTCATGGGAATGAATTGCGAATTGATTTGAATATATTTCAACCTAACATTTAATGAAATTTGGGGAATCTACTCGAATACACTCATAGAAAGACAATCCAGACCTATATGACTCAGTGGAGACCAGTCAACGAAATTCCCTAATGACATGCTGTGCCGTTTAATTGGTAATACTTAGGTCAGCCCGACGTTTTGCACTGTAAACAGCGTCTGTGTTTTATCTTGTCCATGTTTGTCTCGTTAGCGTACTGCACAATAGGGTCTTTGTTGGGTCGTGTGCCTATTTAGATAATTAACATACTCCAGGAACAACAATGGGACTAGACTTTAACCTTGAGGAACTCCCAGTTAAATGGAAAATAGTTTGAAACAGCTCAACCTGATGAATTCTGTATATGGACGCACTGAAAGTGGTGGATTAACGGATTTTAAAAAATATTTTGTTTTGAACTTCTAGCTCTTTTTAAAATAACTTCCCTGAACACTGAAAAAGAATGAAAATATTTTGATCACTACACATTAATTAGTCCCAAATACAAACTGGGACTAAAGAAAGGACTGATATGTTTTTTATTCATTTATATTTCAGTCATATTTTATTTAGGTAAATGATATTTTTAATTAAATGAAATTTAAGAAAATAACCTGTTTTTAATATTTTTCATTGAACATAATCACATTTTATATAAAAAACACTTTACTCCCTGAACAGGTACACATTACTGTAAAATGTTCGTATCTTTATCTCCAATTCAATTCAAAACAGCTTTATTCACTTGGCATATACACACATACAAGAATAGCGTCACGATTTAATTCATATTCGTACCAAATTAGAGAGAGAGAAAAGAACAAGAATACATAACAGAAAACACGAGATTTATCAACAGGAAATAGAAAAAGTTTAAAATACAATTATTACAGTTGTTAAAAGGTTATAATGATAACAGTTAAAATTAACAGTTAACATTAAAATTAAAACAGTTAACATTAAAACTAAACCATCACAATTGAAACAGTTACAAGTGAATAGCTTTTGGCATACAACTATTAATTATGGGGTACTCTACCTCCAGAATCATCACAGGAATTCATTAAAGGAATATGTAGCCTTTTTGATGAGAAACTTTTTAAATTTAATTTTAAATTTATTGAATGTAGCCTCTGACTTAATTTCAATAGGGAGATTGTTGTAAAATTTTGATCTAATATACGTTGGTTTCTTTTTTATATCTTCAGGCGTTTTTATTTGAGTATAATTACAAAATTGCCTAAATTCCCTTCTTTAAATGCTTGTAATTTTACAT
Source organism: Homalodisca vitripennis (assembly GCF_021130785.1). Classification (NCBI taxonomy): domain Eukaryota; kingdom Metazoa; phylum Arthropoda; class Insecta; order Hemiptera; family Cicadellidae; genus Homalodisca; species Homalodisca vitripennis. Next base: position 40,811,857 of record NC_060214.1, read on the forward strand.
AGAGTTGTAAAATAGTCTTTTGCTTTACTCTGGGTACTTATTTCAAAGAAGTATGAATTAAAAAAAAAAAAAAAACCAAAATTGTTTGTACCACTTAAAACACTGTGTTGGAGAGCATGACCTCTGACACCATGTGTTCAGTAGGCCACAGTGTCATAAGCTTTACTTATATTTTAAAAAATATTTGTAAAAAAGGGTCTTTTTCGTTTAAGGGCCAGCACAAAAGACCCTAGCTTGCCTATTCAAAACTCAGATCACGCGATGCTTGGCCGCTGCGCAGCGCTTTGCGCTGCTTGCTCTTTTAGAAAAAAAATTAACTCGAGCTTGCAAAGTCCAAGCCCAGATCAACTCACCACGCTAAAACTCAGACAGAACTAACACAGGTTACATTACAGGCAAAAGATAAGCGGCGCGCGTTTATCACTGATAAGATAAGACGAGTTTATACTAGAAGTAGTACCTGGACTACTGCCCTACGAACTAATAACACCAAAAAAACGATTAAATGCACTGTCAGTCAGGTATAGTATGTTTGTAAGGTGCTGGCCCTTAAACGAAAAAGACCCGAAAAAACCCTTAGAATCTGCAAAATGTTATTCACTGAAGATAAGGGAATCACTTTATGACGTCAAGAGTTGACTTTTGTTTAAACAAACCGAAATTGGATGAATGTAATTGACCCATAATATTAAAGACTGAAATTGACTGACGCTGTCATTAGTGCTGTAATGAATGTAATGCATTATACGGTTTATGGAATATAACGGATTTGGGGATAGGTAAAAGTTATAACTATTACTATTTATATTTTAGCTTAAATTAGATATACAAACATTTTGATAGAAGAATCTGCGATAGCCGTTATTTAATATAACCTTTATTTACTAGTTAGAATATCCAGATAAAACTAAGTTCATTGATTGATCCTCTAATCATGTTGACCTTAAAATGCATACTACGAGTAGTTTTGCAGGAGTTTTAGTTGACAGTAAAACATTTGTAATTGCTAGTTATGGGGGGGGGGGGGAATGCGAGACGTACAGAAATATAAATTACCCTGCTTAAATGACGAGCAACAAATTTATGTTTGAAAAGCCGGAGACTGCACAGTTCAAGGTCTCTTGACTTCTAGTCTTGGTTGAGATAACACAATGAAGTAGTACCGTTGTGATTACCCGTTCTTTCCGCCAGTTACTGAGGCGGAAAGAACGGCTTTCTTAAGCTTTCTTTTTTGTAGTATTCCATTTTGCTAGCATCGGCGTAACTCGCATATCTTTCCACTTCAGGTTGGAACATAAAGCAACGCTGAACTGCCATTAAAACACCGTAAAAATAAGCGATAAGCTGATAACAGTTCGCTTTGAATCACTAGTAGATAATGGGTAACGGCCATAAACAAGATGGCGTCCATGGAGCCATCAAAAAGACATCGTGAGAGAGAAAGAGAGCGATGGATGGGTGTTGATGTGCAATGACAGGCTTGAGGACCAACTTCCGAATTAGTAGCCAATTATGTGATGTGTGGGGATCACACTACGTGTCTAAAACACTGCCAGAGTCATGGCACTAGTGTCACCACGTGGCCTGTATATCAACCGGTGTATGTGATTGGCTGAGCGTTAGCAAAGTTGGGTTTGAACAATTCATTTCTGCACGTGTATCTGTCTGTCTGTCCATATGGTATCTTGAAAACGAACTGACCTATAGACTAAAAATTTTGAATGAAGCTTCATTTCTATATAGGCAACATTAATTTCCATGATCGTGGTGCATGTCACTCCATAGAATTTATCTGGACCTTAGCGTATATTGTTACTTTGGTCGTATGTGTAAACATGATAGGAACAAAAAAATAGCAGAACAATCTAAGTATAACCATATGAGATAACGTGTTACATTTTTACTCATAGAGTAAAAAAAAAATATAATAGAGTGGAAGTCAATGTTAAGTCAGTGACGAAATTTGATTTCAACTGCTACGAATTCAACCAGTGATTTGATTTTATGAAGACTGCTATGAAACATAACCTGTGGACAAACATGTGAATGTATCATGTGGCAAGATATCTCGAGAAAAATTTCATTTACAGATGTTATATTTTGTATGAACATTCATTTCCATCTAGACAAGAACTTTATGATGGTACATGTCCAATCATGGAATTTAGTTGAGCATCATTAACAAAGAGTCTCTTTTGTATGCCGAGGGAATGAAAAATTTCGATTCTGTACAGTTGTTGTCTGTCTGTCTATCAGTCCACAGGACATTTCAAGAATAAAATGACCTATAGATTTGACAATTTGGAAGCAACTTCAGAGAAGCCTGTTACTGGACATGTGGTGTTTCTTACTTACACCTTGTAAAAAGTAAGGTTATAAGAAAAGAAGTTTTTATTTGTCTTTTTCAGCGTATTCCCCAGGGGTATACAGAAATGGCACAGGAAACCAATCGTCTAAGATCGAACGTTTCAAAAGGTTGGCAATACTGTCTTTACATGACCCAAATGAAGAAACAACAGCAGTGAGAGCCGATGGTCGAGCGGTCTAAGACGCTGGACTTGGGTCTGAGTTAGAGATAGCGTAGGTTCTAGTCCTGTCTGTGACAGTTGCACTTTTTATTAGTACCATCGACCTTGTACTGTATCGACTCTCCCCCTTATTCTGTTTGATAAGATCCTCGCACATGCCAGTGGATAGGCAGACTAAGGCTTGAAAGGAAGCCGGCCCCTTCTTTTTCTTAAATATATATATCCCAATATGCTACTGGCCTGTGCGAGGATCTTATCAAACAGAAAATGGAGAGTCCGATATAGTACAAGGTCGATGTTACTGATAACAAGTGTTACTGTCACAGATAAGATTTGAACCTGCTCTATCTTTAACTCAGACCTAATGTCTCAGACCGCACGGCGGCGGTCAATTTCGAAATTGATTTCTTATTGCATTTTATAAGTAAATATCATTTAAAGACATTGTTTGTATAAATTAAAAACGTTATTCCCTCCAATATCTTTTACATATTTAATGTAAAAATTCTATAAAATGTTGGACCAATCTTCAGCAATCTTTCTTAGGGTTTTGTCAAGATGCTCTTCAAGTATACTTATATGTCTACTTATGGTGAGATTAAGAATAGTTTATATTTATTCTCTCCTGTAAAGCTATATCACAAATGAGATTAAATTCTTCATAGAGTAATTTCCTGACCGAATAAACCTTACTAAATCACTTTACTATTATATATTTCTAATACAATAAAAGTGACAGATATAAATAAAATAAATAATTCTTATTTATTACGTGAGAAGGATTTCACTTTACTATAACAACTCAAATTAACAGTGACATAATACAGAATAAATGTATATTCTTATTTTATACAAATAAAAAAACATACTTATAAAATATTTTGTATTATATACGGGGTGATTCATGAAGTTCTCCCCCCACTTCTACAGCACATTGTACTAGTAAAAATAATGAAAAAATGTTATATAAACATAGGTCCGAAAACGCTTCGTTAGCGAGTTACAGCTAGCGAAAGATTTCGCCTGAATTCCTGGGTAAAGAGTAAAATAAAGCCATACTGAACTTTTGGAAAGGTTAATTAAGTAAGAAATATCGTGGATTCTTATGTACTTTTACCTGATAAAGCTAATAAAATAGGTTTCAGAACTGTACCTGTAGTAGTTTTTGAGGGATTCAGGGTTAAATGCAAAAAAATTGGGGCACGAAACAATGTTTTTTTAAGTTTGATGTACAATAACTTTGTTAAATTGGTAATAAATACATAAAATCAACAAACATTAATTGTAGAGAATTTAATTCTGAGAAAATTGACATAATCAAAGTCTAAAATAAAACAGAAATAAGTACCAAAAAATCGATTTTATTCAGTATAATACATTACTAGTTTTAAGCAAAATTAATCAGGTTGGGCCAACTGTACGCACCTTTTTATAATAGATGTTCGAAAATGAGGCCGTCATTTTGCAGCACGTTTGTGTATTGTGTAATTAATCATAAAAAAATTGTGTTTGGTATTACAGTATTTTAATGTACCATTTAAAATTATTTCTATTAATTTGTTCTCTGTTAATAAGAATAAAATAGAAATTAAATTCTAATAGCACTGTTTGATTGAGTTTTTGGTTCCTGCATTTTTCAAAGTAACTCGATAAGTAAGATTGTAGTGATATGATGCGTTTTCTATATATTTTGTTTTATTGCATTGCAACAGGGAAAATCATAACCTATATTGTTGAATGTTTATCTAATCTTCTTCCATAATCCAATATATTTTTAAACTGTGGTCCGTGAAAACCAAAGAAGGAAACGGAAATGCAATATATGCGATTCTATGCAATCCGGTTATCTAAAGTTTCGTGAATAAAAACTAAATCAAAAGGAGATATTTTTTGTAACTACTACCCTTCTTTAATACATCGAAGCTTATAATATGTCTAAATGTTATCTTCCAAAATCGAACATTCACTGATTATTTCCATGTGGCGGTTTATGAACATTTTTTTATTTCGAAGATATTTTTTCTTGAGTATTTAACGAATTTGCCCATCACAACAGATGGCACGAAGGGCTAGAGGTTTTTGTTAGGTTCCGAATCTCTTTGTGAAGAGAGTTCTTTGAAGTTAGGCTTTGTCCTCCTACATTCACTATTGTAGTGTTCTGCAATCTGAGAACTATTTTGCAGCACAATATCAGCTGGGTCTGCCGCGTGTCTCAGCATTTTGAGGAGAGGCATGTCGAAATAACCGTCCACTGTTTAAAATTACCTAACAAGGCGGTCATTTTTCATAGAGGTTGGCCAGTTTTAAGCTTCGTGTAACGGTTTTAAGAACTCAAACATACAGGGTGTCCCGTAACTCTCTAGCCCCGTAGCTCTGTTCGTGTTTATTATACAAAATAATATCTTAAGAACTAATAAATTAAATTATACCAAATTTGGCTCAAATGTTTATAATAATAATACAATTTATTGAAAAATATATAAAGACATTATATTTAGTATTTTCAAAATGGCGGCCATTAAAACTTTTTAACCTTGAATATCTTAAAAACCAGCAATGTTTCTAAAGAATAACAGTTATTAGAGGATTTTATCACAAATATAATGAAAATAAAATTATATAAACGTAATAATAACTAACTGATTTAGAACAGATTGACTGTAAAAACATGGCCCACATTGAGATTCTCAGCGACTAGTCAACAATACAAAAACTGAATAAACGGCAGCACTTAATGAGAGCCATGTCTTGTCACAGTAAATCGGTTCTAGCTTTTGGACAGCACAAATTTGGTAAATAATTTGGGATTAATCAAATCGGAAATTTAGAGAACTTGCGTTTACAAATATGTAAATTAGTGCTGAAGAACTAGAATGCGGTAGAGTATACGAGTATTCACCAATTCCACTGTTGCTGATAACTTTGATCTTGATGACGGTTTATAATCAATTGAAAGCTGGTTATTGAATAATCACGGCTATTCAAGCTTATTGGGCATAGATGGCCCATTCATCAAATGATGTAGCTAATAACGCAAGTCAAGTGCAAACATTAAGTCCACCTTTGATTCGACGCGACGCCGACGTGACGAACACGTTTCGGCTGAAAAGAGATCATAGTATCAAAGAGTTTTAAGCATCTTTTCCCTCCTAGGCATCCACAGTTTTACAGTGATTCATGGTTCAGCCAATTTGGCTGACCTTCCCATTTCAAAAACAATGTTCGCTCGTGATTTTCGAACAAAATTGTTCGCGAAAATGTTCATTGCCATCGGTGCGAAGCACACTTGGGTTCGGTTATGTATTGCGTATTCAGTGCAAAGTGACCACGGTCAGCGAGATAGTTCCTCCCACATTATAATTGCTCAATGCAACATATTTATACGCGCAAATTTCCCACTGCTTAAGTAAAGCACAAAATGTTTAGCTAGAAAATGTGTTGTGTTTAGAGTTGTGGGCGTGCTTATAGTTTTGATTTAACTCTTTTTCTGCAAGTATCATTTGGAGAAGCTTAAATTTGATTAACGAATTAATTATTGATTTCATTAGCTATATTTCCTTTTCAAACGTTCTTGGAATTGTTATGCATGACAAATCTTAATAACCAATAGTTGTCGTACAGGACAATTTTAAGAGATTTTCAACGGCCATTATGAAATATACAGGGTCTTCGTTTGAAATTCATTTATGATAAAGGAAGAATTGTGACAAAACAGTATTTTTCCGGACTTTTGCCATCGTTCATTCCTCAGATGAATAACTAACATGACACATAACTACAATCCTGGGTAAAATAAACGAATCATACCAGAGCGTAGTGGCACGCATAAGTTAAAAATCACAACAACCATGTTGTGTGTTAACTCCATGCACATTAACTCTAAAACACGCGCTTAATAAATACAGAAAGCTAATTATATTAAAACTGAACTACAAAATAGAGGTCGCAGAAGTTCTGCACTCACCGACCGACCATATAGAACTAGTGCCTGAGGAAGTGATCAATTTGTAGATCTCGAAACGTAATGTTACTGACTGATTTTTGTATCACTGAACGACGGCAACTGTCCAGAAAAAAATCCTGTTTTCGAATACAACTTTGCCTTATGGTCAAAACAAGACTTTATTCTCATAAACACAGTTCTGGAAATAATGTTTCTGCAACCAAAAGAATTATAGAAATGTGGTAAGTTTTAGTACCTTGTGGCATTTTATGCGGAAAATCACGTTTGTACAATAAAAATAACTGTTTTGATGTTGAAGGCGTTGTGATAAAGGATATTATGGGCTTTATCACTGTAGGTCTTGTAGCACTGAATGATGGGGAATGCCCGATCAAAATTATGGATTCTTAATGTGTCTACTACAAACAGTTTTTGATGAAATGAGTCGAGTTGTCTGGCCTCTCTTGATAGAGGAGGAGTATGTAAAAGGGAAGTTCTATTTATGGTTTCTCCTTTTTATAAGTTCCTCTTATCAAAGAAAAGAGCAGCGATTAAAATTGCAGCTGAAGGGCAATACCATACTTTGTATTGTAATTAATTACAATATCGAGTTGTATGGAAAATCTAGTTTTGAATTTGAACACACACACACACACACACACACACACACACACACACACACACACACACACACACACACACACACACACACACACACACACACACACACACACACACACACACACACACACACACACACACACACACACACATGTTAGGATGTCTTTATTTCTGTAAAGGGACTTTATGTGTGCTATGAACGAAACCAAAATAAATGAAGCAATCTTTACGAGGCAAGAGATATCTAGTAAATGACGACTTGGATGACTACTCCTGTCTTCCTGTTCCATCACAAGACACACGCTTTCAAAACCGGTTTCGATTTTCTGCAGATTGGCATGTTCTGCTGCAGCATACCAATTTTACAAAACACTCATTCTGGTTTCAGATACTTATGAGTTCCAAGCTTCTGTCCTTGGATAAACATTTTGTGGTTTTCAATCTTCTAAATTTCTTACTCTGCTGCTCTTTGGTCCTTGATCAATTCTATAATGTACACAGAACCGAAGCATTATAACATCGCGGCTTTTCAGGGCGATAAGTTAGGATATGAAATCAAAAGTTGATTTTTAGAACCTCTAATTTGACTGCATACTCCTTGTAAAAATCCAGTGATTATTTGGAAATCCTTTCTAAAGCATCAAGCTACAGAGAATTAACCTACATTAAAGGCACGCCGAGTATGTACCATTTGCGCAGATGGTCAGAATTTTAAGTAGGGTACTTTTATGAACAACTATCAACAATCGATATAGTGAAGTGCACCGATGAGCAGTTTCGATTGTTGTTACAATAGGCCTAGGTGAACCCCGCTTCTACCGACCTGGCCGGATCCGGACCTGTTTGAATATTCAGCTTTGAGCAACTATGATTAGTAAATCTCTTTAAATCAAACAGCAGTGCTATTTGCTCTAAGCGACACACTTTTGAGTAAAAGTGCCCTATTAGCAAAAGCTAGCAGAATATGTACTCGAATTCTGAAAAATCAAAAAAATATATGCAAAACCCACATTAAATATATATTCAGTTTGATTGCAATATAAATAATTCTTCCTTAGTGAAAATGTGAATATTTACGTTGAACCCATAATTATTCCATTCGCTCTTAAATACCTTTTAATTACATAACTAATTCGTTACCTATATTCCATGTGGGTTCACTACTGGTTAGCTTAAAACTTTTCAGTTAGACCTACACTGGGTACTACAAAACACGATGTGTCACTTACATTTGGAAAACCTTATGGATCTAGAGGAACGGCTCACTAACCACAAATGTCGAGGTACAAGGGTAGATTGATAGGTCTAGTTTAATACGGGAGATGACTGTTAGAGTTGGTGGGATTCCCTAAGTGTTAAAAGCAGTTGGTACCCTAGATATAAGGGTGCGCCACCTCCTGCACGCTTTGACTGGAGAGGCTAGTACAGAGCAGGCCTCCCCTTCTTCCAGGGAGACATAACTGAGATTAATGCCCTTACCCATCGAGAATATCCTGCATTCCGGAAGCAGCCCATAAGTTCTTTTAGGACTAAGTGCAATATCTCACCTTCTTGTCCTTCGAAAACAAAGATAATCGTTACCTATATTCTCTATTACACACATTTTTTTATATCAGATCCCTTTTCGCCTACAGGGAGAAAACCATACGGAAGACTTTAGGAACAAATTAAAATGAAGCTCATATCACTACAAGTTTATATAAGCTTTGGTATAAATCAGGATATATAAACTAACTTGCATTTACCGTGTTACTTTTCACATTATCAATGTAGTAACAATTCAAACTAAAACGAAACTTGAGAAACGTGCGTTAACAATACGGTTGGTATTATCTGAGATCCATTAACCTCATGGCGCTATTTCAGTGAAAACACACCATGAGTTTGTAAATATAATGATAGAAGTTTTGAGTTAATTACACAAAAATAGTGGAAATTACACTATAATCTTCTTAGCAAGCAATAAAGATACTGCTAGTTATGTAATAATTTTTCATTGAGATTGATTTGATAAAACAATTTCAGATAAGACAATAGGCATAGATTTAGGTCTCTACGGAAAAGATAAGGGGTAACAAAAATGTTGGATTGAAAAAATGACCCTTGGCTCAATTTGTGTGTAATTTGAGAAGGAACTCTGACTGGTTAGAGACTCTTGAAGCACAAATTTACTCCCGCCATATCGGAAACATAAGCAACCAATGTTTGTTTAGAATATTCCTGCCTGAAGAAGACCAACGCTAGCGTCTTGGTGAAGTTTAGCCTCCCAATGATGCCATGTAGAAGACATGAACCATGAGCGTGTTCTGCCAGTCACCAGTCCCCAGCAACTCCACCGAGGCCCTGGACAGCCTTTGTCACCTGGAGCTGGTTAACACTGCCGTGTCCTCCTGCCACGCCTACATCACCGTGCTCATCCTCCTCTACCTGAGGTGCTCCAAGAGAAGGTAACATTGGCTGTCATTGGCAACTCACCAATATTAGTTTACAGAATGTCCCGCTTAATCATCTGGTAATGAATGGTTTGTAAAATTGCTCTTTGGTACAAGATATACCTTTTTCACATCTTCAAACGAACCTTTCAAAAGTTCATAACTAATAAACTGTTTCTATTACATGACTTCAGTTTTGCTCACATATCTGTTTTAATATTTTCTAATTTATTGTAAAACATGGAAATAATATATGTAGCCTACTGCTTTCAAAATGTTGGTTATTTTAAAATTTTGTTGTAAAATTTCACAAAAGCTAAAAGCAGACATCAGTGTCAAGAATTATAAACAGTTGCCTGTCAATAAAGATAACTACTTTATATTTTTATAATTCAATTACGTATATGTCAGAAAATTTACGTACAGTCCCATAACAATAAATCTGTATCAAATGTCAGTTATCAAAACAGAAGCATACATTTTTCGGTTATTTTTCATTTGGTTGTAACTAAAAGGGTTTCAACCTTTATAATTTTAGGTTTTTCCGTTGTACTTAATTTTTGTTTTGTGAACTTTTGTAAATTTTATGTTAAAGATTTCTTGACAACTTTACTGAGTAAAATGGAGAGGTTATTTATTCAACAAGATAGCTGTACGCCGAATTACGTGCTGTAACTGCTTCTCTGAGGTTGCATGCAAAATTTCAAATATATAGCTCAATTTTTGACCTGCGGACAAACAAATAGGCGGACAATCATAAAAAAGAAGATAAATAAAAAATAATGCATTATAGAACTTATTCGTGTTGTTTTGAAGTTTCTTGCAAAATGTAAACTACATATGAAATGTCATTAAATTGCTTTTTATATCAATGTTAAAATAATACACACCAAGTAATGTTTTATGTGTTGAGATAGTTGGCTACCTGTGTTAAGATGTTACATGTTTGGACTTTTTATGAACGTATTGAATTTGTTTAGAAATTGATTTCTTCTACTATATTCTCCTTGCCATCATGGGTATAAGAGCAATGTAAAAAAATATTCGCTAACTCTCAGCCAAACTCCATGGAATGACATGCACTTTATTCGACTACCAAGAAATACGCAGTTTTATTAGCAACCAAAACTTATGAATGTCAAATTCCTAGAAAAAATGATTGAAATACTTAAAAATGGCATTATTAAAATGTCTATGCCATTACTTAGATTCAGATAAAGCAACTAAGATAAGTGCACTTTTGTTATTGCAATAATCCTAAGTTGTACAGTGAAATTTACCAGATCAGCACTGCAAATTATTTCCTTGAGGTTATTCTTCAGCATTCCAAAATATGATCTACCAAATTTTGGGGAATAATCTCGTGTTTACTGACATTTTTTACATTTTTAATTATTGTTATAGCATTTTACGTGAACATTTTGAATTGGCCGTTGTTTTGAAACCAGTGCAAATGTATTTTATTTTTACAGATTCCAATTAGAAAACAATTTTAAGATGGTGTAACCTAAATAGTTTGATTTGTGCATTTTAAATTTAAAACTACACATAGACATACAGGGAAAATTTGATTTTCTTGAACAATAAATAATGCTAAAAGGACTCTCAGAGAGTTATGAAATGCTCTTGTATTGCAGTCAGTATGGTCAGAATTGCTGAATAATGTTTAAAGTCCATCAATTTCCAACTTCCCAAATCTTTATAGAGATGACCAAAGTGGTACTCGGAAGTTCGTCTGTCATTCGCTGCGGGCGCTGCTGTCTCTTCTGCTCCTGCTGACCCACCTGACAGAGATATCGGCAGCCCTCCTAGGGTCTCAGGGGCTGTTGTCTTCCTGCGCTGCTCTGCTAGCTTGGGCAGCCGCCCAACTGCTCTACTGGAGGGCAGAAGCTGACCGGGATCCTAGGTACCTTCTGGTGACCCTTGTCTTCTGGTTGGCCTGTGGGCTCGCCCGCGCCGCTTCCCTCTTCAGTGCTTTGGACGCCCACCTCGGAATCCAACATGTCGCTCCTATCACTGCCGCAGCCGCTAGTTCCCTTTGCTACGCCCTAGTTGTGGTTGACGTCGTCTCGCTTGTCTTTGAGGTAAGAGTAATTCAAACATCTAGTCTTCCTCTTCAGGGAGTATGGTCCATTTGACTAAATCAACTTTAACATTTGCCGGTGCGCATGTAAAATAAACTTCAGATGGGGCCAAAACTTCTTGTAAGTTGGGAACACTGTATGTTATTATTAATGGACTATTTTTCAATCAGCTGTAGCAGCTGATTTTGTGAGTCTCCACGTTGTGCGTCAAATGTGCGATTTTTAAATTTGTATCATGTGTTAGATCCTTTTTTTATGTTAGTACACGCTTGTGAGTTGTTTTTTATACATGCATTTTTGAACAACTTGAAGTTTTACAGAAGAAGTAATTATAAAACGAATCATATCCGTGCCCATATGGGATCAAGTCCAAATATGGTCACAGTTTTTTAGTTTTAAACATTTGGGCTTTTAGATCACACAAGGAAATTGTTACAGTTGTGTCTCTGTTTGTCAGTATGTGAAAAATCAAAAGTATTTTTAATTTTTGATTAAAAGCTAGCATGCATTTTTATTTTGCATAGAAACATAAGTTATCGATTTTAAATGGCTGCTATCGATTTTAAGTTGCTAGTTGGTATTTTTCTACATAAAGTTTTAACTTTTACTATTTTTACTGGTAAGTTATAAAAATTAAACTATACTAATAAAACACATAAAAACAATTGAATATTAATGTACCATACCCAAAATAAACCGAATGTCAAATGTGGACTTTATTTATAGTATAAATTACATTACATCTGGGCTTTGTGCCCAGTAGGGCACACTATTTTGCAACTATAAAATTACAAATATAATAAAATAAATGATTTTATTACTTTTTATGTGTTTTTAAGTATTATCTGTAAGAAATTATGAGTTTTTGAAGTTTAGAAAAAATTGTGCCTGAACACTCGCAACATCCTAATGTTCAGTAGATTTTAGGCCATCTTTCTACCATCTGTTTTAAATTCATTCCCATTACAGTTAATTAATATCTTTTTAGAGTACGAAGTTGTTATTGAGATTATCAGACACATCTCAGTTTTTTAAATGTGGAGGATTGTTAGGTGTGAAAGATTTTTTTTAAGGAGAGGCCGATCCCCTTTTAAGCCTTATTCTGTCCGTTCTCATGGGCCACTGGCCTGTGCGAGGATCTTATCAATCAGAATATGGGGAGAGTTGATACAGTACGAAATGGTTATTGAGAGAATCAGAAGCATCAGTTCTTATAATATACAGGCTGTTGTTGGACGTGAAAGACTGGAATTAGGCTAGATTTGGCCTTTGGCCATAATACATACGTTGCATTCTAATAAGTAAACCAAACTAACAGCATATCTTCTTGGCCTTTTATCCTAAAACATTAGATTCCAAATATGAGAATAGATGAACTGTAAAACGTTTTTGTAATAAGTGTTCGAGTTATGGCTTGGCTAAGCATAAGCAACAAAGAAAACATGCGTATTTTTATAATCGCTGTACACAAATAATGAAGTGTACCTAATAGTATATGAAATGGTAAATTGACTTCTTTCTCCTTTGAAATTACGTGGAATGCATGAGTATGTAAGAAATGGCTATTACTTAAAAAGTGATGCAGCCAAATAAATCCATTAGTACTATGGAAGTTGCATTTATGGAGGGTTATCTCTTAACCATAATCCATAGATAACTATTTCCGTAGTTCCCTAGTCAGTTTGGGTATGTTAAGCCAGTTACATGAGACTAGTCAAGTCCCGATTAGATAAAGAGGCTTATCTCAGGGATCACCGTCGAAGGTCAAATGAGCAACTGTTTCGCGAAGGCATGACAGTACTAATGCACCAAGCGCGGTTTGAATACAACTGAACTGAGTGATAATTAACCTTCATGTTTCAATAGGAGTGCGTCATTGTTTATTTCCATCGCCTGTCTCACAGCTGCTATTCGAGTTGGTAGAAGAATGTTCCTTCATAAAACCATTTAATTACATTCAGAGAATGTACATGTAAGTGAAATTAGGACAAGGTAGAAGTACGCTACATCAAGTTTTACTAACATGCCCTGTTGAGGTTGGATGCTGTTTCGAGTCTACAGCTCAGTCTTAATGTCATTAGTTGACATTCCATACTCATATTATGATTGTATTCAGTTTTTTACTCTGCGATTTTCTCTTTGCTATCATGGATACTCAAAGGCAAGGTAAAACTGTTCATTAACACTCAACCAAATCACATGGAGTGATAGGCACCATCATTGAACTCGATGTTCCTTTATAGATATGAACAAGCATCATGCAAAATTTCAATCAAAGGTCAGATAGTCCTCAAGATATATTGCGGAAGGATGTATCCATGAACAGTAAATGGATTGAACCAAGTTCCAATTATAAATAGATTGTAATCCTCTTACATTATAAAGAACATACACTTTTTACATATATATTATGAGGCACAAACTTAGTTTCCAGATTGGGACTTCATGAGAAAATAATTTTGATACTTCCATTTATTGGTCTTTCAAGAACAAAAAAATTATAGAGTAAAGAATAAAAAGTATAGATTGGAAAGTTAATGCTGAAATTCGGTGCGAAATTTTTACACAACGCAATCCTGCATTTCCTATTGCACAGGAAATTTATGGTCCTAATTTCCAAAACATACCTCACAGTGCCTATTTCAAATTCACAAATGATGTATCGCTTGTATTAAATTCCAATAAGTTTGCTGACTTGTTTATATGCATTTTGTTCCGAATGCAATATCGTTCACTACCGTCCAATATACTGTTAGGTGAGAGAGCTGCGAAAAATAATTTGCCTAACACAAACACGTGGAATAAATATTCCAGTATGAATAAACAATGCTAACAAAAGTTTGATAGCAATAACCGTTAAGAATAAACCGATATAATGTAGTATCGAAGGACCCTACTGAAGGAAGCTATGTAATAGGCAGTGTACAGACGGACAGACAGATATACAAACGGACTGACCTTTGACCTTTTAACTAAAAAATCGGCAGAGTTCTTTCTTGGACCAAGAGAAGACTTTAGCCCAAGTTACTAACCTCAATTTACTACGCAGCGTTTATCTAGGACTTTTCTATCTAGATTTATTGCACAGACGGAAGGACAACGACACAATTTCAACAAGGACCTGTCGGATCCTTAATAAAACTTAATCCTACTTACTCATCCATCACAGCTGATGACGCCAGCTAATAAAAAGGCTAGATATCGCGATTAGCGCTCCTTTAGGTGTAATACCTAACTAATGTCAATAGTAAAAACGCTCGTTCTTCCATTGAGAGCTAACCGGATCTTAGAAAATCACTCAATTGAAGAACGATCAACGAAAATCGGGAAATTAGAAAACTGATTTTATGACAAATCGGATTTCAACAATCTAAAATTGTTTAGTAATTCAATGTTTGTACAGTTAATGCTGAGTAACAGTTGGGTCGGGTTGTCAAGTAATAAATTAGTAAGAAAAAGAGCAACGGGTTATGCTGTATCTAATAAAACCTCTATACACATGTGACCTGAACAATTCAATAATTCAGATTGAAATGATAACAGGATAACGACACGTGCATCGTTGTATTTTGCAACAAGAGTACAACGTTTCGAGAACTGATATCTGCTCTCTTCTTCAGTTGTAAAATCTTAAAATACGAGATGGAGCATGCGAAAACTAAACAATGCAAACACACCAAAGTAAAACTTGGAAACAAGAAGATTGTGCATGAATCCAGCATCTAGTCAGAAGGACTAAAAATGAAAGATCTGGAGACAACAGACATACTACTGAAACACAAGATGAAGTACCGCAGCAGGCTAGTTGAGACTCAATTCAGTTCTTTCAATTATTTGTCACCCTTTGTCATTTATTTACCATCATCCATTTGAGGCAATAAAGTTCATTTGAGCACGAGTTATCTTTTCTGTACGTTCTATTTAAAGTCCAAAGACGATTATCAACGGCCAATCCATCAAATAAATACAGGTTCGGCGTTCACGTGATGTGTGATTTTTAGTCACGGCCTGTCATCACATAATCATTCTGGGGCCTAGGTTACATTCTAAACAGTTTATTGGCATTGTTACGTGACTATACCAAACATCCACCTAAACGTGATTGAATTGACAAAATCTGTCTGAGACCCATTGGCTTAATAAAAAGCTCTAAAAATAACAAATGGATCCTTGTAGCGATCTAATTTATATGGAAATCAGCAGTAAATTGTTTTACGTTGAATTAGATCTGTTAGATTTGTTAAAATTCATATATATTCCACACCCCCAGTTTGGTGTGCTCTTCAGTCATATTCACCCCCCTCCCAAACCAAGGTCTAAATACGCCACTGTGAGACATTAAACGAACCGAAAACCTTGTATTTATAGATTACGAAAAATGTAAACTTTATTTACGCTTTACTAATCAAGCATACCGCATTCCCTAAATTCAACAAGTATACAAGTATACTTACAAACATACCACAAAGGGAAATTGTCTTTTTACGAATAGTCTTGTAAAATGGTGTTAAAGAAAACTGTCGTATTTAGTGCGTAATATATAGTTAGATTGTGGGGGTAAAAAAGTAGGGCATATTTTAAATCACGTCATTTGTAGTTTTCTCAAGTATAAATGGCATGATAATTAATTTAATTTGTTTTTAAAACTGAGTTGGCATTTAACAGAAATGATATTCGAGGAAAGTAGTTTGCGTAACCATTTTGATGTTGACAAATGTGCAGTTTACGCGAGGTTATCCTTTCACCTCAATCCATCAAATGTTATTTCCGTTGACCCTAATCAATTTCAATCCGTTAAACCGATTACGCGAAGCAGAAGAAGTTCCGAGAAGATATGAAGATTTTGTTTCGGAGAACAGCGCTCAAGGTCAGATGAGTAACAGTTTCGTGAAGACACTGTCGTGCGGTTCGATTTGATCAAAACCTTGTGGTGCCAATGGGTAGTTGTTAGTCATTGCTTGTTTTTATCGTTCTCACACAGTTGTTTTGCTTGGTGTCTTAATTAAATGTGACTGGAACTATGAATCATCCAAAAACCACCGCCAACTTTTCAAAAATCGATTGGATGTTATTGTATTGAGTATTGTTTACTGGCCTCATCCAATGTAAAATCCTAGTTATCCAGAAAAGACCATATAATACGTACCTAAATGTATTTAATTCTTAATAATAAAACATGCGATTTTCAAACAAACAAAATCCAATGCCAAAGAAGTAAACTCAGCAATATTCAATTTCACCAATATTATAGTTTGCTTTCCTCTTAGTCACGTTACCATCTCACAATGCCCGCAAAATCGGCAACAACCTCAAAGTGTGTAAAACCCTGATCTTGGAGGCGAAAACGTAAATATTCCAACAATTTTACCAATAATCACAATATATTGTGTGACATTAACACAAATATTGGTGAAAGTACTTGTAACATCACAAAATAAGAGTGCAGAAATTAAAATCTGGATTATTAGCAATAGCCTATTTGAATAATTGCAATTTCGGTTGATGCATAAAATGTGCTTTTGGTTGATGCTCCGACAGATAATCAATGAAATAAGACGCAGAGCGACCCAATTAGCAATAACTTGCGAGGACTAAAATCTAAGAGAGAATGCGTGTTATCAAATGAAAAGTTTGACCATAACGCATAACTATGTATGTTCCAAAAATATCCACTAAATCTTTGGGTTTGTTTAGGTTAAAACGAAAAGCTGAAGGAGACAATATTTTCGGGATGGGAGGGAGGAAACATATGTATAATAAAAAATTTGCATTACCATTTGGATAGGCATAACCGTGCAATACATAAGCCCAAAAGTCTCTTGAAAACGAAATTATTTGTGGATTTTACAAATCAAAAATAAATCCTATTCCAATAAGGAACGTCTTTAAAAGCCTTTATCGAGAATTCCTTCCATTATTAATAAGGTCCAAATATTATGTTTTCGATAAAAAGTGCTTTGTCTTCTGACCTGTCTTCATGAAAAGCAACAGAGAACCATTATAGACGAAAACAATTATTTAAATTATCAGTCTATAACGCCCATCCTTTCCGGAAATGTTGTAACACGGCACTAATAGAGTGCACAATACTAGTATAAAAAGATGAATAATTTCAACTTACAAAATTTATGATATAGAGAATAAAATTAAAAAAAAAAAAAAAAAAAACGATAAAGACTGACATGTGTAGTAAAATGTAATAAATATATTATTCGCAGACAAAAAAAAAACCAAGCAGCGAATATTTCAGTAAATCTATTTTCCGAGCTCGCTTTTCGGAGATGAGACTGATGGTTCATATCCGCCCGAATAACGGTTTGATGATAAACCAAGCGGCGAAATGTCAAGCGGCTGTTGCCGAGAAAAATAACTTTGTTACAATAATTTATACAATAATGTTACAATTTTATAGAATTTGTCCATTGTTTGTTTAAAATGTTCTGTATCTGTATAGATTTCTTTGATAGTAAATAAACATCCTTGGTTGTAGGCAACGTAAGGATAAAAAACGATGAGGAAAAATTAGTGGTAGTGGAAGAATAAATTAATTACGAACATTTTATACTCAAGCAAAGTCTTGGAGTATCTTTTATACCAACAGATTATGAGTCTTACAGGTAGACATAGATGACAAATAAAAATGTATAAGTGTAATTATTTATACTGCACAAAATACAATTATACAACCAGTCTAAAAAATTATTGCCACATTGAAATCGATGTTAATCAATAAAATAAAACAACTATAGAAACCTTACAACTTGTGTGTCGAAGGATCTACATGTAATGTGTATAGTTCTATCCACTAAATTGTGTAGTATCCAGTATACAAATACCTGAAGGAAAACAAGTTCATAAAATTCCAAATGTTACTTTGTCATTTCATCAGAAGGGTTTACCAAAAGGAAATCTATGATTAATATAGAGCTGTATCAAAGGACCATTAGGAAAGCACCGCCATACTTCCCATTGTCTGCTTTCCATGTTGTTCTTTGTAATCTACAATGAAAACCCCTCTATCATGGCTTTATCAGTATAAAGAGAATGATTAACTTCGCAATAATGTCCCCTTTGGTCTATTTTGGCTGAGCTTTATTTGTTACTGATTTTTTGATTGACTGAGCTTGTTGATTGCCTATTCTTGTTTAAAAGTTGTTATTGACGATAGAAAGGTTTGGAAGGATAACAGGATTTCGGACATTTGCCATTGTCATATGTTACAAAAATAAATGACAATACTTCGAGGATTCGAATATATCCTCTTCGTCATGTGAAGGAGGGAGTATGAATGAATAAACATATAAAGAACAAAAAGAAGGGAATCGAAAGGTTTCAGACATACCCAAAAGCTGCTTTAAGTCCCGCCCAGGCATTGTCACTGCACAGGATTCAAGTCCCGAGCACAAGTCATGAGTATGAGAATTTAAGATCATAATCACACGTCACACCAGCACCGGCAAAAGTGGGATACTAACAAGAAAATCGATTTCGGCTCTTTATTCAGCACCGCGTTATGTCATCTGAAACAATAAGACAGGTAGGCGATGGTCAGGAGGGGGAAGGAGTAAAGTCAAGATTCTATGTTTTGGTCCTAGATTGAATATTTGTTCGTATACCACTTCACCTATGCTGGTGTGACGTGTGATTGTACTCTTGAATTCTCGTACTCGTATCTTGTGCTCGGAACATACTCCTCCATGACTGGACTTCAAACAGCTTACAGGAATGTATGAACCCTTTTCTTTCTCTTCTGTTTGTTTTTTATTTTTGTATATAATAGCACCCCCCACCTGACGAAGAGGATAGATTCTAATACATGTTGTTAATACGTCGTTACAATATATGTTCTATAAAGTAATATGAAGTCTTATTTTAATACGCTTTTCTGACATAGAAATTATAATATATCGAGAAAACTATTGAGTGAAGAAATAAACTCAATGGGAAACGTACTTGTAAAGTAGAAGTAGATAAGAATTAATTTTCAAGACAACTTAATGAACGCCTTATTGATCTAGGGTTTTGCTGTCTTCAAACTAATTAACCCACAAACGAACTGTCAAGGCCTACGCTGGGCCAGATAAATGATGATGTAACAAGTGGTTGAAGTAGCAGTAAAACAAGTGACCAGTGTCCGGAGTGACGTCATCAGCTACTGTTGTCAAGTGAACGTCAACAGCTGACATTCGTATTTGCACGGATGACCTTACAAAATAATTAATTCATTGTAACATTATAAAAGCTCAGTAGCAGTACACGTTTTATTTCACGAGGAGCCACATCGATCCCTAAATACGTGCTTGAAGAATGTATACCATTAGTGCCACAATGCAAATATTTTAATAAAAATAGATTTATGGCCATGCCAACCCTAAAGAACGAATTTCATTACGGTCATTGTCTGTTGTTGTCAGCTGCAGTATTGTTAATGATATGAGGCTCGAGCTCGGAATTATTCATTGTATGACTTCAGGTTAGGCTCTGATGATTGTAAGCGTGCAAAAATGCTATACCCTCATCGGGATTCGAACCCGGGTCCCCGGAGAATTACGATAAGATGCTAACCACTTAGCTACCCAGGATTGCAAGATACAGTCGATTAATTTACTTGGAGCAGATATCACCACTGTATCTGCTTAGTTCACAAACTAAAGCTGTTCGTTTAGCGGGATCACATTTAGGCGTGTATAAATCAAAGGTTACCCTACTATGAGTTTAGTAGGGCTAAACCACTGTTTTCTTATAGAGTAGGATGATTAATCTTGCTAATAGGGTCCTACATATTTGTATTTGTACATGGCTGTATATTTCTATGTAATATTTTTTGTGCTGTGAGGCATAATTTAAATCATTATAGTAACGTATTTTTATGGATATAGAATCATAACATATATTGCATTCATTTGACGGAAAAACTGGTGCAAGTTTGTCCATCTTTAATTAGATGTAGTTTGGAAGCAGTATTGAAATAGATTACAGAGCAGTATTATTATTACATCTCCTGTTAGACACTTATTTATGTACAGCTATACATCATTTTTTTAAATTTATTTTTCAGGTGTAAGTAAATTAAACATATACATTGCATAATTTACAATTATGACAAAAACCAGAAAATTAGAAATGAGATAGAGTTAATAATAAAAATATTTTTTGTAACAAATTAACCGTCAACAATCGAGCAGTATCAAAATAACAAAAACTTTAAACAATAACAGTTAATTAGTTTAAAATAAGTGACACAGGTGGGAACAGTAACAATGATAAACAATGTGCAAACCTAACATTACAATAGTAAAACACCAAACAACAAGAATCAGTAATTTTCAAAAAAAGAAACAATTAAAAAATAACAGTTAGTTTGAAACAAATAACACAGAAATGTAAACAACACACCATAAACAAAATGGCAGCCCAATTAAAGACTAGCAGGATTATTGCCAGTAGTTGGTTTGAGCTATTGTGTAAAGTGCAAGTGTGAAAGAGGAGAGATTAATTTCCCAGAACTGGGACCTTTCTATTGAATACATCAATACTGATCCCAAATACTTCGAGCTTCGCACACAGCTATTTCTCAACAGAAGTGGAACAGTGATATATTTATATGGATAACTTCTGAAACATTGGTGTTCAAAGAATAGTTGAGGGTAGCGGGTTTCTCAAGGTACAAGAAGATCGATCGATTCAGCATATTGAATAGAAAAATAAAATCCAAGACAGTTCTTCGAACTAACAACTGTGCGATGTAAAGCAACTTCTTTACTACTTTTGATATCATCAAATTCCAAATAATGACAACCCAGTTTGACCTCAACTACCTGTGAAAGATGCTTCTGGATGTCATGAATTCTGAACACTGCTCGACTTGGTAAGGTGATCAGGCAACTACTGAATACTCCAGTATTCGTCGCATATCAGTTGGGCGAATTTGAGACATCCAGGTGATGATGAACCAATTTATCTTATTACTACCGAAGATCCTAAGTTTATACCATGTAATCATGCAGAGGATACTGCTAAACACTTTATTTTGTATGGGAGACAGGTTCAAAGTTAGGAGAAGAACCCCATTTGAAACCTCAAAGCCAGGTGATGAATTGTTGACGACAGCAATGGACGGACATTCTAACATGCTGTTGGTAAAAGAGTAGGCAACCCCTACTAGCGGGTTCGCAATAAGCTTAAGTTGACACGTTGGTAACTAAGAGTCCTTCACGTCCCCTTTCAATCTAATTTAATCTAGTGTGATAAATCAGGTCAAGAGTTATCGCAACTTTGTTGTACACCTTTTGAATAACAAGGGTTCAGGTTGGCCACCAAAGGGATTTAGAGATCCCTTATGCTGTCAGATCGGGTAAGGCAGAGTTGATTAACTAAGAGGGCCGTTTGAGTTGACCAATAAGTTGGAATTGCTCTGATTGATTAGGTAGTACAAAATACTTCAATTTAGCATCTAATATAAAATCTACAACTAATCTTTTTTTTGTTAATAACAAAAATCATGTTTCTTCTTACAGTTTCTGATATAAATAAAAATATTAAATTGTAGTAGTTAATAAACAATAATTGGCTGATCGTTACCGAAGCTTCTCATATTGTCAGTTTTATGCTAAGAGAGCACATAACACAAAATACAAATACGAACATCGGCAAAGCAGCATGTGAATAGACTAGAGTCACCAGCCAGATAAACTTTTTGTTGGTTGGAAGTAATGAACAGTGTTAACTGAAAATCATCGCTTAGTGAACGGAACAGAATAAGTCTTCTAATGATGACTGGTTGTGAAGAAAGCGTAAGATCATATGAAAAAGTTACTAATTTATTTAGCATTTATTTTCCTGACAGGAATCCAACCTCTTCAGTCTTCCTCCAGCAAAGTCCTCAACAGTAAAAACAGTTGTATGATTTTAGAGAGTGGGAGCATTTTCAAAAATCTTTAACTGCTGCCATGTGAGCTAGGGTGAACCTTTTGAAGTCCAGCTTGCGAAATTGTGCTCTACTACTAATGACCTTTAATTTTATGTACAACTTGACGAATTCTTTCATTTAAGATTTTGAAGACTTCCTCTGAGGGATGCCCCTCAGATGTGACGAGAACCAGAAACCCGTTTGAAAATGTGGATTTTGTAGTATAATATTGATTAACTCGAGTGCTAAATTATTATCTGTTTGACAGCTGGGAGGCCGGTTCCAGATTTATTTGACACTCTAAACATATATTTAAATCGTATAAATTAATTTTCCAGCTATATGAGACGAGGTAATGATAAATTAAATACCAACTTTATATCATTTTTACAGACTATGTTTACTGTACGTCTGTTTCTTTTATATTATAAAATTAGGCACTTTATTTTATGATAATACTGTTAAACCACTGAAAATATTATTTTTATTTCTATAATTAATCAGAATATGCATTTAAAATTGCCATGTTTAACCTAAGCAGTTTAATATAGTAAGAGATATATAATTGAAGCCTGGGGAGAGGCAAATAAACTGCTGTATAAATGCACTTATACCTGAGATATGTTATTTAAACTTGGCAAGAGTATAAAACATAGTTTTTTGCTATAACACTACTAATGAAATTATTACACACAAAAGGCCAAGTTTGCAATGAAATGTCTGGTACTATAGTTATGCGTTCTTTAGAAACATACATACGGAGAGATATTGTGAAAATATGATTGTAAATTATGTTCAGAATCGTATCCTAGGGTGTTTAGAAAATTATGGGACTTATGAATACTAACTATTGAATAGTACCTCAATTCGATAAAAAACGGCCGATTTGTCAGCTCTCCATTCCGTAGTAAAGTGTTCAATTTTTTACTAGTCGAATCATACGCTCTCGATTATTGATCGTTCATATATTCTTTGATTACGCAATATTGCCGATTACTGTAAAGCGTAGTAAATGTAAATACTCGTACAACAGGTATACTAATACGAAGCTTAGTTCATATTGTGCTATACCTGTATGTAAGCATTACCCGTGATGTGATTTGAGATAGCTATAAAACATATAACGTGTTGTTTGCTCATTAATTTCCATGCAGGAAATATCAGACAAGGCCTCAGATGTTGGATATTTTGTCGGGTGGAGCGACAGGAGATATGCCGATTACAGGGGCCGTGGTCGCCACTGTAGTTCCTTCCGGTCCATCCCGTTTTGCAGTCCAGTTTCCGATTACAGTGGACCTGCACCTATAGGAGACAAACCCCTTGTTTATTATGGAAGCGTACTCCTCAGAGAAAAATATGTGTATTCGAAGTAATGCTTTGCTAACAAATGGTACCATTCAAAGTAATAATACTTGTCAAATTTCTTCACATGCTCCCAAGTCTTAAACTCTTGTCTATGGCTAAAAAAAGATCTAAAATAGTATGGCAATCGAAGAAATTTAAATTTGTGATTTTTTTAATAAGAATATAAAATATTTTAAGTTTCCGAACGGTTTGAAATTGATGCTTCCTTCAGTGCCGCCCCGCTTTGATAGGAGGCAATCAAATTGTCAAAAACCTGGCAGCCGTGTAGATCTTTTGGTCGGTGATTAGCTAGGCGTATGCCAATCACCTTACAGTTTTCACCCTTCGCCTCATTTGTGTAGGTGGATATGTAATATAGGCAGGTTTGCTTTAACATTTGTTGAATGAAGCTATCTGCTCTTTAAGTAAAACCAAAATATTTCAAGAATACTATTGAGTTATAATGTCTCGATGCTATAAGACCTGGAAAATTTAGATATAAGTACTGTAACGTTGTTGTCCCTGGTAACTGTTCAATTAGCGTCTCAGCTTATTACCAAAGAACCAGGTTCGATTCCTTGTTTGGGCACGGCCTTCCACACTCTTACAAATAGCTATATGAACCTACCCTAATTAGTAAAACTGTTACAGTTTTAGATCATCTATACAAAAATATTTCAATATTGTAAGCAACCATTTCACGGGAACAACCGTGACAATTTCACCGATTTATTATAATCGGTGTTAATAGTTTGACCGGAGACTCTAGGGCCCCAGAGGTTAGACGATCCTCGCGCCCCTACGCGCACACACTGTCATACACGCAGCCGGCCTATCTCCCCTCACTTTTGGTTCGTTTTTTTGGTAATATGCTGTAGTCTTCAAACTGCTAGTTTTTACATTTTTTATTTTAATCAAATATTCTTAAATTTTTTAAATTCTGCATCTTATTTCATGAAAATAGACTTCAAATACGAAATGATTACGACATTCCTGACGTGTCTTAGAAATAAATGGGTCAATGGTCAACTCAACTTTGTAATATCAGTTACTTAGATCTTATATTAATAAACCCTTGTAATTAAGCAAATAAATTACATGGTGTCAGTCTGTGCTTTCGCGCGTGTGTGTGTGTTTTACTCAATCACGTAATACTACTGGTCGGATTGTGCTGAAATTTTATATTGACATTCTTATGGTTCCTGGTTAACACATAGGCCTATTCCTATTTCGAACATACCTCCGGGCTACGCCTCACTGGTCTCTAAAGTTACGAAAAATGCAATAAGAAATACATTACACCAGTCAAAGAAAGAGCCTGTGATGTAATCAACCTGGTAAACAAAAAGGTTATAATCAGCTGTTTGTTGACGTCCACTTGACTCCAGTAGCTGGTGACGTCACACTGGACCCTGGCCACTTGATTTACTGCCGCTTGAACCACTTGTCATGACATCATTTATCAAGCCCGGCTTGGCCGTGACAGTTTGTCTTTGAGTTAATTAATTTACTGAATTATTATCGCTGGATTGAAGTGTCCATTTTAACACAGGAATGTACTCATGCAATTTTTTTTAATTTGTATTTGTTGTGCGTTTTATACTTTTACCCTTCTCCTCATATTCAATTTCATGACGGTGTAATTTGTTGGTGGTTTGTAAGAATTTTAAATGGAAGATCAAAAATTGGTACTATACACAAGGTGACTTTTTACTTACTTATATAAAACAATAATGTTCTTACTCCTGATTCCGTTTGTGATGTATATACAGAACTATTCCGCCATCGTTATAGGTTGCAAAAGGTATAACACAACGTTTAGAGGATTTTAATCTATCGTTTTCGTCAGGTGGGGAAGGTACATACAAAATAAAGAACAGAAAGAGGGAAAGAAAGTCAAATATAAACCCTGACGAAGAGGATAGATTCCAATCAACGAAACGTCGTGTTAAACCTTGTTTACCCTATAACGATGGCAAATGTCCGACATTCTTGTATGTCCTTTCAAACCTCCCTTTGGCAATAACACACTTTAAACAAAGAACTACTCCATCATAGCCTTTTTAGTAGTACAACTTCTTATGGTAGTTAATGTAATACGAGTAACGTAACTACTGCAACTCTGTGATCAATGACATGACTATGGTAGTTGCCAAGAAGATACAAAACTTCAGAATTACTGTTTACGTTATGCATATAACCGGAGAATTAACGATCGTATATCACTATACTGCAGCCACAATATCAAAACATAAAGATCGGCGAGTAAAAAGTTGTACATAGTTTGTTTTTATTTAAATAAAAGGACTTATACATTTTAAATTATTTTCAATAATTTCTTTGAACAGGACTCGCTCTCCCCCATATTATGTTCAGCGTATACCTCACCAGAAGAATGCATTTTTGACAAATCTGTTAGTTATTATACGACTCTTGCAGCATTTACTTCTTATATCCATCATATAAAGTGAAAGCCATCCCCGGTTTGTGGCCGGATTAAAAACAGTACATAGGATAGTTACGTGCTCTGAGGTGTGATGTTGCTAATGTATTTTTACATACGTGAGTAATTGTATACTGTCTAAAAACCTCTACGTTATTCTTCTCCCTCCCCTCCGAAAATAAGTGATTTATTTTTCTATTTTTTTTAATGTTATTACATTTAAACCTCTATATATAAACCCTACTATTTAAATAATGTCATGTATTAACTATTTTCAATTTGTTATTTTTGTAATTTTTTCACTCTCGTGATTTTATTTTTTCCTCTCTATTGTGCAATATTGTTAATTTCAGATTTATTGAATCACACCCACACTCTATTTTTGTTAAATTCCAATACTTTCCCGACTAAAGTTTTATGAATTAATCACAAGCTTTAAAGATAAACAAACTACAATTATTTAAACTTTAACTTATTATGTTCAGCCCATAAGCGCCCATGTTGGCTCTTTCCTCTTAAATATTTTTTACTATACTGTAGCCCATTGAGGTGCCAAATTAAATTTAAAATAAATATTTACAATTTTAGTTATTAAGTTCTTTTTTTTTTAAACTGGATAAGATATATGATGGAATTCTCTTGTATTAAAGTTCCATATATTTTAAATAAATCTCCTACTTTTTGTGCAATAATTATCTTTCTTGTAGAAAATAGGTGCGTTTTAGTAGATATTGATTTAAATTATTTAAATGCATGTTATTCGGTAAATATTCATGAGGCCCTGTTTCATCTATCGATATAAAAATTGTTATATTTATTTTAATTTTCCAATTTGCTAACTGCCTTAAGGTTACGCATTTTGAAATACAAAGAGGGATGGCATATCCTAAGGCGCCTGTACCAAGATATTAAGCAAATCATGTATAACTGGACTAGGTGCGGGTGTAGACATGGTCCAATATATGTTGACAAAGTAGAATACATAAGCTTTGACTGTATTAGTTACACATGAGATAAAACATTCATACAGATGTGGTGTACTGAGGTCGAAGAAAGTATTTCTGTACTTCTGAGGTCCGATGCAGTGTCATGGTAGGTGTTGAATAAAATGTTACAGTTTATATTCCATATTAGATGGTGCAACGTGGCTTAAACTACAATCCACAAAATATTCTGTTTGAAGTTAGTTTTTGGTGATGGAAGGATTGTGAAAGAAACGAGATTTTTCTGACGCATGCCTTCGCTCAGTGAAAAAATCAATAACTACATTTCGAAATCTGCAATCTAACCTCTTCCTCAGGTTAATAACTAACCTAACTCACACAACTGCAATCAAGGTTAAAATAGACAAATCATACCAGAGCGTTGTGACACCCATTTATTTGTATCACTAAACGATGGCAAATGTTTTAAAAATATCGTTTGTTTAAATTTTTTCGTTTTAAAAGAATTAAATGTAATTCTTTAAGAAATCGTGTTTGAAACTGGACGTTGAACGATAATTAGAAGTCGTACCATTTACAAGAAGCACAGCCCCCCCACTTTCAACAAACAGTCTAGCCCTCCTGCGGTTTTTCTATAGTTCTGTAAAGTAGCCCTTGCCCATGAAAGTACTACTTTTGGTTTCGACTGTACCAGTGCTTTTTTTGTGGACTGGAGAAGGGAAGGTGACTAATAGGCTTGTGCTGATTGCGCTTCGAAAACATGGTTAACCTAACTTTTTTACTAGTATTTAACCTTGTGAAAAAGACTAGGCATAACGTTTATTACGTAAGTATAAGTATGTCTGTGCCATATTTATCAACTATTTATCGAATCCACAAACTTACAACTGATATAAGTCCGATTGTGCTTATTTACAGTATTCCCTTTTATTTTAGTGTGTCCATGATTAATAGGCTTGGTGCTGCTCACGTTACAAAACGTCGTTCTTCACGTGATCTCAGTCCAGGTTACGGTCCAGACTACTTTCTGGTTATCTTGGACCCGTTCATCGTTCAATATGTCCAGATAACCCGTACAGACTGGAATGTCACTCTGTTTTATCCATGTGGAATAGGCGGTTAGGGTCCTATTCAGTAGTTTCTAGAAAGCATTGAACCCTCTCCTGCCACCCCGACTATCACTAGAAAAATGAAGAATGTAATGATTCTGTAACGAGCGATCATATTTGTTGTGGTTAACGTATACAAGTAAAAGAGATTAAAATTGGTTGATCCTCACTAATTATCCATTCTCATTGATTGATCATATAATTTACAAACTTGCAAACAAGCGAGAAACTCATGACTGGGTGTTAGCTACGCATAGACCAAACATTGGTCCTCACTAATTCTCCATTCTCATTGATTGATCATGTAATTTACAAACTTGCAAACAAGCAAAAAACTCATGATTGGGTGTTAGCTACGCTTAGACCAAACGTCGATCCTCACTAATTATCCATTCTCATTGATAGATCATATAAATTATGTACTTGCAATCAAGCGAGACACTCATGAGTGGGTGTTAGCTACGCTTAGACCAAACGTCGATCCTCACTAATTATCCTCTTATTGACGTCTCATATAATTTATAGACTTGAAATCAAGCGTGAAACTCATGACTAGGTGTTAGCTACGCTTAGACCAAACGTTGATCCTCACTAATTCTCCATTCTCATTGACAGATCATATAATTTATAAATTTGTAATCAAGTAACAAACTCATGACTGAGTGTTAGCTACGCCTAGTCCAAACTTCCATCCTCACGAATTGTCTATTCTTATTGATACCTCATATAATTTAGAGACTTTCAATCAAGCGACCAAGTGGTAACTGGGTGTTAGCTACGCTAAGATCAAACTTTGAAACTCACTAATTGTCCATGTCTTGTGTGGGCTCTACTTTTTGTAATTACCTGAGAGAGGACTTCAGAAGCTGTCAGCTGCTGAGCAACTTGGGTTATACGTAAATGTTTAACAGATTATCACCAGTGACAACTGCTTTTGGAATATTTGCTACGCCACTATCATAGGTTTAGAGAGAGAGGAGGGCGGCAAGGTTTCTTACTTATTCTTATGATGATCCTCTGACTGACCAACGCCCCCTAATTTAATTTTTGAAGAATCAAGTGCCCATAGAGAACTCGGACACAGATATACAGTTGAAAATATTACACCCAAAACAAGCTAAACGTGCAATTTAAGGAAACAAATTAAAATTCTTATTATTTGCAATTTAACATAATTTTAGTTCTATTCACTATGTAGACGATATATCCAACTGTCATAATTGGGAATGACAGTATGACTTATTCTTTGTCAGTCACACTCCCAGTAGATTATTAGTATATTCGGTACTTTGGGATTATACCGACCACACCCAGACATGAATCGTTATTTCACATTTCGTTTCTACTGATTACTAGATTAGCGTAGCGTAGAACAATATTTCGTCAATATAAAACAGGAATTGTCTTATCGCAAACACCTCCCCATCCTCAGACAGAGGTCAAAGTCGAGCGTCTAGTAGATAACGTGATTGCAGAGTCTCGCCGCCCGTTCAGCTGGTGCATCGCTTTGTTGTACTTCCGTGTTTTACCTCTACATTTCTCCAAACACAACAATTCAACATAAACAAACATTTACCAAACTAAACTTTTTATTAAAAAAAACACTCAAAACTTGTTTTTTATTCTTGATCACATTCCGCCACCCAAAATGCGAGTGCCTCCGGCCATCAGCGCGGGGCAGCACCGAAAGAAAAACATCCCTCGAGATAGTACCTATCAGTAAAATATCAAATTCTAGAGGGGCTAATCAGAAATATAAATTGAATTGTAATGGAAAGGCAATGATGTACCGTGCAAATCACGTGATGCCGCGCGGCCTGCCGTAATCAGGATTCTCGAGAAAGATAAGATAACAGCGACAACAATACCGATCACAATACCTGGAAATGCTTGTAAGTTTGTAATTTTGTAATTGAAGAGTTGTTTTTTCGTTCTATCATGTTTGTTTCTATAAATTTCTATTTTTGTGTTCTTCATACTGGTGTGGTCGGTATAATCCCAAAGTACCGTATATTCATCTACTGTATCTTGTTTGAGAGACACATTGTAAAAATATGTATAGTACAATAATGTTAGGTTAAATTATTAGTGATATAGATTAGTTAAACAGTACTCTAGATTATAGTACGCACTGTTAGCGTAGGGAAACCCCACCTGACTAATGCGAAGTATGAAAAAAGGTCCCATACATACCTTAAAAACACAATAAACTTCAAAGATTTTCGTTGAATTTGAGGTCTACTCCCGGTTTTTAAGTAACATCCCGCGCATATTCCTCTTTTTGTATTTAACTATGTCTGCCTGCTATAATAACAAATATTAACCATAAAATTATGATAAAAACAATATTAGCAGATTTTGACAAGCTTTCGCTTTTATACAGTCACCTTTGATGTAAAAGTTTATCAATCAATCAAAATACTTTATTGTCGTAAACATATGTGCTTGCATGACAAAGGTCAAATCATACATTACATCAAGAACATTATACTGTCAACATGATAATAATTGACTTAATATTAAACTTAACTTGGAGATTGTTTTCTAAAAAGTCATTTACAGTATAATATTCTTTTTCAACCAGCATTCCTTTTATTTTAATTTTGAATTTCCAATATTTACTAATTTTTGCACGGACTGTGGCAGCTTATTGAACAATATAATGCATGAAAATAAGCATTGATGCAAAAAAATGAGGTTTTATGGGCTGGGACCTGCAGGGAAAAGGATTTTTTGTGGTGTACTGAGAGGGTTTATTGGGGAAAAAAATGTCGGGTTTTGTTAACAAACATTAGAATTTAATGTTAAAAATGAAAAGAAACTACTTTTGTACCTTAAAACCACCTCCGCTTTGCTACCGAGAGTAAAAATATACGAGAAGGTGACATTGACCTCACACCAGCTCATATCTCGCCCAATCTAACGCAATTGCTGCGCCATAAACATAACAAGTACCTAACCTACATACACCCGTGTTATATACGGCCCCAGCGTGGTGCGGGGGGCATGACCTTGTACACGTACAGGCGTTATGATACCAGTACGCTTCGCACTGCATACTGCATAGGCGCTTGGCAGGTTCTCCAAGGACATGGGGGCATTGCACCTCGAACTGCGGAGAAAAGGATTCGATTCTTTTGCTTCATCCACCGTAACTTGTGAAGTCCCAGCACTGCCGTACCCTCTAATTCAACTATTCATACTGGCGAATTTCATAAGAAACTTTGTAATTTATGCTTTGTTAATCCTGAAAGATTCTTGGATTTGATTCACTAAGAATGTGACGACGCGACGCGACGTTAGTGTGTCTAGCTTTCTTTGTCAGGAAACCCAAGGGTTGGCCTTGTTCTTGCGGATAGAACTAGGTTAGTGTCTTTGGTTTCATCTTTTTTGGTCCACCTCAATGTCTTATCCCTTTTGGTAGACAACAACGCTAGTGGGTTCGGTCCTATACTTCTGGACAGAGCTAGGCTAGTGATATAGATCTTATCTACTTTTGGTAGACAACAAGGTTAGTAGATTCGGTCTTAACTTTCTGGATAGAACTAGATTACTAAGTCGGTCTTATCCTTTTCAGTAGAAATTTTTTTTATATTCGGCCTATCTTTCTGAATATAACTAGGCTATGAGTTAGTTCACTTTGTGTAGAATTTGTTAGTTGGTTCAGTCGTATCTGTCCGGGCAGACAACTAGGGTAATGGGTTTGTTTCTTATCACTCTGCACAAAATTAAGTTAGTGGGTTCCGTCCTACTCACTCTGTGTAGAACCAGTTAGTTAGTTCAATCGTATCTCTTTGGGCAGACAACTAGGGTAACAGCTTTGTTCTTATCACTCTACACAGAACCAAGTTAGTGGGTTTCGTCCTACCCACTCTGTATAGGCTACATCCAGTTAGTTCAGTCGTACCTCTCTGATCAGACAACTACGTTAATGGGTTTGTTCTTATCACTCTGCACAGAACTAAGTTAGTGGGTTCCGTTTTATCACTCTGTGTTAATTAGTTGGTTCAGTCGTATCTCTCTGAACAGTCAAGTAGGTTAATGGGGGTTTTTCTTGTCACTCTGCGCAGAACTACGTTAATGGGTTCGGACCTACCACTCTGTATAGAGCCTGGTAGTTGGTTCAGTCGTATTCCTCTGGGCAGAATTAGTTAGTGGGTTCAGTTTTATTTACCTGGACAGACATCTACAGTATATACATGCGTTCGGTACTCTCATTCTGACAACATGGTTGATCTGGTTCAGACTCTTTATATTTTTGTTGGGTGGCGATTATATGTGTATTTTTGTTTGTTTGTTTAGAAACGAAACCTTTCACATCTCTCAAGGAACCTACCTAAGTATTGTCATATTACTTATTAATTTAACACCAAAACATTCCTGACACTGAAATAATTTTTATATTTTAATATTCTTGGGGAGCATTCTCTTAGTTCACCTCCCACTGGGGTGGTAATTCATTACTCTTCCTCCTCTCCTAGAATGGTGATGTGCTCTAGACTTAGTCTATTTGTCTCTCACACTCACACATTAAACATATGCAGTTTTTCCTATACTTGATCAATTTTACACTAATTATTATTCTGTAGTAATATCGTCCACATTTATTCCGCTATATCCAACTTAAAAATCGCTAATTTACTGAATTACTAAAAATGAAGTTTTATTTTGTTAATAATAATGATCGTTATTCGGTTATTCTTTTGAGCTAAAATGCAATGGAAAAGTTACTTTATCTACTTTTAATATTGTATAACACTTTAGAACGTTTTTAATTGCATCATATACTTCATAAGCAAACTTACTTTTAATACTCTAATTATAAATGTCTAATGTAAACTCACATGTTTGAAGGGAATGTTGAGAGCGTTTGTAGGCATACCAAATAATCTCATGTAACGACGTAACACAGGCGGGTTGTGTGGGCGCCTTCATTACTGGAGTAGTCTAAATGTACAAAGCAGTTGTGGGTTGCGGTTGCATCCCATTTTCCCAGGCGCCCAGCCACCAGAAAATAATTAACTTTCTTATTGCGTAGTCTCTTCTGTTTGTGTTTCCTGTGGCTGTGTTTGTGTTTAATAAAAGTTATATAATTTCAAACGTTTATTCTAAATTGAAATCATAAATACTTCATATAAAAAAATGTTTTAGTTAATAAACAAAATATACTGTAATTATTAATGATATCACATGTTTTAGTAGTCCAATAGGATTTTGGAATAACCCCTTTAACTAACTGGTGTTATGCTATTTAAAAAGAAGCTAACATTTATTTGACGATTTTATGACTTATTCATTGAGTACAGGAGCTGTCTAGTATTTTACAGTAATATAACAGTACAGTATGACAAAGAAAGGATTTTTCCAGTTGAAAATATCTCTTTAGCTCACCTATATTAGCGATGTAGTATGTTGATCAGATTATAAACATATAACAAAACACAATTTTCGTTTTCATTTTTATTGCTAATGAAACAGAGTGAAGCTAAACTTAATACATAAAATAGACCTAGGGGATTTTTATACAATATTTTAATGTGTGGATGTTTTTTTCTGGGTCGAATTAAGGACAATAACTGTTTAATTTAGTTTAACTGTTTAACCTGCAAATTCAGCCTATATTAAGTGTTTCTGCCGATCGTTTGAAAAAATGTCTCCACATAGCATTATGCACGTTATTATGAAAATAGACTCAGTTATTTTTGTACATTCATGTTCCTGTAATCCATTGGTTTTGAACTGCTGTACATGTTCCACTCTCCATTTGACCTTTGAGAGCACAAATGAGATGAAGGACAAATGTCTCACTGGAACATTGTTCGACATAGAGCAATCCAATGGCCAGACCTAGGACCATGTTCAATTGGCAGAATATAGTGCACCACTAGTGAATACTATGGACCTCTCCTAGTTGTTAACCTCAGTAGAATATCTTTGTTCAGAGGATTCCTTGTCATCTAGTTGTATCCTACTAGGACAACAGGAAAATATAGTTATTTAACATTCTATGTATCTATGAGCAATGTTACGTTAGTGTTATCACAATCTGTGCGTAGTTGAAGGTATGGCGGGAGACCCGATCTGGAAGTGTCATCCAAAACGAAAGCTACCGCCATCACGAGGCGTGTTGGTACTCGCGCATCACCTTCTACTGGCTTACCCCACTCCTGCGACTAGGATACCGTCGTCCGCTGGAGATGGAGGATCTTGGACAACTACCGGAGAGAGAGACAGCAGCCACGCAGTTCCAGCTATTCAACAACATTTACCAGAGAGAGAAGGTGGGTAAATCCTAATTTGGACCATATGTCTCTCAACAGGGTTTCTTTCTAACAGATGGCAAAAGTTAATGAAAGTCTTCCAGTAGTTTCATATATAGTTGGGGATACCCCAAGGCACTGGTCTTGAACCAGTAATGTTTATTTTATATATTTCTCGTCTAAAAAGAATTAGGTATATTTCTCACCTATGTTGATATTTGTCGATTAGAATTGTATTTTCACCTCAGACCATCGCCCATCAGTGTATTCAGGAGGAAGGAGGGGAGTAGGGAGCAAGTTTCCCTTTCAAATTAAATGAGGACAATAATAAAATTCTCTGACGAGCATTTAATTTTACTAGGTAATTAATTGTGTTTTAAATCATACCATATATTTCAAGCATTTTAATTTTAAGCACTTAAATGAAAACAAAATTATTGATTTTAAAAGAAAAAATTATAAATTGTTTATTCAACCCAACCCGATACTTCAATTCCAGTATACAATTGGGTTTACTCAGTTTATAGGTGTTT
The DNA here is from genome assembly GCF_021130785.1 of Homalodisca vitripennis. Lineage (NCBI taxonomy): Eukaryota > Metazoa > Arthropoda > Insecta > Hemiptera > Cicadellidae > Homalodisca > Homalodisca vitripennis. The sequence goes on from NC_060214.1 coordinate 40,847,007, forward strand.
TTAACTTGATAACAATGAGAGATTAAAATCACAAGTTAGTTCTCAGAATGTCCAGAGTAGGAAACGAAGGATATAATAGTTGTCTTATAAATTATTTGTAAATCTTAACCCTTTGTAGTCTTTTGGCCAGCACTGTTTCTTCACCAGCTCTGTAAGTTTTCAAATCAAAATATTCTTCCAGATCTGGTGGTCAGGACAATTGGCCATTTCTTCACCAGCTGTTTGGCCAGCAATGCTGGCTGTCACTCCTGAGAGGATAATTGAAATGGTGATGAGACCGCAAAGGGTTAAGAATAGTTAAATAATGATATTGATAGGTTGATCATGATCAATCAAATTAGCTAGAAAATTTACATTTTGTTGGGCTGTACCTGCCACAAATTTGTGACACATTGTGTTCAACTCTTTTCTTGATCTTTGGTTTCGGTTTATGCTGGTTTATTTTACGTTACTTATAAATATTGTGTTATTTTCTTGCATATTACGCTTTAATTCATCATTCTTTTTCAATTATTTTATTCTTACAGAAACAAGATAGTAGTATACTTCACCATATGTCTCAAAAAAGGCTTTGCTGAGGTTATATGCAAAACTTCAAGTTTAGCTGTTGCTAGATGTTACTATGCAACATATTAAAATAACATATGATTGTACTCAGTTTGTTTACAAATTATTTATTGTAAGATTTTCTCATAACCATCATGGTTACTTATAAAAACAAATGTTAAAATGTTCACTAACATTCAGCCAAACCCCATGGAATGATGTACACATTCATTGAGTTCTAAGGTGCTTATATAGAAATGAAAATTCATGCAAAATTTAATATCTGTGAGTCAGTTTGTTCTTGAGATAACATTTGGGGGGGAGGGGGGGGGAGTGAAGCGGTGTGTTGGGGTTGTGGTGGTGGAACATGACAGGCTTCAGCCAATCTTTTCCAGGGCCCGCCAAAGCTGTGTACGGTCCTGTTCTGACTGAAATGTTTTGGTACATCCTTAGAACCAAAGTCATGATAAAAGGAGACTAATCATTATAAGTACTATAATGCTAATGTTAATTAGTAAGTATTTTTAACCGATGCTAACCTTTTCTCAGGCACAGGCAGAGGGCAAGTCAGTGAGTCTGTGGTGGGTGTATCTTCGCTGCTACTGGACGAACTTTGCTCTGGGAGGGCTGCTCAAGCTACTGGGAGACTGTGTGGGGTTTGGTCCCACCTCTGGGAATATCCGTAGTCATACAGTATGTCTCCACCCGTCACACACTAACACATGTAGGTCCTACTTTATGACAATTTTGTTTGTAATGGCTGTATAAATGGTTAATATCAAATGTCTGCAGATATGTAAATATACATTTGAATCACTAGCTCTTAGGCTAATGAGAACAAAGGTTCAATCTAAATATGTCCTTTGACTAAGGAAGATATGTAAATAAAACACAAGTCATTAAAAATCAAAAACCTAGGTGCCAAAGCAATTCCAAATTAACTTAAAGGTGCGATCTTCTAAATAGGTGCTCCATTCTGATAAACCCCTGATTCTTGATTTGACCTGTGTTTGAATGATATCAAAAGAAAATTTAGAAGAATGTCAACTTGCTTTTCGTTAAAAATTTTGTTAGGAATTTAGAAAAATTTTAAAAGAAAAAGAATTGCATGAATTCTTTTTTCTACTGTTAAGCATATAAATGTAATTTTGATGTGTTTTCTTTCATGTTCCTAACTCTATTGACAATTTAAAAAGCGGTGGATAGGGCTTTAACTAAGTGGACCAGAGGAAAGAAGTCTAGACATAACCCTATGTACAGGACTCAAAAAACATTAAACTTTGTAAGGTGGCACGTTTCCAAGGAGAGGCCTCACTATCCGACCACTGCCAATTAGGTTACGACATAGAGGAGATAGGGGAAAGATTACGTGACCCACAGGGTTTCCTAAGTCTACCAAACTGGGAGAGGGATAAAGGGAGTCCTAGCAGAAGAGTTGGATAGAAATTGGACCCATTCCAGAATAATGAATTTGAATTAGAAAAGGGTCTGCACAAATAGTAGAGCAAAGCATAATAAAGGCCTACGAGTGGAAAAAACTGCCCTCACAGGCAAAACTGGGGTGACGAGGGTGTGCCGTGGTGGATGGGAGGCGGTTGGGGAAACATTAAGAAACAAAACGTGGAAGGAAATTTATTAAAATGGGCCAAAAAGGACAGTCGATTGGCCTCCCTTATCTACAGGCCAAAATGAACATTAAAAAGAACTTGTAGAACGATTAATTAAAAAGAGAACCTGGAGGAATTTTTGTAAAACATTAACAGTCTTCCCGAGGGCATTATCCAGGCTTCAAAAAATAACTCTCCAAAGGAGATACTTATCCTATGGGCACTATAGTAAACGATAATGGAGAAACCCCTAACAATGAACAGGAGGAGACCTTAGAAACAACTTCTGGAGACACACTTCCCAGGGGGTCACCTAACTCGTATTGGGACCACTTATTCTCTATTTGGGGGAGGATCCAGTCGGGAGGTGGCAAAAGCCAGACAGTTGTCTAAACTAACAGATATTCACATACGAAAGAATTAAATGGGGATAAGAATCGGTTTAAGCCTTTTAAATCTCCTGGGGCACATGGAGTTTTTCTCCAGCCCTTCTTCCTAGAGGGGGGGATATTTATTAAATAACTCTTAGCATTCTATTTAGAAAGCAGTTTTCGCTTAGGATACATACCAAAGAACTGGAGGATAGCACTAGTGGTGTTCTTGCGAAAATAAAATATGACAGGGTCCAAACAAAACCCAGTTTCGTACAGACCCATATGCTAACCTCCTTCATGGTGGAAAAATTTCGGAAAAAATAATAAATATACACATAAGGGACGTAATATTTACTGGAACACCGCTTAGTCCCACACAACACGCCTACATAGAAGGAAAATCAAACACCAATGCTCTCCACAGTTTAGTTGAAGGTGGAGAATACCCTTCGGGAAAAAAAGGAAGCCCTAGTCAGCGTCTATATGGACATTGAAGGGCTTTCGGACCGTGTAGCATATCAATTCATGGAGACTGCGATGGAACGTTTTGGACCTTCCCCAGTCGTAGTCAAATGGTTATTAGCCCTCCTATAAAGAGACAGGTGGAAAGCCAAGTACGGGGACGAATCGGCTGCGATCACTGCCCCCAGGGGGCGTCTGTCTCCTCTCCTGTGGGCGATGGTAGTGGTTGATTTCTCCTAAGCAATGCAAAGAAGAGGGGAATAAGGCTACTATGTTATGCGGACGATCTAGTGCTTATGATTAAAGGAAAAAACATAGCTGGGGCTGGATGGAACGCCTCTTAATACAAACAGAACTGAACATTCATAAAGTAACTGGTGTCATGGGGAGGTCTGCGGAATTCAACCCCATCTAAAACTAATATGATTACCTTTACCAGGAAAAGGAAAATTCCAGTGTGGGAGGCGGGGAAGATACTGGACGGGAGTTGAGGAGAGAGAAGAAAGGGAGAGGAGAGTGAAAGGGGGAGACCGAGAGTAGAAGACAGGGGAAGTGCAGACGCGGACCACGGGGGTGAGAGGGAGAGACGACAAGATGAGAGGTTGGGACTATAGAGATAGAGACGGATTAGAGTGACATGCAGGCAGGCGTGTAAGTGTGAGGGAGAGACTGAGAGGAACGTGACGCAAAGACCCAGAATTGACAGAAGAAAGAGACGGAGATGGATGAAGGTAGGGAGGGAACAAAGGAAAGGACTAGCCGGAGAGAGCAAATAGGGCAAAGTTGACGAAGAAGAAGAGAAGAGAAGCTGAGAGAGGAGGAATAAGACGGAGGACGAGTAAGCAGAAGTAGCGGGATGGAGTGAGAGCGAGCCATAGGGGAGAAGAGCGAGAGGGAACGATGCGAATTGGACGAATGGGAAGCACAGAACTAAGAACGAGGGATGAGAAGGTGAGACGACTAGAAAGGAGAAGAGATAATCGCGGATATAAGACGGCGAAGAACAGAGAGAGTAGCAAGGAGGAGACGAGAGAGAGGGAAGAAGAGATATCGTTGGAGAGATTCGAGAGGGAGAGACGTGGAAGAGAGAGAGTAGAGCGAACGAGCTCGACAGGAGAATGGCAAGGAGACGTGTACGTAATAGGGGAGAGAGATGGATAGATGGTGAGTCGACGGGACATGAAGCGACGAGCGGGAGACGGGAAAGGAGACTGAGAGAGAGGGAGATGCGATGGCTAGAGAGAAAGAGAGGAGAGCTCCGAACTAGAGACGAGCAATATGGGTAGCCGGAGATGAGAACCTGGTGAGTATGTGAGTGAAGAGGCTTGGGGGAGAGAAAGGAGTGACAGGGACAGTGAAGAAAGCAGATAGATGGAGAGAAGAGCGAGCGAGCAGGAAGGAGGAGAGGAACGCGGAAGAGGAGAGGGGGAGAGGAAAGACTGGAGGAGCAGGAGCAGAAGGCTAGCAAAACCGGTCCTGGAGGGGATTCAGCATTAACCAAACAAAGGAAGTGAAAGTATAGGGTTTAATCTGGATGAGAAAGCTCAATTTAGAACTCCCATATTAGAAACAGGACATCAAAGCAAAATAATGGCCCTTGGGGACTGCTAAGAGACTCTTTGGATTTAAATGGGGATTCAAACCCAAAATGAAATACTGGATTTACGAAACCATAGTAAAACCAATGGTCACATATGCTGCCTTAGTGTGGTGGCCGAAGGGGTTGACACAAAACAACAACTGCAAAAAGGCCTACAGTGGTCGTCAAAAGGTTAGCTTGCTTAAGCATCACGGGAGCAATAAGCTCCTGCCCAAAACTAGCTATGGAAGCGGTCCTGGGGTACACTCTCTTGGCCAGGAGGTGATGGAGAACAGCTGCGATGGCGCAATGAAGCTTTAGGAACAAGGTAATAAATGCCTACCTCCTTGAAGGCCACATGAAAGATATTGGAAAATTTTCCTGAGGCTGAAATGTCTAACCAAAAGTAATCTTGATACTATGGTTAAGAAATACTCCTTTGTAAAAACCATATACCGGTCTCTATCGTAAGTAGAGAGGAATGGATTAAATGCGAGGCCTACCCTAAATAATAGGAGTCCTGGAAGTTTTTCACTGATGGTTACTCCTAGACTCTAGGGCAGGTTAAGGATACATGGAAACTGGGAGTCGACATGTGTGTGACCCTAGGGAAGAACATGCCTAGGTTTTTCAGGCGGAGGTCATGGCCATAGATTCATGTTCCAGAAGACTCACACAGTTAAGGACAAAAGGATTATCATACCTATTACTTTCTGATAGTCAGGCTGCACTGAAGGCACTGGATACCTGTTCGATTGATTCGAAAGCGGTATGGGAATTGCAGGAATGCTCTATCCGAGTGACAACAAATAACAGTGTAACACCGGTTGGGTGCCGAGTCATGAAGGCATTCATGGGAATGAAAAAGAGGTCTCATCTCCTCGCCAACAAAGAAGGCCAGATTCCCACATTGGTTGGGCCGGAGCCAGGTGTGGGCTAGCCTTCTCCAACATTAAGCTCTGGTCAAAGATTGGAAAAAGAGGACAAGACACAAGAATTGAGTAGAGTCTCGGGTTTAAGAATATCCAAAATGTTTATCTCTCATTATGCAAAAGGCGTGGACAGCTCTCCTTAGACCAGAATAAGGTGGATATAAGACTGGATATATTAGGAATGTTGACAGGACTGGGCCCTCTGAGGAAGCACCTTTTGAGGTACGGCCTTTGTCGGATGCAGCGAATGTAGGACGTGGAGGAAGAGGAAGAGTCCGCGGGAAGCCCCAACATCTTGGCTGGGATTGTCCCTTGCCATCATAGAAGACTAGGAAAAGATACTTGGGAGCATATCTCCTCAGCCCCAAAAAGTGGGGGGGGGACATTAGAGAACAGGAGCCCTTAAATCTGATTGGTTTTTGAAAAGCCATCGGTTTTTGAGGGGACAACATTAAAGTAAGGAGGCGCAAAGGTTTTTTAGGACTAAGTGAGGGGACAAATTGTCCTTCTTTCCCTCAGGAATGGGGAAAAAAAAAAATAGTGGACCAGAGGTTAAATTTATTCATTTAAACAAAAAAGTGACAAATCTTAACGGATATTGGGAAAGTACAGTATTAATATTACTAGGAATTGAGTTGAGGTGCTGAATAGAAAAAAATTTTGAATCAGAGCTCAGCCTATCGTATAATCATAATTTGATTCCAATCTTTGATTGTCCATTAAAGTAATGTTAACCATGCAGGTGCTATGATTAGTAATGTAAGGGTACTGTGACCATTGCTAATGTCCAGCCAGAGTTTGAGGCTGTGAAGGTGGCAGAACTGCTCAGTAATGGCTGTGTGGTGGCAGGACTGGTTCTCCTCAGTTCAGTCGCTCAGGGCAGTCTTTCCCAGGCTACCACCCACGTCATAAATGTCGAGGGCATCCGACTCAAAACTGCCTTGCAGGTTAGTATTTCTTGAGGTTTTCAGAACTGAAACTTTTAATCAAATTGATAAAGTATATTAAACACAGTTGTGCCAGGTTTGATTACAATCATTAATTGAAAAAAAAAACAACTTTGTATAAACTCCATCTTAAAATCTTACAATTAACATTTATGAACAAAACTGTTGTAAATTTCTTGAGAATTCTAAAGTCCTATTAGTTTAAGCTCTTCGTTAGTTGCTATAAAGCTATTTCTTTCAACAATTTTGCTGGCTGTGATCTTGAACCCTGAAAAATATTTAAAACTTGCAGTTTCTATTATTTTTTAATATATTTTGTATATTGTATGGAACAGAAATTATGCAAAAATGTGAGCAGCCGCCATCTAAATATTGTTTATTCAATGAGGTTAGATACAGAAGTTAACTAAGTTCAATTTTGCATACAAGCTAGTTGGAGTAGTAAAAAATTGTGTTTAGTGGATTTACGTATTAATACATTATTGTAAGCTTTTATTTTTATTGCAAAGTTAATTCTGAAAAAATAGTGCTTATAAGAGTATTTATGTTTTTATAGGCGCTTGTGTACAGTAAAGCCTTGCGACTGAGGATGTCAGTTAAGGAGGAAGATTCCACTCAAGAAGGCAGTTCAGGCAACCTAACAAACTTAATGTCTGAGGACACTTTCAACATCATGTCCTGTTACTGGATTGGTCACTACGTCTGGGCCATTCCTCTGAAGGTGGGTTAACCTCTTCATGGTTTTTGACAAGCAGTTATCCATGGCTTCACGCACAATTTTGTAATATTCTTTTTTAATGACATTCTAAACTCTCAAAAGATAAGTGATAGTCACTAGAAGATATTCCAATCTCCTGATCCAATTTAGATTTAAGTTTAAAGAATAGTTTTTTTGGGACCCTGAAGTCATAGAGAGAGTGAAACAGTTTTTATAAGTACCCGTGAAATCACTCGAATTTTTATTCAACACTCCATTATATTTTTTATTGAATAGCATCAGTGATTTTAGAAGTAGGAATAAGGGTAGGTATATATTAACTGGGGACTCTAAGAATGTCCCCGCAAAACTTCAGTACAATCAGTCCCGAAGCATTTACGTGGTTGAGTTAAACACACACACACACACACACACACACACACACACACACACACACACACACACACACACGAATACACAGACATCATTACATTTTTTCACCATAGATGAAGGTTTGAATAACGAGTATTTCCATTTCAATCTTCCCCTTTTATTCTATCTTCCAAGCTACCTTCATGACTGGGTCCAAGCTATGTTATATGCAGATGACACAGTCCTTCTTATTACAAAAATGACTCAGTATCCCTCAACATTAACTCTCTCATAGTCTTAAATATGACAAAACACTACTGCTAACATAACAACCTAGTTCTTAATGAGAGTAAAACACAGCAACTAATATGGAAAGAGTAAAGAACCAATGACTAATATGGCTTACCTGAAATAACTCAAGATAATGAAGCAAAATGCCTCAGGATTACAATTTATTGATGACCATCTCTTGGAACTCACACATTGATGACCTCTGAAGTAAGCTTAACTCTAGTATCTATGCCATTAAAAGAGTAAAAAGCTCTTGTAACAAAGATACTGCCAGGACAGCATACTTATCTCTTTTCAAATCTCATCTGAGGTATGGCTTATTAGGCAACTCTTCAGCAAGAAACATGGAACACATTCAAGTCCTACAAAAAAGACAGTTCGAATACTAGCAGGACTAACTTCCCTACCTAGACTCATGCCATCAAGCCTTTAAGAACTCAGGATCTTGACAATTGTCTCACTTTACATCTAAGAGACCACCTTCTTCGCAATAGGTCAGACACCTTACCACCTAGGTGACAATCACAGCTATTGCACTAGAAACACCTATTACTATGCCTTACCTACACACCACCTTACCCTGTTTGAAAAGAAACCTATCTACGTGGGAAGAAAACTTCAATACATCACTTAAAACCTGGCTTCTACAAAAGTATTTTTAAACTTTAGAGGAATTTTAATGCCTCACTATTTTATAACGCCATTAAAATAATCAATGTTTATGTAAATAAAGAATTTGATTGATTGATTTATAAAATATAATTATATTTGCCCATTGTTACAATGAAATGAATTATTTATTGTACTTTGTTAGCAATATATTTAGAGTATTCCATTTACTTTATAAAAAATCCAAATTAATATATTTATCTTCATAAAAAAAATATGCCCTGGTCCTTCTTAGCAGGCTGTGGCATCAAGCATTTAGTTCTAAAAAGATTAATTTTGCAATTGATTCAGACAACATTATTGGTGTGATAACTCTCAAGATTCTTTCAAAATTAGAGGTTAAGTTTAAAAATCAGAGGACAGTGTAAAATAAAACTGTGTTAAATCACTGTCATGGCTTGTCCAGATAGCAGTTCTGATGTACCTGTTGTACTGCAAGCTGGGAGTCAGTGCTCTGATTGGAGCTGCTTGTTGTATCTTGTTGCTGACTCCGTTGCAATTCCTCATCGGCAAGCAGATGTCTTCTAACTCAAAGCACATTTCTGTAAGTCGTTTTGCTTGTTGTAAGAGATTAGGTCTGGGTGAATCTTGTTCATAACTAATTTAGAAATATTGAAATGTGAAAACTGTATCATATGAGGAGAAATCTATTTGGAGTAATGCCATCATTGAGGTCCTCAAATTCCTTCTATGTGTTGACAAATAATAGTAGTAAAACAAATATAATGTTATATTACAGAAGGAACTTCCTGTAAATACTTAAAACTAATTAAAGAATGTCATTTTGTGGCTAAAACTTACTCCATAAGTCAGAGATTCCACAGAGTTTAAAATGAAAAATATTTGTATCCCTTAGAATATTAAATACTTGGATAAATCACCTTATTAAGCCTACTGCCATTCCTACAACATACAAATTATCCTGTTTTGATTTTACTACAACTAATGAGAAGTTCAAAATTGCATTTCCATATGATAACACAAAAATGTTTCGTTATCTGAGAGGAAAATATTCACAGGAATGGAGTGATGAAAGACTTCGACAAACAAATGAAGTACTGCAGGGTGTTCGACTGATCAAACTCTGCGGGTGGGAGACAGAGTTTGCCAACAGAATCCTGCGCACACGCAGGACAGAACTGAAATATCTGGATAAGGACTCTCTTTATTGGGGACTGATGAGTAAGTCACTTTCTTAATACATCTTGATTTTTTTCGGTAGAGTTTAAAAAGAATCTAGCTCGATCTGAGAAATTTTGAAAAGAAGAATTTTACATCATTATTGGGCACAACTAAATATATTGGCATTTAAATTGACATGCTTAAATGTTAGAAGCAATTTTCTTTGAACGATGTACAGTATCTAGGAACAATTCTAACTCAACATAAAATTAAGTATGTGACAAATGAATGCTCACAGTCAATTTTCCAGTAATCCTGGATATTGAGGAAATTATGCTTTTACTTTTTTACTGGGTTTTATGTCAATTAGCATTATAGCTATAATTAATTTAAGTGAACTGTCTTCTAACCCTGTGTGAAAGGGGTTACATAGATTTATATTGTACTACTTTTTGTACTTAAAATACTTATTCATGTATTTATTTTCATCTATGATGCTGTTATTGGGATACAAAGTTAGCAAAAATAAGCTTGTTTGTAAGAATTGAGGGATACATACAAACTGCAGTGAAAAGCAATGTAAGTTAAGTTGAAATAATAAACAAAATAAGTTTTTAGTATGTGTAGTATTGTTGAAATTGCCATTTAAATGGATTATGGATGCTCTACTGAATGGTGAATGTGGCATCCTGTATAGCTTTAATTTATCATTCCAGGAATATATCATTTAACCAAGACTTTTGCGTATTTCTAAACATTAATATAGTAATAATAACCCTAGTTATAGTTTGTACACAATACTGTCCTTCAATAAATTGGTTCATATTTTAAATTTTTACAGCATTCCTCACTCACGCTTCTTCAGCACTGATCACACTGGTCACCTTGGCAGCTTTCTATATTTTGGAAGGTTCTGACCTTTCTCCAGCAAATGTTTTCACCGGACTGGCTCTCTTCAATCAGCTGACAGTGCCTCTGTTCATCTTTCCCATCACAGTCCCCATCATAATCTCAGCTTTGGTGAGTGGCATTTGTGATTTTGCATTAGGAGTGGAGGGAAAAATGTGGCAAGAGGTGAACAGTGGGGGAGTTTGAAGGTACCTGCAATACTGGTTCATTGTAATTCATCCAAGTTCCCTCAAGTTGGATGGATAGACCCCATACTGATCATATTGCTCTTGATCCACATATGAAAATATGGCTGTGTCACAGAACACTGATTAAGGTGTAAGATACAGAATCTCAAAGTACCATTGGTGTAATCAAGGGGGGATGGGGAATAGGACTCACTCCCAAAAAGTAAAGAATTTTAAGGCAATCCAACTGTTTTGAAATACTCAGTAAAATGTTTTACTTTGAATTAGGGCTATTTAATTTAAATATATATTTATTAAGATTTATTGCATATCCCCCGGTGTGGTGTGCTCATCCCCCCACAAAGCTGTTTTAGTTATGCCACTGCCCACTTTAATGAACTCTGTGTTACTAGATTAATAGCTCTTCATCAGTGGTGTATATAGAAAATTATTTCAGAGGAAGCTGACTCTTAAGGAGGTCTAAAATAGCCTTCAAGGGCTTGTATCTTCACAGGGGTTTTATTGACATTTAGGACCTCAGAGATGTACCATATTAATTTTTTATACAAATTCCAGAACACTATTATACTGTCTGTAATCAAAGCTATATGCATCAATATGGTTTACTTGTTGTGAGATAACAGCAAATTTGTGCACATTATGATAATGTAATTCCATTAGGGCCAGGGCCGTCCCCAGTATTTAATGCGCCCGGGGCAAATCATGCCTTGGGGGCCCCCACATAAAAATTACATTTCGTCAGTACAGCCATACCAAGTGATAAGGAATTTTTTGGAAATTGTTATATGTAAATAAATACTCCAGTTTTCTGTGTGTAACAAAATACCAAATATATTATATATGTTACATTTAGAAACACGTTTTAGAATAGATAATAGAATATTGAATAGACCTATATACATAGATATAAATAAATTATTACTTTGTGCTCTTTGGCATACAATACTTTTGTGGAACTTTAGGGCTATTAATAGTAGTAACAGATATAAAAAACGCAATGCATAACTATTTCAATCTTAATGTCATAACTATTATTTAACCTTTGACAGAGATAGTTTTTATTTTTAAAAAGAAATCTTCCTGGCCTTTGCACTAGCAAACTTTTTGATAACGTCTTCTAACTTCAGCCTTTAACATTCTTCATTTTCAATAGACAGCATGGGCAAGGGATGACAGTCTCTCCTGAGGACATTGAAGAACGCAAGTAGGTTTTTATTAATTAAGCTACTAAAGCTTCTTTCACAACTGGCAACAGATATGGGAATAGTTAGAAGGAATTTGTAGGAAAGTTTGTGTATAGGGTCCTTTCTGTCTTGTCTTCTTAATCACTTTTAAAACTTGTAATGGGGTTGCCTTAGCTAGGCTTACTTCATTCACAATAGTTTTGACATGAAGGAGTTCCTGATAAAGTTCTTTTCCGCTTATGTCAGAGGTTTGCCCAAACGATAGGCGTTTTCTGTAAATTTTCACAACATTCCTTCAATCTTCTGCGTGAGGGAGTTGTGTTTAAGGTCGTATAAGAACCCCCATTTACAAGTTTGTAGTTTGAAAAACTGAATCAACCTTTCTTTTAGGGAAGCCTGCATAATGTCCAATAGTGGGTAGAAAACGTTTCTTTTAAATTCTTCTTCTGGGGTTGCTTTGTAGTCACTTTTACTTTCATAATCAAAAAGCTTATTTTTTGTTCTTTGGTGTTTTTCTTTAAACAATGGTCCCACGTCAATTTCACTACAAATCTCTTTGGCTTTTGAAACTGAGTCATTTAAACCGTCTTTAACGAAAATCATCTATGAACTGTAAAGTTTTTTTGCAACAGATTTGATTGTTAAAGCAATATCAGTGCTTTTAACTTGTAAGGTTTTACTTATCAAGTTTACCTCAAACAAAACATCGTGCCAAACAATAAGGCAAACCAGAAATGAAAAGTCTTCCATGTGAATTTGGAGGGACTTAGCTTCAGATGAGATTTTGTAAGGTCATTGACAGTTTCACTCAGTTCTACAAGAGCGCCAAGGACGTGTTTGTACTGGTATCGAACGGCAGATACAGAACTTATTCGAGCCTCCCATCTTGTTTCACAAACCTTTTTCAAAGTTAAACCTTTAACATGGTCACTGACAACGCAAAAAACGTTTTTGGAGATGATGCGAAAATAGTGTAAATCCTTTGAAGGATTCCAAAAAGTAGAGTAGACTTGACGGATGATCTGGCTCCATCTGCAACAACCAAGTTGAGGCACTGTGGCATCCGCAGGGTGTAAATACAGCTAAAGGATATTCTGAGGTAATATTCGTGATTGGACCCTTTTTTTTTAGCTCCTGCCATGTTTGCGCCATTGTCGTACCCTTGCCCGCGGCAGTTACTCATCTCCAAACCACATAACTCTACCTCTTCTGTTAACAATTGAGTCAATGCTTCCCGTGTTGACTCCTCAGTAATCGTGTAGCCTATAAAACTTTCTTCAATAACAATTTCACCATCGATCTCCTCTTCTTCGTGAACATAGCGAATGGTGAGAGATGTTTGTTCCTTATGACTTACGTCTGGCGTACAATCCAACAATAACTGAGAAGTACCCGTGGCAGCTTTATTTTCTCGATTATATTGTTTTTCACCTCCTTTGCCAGACAGTTTATCAACTCATTTTGAATATTGACACTTAACATTTGAACTCGATATTCACTCTCTTCAATACATCTTAAATGTTCCATCATAACCGGATCAAACTCTCCTAGTAAACTGGATAAGGCCAAGGAAGTTTCCGTGACCGCCCCGTTCGCCCCCCCCCCCCTTCGGACGGCCCTGATTAGGGCCAGTATGCTTAACACACTTACTCCCACACTAGAAAATAGTTCCCTTTAAATTAGTCAAGCTGACTCATATTTGCCCTACATGATTTCTCACCACAGAAAAGCAGCCCAAATATATGCCTGTTGGTATCATTAAAACTGACCTGTGACGTGACACTGATGTGACTGACTTCCCTCAACTCTTTTTAAAATTATTTTGGTCTGATGTATGATGAAGGTCTGAAAACTGAAACTGAAGTTCTGAAACTTTGTACAGGTACAGTTTTATACACATGTGTGGCACACTTGTGTTACTACATGGTTGCTGGCTGTGTCATGTTTGGTTTTGTAAATTAGTACCACTGATATGAAAGACAATAATCCCAAAAATTGGCTGTTAAACTATCAATTTACACAAATATAGGAGATAATATAACCTTGTATCAATCAGTATGCAGTTAGTGCTGCCAACCAGTACATGTTAATTATCAGAAAAGTATTACACAAGGGGTCCAAAAAGTCCTGGGACAGTTAAATATTAAACAAAGACTTGCACAAACATACAGCTACAAAACCTGCAACAAAGTTACAGGACATAAAAATCTAATGTAACACATATTCAATAACCCGGTACTTCCTCAGGGGAACAGCTCACAAGGAGTTAGAAGAACATCTTAAATGAAAGCATAGGTTGGTATACACATCAAACTAAAGTTCTTTATAACTCGAGTACAAAGCTTAAAACTCAAGCTCAAACAGACAAATGATCTGGAAATGGTAGCTGTTCAAAGATGGGTTGAATTTACCAAAGCTCTCTGAAAGAATTATTCTTCTTATGCTTGAACCATTACCATTTATTTGTTCCTAGACTATGCCATTGTAATTTTGCCATTATTGGCTAAATGTGATCAAGTTCATGGTAGTTTGAGTAATTTAATAAAACTAGACCAATTAATGTTTGCTGAATTCTATTACTCAGATTTAAAAAATGATTTTCCAGGTAAGCACAAGAAGATTGGAAGATTTCCTGAATTTGCCTGAGACACACAACGTGATTCCAGTCAATGAGCCAGAAGTTGTCATAAAACCTGAAATCAAACCGGAACCTGACATCGTTGAAACCAATGTGAGACATACATTGTATTCTTATATTTTAATTTTGACTGTAATAACACACAATAAAAAAGAAAAAACTAGTAATAATTTTAATTATGATGAAATACCGATCGATATTATAAAATTACATTTAAATTAGTTCAATACAAGATTCAAAATATAATTGCCAGAAAATGTACTGCAACTATATAAGATTTACTCATTGTTAGATTTGTCTTCTATAGGGCTTAGAAACTCATTATCAATGCTGATTGTGGACTGAATGTGCTTGGAAGACAGAGCTAAAGTATAAAAAGAGGGAAATAACACAACTAGGTCACACGATGCTAACCAAATTGTATTTTTTGTTTACTTTATCAATGAGAGTGAAATTATTTTCTAACAACACCTTGAGAGTTCATTCAAAGTTTAATTAAGAAAGAAGATAATTCTATCCTGTGTGCTGTTCAGAGGCCTAGCAGAGCGGATAGTGTGTTCGGCCTAGGTAACATCACAGAGCTGGAAGAACCGGAGGATGATTGTGATGACGATGAAGAGGAAGGAGAAGTGGGGTCGAGGCTGGGGATGGGAGGAGACATGTTTGTACCTGCTGTCACCATTGATGCTGCTACCTTCAGTTGGACAGGCAGTGATGATCCTTCACTCATTGTGCCTAACTTGCAAATACCTACAGGTGGGTGATCCAGTTTATCAGTGTATAAGATCAGTAATTTTATTATTATAACTATATCACTACAATTTAATTACAGTTTCTTCATGGGCTTACCTCAGTGCGCTTGATTATTACCTAATACATAATTACAAACTAGGTAACAATTAATTATACAATAAACAAATCATACCAAAACGTTTTGGCACACCTAAGTCAGGAATCACAACCACTATTTTGTGTGCCAACTTCACTAACTCTAAAACATGCACTTAAAAAAATACTTTACAAAACACTAATCATTAAAACTGAACTGCATAATAAAGGTCACAATACGTCTTCATTTGTCTACAAACCACCTATGACTGACTAGAGGCCAATAGCAAAAAATTGCTATGCTGGTGCTTTTTGCTATTGGCCTCAGGTACTATTCCCATGAAAGCTACCATATTTATTATTTTCCTATAAGAAATCCAAAGAACCTTTTTCTCTAAAAAGTTTTTAACTATAGATTATGGTTTAATTATGAAAATTCTAGAGTTTGCACTTAACACTTATGAACATGTACTCAGTAAATCTGTAGCTTTATAATATAAGATAATTGGAGACTATTGATTGATAAATGTATAATACAGAATGAAGCCATATTATGCTGGGAATTGGCTCAAATCCTGTTTATATCCATAACACTTTTCAACTGTTCAATTTGTACTGTACCAACTTTCTGGTACCATCTGATGATCTCACAAGGTAGAAAGAGTATTCGTCTTATTGAAAAAGCAGTGGCATAAATACTAGGGGAATGAAAGGGATAGAACATCCCTCTCCCCTAAAAAGCACTAAAAACTAATAAAATATTTGTGTAACATCAAACAAAGTTGTTTGAAATTCAGTTGTTAAATGTTTAACTTTCTGTTAAGCCTATCTAATTTAGATTTTTTCAGATTCATCCAATACTAACTGTCATGGGGTGTTTTTCAATTAGAATCATTCCTCCCCCCCCCTATGGTTTTGAATTGTAAATTGAGAAGGAAGTAGCTGTTATTCTGATAAAGAAAGCATCCAAAAATTCATTATTATAGAATAATGAAATACCAAACAGTCTGGGAGTTAATTTCAGGAACATTCAATTTGATAACCATTTTAATTAACAAAATAAATTGAAACAATCACAGATTTGTAACAGTATTATGAATTATCTATACCGGTAACACTACATAAACACTAGTTCAAAGTCAATATATAATTTTTAGGTTTGTTAAACTTTAAAAATATGTTAAAATATTTGATAAGCAATTAATGCTTTCATTCTTAAAAATTATGTAGCAATAAAAACATTTAAATATGGCCATGTTGTTTTGAGTGGATGGATTAAAAATAACTAATACAGAAAGCTCAAATTATACTGCATTAGTTTCCAATTCTGATTACTCAAAATTTGTTTTTAAGTCTGCTTTTTGACAAACATATAAACATAAATCCTAAATAAACAAAAAGCTTTAAATGGCCACAAGTTTTTATGGTTGTCAAAATTGACTTACGAGTAGTTCATTGACTTTTCTTGTGTCATCAACACGTTATTAATGTAACTTGAGCAATACTAACATTTAAATTGGTTTGAAATACTGTTTTACCTTTCTATTTTTAGCTATATACAACTAAAAACCAATAAAATTTCAACAATATCTTAAGTCTCACTTGCATACATATATATTTTATTTTTGTTTTTTTTTTTATATTATCTTTCTTTATAATATAAATATACTATTAAACTTTGAAATTATCCTCCAGAAAGTAAATTTCTTGCTACGTCCATGTCCACAGGGGAAACAAAAAGGCACTGAAGGAATAAAAATTTAGTTTATGAGTAACTTTATTATAGCGTTTTACTCATTTAAAATTGAAAAATATAGAAAGTTTTATGTATTCTATAATATGTATTCTACAAAACCACTGCTGTTTCAGGAAAACTGACTATGGTGGTTGGAAACACAGGGAGTGGGAAAAGTTCCCTGTTGTCAGCCATGTTGGGGGAGATGCCCTGCATCCGCGGAGTTGTCAAGTGGACAAAGTATGAAACTGTGATTGATATTTTATCATTTTACACAGTAGGCAATGTAAATTTTAAGGTTATATGTGACTTTTAACCCTTTGGGTGATCGTGAATATAAAACAAAATTTCCCAAAAATGTACAGGTTTTTATCATGTATTACACCCATAACTGTTCAGCTCAAATCAGCCTTTTTGAAGTGTTTTACTTAAAAATTGTAACATTTTAAAATATCATTATATTTGATTCAAATTGGCCTTATTCTTTAGCTCAGAAAATCAATTTTTATGGTTCAGCCCTATTAAAAAGTATACATTTTTTAACATTTTAATTTATATTTACAGTTTTATTTATTGAGTTATATTTTAGTTTGGAGTTACAAAGCATTTTTTATTGACTATTTTTTATTCTACCAATTGAAGTATATCTAAAAGGTAAATTATTATAACTGGAAACAGGTACTGAATATTTCAAGGTATTTAGATAACATATGGTCAATTTAAGAATAAAATAAATTAACAGTAACTTACAAGACTTATTAATATAATTATAAAAGCGGCTTTCTATATACAAAAAGTAAATAAATCACAACATTAATTTAATTTACTATCCATTGGTATGTAGTAGTGGTAATTTAACAAAATAATGACCTTACAGTAAAATTAATATGTAACAATGAAATACTCTTGCAACATACTTTTCTACAAAAAGACACAATAGTATATTGTAGTGAAACACTTTTCAGCTATAACAAGGGTTAAACCCATTGCTAGAGAGCAAATTAAAATTGTTCCTAAAAGAAGTATAATTTTGGTAGGAAATACATAAGCTTTTCATTAGACAAATATATTTAGTAAATATGTCTGTCTGTCACGTTTTTGTTTGACGGCACAAACTCAAGTTTAATCAAATCTTTTGGTACAATGTCATTGATAAAGTGAGGTCTGATGTCAATATGGTATGATCTCTTTGTGTTCTTATAGTTGTTGATAATTGAACATTGGTTATCTAAATAAAAAGTTGCACCAGTAGCTTTATAAAAAAATCAGATGTCATCAGACTGTTAACGTAATTCAGTTGCAGATGCTAGATATTCTGCCTCTGCTATAGACAAAGGCTACAACTTGTTGCTTCTTCGAAGCCTTAGAGACAAAATTTCTGAAGTTGTATCCTGCCAG
This sequence comes from Homalodisca vitripennis, assembly GCF_021130785.1. NCBI lineage: Eukaryota > Metazoa > Arthropoda > Insecta > Hemiptera > Cicadellidae > Homalodisca > Homalodisca vitripennis. The sequence goes on from NC_060214.1 coordinate 40,865,485, forward strand.
TCCAGTCAAACTTCTGTTGGTTTTATCACCTCCCCAATCTGCATTTTTAAAGGCTGCTACACAATTTCATCTCCATTTTCCTGAAATTTAGAGACATATGTTTGGTGTGCTTAACATACCGAAGAACGTGTTTTGCTGCAATCCAAGTAGTTTTTTGGCTAGTCCAGGTATCTAAAAATGCTGTTGCAGAATAAATGTCATGGCTAAATAATTGAGACAGCCAATTAGTTCACGATAAGGTAGATTGATTATAGGTTCCTCTTCTCTCACTTGAAAGTTCACTTCCATTGGAGGATATTCACCTTCACAATCAGTCATGGTGAATTCGTTAAACATATTTCCAATAATTTTTTTAAAATTTAAACTCACCACATCGTTGTGTACTTAACCAAGAAATGTTTTAATTTCCCCAGGATCCTTTACATTGAACTTGCATTTTAACTAATCAACAAAATGTTGGCCTTTATTATCTTTTCATATAATTAAACAATCGTCTACAAATTCATACATTCTCATACACTCAAGCATACATCATCTTTAGAACACTCCAAACCGTTCTTTCTAGTAAATTCATTAACACGTTCAAGACAATGGACTTGATAAGGTACACAACAAAAAGTTGTGAAAGATCGTGTGTACCTGATGGGGAAGTATATAGAAGTTCTGTTGTATGTATATAGAAGAAAAGAATATTTCCAGCAGTTTTGGCCTTCTTATCATGGGCCTTAAATGGACTACAACGGGTTGGTTGAATTATTACTTGTGGCTATCATGGACCACACTGTTTCCTACCCAACCCGTATTTCTTCCTTTCAAATCTGTTTCCTGTGTATTTCTATGACATTCCTTCAATTGCTCCTGATGCATTCATGCATCATGTTTTACTTTCCAGTCATCTTGTGCACATTATGTATGCCATGACTACATCTTAAAATATGTTGTGATTTTTCTGAGGTAAAAAAATCAAGAACCTTAAAAATTGTTTAAAGGACTTTATAGTTCTTTAAACATTTTTACTAAAATCCCAACATTAAAAAGATGTATAAATATTAATTTGTTCGTGTGCCACTGTTGGCTCATTTGGGATTTAACTAATATTGGCCACGGGCCACTAGTGGTCCACGCTGCCTAACTGTAAAGGCAGCATGGCCATGTTGTCGTGAACATATTAAGATTTTGTCTTATCAACTGCAAATGTCAGAGATTTGTTATGTTACTTTAATACACTATTTTTTATGAGATAGTTTACTCATCATTTGGTATTTGAGATATAACAAGGATGCAAACTGCATTTGCTAAACTGACCTTCTTTTTCAGAGGTACCAGTATCGCCTATGTATCGCAGAAGCCATGGTTGCTGAATGGCAGCGTCCGTGACAACATTCTATTTGGCCGGCCGTACAGTGGTCGCCGCTACTCCCGTGTGGTCAGCGCCACTGCTTTACAGCCTGACATAGACATACTGCCTGGTCGTGACATGACGGACATTGGTGAGCGTGGCATCAACCTGTCTGGCGGCCAGAGGCAGCGAGTCACCATTGCTCGTGCACTCTACTCCCGTGCCTCTGTCATTATACTGGTGAGTGTGAAGATTTAATTAGCAGAAGATATAGTTATTTTTAAATATAGTTCTGTATGTGTTAGTTACAGACTGGACCATGTGGGATGAAGGCACTCGACTCAAAAGCAGTATGGAAATGTTGGAATGTACTAGTGGAAATGATAAAGAGGAACAAAGTTACACTTGGTTTCTGCCGGACTACGGAGGCATTCAAGAAAGTGAAAAAGTATATACCCTTGCCAAGATAGGCACAGAAACCTTTCCGGTAGGGCCAGAGCCAGGCTATGGAGTAGCTTTCTCCTACAGCAAATCTCTAGTAAAAAATTGGAAAAGGAGGATTAGATCCTTAAACTGGAGAAAGGACCCTGAACTTAGGCAATCTAAAATGTTTATCTCTCCTTATGCCAAAGAATGGTCAACACTCCATGAACAAAGTAAGGAGGATATACAGCTGGCATTAGAGATGTTGACAGGATATGGCTCTCTAAGGAAATATCTTATGAAGGTGGGTCTGAGCAAACTGATGAATGCACTGAGTCTGCGGAGAAGCAGAAGAATCATTGGAAAATACGATTATGTGGGTAAATTGTCCTGCCATATGCAAAATCAGGGGAAAATTTCCTCTGGGCGTACCTTCTCAACCCTAAGAGTATTAGAAATCATGAGCCCTCAAATTTTATAAGCTTCTATAAGTCTTAGATTCTGAGGGCCTGAACCTTAAGTAAGGGAGCCGCAAAGGTCCTTTCAGGACTAAATGTGGAGACTGTTGTCTCTTTCCCTCTATATGTATGCAATTGGAATAAATCCAGATGCATTAGGACTTAATATATACATATTCGTTATACAGGGTGTAAATTAAGTCCTTGGATGTATTCCAAACGCATCAAGATATCAATGTAAAATCTTCACCATACCCATTAAAATACTTTTTTAACATTTTGGAGGGTAAAAATACCCCCCCTTTTTTTGAAACAATCCTAGCAACAATAATGATCTGTAAGAACAAAGCCAATGTTTTGCGCATATCAACACAATGCATGCGTGGTATCTTTTAGTAAGACTTTGAGGGACCCAGTTTATATTTTTACTTAGTATCTAATGTTTCTGGCATGCATAGCTTTGTTAAGAGATTTCTAGATAGCATAAAATTTTGAGAGGTTATTTGCCCACAATTTGCTAAGATTGTCAAAGAGATGTTTTGTTCATGTCGTTGTGTTTCCATTGAATAGACCTTTAAAATTACATGTCACAAGATAGGGATAGCAGTTTGAAAATTTAAAGTTACACCTTTCTACCCCCTTTTCAAAGAAGGTAGAAAGGTGTAACTTTAAATTTTCATCTATTATTGCCCATTAACCAAAATCCATGTAATTCAAAACTTAAATATAAAATTAATTTTATTTAATTCCATCCCTCCTGTTTATGCTTATTTTAGATATTGACACACAACCAGATATTCTATCCAATTTAGATGTTATTGCATGTTTAACTTTAATATAGTGTTTTAAAATGGTTATTAAATGTGTTATTACTTTTTTCTACAATTTCTTAATACAGTAATTTATAATTAAAACCATTAATCTTCCTGTGGATTAAAAAATTGCCAGGCCTCAGAGGGCATAAAATATTTATAAGTATAATCAGCTAGTTTGAGTGTCAAGGAGATTTGATGTTCTTAGCCCATCACAGTATTTCATGCCCTTGGCAATACAACCATGTATAAAAAAAGTAACAATAACTAAGTAAAGTACAGAATTCCTTTATTAAAGTACAATTCAAATTAAAATTGAACATAGTTCCTTGACATCAACCCACCGCCACCCCTCAGTCTTATTTTACTTATAAGACTAAGACTACTCCACAAACAATTTAAAATGTCCCACGGTAATTGCTCCACGTCAAATTTGAACTCTGCTGGTATCTAATCAGTTTGGGCACAGCAGTGGATACAGTAATTGGTTTACCTCGAATTTGGACTCTGCTGGTATCTGATCAGCTTGGGCACAGCAGTCGATACAGTAATTGGTCTACATCGAATTTGGACTCTGCTGGTATCTGGTCAGCTTGGGCACAGCAGTGGATATGGTTCTACGTCGAATTTGGACTCTGCTGGTGTCTGGTCAGCTTGGGCACAGCAGTGGATACGGTAATTGGTCTACCTCGAATTTGGACTCTGCTGGTATGTGGTCAGCTTGGGCACAGCAGTCGATACTGTAATTGGTCTACATCGAATTTAGACTTTGCTGGTATCTGGTCAGCTTGGGCACAGCAGTGGATACAGTTTCTACGTCGAATTTGGACTCTGCTGGTATCTGGTCAGCTTGGGCACAGCAGTGGATACGGTTCTACGTCGAATTTGGACTCTGCTGGTGTCTGGTCAGCTTGGGCACAGCAGTGGATACGGTAATTGGTCTACCTCGAATTTGGACTCTGCTGGTATCTGGTCAGCTTGGGCACAGCAGTGGATACGGTTCTACGTCGAATTTGGACTCTGCTGGTGTCTGGTCAGCTTGGGCACAGCAGTGGATACGGTAATTGGTCTACACCGAATTTGGATTCTGCTGGTATCTGGTCAGCTTGGGCACAGCAGTGGATACGGTAATTGATCTACGTCGAATTTGGACTCTGCTAGTAACTGGTCAGCTTGGGCACAGCAGTGGATACGGTAATTGGTCTATCTCGAATTTGGACTCTGCTAGTATCTGGTCACCTTGGGCACAGCAGTGGATACGGTAACTGATTTACTTCGAATTTGGACTCTGCTGGTATCTGGTTAGGTTGGGCACAGCAGTGGATACAGTAATTGGTCTATGTTGAATTTGGACACTGCTGGTATGGCACAGCAGTCAAACAGGGCAGATTCACCAACATAGAATTTGTTCTCTGGTAAGTAATGTAAATTGCAAATTGGGGTGACAGATAGTTGTAAAATTCTCTTTAAACTGAGCTAATGTTTGTGGTGTGTTAACGTTAAAACTTTGAATTTAAAATGAATAATTAATTTTTGTTACCATGGAAATAATAAAAATTAGATTAGTTCTAATGTTTTACATTCAGATTTATTTCATCCAGTTGCCTTTAATACAGCTGAATTATAAAAATGAATTGGCAGCACTGTTTATGTAGTAAAGGAGCTGAACAATTAATAGAGTTCCACCTGCTACTACGACTCACCTTTTGAATTGAGTAGAAACTGTTCATAAAAAATATCGCTTTAAAGTCAAAATAGGTTTTACTAAACAGTATGGATGATACTGTTGACTGACTGGTGCACCAAATGATCACCATTTTCAGTTGATTATAAAAATATTTAACTACTATCATTTACATATTTTTTAATTATAATTTTACTATAATTGTAGATTTACATACATGTGGAGTGTTACAGTTTGAAATGTATTAGTTTGTATTTGTATTTGAATTTGTAAAGTTATTCGTATCAGTTTAGAAATGGAAACTAATATGTAACCTATGAATTGAAGTTATATTGCATTCAGTTATAAATAATTTTATATATACCAATATATATATATATATATATATATATATATATATATATATATATATATATATATAAATTCCAAAAGTGTATATAATCTCTGAATTAAAAGTAAACACTTTTTGTATCCTTTTTGACAACGACAATGCAGTCGAAATATTAAAGGATTTATGTGAAGTCTTTTTATTCTATTGTTTAAAGAAGCCTCTGCGCATTTATTTTCTGCATACAGTATATACACAAGTAAAAGAGGCTGACAAACAATCAGAGGTTTAAGTAAAATAAAACAAAACTTTAATATAATAACTATGCGTTAAAGTACCTTTGTGTGTAGTCTCCAACAGAACCAAAAACTGACATCCCAAATAAAGTAGTTACATTTTAATTTATATTGTTTGATTTAGATGATTAAAAAATTGTTAGCTCAAGAAATTGTACTTGAATCATATTTTTTTTTAATTTGACAGTAAATCTCACTCAAGTAACCTTTACTGTGTGTGTGTGCGACAATTGATTACCAAAATAGTGTCAACAACTTGGAAATATTGTTGTCAACAAATAGTATCACACACTTCCCCTGTCCATATTTCCCATCATACATACACCATTCCTCTCCTTGCTGCTCATTTTACTCAACACATCTGTTGTGTTTTTATAATTTTTGTTTACATTATAGAAAGTTCATGTTTACCTCTAGGGAACTAGAAAACACCTTACTGAAAAGTTTAACCCTGTTATGAATTAAATTTACTACTAGTTTTTCTTATTATTTAATTAGTAGGATCAGCCAATAGTATGAGGTTTTTACTAAAGGTAATTAATGTGTGCTAATCGCATCATTTGGCTACTTTGTCCTGCAGGACGATCCATTATCAGCCTTGGACCACCAAGTGGCCCTGCATGTGTTTGAGGAAGGCATCAAGAAGATGGTATCCAGACAGAAGTGCACCGTGATCATGGTCACTCACAATATCCAGCTGACATCTCACGCTCATCAGGTTACTATTTGAAGAAATAAGAGGCAGTGGAAATTTCCTGTAATGTCATTTTAAGGGGGAGTGCCAAATTTGAAGCTACATGAGGACAACACAGTAGATACAAGGGCTGAGCAGAAAATAATTAGTCTTGAAATAAAAAAAAGACTATTCTAATGAATAAATGTTATGTTATACATTTGAAAGCCACATTGTTTAAAGATACTTTTCTATGTAGTCTTCAGATACATTAATTTTGTCATATTGTTCAATTAGATTTTCAATCCCGTTATTGTCAGAATGCTGTTGCCTTCGGCTTCAGCTACAGTTTTAGGACTCATCTGGCACAAAACCGTGATTGCTAAATATTTGTGACACATTTTTTGAAATTCACAGCTGTTCTCTTTTTTCTACTAAGCAATATGTCAATATGTCAGGTGGCTAGTGGCGGATTTAAGAGTAGACACAGAGGTTATGATTCCTCTCCTAATATTTTCGAAATATATATTTTTAATATTTTGTTCCTTACAAAAGTAAATTTTAGACTCCAGAATGTATAGAGATGTGTTTTAAGGGATGTATTTTTTATATTTTTCGGAAGAGAGTCTTGGATCTCGCTATTCTACAGGAAGCATTCCATGCTCTTCAGGCCCCCGTTAGTAACACTCCCCTAACCTTTATGCTAAATCCATCCCAGAGTAATCTAATCCAGTTTTGAACAATTCAACCATTTTCGAGCAAGATACACCACTGTTTCATTCCTCATTTACTCATTATGTTCTCACTATAAAATTTAGAAGGTTGTTGGTGGATTTAAATTGGTTTATAGTTGACCAATACAACTTGAGTTATAGATTATACTCCTGGAACTAACAATTATGATTGTAACTTTTAACTTTGAATCACTATCTACATTCAAAATTCTGGAGATTGGAGCTGTTATCAATCATTACCTCTGAAGACATAGACCTTTACCTACAAGAGACCACTCAAACGCAATTTGTCAGGTTGCTCAGGAATTACGTGAAGAGCTGCATTGCTAATAGCAATACAAGCTGTGTGTGTATGTTAGCATTTAGTCAAGTACTAGTAGTACATATTCTTACAAAATTATTGTTGCGCTATAGATGTATGATAATAATATTTGGTGTCTCTTGACTCTCTTACAGATATTGTACAGCGTATTTTTTCTTGCTAAGATTGTTTAAGAAGTAATATCTTTATACTCAGTGATTTCATCAACTCTGTCTGTAGGTAATATTAATGGAAAAGGGGCGAGTGAAGGCATGTGGGTCACCTACTGAGGTAGTACGTACAAATGTGAGCGTGTTTATACATGCTCTAGATGAGACACAGCGTGGTCGCACTGCAAGGGAACGATGGCAGCTCGTCAAACTTGTCTCACGCATCGGTTTGCAACTGAAACAGCGAAACCTGGCAGATGGTACATGGCGAGCTGACCATATTGTAAGTTTGTACATAATAAAAAATACCATAAGGAAAGAAATTTGCCTCACATCTCAGCATCTTTGACATAATTTCACTGAATTTCCAAATATTTACACTACTCTTAGTTACAAGCTGTTTCTTACATATTTTTCTTTAATATAATTTGGGTGTCCTTGGTGAATTCCTTTTAGAATGTATTAAACATATTCCTAAAATAAGTTCATCCCTATCACTTCCACTTCTGAATCATTTAATGTCTAAATTTAATCCTAAGTCAAGTGAACCGTTTTTTTACATTTATCAACTCAAACTTCACCAGATTTAGAGTGTAATACTAGTCCAGAAGTCAGAGAGAAAAGTTTCTTGATAACCAGCTATGAGGTAGTACAAATGTAAAGGAAAGAGGATTTTTCTGTACATTTGCTATTGTTCAGTAATACAGGTAACAATATATTTTGTGCAATCTAATCTCTACTTCAGGTGGATAAATTATGTGTTAGGTAATGATCCACCTGAGGAAAAGATCAGATTGCAGATCTCAAAACGTAGTGGTGCTGATTTCTTGTATCACTGAGCAATATCAAATGTTTGTGTTTGTGCTACCTAAAGGGTCTACCCAGTGACGTAGCGAAGGACCCCCCCCCCCGAAATTTTAAAACATATTAAAAAATAAAGCATGGAGCAGGAGAAAAAAAGAGAGGAGAGTTATCATTACTCTTGTCTACAAACATTAAATTGATTGATTTATTTGATTAAGGTGACCGTTGTTAAAAATATAATTGTCCTTTCGTTTAAATCATAAAGTATCAAACGATACTTTTGGGCTCGGCCTTTCGGATAGTGTAGTGTAATCACGGTATTTCTATAGGGCGCGGTCACGTGACGTCGCAAAGTAACCTGAACCGTAACACGGCGAACAGTTTAAATTAGCGACCACTTCGTTCAAATTCGTCTTGAGGGCGTAAAATGACTGCTTAGAATTAAGTTACGACGTTGATTTTAGGTGTCATTAAACTGTAGACGTGTATATAATTATCGGAAAAAAAACATAAAAAATCACTTTCGGTCAGAAAATACACTTGAAAAACTCAACTGATTAGAACTTGAACTAATTTGGATTTCACTCATTGAGGTAAATGTGGTGTTTTCGACTGAGTTAGGATGACGATTTTAGTTATCATTAAACTGTACAATTTACCTATATAATTATCGAGAAAAAAATTACTTCTGGTCGGTAAATACCGAAGAAAAGCTGTCTACAGATTCAAGTTTTGACGATTTAAGATTTCACTGGTTGAGTGGTTGAGGTAAAAGTGGTACTTACAATTATGTTAGGACGTTTATTTTAGGTATTAATTCAACATCGACTAATACATATATAATTATCGAGAAACAAAACAATAAAATCACTTCCGGTCGGAAAATACCGAGGAAAAGCTCTACTGATTCAGATTTTGACGATTTTGGATTTCAGTGGTTGAGTCGTTGAGATAAAAGTGGTACTTAGAATTATGTTAGAACATTGATTTTAGGTATCAATTGAACGCCGACTAATACCTATATAATTATCGAAGAAAAGTTGAAAAAATCACTTCCGGTCGGATAATACACAGGAAAAAACTCTACTGATAAGAAGTTCCGACTACTTTGGATTTCACTGACTGAGGTATTATTTCATTTTCCTTAGTATATTCCGATCGGAAGTGATTATTTTTGTTTTTTTTTTCTCGATAATTATATATTTATTAGTCGGCGTTGAATTAATACCTAAAATCAATGTCCTAACATAATTATAAATACCACTTTACCTCAACCACTCTCAACCAGTGAAATCCAAAATCGTCAAAACTTGAATCTGTAGAGAGCTTTTCTTCTGTATTTACCGATCGAAAGTGATTTTTTTCTCGATAATTATATAGGTAGTCGAGTACAGTTTAATGATAACAAAAATCGTCGTCCTAACTCAATCAAAAATACCACGTTTACCTCAATAACTGAAGTCCGAAGTAGTTGAAGTTCTAATCATTAAAGTTTTTCAGGTGTATTTTATTTCCGACCGAAAGTGATTTTTAAAATTTTTTTCCGATAATTATATACTTGTCTACAGTGTAATGATACAAAAAGTCGTCATTATAACTCATTCATAAATACCTCAATCAGTGAAATCCAAAGTAGCCGAACTTCTAATCAGTAGAGCTTTTCCGGTGCATTTTCTGACCGTTAGTTTGATCTGTACCCGAGCAACACTCGAAAATTGCCCTGCTTTTCTAAAGGGTTTTCGGCCATCAGTGGCCCAATGTCCCCGCAGGGGTATTTCATTTTCTCCACAGAATATAGTTGTGTCAATTATACGCTTGAGTGAAGCTCTGTTTTATTCTTTTTCTTTCTGATTGAGGTAAGGTTTCCGACCGTTAGTTTGATCTGTACCCGAGCAACACTTGAAAATTGCCCTCCTTTTCTAAAGGGGTTTCAGCCATCAGTGGCCCAATATCCCCGAAGGGATATTTCATTTTCTCCACAGAATATAGTTGTGTCAACTATACGCTTGAGTGAAACTCTGTTTTGTTCTTTTTCTTTCTTATCCAGTGAATCCAACATCAATTTGGTGCCTTCTATTCGGCCAGAATCGAACTTCGTAAAGTTTCTGTAGGTATACAAGAAAATTTGTGGTACTAGAGTTGCTGTGAGAGTTGAATTTGCCTATTACATCTTTCCACTTTCTTTAAGGCGTAGTTACTAAAGCTCCATATTTTTGGTATTTACCTTTTATCAGTGAACTCATTGGCAAATAACACACAAAACGTCCCCCGGATCCCCCGGTTTCGGGCCCAAATTTTCGGACCCCCCGAACAAAATTTCTGGCTACGCTACTGGGTCTACCTGGTGTGTTATCGCATATAACATGTCTTTATGCTGATAATATCAATGTTATAATCTCCGGCAAAACTCAAGAAAGTATTGAAATTTCATTTTATATTAGCCTATCACTAATTTAAAGTTTTAAATAGTATAAATCTTCTAAATTTCAAAAAGTAGAATTTTATAGCTTTTTCAACAAGCCAGGCAAAAGTGAAAATTAATCCTAGTATTTGTATTCATGATGAAGACGTTATTCATTAAGTCCAAATAAGATAGTCTTTTGGTGTGATAATAGATCAACATTTAACATGGAACAAGCATGTAGATCATGTTTTAAGCTAAACTTCTTCATATGCATTAAAACGTATGGCTAAACAATGTAGCATTGACACACTGTAAGTCATTTATTACGCTTTAATTAAATCCTACATATCTTAGGTATAAGTGTTTAAAGAACAACATAAACAAAATTTAGATAGGATATTGCTTCAGCAAAAAAAGCATGAAGAATCATCTTTAATTTAAATAGAAAAGAATCTGTAAAAAAGATTTTACAAAACTGAAATTTTAATGTAAGATTTGAGTGGTTTTCTAGTGGATCATTTTAAAATTAAACTTGAAATATTAGTAAGACAGGTTCCTGAATTTAGAGATGATATCTCTTTCTTCCCTGTGATAACATATATATCTCTACAAAATTTCCTATTTATTTAAATGTTTTTTGACATATAAGTAATTTATATATATATACTATACTTATAGTACTTATATATATATATATATGGAATCAGAGAGCACAACCATTCCAGAAGAGCCACTATGAGGTGGTATAACTTTGCATGAGATTTGGGATATGCATTTCCTGAGATTTAGCATTTCTGTTAGAACTGAAAAAAACAGTTTGATGGACGTGTACAGTTAGAGACCGAAACAATTTCTTAGTGAGCATCTACGGAGTAAAATGCATATACTTGTATATACAAATTCCATTAGACAAAAGAATAAACTAGTCTTTTTTAATTAATTTTTCACTCCACCTATGGTAACAATAAACATATGCCTTTGAAGTAAGTAACCAATACACTATTCTTGTATTTAAATTGTGGCATAACTGTTTTGGCAACTTCATGTTTTGGGTACCAAATTTCCTTTATTTGGACTTATGCTAGTTTTCATATTTTATACATGACTTGTGTAAGCTTTATGGCAATACACGTATTCTTATTCCTATTCCAACCTTAAATACTAAATATTTTTGTATAGCAGTTTTTGGTAGAAATTTTCTAATTTTTTTAAGTAAAATATTTATTAGAATCTGAGATCTTTGTAATAATGAATTATGTTAAAAGCTATTAATTTGTATGCATGTATTGGAAAATCTCATTATTTTGAACATTCTTATTGCTCTTTTATTAAAAATGTTATGACCAGTTTGTTTATTTAGCTTTTCATATTCAACTTTTGTGACATATATTTCAACTAGAAAGACACTTATATATTTCTATTTTATTTTTTAGCATATTTACTGCAACATACACTATAGTTTGTACTGGATGGTTGAGTTCTGGATATTTCAACTAGAAAGACACTGATATATTTCTATTTTATTTTTTAGCATATTTACTGCAGCATACGCTATAGTTTGTACTGGATGGTTGAGTTCTGGATATTTCAACTAGAAAGACACTGATATATTTCTATTTTATTTTTTAGCATATTTACTGCAGCATACGCTATAGTTTGTACTGGATGGTTGAGTTCTGGATATTTCAACTAGAAAGACACTGATATATTTCTATTTTATTTTTTAGCATATTTACTGCAGCATACGCTATAGTTTGTACTGGATGGTTGATTTCTGGATATTTCAACTAGAAAGACACTTATATATTTCTATTTTATTTTTTAGCATATTTACTGCAGCATACACTATAGTTTGTACTGGATGGTTGAGTTCTGGATATTTCAACTAGAAAGACACTGATATATTTCTATTTTATTTTTTAGCATATTTACTGCAGCATACGCTATAGTTTGTACTGGATGGTTGATTTCTGGATATTTCAACTAGAAAGACACTTATATATTTCTATTTTATTTTTTAGCATATTTACTGCAGCATACACTATAGTTTGTACTGGATGGTTGAGTTCTGGATATTTCAACTAGAAAGACACTGATATATTTCTATTTTATTTTTTAGCATATTTACTGCAGCATACGCTATAGTTTGTACTGGATGGTTGATTTCTGGATATTTCAACTAGAAAGACACTTATATATTTCTATTTTATTTTTTAGCATATTTACTGCAGCATACACTATAGTTTGTACTGGATGGTTGATTTCTGGATATTTCAACTAGAAAGACACTTATATATTTCTATTTTATTTTTTAGCATATTTACTGCAGCATACACTATAGTTTGTACTGGATGGTTGAGTTCTGGATATTTCAACTAGAAAGACACTGATATATTTCTATTTTATTTTTTAGCATATTTACTGCAGCATACGTTATAGTTTGTACTGGATGGCTGAGTTCTGGGTATTTCAACTAGAAAGACACTTATATATTTCTATTTTATTTTTTAACATCTTTACTGCAGCATACACTATAGTTTGTACTGGATGGTTGGTTTCTGAATATTTCAACTAGAAAGACACTGATATATTTCTATTTTATTTTTTAGCATATTTACTGCAGCATACGCTATAGTTTGTACTGGATGGTTGATTTCTGAATATTTCAACTAGAAAGACACTGATATATTTCTATTTTATTTTTTAGCATATTTACTGCAGCATACACTATAGTTTGTACTGGATTGTTGATTTCTGAATATTTCAACTAGAAAGACACTGATATATTTCTATTTTATTTTTTAGCATATTTACTGCAGCATACGCTATAGTTTGTACTGGATGGTTGATTTCTGAATATTTCAACTAGAAGGACACTTATATATTTCTATTTTATTTTTTAGCATATTTACTGCAGCATACACTATAGTTTGTACTGGATGGTTGAGTTCTGGATATTTCAACTAGAAAGACACTGATATATTTCTATTTTATTTTTTAGCATATTTACTGCAGCATACGCTATAGTTTTTACTGGATGGTTGAGTTCTGGGTATTTCAACTAGAAAGACACTTATATATTTCTATTTTATTTTTTAACATCTTTACTGCAGCATACGCTATAGTTTGTACTGGATGGTTGATTTCTGAATATTTCAACTAGAAAGACACTTATATATTTCTATTTTATTTTTTAACATCTTTACTGCAGCATACGCTATAGTTTGTACTGGATGGTTGAGTTCTGGATATTATTCAGTACAGAGAAGCAGTGGAGGTGTTAAAGGAATTACAAAAATATTTACTCAAATAAAATAATGAACAACTAAACAACCCTCCAAAACTTGTTTTGTAAGTGACAATCCCAAAATTCTTCAATTTGAATTTGCCATTTAAGAGCCTTATTCAAGATAATTCGAAAAAGAAGTTCACTGACAGTTTAATAAAGGATCAAAATATGGCTTTTAGAGTTGCTGCCATTTCTCACTGTTTAACGTTGAAATGGCACAATCGTTTTCTTAGGACTCTTTTAAGTTTCTGACTGACTACGCAAGTAGAGTAATGGAAAGTAACAAATATATTCCAGACTCCGTCGATATTTGTTCCATTCAAAAGGAGGCTGAGCAAGTTCTCTGGATCACGCTACTTCACCCATGACCTACCATTGCCCACTGACGAGTGTGAGGGAGGTGAAGTAGTGGAGCGGAGGCTAAGAGCAGCATCCACCGCATCTCTACCTCCACTGCGCCATCGCCAAGTTGGACGGACCACCTCGCTGCAGTCAGGTGCGACACCACCTCTTTACCCTGTCACACGACAAGCCTCCTCACCCACTATCAGGTAGAGTTTCAATGTTTCATCCATCCAGCTGGTCAGTACTTGCTCAATATAATAGAAGTAAAAATAACAACCAATAATATAATTGTTGCAGGCCAAAGACCTTTTCATTTGAACAGACAACGAGTACTGGCTGTGGTGAGAGAAATGCAAGTATCTCTGGCAGTGGCCTGCTGAGACAGATATTTTCAATGTCAACTCAAAGGTAAACGCTTCTTTTATCATCAATCCTTTGAGCACAAATAACTCATTGAATTTTTAGTGATCAAAAGGATAATCGTTTTTTGAGTTCTTTGTTATTAATATTTTGGAAGACTAAGAAGTCTTTATAAATAAGCTCAGTTAGATTCAGTGACAGACAGAGTTCCATCTCCAGATTTGGTGTCCTCATCTTTTGTACTACCTCTATTTTGTTAAATCTGTGCAAAGTCAAAAGATGGCTGCATTGGTGCATTGAGGCTATTTTCATTTATTACCATCTTTGGAAGGAACCATTTGTCAGCCATATTGCAATGACTGTTTTTCCACTCATTTGAATTATGTACTATAGTATAAATGATATCCTTGATTGAACAAAATCTTGTTCCAGCCAATCTTTTACATATTTTGGAACATAATATCTTAATCCAAGGATAACAAATTTTGTCAGGTAAGATTCAAATTGTATTGGAACTACTTACTTATTTGTTTATAGGTATTAATGACGTTTTAGCTTCAAAATTTTATTGTTTCACCCTTCAGAACAGATTGTAGATCACTTCCATTTTTCAATCAGTAATGTAAGAATTGCTGAAGATACTAAGATAAAATTAATTGCTTTTTGTAATATGGCGTTGAATTGCTAGGTAAGAATTCATATTATTATGAACTTTCATATACGAAAGACAGTAGGTACTACAGTTTTGTCAGTGTTTAATATTTATCGCATTATTTTTTCAGAAACCTCTCATCACTACCAGACCCTACTGTCAGAGAACATAGTGTCTTGCGTCGACTGATATCCACTTCTTCTGTCAGGTAATTATGATAATCGACAGTCAACAGTAGGTGTAATAATTAATTGATTTAGTGTTCATATTAAATTACCAATTATGATATACAAGTACATTATTTAATAAAGCTTCTAGTATGATTAATTGTTCCATAGCCTAGTACTCTTTTCTCTAATCATTCTCAATCTTTCCTCTCTTCCTTCAATCATCCACAATCCATAAATCAAACGTATAAGATAATTGTTACTTATTATTCCTTACTTTGAATGTAACATACATTTAAGTTGCACGTTTATTGATACCAACTAACATTTCACATAATGTAGCTATGGTAGGAAGGGTTGATTCAATTGAATTTTTGAGTTCATCTCCAGTTCATCTTCATTTTATTGCAGTGTCTGGTATCTGACGCTGTCTCAGACTTGACTCCTGGAATCTGTAGTCATGTTTGTCTGAAGCCAGAAATGTCAAAGCTGAAGCGATTGTTGGTGTCAGTCAACATCTTTGGCTTTGTACACTCACGTACAACACCCATCACTGTTTTCTCAATAATACTTGCAGGAAACAAATAAAATAAAATAAAACTCATCAATTCAAATTTGGCAGGAGGATCAACTACGTACTTGAACTCGACAGTGTTAAATTTTGTATTGGGGAAGATGTGTGATCGACTACTATCCATACTGCAGACCTGCCATGTGTCTGGCTGTCATGGCGTGAGATCGGAGGTTGTAAAAAAATAGCCCTTGTATGTTGAATGATTAAGTCTTAAAAGAGATCATTCACATTGTTAGGTTGATAATTTATTTGTATTAACAATATCATCAACACAACAAAAAGTTTACAGAAAGTACATTACATACCTGTGTTGTTCAAAAGCTACATTTAAACCAATAAATTTAAACAATTTTAACTATATTGGACTTCAGTAACCACTTAACTGATTTCTTCTACTCTGCTGTCCAGGTCAGTATCAGAGACAGATCGCCCACAACTACATCGTCTTGCATCTACAACGTCAGATTGTAGTGACGACTTTGCTGACGATGATGATGCAAGTAAGTCTTTTAGTTGGTGTGCAGTTTAATTTGCTTGTTATCATGCTAGTACTGTACGGTGAAACAGTCACAATAAGCAAATATTATCTTAAGTATGAGGACTATTCAGAAAGTAAGGAATGTTTCTACCTGATGCTGCCAGGCACGTACTAATCGCATATATATTGGTGTGTACAAGCTCAGCACCTCAATCAGCATCCATCTGTGATGGGGGGAACATCACCTTGCTGCCTGTTTTTGTTATATTAAAATTTGAAATGTGTGCTACAATCAAAAATCCTGCCAATTTTTAAAAGCGGTCTGTGATTGGTTTTGTTGGCATAAAACTTAAAAGCAATAGAAATTCATTGAGAACGTGTGAAGTGTATGGGAGCAACAGAACAAACATTCATGATCAAGAGAAGAGTAGACCTCTGAGCATTGTGACTGACGATCTTGTCACCAAAGTTGACGAAAAGATACACTATAATTAAGCTTTCTCTATGTTTCCCACAAGTTTCATGGACTTCATTGTTTGAAATTTTTCACAATAGTTAGGCTCCCACAAATGTTTTGCAAGATGGATGCCAAAAATGCTTACAGATCACCATAAATAACAATGAGTGGGGGCAGCTTTGACATTTTTTGAGGCTACCACAGTCATGTTGATGAACTACTGGATTGAATCGTAGCACCGGAGACGAAATCTGGGTGAAACATGTGAATTGTGAGACAAAATTATTGTGCATGGAAGGAGTGGGGGAAACACAAGGTCCCCTAACAAACCAAGGAAACGTCTGCAAACTTTTTCGGCAAGGAAGATCATGGCAACAGTGTTCTAGAACAGGGAAGGTGTTCTTCTTATTGATTTTCTTGAGAGTGGTGCAGCAGTAAACTCTGAGCAGTACTGCAAAACCTTAAGAGAGCTGTCCAAAACAAGCACCAAGCAAAATTGTCATCCAAAATTTTGCTTTTGCATTACGATGCTCAACCTCACTCGGCAAATAGTATGCAAGAACTCTTGAACTCCTTCAAGTGGGAAGTTTTTCTTCATCCCCCCACCGTTCTGAACTTGCTTCAAGTGATTTTCATTATTCTCGAAAATGAAGACTGGCTATCAACACAGCATTTAGACAACGATGAGGAGCTCCAGGTACATGTCACTGAGTGGCTGAGATCACAGGCAGCAGAATTCTATGACACAGGTATTTCAAAGCTTGTCCACTGCTATGATTAGTGCCTGAATTTGTACGGTGGTTATGTAGAAAAGTACAATTTTAGTCCCTCTTTCACATGTATACATATTTCTTGTACTTGATTTTTAAAAATTGCAAAATGTTCCTCACTTTCTGAATAGCCCTCATATAAAGTCTCCCCCTGCTAATTTTCCAATGGTTACAAGTAGAAAACTTAAACTTGGGGCTGTTTCTAAGTTAATAATGCCTATTTTTTTGGCATATTAAAAGTGTTCATGTGTTGTCCCCCAAAGTAGGATCACTTCCCAACTAGAAATGTTCAAATTGTAACCTCTCTTTTATCACACATCTTCGGAAAGATGTAAAAGCAAACTTTACAGAATTGTGTACAATTTTTCAACACACAAAAAAATCTTTCCATCTAATATTAAAATTGCTCATACAAGTCTAAAATTAAAATGTCATTTCATTTCATAAGTGTTAAAATAATGTCAAAACAGTCCTCTTGAAAATTTAACCTTAGGCTTTTAATGTATCTCTGGTATGACACCGGTTTTGCATTTTTTGTTTTACTCTTTAAAAAAACCCCAGCTTATGTATTTGTTTAAAATTGTTTGCGCTACCATAAAATGATGTTAATATTAAATAATATTTAACTTCTCATGTTTACCAGTGGAGAGTGCAGAATGGGGTACATCACAGTCTCAGGAGGAGAGGGAGTACGGGGAGATAGAGAGAGTGATCTACTTGAGGTACCTGAGAGCTTGTGGGGTGATGCTGGGGCTGGGTTACCTGGCGACTACAGTGTCCTGGCAGGGGCTGCGAGTTGTCACAGACTACTGGCTCTCCTTGTGGACAGAGGACAGGCGCAGTCAAGTGTCCAAGGTTTAGCAACCAGGTTTATATACAGGGTGATGGACATTTAGTGTTTAAAAATATTGAGCAATTTTAAAGTACATGAAATAAAAAAAAAACAGTTTTTAAATAAAAAAAATTCAATCTCCTCTCCAAATAAGGAGTTTTTTGGGTTTTTACAAAATTAGTGAAAAGTAATTATTCAAAATAGCTTTTTCAATTTTAATTTTAAAAAACTACTCAAAACTGTTTTAGATTTTTAACCATAGAACTGGCATGCAATCCAGTTGACACGAACAACATTTGCGGGTATCCTAATTTAGCTATCTGCACATTTCAGACATCATGTCAGGATGGCTGTGTGGTCTAAGGCATTACTCTCTGACGTGGGAGTTGGCCTTAGAGTCACGGGTTTGATTTCCGCCCCTGACGTTGGTGATTTTTTGTGGTCTGGTGTACACTTATGAGAGTCACTGGTCTGTGGTAAAGCCAGTGGGAGGGCCCACCTTAAATTAATGGTGGCCGGCTCTGGTGGAAGTTGACGGAGTCAATGATTTTCTTATATAAGTGTATCAGACCCAAAACACCTGTTTTGCATTTTTTGTTTTTACTCTTTTAAATAATCCCACTTGATTTATGTTTATTGTATGGTTTACGAGGCATTTATTATAGAATCATGATCATAGTAATAGCTTTTAAGAGTTAAAAAAACCATTTATAACACAATAACACCCAAATTATTGTAATAAACATAAGTCTGTACTCACAGCGGACAAGGAAGCATGATTAATTTTAATCAAAATGAACTGTTTCTCATTACCATGGTTACATTTTATTGCAGTTTAAAATGACATAGTGCAAAATTTATAAGTTTTACAAAATCACTTCTAAATTTAAGAGTATTTTAACTATCCAAAGCATGAGTGAAACTAACTAAATCCCTCCTCAATAAATTCTTTTAAAATTGGTTTATTACACTGAAAGAATGTCCTTCATTGACTGACAAAGTTTAATGTTTAAATAACTGATTTTTTTTTTTTTTTTTTCTCATTTAAGCCTCAGCATCAGCTATGCCGGCTTCGAAGTGCACTGGTTTTTTTTTTATTGTCAAAGACATGATTGGACCTCCCCTGGATTTGTATCTGTGATCTCTCGGTTAGAGAGCCGAGACTATAACCATTAGTCTACAGAGGAGGACTAAAAAAACTGAATCCACGGAATTTAACAAAAGACAATTTTACAACCATGTGATTAATTAAGGTTCACATGCCTAACAGCTGTTATTCAAAGATGAACAGAAAACAGTGTATTCTAATTAAAATTTGCCACACTTTATACATGCACATTTTTAAATATTTTTAAATCACATCTAATTCTGTAAAATGCTTTTTAAAATTTTCTTTATTTAAAGAGGAGTTTGAATTTTTTTAAATTGAAACCCACAGTTTTATTCCAAATATTATGTAGGATAACCCAAAATGTTTTAAAACACTAAATGCTAATCACCCTGTTACACTATTTAACCCTAAAAGTGTTGACCTCGCCTGGTAGTGCTAACACACACTATAGGAGGTTAGGTCAATGTTTACCACATAACATACGGTAATTTATGATATTTTTCAATGTATTTTATATAGTAATAAACTAGAAAAACGGCCCTATTAATTTGTCCACATGCCGTCTTATTTTGTCACAAATACTGTCGCTAGACTACATTGTGATTTTAATTACACATATCATCAGCTGGAATATTCCTTGCGTACGGGAGTCACCATTATACAAGTTATTTTGTTATTGTTGATAACTAAAGAGATAATTGAGGATTTTAAGGTTTTTTTTAATCCTAATAAAGGGTGATTTTTTTATTGGTGTGGTTTTTAAGTTGGCACCACTATTAAACACAACAATTAAATTTGAATAAAACAGCTGATCTTTGTTTATTATCTTATGTCATTTCAATATTTGTAGTGTCTAGTGCGTATTATTGTATAGTAACCATGAACAGACTTACAAAAGAAGAGCGTTTGCGAATAGTGCAAATTTATTTTGAAAACCGCAGTTCAGTTCGGGCAACTTACCGAGCTCTTCGTCCGATTTACGGACCTCATAATCGTCCATCAGAGTCAGGTATTCGAGCTTTGGTTAATCGTTTTCGTAATACCCACACTCTTGTTGACAAGCATCGGCAGAGACGTCGCACAGTAAGGACCGAAGAGGCTGTTGATGCTGTTACTCATAGTGTTGAAGAGGATCCAAGTGTGTTGATTCGTCATCGTGCGCAGCAATTAGCGATCTGCTACTCAACTCTATGGAATATTTTACGGAAGGATCTAGGCCTATATCCATACAAGATTCAGTTGGTGCAAGAACTGAAACGATTAGGCTATCGCAAGCGTCTTGATTTCGTTAAATGGGCTCAACATAAGATAACACGTGACCCAGCTTTTGCAGGCAAGATTTTTTTCAGTGATGAGGCTCATTTCTGGTTATGCGGCTTTGTCAGCAAACAGAATTGTCGGATTTGGAGTGATGAAAACCCAAAAGAATTTGTTGGTATGCCCCTTCATCCACAAAAACTTACCGTTTGTTGCGCCATTTGGGCAGGTGGTGTTATTGGCCCTTATTTTTTTAAAGACAATGCTGGCCAGACTGTTACGGTAAATGGTCAACGCTATCGGGCAATGTTACGGGACTTTTTCTTTCCTCAGCTAAACGAACTTGAAGACGACGCGACGTGCCACACGGCAAACGACACAATTGGCCTCTTGGCAGAAACATTTGGTGAACGTATCATCTCATTTAGAGGTAGTGTCAACTGGCCCCCACGGTCGTGTGATATCACGCCAACAGACTACTTTCTGTGGGGATATGTTAAGTCTCAATTATACGCTGACAAGCCACAAACAAACTTAAAATGACTTGGAAGCTAACATTCGTTGAGTTATTGGCGGAATTCAACCACAGCTGCTGGAAAGAGTATTCGAAAATTGGACTTCTCGATTGGGCTTTCTACGCGAACGAAATGGAGCCCATATGCCAGAAATCATTTTTAAACGTTAATGTCATGACACTGTAGTTCAAATAAATGCATTTTTATGTCAATGCAGGTTGTTTTTCATTTTTTTATTTAGTTTTAAAAACCGCACCAATAAAAAAATCAACTTTTACAAATTAGAAATTTGTAAATAAAAACGACTCTTTGGGGTTGCTATAAAACTCATCTGTTGAAGTAATTATTTGAATGTATAGTAAGAAATTGAATTAATAGAATATAACAGATTTTTAAGGCTTTTCAGCGAAGGCAAATATGCTTTTTTCTAAAAACAAAATGTGTAAGTTGTATATATTTTTATTTATAATAAATGTTTATTTATTTTTTTTATTTAAGCAAGTTTAATAAAGTGTTATGTTGTGCTAAATGTGAAAAAGTAAAACAAAAATAGTTTTCTAAAAAACCAGTTAGTCACTTTTTAACATGTAACAATAAGTTATTGTAATTATCATTTTCTTATTCTGCAGTTTTCGCTGAAAAAAGATATTTAATATATTGCACTATATTAATTATTTTGATTTTTTAAAAATGATTTTTTATTATTTAATTTCAACATACGCTTGCAAAACTCCTAAAACATAAAGCACTGCAGGTGAATGTAGTCAGCACTTATAAGGTTAAATACCCATGCATAGTAGTGTGTTGTAGTTAATCAGTTTACCAAAACTTTTCTGTTGTACTACTTGTATTTTACATTCTAGATGAGTAACAGGAAACCAATTACTTGTTATTTATTCATTAGCAGCAGGCTAATTAGCTAAAACTGGATAGAAGTATGGTAGGTACATAGAATGTTAGTGGTCTAAGCAAATTTAAGTTAATTTAAAATATCTATTTAAAATAACCTAAAAATATTGAGTCAAAATTGGTTTTCCCAGAAATATTTGTTTTTCTTTGTTTGTATAAGCATTGGCCATGACTAAATGAACAAGTTTGGCATAAAAATATCTAGCTCTTTTGATTACAATTTCACTATTAAGTCTGTAAATAAAAAATATTGTATAACCCACTCTTCATTAAATTCTCTTTAACAATGTAATTTTTAATTTTGTCTAAAATACACTTAATGCTTATGGGGCACCCATATTGCATTACAATGTAAGTCCTATGCAATGATGTTCTAGAACACTCTGATAATGTGGAAACAAAATACAATTAGACATTAGGTCTAATTAATTTACAAAACTGCAAAAACTGGTCAAGTCAAAATGAGATTTAAATCAAGAAAAATTATGTCTATCTTCAGGCATATCACTTTGAGAACTTTGATCATGTTGCCACTAGCTCCTTCAGTTAAGAAGTGGTTTGCTTGGAGAGAACGTTTGATTAGTTATTATCTTTGCTGAGCAATTTATTGCTGAGGTTGTTTTGTGCTTGGAGTAACTGAATTCTAGAGTCTGTTGGTTAGTGTATTATCAAAATGTTCCTACACTGGTGTGTTGTGTTGCAGTGAATCTAAACAAGAATAGAAAATGTGTATTGAAGTGGCTTTTGATCAAGAATTTAAGGATGATCCGAATAAAATTATGATGTGTGAATCGAATTTTTATTCAAAGAATTCGGATAAAACTCACAGGATAGGGAGATAAAGACTCTATTGACGATTTTTCATCTTTTTGGGAAGAAAATTTATGCTTTGTAGTTGCAAGTTCTATTGTCAGCATGTGCCAAATAGAAATAACCACTAGTCCTGTGATGTATTTCTTGAATATCCTGAATAAGTAGGGCGTGCATGTGACATTATATATCTGCAAGTTCTAGCAGTAGACACTCCAATATAATCTTAATTGGGAAAACTTCCCTTAATTGCATGCTCCCTTAAGAGCTATAGGGAGCATGCATATACCAATTACCTCGCCAATTGAATATGTTTTACGTTGTATTCAATAAAGACATTTTTCATTTCATTTAATGCATTACTTCAACCCCTCTAAGCTAAATTTACCTCCTAGAGAATCTTCTCCATTATTTGTAATTTTTTTGTTCACTTAGGGCGAGAAGCTGAGAATATTTTTATCACACTTAGTCTTAGAAGGATCTTTGCACTTGCTTTCAGAGTTACAGGATATTCAGGGTGGGCAAGGGGGGGTAGGGGCCATCTCTTATTGAGATCTCATGAGGAAGGACAGCGGACTATATCTTAGTCATGTTACTTTGGAAGAAGGTAAGGCCAGCTCTGTTCCAGCCTCTCCAGTCAAAGCAGGCAATGAATAGCATTTTTTAATGTCCAGGGTAGTAACAGGCTTTAACACTAAGGAGCTCCACCTACTCCAACAGTCATCCTAAACAGGAGATTTTAGTCTTATCGATCCACCCTTCTATTCCAATATTTCAACATCTGTTGCTCCATGACATTCATAGGGTTTTCCAGATATAAGTAGCACGTCAGTTTTCTCTCTGTACCTAGTGTAGGTTCTTTGGAAGGTATTAACCATCCACAGGTGAACATTCCTGAGGAATTATTTGTAATTAGAATAAATTACAATATCTGTATGTAATTTAGGATGAAATTTATCTTTGTTTATGCCTTTTTACTAAATATTTGTTTTAGAAGAAGATGCAGTTATTAAATACATATTCTCTCATTTGTATATGCAACAGTTATTGTGTGTTTCAACTAACAGTATTCCCTCTTCTGATGTAGGCTCTCTATTACCTGACAGTGTATGGGGTGCTATCTGTAGCTTCCATCGTCCTATCCCTCATCACCAATGGTCTAGGCCAGTACTGTGGTGCCAAGGCCAGGCGGAGACTCCATGACACCATGCTCAGAACCCTTCTCAACTGTCCAGTCAGGTTCTTCGAGACCACACCCCTTGGCAGGATCATGAACAGGTTCTCTACAGACCTTGGGATCATCGATAAGGTACGTTTTATTTCACTCCACAGTTGCAAACTTAAAATATTTTTTAAACCAAAGCAAATATTTAAGTTTAAAGTTTGGCAAGATATCCATAAAATTCTAAATAAAGAAAAACTACCGAAAGTGTAGTATAGTTCATCTTGTTTAGTTCAGGGTCATTGATGAGATCGAAATGGATTCCCAAACATATAGACTAATATGCTATATTGGAATGGAAGAGAACGAAAAACTAAGAATTGCAATTTATCCTTCAAGACCATATCCATATCCAAAAATGCTAATAGAAGACAGTCTAATGATGAGTTTTGATCTGAAAATGGAACTATGATGCTATTTTCATTGCTCTATGTTGTTGGTCTACTAACCCATGTGACTGTGAATGGTAGGCACAAGTTATAAGCATTCTCAAAACTAAGGGAGGATCCCTGTGTAATGAAGATATGATTTTGAAATTATAGTCAAATTTGGAGAAATAAGTAATAAACAAAACCCTGTATGAACGTAAGGCCATACCACTTTCATCACAGGGTGGTGTGGGCTAACTGTAATTTATTTTTTTAAACCTTACTTTGGTTAATGGAAATGTTGTCAGACCTTGAGACTGTTTATTCTTTATTTACTAGGCTTCTAAATCCACTTTTACAAACTATTTATTAAAAGGCAAGATCTAAACAAACAGGAAGTGTGTGAAGTCATTTTTGAAATAATTAAAAGTGATTAACTTATCTCTTGTTTAAAGAAATTAACTATCTTTTGTTTAAAGAAACTCAAGTTATGTACAAGTCCTAGTATACTTATCAATGCCTACTTTTCACTTTTTCACTCTCACCTTTTGTATGGCACTATTCTTTGGGGCAACTCTGGTGGTGCAAAGGAAGTATTTAAATGTCAAAAAAAAGCTATTCGATGCCTTGTGAACATAAGTGAAACAGATTCTTGTAAACCTTTTTTTATAGAGCTAGGTATACTAACGCTGCCAAGTATTTACATTTTGCAAAGCCTGGTTTTTATCAAAGAAAATCTGACTTCGTTTAGCCTAAGAAACTCTGTACATTCTTATAATACCAGATCTGTAAACTTAATTGATGTGAAATATACTAGGCTGAGCAAATCCCAACATAGCTATATCTACATTGGTACAAAACTATTTAATAAGTTACCTCTCAACGCCAAAACAATGAGCACTAAGAACTTTAAGAATATGTTAATTAAGTGGCTAAAAGTGAAAGCCTTTTATTCAGTTGAGGAAGTTTATTTAAGTGATTTTAATAACATTGAATGTTGAATTTTAAACTAGTTTTAAGGAATTTTAATTAGTTGTAAATGTTGAATTTTAAACTGGTTTTAAGGAATTTTAATTAGTTATAAGAAATGTGACAATTGATGTGGCCTAACTCATACCAGCTCTGACATTGTTAATACTTTTAAGTGGGACAACAATAAAGATTCTTGATTTCTTGATTTCTTGATTTCTCTAAAGATAAACTTATCTTGATTTGTATTGTAGAGACTGGTGGTATCTCAAACTTTTCTAAAAGCCACTCTTTTTACTTTTTCTCTTTTTCATTAACCGTTCAACATAATTTCTCATAATTTCTGTGGAGTTCACCAATGAGTTGAACTTTCAACTATAAAGTAATCTAAGAACTTATAACATGTTGATGTAAATCCTCATTGTATCGTATATAAAAAAAAAAGATTTATTTACTGCCTGAGTTCTTGGTTGAAAAGAATATAAAAGTAGTATTTAGATTTCTTGAATACTTAACAGTTTCTCTTTTATCGTCTCCAGAAAATAGCAACATCACTTCAAAGACTGCTTCAGTTCCTGCTGTTATGTTTCTCAGCAGTCCTTGTCAACTGTATAGTGACTCCTTGGTTCATAGCACTAGCAGCACCTATTTGCCTGGTCTACTACATGGTGCAGAAATTCTACAGGTGTTCTACCAGGTTAGTGTTGCATTATTGATCTTAAAATTATGTCTTTGGCAGATTATTCTGTATTTGAGTTCCTTCAGAGTTTTTTCAAAGATTTGCTTCACGTTTGAGTATGCCTCAAGGCTCCAGTATGAGATCTCTGATTTTTTATAAAAGAACTCATTTACTTAATACTTATCCTGAAATGTGATGTTTACACTTCACAGTATAAATTAAATTATGCACAAAATATATAGATGTATGAAAATTTGGATGTTTACAAAACATTGGAACCAATCCATAGTGTTAAGTTATTTACAGTTCTAAAGAAGATTTATTTAGAAGTCAGATATGGATGTAATGCCAGCTTTGCTGAATGATTACAAAAGGTTGTGGTAAAATAAGTACAATTCAAATAAACTAAACTAATCTTAACATGTAACATCAAGTATCAAGTTGGATAAATCCAAATAATTGGCGTAAATGTAATTAAATTAAGTGTTTTAAAATTATTTTTCAACACAATACCTCTATAGTTCCATAATGATTGATTTCTTATTTTTCAGAGAGCTCCAGCGGCTAGACAGTATGTCCAGATCCCCCATCCTGTCCCACTTCTCTGAGACACTCTCCGGACTGGAGACAATACGAGCATTTGGGCAGCAGCAACGTTTCACCACAGCACTCTTCCACAAGCTGGACACTCATACCAACGCCTTCTTGATTATTAACTCCTGCAACCGCTGGCTTGGTATTGCTCTGGTTAGCATTTTCCATAATTTTTTCTTTAAAGAAAGTATAATTTAAAAATTATCTCAAGCATTAAAAGAACTTTTTACTTTACCAAATTCTTTTAGTCTTTTGAGTGTACAACCAAAAGTTGTAGTTTCATGTTTTAGAAAACAAATATTTTTTGTCAAAAATGTTTTAGCTGATGGCATGAAACAAATATCCATAAAATTTTTTTAAAGTACTCACAATTATACTAAACCATTAACTAGTCTGACTTAATAATAATTAAAAACAGTTAAAAAGCAGTATTGAATATTTTATTATTTTAACAAGAAAACAAAACAGGCTCCAGTAGTGAACTTTGTGGTGTAACATATTTGCTCCATGGATTCTATATCATATAACAATATAACGCTGTATATATTGTGTTTTTCCTCTTTCTAACAATTTTAAAATTTAATAAATGTCTAAAATGAAAGTTGTTGCCCACAGGACTACTTGGGTGGCCTGATAGTCTTTGTCGCTATGGTGGTGTCGCTGGTGTCTGCAGCATTATGGCCAGAACTGGTCAGCCCCTCACTGGTTGGTTTGGCGATCAATTACACTCTACTGGTTCCTATATACCTCAACTGGGTGGTTAAGTTCCTAGCTGACATGGAAATGTATATGGGTTCTGTTGAGAGAGTCACTCAGTACGCCAGTGCACCCAGTGAGGACTACCGACTTTGCGGTGAGTTTTAAAGTTTGGACTTTACTTTAATATTAGGAACAACGAACTCCTTAAGTATCTTTCAGCAATTTGTGTACTATGAATGGTTATAAGTTATATCTATAATCAGAGCATTATTCTTTAGATATAATATTAATTATATTGTTAATATTAATTACTATTTTATTTATAATTTTTCAGGTTATGTGCCTCCTCTCTGGCCAAAAAATGGAGACATCAAGTTTCAGAAAGTCACTCTCCAATATGATACAAACCGAGAGCCAGTTATAGTCAATCTTGATTTACACATTCCTGCTGGACAGAAGGTATCTGTTGAAGAAAATTAAATCTTATTTTATTGCTTCCTTTACAATAGGAAATAAAACAAGAGTCAAGATATTTATTACTCTTTAGTCACATACAACAGTGCAATTGACCTTATCAGAATTGTAAAAAACTAAACCTAAACCGTACGCAGTGGTGTAGCAAAGGGGGGGTGGCGGGGGTGGGCCGCACCGGGTGTCACCCCAAAAAAGGTCACCCGGTCTCTCAACTTTAAGAACAATGTACAAAAAAAATAAATAAATAAAATAAATCGCTAGCACAGAAATTTATTTTTTTGGGGATTCCTCCACTAGCACTAGCTCAGCTCTATGTATAGTTCTGGGATTCCCGCAAAAGAGCCTGACGATGATTCCCTGTCACATACTTGCGATCTTTGACATTTCAGTTACAACATTTCTCTTTTTTTTTTTGAAGTGTGTTGTTTTTGGTTGGTGATATTATAAATAATAAATTATCCATGACCTTTATCATATAAAATTTATTGCTTTTTACTTTCGATGGGGTGACACCACCAACTTCTGCAAGGTAGCTATGCCACTAACCATACAAATCTATATGTACAGGTACAGGAACATATAAATACAAATAGGTATACATTACAACACTAAATACCCTTAACAATAATAAACTGACAAATTACTTATAAACTCAAATAAAATCTTAGCAATCACCCCAAATATAATCAATTAATATAATAAATAAAATCTAAAAAATTAAATTTGTAGTATGCCAGGCTAAAAACTCATCAACACAATAAAATACATTTAATTCAAACAATTATTTTTAAACGTGTTTAAATTTTATTTTTGTGATACAGACCTTGCTTTCTTTAGCAACTTATTAAAATATTTTACTTTGATTAAATATGTAGCTGCATTTGGTTATTTTCTAATTTAACTGATATAAATTATAACAGTTTTTTTTTCATAAAATACAGAAGTTATTATGAATTTCATGCCTAGATGAAAATTTAACTATTTGTTCTTTAACACTTACAAAGTAGCAGTATTATATATGTAGAGCTATTTATTTAGAACCGTCATTAGGGGCTGTCCCTAAATTAAGTAACACCTCAGTGGGGGAGGGAGGTTTTCAGCAACTTTACACACTGTTAATGTTATCGTTACAAGCCATTACAAGGGCGGGGGGGGTCTGAAAAGATTGATTTTAGCATTACATAATTTAGTTACAGCCCCTTATATGTAGATAAAAAAAAATAGGAACACAAGTTTTTCTATATGAAACATTCTGTATAACCTGTAAAGACTTTTCTGCTATCTAAGTGCTTTTATTGCACTACTACTATAATCTGGTAGAGTAATGCCATAGGTCAAATGGGAATGGAATAAAGCATAGTAATAGGTTATCAGCATGTTCTCAGTTAAACAGTGTTTTAAGTTGCATGAGAGATAAACTATTCTAGCTATTTTGGTCCCAACTCAATTTGCTATCAAGATACATTCTTAATAATTTTCTGGCTTATTATCTTTATAAATGTTTTCATTTAATGAAAACACAATTTGCTTAGTGTTCTTGTCATTTATTGCTAAATAGTTTGCTTAAATTATTCTATAGTGATTGATCATTCATTTATTTTTGTGATTGATTTTCTTCAGCAGCAAGATTGTCTAAGCTTTTATTTGAATTTAAAATGATTAGATGGCTTTTGAAGATTGCTAGATTTGTTCTTGTTATTTTGAGTTAAACAATACTGAAAATCAAAATCGTTAATTAAAAAGTAATTTTTATATACCTTAGGAGTTATGATTGATTGCAAAATTGAAATCAATGGATTTCTTATAGAGTGATCAAACAATGTGATCATTCCAGATCGGGATCTGCGGTCGCACAGGTAGTGGCAAGTCCTCCCTGGTGATGTCTCTGTTCAACATGGTGTCTGTGAGCGAGGGCAAGATACTGATCGATGATGTTGACATCACAACGATTCCGCTGAAGATCATGAGGTCAAGACTGTCTGTGATTCCTCAGGATGTCATTATGTTCAGTGGCACCATTAGGTAAGCTGTGGTCAGTGAGTTAAAAAATTGAGTTATTGGATTATTGTGATTGGATTTTAAATTTTTTTTTTAATTTGGTAATAAAGGATTATATTTTTAACATATTTACCTAC
This sequence comes from Homalodisca vitripennis, assembly GCF_021130785.1. NCBI lineage: Eukaryota > Metazoa > Arthropoda > Insecta > Hemiptera > Cicadellidae > Homalodisca > Homalodisca vitripennis. Next base: position 40,895,577 of record NC_060214.1, read on the forward strand.
TTTTACAGTGAGAACATGATGTTTCTGAAATGATTGTTTCCGTCCCGTACAAGGAACTAAAAGCTTTCCCATAGTATTTTCACATAATGCAGAGGAGGCTCAAAATATGCTAAGTTTGGACCCTAACAACCTTGTTAGTTCATTTGATAAAATTATTGTATTCAATGTAAAATTACTTTTCCAGCTGACCTGCCAATAGTGGTTTAACACATAGACATTTAACACACTGTAACAGATGCCTTATGGCGCAGAGTCAGATTAAGAGTAGTCAGTTTTATTAGTGTACAGCAACAATGAAGGTGTTAAACCAAATAGTTTTACATTAGTTTTCGACAATAGATAATTTTAAAGATAACAGTATTTCAGGTATTTGCCATTTTTATTTGCTACATAAATAGAACACTAGGTTTTGTGAGCTGGAATCCTTCAAGTGTTAAAGTGATATAAGGTTGATCAAATAAAAAATGTATTATAAACATATAACTAAGAACTCGTAAAAATTAAAATTAAAAGTTTAGAACAATCATGAGAAGCACATGTGATTCCACTGCACAGTACAGTGCACCATCAGAGGGGTGAGTTAGAATGACATCTTGATTTTGAGTCAATTTTTACTTTGACAAGTTGTCATCATATATACAGATTTGTTCACCATTTTTGTAATAATTTGAACTTGTTTAAACATTTTTTTTTAATTGCTAACAAAACATTGCCCTCTTTGGAATCATCTGAGGAAGGCAGACTCTGTGGAAAGGCAGAGAATTGCCAAAGTACATAGGGCTGACTGATCATCCAGTTTGGAAAACCAGGAAATAGTTCCTAGGAGCTTACCTCTTGAGCCAAAATAACTTTAGAGAACAGGCGTCTATGAATCTAATTAGTTATTACAGAATACACAGACCTGAGGGACAAATACAAGTAAGGGAGGTGTGAATATCCTTTTACAACTAAGTGAAGGATCCTAGATTTAACTCTTAGATAAAAAAAGATTTTTTACATTTTCTCAAAATTTAGTGTTCTATTTTGTAAAAAATAACTATGGCCCATCTTTGAAATCCTTTTATCCTTTCAAAGAATTGTCAACGCCTTGTAATATAATCTACACCAATTTTTATGAATTTGGATTTAAGGTGATTATAACTTTTTTTGTTTTTTGCAGAGAGAACTTAGATCTGAGAGGTGAATTTTCTGACACAGACCTTTGGGAGTGTCTAGAAATAGCTCAGATGAAAGAAGTGGTAGCTACACAACTCGGAGGTTTAGGTAAGTACTCATCTTATTGGTTGAGGTATAAGTTTATTACTCATGGGGGTGGAAAAATTTAATTTTTGTCTGTCTAACTGTCTGCACAATATCTCAAAATTATCTGACCTTTAGACTTAAAATTGTGAATGAATCTTTATTACAATATGAGGAACACTGAGTATACTATGTTACATGTCACACATGGGATTTGGCTGAGCCTTAGCAAATATTTTCACATTGGCCTTATGGGTAAATGTATCAGCATCAAAAGTTTACCGTTGTAGGACATGGTTTTGCTGTGTATGTATGGAATATATGAAATTCCATGTAGTTGTGGCTGAGTCTACATTGGGGAAACAAAGCATATAATATCTACCTGAATTCATGACAACATTTGGCTCACAGTACATCAGGATATGAAAGAATCAGCCATAGCAGGATGTAGTTACAAAATCATACTATTAAAACAGCTATTAACCAAGGATAATAAGAGAAATCTTAGAAGCAATTAGGAAAAAAATAACGTCTACAAAAAGGATAGTATTATATTATAAAAAATTTAGCAGCCTATAATAAAGAAGCCATTTGATCGCTGAAGACATATTGATCAGTGATTGGGTAAACTCCAGCCAATCATGATAAAGCTTAACCCACTTGTCGACACACATTACTGATCCTGCCAGTTTTATTTAACACATGTTGACAGATTAATATGGCTCTCAGTAGTGAGGCTGAAATATTTTGAGATTATAATCATGCAGCATAATTTTCAGACACTGTGTAAGAACATTTTGATAATATTCCAGAGACTACCACTCTACTGGATTCTGTCACTGAGAAGAAAAACTTGCTTCATATATGTGCAGCACAGGAGTTTGCTAACAGTATACTCATAATTTTAGCTAGTTTAATTTGTGTTTTACCACAGACGGTGCTGCATGCGAGGAAGGAAGGAAAAATTATACGTGAAAAATGTCAGCTCCTATGTGTAGCCTAATTGATAATGCACTTTGTTACTATGACTGTATGTATTTATGTTTTACTACAGATGGACAGGTGCGAGAGGGAGGGGAAAACCTGAGTTGTGGACAACGGCAGCTGCTGTGCCTTGCTCGTGCGATATTACACCGCGCTGCTCTCCTTGTCATGGATGAGGCCACTAGTTCACTGGACTCAGTCACTGAGCAGAAGCTGCTACAAGTGGCAGCTCAAGCGTTTGCTAATAGGACGGTCATCACTATTGCTGTATGTATTAATATCCTGCTTCTGTATTAACGGCAAGCACTGTAGTAAAGTTTTAAAATTAACTATAAGCTCTGTAAGTTTTATAAAAGAACTACACGATGTTCTGGATCAAAGTTAAATAACAGAAGTTAATAAAAATTGGAAACTGATGATAATTTTTAGTGTAATTAACATGTGTAAATAACTGCCAAGGGCCTAATGGTAATTATTTGTTTACTATGTCAAAATTAATTAAAAATTTTGTTTAGGGATGTATATAAATATTGGCTCTGTGTTGTAATGGTAGCACACTAACCCAGCAAGTAAGAGACTGGGGTTCAAGTCCTGGCAAAGCAAGTGTTTTCTGTACTTCAATCTTTATTGAAATTAAATATACACAAGTGTATACTAACATTTACCTGCGACTTTGCATGGAATTCCTCTTGAAAAACAGATATGTCCTAGGCATATTCTTTTAAAATGGTGTAATATGTACCGAATGACGATAACACAGGGGGTGGTGACTTCTGAGGTCGTAGTAATAAATACTCGAATTGCAAAGTTTACTTATAAGTTCAATTTAATCAGTGAAACTTACAAGCACCACTTTTAGTTGGTAAATTAAACGTATGCCTTGCCACGTTGCTGCCAATTAGAGTACTAGAACTAAAAATGTATATCTGATAGGTGGGCCTAAAATATCCAATGTTCTATGGAATTATGCCTATGATATTTTCCTTTATAAAACTTTAAGATTTTACTTCCCTTCGCAATATGTAGACTCAAAACCCGCGCATCGGTGTCTTGGCACGAGACATTGAAGCTGTAGTCTAAGAAGGGTTATTTCTAGTCGGTAATTACTAGAAGAGGAGTAGAAGTTATGAAAGTGGTAGCCATCTACTCAAATAATACGTGAGATACGTGAGCTCGCCTAAAACAAATTCGTGATGGTATTAGCCATTTAATGACACAAAAAACTTATTACAACAATGTGCTCGTCAGAAGGACGACGCCACAACTTGTATCTATTTCAATCAAGCAAATAACAGATCTTCAAGGGTAAGTTACTTTACTATTTACAACTTTACTTTACGTTACATTCATTTTTATATGTTTGGCATCAAAGGGCTAATTTAATAATACGAAAATAAAAATTTTACTTACGGACATAGCGCGTGAGGTCAAATCGGTCACGTAGTTGGGATGCTATTAAGGGTTACGATAAAATATTCATACACGTGCCAATTAGGTAGTTACTCCGCTGATAATTTAGTTCCGGAACATTGAATAAAAAAAATAATCTTAAATTGTACTGGCTGACTAGGTTGTGAAATGTTACATTATATAAAATCTAACTAACTAACGGTACAAATAAACAATCCTGAAAATAATGATGATCACTGGAGGATATTCCAGTTTCCCGATCCTTTACAGAATAATTGCACTTTTAGTTTGAAGGACAATATATTGGGACCCTAAAGTCGGAGTGAAAGTGGGTTTATGAGAACCAGTTTATGAAATACAAACATTTCATATAAAATTACATAATATTTGTATGAATACCTTCAACAATTTCAGTTAGACTTGAACTATTTCAGATCCAAGTAGAGAAATACTAAGTCCATAGTAATTTTGGTGAGTGCACTTATGATGTAATATGATAGAGTCCTATAATAATAGTTTTTAATCGTAAGTACACATATTTAAGTTATATATTATTTCATTGGGTTTATTGTTGAAATTTTCAAAAGTTAAACAAAATTGGCACTGGCTCTTACTTTAGGTTTAGCTTGTGATTAATTAACCATTCGGATCAATTATATTTCACACACTAGGGTAGTTTGCTAAAAATCACCTTCTGCCTTTTTATTCTCTTCCTCTCTATATTATTTCTGGCACTATAGTAGTGTTTACATTGTTGATAAAGAAAATATGTATACATAAAATGGTCTGAAAATTCTACTACAGACAAAAAGTGTCTACATCTGGCCATTTAAATAGACTATAATTCAGGTCTATTGTATTTCTATTGCTTTAGTAGAGTTTGTATTGTTACCCCAATCAAGAAAATATACATACACATTGGTCTGAAAGGCCTGCTTTGGTCAAAGAGCGACTATATCCTGGCACTGTAATCTACTTCCGGTCTAATGTGTTTCTGGTACTGGAGTAGTGTTTGCATTGTTGCCCTGATTAAGAAAATATACAGATACCTATGTTGATCTAAAATGTTTTTTCTTTGGTCAAAAAGTGTCTACTTCCTGTCACTGTCATCCACATCCTGTATAAGGTATTTTCATTGTGTGGTATCATTTAAATTATTGCCCCGATAAAAAAAAAACATGTTGGTCTGAAAAGTTTATTTAGGTCAAAAAGTGTATTTCCTGCCACTGTCATTCACTTCCGGTCTAAGGTATTCCCAACACTGTAGTGTCATTTGGATTGTTGTCCTGACCAAGAAAATATCTAAATACATAGGTTGGAAAGTCTTTTTCGGTTAAAAAGCGACTACTTCCTGTCATCGTCATCTACTTCCGCTCTAAGATACCCATAGTTTGTTTAGTTTATATACACAGGTGTATCAAATTTTAACTTTATAGAATAGAGGGAATGTTAAAAATATAATATAGTTCTTCTAGGGGTTGTAACCTCAACCCCTATGCATGATGATCTTCATGAAACATTTTTACATTATCTGTTGAGGCCTTAAGGCATGTGTATTGTAAATTACATTATTCCACTCTATCAAGAAGTTGAAATAGAAAATATGGTTTTTCTATGGGTTGCAACCCTTTTTAAATCCCTTTGGGTGCTTGTTCTTTATGAAAATGCTTTCATTTTTATTTGTGTGTGTAAAATTTCGTCTTTCTGGGACATTGTGAAGTTAGAAAACAAAAATACAGCCATTTTTCGGGTTCCAGCCCTATTTCTACCTCAATGCATGGTAGATCTTAATAAAAAGTAAAAAAAGTCATGTGTAAACACACATACAGAGTGTGCTCGTAAACTTACCAGTACCGAAACTCAATAAGTGGGTGTGGATTTATACATCCAAAGTGCTTATATTTCCAAAAGGCCAAAATTAGTCAGTGCAAGCCCCATTGTTTTTATGAATAAAATAGGCTGTTATGGTAGTATTTTTGGTTACACTTAGTTAGTTTTGCATGTATCGTCAAATGTATTCTAAATTCTATGTTTTTAGCTTCAGAAGCAATTCTGTCAGTAGGTGTGTGATTACAAAAATGTTTGTGTTCAAAGATACTTTTTCTTAAAATCGTTAACTGAGCAATTTTGCATGATCCATTGAAAACTACTAAGTAGCTACTCACCCGCCTAGCTTGAAAAAGATGCTATGGTTTTCTGTTTTTCATTGGTACTTAACAGCATAGACTATCCAGTCTGCTCAGTTGTGATCGTATGTTGGTGCTGGACTCTGGTCGGGTGGTGAAAGTCCCACACTAATTGACAACAGGTAATATCGTATTGCAGCACAGACTATCCAGTCTGCTCAGCTGTGATTGTGTCTTGCTGCTGGACTCTGGACGCGTGGTGAAAGTCCCACACTTATTGACAACAAGTTATATTGTATTGCAGCACAGACTATCCAGTCTGATCAGCTGTGATTGTGTGTTAGTGTTGGACTATGGTTGGGTGGTGAAAGTCCCACACTTATTGACAACAGGTTATGTCGTATTGCAGCACAGACTATCCAGTCTGCTCAGCTGTGATTGTGTGTTGCTGCTGGACTCTGGTCGGGTGGTGAAAGTCCCACACTTATTGACAACAGGTTATATCGTATTGCAGCACAGACTATCCAGTCTGCTCAGCTGTGATTGTGTGTTGGTGCTCTAGCCATGTGGTGAATGTCCCACTCTTATTGACAACAGTTTATATTTTGTTATAGCACAGACTATCCAGTCTGCACATCTGTGATAGAGGTACAGGACTCTGGCTGGGTGGTGAAAGACCCAAACTGATTGACAACAGGTTATATTGTGTTGCAGCACAGACTATCCAGTCTGCTCAGCTGTGATCGTGTGTTGGTCCTGGATTCTGGTCGGGTGGTGGAAGATGGAAGCCCATCACAACTTCTTGCACAAAAGTTGGGCATTTTTTCCTCCATGTTGCGAGCAGGACAGGATTCAACGTGACATACTTGTAAATAATATTTCTAGTCATCCTCTTGAAAGATTTTTTTATTAAGAATAAGGTGTACTATTTTATAACCACATTGTGATTTGTAGACATTAATTTTTCATGAAACAGCTGTTAAGTTAGACTTTATAATACACTGTTTATATAAAACTTTTTTAAGCCTTTTATAAGGACACAATGCTGCAACAATTTAAAATACTAGTATGTCCCTTTAATACACTTTGGAGTGATTGTGTATTATATCTGTACTTTGAAAAACATGTGTAACAGCCATTTAAAATGGGACGACAGTGATATCTTATTTTGACAAATGTATTTTAATAGTTTCTATTAAGATTTGCTGATAACAAATAAATAGAAACAGAATAAATCGATTTAACGCTTTAGAGACGCCAGCAACGGATACAGGCAACACATTTCTCTACTGAAATTGAGATCATTTGTTTGTTGTGACATATTACACTATTATTTTATCTACTAAAAGAAAACAGATGTACCTCGTAGACTGAGTTATGTCAGATTATTTGTGTAATTGTTCATTATTCAAAAATAAAAACACCATTTTATTTATATAATTTATGTATTAATAATGCACATAAACTGATGTGTTGATAGAAATGTAACCTTTTGAGTTCTTAGTTTTAGAAATTAAATAACAATGCAAACAGGAAATAATATTTTAAGTTTGTTTTGGTTTGGCACAGTTTTTTGTTATTTTAAATAAAAAAATTAAATATCAATCTAAATGGAAATACAGTTCAATTTTTTTATACTTTGTAATAGTATTGATATTAATTATTGCTATACTATAAATACAATTAGGAGACATCAGTGTATTTTTCCTGAGACATTATATTTTTTTGAATTTTTAGCTTATACAAACAATTGCAACAAATATCTCAGTTTGGAAAATGGGTTACAAGAATGTGATAATCACAGACCTTTTACCATTCCCAAAATGATACCAACTGTTGAGAACAAAAAATACCTGCCTTGTGAACAGACTCCAGTTAAAACTAGTAAAAACTAAATCTAGATATTTTCAATTGTTACATTTATATGTTATATAGTGTGGATATAGTCCCTACAGCCTATAATAAGAGATGGTACAAAAAATGTTTAAATACTGACAAACTCCTAGGGCCATAGTCCTGAGAACTTGTAAGGAAGTAACAACTGCATAAAATCATGTATTAAAAACGGTTGTATTTATTTTCACTAATATAAAATCTAGTAAAGGAAATGAAAATTTTTTACAACAAATTTTGTAATTTTATTAACAAGAGCATTCCTTATTCTTAAACTAATGCTAACTGGTGTACCTTAACATTACTTTACTTTGCTGTTACTTTACTTTTTTAACTGGTGTACCTTAACTCTGTTTTATTCTGTGATGTAAGTTGTTTATTTATTTACTTATTTGTATTTGTATTTTCTTATTTAAGCACTTTGGTAATGTTCACTGTAAATATGTACAATAATTTTGTGATGTTATCTCTGAGAATATTCAAAACCTAGCATTAAAAAAAATGTACAACAATGATATTATTGCTAATAAATTATTTTACCACGTGTGAACCTAGCAATTGCATTTTATTTACTTTTTCCTTTGTAAGACATTAAAAAAATTAGGTTAATTCGATACACAATTTAATAGGTAATTGAAGTACCATCCAAGGCTGTCAAGCACTGTGCTAAACATTTTGCTGTTTTCTTTGCTGCTGTGATAAATAAATAATTTATTTCATAGAAAGATTTAATTTCTCTTTGTCTATCTGTTCGCACGATATCTTCAGAATGAACTGACCTATGGACCTTGACAAATGGATGTTTTGTTTGAAAATTTTCTTCTATAGAGGCAACATCGAGGTCAATGATGGTGCATTTCCACAAAATGGTGGAATTTACACAAAATTAACATTTTTACATAGGTGTTAAGTAATCATAAGGGCAAGGAAAAAATACAAGTAATTTTAACCTCTGACAAAGTAACACATGTAGCCTAACTACTGAAACTTTTGCATGCAAACTCAATGATGACTTTTACATGATACATGGTGTGGTGTACTCACACCTTATATAATAGTAATGACATAACTCCTAGGGATAATATGACTTATATCATCTGGAACTGCTAAAATATGTATCTAAGTAAGACAGTTTTCTTGTTTCAATATGTTCAGTAAATTTATCGAGTAGACAATAGACAATAGACAATATTCTTTATTGACATAATCATAGAGATCAGTACATGGCGTCAAAGTTACTTAAAAGTTTACATTAAATAAGTGAGTCTAAAAATTCTTTTTCATTGTAGAATGGTTTTGTAGATAGCCATTCAGTCAGACTTCTCTTGAAGCGGTGTGGTGGTTCTCTTTTTAAGTCTTCTGGTAGGTGATTGTAGTAGAGTGCTCCTATGTAAGATGGTTTTTTCTGTATAGGCTGAGTTTGTGGGATGGTAGATTAAAATTTTATGCATTAGGGGTGCTGTGTTGATGTAGGTCTTGGTGTCTAATTTGTTTAGTGTTCACTGCATGGATTATTACTTCTCGAATGTTACTACAGTGAGGATCTTGAGTTGTTTAAATGTTTGTCGACAACTTTCCTGGAAGTGAAGTCTGGCCAAGCATCTTAGAGCTCTTTTTTGGTGTATTAAAACCTTTTCCTTATAGGTGTTGCCAGATCCTCCCCAAATAGCTAATCCATATCTCAAGTGTGATTCAAGTAAAGCGAAGTAAGCTACCTTAGCCATGCTCTGGCCACTCACCTGGTTTATCCTATGAATAACGTAGGTGCCTGAGCTTAGCTTTTTACACAGTTGGTCAATGTGGGGTTTCCATGTTAATTGTGAGTCTATTATGATGCCTAGATGCTTTGTTTGACTTTTTGCTGTTATGTCTGTTAATGGCAGGTTAAGTGATTTGTTTTTTTAAAGAAAAGTTTATTTGTACAGTTTTTTTCTCATTCAAGACCAGGTCATTAGAAGCGCAGTATTGCTTTGTCATGTTTAATGCTGTATTTGTATATCTTACAAGTTGTTCTGGTATTCTGTTTGCTAAAGTGATGACTGTATCATCTGCATACATCACTGTATGGCAAGTTTACTCTAGTTGGCTGGGAAGATCGTTAGTAAGTAGGAGAAACAGTATTGGACCCAGAACCAATCCTTGCGGCACTCCTCTCTGGACCTGAGCAAGACTTGACTGGGCTTTTTGAGCTATGTTATTTTTGGAGTAATGTATTTCAACTAGCTGCTTCCTGTCATTCAGGTAGCTCTCGAACCCGAGAGCTGCAGTTCCTTCAATGCCCAAGCTTTTTAATTTTTTAAGCAGATGGCCGTGATTTTTGCAATCAAAGGCCTTACTGAAGTCCAAAAAAAGGCTGGTTACATTGCGGCCCTCATTTAGCTGGTCGATGATATATTCTATCAGTTGCATTAGAGCACTGGCTGTGGATCTTCCCTTTACAAACCCATGTTGCTGATGTGTTAGCAGATCGTTGTTTTCAAGGTGCTTTAGTAGTCTTTCAAGTGCTGCTTTTTCTATAATTTTAGTAAAAGTAAAGATCAAGAAAATTGGCCGATAACTGCCAGTGTCTGTTTGAGGTCCATTCTTGTACTTGGGATAGATTTTGGCTATTTCTAAATTGTTGGGGAAAATTCCTTGTTTGAATAATTTATTAATGATATCTGCTAGGGGGCCACATAGTTCAGCTTTGCAAGTCTTAGCTAATTTTGATGAAATCTCGTCTATACCAGCTGATGTCTTTGGTTTTAGGGAGTCTATGATTTTTTCTATATCTTTCTGATTTACAGGCTGAAATTTAAAACGATTTATTGTTGGTGATGGCAAGTCCTGCTGTGTGATGTGGTTTGTATTATTATGGCTATCTTGGAGTGTTCTTTGTGCGATTGTAGAGAAGAAGTTGTTGAAACAGTTTGCTACTTCCAGTGGCTGACGAATTCCGTTACTTTACCATTTGTATGAAGGTGTATCTGTTTATCTGCACTATTGCTAGCTTTTCGTTCTGTGTTTATTACATGCCAGAATGCTCGGGATTTGTTGTCTGCTCTATCTATGTAGGATGTTGTATTTTCTTTTCTCAGGTTGTCATTTGTGTTGTTTTGTTGTAAATTGTCAACATTTATATCTCCCATAACTACTATGGGAGCATTTGTTTGGAGCACTTTGTCTAACTCATGTGTTAGTATGTTAATGGCATGATCCAGGTTTGCACTTGGTGGTCTATACACAGCAAGTACTTTTATATTGTCCTTCCTGAATTTTATCTCAAAAGTGGCAGTTTCACAAATTAGTTCACAAAATTTATCTTCACTTGTGCCTAGGAGCTTTACATGTTTTTCAAGGCCCTGCTTTACATATCCTGCCACACCTCCTTTGGAGTGCCTTTTCCTAGTGAAGCCACCAATGAGTGAAAAGCCTTCAATGTGTGTTTGTTTTAGGTTTTCTTGTGTAAGGCCATGTTCTGTTAATATTAATATGTCAGGATCATTATCATTTAGAAAATGGGATAATCTGTCTATTTTACTTGAAAGCCAATTTATGTTTTGGTGTAGTAGTTTTATGTTTTTCCCAGTATTTGTTGTGTATTTCATTTTTGACCCAACTTGTTTGTGTTTCTGTTCACAAGTATTTTCTTGTAGTCCTGATTCCAAAATGTTACCGTTTTGTAATTTATGTAACTTTTGTGTTTTTCTTTGGGTTGTTTGGCTTTGACTAAAACATTATCCTGGTTTTTATCTTCGTTATTTTCCAACGAAGGTGAAGTATTGTGTTCTATATTGTAGCACCTGGTCTTCATGTTTATGAGGTCTTTGTAGGAGTTTATATGATTTGAAAGGAAGTCTTCATAACTTTCCCCATGTGACCTTATGAAAGAGTTCTGTGGAGGATTTTTAATGAAAGTTTGCCTGCATTTGCTAGTATCTCTTTCATCAGCTCTGTTAGTCAGAGTGCTGTTGACTCTTTCGGTTGTATTTACTTGTATTTTTTCAGGTGTAAGGTTTTCTTGAGCTAACTCTTCTTCAAGTGTAGGGCATTGTAGCTGTAGTATTTTGTTCTTTGCAACCTTAAGTGAGGTGCTATAAAATGGGCTTGTTTTTTTGAGTATTCAGATGGTGGGTGGTTTCATGAGGGAGATTAGAAAGTAGTTGGGCGTTTGCTGCCTTAAGTATATTTTCAAGATGTTTGAGGTGTTTTCTTGCAGTTGATTCTTGCTCAGATATCTTGGTTAAGATTTCTGTATAGTTTGAAGCGATTGCTTTGACAAGGGACTTATTTTCTTCTAGTTCTATTTCTAGTACAACTTGTATCTGAGCTACTGAAAAATGTATCTTGATGAGGTATTTTTCTTGTTTATCTTCGAAATAAAATGAAATTCCTTACAGTTTTATACATTTTGATTTTAATTAACTTGTATCAGCCCAGGTAATAAAATTAAAAATGTACATTCTGTGTGAGGTCTGAACATATCTCTATGTCTATATGGCTAGTCCAGTCTGTTACGGGTTAATTTACTGTTTGTATTATTGTTTGTACTCTTAACTATATTAGATAAAAGTAACTTTGATAAATAAAAGACTGTAATGCAATTTAATCTGTACTAAATATAGTAGGTCTTATTTTAAGAGATACATAACTAAATTTTATAGGATTTTTTATAATAAGAATCATTAAACCACTGCCAAATGTGTGAAAAATTGTTTAAAACAGATACAACTACAAAACAAAAATACAGTTGCATATTGATGGACCCAACATAACGTTATAAGAGGGTAACGTAATTCTTTTAACACCCAAGAAATAAGGTTCGTCCTTGGACCAAGAGGAATCTGTGTACCGTCCCCATCAAGTTTCAAGTCCCTAGGAATTTTCTATCGCACAGAAAAACGGAGAGACCAACAGACCCTTTAACCTTTTGACCTCAAAATAAATAGGGGTTTTCCAAGAGAGATCATGTATAGTATTTGAAATGTCTAGGACTAATTTATCAAGAGTTGAATTATATTGAAAATATACAATTTAAAATAAGATTAAATAAACACCAAATAACGTCAAAAGTCCTAAAGTAGTTATTTTACAGTACATAAATTATTACTTACAGCCATTTATTATTATTATGATTTATATATAACAGTAGCATTAGTAGCAATATTCTAATGATGGCTAAAGATTTAAGTCAAGAATAACTACTTCTTAACACTGTATAATGCCTTTCCAAGTGGATATTGTTTTACATAAATATGACATTTATTCAGATATGTTCTTGTTTTAAATTGAAAAGTAAATGCTTATAAAATTCAAAACCAATACCTAGTTTGATTTTTTTATAAAAATTTGTTTCATCACTTTGTATGTTAATGGTCTCTGTCCATTAAGTACAACACACTTGAAATCTGTGAAAATAATAATTTCCCTGGCAGCTGTCAGCTGTTTTTTTCTGTCCCAAACATTACTTTTCCTATGTAAACAATTCTTTCCCTTCCTAAACACCTCTTTTTCTGAGTAAAGAACTAAAATTGTTATTTTTTTGACAGTCCTATGTTGAAAAAGCTGATTTAACAGGAAAATTAATTACTAACTTGGCTTTGCCTTTCATAATGCAATCTTGTCTGCAAATATGTCACTTTCAAGACTAGTAATGAAATGTACTATTTCATGTGTTTGTACTGCTATAATATTTTCCTTATGATATTATAAACAATAAATATCTTTTGGTTTATTGAAAAAAATTAAATTGGTTTTTAATTACAATGATTTGATGTATAATACACATAATGAATACATGGTGGAACACCTAACTCAGTGAAATGAGTTTTACAAAAATCTCTCGTGTCAAGTTTAAAAATAACTTATTCTTAATGCAGCTTTCTACAAATGTAAGATTAAATCCCATTTTGATTTGGATGCACTTCCATCTGTTTAGTCCACAGACAGACAACAAGATAGTCGATGGACATCAACAAGATTTTAAGAAGTGCCTGTTAGGTCCTTAATGGTTGTGGCAGACATGTTGGAACTGTAACCTAAAACCTACAAATAAACAAGCAAATGCCAATTTGACAGATATGAATCTGCAGCGCTTGTGGACTGTGCACAAAAGTGAGAGGTGATTTGCTTTAAACCTCAATGTATGTATGACAGCTATTGGGTTTGAATGCTCAGTCCTTACTACCATCAGAATACTTCCTACTCCTCTTATCCAGGCAAGTAAAAAAACATGCATTTCTCTGTATTTTTAAATCTAAATTTATTTGTTGTACTTACGTCTTTGAAATTTTCTGTTAAAATATTAATTAGAAATTATTAACTGAGCTTTAGTCACTCTTAACCGTCACTCATAACCGCACAGTCACTCTTACACCGTCTCCTTGTCGGACTTCTGTGAGAGATTCTGATCTGCCCCTCTCGCCTCTAATCTCCCAGCTGGTCATTAAGAAGGACACCAGAAATGCATTCACGGAGATAGATTCTTTGTTTTTGGAATCTAAGGACGACCTGGTACATAAACTGCAGGTCTTGAGGTCTGCACAGTCTTCCCTTGTAGACGAGATTCAGCGTATGACTCTTGAGTTGGAGAAGGCTCAGGGGATGATCGCTGTTCTTACGGCATCACAATCCAGCGTAGGTCATGACGATGGTTGCCTGAATCCCCTGCCAGTGACTCTGAATTCTATTGCGACGCAGACTGAATTACTTTTCCATCCGCAATCCAGCGTGGTTCATGATGATGGTTGCCAGCATCAGCATCCCCTGCCAGTGACTCTGAATTCTATTGCGACGCAGACTGAGTTACCTTTCCATCCACAATCCAGCGTGGTTTATGATGATGGTTGCCAGCATCAGCATCCCCTGCCAGTGACTCTAAGTTCTGCAGGGACGCAGACTGAGTTACCTTTCTATCCGCAATCCAGCGTGGTTCATGATGATGGTTGCCAGCATCAGCATCCCCTGCCAGTGACTCTAAGTTCAACAGCGACGCAGACTGAGTTACCTTTCCATCCACCGTCTGTGGCGCCTGTCGGGCTGCGGTGTCTTGTCCCGCCACCTTCCTCCGGCTCACCCTTGGACGGTGTCCAAAGCATGAGTTTGAGGAATAAAAACTTGCCAAAGACTGGGAACTCTTATGAGTTAAACCACTTGGCTGAGTGATGAGGAGGTTTGGGATGGTATCAGGGACCTGAACTCTGACGAGGTACTAGTGTTGTCTCCAGCTGAGTGCCTTGATATTAGGTTTCTTTACTCTCAGTCTCAGCCCTCCTTTATTACAGGTTCTTGGTGGTTCAACAGGTGTTGAACTGGTTTTCAAAGATGAAATAGTATTGTACATTTCAAGGAGCGTTGTTTGGGCTATGAAGAAACTTGATGGACAGTTGTTTATTTTAGAAGAGCTGTTGGTGAAACTATTTTTTCCGTTTATGGTTCTAGCCAGTGGGGCACTCATAAAAAAATTGTTAAATATTTCAGCGATTTGACGTGGGTCAGAGACTGTAGCTCCATTATCTTGTAGCTCCTGAATATGTCTTTTTCTAGCTGTTTGCTTTTCAGAGTTCTCAGACACTATGTTCCATACAGTTTTGGCAACATTCTTATTCTTATTCAGGCGGCTTTCGATCTGAGATGTTTTCAGAGATGAAATTAGTAACATGTAGTTTCTCTTATTGACCTTATACAATATCCTATGCTATTCAGAAGGAAAGTCACGTTTGCAGAATGTACAGGTCCTTAAGACGTTCTCTGGCCAAGAGAACTTCTCTTGTCAACCAACCAGGCCTTTGGCGTTTTTTACGCTCCGATGTGACTAAAGGAAAGGAATCCGGACGAAATCTTTTACTAGGCGTAACTCGCTAACGAAGCGTTTCCGGGCATATGGTTATATGAACTTTTTTACTTGTTTTTAGCTATAGAATAAGCTCCCGAAAGATTGCCGTTTAGTTTTGAATCACCCTGTATATTAAGATTAAGATATAAGATATTAAGATATATATAAAAGATTAAACAACTAACAATATTCAGCCAATATTTTGTAACAAAACTGACTTTTTTATCTCCATAAGAAAGAAGAAAAATCTGAATTATCTGAAAATTAATATAAAACATACTTATGTCGAAGGTTTAAGTCATATTTATGTCTGGAGATTTAGAAGAATATTTACATATATGTAAACAACACGATGTTTGTAGGCCAATAATGTGTTATCCATCCAGGTCAGGCCACAAAGTTTACCAATCATCAAAAGAAATTTCCTGGTCTGCATGTAATTTACATGGATTTTAAAGCATTTAAGAAATAATTTTGACTTGTAAAACCAACCCTCAAAAATCTACGATAACTAAGATTCAGATGGTTTTACTCTATATAGTTTCAAATGTAACAAAGAATTTAAAATAATATTATGTTTTCAGAAAAATTTTAAGAAAATTTGCCTAATGCTCCAGCAAAATTATTCCGAAAGCTTAATAAATTATAGAAATACATAGAGAAAAATATATTTTTAAAAACAAAAAGTCTATAATATTTACTGAAAAATAGGAAAATTATATAAATAATTAAACATTTTCAATATTTACGATACTAAACGATTCGATAGTGAAAACAGATTATAAGTTAGAGATCATAGCCGTTTAACTGGAAAATTTATAGATGCAGCTTCCATACATCGTAATTTAAATGAAAAATGTCCTAAAAATATTCCACTGTCTGTTGTACTGTTGTACAACAGAAACATATTCCACTGTCTGTTGTACTGTTGTAAATACGATACTCATGTTTACATCAAATAAATGACCAGTCAATATAGACAGGTTGATTTAACAGATGAGAAATACATAAATTATTCCATAAGTTATAGTTATGGATACTAGTTCGAATGTAATAAACCTAGGAAATTTATTAAACTTTCATTTGTAATGAATATTCAGATTTGTAAATGTATAGACAGATATGTGAATAGATAGATATTGATAAATTAGTGAAAAAATTTGAAGAACAAAGATTTTAAACATATCATGAATTTTATAAAAAAATATAAAATGTTAAATGAAATACTACAAAAACACCCTAATACTGCAAATGAGATTTTTAAGATTTTATTTGAAAAATTGGGTACTTTGGGATTATACCGACCACACCAGTATGAAGAACACAAAAATAGAAATTTATAGAAACAAACATGATAGAACGAAAAAACAACTCTTCAATTACAAAATTACAAAACTTACAAGCATTTCCAGGTATTGTGATCGGTATTGTTGTCGCTGTTATCTTATCTTTCTCGAGAATCCTGATTACGGCAGGCCGCGCGGCATCACGTGATTTGCACGGTACATAATTACCTTTCCATTACAATTCAATTTATATTTCTGATTAGCCCCTCTAGAATTTGATATTTTACTGATAGGTACTATCTCGAGGGATGTTTTTCTTTCGTCGACATCAGCGCGGGGCAGCACCGAAGGTGCTGCCGAAGCCCGCGCTGATGGCCGGAGGCACTCGCATTTTGGGTGGCGGAATGTGATCAAGAATAAAAACAAGTTTTGAGTGTTTTTTAAATAAAGAGTTTAGTTTGGTAAATGTTTGTTTTTGTTGAATTTTTGTGTTTGGAGAAATGTAGAGGTAAAACACGGAAGTACAACAAAGCGATGCACCAGCTGAACGGGCGGCGAGACTCTGCAATCACGTTATCTACTAGACGCTCGACTTTGACCTCTGTCTGAGGATGGGGAGGGGTTTGCGATAAGACAATTCCTGTTTTATATTGACGAAATATTGTTCTACGCTAATCTAGTAATCAGTAGAAACGAAATGTGAAATAACGATTCATGTCTGGGTGTGGTCGGTATAATCCCAAAGTACCGAAAATTGTATATTTTATTATGGATTTCTTCATAAATATATAAAACTATGGATTTGTTTAAATTGATATAAGTAGATCCAGCGCATTATCTGACTCCAAGTCATTCGTGAAATGCGATGTTAAAACTTAGTTACAATTGATATAATTTACGATTACAACATTAACATGATGACTGAAGTACGAACTATACCAACAACCTGGTTTCAAAGTTGTGGTGGAAAACTAAATATTAGATATTTGGGCTGTTAGCCGTTGGGAACCAATTCGAGTTGTGAACAAGGTTATAAATATAATTTTGTAGTTTCGTAGAACAATTTTTAGAGAGTGATATTGAAATTATTTCATCGCTGAATGTGAATTTTCGTCTAGGTTATCCGTTTGTTTTAGACAGTAAAGATCTTGTGATTGAAGTCTAACTTACCAAAGGGCTCGATGTACTGTATGCAGAAAATAAATGCGCAGGGGCTTCATACAATAATAAAAGAAAAAGACTTCAAACAATCTTTTAATATATCGACGAATTTCGTTCTCAAAAAGGATAAAGGTATTACGTATGCAAGCAAATAATAAAAGTAAACATATAATGAGTTTTTAGTGTCAGCTGAATTACACTATAAATTTAGATTAGAACATTTCAGCTGATACTAACAATTCAATATATGCTAACTTCTATTCTTTGTTTGTATACATAATATTTCTATCCTTTTTTGAGAACGGCATTCGTCGAAATAACAAAGGATTGTATCAAATCTATTCGGTAAGTGCATCAAAATTCAAACCCAATTTTCCTCAGAACATTAGAACAAGCACACCAATTGGTTTTAAAGAGTAAAATTCCACATGGACTCAACATCAGCTAACTTAGCCAGAAACGTCTAACTTTGAAATCAACATATGGAAGAATTATTTATTTAGTTCATGTCATCTATATTTATTATTATTTATCACTGTAAATTACTTTTGTTTGTATTATGTTCTTTTATATTTTATACAATGTATGCATCTAAAGACGGTTTTTACCAAAATATAATGCCAATTGTTAATAGTCCGGTAAAATAAGGATGCAATCTCGGATTGAAAGATAATAAGCTAAAAATTTGCATACCGTACGTCTTTATTTTTATGGTATAAAACTTACCTCAAAAGTCTCATATAATCACGTGTACGCATATATAACAATGGAGCATCTGCTACAGCTCGCAGAAACAGCAAACTTCGAACAAGAGATTTGTAAGTCGAGATATAATATTCATAGTAATATAGTAATATGGACGAAAAGTATTTCTTTTAATATTGTATGTTTGGTAAAAATAAAATGAGTATTATTTAGAGAATATATCATTTATAATTAATATCTATAAATATGGTATATTAAATAATAAATAATAATAAAAATTGAATAATAATAATAATAGTATTAAGTAATAATAATAATATTAAGTGAATAATTAACAATATAACTCATTTATTTATTGTATTCTACTGGCTGACCTCGCATTATCGTATATACAGGTAAGCGGTCCCCTACTCTTTGCGCTGTATCTCAAAAAGGGTTGAACGTACATAAAATTACTTAAGACAAAAGTTGAAGAGACTTTTTTGTTCTACAATTTCTCTAACCACCTTCAAAGTCAGTTAGCGTGAGGGAAACGATATATTTGCAAAAAACCGATTTTCGTGAAGTTTGACCTTAAATATCTTAAGTCGCGTACACGTGATTATATGAGACTTTTGAGGTAAGTTTTATACCATCAAAATAAAGATGTATGCAAATTTTTAGCTTATTATCTTTCATTCCGAGGTTGCATCCTTATTTTGCCTTATTTTACTGAGTTAGATATACATTTCAGTAACTCCAAATTTGAGCTTAAAAGATCTAAAATCCAAACAAGAAAACAATATTAATACTTTTACCAGTAAAAGCAATTCCAGCAAAATTCTTTATTTAATAAGAATATTTTTAGACAAAATAATATGTTAAACACAATTGAAGATTTTTCACAGAAGTCACAGTTGACATGTAATAAATTAACAAGACTTCTAATATAATGTGTGACAAGGTGATACATTAAGCCTTTGTTTACATATCTAATAATATCAGCAACAGTGAAGGATTGTTTGGGCGTGGTGTCCCCGGGGACAATGTGCCTTGTAATGGGGCTTGATTAAATTAGGTAATAAATTGGTCAAAATATGGCTCAAACCCTCTTTTATATTATACTAGGCACTATATTTCACCATTTTCATACCACCAGAGAGTATTAGATAGTTTACATCGAAACCTTGTTTGATTCTCTAAGGTTTTAATTACATATTTTCTGGAAAATATAAATTAAAATTTTTAAAGATAACAAAGACAACAGTCTTGAGCAGTAGAGCAGACCCAGCTTCTACAAGCTCTAATATTGACATCTTGGTTATTATCACTAATCAAAATACAGACTAGTGTTATATATTGACATCACTATTTAGATATTTACAGTATTAGAGAGTTAATTCAATCCAATTGGTAAAAATTTATGCAAAATCATTAAAGCCTTTAAGAATCAATAGAAAAAAAATGTTAAGGAAACAATTTATTGGAAAATAAAATTCAACAGTTTTAAATCTATATATATAAAAATGAAACTGTTCGTGTGTAACAGCATCACTCACAAACGGCTGGACGGATTCGCCTAATTTTTTTTTTTAATTTGTTCGTCTTGATCTGTAGAAGGTTATAGGATACTTTTTATCCCTTTCCCGATTCAGGATTCCGCCCCACTGGTTACAGAAATACCCGTAAGAAATGCATTGCAGCAAACATATGTTATTAAGTGAAAGAGTCTTTTCAAATTTTTAATCAGCTGTTCTTTGTAAACATATATAATGCGACAAAAAAATATATTTATATATAATTTAATTACTATTTTAAATTTCTTTACACTTATAGTAATATATAAAAAATGAATGTTTGTGTGTTTGTCCTTTATATACTCAGAAACTATTGGACCGATCACTATGAAAATTTGTATTTTTCTATGTAGAAGGTTTATATGCAATGCCCATTGATGTAACTCACCACCAGGCTGTACTGCAAGATATAACAGTTATCAAAGCGCCTGCACATTATGAACTGCAATTACGACACAGTTACGTTTATTAAATAGCCAAACACTATTTGAAGGCAAAGAAATATACGGGCAAAGCTTAAGAGACGCGTGCGAAGCCGCGGGAAACAGCTAGTGTTAAATAATAACACTTTAGAGGTATTCTAAAATTTGAAGTTACATTTAATAAAATAAAGTGTATAGTTCTTTATTTCTCCTTGAAATTTAGGGCCACATTGTACTTCCTTATAGTTATCCCAATTAAATGAATTAAAATTGTGCAATTCGTAAAAAATAGCTCTACAATTTTAACAATCCGACCACGTGTATGGTCTTTATTAATTCAAACTTCCTTTACTGAGTATTAAAATCCTAACGCACAACATTTGAACAAATGTTTGTGAAAATATGCAGTGTTGGGCAAGGTAGATTTGGAAGGATTGGTTTCCTCGTACAGCAGCATAGCAGTGGCCACAAAACTTCAACGACTGTGTCATATCTTTCATCTGAATAGGCAAGATCAAAAGAGTAAAACAAAACAAAAATTAAGTACGCGTACCAATTGTGAATTTTTAAATAAATGTGATATGTGTATATAAAATAAAAAGAATATATTTGTGAAATAACATAAAAAATAATAATAGTTTTAACTTAGCAGTAAAAGTGAATCCATGTGTAGCTCTAAGATTGATAAGCAGTAATAAACAGCAGAACAGCTGAATCTGGTTATAGGGGAAATCAATGCTAGAACAGTGGAACATATGGCCACTAGATACTTGTAGAACTTAATTGTCATTCTTTGTTTAAAATTTATTATTGACGACAGATAATTTAAAAGAATAGTAGGATTTCGGACATTGGCCATTGTTATATGTTACAAAAAATGTACGTATAACAGTATGTTAAAAATGCCCCAACAGGGGTAAAAATGCATTAAGACATTAAAATACTAAAAACTTTGGCAAAGGACTGCTGCCCAAAAATATAAAAATTATAAAGGGATACCTAACAGGCCCAACATGAAGTTCAGAATGAACCAAGTAATGTCACTGTATAGATGCCAAGAGCACAAACAACATGGTACACCTGAACAAGCATTGCTTCACCTTCATCAATGTGTTACACCTAAAGAAGAGGGATTGTAATCCTCGAATATAGAGATTAAAAGGGGAAGAGCTTCTTCTCCTTACCAGGCCTCTCCTTGGGGAGAATTGTTTGAGGGAGGATTGAGTCGAGTTGAAGAGAAGTCTTTCCTTGTGATATATTAAGAACTCGTACGAATTTCTTTTCTCAACTTTTTGTAAACATTTTAATTTTGTATTATTCATAATTCTAATAATTTTCAGTATTTATCAAAAACTTGTAATATTTATTGTTTTGCTAAATGTTTCCAAATTTCAAACTTCGTAGTAGGCCTATAATACAATATTGTTGAATCATGAAATTTTGATCTCAGAACATTTATTTTAAGTTTCATTTACTAACTTTTATTTTATTTCCAAGTTACATGTATTATTTTGATTTACAGCAAATTTTTATTTGAACTTTATCTTGTGTTTTTAATAGTTTATTTCAGTTGATGTTCCTGTTTTAGTTTGTTTGTTTTCGTGAGAAATCTTTGTTTGTTTTATTATAGAAGTAATATAATTTGATTTTTTTTATTATTATTATTCTATTTAAAAACATTTGTAGGAATGTATTTGGACATTATAATTTATTTCTTATTCTTTAGGTGAAAACCAATATTACATTTAAAAACTTGTATATTTCTTTTACACATACTTATTTTAAGCAAGTGGCAGTGTAAGGCATTGAGTTTACTTGAAAAATATTTTTGATAAAGAGATCAGTGATACTTCATTTGAAATAAAATTTCTACCTCTTTATTTTGATTATTTATTTAAAAATAATTTCTTTTAAGTCGGTAATAAAGTTCATAGACAGAAAAGGTTCTTTTGGTATAAAAATAATCATGGATAAAGGTCACAGAATTCAAGCAATAAATTTTTTTTTATCTTTCTGTTTGTTAAAGGTTAGGATGAATTTTTAGGGGAGGGGCACAAAGATTCTTTTAGGACTAAGTACAGGATCGTTGTCTCTTCCCTCTCAAATAAAAATATTTTTTAAGTTCCTCTAAATGGGAGATAAACTTATCACTCTGATTAAATACTTAACATTTTACACCAATTAACTACTAAACATTTTAACAATTTTAGCTTCCATTTTGAAATTTGTGATTAATTTGAAATGACGTCAAATGAATAGTGAAACCCATGAAGGTTTCACAACCGATTCCTATAATCCTTTCAAAACTCTCTTCTTTTATTCAGTTGAGAGTAAACGAATCTCCTCCAGTTGATTGAAAAACTTAATTGGTTTCTATTCATGATAACTGCTGAATAACATAGTACAGATTTATCCTGAATAGGTCCTCCATATTTTACTGTGTATTAAAATTTCAAATAGGTATTATTTATTATTGCAAACAAACTGTGTTAATTTAAATGCTACAAAAATAAAGAGTTTAAACCAAATACAGGGTATCTGAGGCAGAAACTGCTTAGGTTCCTTTAAGGAAAACTCCATGCACTTTTGTTCTTCTAGGCTATATAATTTTATTATTTTTACAAAATATTTTAAAATTTATAATTGCATAAGATCTTTTGATTTAAAAGATTTTAAAACTTATTACAGAGTGTTTGAGGAATGTGTGGAAAAAACTATGTATATGTCTTTGTTACACTGTTCTAAGAAATGCAACTTTCAGTTTTTAAACTTGTTTGTGAGTGCACATTTCTAAAAACCTAACATAATAAATACTTTTTTAAATACACATAACACTACTTGAAATTATATAGCTGTATATTTTTCTTTTCATACTAAATTACAAGAATAAGTTTTTACTATCAATATAAACTAATTCAGTGTAAACAAAAATCTTTATGTGTTTATATGAATCATACACAAACCTACAACTGGTGAATATTTTAACACATTTAATTGTTTTGCAGAAAAATATTTCAGACAATTATTATAATAACAAGAAGTTAAAACGGCCTTTAGTGGTTCTCTTGCGAAATTTCAGGAAACACGGCTTTGATCATTCTACTGTTTACGTGTATTACACCACATCTGTGCCTGAACTGCATTTTTAAGTTACCACATTTGCATTGCAACAAGTTTTAATACCTATAAGAATGTACTTATGTTTTAGAGAAAGAATGTTAATTGTTTAAATAGTTTAATTGTTGATCACATTTTATCATTTGTATACAAGTATTGATTTTTATTCATAAAATAGATATACAGTATATTCATGGCATAAATTCCTCCCAGTCACACCAGCTCATATGGCAATAAAAAGTAAATCAAAATATTGAAACCAAACAACATCATTCATATATAAATATAACAGAGAGTAAAATATTCTCGCTATATTATCTAAATGAACCTTCAATATTTAATGCTATCTCTGGCTTATTTCTCTATATAATATTACAACATTGAACCTCTTCTCGACCTTTTTTACTGCAATGATTTTGTTATCTTCTTAATTGGTTTTCAATAAATTTGTCCATTTTTCCTCTATTTTTTCATTGCCCTCATGGTTACCCATAAGAGCAATGGTTATCTATAAAATATTTGTTAACGAGTGGCATGCATCATCATTGAACTCAGTATTCCTCCATGCACAATTTGAAGTCTATAGGTTAGTATGTTTTTTTTTCAGACAGACAGAAATAAAATGTTTCCAGCCCTACAAGTGGTAGGGGTATCTAAAGCCAAATCAAATCAAATCAAATAAAAATCATTTATTTCTCATTGACATTAACATGTATCGAGAATGGTCAATATGTATAAAATAACTAAATACTAAAAATATTCTTATTAAAGCTATTGTTATATAACAACGGAGGACACTTTGAGCAACTATTATAGGTGATTATTACAGTTTTATAAAGGTAAATACATTTTATGTTAATGTTCAGTCTAGAATAAATGATCAGCTGTTACTCACAACGTAAACATTAGTTAATATTTTATGCAGATAAGAATATGCATTTTTGTGCGTCTGTTTTATTTTTAAATAAAGCTAAATTTCAATACCTATTATTAATTTTTTTCCTAAGTAATTCACATGAATCTTTTCAGAATTAAATGTTCTACAAATCTGTTTAAGAAAAAAATGACCTTTATTTAACATTTATGGAAGTAATCTTACGTTAAACACAAAAATGTGTTATTTCTTTGCACCAATTCTTGTGTTTTACGTAAGATATCTCTGAAAGTATTGCATTTACAGCTCTGGGACAAATTTTAATAAATTTGTCAGATATAAAAACATAAAAAACAATCGTATTTGTATCTTTGTAACTACCTTTACCATTTTTATACGGCCTGACTTCACCAAGGGTTCTGAAATCCGGACGAAATCTTTCGCTAGGCGTAACTCGCTAACGAAGCGTTTCCGGGCATATGGTTATATGAACTTTTTTACTTGTTTTTAGCTATAGAATAAGCTCTCGAGAGATTGCCGTTTAGTTTTGAATCACCCTGTATATATACATTCACCCGGCAAGTGAAAGATCCGGATTCGAGTCCCGGTGGAGCAAGTACTTATTGTGATTCAATGTTTATTGAAATTAAATTAGGCTATTGCCTCTTATACAGATTTTTTTTTCTTTGCCTAAAAGGCGGTCTGGTTTAAATAACCATGAGACCTCGATGTACACTATTGTCCATTTGTTCATCATAGTTTTGATTGTTATAATACATACACCTAATCAGCATCTATTCACATATATACACACATCACAGATATTATTTACAAAAAAAAAAAAAAAAAAAAAATGTAACAGCACAAAGGTAAAAAATGGATTTTGTCTTCTCTGCCAGGGGCCAATCAAGCAGTATCCTCCTAACCCGAAAGAGTGGGCCACGGATAGAAGAACTCTGGGATTGGTTTCACATATATGTTTTACACAAAAGTGTTAGTATTGTTTATATTTTTTATAGTCTTTTATTGATGGAAAATAAAAATTTATTTATTTCTATATAAATTTGGTGATCCTCCATGCTCATAATCTCTCTTAAGCCTGTAGAAAAATTTTGACTGAGTGTTTTGGTCTTTTTTAACCATTTCTCTCTTTCACAATAATATTTCGGACATTTCATTAAAATGTGTTCTAGCGTCTCATCTGAACCTAATGTACAATTTAGGCATAGTGGAGTGAAATAACATTTAATTCTATGTAAGCAGGTGTTTACATTCGCATGGCCTAACCTAATTCTAACTATATTCACAATTTCATTTCTGGTATAGTTTGTTGCCTTAAACCATGGTTCCCTTGAAAAGGCTTTTTTGACACTTATGTACCATTGTGCTTTGTTACTTGTATAAGACTATTTGTCATTGTCCTTATATTCCTTGTATTCTGATACGATTTGAAATCTGCCATGGTTGTGTAAAATTCTCTAACATTATTTACATTGTGGGTTGAGGACTTGGCTAATTTATCAACAATTTCATTACCTCTTATTCCCATATGTCCTGGGACCCATTGTATAATGTACGTATTCGTCGTATTGTCTAGTATTTCTTTAATTATGTTTAATATTATGTCATTATCTTTTACCATGCCAAACTTTGTATTTTCAATAGCTTTGATAACGGATTGGCAGTCAGAGCATATAACTACCTCAGTGTTCTTCAGTGATTGGGTGTGCTGTACAGCTTTATAGATAGCGTATACTTCAGCTGTGTAGCTTGAAGTAATATTGTTAAGTTTAAAATTTAGTCTGGTGTCAGTACATGGAATATAAATCGCAGCTCCTGTGCCATTATCTGTTTTAGACCCATCGGTATAAATAATAAATTTTTCTTTGTAGGTTATGTTTACCATTTCTTGCCATTCATTTTGTAATAAGACATTATTAACGTTTTTATCTACTTTTCTAGTATTTACTAGAATATTGCAGTTTACATTAAAGTTAATTAGCTCTAAGGGTAGTATTAATTCATGTGCAGCTGTAAATTTGACATAATGGTTTTCAACTGGGTTGATGTGCTGTTCTGTGTTAATTGTTGAAATGTACAATGGTTTTTTCTTTTTTCTCCAGTAAGGGTGATTATCTATTATCATATGGAGATAAGTTTTCATATCCTGGATGGTTGGGGTGAGTCATAATTTTGTAAACAATTCTCTCTGCAAGTGTTATTCTTCTTATGTTTAAGGGAATTACCGCACATTCCGCTTGGAGTCCTATAACTGGAGAGGTCCTAAAAGCTCCTGTGGCTATTCTTAGAGCTTGGTTTTGTACTACTTCTAGTTTATTGAGTATGTTCCTTGGGGCATGGCCATATAAAAAAGAACAATAGTCAAGCTTAGCTCTAATTAGGCCTTTGTATATCGCAAGTATGAAGTGGGGATTTGCTCCATTTCTGTTACATGCTAACATCTTTAAAATATTAATATCTTTCAGACATTGTGTATGCAATTGTTCAATGTGCGGTTTAAATGATAGTTTATTATCTAAGGTAACACCTAGAATTTTTACCTTATCGGCTACTGTGATCATTTGTCTGTTTACGTAAAAATTGATTCCGAAGTTTAAAGATCTTTTCCGTGTAAATATTGTAACTATACTTTTACTGGGATTAACTTCCAGATTTAACTTTTGAAGTTCCTTACTTAAATTATCCAGTGAATCTTGCATGGTAGGTTGTATTTCGACACAGTCCTTGCTGGATATATAAAGTGCAACATCGTCCGCATATTGCAATGATTGTACTTGTCTGGGCAGACATTGATTAATATCAGCTATATATATATATATATATATATATATATATATATATATATATATATATGGCAAAAAGTAAAGGACTCATTACACTGCCTTGCGGTATTCCTTTACATGAGCTTCTAATTATTTGGTGGTGAGGAAATACTATAGTAAGTTGCCTATCAATGAGCCATTTGTGACAATGCATAATAAACTTAGCTGGTATGCCTTTGATATACATTTTAGTCCATAATGTAGGCAGATAAACATTATCATATGCACTAGTAATGTCTAAAGATGTTAAAATAGTAGTTTCATTGTATGTCAGAGCAGTTTGTAAATTAGGTATTAGTTTAATCATGTAATCGGCACAACCCAATTTATTCCTAAATGCATATTGGGTTTCAGGGTTGATTTTAAGACTATCAAGAAGCCATGTCAGTCTATTTTTAACCATTATGTTCATTATCTTAATAAAACATGATATCAAAGATATAGGTCTGTATGAGTCCTCTTTTTCCTTATCCTTCCCCGGTTTTAAAATTGCTACTACTCTAATTTGTTTCCAGCTTTCCGGCATTATAATCTCATTGTTCCAAATGCCATTGTAAATATTTAGTAAAAAATTTAGTGCTTTAGGTGGCAATTTTTTAATCATTGAATATGTTATGCCATCTAGGCCTGGGGATGTATCTGATTTTCTTGATTTTATGGCTTTATAAAGTTCTGTCATGTTAAAATTAGTTTCTAAAGCATGCTTACCATAATTCAATATTGTTGGTGCTTTCAATTCCGTATAATGGGGTACATAATCAGGAATTATATGCTACATGAATTTATTTGTAAGGTCATAGTTATCGGACATATTAATCTTCAGTGTTATAAGGGGTTTTTAGCTTTTTAATAATGTTCCATGCATAAGATGTTGAGGCCTTGCCCCCTATTTTTTTGAAATAAGTTCTCCCAACCTTCTTTTTTTGCAGAACTAATAACTTCTTTGGCTCTATATGACGCTTGTTGATATATGTGATAGTTAGTAGGGGTCATATTTAATTTAAAAGCTTTAAAAGCTAAACGTCTATGAGCTATTGCTTTAGAACATTGTTCCGTCCACCAGGGTTTTGGCTGGAACCCAGCCCTGCCTGACTGAAGTTTGGTTTTTGAGATGGCTGTTTCTGTTGATTGACGTATTATTTTTACCAAGAAATCATATTGCATTTCTATAAGTATGTTATCTAATTTTTTCAAAATTATGTTCAACAGTTTTGGTATAAATCTCCCAATTTGCTTTTTTCATATTAAGACCTGGATTAATATTTATCATGTGAGCTGTATCAAGGAATTCGAACTGCATAAGAATTGGGTAGTGGTCACTGCCCATTGGATCATTTGAAATATTCCAGTTTAAAAGGTGCGCATAAAGGTTTGGTGTGGAACATGTTAAATCAATCACAGATTGTCTGCGATATATATTTGGAGTAGTTGTATATGAATTATTATTCAACAAAATATATTTGGAGTGTGAATACGCTTTAAAAATATCATTTCCGCGAGAGTTTGCCTCTTGGCAAAACCAGTATGGGTGGTTTGCATTCATATCACCACATATTAATGCATATCCCTCATCATTACAAAATAGTTTGCTGTTCCAGAAATTGGAGTTAACTTTACCATCTGTGCAGTAAATGTTATGTATATAAATTGATTTATTGCAACTTTTAATTTTAATAGCCATGTATTGCATATAATTATTGTTAAAATCTGCTATATATTCAAAGGATAATGTTTTGTGTATTATGATGGCCACTCCACCATAGCCATCATATCTATCCACCTTAATAATATCATAGTTATTATCTGTTAGTTTGATATTATCATGAAGCCATGTTTCTTGGATTATACCTATACTTATATTATTTTTACTAAAATAATGAGTTATCTCTGACCAATTGGGCCTTAAAGATCTACAATTCCACTGGAAAATATTTAGCTTAGGTGACATTTTGTTTTTTATTAGGTATTATATTATTACTGTTTGTATCGGAAATCATATTACCCTTATTTTGGATGCTAATGTTTTTACTGTTAGAATCAGCGCATATGAATGTTGCAAGAAAGTCATCCATTTGTTTTTTGGACGTGACATTGATATTTTTAAGTTTGTTTCTTATTTAATTTACTTTAGCATTTAAGAGTGTTTTATAATGTTCCCTGTCAGCTTGTGTTACTACTGGTGGGTTATTTTTATGCTCTGGGTGAATTGTCCTAGTTTCTGACTGGTGTATAGTCGATAGATTAGGCCTTGTACCAGTTTGGGTAGGTTGAACTGTTTTAATATGTTTGGTGTAACTATGTGAGCTGGGTTTTCTGTAAGTTGAGGAAGTTTGTGGGCTAGTTATGGAATATGGTTCAGTGACTGAGCTAAGTGGAGAAAATCTATTAGATATGGAAGTCAGGTTACTACGTAGTGTGGTTTCAGGTAAATCTGGGTACTCTGTGAGATTAGTCGAGTCGAAAGATCTAGCTGCTTCAGCAAATGTTTGGGGTCTTCTTAGTGTGCCCTTAATTCTCTTATATGTTATAGGGTAAAAGAGGCTAGCTGTAAAGTAGTCCTCTTTCATTAGGCTCATTCTTTCCTTGATATGTTTTTGTCTTGTGTATTCAGGGCATACCTTTGAATTACTACTGTGTGTGCCAAAACAATGGACACACTTGCGCAGAAGTTCACAGCTTGTGGAGTGGTATTGTTCACCACAGTCTCTACAGAGTCTGTTATTGCGACAAGGGGAATTAGCTACATGATCATAGGCAAAACACCGGTAGCATTGCTTGACAGGAATTATGTAAGGTTCTAATTTTACTCTAACGTAGTTAAGTGTAATATACTCTGGCAGGATATCAGAATCAAAGGTGATCTTGACAAAGTGAGTAGTCTGAAGCTCTTGATTGACGCGTCGTTTTATGCGCATAACTTCAAGAATTGTAGTAATACATTCAGATTCAGTAAGGATCTCAGTTTCACTGATATCCGGTTCAATGTTAACTACACCATAGGTATATACCCTAATGGAAGGGACAAATACATTAAATTGAGTGAGTTGTTGTGATTGTATCAAGTTATTAGCGGATTGAAATGTTTTGCAAAAAATTGAAATGTTACGCCCAGATTTTTTTATGTAGTCAATGTCTTTGTGGTGGGTTTTTATTATCTTCCCTACTTGGAAAGGATTTAATTTACTTTTGTTCTTGTCCTGGACAATTACTTCAAAAGGCCCTTTATTTTCCTGTTTATATAGTCTTAGTTGATTCGGTTTTTTAGGATTAGGTGGGAGGAATTCTGTGTTTTGTGAAGTTAGGTCACTACTGTTTGATATTTCTATTTCAGAATGTAATTGTTCAAATTTACGTTTACCATTCGTTTGGGTTTCCATTTCCATGTCATTAGTTAGGGGCAAGATTGATTCCACTGCTTTTTGTATTTCATAATTCGTGATCATTGCGAGCACGTTGTCGGCCAGACCCGACGAAATGTCAGACCAGCCACAGCAAGTTAGTGTTAATAGTTAAATTATCAGAGTACAAAAGGTTATTTAACAGTTTAGGACACAAACAAAATTAACTACGATATCAAATATAGTAACCAAGGATTAGCAATAACAATTAACATATTATAGCCACCCAAACCAGTTAATCAGGACGAAATTTTAACTATGATGATCTTAAAACACTATAGAACACTTCAACTGCTGATCACTGCCGAAGTAAGAATGTCAAATAGTTTTACACTACGCAAATGAAAGTTATCGTTCTGAAAAACTCAATGTTGCAAAATGTCCTGCTGTATATCAGTTCGTAAGT
Source organism: Homalodisca vitripennis (assembly GCF_021130785.1). NCBI lineage: Eukaryota > Metazoa > Arthropoda > Insecta > Hemiptera > Cicadellidae > Homalodisca > Homalodisca vitripennis. The sequence goes on from NC_060214.1 coordinate 40,926,810, forward strand.
TTCATTGACATCTTGACGGTTGTAATATCCAATAATATGATATCAAATCCTATTACAAATAAAAGTTTTGAAAGCCAAAAGCATAACCTCCACAACACATTCGAGAAGTATCTTACACTGATTAACCAACTTGCCGTAAAAACACCAACCATACAGATTTAATGAATGTAAAGAAGTCATTTGACAGGTATTTTCTTTTCCGATCATATGTTAGTTTGGTTATTTAAACACATATGTGAAAGAAACAGCCAAATACAAAATAACTAGCTGTTACCCGCGGCTTTGCACGCAATCTTAGAACCAAAGTCCTTATATTACTTAGTAAAAGCAATTATAATGTAATATAATCAATTTTGTGACGGCTTAAAGCACTTTTTTTTTCTTGGCGGCATTATGTTATTTTCCAATAAAATTCGTCAAAAAAACTGCTCAAAGGAATTCTGTAAAAAAAAATGTTGAGAAAAACATTCTTCAAAGAATATTTACATGAGAAAACAAAAATACTTGCCTATTTTTTAAACCTTTTACTGATGGAAAATAACACTGTTCTTGGAAATTGTAAAAAAGATATCAAATCACGTTTATCAAAAATTTGACATTTGTGACACGTTGTAAATGTCAAAAAATGTTTGTTTACATAGAAACGTCAAAAATATTTATGTTTACTTAGTTACTGTCAAAAATAACAACAATTTTTTGTCGCATTATATATGTTTACAAAGAACAGCTGATTAAAAATTTGAAAAGACTCTTTCACTTAATAACATATGTTTGCTGCAATGCATTTCTTACGGGTATTTCTGTAACCAGTGGGGCGGAATCCTGAATCGGGAAAGGGATAAAAAGTATCCTATAACCTTCTACAGATCAAGACGAACAAATTAAAAAAAAATTAGGCGAATCCGTCCAGCCGTTTGTGAGTGATGCTGTTACACACGAACAGTTTCATTTTTATATATATAAGATTGAATCGTAAAAAGTAAGGGCTCTGTGGTGTAATGGTAGCAGATTCACCCGGCAAGTGAGAGATCCGGGTTCGAGTCCCGGCGGACCAAGTACTTTTTGTGATTCAATGTTTATTGAAATTAAATTAGGCTATTGCCTCTTATACAGATTTAATGAATGTAAACCAGTCATTTGACAGGTATTTGGTTTCCCAATCGTATGTTAGTTTGGTTATTTAAACACATGTGAAAGAAACAGCCAAATAAAAAATAAATGAATCGTAAAAAGTAAGGGCTCTGTGGTGTAATGGTACCACATTCACCCGGCAAGTGAGAGATTCGGGTTCGAGTCCCGGCGGAGCAAGTACTTTTTGTGATTCAATGTTTATTGAAATTAAATTAGGCTATTGCCTCTTATACAGATTATATATATATATATACATACAGAAATGTGTTTATGTATGATTTTTTTAAATGTATATTTTATATATATAGATATATACATTTATACATCTATGATATATATATATATATATATATATATATATATATCTATCTATATATATAATATATCTATCTATCTATCTATATATATATATATATATATATATATATATATATATATATATATATATATATAGATTGATTGGAGGAACGTAACCGCTATATGAAATTTGTTTACATTTATAATGTGAAAGCATAGAGTAATGCTTGGTAGTAACAGCACTTCTTAATTCATTCTCTTCTGTAACTGCAGTGAAGGTATTAAAATATAGAGGTTAGAAAATGAAAAGTTTGAGTTTTTAGATAATATTATGTACCGTATTATATATGAAAGACAAAAATATTACATGAATATTACTTAAATTTCTATACTGTTACATGTATATATATATACATATATATATATACATGTATATATACAGGGTGTATATTATGTCTGGAAACACCCAAATATATCCTTTAATAATTTAAATATAAATTTGAAACCTCTTACAATCGTGATAGAGATTGGGCATCTACTTTTTGGAACAATGTTTTGTTATGTCACACCAACGGGGGACGTCCTGCCGAGGGTATCGTGAATATTCTTAATGGAAGCCTATACCTTGTGATACATAATTTTAAAGGTAATAGCTTACTGAATTGAATGCCACAAACCGCATCTCAAAGGAATTATTCTATCAGAAAATAGAGCATTTTTAGTATTGAAAATTTACTGATGTTCAACAATGTAATTTTAACATGGTTCTTGCCACAAAATGTGTTACACTAATTTTTTAGCATTTTTTAAATGGTCAATTAAAATAAAATAAACAATTTATTTTTAAGCTGGTTTCATTAGTACAAATTTACCAGTTTTTATTACAATGAATAAAAACTTATGAGTCACTTTCTCTGATTACTTATGAATCTGTACTTGGTGTTTTCCAGTCAGCAGGAAGGTTTAAAGAGACAAAGGTCACTAGCCTATGAGAAACATTATTGTGTTATTAATCATCTGGTCTACAGGTTTCAGTTTGTTGAGTATGGAGCTTTCACTAGACAGGTCTAAGCTTGGGAATTACAAATGGACAAAGGTCATATCATTCCTGTCGGCAAATGGCAATGTTAACAGGCACAATTGCCGTTACTGGGCTAGTGAAAACCCACATTGGATTACTGAGTCCCATTCACAGCAACCACAAAAACTGAACGTATGGTGTGGAATTTTAGGTAACAAAATTGTTGGACCCTTTTTCATCAATGAAAATTTAAATGCCGAACTTTACTACAATATGCTCCAAAATGAAATAATCCCCAGCTATTCAAATTGCATCAGGAGAATACTTTGATAATGTATGGTTTCAGCAGGATGGTGCTCCACCCCATTATGGGAGACAGGTAAGAGAGTATTTGGATTTAAGGTTTCCTCATAAATGGATTGGCCGAAGAGGAGAAATCGAATGGCCTCCAAGATCTCCGGATTTGTCACCAATCGATTATTTCCTATGGGGTCATTTAAAATCCAATGTTTATAGAAGAAAGCCTCATAATTTGGAAGACCTAAGAAACAGGATTATAGAGGAGATTGCTTTGATAACTGAAGAAATGTTAGGCAACTCTGTCGAATCATTTTACACAAGATTGGCTCATTGTCAAACCGTAGAAGGAACACAGTTCGAACAATTGCTTTGACACCAAATGCAGGTAAAACGTTTGTTGTAAGACTTTTCTAACAGCATACATTATTTTTTATTTGTAATAAGAAATCAATAACATAAGTATTTCCATAATTGTACTGTAATAAAAACTGGCAAATTTGTGCTAATAGAACCAGCTTAAAATGAAATTTTTGTTTTATTTAATTTAACATTTAAAAAAATGCTAAAAAAATTAGTGTAACACATTTTGTGGCAAGAACCATGTTAAAATTACATTGTTGAACATCAGTAAATTTTCAATACTAAAAATGCTCTATTTTCTGATAGAATAATTCCTTTGAGATGCGGTTTGTGGCATTCAATTCAGTAAGCTATTACCTTTAAAATTATGTATCACAAGGTATAGGCTTCCATTAAGAATATTCACGATACCCTCGGCAGGACGTCCCCCCGTTGGTGTGACATAACAAAACATTGTTCCAAAAAGTAGATGCCCAATCTCTATCACGATTGTAAGAGGTTTCAAATTTATATTTAAATTATTAAAGGATATATTTGGGTGTTTCCAGACATAATATACACCGTATATATATATATATATATTGTATATATTTGTATACATGTGGAACGTTTATGTATACATATTTTCTTGATCAGGAAACGAGACAAAATCAACTATGAAACAAATAATTCCTAGATCAAAATACATTAAAATGACCAGAAAATATACACTTTTTTGACCTATTTTCTTAATCGTGGCAACTAGGCAAACTTAATATACATTATTTCAAAAGTAGTTAGATATACATTGAAGTGATTTTAGCACCAATGTATGCGTATTGAAGAGTAAGGCAGAGCGGGAAATTGGATATTTCATTTTAACCCTTTTAACCGAAATGGAATACAAGCGCAGATGTCACTTTTTAACTGTAGTCCAAAGTTCGTATGTAGTCCTATACGTAAGTTCGTATGTACATATACCCATAAATTTGGCTAAAGGATTTTGTTGAAAAAACTTCTTTAAGAGTAAGAATAACTAATCTTTGATTTGATACCTTTAACATAAATTCTGAGAGACTATTATCTGCATATGCAGTTTAATAAACCAAAATAACTTCGAAATTTCCTCATCAAAATATGAACTATTCATATATAACTTAATCGAAATATAATTCATTTACAGAATGTTATTATGGTACATAATTTATTTTTAAAACGTAGACAACAGATGGTTTGAGTAAAAGATTATCCTCTTTTATAAATAATATTTGTTGAGACTTAAACATATACTACAAAACAGCGGGTGAAAAATTTAATGTTTATGATATCCATTTGTTATTTATATTATTTCTCTTAACCTCAAACACTGAAATACTTTATTACAAAAATATCATAGGATTCCATCATAGTAGGCCTATTAGCTATATTACAACTGTCATAATGCAAGTATTGAGATTTGTTTAAATTACTGATACTAATGTGTCTTTTATTTTTAATTTTCAATAACTACATAAATATGCATAAAACTTATAAACTTAGTTAACTATATAAAAATTAGATATTTATTGTATTTTATTTTTTTATTTTATTTATAAACAGTTGTTTTACATAGTCTTGGCCTCACCAAGTTCAACAAAACTTGTCGGTGAGGTCCACTTGAAAAAGTATATAGAATACATTGATACAAATATTCAAATTTTAACTTTCTTTTAATTTACTAAACTATAAACTCAAATTCGGCGGTTTAGGGCAGGCACTAGCTTAGATATCTTGGTATGTGTGGCAAATTCATTGATCAAAACAGTACATTTAACCCTCCAACTGTTGTTCATCAAAATTTTGTTGGACACAACCCATTGTGGATTGTGTTCGTCAAAATTTTGATGAACAAACATTCCCTTGCATAATCACTCTTTACAGTATATTATGGCAACGTATCGATTCGATTCATGCACCATTGGATTCGGGAAAAAAAGCCTAAGGAATACTATAGTTTTATTCCTCTTTGTATTGTAGTTGCAACGTACCAAGTTCGTAGTAGTTTGGAACGTAAAAGAAGATGATGCAATTCATTGTGACCGCCATGTTGTCGATGCCGTCTGAGTTGTTGATGTGACGAGTCGTGTTTATTAGTAAGTTTTAGTAGGTTTATTTGTGTTTTAGTGTTGTGTTTAGTGTTTGGTGAATTGTTAAATATTGCAGTAGTGCAAATAAATATATTTTAGAATAAATAAATTTCTCGAAAATTTTTCGCAAGTTTTGTGTAACGACAAAATGAAACTTTTTTCGACTCTTCAAAAAAAAGTTATGGAATTTATTTTACTACTGCTGTATAGTTTACTTCATTCTGAGTAATAAAATATGCAATATAACATGTATTGAAGTAAAACTGTATTAGTACAACTTTTATTAGCAAACTCTTACATATACACCCTATTTTCACAATTTATGCGCATCGCTGCTTTTTGTTATATAGTGTTATTATAGTTTCATAAATTTGTATAATGCTTATGTGTTTCTGAAACTAGAATAAATTTGACACAAAATGGCTATCTCACTTTTATAGTTTTCTTACTATAACTTGGTTTGCTAGGTATGGTCCCCCCAAATTAAAAAAAAAGAAATGTAAATTTTGAATTTCATGGAAAAAAATGTTTAGTAAACATTTTTTAAGGCCAAATTTAAATACTAATATTATTATATGTTCAATTCTGAACACAAAAATATATACTTCTATATATATTACTTTTAATTTATATTTTTAATAAATTTTTTTAAAAACCCTTGCACGAGGCTCGAAAACATGCCGCCACTACAGGAAAAAATGACCGCCAGTTGGAGGGTTAAAAAAATAAAACTTAATAGTAATAGTTAAAATTAAAAGCATATTTGAGTCCTATAAATCCCAATTCATTTTTCCCTCAGCAACGACGAATGGCAACCCTGTCATCAGGAAATCTGACAACGCCGGCTACCGGAATTCCCAAATCTCCTTATCTCTAAACAAATAAGCAAATAAAACGTGCCCTCAGTCAAATTCCAATACGTTTCTAGAGTGGACAGTGCGGTACTCTATTGAGCGCTACTCGCTTTAACATGACTGAGGAGGTACGGGAACTCCGGCGCGCGGTACTGTGTGTGTGCTCCCCTTGCAGTGTTCACGGTGTCGGTGTTTGTGTGCGTTAGTTATAGTGTATGTCAGTGCTTGTGTGTTTAAATTATCCAATTAGGTTAAATATGTGTGTGCGCAACACCGTGTTGTGATACTCCCCGCGAGGCTTATAGCCATTCATCGCCACTAATAACGGAGAGAGAAACAGAAACCACAAATAACATTCTTAAAAAACTAATAACAATATGAAAACTAACATGTAATTCAATTATCTTTAAAGCTAGAGTATCAACGGTACAACAATAATATAGTATAGTGTAACACCAAGCATAAAATACAGATAAACCACCAATTAACGATTTACAATCAATATTTAACATATAAATTACAATGTCCGAATAACTTATTTACTTCTAAAACTGTGCCATCAAAGCTTTAAATATCAGTGATTAACATTATGATATAATTCAAATAGCCAACAATACAATCTATAAATTGCTAGGCTTCGACTACCGCACTGCCCCACTTCATGATCTGCAACTTCAGTTGAACTTGATGCCACTTCACACAAGACGAATAATCAATGACCTACTGTTCCTGAGGAAGCTGATTAACTCGAACATTGATGCCCCTGATCTACTTGTCAAGCTGGACTTCCGCACTTCTCGACACCTGCGCCACACCCATCTTTTCGCTAGACGTCAGTATTCGACCCAGTACTTGTTCCACAGCACTTTTCTTCGCCTCCAGCTGCTGGCCAACAGCATGCCGGACGACATTGATCTGTTTTGTACAAGTGAGGAGGCCTTCAAAAAGAAGTTGTTGGACTGGAAGGCACTGCATTGAACCTGTATTCGGCAATCAAAACTGTAGTTATTAGTATAACATATGGTGCATGTTCATTAGTTTTTTCCTAATTCTATTTACTTATCATGATCCTCAATATTTATTATAAATTATTGTTATTTATTATTGTTATTTATTTGTTATAGTTGTTAAAATTTATTACGAATCTATAGATTCTATTTTGTTACTCTAATACTGTTAATATTTATTACAATTATGTAGATTTTATTTACCTTTACTAGTATAGTTATATTTATTGTAAATCATATAGCTTTATTTATTGTTATTGTTGCATAGTGTTAGCTGTATTGTTCCCTGCATGTTTGGCTTGGTGCTTAAGCTAGGGCTTAAGCACCAATTAGTTTCAAAGTCCAGTTGCATGTTTGGCTTGTCCCTTCTCATACCTTAAGTTTTTTTTTTTTAAATTTGAAATTCCGTTGCATGTTTGGCTTGGCCCTTTGTGTGTGTATAAGTATTAGTCATCTTGAGAAACCTTGTAAAACTGTAACACGTTGTAAATTGGTCTTTTGACCGTTGGAATTTAAATAAATAAATAGCTAACGAGTAACAATAAATTATCAGAGAAAATAACAATGTTACAATTAATGTAACAATCCATTTAACTGCAGTCCCACGATACGCAGTGTTCAGTGTTCAGTGTTGTTCAGTGCGCCAGAGTGATGTCCACTGTGTATATATGTATAGGGTATATATCCAATGTGTGTCAGTGAACCAGTATTTCACAGTGATCCAAAGCAGTTTGTGGGTGTTTCATCACTATTACACTATTACGCTATTGTGGTTTTCTTTCTCAGGTAAATCTCAGTTTAATTACATTTCTAAGTCTATAATTAACAATATACACATATATGACTATAAACATTGTTTCCCAGATATTTTAATTGCTTCTGAGATCGTGGGAGCTTTTCAATCAAATACACGAAATTATATATAGAAATTGTGGGCAAAGCCAGGTATATGTGCTAGTAAAATAATAATTTCACAAGACAAACTTTTCATTTAATTTTATGGTCCTCAACTATATAATAACTCATGAAAACTTAAACAGAAAGGATTTCCACTTATTATAATAATTTTTAATAAGCAAATGTTTTTAAACAAAAAAGGAATTTGGATTAAATTCTTTTAAGGAAGCTCGTAACTTCTTAAATACTAGGAAGTCATGTTTTATCCTGCAAATAGCGATTGAGTGTTGACCTAAAATCAAATATAAAAATTGAATTCTCTCTTATATAAGGTCCTGAAGATTCTTTTCTTGTGCCTTGTAAAAAGATTTCCTGAGGTTTTTAATCGGGAATAAATGCTACTATTACTACCAAATACGCTCTTAGCAGCATTTATACCTAAAACATATATTTGCTTAAAATTGCTTGTGGAAGTATAAAATATAACGTTACCCCAAATCTAAATCTGTTGCACCACATGACTAATTTAGAGTACCATTTTTAGTGACTCGCAAAGAAACATTATTTCAAAAGTAATTTTAAAATATTAAAATTTCTTATTTGTTGAATTAATATTTATTTTTCGAAATTTGCTTTTCATTTCATTTTTAAAAACTTACGAATTTTTAGGTAATATTGTAAATTTATAATAAATATACTCAGTAATGCAAGTAGTTAACAACATGTTTAGTAACACTTCAATGAAAAAATCGAGAGATGAAAGGCGAGGTACAAAACATAACTCCATATTTCATAACTTAACGTAACACATCTATAACTGTTTAGCAACATTTACGTGGGCTTTTGCGTATTTCGCACTCCACCAACGACTTTATCGCAGCACTGTTAGAGCGTTTATAAGTGTCATGCAATTTATAGAACTATACCATTTTTAAGATTTGGTATGGAAAAAGTAATGTTTAGATGAGTTCATCCAACGAAAAATAAACCTAATGTAAAGTTTGCTTGGGTTCACTGTTGGAAAACAATAATTAATCGGAATATATATTTATTTACATAAATGCATGCGATGCTATGAGTATTAATAACTACTATATTAATAAATATTCTTATTGTTATTAATAAATTCATAAGAATCAATATAGCCTACAATAAATGGGCTTTTCTGCTAGTAGAATATAATATTAAGAAATGCCGATTTATTTATCCCCATTTCATCACATTTCAACATATGTAAAAATTAAACTTAGTTAGAAACATTAATATTACCATCGTAAGTTACTGAGACGGTTTATATTTGTTTCCCTTTTGTGCAAACCTTAAGGTAATAATATATATTGCATTGGCTGAGAGGACGCATAGGGAAATAACGTATGTGAAGTACTTTGCCCCGTGATCGCCTTCTTCTAGTAACAATGAAAATTGCAAATAAAGATATAAAATACTTTTGAAACAGTAAGTCAATTAAATTAAATTTTCATAACCAAACTTTCACAAATAATTACAATTGGACCAATAATCTTGGGGACATAATGTTTATCATATGTTATGGTCATATTAATGTTGAACCATCATTGTTATGGTCAATGATAAAGGCTAAGTGCAGGTGATAACAAGGTCGTCAGTTCATGTTGTATCACTAAGCACATTGGCTAAGTGCAAGTGATAACAAGGTCGTCAGTTCATGTTGTAACACTAAGCACATTTGAGTTCTAATTGACAATTACCAACAAATACAAAGTATGAGTTTTTATCCATTATAACACATTTGAGATGTGATTTGCCTCATAACAGTGTTAAGGTAGTAAAACTAATTTGAGAAAAACAGCGTTACGAAACCTTTTCAAGCAGCCGGAAGAACTATGCTATATAAAACAAACATGTCAATGGTGTAGTTGTTAGTGTACTTTGAACTGTAAAAAAATTTACTTTTAGAAAATTTTAAACATTATATTTAAAAACAAATTTACTCTTAAACTTTTCTTATAAATTAAAACATTGTTATAAAACCCGTCTTCCTTGTGTTTTGAGAAAAGTTGGCTTCTATGGTATATATTTCCTTGATGGCAAACAAGGCAAAATCAACTACGGAACAAAAAATATTAAGAACAAAGTAAATTAAAATTTCCATAAATATGCACTTTTTGATGTAATTTATTGATCGTGGCAAAAAGGAAAAAAAACAATATTGGCAGCGGATGTATAATTAACTCGAACCAGCAGTGATCTTACATGAAAAACGCCTACTAAATTGCGTGCGTAACTGTGAATAGAATATAAAAGCAATATAAAGACACTAAATGCAATTTTTGAATTTACATTAAATTTATGAAGAACACTGCGTCCATATTTAACTCCATCGTATCTTATCATTAATGCTTTCACTACAAAAGCTAAGAACATCAACATTGGTGTTTTTTTACCAATGTCCATAAAATAGTTCTAGTGTTACTGAAATTATTGGAACTATTCAATAAAACACATGTAATGTTAAATGCGATGCAGAGCAATTTAGAGGAATTGGCCGTGAAACCGCGGGTAAGGACTAGTTCTAATAAAATTGCAAGTTTTGTTCTTTAACTACCCGAAATAAGTCTAATTAAGCAGTCACTATTTTACCCAAACAACCGGGTCTTTCTCATTCATTCTGCGTTGAAATTAGCTTCTCTATATGTATCTGGGCCCAAGGACAGCTGCTCCTATAATAACGCTTCCTCAACTCGCGGGAGACGAAGGACATGAATTTCACTGGTTTTATCACAGGCGTAGATAACGAAGAAGAGGCCTCTAATAGCTTAAGAATCAACTACTTTCCATCCTTCCCCTTACACCTCCTCCTGGGTCATGGAAACTACACTATAATAGTGGTATTCCAATTCCAGTTGGCTACTGCAAAATTATTTCGAGACACCAAGTTTTTAGCAGGTCTTCTTTTAGACCTTACATCTTAGAACAGTACTGGTCACCAAATCTCTTTATATCAACACTCAACTCATACGCAAAAATCATTGTGTCCACTCAAATCCATGATCCCCGCGGCTTTCTCTCACCCATGACTATGCACATAAAATTGTATGTATATGGATATTACTATTACTTTTAGTAAATGACTGTACAAATAAAATTGTTTTTATAACTCAGTAAAATAAGGCAAAATAAGGATGCAACCTCGGAATGAAAGATAAGGTAAAAATTTGCATACGTCTTTATTTTGATGGTATAAAACTTACCTCAAAAGTCTCATATAATCACGTGTACGCGACTTATGATATTTAAGGTCAAACTTCACGAAAATCAGTTTTTTGCAAATATATCGTTTCCCTTACGCTAAATGACTTTGAAGGTGGTTAGAGAAATTGTAGAACGAAAAATTCTCTTCAACTTTTGTCTGAAGTAATTTTATGTACGTTCAATCCTTTTTGAGATACAGCGCAAAGAGTAGGGGACCGCTTACCTGTATATACGATAATGCGAGGTCAGCCAAGTAGAATACAATAAATAAATGAGTTATATTGTTAATTATTCACTTAATATTATTATTATTACCTAATAATATTATTCTTATTATTATTCAATTTTTATTATTATTTATTATTTAATATACCATATTTATAGATATTAATTATAAATTATATATTCTCTAAATAATACTTATTTTATTTTTACCAAACATACAATGTTAAAAGAAATAAGTTTCGTCCATATTACTATATTACTATGAATATCATATCTCGAAATACAAACCTCTTGTTCGACATTTGCTGTTTCTGCGAGCTGTAGCAGATGCTCCATTGTTATATATGAGCGGTTTTTTTACTTTATACACACCGTAACGAATGAGTTTGGAATTTCTATGTATAAGTACAGTAGTGGTGGTGAGATAGTTTACTTGATGATGGGAATGGTAGGGTATTTCTCTGTGTAAGTATTTCTATACCGATAAAAATATATTTTATCCGTTAGTTGAAAACGACATCTTAGCATTAACAGACGTACGATTTTGAGTGTATATTTTAATTGAAATGGCTGATTGTTGTTTTATTTGTAATACATTATTATCAGAAAGTGCTTCTGTGAGTGTTGTGCTTGGCTTACAAACATTAAAAACTGCAAGTATTGACAGAAATGACGGTCATATAAATTATTTAAATACTTTGACTTCTGTGAAGGTGCATGTTGATTGTCTAATATGGTATATAAGTAAAAATTCAATTGCTGCATCGAAGCGACGTGCAGAAGACGATGAAACTCCAACTGCAAAAAGTCCAGCTCGTAAAAAACGAGAAGAGGTATTTGATTTTAAAACATCTTGCTTGTTTTGTGGTCAAGTAGCTGATGAAGTCGCAGAAAAAAAAGAAAAGTATAAACGAACCATCAGTAAAGTAAGTACTGTTGATTTTAAAAATAACGTTTTGACGAAAGCTGAAGAAAGAGGCGACTTGTTAGGAAAATTAGTCAAAAATCGTATACTTTTTGAACATGACTTGGTAGCCGATGCTAAATATCATGCTATTTGCTACTCTAATTTTTTAAATCGAATACCTACTGATAAAAAGCATCACAAAGATGATAACATCACACAGGCCATGAAAGAGATTTTTTTTATATAGAAAATAATAATGATTTACAAATTACATTAAAAGAGTTAAAAGATATTCCTACCGAGTACGTACCGGTTGATAAGACTATCATTTCTAAATTGAGGGAAAAGTATTTGACTGATATAATAATTGCAACTAAGGTAGGGTCATTCACTATTATATCTTTTCGTGACACAGAGTCAAATATTTTATCTAAAGCTTGGTACGAGAGTAAAAAAAAGCTCACCCGAAGAAGAACGATTACGAATAGTAGAAACTGCTGCGGCGGCGATTAATTATTAGAGAAGATATTCGATCATCTGTAGTTGAAACAAAGTCTTATCCACCTCCAAATAATTGATTATTGATTATTATTAATAAATAAATATATAATTAAAATTTATTTGAAATATTTCTTTTAATATTGTATGTTTGGTAAAAATAAAATAAGTATTATTTAGAGAATATAATATAAGTTATAATTAATATCTATAATAATATGGTATATTAAATAATAAATAATAATAATTCAATAATAATAATAACAATAATAATAGTATTAAGTAATAATAATAATATTAAGTGAATAATTAACAATGTATTTCAATTTATTTATTGTATTCTACTGGCTGACCTCGCATTATCGTATATACAGTTAAGCGGTCCCCTACTCTTTGCGCTGTATCTCAAAAAGGGTTGAACGTACATAAAATTACTACAGACAAAAGTTGAAGAGAATGTTTCGTTCTACAATTTCTCTAACCACCTTCAAAGTCATTTAGCGTAAGGGAAACGATATATTTGCAAAAAACTGATTTTCGTGAAGTTTGACCTTAAATATCTTAAGTCGCGTACACGTGATTATATGAGACTTTTGCGGTAAGTTTTATACCATCAAAATAAAGACGTATGCAAATTTTTAGCTTATTATCTTTCATTCCGAGGTTGCATCCTTATTTTACCGGACTATCATAGGATACTAGAAAAGTAAAGCGTGGTTCAGGTACTTAAAATTATTACAGTTCAGTCCTGTAAGAATTGGAAGACATGTGGAAAAACATTATACTATTCTAGAAATAGCAATTCTAAATCGAAGATGCATTAATTTAATAGTACCTCCTATACGATTGCTTTACACTTTTTAATGGCAACTGATTATGCCAGGTTGAAGGAACTTCTACAGGTTGGAATATTTTAAATGTTAGGATTTTTCAGAAATCAAGCCCCAAAGTTAAAGAGTTCTCATACTCTAAAAACTTGTAGAAACTGAAAGCTGCCAGAGGTTGAGTGCTTTGAAAAATTTACCGAAATCAAAATATGATGGCAGAGATGAAGACCTCATAGAAGACGGGAACTTCCTAAGGCTAGGAGTTCTCAGTGGGCAGAAAGGAGCTGGCACAAACTGGATGATATCTTCTAGAAGTTGGAATTAAGGAACCAGATACATGTGTTTCTGGACAGAAGTTGAGATCAATAGCTCTCGGAGACCTAATGAACTCATACAAATTATCTTAAACTACTCAGGTTTTTAAAGTCTTGGCGGATCAACAGCTGGCTGATCCTGGCCAAACGTTTCCAGAGGCTAGGTTGGCCAAGAGATATACATCAAGGGCTTTTCAAAAAATATGTGGTTCATTGAAAAACAGTTTCAAAATTCCAAGTCTAATATGTATTACCTAACTTAAACTTATAGCTGCTGATTCAAAACATCTTGTTTCTGTTAACATATCTAAAACTACAAAAATAAACTTAAATTTATAAAATTTTTATGACATATGAGTTAGCCACTATTTATATCATATCACTCTACACCATATATATAGTACTATGTTGTTCGGTATTAACAGTGAGGTTTCAGTTGGAAGCATTGCCGAGTAATGTGACCATCATGATGCCTCCTCCTCATTTGTTTATACAGATGTCCGAGTGCCAGTGCCCCGTCTGTATTTTGTAGTGAGGAAGGCTGCAAGGGGGCGACTGATCAGAGTCTCTTTCAAGTCGGTGGTGGAGTTAACCATTGGTGATACTTGTAAATACCGACAGACAACTGGAAGTGGAAGAGTAATAGTCACTGATATTGTTTTGTTGTTTGGATTTTGGATCCTTAGAGCTCAAATTTGGAGTTATTTAAATGCATATCATAATAGGAAAACAAATACAAGAACTAGGATTGTTTAATTCATGTGCTTACTTGGCTGGATTATTAATGGATTATTTATTTCCTAGCTATTCATGCTATTGAATTTTGGGGACGTTTACTAAAATTTAAGTTTTTAGACCCCTAAGAGAATTGTTCGCATTGTGTCCGAAGCTGGTCATCGTGCTTACTGTAAGCCTTTTCTGGTAACTGATTCTTCGAAAAAGAAAATCTGTTTCTGGTTCCAAGTATCTACACAATGCATTAACCGAAACTTCCTCAATAGAATTTTATTGATGGAATGTCGGAAAGATTTTGTGATCGAATATGCTGTAGAGACAGGACTTTAATTACAGTTAAATACGAAACTTATCGATGTAATTTATCATAACAGGCAGAGTGGGCTAAATTTAAAAGGAAAAGACTATTCTGGGCCGACGCGATTCCGCTCTGGAGTGCTGGCAAGGCGTTGACAACCGTTGGCTACAGAACAGTCTGTTGTCCAACCCGATAGCCGAGCCGGAGCGCTAACTGTACAATTACAAGGCGGAATTCGGCGTGCCAGGAGATAGAATCGCAGAAGACATAATCCGTCTAGGCCGAAGGAGAAAAGGATGTAATTAATATCCATTAAAACATAACACACATTTGACTAACTCTATCAGCCAAAAAACGACCCATGCAAAATGTATTTTTATACGAATTGTCAATTCATTACTGATACATTAGTATGCTCTATTTGTATGTAGGTGATGTTTTATAACCTCAAAACCTAAATTTAACTTTAACTAACGTTAGTAATTAATTTTGTTCAATTCAATGATTTATTTTGTAGCTAATAACATACCTAATTTATTAATGATTTGATATTAAAATAATTACATTATTCAGTATTGGGGTATAATTTATGAGGTCTGTGCCCAACAAATAAAAGTTGTTTATTTTTATTTGAGATTTGAGATACAGTAATGGTTTTAATAATATACACAATTATTATTATATTATATTAATTATTACAATACAGCTGTATACAGCAACAAGAAGTCGACTCGTCACCACGCACAAGCCTCTGTGACCCATGTGGGACTAATTTCTTGTAAATAAAGTGTACTATGTTTGTAAGTTCTGAAATTAATTTGATTTTGATTTTATTTGTCAATATTTTTGTAATTTAGAAGCGATTATTGATTCATAATCTCTTTTTGGAATAATTCTCTTCTTAAATGTAACATTAATTTGTTCAAGGTCTTTGCTTCGTTAAAGAAGGGTTTTCATTTCTCATTTTTCGTGTGGTTTTAATAATGCAATATTTTTTTACTGGAGTCAATCGAAAAGTGTGAAACATTTGAAAACGACATATTATAAAGATCCTTTGGTAGACAATGTGCACCGTTTTATGTACCTGCCTGTTTGTTTACCACCGCGTCACTTTGTCGCCCAGACCGTGAAATTATCACCCCTTTGTATTATTTGCGTAACTGTTGCAGTTCTCAGTTTAAAGGCGCATCCCATAATTAAAAAACTATACTAAAACGTATAAAACGAATTATTAAAAAGCACTCGTTCTCCAAATCTACACAGTTTTTCTTACTGAATATTTGCATAAAGGTGACCTATTGTACAATAAAACAAAATCCCATATAGTAAGATGTCGACCGTAGAGGACCTATCGTCTAAATTAAATGCACGTTGACGTGCCACGTTTAAAAATCACTGAGATCAATCTAAACAAACGCCTACAATGAAAACTTGCACACAGATGCTCTGGAAGCTATATTTTAATATAAAACATGCGGGGAGGTCGACCGTCAGAAGACCTATCGTCTAAATTAAATAAACTTTAGACATGCGTTCATACTTAAAAATAAATCATAAAACAAATCCAAACAAATGACCGCAATGAAAATTTTCATAAAGATACTGTGAAAACTATATTTTACTATAACAATGCCAAACAGGAGGTGTCGACCGTCAGAGGACTTATCGTCAAAATTAAATGCAAGATAGATGTGCGTTCACGGTTAAAAATCACTCCTGAGACAAATCCAATGAAATGCCCGCAATGAAATTTTGCACACAGATGCTCTGAAAGCTATATTGTGAGGGTTGATATAAAACGCCAAACAAGCACTTTCATACGAGCATATATTTGGATTTGTCTCGGGAGGGGTACTTTTAATTGTGAAAGCACGTCTAATGTGAATTTAATTTAGACTATAGGTTCTCTACGATTGACATCTTATATTTGGGATTTGGTTTGATTATGCAACTAACATGACACCTTTGTGCAAATTTTCAATAAGAAAAGCGGTGTAAATTTGGATAACGAGCGCTTTTTAATAGTTAGTTTAATACATTTTAGTCTAGTGTTTTAATGATTGGAAGCGCCTTCAAACTTAGAACTGAAACTTTTACGCATATAATACAACGGGCGATATCTTCACAGTTGGACGATAAAGTGACGACAACTTCACGGTGGTGTTTGTATCTGTCACAAATTCGTCACAAACACCGTCTAGTTTACGTGTAGCATAAACATGGTGGGTAAACCACTAGAGGACACGTAGTCATTGGAGATGGTTACTTACATGTTTGTGATGTAATAGTAGAAATCATTGACGTCAGTTAATTACTTTGTTTCATCAATATTCAATATTCAACGGTCACAAAAGTTCCAGCTAAAAGAGGAAAAACATCTCATAAATATGAGATGACCTATTACTAACTATTGGTTCATGTATTTATGTGGTCTAAAACTACATAAGTAATTAATTAACCATGGCGTCTCGTACTAATTAAATGTAAAAGAAAATTTCAAATACAACCTTTTTCAAAGTAGGAAACTGATGGTTGGTGCTTACTTAAAAGATACATAATAAAAACACAATTACACAAAATACACAATAAACTTATGCTATCGATAAATTATGGTAGGTACTAAGACACTGGTGGGATTTCAACAATTTTGGTTAATACATGTTTGACACGTACACAGGACCCCGCTGAAAAGCTTTGGTCTTAGTGGAGCCAAAATTATTGTATGATTTACGGAAAAAACAATTTAATGTAATAATCAACTTCCATGCACCATACCTTTGTAGTTTTGAATTTTTTTTTTAATTCAATATTACAAATTTATATTATAATCTGAATGTACTAAATATATTAAATGTCCAGGTCTTTGAGGATTTAGTTTAAAGTCTGTGAAACAAACTGATCAAATTAACATACAAACATCTAAGCAAGTTGCTAAATTCGTTACCAAAAGGAATTGCTATTTATTATTAATTTAATATCAGATATCATAGCCTAGAACTATAAGTGTGTAAGTGTTGTTCTAAAACCACCATTTTTTATATTCTGAAAAGGAACTGTAATGTTATTTCCATCAGGAAGAACTGAATTCAACACTTGATTACTCATTCATATATAGCCTACATCTTGTACCTAAGTTTTCCAAAAACAAATCTTCCTAACATGCCTTGCCAAAAATGTATGTACATTGTGTAAATATTTATGTTTTGAAAATAAAAGTACCGCATAATTTTAGCGGCATACGAACCACAATTCTAGAGAATATAAGCTCAAATATTCAAGCAATATTAATTTTATTGACACTATTAGTAATACGGTTTTAACTTTGATAGAGAACTAACTGGAATAATTACTTATATATTTTACCAGTAAAAGCATCTCACAGTTTATATGCCACGCTCAATTAACCCCTAATTAAATCAGGCGGTTACACCTTGGTTCATTAATAAAGTTACAACGGTTAGGTGCAACTTTAGTAATTGCGTAATAATTTGATATTACGCAACATCGGCTTTACCTTTGTGCACATCATGCTGCAAGCAATAGTTTAATAACGATGCAAGTAAATTAGATTATTAATTTCAACCGGAGTTTATACAATAATGCTAGTAAATTTATTATAACAATTGTGTGGCCTGAGGAATTTATATGGATTGATTATAAAGTATATTATACCAAGTGGTAAAAAATAAACAAAAAATACATTGATTACATTTTGAATGTTTATCATCTCAAACTTAATAAATAGAGAAGAAAAAAAAACTTAATAAAACACTCACAGGTGAGTAAATATACCACATGTTCTTCCTGGGAGCCCAATCCACAAGGTGTATCCCAAGGGTCAGTATTAAACTAAATTTGTTTTTATTGCATACCAGATACTCCCATATGCTTCAAATTTTACAGCGCTTAAATTTGACTATGTGTTGGATCTTACTTTAAATGCATTCATTTGCAAAGGAAAACAAATTGTCATGATGGTACATTTCCAATCTACATATCGCACTGCGTTTGACCTTCGCCGTAGGGTAGGTATAGGCTACCCGTATACATTATGTTTTCCCTTAACAGTTAAAAAGCCATATGGGAAATGTTCTGTGGATGTAATCACGTATAGTTGAATGTAGATCAAAGTTTTTTTTATTACAGGAAAAATATATCGTAATACAAATTGTTCTAAATAACAGAATATTACTTGCCAGTATTTCTGAAATAACCGTTTGAGTAAGAGACTTGTTCCCTAGCTGAAAAGACGAATAGAAGTGTAAATTAAAGTTTAGAAAAAGCCGTAGGTACAAAGAGTAAGGATAAATATTTTAAATGGAACACTAGATATTTCTCCTAGTAATGGAGTATCAGCTTTCGACTGAAGATAAGAAGGTGTAACTGAAGGAGGGTCTTGGCACATCAAGATCTCACCAGGGACCAAGAATCTGTCATGACACTATGCAGTGGCATCCAAGGCGGATTGGCTCTCTCTGGACTATTTTTAACCTTACAGCTTGTTTCTATATGATTGATTGTAAATTTATCAATGGCAAACTTCTACAATGGGTTTGCTGGAAATGAGCGAAACTTAAATAACCTTGCATGGATTGTCATACTTGTCACTATTTTGTGTCCCTTTTGGTGATAAAAAAATTACCTTAAGAATTCTCTCAAAAATCACACTGAAAAGTTAAGGTTTCCTTTTTCCATTTTTCCGTTAACTCTGACCACTCTTCAAATATTGCAGATAAGCCAGGATAACCAAACAAGCAAATAAATTATAACAGTGCTGCATTTAAAGTAAGATCCAACACATAGTCAGATTAAGTGCTTTAGAATCAGAAGTATATGGGAGTATCTGGTATGTCATAAAAACAAAACTGGTTTAATACTGATCATTGGGATATACCTCGTGGATTGGCCACCCAAGGAGAACAGGTAGTATATTTAATAAATTATAACCAAATTTCTTAAAGCTGCTAGATTTTGACATTTTATATAATATCCATCATATAACATAAAGCTAACTTTAATTAAAGTTCCTTATATTATATTTAGTGAGATTTAAAACTTCATATACAGGGTGTAAAAAAGGTCCCGCACAGCCTTGAACTCCCGAACTATTGCAGGTAATGCAATAAAACTTGGTTCATTATTACTGCACCTATAAATGTAATTTTTGAAGTAACTACCATATTTTTGTCATGTCAGGGGAATGGCCCTTAAGGAGTCAGAAGGAAATCTTAAATGAGAGCATAGGTCGAGAAGTACGTCATATTAAGTGCTTTAATTAGTTCAGTACAATGCCACAAATCCGATCTCAAAGGGTTCACCCTTATATAAAAATATGCTTAAATGTCGTAGGTGGAGCTTATATTGGTTACTATTAACTTAATTACATTAAAACATGAAACCAATATTTAATACTTTTATTTTTGTGAAGCCTGCTATCGCAAGGCCTCACAAAAATAAAGGTATTAAATATTGGTTTTATGTTTTAATGTAATTAAGTTAAAAATAAGCTTGTTTAATGTTTGAAACATTTACAATGAAGGCTAGGTCCTTTTCTGGATGGTTTAATATTCTTGTCGTAGCTCAAATTGTGAAAGGTAACCATAGTAAATGAATACTGGACTTATAAATAGTTTTTTAGGTAGTTAATAACTCTTCACAACCAATGGAGAATGCTTGACAATGAGTTCGACAAAACAATTTAATATAAGCATAGCCCAAGATGTATATTGGTTAAAAGTGATAACTATTTCTATTATGAAAACTGATACCAGGTTCTTTCCTTTAGCAATCATCTCTGATAAACAACCCCTTTATAACGACGTACATTTTAAGCTAAGCGTAGGGTAAAAGCTCCTTGTAGACTATTCTATGAGAGGGTATCAAAAGGGTTGAAGCAACAAAAAGTTTTTTCTCAGATCATATATTTTTTAATTGACCCACTTAAAACCGATCCCCAGATACACAAATAATAGTTATGTTACCGTCAGTAATTAGATAAAGGGACTGAAATTCGCCAATGTCAATCAAATCATCGCGCGTCGGTCCGTATTTGGTTAGATGAAGCTCAAGCTCGTTAGTTTTAATACCTTCATTACAATACGTGAGACGTACCGAGTTTGAGACAGTAGGCACTATGTTAACTTAATTCCTTTTTTGCAATCATCGGATTTGCCCCTAAACAATAGCTCTGTGCAAATAAACGTATTCATCGTAATTGTTTTTGTACTTATTTTACTAGTATTACATATTACACTTATAATGTAATATAAAAACCAAAATTGTGTCACTTAAATTCTACAATATTACCTTATGTATAATTTAACTTTAAGCCACCCTTAAGAGGGTTCACTTCTGGCTGGATTATACCTTGCAGTTGAACCTACCACTGGGCACTGCAAAAAAGGCGTATTTTAAATCTGGGCACCTTATGGATTTCTACGAGCGGCACATAACTAAACCCAAATGTCGAGATTTTGAGATGCAAGGGTAATTATATAGGTCTAGTCTACTGCGGGAGATGACTGTTGGAGTTGGTGGGATTTGTTCCCTAAGAGTCAAAGGTTCTTGATAGCCTAGACATAAGTGTATGCCTCCATCCTGTTTTGACTGGAGAGGCTGGTTCAGAGCTGGCTTCCCCTTCTTTCGAGGGGACATGACTTGATATTAGTGCCCTAAATTCTTCCTCATGGATCTCGACAGGAGGCGGTCCACTCCCAACCTTACCCATCCAGAATATTGTCACTCCGGAAGTAGCGCAAAGGTCCTTTTATAGGACCAGGTACAATTTTCTAAGCTTCTTGTCCTAAGAGAACAAAAAAAACTTTAAACCAAAAGTCTAGTCAAAAACCATTCTTCTTTGTACAAGAGCAGTTCGAATTAGTTATGAGGATAACAATATATTAGCAAAGAGAAATGATGATGATATGGGAGAAGTATCTGAATTTTTAGAAAATAAAAGAAACAAAAAAGGTTGTTGATGCATAGGGTACTCCTTTTGGATTGGGTTCTCAGGAAAATATAGTATCTCTTAACTCTGACTACGATCAGCAACTGAGCAATTAGGAAGACTTCAAACTAGCAGTACCCAGCAGTATTCATAGCAAAATTAATGTCGACTAATACATAGGAAATGTCGCTTATGAATAATCCAGTGACAAGAGGAACTGGTTATCGTGTGGTAAAGAATATTCTAATACTTATTTATACTTACAAATTATAGTGAATTAATGGAACTTAGAATATTGACTGGACAACTCCGAATTCTCTAGGTCCAGAATAGACTTTGCTTCATGTCAAACAAGGCGTACTACATATTTCTAGAAGTTGTGATATTGATTGATAGTTGTTTATACTAGTTGATTATGGTTGTACAACGAGAAAATCCCGTGGTCAGAAATCATTACTCAAAATTTTCAATTCTCTAGATGGATGGATTGCAATGCCGCACGAGTCTTTTGTGCAAAGATATTAATATTAAATAAGGGTTGTGTTATATTTATCAGACTGTACAGCAAGTTCGTATTGTCTCGAAAACATTTTAGTTGATTGATTAGCAATTGATTATACAGGTGAGTCGACTACGGGCGGTCTGCCACTGGTTGAGTATTCATCTGACCTTTTGCCTGCCAGTCAGTGGCGTGCCGCGTAACTCTTAGCACACAGACAGTACAGCACGATGCCGGCTCCCGCTGCTGCAAAGGCGCCTGCTCCTGCTGACGCCAAGAAGGCCTCCAGTGGTTCCAGCAGCGGCTCTTCCACCCCGGATAGCTCCGGATCTGAGGAGAACTCCAAAATTGTGAGTGCAATGCCGAAAAGAATTTGGAAAAGTGGGAAAAAATTATTTTCATTTACAATAATGGTTATATTTTTCACGTGGAGATATCGAGGTATCAGGTTCAACTCTTTGGTAAGATTTGAGAATATAGGAAATGTGACTTTACCTCAAATTTATTAATTTCTTACAATACGCCGCTTTTATTGTTTCATTCATACTTGTTACACGTGATTTGATAGCATTAATTTGTTTTGAAAGGATAACATGATTTTGGAGATTTGCCATCATTATATGTGACAAAAGGTAAACACAACGTTTCGAGGATAGGAATCTATCCCCTTCATCAGGTGGGGTAGGTATTTTATGTATATATATTTATGTATATGTATTAATACCTCCCCACCTGACAAAGTGGATAGATTCCAATCCTCGAAACATTGTTATAGCTTTTGTAACAGATAGTTATGGCAAATCTCCAAAATTATGTTATCCTTTCAAACTATCCATCGTTAATAACAAACTTTAAACAAAGAACTAATTGGTTTTTTTGAGTCACAGCGTGATATTTTAACTGGTCCTTAACTATCAATCTCGTACATTTGCTATCGTGAATTTCAATAACAATAATTAAACGGTTGAAATGCAAAATGGACTGAACTAAAAATCTTCAGTTTGTGATTATCTTTTGTAGAAAAACCATATCTATGTCTAGGTAAAATGGATCTACCTATAGCAGCTATTCCAATTGTTGAAAGATTGTTGGTCCAAAACAGATTTATCAGTTATTTCCTACAGCACAAACTGGACCAAACCTGTAAATTGAAGTATAAAAATGGGCAAACTCATATTTATTAACATATAAGTTTTGAATATTATAAAATACAAAATGGACTAACCTGTAAAATATTTAAGGCTTTTGTAAATTGTTTTCCGGTCGGAAATTTGATGAAACATCCTTAAGGCAAACAATAAAAAAGGAGGCAAATTGTCTTTTAAAACGGATCAAGTCACATTTTCAAAATGAAAAAAAAAACGGAATTTTTAATTTAGATATAATTTTTACAGTGAATAACTGTACTGGAAAATATATTGTCCTCAAAAGAAGTTGAGGACTACAACACTAACAAGTATGCAAATATGATTGGCGTACTTGGTTTCTACCAAAAGTAACGATTTTTAATTTTACCCTCAAATGTCTTAAAAACTTGAGAGATGCATTTCACAATTCAAATTCAGTAGCACCTCAGAAAGGCTTTGTATTAAACTACACTAAAATAAG
The DNA here is from genome assembly GCF_021130785.1 of Homalodisca vitripennis. Lineage (NCBI taxonomy): Eukaryota > Metazoa > Arthropoda > Insecta > Hemiptera > Cicadellidae > Homalodisca > Homalodisca vitripennis. Next base: position 40,950,870 of record NC_060214.1, read on the forward strand.
TTGACTAATAGTTTTACCCTTTGTTCACGTTTCATAATATTCAATGCAAGTGGATTTAATTGAACCAGATTAAACCAAATTGATTGTATCCATATCACCAATTATATCAGCATTCATTATATTTATTCCCTACGGATGGGGTTTACAATAGTTGGGAGAAGCTATTGTGAAACTGGGGCTTAAGTATTTCAATAACTTGGTTTGTACAATCAATGCGTGGGTGGCGCCTTTATTACTGTATAATATCTTACAGAATGAAATGGGCTATCCCTTTATACACCTTGTCTATTAACATTAATAGTTCTTGGTCTTGCATTGTTCATTATAATACATTTTTACAAACAAACAAGCCGACTTCAAAACGGTAAAATAAATTCAAGGAACTAAGAAGTAAAAAAATACTTTTTTTTCTCTGAAAAAGAGATAAAATCAAATTCTATAGCACACCATTTTTGAAGGCGGTGGAAAATTTTAGCAAAAATAATCAACTCCGTAAATTATGACATTTCACCCTTATTTCCGTCCTTCTTAATAAAATGTTCATAGAAAACAAAAGGAATAATTCAGGAGGTTCATCTCTCTACATCACTGCAAGAACGATTTCCACGCTTGAATATCAATAGGTACACTGCATTAGCCATTACGTACAATATACAATGTAAAATTAAATTAAATACTATACTATGGTTTATACATATAATAGGATGTACCTCTATGAAAGTATGCATCATAAATGTAGGTGTTTAATTTGAATTGTCAAGTACAGCATTTGAGAAGCAATTCAAGTACAGCATTTAATTCGTAACACTTTCTTGTAAGATATTAATATTACTCGTATTATAACTAGTTTTACATGTAATTACATCTAACTTAATATGTCTCGCAGCATTACGTTTTAATATATTTGAAATTTTATTGCATAGTGCAAAAGCTTTAAAATAGTAAGGTTTTTTTAAATAAAAAATCGGCTTCAACACGCTAAAATAAAATCAAGCAACTAAAAAGTAAACGAAAGAAACTCAAATGCTATACCACACAATTTTTTAACTTCTAATCTTGAGTACTTTGTCCTAATTAGTAATATACGATTAAGATAATCTAGGACTAGAACATTTAGTGAATCTACTTAGCATATAGGTTATTTTTTGGGAGATCAAGCCAATTTTTAGTCTGGCATTCATTCCATCGACGCAATAAACCGTGACTTATTCTGTAATATGTTATATCTCTAATCGATCGGCACTTAATATTCTGAGAAATTGAATAACCCATTCCATGTCTGAAATTTGAGGTAATTTGAGAAATCCTAATCTCTGTACGTCAAACTGACCCTCCGTTCAGTGAAATACAGTACAGTATGCTTCACACGTACTACAACTGAAGTGAATCTCAAAATATTATATAAGTACTTTATCCTTTCTCGCTATTATAGACTGAATCCAAATAGCCTCAAAGTCACGTAACACAACGTATCACCTGACTTAATACTAGCCCAAGTGAAATATATTGTGGCATCCCTGACGTAAATGATAACAATAGCTAGGGAACACTATCTGGAAAACATTCCATTTTGTTAGTCCTTGTCATGTTTCAAGTAACTGTGAGGTAAGCTATGTTTAGTTTAAAGTTACTTTCTGGCCTCTCTCCTATTTTGGTGCTCTACGACTGATTTTATTAGTATACATATTATTATGATCCCTAACGTGTTTAAGGTAAAAGAGTAGTTGAAAAAACACAGCAGTTTACGATGTAGACCGGGAAGCTTTCTGAAGTAATGTAATGGTTTAACATTTTCAATATCCGCACACAGGTAAAGTACCATAATCATTGGAAGAAAACTACGTATCTGCATCCAATTCAGTTTCATTGCTTCATTTAATGTTTTAAAGGACTCCTACACCAGCGTTTTCTAAAACCTTACTGTAGACTGAAAGTCTTACCACAGCAACTCAAATATAATATATGATGGTTAAACAAATTTAAATTTCTACCATAATCTTGTGCCGCTGCTCCAGGACGGTTTTTATATTGCCTTAAATAGAGGCGTTACTCGGACCATTATAGTGAACAGATATGTTTCCTAGCATCTGTGAGGTAAATTATAGCTATTGGAGTATATATATATATTTGCATCTTATTCTGTCTCGTTGCTCTATGTCGTGTTTCAAAGAACTCCTTCAGGAGCGAAACTTCTCACAGCAACTTTGAGGTATTTTATGACGATTTAAAAAATTAAAACCTCCACATTCAATCCTATCCCTTTTTTCCAAGACGGATATTTTACCTTTCCTCGAAAAGAAAACAGCATTTCCGCAATTTGCTTTGTCTGACTTCTGAATATGGCTTTATATGTAAAACTTTTATATGTAAAGTAATTTCCTCGTAAGTCCAAAAAAAGTACTTGTCCAATTTTTAAAATAATTATGTGGAACCACTAAGAGGTAGCCTTCTTTTATTAAAAAAATCATAAAAAATAATTTCGGAAAACTGTGGACATATATAAAAAAGGAAAATAGAAACAGGTCAAATTGTATAATCTCCTCCTTTTTGAAGTCCGCTAAAAACAATGTTTCACATAATGTTTTACAAGCAATTGAATTGTATTGCTAAAGTTCATATTTTAAGTTAGATTTATTGAACAAAAGAAATATTAACTATTTTAATGAAGAATTCAAACAAAATATTATGTAAAATCCCCAATTCCTGTATTATTCGTCCAATTATCGAAGATGATTAATGGATATATGACTGATGTTTATTAGTATTTTGTTCTCAAGTTTGTTACAGATTATATAAATAACGATATTATATTCCTTATGTACCTTTAGAATAATGCCTAGAACATTGTCAAATGAGTTTACAGCATTTATAAGAATGACACTAACTGTAAGATACATTTGCTAAGCTTTAACATTTTTAGATTGCACTTACAAAAAGTTCAAAAAGTCTCGAATGTAAACGAAATACAATTGCAGTATTAACTATTTTAAGTACGAGTAAATTATCACGTTTGATACAAATTACTTCATTTACACTTCAGTAATATCACAATTGTAGTCTTAACTCTTAAATACGATATAATTCCAGTAATGCGAGTAAATTATCACGTTTGATACAAACTAGCCCATTTTCACTCCAGTAGATATTCATGGACGAATAATTATTCACAAATGAAGTCAATCAGTTGAATAACTGGTTGAAATGTGTAACTAATTTATCTACTTTACAATAGACGTCTGTGCCATAGCGATCCAGACACTCAAATCAGAAAAGGACTTCAGTGTTAAAACGAATTTATTAGTGTAGCCTATGTCGCTTTACGTCTATGAAATAACAAAAACTAGAATATATATTAGTTACTATATCATAAAAATTATTAATGACGTTTACAAATGAATGCAATTAAGGTGATAGACATAACAAATAAATCTATGTAGGTTAATAACATAAGATTTAACATAAAATGGTAACACGCTTGATAAATGCAAATTATTTCTAGGTTATAATAAATATTTACCGAAATTTGAAATGTGTTTGTTCTATAAAATTCATGCACATTTTGTAAGTTTAAGAATTTTAATCTACTTAAAAGAAATTTATTTCATGTTTGTTCCAGGGAGATTTGAGCCTCACAAAGGACCAGATTATATGTAAGTTCCTTGTATTATATAAAATACATATATGTATAACATAAATAGTATTAGTAGTAGTTTTCTCAGTAATCATCAACACAAACATTCAAATTCAAAATTCAATCTTTGAAAATCTTCTATGTAATCTTTTAATTATATTAAGTTATAGAGAGCTCGTCTCGGGGTACGAGCAAAGTCCATGCAGAAGGAAAATTGCACGTATTTTAAACCACAATAATACCATATTGCCTTCCGTTTTACAAACATTGAAATATTTTGAAGATTTGTAGAGCGATTGGAAAGAATTTAAGTATTATTATTCTTTAAATTAATTATTAAAATAATTTACATAAGTGAATATTTAAAGCATCGTGGTTTCTTTATTAACTTTGTGTATGCAAGGAATCAATCAAGATATAACACTACTCCAATATCAAAGTCAAGTATTGGGAAAGCTACATTAGTTAAAAGTATGAAAAACATTTGCTACATCTGCGAGAACTTTTGCCTCAATTAATAACATTAAATATATTTTAAAATATAGTTGAATATGTTATAGGAGTATGAGTAAAATCTTCATGTGGAAATGCAGTTAGAAACGTTTGGTTACTAAGGTTAAAAAAAAATACAAAATTAAGCAGTAAAGTATGGCATTTTTGAATTTATAATACCTTTTTTTGAGACTAAAATAAGTGATCATGGGTGTTTAATAGCCAAAGTTTATGATAGCAGAGTTCCAAAAAAGCAAAATATATTTGTATAATCTTTTATTATTTTTTTATAATTAATTCTAAAATTCACTTAATTTTTTATAGATCCATTCCACTTTTTATTAGAAAATAAAAATTTTACCAATGTTAATTAGAGTTTTTTTTTGTTATGGAACCAACGCTGTTCTTTTTAACAAGTCAAGCATTGTGTGTGTATACGTTTTTATATACTTTAACATTAAAACATTTCTATTAATATTAAATCGAAAACGTTATCTTACAAAATCTGGTCATATTTTAAAGAGCAATTTGTAAAAATGTAGTATCCAGAGCAAAGTAAAACATACTAAATAATATTCCTGACACTATTTGTTAATTTTTTTTTGGTAAATCTTAAGCTCAGCGACTACCCGCTCCGATCGCCGTAATATTTTGCATACTAACACAGGTTAACGTAATTTCACCGAAAAAAATAGTCCTGATTATCGCTAACACATAAAAACCAGCTTTTCGGCAGTAAAATGTTGGCAATACAAAACACATAAAATAACAAGATTTTCGACTATCAAACATAAAACAATGGCCGACCATGGTCGTTTTGATGAGTTGACAGTAGTCACGTGACAAACAGGAAGGTTTCCGATTGGCCGGGCGGATCACGTGACCTATAGTACGGCTTCGATTGTCCGCCGGATGTAAACAAACAAACCCACGTGGAAAAGGAATAATTAGTGAAATTATTGACATGGCTTGCGATGGTTCTTGTCACACGCTATTCTTTGAAGCATGTTTATTTGATGAAAAGTGTGTTATTAACGTGTTTTGTGCGCACAATGTGCTTCCAACGAAGACAAATTGTGTGAAGTGCGGAAACTCGGTGAACTTGACAGATGATTTAAAGTTCAGGTGTGGAAAGATTGTTAATTTGCAGAAGAAAGCCCGGAAAAAGTGTGGCTGGCGTGTTTCAGCGAAGGTCGGCACGTTCCTGGAGCGAAGTAGAGTTAATATTAACACATTGTGGCGTTTTATCATAACATATCTTTTCACATCACCTCGAGGGCACTCATTTGTTAAAATCCATCTTCATCTCACAGACCCGACAATAGTGGACTACTACTCGTTTCATCCGGGAAGTCTACATTGACCATTTGAAAAGAAACAGCCAACAGTTGGGCGGACCCGGCGCGCGTAGTTGAGATCGATGAAGCCAAATTTGGCAAAAGAAAATACAACAGAGGACGGATAGTAAAAGGACAGTGGGTGTTGGGGGGAATAGATCGGGAGGACCAAACACACTTTCCTTATCCCAGTTAAAGACCGTACGGCGAAGACTCTGATACGGTGTATTAAAACTTGGGTGTTGCCAGGATCCACAATAATTACTGATTGCTGGAAGGCCTACAATACCCTATCACAGTATCAGTTTAACCACCTGACTGTGAATCACACAAAGAACTTTGTTGACCCCTTAACACCCGCCTGTACCAACACAATTGAACGGAAGTGGCGTGACGTCCGGTCAGAAGTCCCCAAATACGGTCGCAAGAGCAAGCACTTCGTCGGCTACCTCGCGGAGTACTTGTTTAAAAACCAAGTACATCCCAGAAGAAAGGGTTCACGCTTTCCATCGAGGCAGTGGCTGCGTTGTACCCCCCAAAATACCATTAAGGTAATTTTTTTAAATTTTAATTGTTTTTATTTTAATAACCAGACATGAATCGTTATTTGAAATTTTGTTTCTACTGATTACTAGATTAGCCTAGAACAATATTTCGTCAATATAAAACAGGAATTTGTCTTATCTCAAACCCCTCCCCATCCTCAGACAGAGGTCAAAGTCGAGCGGTCTAGTAGATAACGTGATTGCAGGTAGAGCCTAGCTTGCCTATTCCAAAACTCAGATCACGCGATGCTTGCCCGCTGCGCAGCGCTTCGCGCTGCTTGCTCTTTTAGAAAAAAAATTAACTCGAGCTTGCAAAGTCCAAGCCCAGATCACGCCATGACTGCTTACACGCACAACACTCAGACAGAACTAACGCAGGTTTCATTACAGGCAAAAGATGAGCGGCGCGCGTTTATTACTGATAAGATAAGACGAGTTTATACTAGAAATTCGTACATGGGACTACTGCCCTACCGAACTAATAACACCAAAAAAAACGAATAAATGCATTGTCAGTCAGGTTTTTCACAATTTTGTCTTTTCCAAAATTTTTTTTGGGGGGAAGGAGTGTAACGGCTACGGCGATAACCGGGAATACTTTTTTTCGGTGAAAATTACGTGCCCTGCGAACTAATAACACCAAAAAAAAACGAATAAATGCACTGTCAGTCAGGTTTTTTTAATTTTATTTTTTCCAAAAATTTTTTTGGTGGGGGGGGGGGGAGTAAACGGCTACGGCGATAATCGGGGACTATTTTTTTCGGTGAAATTACGTTAACCTGTGTTAGAATGCAAAAAATTACGGCGATCGGAGCGGTAGTCGCTGTTCTTAAGATTTGCCATTTTTTGTTATGTATTACTAGTAGCATTATTCGGCTGAAACGAAAGAATTAAATCACAATAACTAATACATATACTTAAATTAAATACAAATCTGAAAATATTTTTCTCATATATCTCACAAATAACAAATTAAAAATTGTTAATCCTATCCAAATAGGTCAAAATACTCGGTTTGCGTTTAATTCAGCATACACTTATATGTATAAGAGATAATACGTGTATTTGTACAGTGTCAGTCTAAAAATTGTATAAAATAAATACACATTAATGGAATTTAAACTGTATCTAACTTCTCTTGAAATAATTGACCTCTTTTACTCCTGATAATTAACAAACTATTTCACTTTTATTATAGTTATTGCCTTGATTTATTATCAATATATAGACAACAGATTGTAAATTGTTGCTTGGATTTTTATTAATGAGATTGCAATCAATACCAACTCAGTTAAAAAGTTTAGTTAGCTATTTAGTGAATTTTGAAACGATTTTTATTGTTTATGTAGACTATTTAAATAATATTGCTTTTCTACATCCTTACATTATTCATAACTAGATTATATTCGTCATATATAATGTATTTAAAATTACTAAATTTATTGAACACATTTCCTATTGTTTTTAAATACTGTATAAGTCCGATTGTCTGAGATACTGGATTAACCGAGTGTTTGGGAAAATAATTACCTTATAGAAATCGCGTTCAAAATCGTACTGAATAACAAGGTCTGCTTTTATGTGTGGACGTTATATCTACTGTAGAGAGCTTACGTGTGGTATAGCGAGGGATACGTCGGCGAACGGGTAGCTTCTTATTCACCTTTTGGTTCATGGCAGGTAAAGTCGAAGGTTCTTGTTAACGTTTTGCTACGCGATTATCGAGAGTTAAAACCTCTAAAGTTTTCAAGATCTTTCTTTCCCTCTCAACTGCTGTTCTTGTTTTCCTCCTTCAGGCACCGGGGATCCGCTCAAATACCTCATTGGTTTCTCTCAGGTTGACAAAGAGGTCCCTGATCTCTGCACAGCTAGTATTATCACATATATGAGGTTGGACGAAAAGCACGCCGCAGGAGGAGTGTCAAATGCCACCGATTTTTTGCAGAAAAATTTCGTCTCTAATCTGCATAATTCTCACATAAGTGATTTCTAAATCCAAAATTATCTTCACCACTTTTAAGTCAGAACCACGACGTAGTGTTGGGTATGATAAAGAACCATCCATATTGGGACTCGGGTTAGGAGAGGCAATCGAAAAAGAAGACGATACAGGCCAGATGGAGGCGGAATTCCCTCTGCCCTTGTAGTTATCGTCTGTAATGGTTTTCCTCTCCCCATTTTTCCTATTTTTTCTGGCTTAGCCTTTACTAAAGTGTATCCTTTATCAAAGTGTACACTCGCATACTCTATTAGCGACAAGTAACAAAATCGCTGTAACGCTTACCGAAAAAAGTTAATAAATATTTATTTGCTTGGAGGTAAAAAATGGCTGTCCCCAATAATCAGTCATAGTAAGTCGCTATAGAAGATAATCTTGGCCAGTGGAAGATAAATCGCGTCTTTGCTTATAATAAAATGCGCGTGCCTGTTTTTTTCTGTGGCTTATAGGACTTATTACTGACATTAGTGTATTAGACAATTCATAAAACTATTGTCATATTTTATTTCCACCCATAGGTCTCGTGGTTTGAAATTCGATACTAACTTGCCATTAGATTTAATTCTCACCTATATTTTGCATAAAAATGGGCAAAATAGTATTTAATTTCTTAAAATACGTTTAAAATTAGAACTAAATAAATACTTGTTAGAACTAGGCACATACGCCATATATCTAAACTACTAATATGGCTATGTTTTTGGTAATGCTATTTGTATTTTCCAGTACTGAAAAATGCTTTCACAGCCTTCGACCAAGAGAAGAAAGGCTGCATCGGGATCAGCATGATTGGCACCATCTTGGAATTGCTGGGTCACGCTCAGACCAATGCGCAGTTGGAGGCTATCGTCAAAGAGGTCGACCTTGACGGTAAGAATAATAGATACCAGTATAAAGAAGAAATTTTTGTCTTAAGGTATTTCTTTAAATCGAACATATGAAAAACTATCAGAAAGACTGTTTTGGACATTTGCTATCACGTAGTGTTACAAGAAGATCTGCATTCTGCTCTCTTGAGAATGTCACCGTTTCAACGTGATGTCAAATACTGAAATTGAATTGATACCACCTATAGATTAGTACAAAATATAATTTTATAATCAACTTATCGTTAATGAAATGCATTTGTTATATTATAAAATAAATGAGAATTAATCAAAGTCAGGTATGTGGAATTCCACAAGATTTACTAGATGAAGCTGAATTGTTGGAGGTATAAGAATAGCAAGAAATGGGTTGACAAGTAAATTGATCAGAGTATTGCAGTGCAGCCACAAATATGTAATATGTTTCAGTAATATTCGATACTGTATTGAAAGGTAAACCAATGTGTTTGGATTTGAATGTGACATTTCATCTTTCGCGCATGTTTAAGAACTTTGATCTTTGATTTAAATCACGGTACTCATCAGTATTACATAGGTGATAGAAAAAAAATTTAAATATACGAGTACATTATTTGTTCTGTTTTATCCTAGTAGTATTAGTTTATGTCTTTTCATGGTTAACATTTTATTTTAATTTAATTAATAAACATTATCAAAGTAAAATTTCGGAAAATTTTGTGACTGAAAATCCAATGATATCTATGCAATTGTGTTTTTCTAATTTTACATTGAGTTTAGATTTGTATACGGAGTTTATTCTCTGAAATTTAATAAATGAACGATCTACAAAACTGTAATATATGTTCAAGAGCATTATAGACCCAACTAATTAGATTTATAATATATCGGCGTTGAATTAAGCACTGCTTTTATGAATACTGAAAGTAAATAAATTTCTAAATTCACATAGTACAAAACCCAGTACAATCAAATGGAAGAAGTGAAATTTTTAGATAAATTAGAGATGCTTTGTTTCATCTATACAATAAAGTTTCTGAGGCATCCATGTTGATATGAAAGGCATCATTATACTACGCTATAAGGTAATAATAAAACTCCGGTAAGATGAAAACATTAAAATTTGTTTTTATGAACATCAAATAACATATTCGAGCTAAATATTGGTAACAATAATAGTTTTAAGGTGCTCTATTCAATAATGCTCCTCTATTCCATTCCCAGGGTCAGGAGAGTTGGAGTTCGAGGAGTTCTGTATCCTGGCGTCTAAGTTCCTGACTGAGGAGGAGGAGGACACGAACGCTGAACTCCTCAACTCCGAGCTCAAGGAGGCCTTCAGATTCTACGATAGAGATGGTAAGAAATTATGGTTATTAACAATATCTCTGGTTGTTTTTATAGCAAATGTGCCATAAATTTGATTTTATAGTGGCTATTACCACATTTATATTAGAAAAACTACTACTGTCGCCTGTAATTCTTGAAATTTGTCCCAATCCTAACTACTAAACACGTTTATATCTTGAACACGGGTTTCAAAATCTTGAATATCATACAGGTTAGCTTAGGTATTCATATTGCTTCACAGATGGGCAGTAGTAATAAGAGGTTTCTCAATCTAATATAAACTGACAAGGTTTTCTCACTTGTCCTTAACACTGACAATGGAATCTAGAATAAGAATGAATTAGTAAATTTTAAAGTAATAATGGCGCTTTATAATTTCAAAGCTGGTATTATTCACATTGGCTAAAAATGTTCAAGATTATTTTTTAATATGATTCATATAAGGCAGTTTGATTTTACGTTAATGTTTTTTTATTTTCGTAATGGCCAGTGTAATAATTAAAATCCACCTAATGTTCAGTGACTAGGCTATGCAAACTTATGAACAATTTAACGAAATCCCATAATGATGTTCAACACATTTATATACGTTACCTCGTTGTGTCTCCATTAAGGAAGACTTTCCCTCTTATATATTTCCTATTTATTTTGGCTTCTTCTACAAACATATTTTGTTATCGCATTGTGTTTTCACTAAGGACCAAGTTTTTCCTTGATTCTCGAGCTCCTCCCGCAAAAGAATCTGGGTTGACTTTGTGTACTCTCGCTATTAAACAAATTTCTCCGCGATTTCCGGGATCATAAATAATAACTTGCGTACTATTGGCAGAAGCAACACTCTTGCTACCTAATATGTCCTTACTAAGAATAAGTCTTCTTTATTATTGTCGATTATGGAGGATTTGGACATATAATAGGAGTTTACCACCATTATTTGTTAGAAAAGGGTACAAGTACGTTTTTGGGATTGGAATTTATCCTCTTCATGAATGATGAAAAAACGAACATAAAATTAAGCACAAAAATCAGTATATGCTGTTGGACTAGCCAAAGGCCAATTTGAAATCAAAACATGTTATAGTTCTTAAAAACTTTTTCCATTTTTGGACGTTCAATTTGCCCGTATGTCAAATAATTATATTAATTACGGTATATTATTATTATTCTCTCATAGTATGTAAAATTTCCCATAGAAATCTTATATATTCTGAGACATTTATGAAATTTATGAATGAATTATGAGACAAAGTTGGTAAAACCATCATGCGTTAAAACAACTATCCACAGGCGTTTAAAACTCATAAATTGCTTTAACTGTTCCACATCTGTTTAGAATGACGATCAGAATTAAGAACGTTTTATTTAAAAACTGTGAATGTTAGTAACCTACACTCAAATCATATAATTATGTTAAGGTATTACATATGTAACTATTATTTCATCACTTCAGAGACTACCGAAACCGAGTTAGTATCTGTGTGTAAATGTATCTATGGAATGAGGGTGTATAGGGAAATTGTCAGTGGTCTTTGGCAAATTAGTTCGTGTAAACTCAGTGACACTGTTGATGTTTGAGCTATGTATCCACTGATTACAAGCCATTCTGTATAATTAGATCTGTTGCGACGGGTGTCGATACTCGCGATTAGTGATTTTTAATTATATATATATATATATATATATATATTTGTTATTTTGAAAAGTAAAATATTGCACAATATTACACATATCCTACATTCAAGTTTAAATACTTAAATTTATTTTCAAAAACTAATTTATTTTTCCAAAAAGCCCTACATGTATCAGTGTTTGAATCCTAAAATTGATCCACGAGTGACTAACTCAGGTAGTTAATAGTTATGTTTGTCTGTCCGTGCGATGAATTGATACTGGTTGATACAAAGTCAGCTATTTTAATTCAGTAAGGATGTATTTTTGCTGGTGACGACATTCCTTTGACTTCCAAATTTCCATAGTTTAATATAGTAGTAAAACTTTTTAGTGAATTTATTAACACAAAGCACGTAATCATATAGTGACGTATATATTAAGCGTAAACAGTCCTAACCTCTCAGTTTTACGCTTTTTATGTGTGTAAAAAGGGCGATTTTGTGACACATATACTATTAAATTATTTTCATAAGATTTACTCGTACAGCTGTACTCAATATAACCAAAACTGTTCAAGATACAACATATTATATAAATAATATATTTATATAAAATTTTAAATAATTAAAATATCATAAGCATTCCAGAGTACTTTTTATTTTTCTCTAGCTTCGTAAGTAGTTGTCATTATTTTTTAAAGAATATTGGGACAGTCTATCTAGATGTACAAAAACTTTGAACAGAGATTAGTTTCGAGTTTTGGGATTTATGTTCCGTTAATTTATGCAGAGACGTTTTGAAAGTGTTATATTAAGGACAATTGAAATAGACTAACTAAAACTAAGTACCGATCCTATAAATAATAGCTAATAAAGTATGAATATTATAGCTAATATTTTTGTTACATGGTGGAAAGTTGATAGAATTACATGACGTAATCCATCGTAATATAAACACTGAAATAGTACTACATCAAGGCAAAGACCAAAACAAATAATTAAAACCGAAATAGGTTTTTTCGATGAATTAGGAATGAACAAACTATTCTCAGTGGTTTGTATTAGTCCCGCCAATGTTAACCGAGCCGATTACAAAGTCCCAATAGGTTACAAGCACTCTAGCTTATTAACCACTGTACAGTAGTCGCACGTTCATTACATTATGTTTGCCATTGATCCTAGGTCTGGCCACCGTGGCTTGCCGACTTACATATTGCTGTTTAACTTGAGAATTGGAGTAAGTAGGGTTCTCAAGTTTACAAATTTAATACACGATTTGTATTTGTAACAGTCTTAAATACTTAAGTTTTGGTAGTCTTCATTGAGGACCCGATAGTTTTTTGAAATCGTGTAGTTGTTCGTTCGTCTGTGCGATAAACTCTTGATAGAAAGGTCCTGAATATTTGAAATTTGGTACATAAGTTCCTCATGGCCCATGGAGAAGCACTATGGATTTAGGGTCAAAAATTAAAAGGAAAGTTTACCCTTTTGTACCTTTACCCGTTGTCCACATGGGCACTACTTCTTTTGTTACGTTCTTTCATATCCTTCTATGCTCCATTGCATCAGTTTATTTTATTTTATAACAATAATTATTTTATCATGATTTAAAGGTTTGTTTATTTTATCATATCTGTCCTGTATTTTGTATCTTATTAAATCCTCCAATGTAACAGAACCGTGGTGGCAGCTCCCGAAGACATTCTAATACTAACGTAACAATCTTTTCATCTGTATTTATTGTCTGTGCGCAACCCCTTTGTTACGTTTTGTGGGAGGTCCTTCAACACTCCATTGCATCGAGCTATTTATATTACTGGAGACTATATCGAACTACTTTTCTCCATAAAAAATAATGAGATTATCATGGTTTGCCTCCTGTAAAAATTTAAAATTCAGGATTTATCACTATTAAAATAGGTTTTCTTACCTATTCCCATACTATTAGTAGCCCATGGAAAATACCATTCGTGGTATACGTAAAAGATCTACCACTTTATTGATGAATTAAGAAAAGTATTTATATTAATTCATTCAAAAAAGTATGAAAATATGCTGCACTCAGCGATCTTTTCTGCCTTTGCAAACACCCCCCCCGTCCCTTTTTTGGTAAGAGCCATCTATGGTAAATATACCAATAAATCAATGTTAAACTTCAAACACTCTTACACCTTACCTTTGGTTGTAGAATCTTGGAAAATGTAATTCTAAAGATAATATGAAATGCATTGTAATGCTTTTTAGTGTTCTTGTAAGTGTATGACTTCAGAATAATCAACAATTAAATGTAAAATAGTTTGAGGTTTATTTCCTGAATAACTAAAAAAATGTCTAATAAATTTAAAAGCGTTTGGATATGTACTTATCTAAAAATCTAGTATTTTCCATAATTATGAAAAGACTGTAAAAATGTTTCAAGTTAACATTGCTCTTATAAGGCTAATCTCAAGATGGCGGATTTTAGGCCGTTGATTATCGATTAAGTGTTAGAGAGGAAGGCTTCTTAGCCATAAATTCACCAGGTAAAATGACATCCCCTGACTATAACTTAACCCTTTAACAGATCTGGACATTCCAACGGAATGGCTCTTCTAATGACGTTGTGCGGAACAATGCGTATTGTCTCATTTTAGTTTATGGTGTACATAACACTTAACGATGAGCCGCGGATATTCTGGAATGCGTAAAGTTATTGATTTATGACCGTCGGGAAGAAGCAGAATGCGTGCAGTGCTGAAATTAAATTTATGATTCTCGCTAACCCCCATGTGACTATGCGTACTAGAACTCCCAAACTTTTCATACATAGGGTTCTCTTTTATTTTTTTTGTTAAATAAAATTGCCTTCCATGAAAAATAAGATAAAATTTAATTTGGGAAAATAAAATTTTTTTAAACTTATAAGGGCACGGTAACGTATCCAAGTTAGATTTTTACCTTGTTTTAAGAGCTAACTGGTATTATGCTGAATATCAGCCAAAAGTTTGTTTGAATATCGGGTGATGGCTCAGTATCCCATTTTGCCTCCACTGGTGTGACGTGTGATTGTGCTTTTGAATTCTCGCGCTCTTGCCGTATGCTAGTGACTTTTTCCTGCGAAGTGACAACGTCCAGGATTCATAATCTCCTGTCTGGACCCCAAGTAATTTTCAGTTTCGATTTTCTCATTTTCGTTTTCTTCTTTTTATTTTTCTTTTCTTTCTATTTTAGGTACTATTTTTCACCTGATGAAGGGCATAGATCTCAAGCCTCGAAACGTTGGGTTATACATTTTGTAACATTTAACGATTGCAAATGGTAGTGCTATACACGTTTAAGGTTAGTTTGAGAATGATAAAAACGTAGAAAAAATAAAAGCACAAGAAGAATCCGCTCACAGCCGGTCCGATGGCCAAGCCTAGTATTATCATTGAGAAAGGCTGCACAACACTAGTGTATTATGTTCACTGCTCCTAATTACAATTATCAGTAAGAAGTCTGCAGCAGGCCTTTATTATTTTTGGTAGAACTAGCTTATTTTGAAAGTCTTTACAGCTTAAGATGAAGCGGCTCAAGGCAAAAATGGTAATGTAGGCATAAACTTACAAGGAAGTAGCAGATATTTAAATATGTAAGGTAAAATAAATTGAGGGCATAGGCTATAAAGCAACGGATAAAGCAAAACAATTATTTTACTTTTTCAGTGAATCAATCTAATTACAATCTCTAAAAAAAATGTGACGTCCGAGATTGTTTTTAGTCTGTATACTTCCAATATTTACAAAACAAATAACACCTAAAGATCATTGACGCTGAAACAGTTCGGCTGGCCGCGGATTATGAGCTGCTATCGTTTGTTTAACAATTATTTTGCTTCAATCCGGCATTGGCATTCGATTCGATTCCCAATTGATTACAAGTAATCTAACTAATTGACCACTGTAACAGTGGTATTTCATTACATTGTGTTACTATTAAGCTGGGGTGCGTCAAATTCAGCTAATCCCCAAACAAAACAAATATATAAATGTTTTGTTACACGTAAGAAGTGTATAAGTATAAGAATATAAAGAGTGTGTCACAGATTTCGATGAAAACGATGTTATATAATTTAGAATTGGCGTTCTTTTGGCAATAAAGGAGGTATTATTTAGCTCCTTGCAATAAACCTTAATATATCGACTGGTATCTAAATGTCAGAAGTGTAGGATTTAAAATCATGTAAAATGTTAGATTTCCTTTAATAAATTATTATTTACACAGATATGTAAGAATTATTTTTTTATTTATTTATGTACGGATGTCCAATATTTCCTGTAGGATTTCTACGTATATCAGTCCAAAGAAAATACAAAATTAAACTGTATCTTTTCCAATTTGGGCCTAGAAAGAATCCCAAGAAAACAATTAAAAAATAGGGTATCGACGGTTCCGACAGAGCGTAACGATGGTCTGTACCAAACTGTTGTAGTCGTAACTTTTCCCGGATAACTGCATCCTAAACCAGGATCTTTAAACCTTTTTTATCCTTAAAATTAATAAGCTTCTTCCTTGAACCAAGTTTTAAGTCTCCAAGACCCATTAAGAGTTATTGTATAGATGGACACAGACAGTCAGACGACGCGATTTCAAGACGATCCTTTATCACTAATAAACCGTTACAGCTGAGTATTGAAGAACCCGACAGAGCATATCGAAAGTTGGAAAAATGGACGATCGGACTGATATTTGAAATTTTGACTTAAAAATCAATAGGTTTCGTCATAGCACCACATTATACCAAGATTCAAGTTCCCAAGACCCTTCTGTCAAGAATTATCGTACAGACTCACAGTACCATAATTTTAAGAAGAGCCTGACTAGTTCTTCATTAATAAACTGTTACTAAAGTTATCGGCCAAACACAGACAGGTCGACTCTCCTTCCAACTTTTGACTCCAAAATCAGTAAGATTCTTTATTGCACCAAGAGTATTTTATGTAAAAAATTCCAAATCTCAAGGACCATTCTATCGAGAGTTATCACAGACGGATGGACTCTCCTTCCACCTTTTGAATCCAAACTTCGTATGATTCTTGATTGCACCAGGAGTCTTTTATGTACAAAATTCCAAATCTCAAGGACCATTCTATCGAGAGTTATCACAGACGGATGGACTCTCCTTCCACCTTTTGACTCCAAACTTAGTATGATTCTTGATTGCACCAGGAGTCTTTTATGTACATAATTCAAAATATCAAGGACCATTCTATCGAGAGTTATCACAGACGGATGGACTCTCCTTCCACCTTTTGACTCCAAACTTAGTATGATTCTTGATTGCACCAGGAGTCTTTTATGTACAAAATTCCAAATCTCAAGGATAATTCTTCAAGAGTTATCGCACAGGCAATGACGCGGTTTTAAGGATCTGTAGGGTTCTTAATAATGAGGTATGATACGAGATCGTTTACGAGTAGTTTTATCTATATATTGAGCTTAATATAATTAACACCATGTTTGTGAACAGGGAATGGGTACATCACTACGGAAGACTTCAAGGAGATCCTGAGGGAATTGGATCCTGAGATCCCGGAGTCCGAGCTGATCGGGATGGTCAATGAGATTGATGTTGATGACTCAGGCACTGTGGACTTTGAAGGTTTGTAAGCATTATGGACTCAAACTCACCACAGATGACGTCACAACGCATAGTGGTCTGTTTTCAAATATTTTAAAATTCATAATACACGAGAATGTTATACCCTTTTAAGAAAACGTCTCTAATAAAATTTCAAAGGCCATAGAAACATATGACGGACATATTGAATATAATTGCTTCAGACCAAAATAATTAAGTGATGTTAACAGACTCTAGCAAGTTTTTTTTATAGCTGTACAAATTTGATAAATTAGACGGTACTTAGTAATAAAGATAAAGATTTACATTATAAATACTTGGGGATTCCCCTAAATTATTTTGGTCAAAATTTCTTAAAACCAAAAAATGATATAATAAACTGGTATTTTAAAAAACAAAAAATACATTTTGGATTTGATTTTTAGGTATACTTTGTACTTTTTCAAAAACATTACTAATATAAACTTTATACTACAAAAGTAGCTCATATGTTTAATTATCCAAAACATAGTTTAAAGTATTTTGATATCGCCAAGAGCCACATATGTAAACTTAGGTTTTAGTGCAATGAAAAATATCAAAATATGAATATTCTTAAGAAAAAGCATTCGGTTTTTAATAAAAAAAAATAAATAAATGAATCTGTTTCACAAACCTTATACCAAGCTCTAAGTTAAATAAAATATAATGTAATGAACTAATTTCAATATATAAATAGTTATAAATACACTAAAATTAAAGCTCTCAGCAAAAAAGAAGATGACAGGTTCGAGTCCTATGAAAAATGGAAAATATACATGATCCTGTTATATAATGAAATAAAAAATCGTTAAAAATGAGCTTACATTTATTACGGTACGGTATTAATTACCGAGTTTTCCATAGTACACATAGAAGAAAATTGCAATACAATTAAGAATAGGACAAATGTGTGTATTATAAACATAACGAATAAACCCACATATATACATATATTGTACATATTCCTTATACAAATAAATTAGTGCACAAATTATATACTAGCTTATGAAAAGGTAATGAATGAATTTAAGCCTCAGAGGGATCTGATATTTAAACCGTTTACCGTAACTTAGTGAAAAGTTACCTCTTTTGATGCGCCTTAATATTTTATAAATTCCCTCGTATCTTAAGATGTCCACCTTCTTTATTTTATCACCACTATTTCCTCGAATCTACAATTGTAAAACAATATAGCCCACATAGCCTAACAGTTTATATTCAAATAGGCATACTAGTTGTTATGATTAACAAGAAATGAATTGCTGCAACAACATCAGTTATAATGGAGGTTTTGTAAAAGAACATTTGGAATATTGAAAAAATGTTTGTGTAAATGAAATAACTTACAGAAATACTTTTAATTTTAATTTAAATTAATTATTTTTAAGTATTAACAATAATAATAGCTTGTGCTTATTACAGTGCAAGTTAGCTCGCTTGAATTTAAGCGATAATGAACGAATATATATTTTTTAGCAGGATCCTGTTAGTGGTGTAAGATGAAACAATTAGGAACTTACAAATTAGGTTTGTAACAAAGTTGCATGTTTAGTTTTTTACATTTTTAGGTTGAGTTTTGAAATCGCATCGGTTAATGAAACAGAGAAAAAAGTAAAAATAAATTTCTACCAAAGAGGTATTTGCATCACTTGAGAACGTAATTTCTAAATCATACTAACATCCAATGAAATTTCTTCACGTAAAAACAATTAATTTTGAAATCCGTTAGGTTTCAAAGAGTATAGAACATAAAGCCACCGTCGGAAATACTCAGGATTTTGGCAAACTGGGGTTTTGGTTCGACCTCACATTACAAATCATAAAAAAGTGTTTATCCTGGAGAAGAATTGAGTTTGCTCTCGTAGCTTTAGTTATTTCCAACTGGAAAATGTTTAATTCGACAGAAATTACTCGTATTTAGCTCGAATTGTGATCAATACCAAATCTTATAGTACGTTATTAGATTTTTTTTTAAAAAGGTGTTGTTTGCTGTTAATTCTTGTAGCATAAAACTGATCGAAAAAAGATTATGCATATTTTGGTTTTACAAACCTCTCATATTATCCTTAGGTTTTCAACTGCTTATCTAGTTTTCTTAATTAATTAAACTTACACAATTTATTTTCTAGCCGTATATACCTTCTGCTACACTATCAAAGTTATTGTTATCCTATATATAATTCTTTTGTGTGTGTATGTCACTGAACTCCTTCTGGCTGGACCGATTTTAATGTCATTTGTTATGTGTCTTCAAGTGGATTCAAGAATGGTTTAGGGTTACAATTCGGCCCAGTTTAAATTATTCATTTAATTAATTATTTTTTATCAATATTTGTTTTCGAAATATCGAAGTTTATTTTCGTTGGTATACATTTTCTTGATCGGGGGAAAAAAGGCAAACTCTACAATGGTACTGGAAATATCTTAGAGAGCAACTGAATTTATTAATTTAAATGTTGGCTAAAGTTTTATATTCTGAACAAATAATTATCATAATGTACTGCAAAAGTTATAACATTAATAACGTACTTTTCTAGTCCAGAAGCCTTTTTTGTACTAACTCAGAAATCATTCTTCACAATAAACTAACATTTATATTTTAAATCACATTAGTATTCAAATATACAAATGGTAACCATTTGAACATGAAGAGGGAAATGAGTTTGCTGCAGCATTTCTGCAAGTGACATGTATTTAAATCATTTTAAATGGCGGTTAAATTGAAAAATGATTCGTTCCAGGTGTAACTATTTGCTAAAACAAAGGTTTTCATTATTTAGTGCGCGACAAAAATCTGGTTACAATCTATACTCATTTAAATTTCAAAACAAATCAACCAAACTAAGAGATTTTTTAATGTTTTGAACTTTTATTTTTCTTATTTAATCAAGTATATAACATTTATGATTAAAATGTACTATTATGTTTGTATGAGAGCTCCAGGAGTGCGAATGAAGGTGTTTCACCTGGGGTTATGTGTGTCATACAATAAGGAAAAGAATGTGGATATGCCTTCCAACATCATTATCTACGCATATGGGTGGGGTATTCGAAATTTTAAAATATTTTTGGCGGTGGTGCGATCTGGTGGCGAGCGGATAAATGAGGCGTATGACGTAATCACCGTAATCACTTGGTTTCCCCTCGTCACCTCAGAATCTCCTTCTGCTTGTTAAAATCTCTCTTCAATTTTATTGTGGGGATTGGCACAACTGTCAGCCACGAATACCAGGCTATACTAAACTACCAAACGTATCATTAGGCTGTTAGTTTTAATAACGTCTTAAAAACCAACCATTAGTTTTCGAGGTAAACCAGGTATAATTGTTGGTGACAATCGTAACACAAGTTTGTGTTGGTGTTATATATATATATATATATATATATATATATATATATATATATATATATATATATACATAATAAATGGGGGAGGATGTATACGTACCATGGAGTAACAATAGTCCCATTGGTCTAAACTAAA
Organism: Homalodisca vitripennis; assembly: GCF_021130785.1. NCBI lineage: Eukaryota > Metazoa > Arthropoda > Insecta > Hemiptera > Cicadellidae > Homalodisca > Homalodisca vitripennis. The sequence continues at coordinate 40,971,780 of NC_060214.1, forward strand.
TTAATAGCGCCATAATAAACTACATAGTAATAATTGATCGGTTATGAACTTTAAGAACATTGATATTATATTTATTATAGCCATGATATAGATTTAACAAGTGTACTTTGTATAACCATAATGAATTAATCGTTTATTATCTTAAACGTTTGTAGTTGTATCGATCAGTGTTATCTTTTAATTAAATTAAATTGTGTTCCTGTTTTACAGAGTTCCAACGAGCTCTTCGTTAAAAGAAAATTGGCTGTGAGGAGGGAAAACAGGATGTACATAAACAGCTGTAAGTATAACATTAAATATTATTATTTCTTTAATACTAAGTTTCTATAATGTCAAACTGATATAGCGAGTTGCCATTTTGTAATGAAGTCTAAGATTTAAACGATACAAATTTCATTTAGACGAGTTAGGGATTGAAAATCTTATCAAAAGAAAATGTAGCGAGGTTTGTACTGCAATTATATAACATTATGTACAAAAGAAGTTAAAAAGAAAGTGTGCAACTTATATTAACTAAATAATAAACACCGTCAGGTTTAAATTATTTTCCAAACAAACAATTACTACTTTAATAGATTAATTAACTATTAAATGAAAATAAAAAATAAAATAGTAAATACAATTACATGTTTCATATTAATTTTACCTCGTAAATGTATTTAAACTTAACTGCAGTAATACAGTGTATTATCTTAATTAAATCAAGAGCAATTTAGTGATGTTCAAATATTAAACAAATTATAGTAATTAGTTATTTAGAAAAAGATTTTAGTCCCTCAATGTGAATGCTTATTATAGTTTCATAACGCTGATACTAAACTTTAGTTACATGATGGACATTTTTCATTATATATATTTTAATAGCTGAACAGTATATTTTAAAATAATATTTTTACGCCGTACATAAATCTACATGTAGATGGAAAACTTTCCTATGCGATACATCGCTGGAAAAATCTTATAAAATAAGTTTTGAGGGTAAATTTGGGTCTCTACTATACTTCCATTTCGATGTGTTTAAAATCAAATTTAAATCTTAACCATTAATTCTTTTTTAATTTAAAAATAATTGACACTGCAAGCTAAAATTACCTAATGCATGTGCCTACAAGTAATTAGAAAACAAAAACAAAGAGAACTATTTAATTATTACCAACATACAAATATCTTTAAATATTATGGGCTCCTTAAGAATTCATTTTTTAAGCAACTGAAAGACCTTCCAAACATTGAATCAAATCTAAAAATTAAAACTATTAGTAATTCTAAAAAATTACAACCACAATCATAATAAAAAATAATACTATGGTTCTTTTAGTAGATCCAACATTCAACATTCAAACATTCGAACTTGAATATCAAAAAGATGAACAAGCGAAATACATGATTCTAGGATATTTGAACTAGAATATGTTGCAGAGATAAGAAACCATCTTCAGTTTTAAATAATATTTACATATTATATCATATTTACCTAAATATATTACTATAAAATTTTCATTTTATATCTATAGAATGTTTAAAAAGTAATGTGAACCGAACATTAGGATAACTTAATAATCATTAATTGTAGGTTTTGTTATGTTTTTTAGTAACAAAAATATTATATGAAATTCAGTTCAGAATATTTATAACATTTAAGTTTTTAAAAGTGTATTGTTTATGATATTTTTTTATATTTTCAGGAACCTTTTCAAGTGGACATAATGACGAAACATATCCATTGAAGATTCATGAAAAGAAATTCTTTTAACTTGTCATGTTGACATACATTTTTATATAATGGTGACATCAGTTGTTGATTGCACAATGTTGAAATTGTTATTTAATGTTGACAGTGTTTTAACCTAAAGAACTTGTTATGGAAGTGACTCTTGTACTGTATTTCATTTGAAATAAATTGCTATATTTTTGTTTTAAACATTTATTATCCTTATTTCCTTGGAATTGAAATTCATTATTCGTTGTTCTCTTTCTGTTCTCAGTCCGATTAGAAACTAAAGTAGGATACACAAAATGTTTTACTTTTATCACATACCCGTTCTCATCAAAGTCTTATCTACCACGGCAACGATATTTATTACGAGTACATGATCTATGACTTAAAGGAATGACTAGTTTTTAACTGAATATAATTTCAGGATATCGTATTATTGCCATGTAATAAATATCAAAACAGTAATTTCATGTTGTCCAAAAGTACTATTTGAAATGTTTAAAAATCGAGAAAAGATCAAAGAATCGAGTAAAAATGCCTTATGATTGTACTCAGGTGTTTTACAAGTTATTTATTCTGCGATTTTTTGTTGCCATAAGGTCAATGTAAAAATGTTCACTAACGCACATCTACATTCCATGGAGTGACTATCACTATCGTCCATGAACCCTATGTCTGTGTATAATTCCTATTTCTTTGGCTCGATGTTTCTAAAAGGCTTTAAGAAAAGGGAAATTAAAATTTATGCAAGTAATTCCAGAAAAAACAATCTCAATAAATTGGATTTCAAATTTCGGATGTTTTAGATACACTGGATAGAATCCTAACGAGATCGACTTAAATACTAATACGCCAAACTACGTGTCACGTAACAGGATACCCTGAAGTTTCATTAGACGAACAAATGAGGATTTTTTCAGTTTGTTTTAGTGATGTTAAAAAGAATTTTTCTTAAACGAAGCTCAACATGTTTTGTGATATCCCTTGACTGTATTAAATTGTAGCTTCATGTAAAGTGTTTGTGCCTTAATTCGTGCAAGATATGAGTGATATCTTCGCTAACGCTCAGCAAAATTTGATAGACGGACGGAGACTATAATCAAACTGCGTCTCTCCTATATAAAAAAATGTGCTTCATATTAAATTTCAAGTCTGTGGCTTATTTCGTTCTCGAGATACCCTCTGAAAGAGAGAAAGAGAGACAGACAGACAGTATATATACAAACAAAATTTTGCCAGTATCCTTTGCGGCAGAAAAATAATCTACATTTTAACTCTGTAGCTCAATATGTCCTTAAGATATCCTGCGAATGTTAGGTTTCGCTGGCGCTCAGGCAAATCCCATTGAGGAACATGTACCACTATCAAACTCGATGTTGCCTTCCTGAATGATAGGCTTTGCTAAAGCTCAGCCTATAAGTACAGGTCCATACCAATACGGTTTTACGGGTGTGTTAGAAATAGTGACATTATCATCGTTATAGGTAACGGTGCTTACGCACCAAACTATACGGCACCGCCTAAAACAATCCCCTTCAAGAAATAATTTCTAATGATTATAAAAAAATGTATGATTTACCCCAAAAACCACTTTCAAAAAGTTTATTTATATTGCTATTTTAATAGTTTTAATAAGTTTTGTTTAAATTTAAATACCTTTCTTAAAATGTTCTATTCCATTATGTAAAAGACATTATGTAAAATTTGCATCAACACAATCTTGTGAAAGAAACAGTTTAAGTTTATACTTCATAAGTATTTACTAGCTCAAGTTTGGAGTTCAGAGTGAGTTGGGAGTACAAATAAAACTGTGACAGCCCTGCAGCGAGATTCTCTGGCAAGCATTCATTTTTAGAACAAACCCCGTAGTTGTAAAGTGCAGCTCTTTAGTTAGTCTGTAATTAAACTTAACAATCAATTAATTTATTATTCTCTTATCTCGTTATAAATTAAATTATTGTTATAATTAATTATAATTGCAAATGTCGTGTATTTAAGTAATAAAAACCAGAGTATATGTACAAATTATCTGAACAATTTGTTCTATGAGAAGTTATTAGTTAGATAAGAAAAAAATTGATACTAAATATTGTATTTATGTGAAAAAAGTTGCGAAGAACACTATTTATATTTTATATACTTATTTTATACAATATATTTAGACATTTTATCACAATACTCGCAACATTATAGCAGACTACCAAAATAGATTCTTAGCAGAAGAGTACAGCAATGTAAATGAAACTAAACAATTACAAAGAGTACACTACCAAACTATAAATATACTAAATGATCGTACAGAAAATCAATTTTAAAGCAAGTTTCTTTTATTGTAATCCTCATAAAAACTTTGGACGTTGCACCTAATTAATGAATAAGATGTCTAGTAACATAGTATGTTTTCATAAAACGTAAACAGGCTTTTAATGTTTGAATTTTTTACAATTGGCTGAGCGTTAGCACAGCCACTCAAGGGCCTCAAGCGGAGGGCTAGGAAAATTCATTTCTGTATATCAGTGTGTATGTCCGCACAATATCTCGAGAACAGAGTGACTTATAGACTTGAAATTTTGCATGAATCGTCATTATCGTACAAGTAACATCGTGATCGATAAATACATTTGCAAACAAACTGGGTATCGTGATCGATGACGGCGTATGTCATTCCAGGGATTCGGTGAAGCGTTAGCGGGATTGTGACATTGGTGCTATGGGTAACCATAATGTCATCGAGAACATCGCAGAATAAATAAATTTGCTAACAAACTGAGTATAACCATATTACATTTTAACGTGTGAAATAAGGAAATAATTATGGAGCCTATTGGAATCAGTTATAGACATGACATTTTGCAAGAAACCTCAGCGAAGCCTATTACGCAAAACGTACTCTGAAGTATTCGTCGCCAATGCAGCCAACATTTGAAATCCAATTTATTGAGAATATTTTCTGAAATTACTTTTATAAACTAATTTCAAGGTTGATTTTCTTAAAACCTTAGATAACATCGAGTTCAATGATATTGCATGCCACTTCACAGAAGTTAGCTAACCTTTTTACATAGTGGGCAGTACTTCTAATTTTTCATTAAAATACGATAATGAGTTTAAAAGCAATAATGTCAATATCGAATAGTAGGAAATGTGGTCTTAAGCTTTAGTACTGTGCTAGTCACCCTAAATTACATATAAAATATCTAATATGGGATAACTATGGAAGTTAATGAATGATGAGATTAGCTCCTGTCCACCTTCCTCATTTATGAGAAAATGAGTTTGAGTGGTAGAGAGGGCTTCATAGCCCTAACTCCCACTCAAAAACCTAACTGCCAACCCTCTACTCCTAACTCCTAGCTCTTATGCTCTTTAATAAAGGCATTTAATTTCCATTTTATTTCTTGTTAGGTATCCACATCCTTGTGACACTGTAAGGTACTTTAAGGTGAGGAGCTAGAGATATTTTGCAATACATGTAACTTATCTAAGGAATGGAAATGGAGACCCCTGTACTGAGGCTGGTTGGTGACGTCACTGTTAGGAATCCACATCCTTCGGGGTGTGACACTGTAAATTACGTTAAGGTGAGGAGCTAGAGATATTTTGCAATACATGTAACTTATCTAAGGAATGGAAATGGATACTCCTGCACTAAGGGTGGTCGGTGACGTCACTGTTAGGAATCCAAGTTCCTCGGGGTGTGACACAGTAAGGTACGTTAAGGTGAGGATTTGGAGATTATTTTCCAATGCCTATTACACCTAAGGAATGTTAAGGGAGACCTCTGCAGTAAGTGTGGTCGATGACGTCATTGGTAGAAATTAATTTTCATCAGAGTGTGATGCAGTAACTTAGATTAAGTTGCAAACGGGAGTGTTTCTAACTTATCTCAGAAATGTGAAAGGAGATCACGACTTCAAGGTCGGTGTGTGCAGTGCCTTCACTATTAGGAGGTTACTTTCTTCAGGGCTTGAAGTAGCAAGGTTGGTTAATTTCAGTAAGTGGAGATTTCTCCAACGCAACGCCTATAACTTATCCCAGGGATCAATGTTTCCAGGTAATATTCACTGGTGACGTAACTTTTAGAGATCCAACTAATTACACGTTTTGTATTTGGGACTTTTTTAATGCTTATAACATATGTCAGGAATGTAATAATGATCTAGGTACCGAAACAATTGTACCACATAATGTTGCTATTGATGTTAGCAGAGAACGGTCACTATGATAAACTACTTTAAATCTTATTAAGATGTATGATGATGTTGGTGTGATTCGGTTATATCAACCATAATGCAGTTATCTGTCCCTGCCATTTGATGGCAATACCCGATAACTATGCATTGATCCTACGCAAATTCGTTTAATTAATTCCACATGTCTGGTTCAGTGATGACTGTATTTATTCATAGCATTAAAATATTTGCTGACGGCTGGCTAAACAGAGATAAATAACCAGATATATTTGTAGGAAAATGTTATTATTAAATTTCAATTTAATTTCCCCAATATGATTGTGTATTTTAACACAGCAGCAAAATTCCATAAATGCATTATAGGCATTTTTGTTTTAGCTTTGCATTCCTCAAGCTGTTTAATTATAAAAACTATTCAGTGGCCCTTCAGTTATAATCTTATGAATACAGTATTTCCCCTTTACTTTAATTTACTTCTATATCATAGGTTACATTCAATAACATACTTTTTGAATTTTAAAATGGTTATAAAACGTCATTTATTTCTATATACAAAGAGAAATTCGACTAACTAATTTAATTAGTCCAGTGAGGGTCAAATTAAATTGGAATGGAAAGCCAAGACTTTATGTACCACCGACTCCTCAAACTTCATGAACAGTAATAGAGGGTACAAACGATACCAATGTGGGGAGCAATTAGAATCACGCTTCAGTTCAGGCTTTGTCCATGCATTCCGCCTCGCCAATCCGTACCGCGCTGTTGATTAATTCGCCGCGATCCTGAACTCGTTTGCAGTTGTTCAGCAAACAATGCAATATCCCTCGAGGGTTCCAGGACAATCTGTTTGTTGAATACAATTTTCAATGTTTTGTGTTCTCATATTATTTTATAAGTGGCCCAACATTACATCATGAAAAATCGAGAGATTTGCACGATTGAAATTTTGGCCGGTATTCTTTCCGGTGAAACAAACGCTTTCAATTTATTTAAGAGTAAATTAAAGAGCATGTCAGTTTGCATTGTGAACATCAGATGCGATATTGGCTAAACAGGTATCTAGTAGAACTAGATCTGATAAGAATCAGACCAAGTAACTCCTTGGACGAAATTGTTCGAATAATTGTTCTGTAGACCTTTAGAACTGAACTGGGAACAATTTCCCTAGCCTATTATTCAATATCAGAAATGGTATTCAAACAAGTATATTAATACTAACTCAGCTTTTTATTTCCAGCAACCCTACACTGCACATAACTCAGTCATGATGGGATGATTTGATTTATTATGAATGTTGAGTTTAGCTCCACTTTACCTTTCGCATAGTGCAGTGTCTGAAGTATGACACTGTCACCGACCTGTCTCCTAGAATCTGGAGTTCATGTCTGTTAGAAGAAATTCAGCAAAACAGAAACAGTAGATTACCTTCGAAATACTACCTACTAGTTGCCATGATATCTATATCTAGGATATATGCACCAAATCAAACCTATGTGTACCTATGTACACACCTATCTATCTATGTGTTACCAGAGTACTGCGATAAGTTACCAACCATTGGTTGACGTCCAAACCAGCCAGTTAGTGACGGAGACGTTCAAAACATATCCTCGGCAACACAACGAGTCCTTAGCTGTTTTCGTGTAGCACAGTTTCAACATCAGATATACCTAAGCTAAAGGAGAGGTATGTATGGTTAAATGAGCAGCACTTCAGTGTAATCTGGATGAAGAGGTGTCTCATTGGGTGATGAGGATAAAATCTAACAACCCTGAGTGCCCACTTGATTCCCGTTTTTTGCGAGTGCCTTTTTTATCACTCTTATGTTGAATAACATGCATAGACTCAAGTCTCTTAGCGAGTGGACACTCAAACGATGAGTCAGTAAATTAATTCCAACACCTGCAGATAAACCGAGTCGTAGATCAATTTTCCTGCATCTTCAAAATGGAATGAGTAAGCCAAATGGCAATCTAAGTCTCACTTTCCTAAGGCAAGCGGTGCTATAGAATACACTCTTATTCTCATTGTAAAGTCATCTGTATGTGAAGATGAATTTGTAAATAGAAACAGATTTTCTAGTTTTAATGTTCAAGCATCGTGCAATTCACTGTAGATGTGTACAATTGTACACGTCACCTAGCCTGTAACCGTACATGATGGAATTTGGAGAAAATGCAAAATTTGTTCCATCATGGAAAGATATGCAGCATGTGCACTGTTGATCGGGGATTCAGTGCATGGATAGCGCACCATGGCTAATGAACCGTCCAATAATTAAACAGAGTTTAATAAAAGTTTCACTCAGAACGGGTGATCATCGAAAAATGTTTTGGACAACTAAAACGAATTCAAATGTCCCACCACAATATTAAGGATCAGATTAAAAAAAACAACGTTGTTTATTTTGTGTTAATTTAGTGTAAGTAGTGGTTAAGAGACTTAAGGTTCCAGACTTTGAACCAGGAAAAGAAAAGGAATAGAGAAGAATTGACGGAATGGTAATGATTTTATCTGGGTTAAGCAGTGGTGTGGAGACGAGGTCAGTTAAAAGGAACATAGTTTAATCATTTGCGAAGTAAATCTTTATAGGGGAAAGTAAACTGTAATAATGATTACTGTTATGGATTTATAAATTATGTAATAATGCTAAAATTTTATAAGAAAATGCATTAATTTAGTAAATATTTTGTATGTTATTAAATAAGCCTTTAACATGTTATGTTATCAGAATATGAACCTCCAAGGCTCGCCTTATATTCAGTGCCCACTCGATATTTGTGAGAGGCATTCGCGTTTTGGAACTAAACTTTATTCAACTGAAATCGGAAACTGACTCGGCTTTGGTAGTGAGCACTCACCCTCGTTGCCAACGTCCCATTGGAATGAGAAGCGGGGGGTTTATTTATAACGTTTTGCAAAAGGTCGGATTTTAAATAATAAAAGTCCTTTTTCCAGATCCAAAATTTCATTTATATTATAACCATTTACACCCTTAAGTAGGGATTATCACACTCCTAACCAAGAGGTACTATTTAAATGTTCCAAAAACTATTTGGCTGAGGGAATTTATCAAAACGAAACTGAACAGAAATAGAAAAGACCCTTACTTTTTCATCATAATCGAGATGAATGAAAACGTAAAGTACACCAAATTTAATGTTCCAGCAATAAAATAAAATAAATGGGACTCAGTTTTACCTTTGGATCCTTAATCTGTAGAACTTTCAGTAAAAATAATTACCATAGCGAGTAAGAGTAGCTAACCATTTATTCCAAGGTGGGCAAAACATGTAAACAACTCATAAATGAGTTTAATAACTAGGATTATGCGAAAAATTGCTTTATTGGTTATGTAGGTCTAATTCATGGTTATATTGGAATTGATCAATATACATTGAGTTGTATAATGTTGTTTCAGTGTTTTATTTATATTTATTCTTTAGTTCATGACAATGAGCATCAATGTAATTTAACCAACGCTAGCCTCGTAAGTTATCTATCACTATATTACTACACTCGGCATCATTGTATACAGTAAACTAAATATATACAGAAAAATATTAGATATTACTCAAATAGGTATAACAAGTTAAAAGTTAGTCATGTACTACAAGTATAACATGTTGCGGAAATCTTCTGTTAGTGAGAAGTCAGTGTAAGACACTAGAAGGTGAAGAACGTTGACAGGCTTATGAATGAAAAGCGTGTTCTTCATTTACCTTCCCATAGAGTAGCATCTGTTTTTTCATGCAGGAACAGATGTTCATCTTTCACCTTCTCTGATAGTGGGTCTAATCTTAGTATACCAATATCTGAAAAAATCTCATATGAATATTTATCTCTATGTTATAATCCAGACTGTAGCCAATGTGCGAGACAAAACTCCAGGACTTGAACTACCATTCGTTTTCGGACGGTAATTTGATTCTAAATATGAAAAATGAAAAACTGTTGGAGGTACAAGATAAATTTTGTATTTGTTTAAACATAAATGGTTTCAAAAACGGTAGCAGTACTAAACATCACACGCCAATATTTTGCCATCTTCCAGTTCTTTAAATGTTACATAAACTTTTAAATTTGATTGTGATATGAATAATTTTTATTTCTCTTTTATTAAATTTTTTCCGAACACTATGCAATTAGTTTTGAAACGTACAGAATTGGCTCTATATTCATGCATGTTTTATAGATTTATATGAAGCCAATCGGTAAGTATACGACTAGAAACTAACAGCCTTTTAACCAACATTTGTACTTTTTTCTCTAGCTCATTTTAGAATATTTCAAAATTCAGCCGAAGAATATGTTTAGTTATACTTTGTTGTAAACTACATTGGTAAGAAATTTACTAAATAGATAATGTTACGTTATACATTTTTGACCATATTGGAAAATTCATGCTATTAGTAGCCAGTTACAATTAAAAGACAAATTAAGATTTCCTGTGTATTCGGTATTTTGAGGCACCAATAGTGTTACACTTTCTGCATATTTATATGGTTGTGTACACGTAAGTGTATTCTTAAGCTAAAATGTTTACTTTGGATTTTGAAAATAGGCTGTGGCAGTTGTGATCTATCACGGATAAAACAATTCATATTATTTTCAGCAATGTCCAACTGGCAGTTATTTCATATTGACCTAACAGAAAACTTTAAAAAAATGTAGTTTCGGTTTTTTGCTAAGATAAACAGTACTTTATTTATTACAATCGAACAATAACTTTGATATATTAGCATAAACTTCTAAATATAAAAAATAGCCAACGAAATTTACTTCTCTAGTGCTAGTAAACTATTGTTTTATGTTTCAATGTTTCATACTTAAACAAATTTTAAAAATATAAACCCTTAAACATTGTACAAAAGCTCTACATTTATAGCATAATTATGTAGTTTTAAAATATCCTTGTAGGCTAGACATAATATCCCATTTAGTTGTTTTGTCAATAAGCATAAATGTATACATGAAGCTGATGATATGATTTAGGATCACAACCAAAACCAATTTGTGCAGCAATTAATTAATAAGCTGTTTTGGCAGCTATAATATTGCAAGCAAATAGGTCCGTATTTCTGAATAATTAATTGCCATTTCGTATCTACCATAATAGCACTGGTTGGATAGTTATGAGAATAAATGTAAAATGCAGTGTTTAAGGATAATTAAATAACAAACAAAATATAATACATTTAATTCAAACAAATACAGTAGGTACGATTCACTTCTAAAACAAGTCATTTCAGGTTGGCAACACTGGCATCGTTACATGGTAGTGACAATATTGCCAGGAGGAAACAAAGGCACCATTATATTATAACATGTCAACATGACAAAATAAAAGACACTCTGTTATCTTCAACGGAGATGATTCGACACTTGTGTCCAGTCGGAAAGGATTCTGAAAAATAAATGAAATTAAGTTAAATATATTTTTAATTTCTCTTTGTTGCTAGATTGAAAAATTCACGCGGCTTTGCACGCAATTTTCTATTAAGCAACATTGAGTCATAAAAATAATGACGCACATATTCTTTTAAAATGGCATAATACACACTCTAGAGTCATGATTACTGAACAATATTTCAATTTCTTGATTCGTGTATAATAATTTAAATGTTGTAATATTTTAAAGAGTTAAATACTTTGGGACCTTGAAATTGGAGAGTGAGACAAATTTACATGTATAATAAAGTACAAAAATTTATTTGCAACATTCTGTAATAGTTGAATAATATAAAAATATTAGAAAAACTTGAAATATTGTATGCCAGAGTGGATGAATATTAAGGCCGTAGTAATCTCATTGAAAGTGCTTGTGATATATTTATAATGGAGCCTTATGAAAATTTTGAATGGTAACTATACATGTTTAAGGCTCATTTCATTCCAGTTTTTATTCTTATGAGGAAACTACCACTTGAGAAAGAGATGGAGGATTTTGTATCTCTTAGTGTAGTATTATTGATATCTTTCTAAAAACCTGTTACGTTTACAACTATTTTATTGATTTTAATTTTGTGCGTCTTCTCTTACAAATTTTATGTTATGCAAAAATATTTTTACAAAATTTTAGAATTTTTGTTGGGATAGTAATATTGAAATTAACTGCGTTGTTCACTAGTTAGGCAAGTATTGTGCTTACAATTTTCTTATATACATCTTGTGTTCTTCTCCTTCCCACCAAATCTTCTGCTAACGAAGTGCTCGCTGAAACTCTGAAAAACAAAATTTCATTTTATTCATTAAAACAAAACTAATATGGTTATCCGTAATGAGTAGGTTTATTTTTTAATACACAATTTGCAATTATCTTTGGTTAGAGTAAGTTTTAGTTTCTTTATTTAGTATATTATTATATTACTTAGAATTTCTTTTGGCATCTATACTATCCGATAAGTGCTAAACAATTAATAAACTGGTCTGACATGGACTTTCATTCCTGAACTCCAGTCAGGAGATCGTCTCCTATTGGCAGGATAACATGGCGTGGTTCGTCCGTCTAGGAGAGCTTGGGCTAGACGCGGACTACAACAATCTCATAGGAATCTTGGCGACATAACCTAGTCCGATAACGGTCACTCGAGCAACAAAGTGTGGGCTCCTTTACCCCTCCTTATAACACCCTTTCTTTTTGTACCGACCTCTCCACAAAAGGAAAGCTCAGGAGCTGTCCGTTTTATTATATTAAACAATAAACTATTCATTACTTATAAAAAAATGTAACTCATTTTAATTTTTATTCCTAGTTCGCACGCAACACAGTATTCAACTGGACCAGCAGGATTTCAAAAAGGGTTACCCATTATCGATTTTCCAGTCTCGAGATTTAAATTTTTATTCACGGCAATCATAGGATTGTAATACTGAGCCCGGAGTGATTACGTGTTAGTTCTGACGAGTAATTTTGAAGGATATAAAATTTAAGCTTATATAATTAAATGTATAGTTTATAACATGTCATTGTATATACCAGAGCAAATACATATTCAGAATTCTTTTCAGTTTCTAAAATGCAACAAAAATGATCTTAATAGCAAAAAATATATTGTTTGCTTTAAATTTCAGTGAAAAACACTTTTATAACACATAATTATATTGTACAGTACAACTTTATGTAATAAGCAGCTTAGCATTCTTCAATTACTAAATTGGATTAATTTGGTTTAATACAACGTAAAATACAAGTTATTTTCTAGTTTTCTTATAAAGTTTCAATATTTTTCACACCCCAAAAATATATGTTTGTATACTATTTTGGTATATTTTGTATGTTTTTTGTATATTCTTATTTTGAATTTTTGTATTTTGTACTTGGTATAGGTTGATTTTGAATTTGGTATGTTTTGTATTTGGTATTTTTGTATTTTTGTTTTTTATTTTGTTAATTTTTGTATTTTGTATATTAAAATGTGGCTATGTAACATATTACAGGAAACCTATTTGTAAATATTAACAATACAAGATTTCAGTTTTGCAAGGATATTGCGTATGTGAACACAATCTTTACCTTCAGGCCCATCACTTTGAAACGACGTTATGAAACCATATCAATAGTTTAAAAAAAATAATTTTTGTAAGTTCTAAAATTATGTATATTAAATAATACCTTGCAATTGAATCTTATGAGATTGTAATATATGATTCTCTTGTACGTTCTGCACTTTCAAACAGTTTAAATAGTCATTATGTACTTTGATACGATTCTTAGGGTTTTTTTAAATGAGTTCAATATTTTACTGGGCCCATGATATATTATTTGAAACAGGTAACGTGAATTTCTAGCATAGTTATGTTCCAACCGAATATATGTAAAAGAAAGGAAATTCAAGCTCATACCTGCCTTTGTAATGCAGACATTTTTAATAGCTTCAAAACTAAATGTATAAAATATAAATATTATAGTTTATTTTAAAAAGTTATGAGAATGTACATTTTTTCACCTGAAAGTACGGTTGCAGAGATATTTATAACAATGTAACTGGTGAGAAATTTGTTTAACAGTTACATTATCGAGTTATTTTATAATTTTAATACTTGAATCAACAACTTCAACTATTGCAACTTGAACTAGTGCAATAATATTCAAGTTACTAAGCAGTATTTGATATGGAAAAGCTTTTACGCAATATCAAACTGTGGAAATTGGATTCTTGTTAAAAAGTAGGTGGTGTTTATAGATCGTGCCTGCAAGTGACAGGCAATTTTATCTCAACCCAAATACAGCATTTGATTATCCAACCGAACCGATCATGATCAATAATTTAGTTGGATAACCTTCTTATCTTGATACCTACACAACATTATACCACACAGAAGATTTTAGATGTATATGGTTTGCAATACTGTATTTTCATGTTTTTATTTTACCTTATGGTGAAGACGAAATGATATTAGTATAATTAATTATTGAGACTAGGTAGTCACATATTGTTAATTAAGTATGAAGCATGAGGACAATAATGTATTGAGATATATTCCATCCGTACTCTTTAAATTTTGCATAACATTTTATTTTTGCATGGACAAGAATATGTTCTATGGTGGTGCATGGCCAACTATGCAATATTCCTGTCATCTTCTTTTTGAATGATTGCATGTCTGTGTATGTTCCAGCAGAATATCTTGAGAATGAAATGAGTTATAGAATTGTAATTTCGATGTAATCTCAGCGAAGCCTGTCTGCGCAACAAGTGGTAGCGTACTCCTTCCTTGTATAAAGAAAATTGAATGTAAGTAATGCATATTTGGATGGCAAATCTTACACATAAGAGGTCCAATTTATGTTCTCACTGGAAGTCCATACTACCAGAGTCACCTTCATATTTTCTGCGTTTAAACTTGATTCATTTCATTACCTTTTCAGTGAAAAGTATATTTAAATAAACAAAACGCAATTGGACCGAAATCAGTCTAATATAATTTATTTATTTAGAAACCCTGCAATACTTTTACCATGAACTTACATTTTGAGTGCAACAACATCGACATATTCTGAAATTTAGAGTGAGCTTTTTTAATCTTGGGGATAAAAACTTCGTCTATCCTCGAAGTAGTGTAATCTACTTACCTTCAAAATCCACAGTACCCGAGTCATCCACATCAATTTCATTGACCATCCCGACAAGCTCAGCCTCCGGGATATCAGGATCCAATTCCCTCAGGATCTCTTTGAAATCCTCCGTCGTGATGTATCCGTTTCCTGAAAACAAAAATTAACTCAGCTACATACTACTGGATTGAAATAGTACCCTTCCTTCCCTTCTGTTTTTATCATTGTAAATCCCGTTTTAATAAATGCATATTCATTATGAAAGTCCTGCCATAATTATAGAATTAATAAGGCCTATTATATTTATACAGCCTAGTATTAGTTACACCGGAAATAAATCATTTATACGGTCGTAGTGTACTGAGGTCCGTCGGATTATTTCAGTTAGTTACGAAGTCGGACGCTAGGGCTAACTTTAATTGTTTCCGTTCAAATATTTGCTACCTGACCTCTTACTCCACGGCTGGCAGTCCAAGCGTTCACATTTCCGTGCCTTAATTTATAGCATTGGATGAGTTATCTCTTGTGTAACTAATATATTCAAAGCTAATACATAACACTTTTAAATTTATGTCGTTAAAAATAGTAAATATTATAAATAAAAAAAAAATTCGACCTATAACTATTTTTTAACATAGTCAAGCAAAGTATTAATACTAACTAATTACTTCAATTTTGAGAATAGCGATGAGCTGTAGAAGGGATTTTACTTTTATTGTGTGAGAATGTTAAAGTAGTATGTCACCATAGTAAAGTCGTACCTGAGAAGAAAGGTTCGCTTATGGCTGGTTTGTACCTTCCAGATAAACTTACACTGGTAAAACAAAAGCCGATGTGTTACTTAATCTGGGATGTCCAGGAGTGGCTACTCACTGAACAAAAATGTCAAGATATTAAAGTAAAAAATAGTATCGATAGGGTAATTCTACTATGGAGTATGATTGTTTGATTGAGAGGAGCTCCCTTACTGTATAGGCTGTTGCTCGCTTGGGCATGAGAAAATATTGTCCCCTGCCCGCTTTGAATGGAACATACAGAAACAGAACTAGCACCCTCTTCTTCCTAGGCGAAATTACTGATATAAATTGATCGCTATCCCTTGTCAGATCTTGACAGAAGGCATTCCTACCTTACCCATCATGAATATTTGGTCACTCCGGAAGCCAAATACCCAAGTGAACAGGTTCGTCCGTTTAAGACTAATGAGAAAAAACCTCAGATTTCTGAGTGAACAGAAAAACAAACAATTTATTCGAGAACATCCTCCACGTTCTTTGCTTGAAGGTTATCTTTGACGATGGAAGGATTGTGAAGGAAACATGATTTTTTCGGACATTTGCCATCGTTTAGTGAATCAAGAAATCAGTAACACTACGTTTCGAGATCTGCAATCTGATCTCTTCTTCAGGCAAAGAACTAACCTAATACATAATTACAAACTAGGTTAAAATAAACAAATCTTACCAAAGCGTTGTGGCACGCCTAAGTCAGGAATCACAACCTACATGTTGTTTGTCAACTTCACGAACTCTATAAACATGCACTTCATAAAAAACTATACAAAACACTAATCATTAAAACTTAACTACGGAATACAGGTCACAATACGTCTTCACTCGTCTACTAACCACCTACGACTGACCAGAGGGACTAGCCAATGGTAATCGTCACGGCTGGCTAAAACAAGATGGCGGAAATAAGAAGAAAGAAAGAAATGAAGACGTATTGTTGTGATTCCTGACTTAGGCGTGCCACAACGCTTTGGTAAGATTTGTTTATTTTAACCTAGTTTGTAATTATGTATTAGGTTAGTTCTTTACCTGAAGAAGAGATCAGATTGCAGATCTCGAAACGTAGTGTTACTGATTTCTTGTTTAACTGAACGATGGCAAATGTCCGAAAAAATCCTGTTTCCTTCATACTCCACGTTTCTTGGCACTCCCACCAGTTATAAAATAAATTACCCCCTCCCAGAAATTGTCTTAGCTATTATTGTTTATTTTCATAAAAATATCATAATAACGCAGATTTGCAGACAGGTTTTTACATGTGTCCTGAATTCTCACTGGAACAATGATCACAGCGTAATCTGACGGCTAGACCTAAGAATTATCATTGGCGATATATATTTCACATCATTAGTGAATTCTCTTGGTTAGTCATAGTTATTAGGGCTGCTGTATTATGTGTGATTAAACTAAAAACGAATAAGAAGCCACGCCTGTTGATTAAAATGTATTTTCAGAAGGTATCGTTAGCTCATTTGTTACATGTTCAACCAATACACCATAGAAGATAAATGTCTGTCTTATTTCACTCTTGGATGGTGTTCATTTACTTTCAACTACCCTTAGGACATATCAATTGACGTCAGTGAATCTGTTATCTTAAGAGACATAGAAATTGTAATTCACACTTGTGTGTAAATAACCCGCACTAAACGCTTGTTGTAGCGTTATGTCTCTGAAGGTTTGAGGGCATGAACTTGTCCTGGCTACATTTCAGTTAGAGATATGAGTTTATGGATCATGGTGAAAGCTTGATACGCGCCTAACGGGTCTTAAAACTCATTAACATGATACAAAGTAATTATGATAAGTATTCAACAAGCAAGAACTAATACTAAAGAAAGGGAGTCGTTAAATCCTTGATATAGGTTTCAAAAAACCACAAAAAATGCTGAATTCAAAAGATGTCTTCCGATCGTTGATCATAAATCCAAGATTTCAGATCCAATCCATATTTGGAAGACAATGATATAGTCCCTGACTTACCTTCTCTGTCGTAGAATCTGAAGGCCTCCTTGAGCTCGGAGTTGAGGAGTTCTGCGTTCGTGTCCTCCTCCTCCTCAGTCAGGAACTTAGACGCCAGAATACAAAACTCCTCGAACTCCAACTCTCCTGATCCTGGAAGCAACACAGAAAAAGTTTAATAAAGAAAAGGATAGATCTCCAACGAGCTGCAAGACGAAATATCTTCGTTTATTCTCATACAAATGAAATAGATAATTTGACCAGACTTACAATTGGGTACAAAAAGTACTACCATGGACCACATTTAAATAATGGCTAATAACTTGTCGTACATAAAAATCCAGAAATTTATTGCAAATAAACCGATACAAAGGAGTACCAAAGGATTAGAAAGAACGGAATGCCAGAGATATCACTCAAACGGACGAACTCTTCATTTAATTTTAAATTCTTAAACAATAGAGTTTTTCACTGTACCGACTGCTATGATACGGATGGAGCTTTCTTACATACATAAGGACTTCCTTTTGTGTTTTGATTCTAAAATCTATGGTATTCTTCCTTGGGCCAAGACGAAGTCATATATAAGCCTGTAGGACCATTTCTACAAAAATGTATTTCATATAAGGACGGGCATGTTGACGGACAAACAGGATTTAAAGATCGGGCTCTTAATAAGGAATGGACAGCTTACTTGTGTAAATATTCTCTGTAAATTGTACATTACTCGCATATTTTAAATATATGAATGTACCGCTTAAAAATAGTTTACTCCCTAAATAACGATTAAATAATTTTTTAATGTAATTAAACCTTTTGTTTGTCTAGTAAAAAAATGTAGTCATAATTGATTAAATTTTGGTACAAAATAATTCAACAAGTTCTTTTTTTCAGTAGCTGCACAATTAGCTGCATTACTCTTAAGATGCACTTGTTATTAAGAAACGTGTAACAGCCACATGCCACCTAAGAATGGATCTCCAGTTTCGTCCATGTTACTTCAGGCTCTGGAATCTGTTGTGAGGAATAGTAACATTCTGTGTAATTTATGTAATATTGAAACATTTGAGGAAACAAATATTTATTTTAAATGACACACATTGTAAAAAGAAAGGTTACAATGATTCAATCCTCCCACTAAAAATATGCGATACTTCGGTAAATTCAATGCAACACTTGACATCTTCCAGATTGCCGGGTAGTGGTGAGAGGATTGAGATTCCATATTTTATGTGTTTCCATATTGTTGGAATTGTTGGATACGGGGAAAAATACAATAGTTTCCATACTGTCAGTTTTTAAATTTAAATTATTTTACAAAGGTTTTATATAAAGTATTTGCGTGGTTATAAAATCAATGTTTTTGTTATTACTCAATAGTATTATATTGTTAAAATATATTTTATGCTTTTGTTACAATTATATGTAAAAGTTTTGTTTCAGCAATGTGAATTGCAGTTTTAAATTCTTTCCACTATGATTAGTTTGAACGGATAACAGGATTTCGGACATTTGCCATCGTTATAGATTACAAAAGGTGCCACAACGTTTCGAGGATTGGAATCTATCCTCTTCGTCAGGTGTTGGATGTATTAATACATGCAAAAAGAACAGAGAGAAGTTAGGAAGGGAAAGAAAAAGGTTAAAACATACCCTAAAGCTGCTTGGGGTCCAGTCCAGGCGTTGCCACTTCACAGGATGCAAGTCACAAATTAATCACAAGTACGACGATCACAGTCATACACCACACTAGCACAGGCTACAGTAGGATACTGAGTACAGTATACCGTACAGTTTTAACCCGTTTCTTTGCTTTTCTCTGTTGTTTATTTTTATATGTATTAATACCAGCCCCACCTGACGAATAGGATAGATTCCAATCCTCGAAACGTTGGTGTTATACCTTCTGTAACCTATAACGATGGAAAATGTCCGAAATCTTGTTATGTTTTCAAAACTTCCATCAACAAACTTTAAACAAAGAATTATTAGTTTTTTAATTTAATATATTTGACAACAGTTTAACATTAAAAAAAAATTTTTAGTAAACGGGTTACTTACGGGTTAATTAATTTTGTGACCAAGATACAGATTTACAATTAAAATTTCTTTGCCGGGTTGACGTTTAATTCCTAATTTAAATCGCCTCGCTTTACCACTCCGCATTAAATTATTCCAGAGTATATTAGATTCCAGAAGGCTCACTCCAGTATGTTAATTAATTCACCCAAAGCTAATTTCCTACTTAACTCTACTCGTACTTGCCTTGACTTTCGCATTTTGAAGTAATTCATACGAAAATTTAATTAACTAACCAATTGCTATTTATTTGCCTACCATTATTAATTATTATGTTTTAACATATGTTAATAATTTCTTAATTTTTCATTACATATACCGATAAATGTTTATTTCAATTTACCCATTCCTTTATATTTTTTGAAATATTACATTTGTGTGGGAGGTAGAAAATCTTTATGGACTCTATATTTTTAATTATTTATCACGACATCAATTCTTTAAAAAATATTATTAATACGCCGTAGCAGGCAAACAGAGTTATCAATTGTTACAATCAATGCATATGGTTATGTGAAATGCAGAATTCACTGGTATAAGGTTTATAAAATCGAAAATCAACAATATTTTTCTCAATATAAGGTATTGTTCTATTTAAAATACGCTATTTAATAAGGAAAATTTGCTGTTTTAGAATTTTAAAAACATTTTAAAAATCTACTGTTGATTGAACGTATCACTCTTGGCTTAAAACGAATTTAATTTCTCTCTCTGTTTGTTTGTCAGACTGTCCACACAGTCTTTAAATTTTAAATGAAACTTAATTTCTTCAGAAACAATAATGAGTTCTATGATGATACATGTCCAAATATGAAATTTGGCTGAGCGTCATTGAATTTTACTGAGGAGGCAGGCACAAGTTTTCTTTTGTGTACAGGGCGGGTGTAAAATTTGTTTTCTGTATGATTGTGTGTCTATCTCTCTGTCTGCAGGATATATCAAGAATGAAATAAGTTAAGGATTTAAAATTTTATGCAACCTCAGCAAAGCCGTCACGTGACATTATGTTGTAATGGAACAATTGTTTAAATTGTTCATTTCATTACACACTTTTCTATTCCAATATACAGTATATTGGTGATTCACCATGATATTAAAAAAATGGAGCTCATTCTACGAACAAAAGTAATGAAAAAGTTTATATAAACATGGGCTTATAAAAACTTTATTTATTTATGGTATGCAATATATATTTCTTTACAATCGAAGTACTAAATTTGTTTTATTTCAGGTTTGGCACAAATTTTAAAACTATGTTTGAATTTATTTTACTAAAATAAATTTATGCAGGTTGTCATTGAGTAATCTTTCGTAGAAGAGAAACAGCAGGATTTTGGTTTAAGCACGTAAACTCATTCAAAGATTAATTTTTGGAAGGATATCCCCACTTGTTTTTTAGCATCCCACTGCTAATTTAATATAAGTTCATCTTGCCAGGACATGTCAGAAATGATTGCTTTAAGTATTATAAATGTCTTTATACTGCCATAAGCATTTTTAACAGTATTCCAACTGATGCTGAACGTAGCATCACATACATACATTTAACATACATTTATGTCAAGCACTCTTCTATCGTTACACTTCTGAAATGGGTTTAACGCACAATTAATCACCATAAATTGAGCACGATATTCACTGTAATTCATGAATTTACGCCATGGGAGCTCATTCTACGTGTAAAAAAGTTTATATAAACATGTGTCCAGAAATGTTTCGTTATTGAGTTACGGCTTGTAAAAATTTCACCCTGATTTCAGCTCAACATGTTAAACAAGGTCTCTTTGCATGGGGTTTGTGATAGTTGCAATAGAAAAAATTAGATACTAAACTTGCTTGGATATGTAATCAATACACTTTTATAATTTAATAATATTCATTCAACCGACTCTACCTTTCGGGAAACCCCCTCTACCGCCACACAACACTGCTTGCGGCTCGGTTTGTTAGGAATTTAATTTAGATATTGTAGTAGCACACCACAATGTGCCGAGTTTAGTTTGGCTTAATAAGTTGCAGGAGAATTTAATTATAGCTGAAACTGCATAGTTTAGTTAAACCATCAGTCATCTCATTAGTAGTTACTGAGAAGTAACCGCTCGTTGTTTAGGCAAACTTCAATAGAACCGTACCTTCTCGCGGTTTTAGAAGATTGTACCATTCTCTGTTTAATTGGAATGACAAGTCAATTTAAATTTAGGAATGAACTAATAAACTCTTTCCTCATAAATTAAAACAGTAGATGCCACGGTCGTATAAGCTTCACGTTAGTATCATGCTTATAAACGAAGATTGGTTTATTCGCAATGCTTCCTCGTAAATTGGCACTTTAATATTAATTGTAATATGAGTGAATGTGTAAACCTTACATACAATTAACAAGCATCCAAATTGAATTGTACAGCTGGATGGTTTTGATGTTGAGAGATAAATAAAAAACAACAGATCCGAGGGAGGGAAAGAGAGAGAGAGAGGGGAGAGAGAGAGAGAGAGAGAGAGAGAGAGAGAGAGAGAGAGAGAGAGAGAGAGAGAGAGAGAGGAGAGAGAGAGAGAGAGAGAGAGAGAGAGAGAGAGAGAGAGAGAGAGGAGAGAGAGAGAGAGAGAGAGAGAGAGAGAGAGAGAGAGAGAGAGAGAGAGAGAGAGAGAGAGAGAGAGGAGAGAGAGAGAGAGAGGAGAGAGAGAGAGAGAGAGAGAGAGAGAGAGAGAGAGAGAGAGAGAGAGAGAGAGAGAGCTTGTAAAGAATAGAAGAGGTCCAGTTAATGGTAGAATTAGGTCTGGCCGTCGGATCGCATTATGAACAGTAGGTCCAGTGTAAGAAATGTTCAAAAGTGGATGAATTTTCTCGTCGTAAAATGAAATCAGTGGTCTGTACTCAGGGCTCACAAATATTCAAAATCAACAATCTGTGCGGCGAATTCAAATTCTTAATTTTAAAACCTTAACAAATCAAGACATTCTTCTCTGGGATATATTTTAATTTTCTAAATTAAGTTACTTTAATATGTTCCCTTAATACTTATTATGTATTTAACATGAACAGTCAGTAATGACTAATTAAAATCATAATATTGGTAAAACATCAGATTTTCAAAAAGTTGCTGTGATTTAATACAAAATTCTACAGGTTATGGCTGATTAAACACATTAAGAATTTATTGCATACTATATATACTCGTTTGTGTATTGTTTACTAAATTCCATTTAAATTACTGGGGCCAATGGAAGAAAACACTTTTCAAAAGACTTTATCGCAAGGAAAAGTTTACTAAAATTCTTACTACGTCTTGGGAGAAACTTTGAGCCAAAATTTGTTACTAGGTGCTTATTTATTCTTACCATCGACGTCGACTTCTTTAATGATGTTCTCTAGCTGGGCCTGGGTTTGCGCGTGTCCTAGAAGTTCCAAGATGGTGCCAATCATGTCAATCCCGATGCAGCCTTTCTTCTCGTGATCGAAGGCAGTGAAAGCATTCTTCAATACTGAAAACAGTTAGCTTGATTACATACATCATGCATTTTTAATAGTTTTTATATTTATGCCAATTGGTAAGATTTATTGTGCAGAGTTCTCAGAAAACTTTTAAAGAATAAAATATACTGCTAACAATTTGTATTTATAAAATAGAAAATGTAAATGCAAAACTACCACTCTTATCACTAATTCGATCGTAAGTACACTTTAATGTACAAAATTCCAAACGCAAGAAAAATTAAATTAATTTTTTGTCGCAATATATTTTTAATACAAGGATATTAAGAAACACATTAGTTCTAAATGTGTTGAGCCTACGCACAGGCTTTCTACAAGCCTATGTAGGCTTATTTCCTAGGTCACTAATATGTTTTATTAATACCTAATGAGTTCAACTTCTTAAAATAAATTAACTGCTAATATTAACGAATGTACAAACTAGTTATATAATAAGATTCCTTTATTGTATATTATTAACTAAACTTGTAATTAATACTTAGTTTTTACATTGTTACATTTTGTTTATTTTTAAAGGAGTTTGAATTTTAGTTTGTACACTGTTTCATGTACCAAAATTGGAAATAAATTATTAAATTCTGAACATTTAACGAAGCTGTCACACAGGTGTAACACCCATTTCAGATTAGTAAAATAAACACTGGTCAACACCAATCGTAAAATTATACACTATAATGTACACTGAAACAATTACTTTTTAGTGAAACAATACATTTTATTTATTAGAAGAAACAAATGAGAACACAATTCGTAACTGCCCTAGGATTTAAACATTCAAAATGTATCAAAGTATATAGAAACACTCATAAATAACTTTAATAACATAAACAAAAACAGCTGCATGAGGTATGTTGAACAACGGTTGAGAGGGTTATAAACAAACAGTCTGAACTAGTTCCAGAACTAACCACTAGGGAGATCACTGAATACAATTAATGTACACCACAACTGTTGGTTTCTTGAAAAATAATACTTCTACAGCTATAGATACATTTGGTTTTTCATGTATCTTGTTTTTAGAGATATAAAAATACACAATAAGGGTTTTTTTTGGGAATAACACAAGAAAACTAGTAAACTGTTTTTAACTTCCACGAAAACTAGTGTGACTCACGATCGGTTTCTAGGAAAACAACGTTGTGTTCTGTTACAGTCAAAATTGACTATCGGCTCCTAGACAATCATAAAGATACTCAAATTTTTATAAACTGTGACGTACAAGTTTAGTTTTAGTACCTTTCTTAAAGTTACTTTAAGTTTTTTAATTTGTTAAATTGCTCTACTATCAAACACGATGTTTATATAAAATACTCGTTTAAACACAGAAGACAAATTTTTCAAATGGGAGAATCTGAATTTGAATAGCTTTACTGGATATAATGTAAATTTATATCCTTCAACTGTTCACTTTTTGATTTATAATTATAGTTACGTCAGATATATTCATAAAATTAAAACACAGTATATATCAAACATACTAATTCAACTACAATAAACTATTGTGATTGATACAATGAATTATCATGTATTACATTTAAAATCAAAACTACCATGAGGACACAAAGAATCGAGAACACACAAAGAGAAATTCTCGGCAAAGCCTGAGATTTAGGCCTTCGGTAAGTGCCACCATGTTTTACCAGTGTAGCCTTCTGATCCGAGAGGAAGCGGTAAATCTTGTGCGCTAGTGAATGTTGTTGGTAACACTGACCAATATCCATAATTTTGGTCGTACAGCTGTTCTGCAACATTTGGCTTCTCTCTAAACATTTCGTTTCGCTCCACTTATCCCAATGTTTATATTGACACTATTCAATTCTGGGACAAACTCATATTACATTAATACTAGTAAATAAATCCCAATTTTCACGTTAACAAATATTGCACATTATTAACAATATCTTATGGAATTCAGGCGCAATAAGACTTCCTAAATCCTTCCCCAGACGATTAAAAGAAACCACAGCCATAAAACCTATTAACACAAATTTTTAAAATAAGTTTTATTCTCATTGACTATTGTTCTATTCTTTTAATGTACAAGAATAAGACGTTGTACACAGTTTTAATAACATGTCAGAGCTAAAATCTCTTTATTGCAATGTTTGAATTTTAAGTTTCTTCAACACAAAAACAGTCATAAATATAATTATAATTACAGCTACAAAACAACTGTTATCTATTATCGCCTTCACAGTGATATTAAATATGATACAGAATTCAGGAGAAGAATTTGACTACTTAAAGTCTGTGCATAGCCAGGATGACAACGAAGTCTATAACAATATTCTGAAACTTGAGATGTATAATAGTTTAACTCATTTTCTGCAGCTCACTACTATCATGGCTGTCCTAAGTTCGGTACATAGTTAGTGTGACAGTGAAGGTGATAATATGATATTCTGTAGCTAGAGATGTATACTTGTTAACAATCATTTACTGCGGTGGACGCAGCTCACTACTATCGTGGCTGTCCTAAGTTCGGTACATAGTTAGTGTGACAGTGAAGGTGATAATATGATATTCTGTAGCTAGAGATGTATACTTGTTAAACAATCATTTACTGCGGTGGACGCAGCTCACTACTATCGTGGCTGTCCTAAGTTCGGTACATAGTTAGTGTGACAGTGAAGGTGATAATATGATATTCTGTAGCTAGAGATGTATACTTGTTAACAATCATTTACTGCGGTGGACGCAGCTCACTACTATCGTGGCTGTCCTAAGTTCGGTACATAGTTAGTGTGACAGTGAAGGTGATAATATGATATTCTGTAGCTAGAGATGTATACTTGTTAAAAATCATTTACTGCGGTGGACGCAGCTCACTACTATCGTGGCTGTCCTAAGTTCGGTACATAGTTAGTGTGACAGTGAAGGTGATAATATGATATTCTGTAGCTAGAGATGTATACTTGTTAAAAATCATTTACTGCGGTGGACGCAGCTCACTACTATCGTGGCTGTCCTAAGTTCGGTACATAGTTAGTGTGACAGTGAAGGTGATAATATGATATTCTGTAGCTAGAGATGTATACTTGTTAAAAATCATTTACTGCGGTGGACGCAGCTCACTACTATCGTGGCTGTCCTAAGTTCGGTACATAGTTAGTGTGACAGTGAAGGTGATAATATGATATTCTGTAGCTAGAGATGTATACTTGTTAAAAATCATTTACTGCGGTGGACGCAGCTCACTACTATCGTGGCTGTCCTAAGTTCGGTACATAGTTAGTGTGACAGTGAAGGTGATAATATGATATTCTGTAGCTAGAGATGTATACTTGTTAACAATCATTTACTGCGGTGGACGCAGCTCACTACTATCGTGGCTGTCCTAAGTTCGGTACATAGTTAGTGTGACAGTGAAGGTGATAATATGATATTCTGTAGCTAGAGATGTATACTTGTTAAACAATCATTTACTGCGGTGGACGCAGCTCACTACTATCGTGGCTGTCCTAAGTTCGGTACATAGTTAGTGTGACAGTGAAGGTGATAATATGATATTCTGTAGCTAGAGATGTATACTTGTTAAAAATCATTTACTGCGGTGGACGCAGCTCACTACTATCGTGGCTGTCCTAAGTTCGGTACATAGTTAGTGTGACAGTGAAGGTGATAATATGATATTCTGTAGCTAGAGATGTATACTTGTTAACAATCATTTACTGCGGTGGACGCAGCTCACTACTATCGTGGCTGTCCTAAGTTCGGTACATAGTTAGTGTGACAGTGAAGGTGATAATATGATATTCTGTAGCTAGAGATGTATACTTGTTAACAATCATTTACTGCGGTGGACGCAGCTCACTACTATCGTGGCTGTCCTAAGTTCGGTACATAGTTAGTGTGACAGTGAAGGTGATAATATGATATTCTGTAGCTAGAGATGTATACTTGTTAACAATCATTTACTGCGGTGGACGCAGCTCACTACTATCGTGGCTGTCCTAAGTTCGGTACATAGTTAGTGTGACAGTGAAGGTGATAATATGATATTCTGTAGCTAGAGATGTATACTTGTTAAAAATCATTTACTGCGGTGGACGCAGCTCACTACTATCGTGGCTGTCCTAAGTTCGGTACATAGTTAGTGTGACAGTGAAGGTGATAATATGATATTCTGTAGCTAGAGATGTATACTTGTTAAAAATCATTTACTGCGGTGGACGCAGCTCACTACTATCGTGGCTGTCCTAAGTTCGGTACATAGTTAGTGTGACAGTGAAGGTGATAATATGATATTCTGTAGCTAGAGATGTATACTTGTTAACAATCATTTACTGCGGTGGACGCAGCTCACTACTATCGTGGCTGTCCTAAGTTCGGTACATAGTTAGTGTGACAGTGAAGGTGATAATATGATATTCTGTAGCTAGAGATGTATACTTGTTAACAATCATTTACTGCGGTGGACGCAGCTCACTACTATCGTGGCTGTCCTAAGTTCGGTACATAGTTAGTGTGACAGTGAAGGTGATAATATGATATTCTGTAGCTAGAGATGTATACTTGTTAACAATCATTTACTGCGGTGGACGCAGCTCACTACTATCGTGGCTGTCCTAAGTTCGGTACATAGTTAGTGTGACAGTGAAGGTGATAATATGATATTCTGTAGCTAGAGATGTATACTTGTTAAAAATCATTTACTGCGGTGGACGCAGCTCACTACTATCGTGGCTGTCCTAAGTTCGGTACATAGTTAGTGTGACAGTGAAGGTGATAATATGATATTCTGTAGCTAGAGATGTATACTTGTTAAAAATCATTTACTGCGGTGGACGCAGCTCACTACTATCGTGGCTGTCCTAAGTTCGGTACATAGTTAGTGTGACAGTGAAGGTGATAATATGATATTCTGTAGCTAGAGATGTATACTTGTTAAAAATCATTTACTGCGGTGGACGCAGCTCACTACTATCGTGGCTGTCCTAAGTTCGGTACATAGTTAGTGTGACAGTGAAGGTGATAATATGATATTCTGTAGCTAGAGATGTATACTTGTTAAAAATCATTTACTGCGGTGGACGCAGCTCACTACTATCGTGGCTGTCCTAAGTTCGGTACATAGTTAGTGTGACAGTGAAGGTGATAATATGATATTCTGTAGCTAGAGATGTATACTTGTTAAAAATCATTTACTGCGGTGGACGCAGCTCACTACTATCGTGGCTGTCCTAAGTTCGGTACATAGTTAGTGTGACAGTGAAGGTGATAATATGATATTCTGTAGCTAGAGATGTATACTTGTTAACAATCATTTACTGCGGTGGACGCAGCTCACTACTATCGTGGCTGTCCTAAGTTCGGTACATAGTTAGTGTGACAGTGAAGGTGATAATATGATATTCTGTAGCTAGAGATGTATACTTGTTAAAAATCATTTACTGCGGTGGACGCAGCTCACTACTATCGTGGCTGTCCTAAGTTCGGTACATAGTTAGTGTGACAGTGAAGGTGATAATATGATATTCTGTAGCTAGAGATGTATACTTGTTAAAAATCATTTACTGCGGTGGACGCAGCTCACTACTATCGTGGCTGTCCTAAGTTCGGTACATAGTTAGTGTGACAGTGAAGGTGATAATATGATATTCTGTAGCTAGAGATGTATACTTGTTAAAAATCATTTACTGCGGTGGACGCAGTTCACTACTATCGTGGCTGTCGTAGGTTCGGTACATAGTTAGTGTGACAGTGAAGGTGATAATATGATATTCTGTAGCTAGAGATGTATACTTGTTAAAAATCATGGACTGCGGTGGACGCAGCTCACTACTATCGTGGCTGTCGGAGGTTCGGTACATAGTTAGTGTGACAGTGAAGGTGATAATATGATATTCTGTAGCTAGGGATGTATACTTGTTAAAAATCATTGACTGCTGTGGACGCAGCTCACTACTATCGTTGCTGTCCTAAGTTCGGTACATAGTTAGTGTGACAGTGAAGGTGATAATATGATATTCTGTAGCTAGAGATGTATACTTGTTAAAAATCATGGACTGCGGTGGACGCAGTTCACTGCCAGGCTGGTCAAGAAATGTGTGGCTGAGATGTGCGGTGACTCTGCTCCTGATTGTGACGATTTCCATTCTAATATACTAAAATAACAATATTATACATATTGTTCGTCCACTTAAACATCTAAGATTGATTAGCCTAACTTCTGACATTTTCCGGAAAGATTGAAACTGGCCAAAATTCCGTTACACAGGGATACAGCAAATCGGACATGAGGAACTAAGATATAACTTATACTAAAATGTATAACATAGAAAACATGATTGGGTTCTTCTATATTTGCCTTTTACGAACATATTCAAGTACCGTACTTGAGAAATAAACGTAACGCCTATCTTCACAA
Organism: Homalodisca vitripennis; assembly: GCF_021130785.1. Classification (NCBI taxonomy): domain Eukaryota; kingdom Metazoa; phylum Arthropoda; class Insecta; order Hemiptera; family Cicadellidae; genus Homalodisca; species Homalodisca vitripennis. Next base: position 41,001,440 of record NC_060214.1, read on the forward strand.
GGAGGAAAAGGGGCTATGACTTCTCCAGACATCTCGACCATTCACTACTGGTAGGGTGGGGGGCATGTTTAGGCCTAAGTCCGTGTGTCTGTCAGCTGGCAAGCTCTCGCCGACATCTTTGGCTGCGGTTCAAATCTGGACTCGGCTATCTTAAAACGTTTCAAACTGCCTTGCCTCAACATTCTCCTCTTTGTGGTTTAATCGCCCATTAGCCCCGCTGTCCGGCCGTTCAACGCGACTGCAGGAATGGCAGACTTGGGTCTAATTGTGCTCATCATTATTGTTGAAAACCTTGTAAACATCTGCCGCCAACGCGCGGTCTTGTTTACATTCCACCATTGTTCCCGCTCTACCCTTTCATCTCTTTGAGCAGAAATAATTGCACCCGTCCGTTTTAAGCCGCAGTGTTGCTCTGGGGCCAGATTTATCTAAATTCTAAAAGACAAAATTAGGGGGCACCCCTATTCGCTGTGCTGGCTTGTCGCTCTGACCGTGCATAGTGGAATAGGCTGTACTGAAGGACATTTTGATGTAAGACCCAAAAGGACAATAATGCATTTCGAAAATTTAATTGGCATTATTTACAATCACAGAATGTGGAAAATGTCTCATTCTACTGATATGATTAATACAAAACGCTTGTTTTGTTGGATTTTTATCCGACTAGTTATTAAAAAAATCAATCTCGGGTTCAAACCCCTGTTCGGTCACTGCATATTTGCGTGGTGACAAAAAATCAACAGTCTATCCTACTGAGCATGACAAGCTGATTTGATAAAGGTCGTGATCATCCATAAACATACATCTCAAAATTGGTTTCATGGATGCCCTTACATTTGAGAGTAAGCCCCTTATACGAGTTGAATTTTGGTTGTATGTAGTTAAAATAAGAATTTCTTCGTTTTTATTTTTTTAAATACAATGACAAAATTATCCACTCTTAAATTTATCGCAAAACATAGTTGTATTCTATGTGATTACAATTGAAATGATAAAAATATTAATGATGATATTTACCAATTGACAATAGAATTGACACTTACCAATTGGCAACAATATTTCAACGAACGCAATATGGTGGTGGTACTGCAAAGAATTGTAGTACCAATTCTTGTACTACCTGTCATGCTCATATTTTATAACTAATAAAAGTTATAGTTGTAACAATCTATCAGCTGACACTAGCGAAATCTTGGATCATCGTGACGAAAATATTGGTATCTATATATCCTGGTGTCCATAAATTACCCTATCAAACTTCACCATTAAATATCATTTATAAGGTCAAGATAAGTAATAAATTATGTACAAAGTATTGCCCTATTTTTCTGTAAGTCTGTTTGTGTTTTTATGAAAATATTATACCTTTAAATAGAGTAAAGGTATGAAGTTCAAATTTGATAAAGTTTTTTTAATTAGGGTTTTGTTTGAATTTTTTATTTTTTTAACGAAAATATTATATTATATCACGTTTAAAAATAGAAGCCATTATAATTTTTCGAATTATAAATTGAGACATTTTACGAACATGTATTGAAACAGTGGAATATGGGTTAATTGTAGAAGTAAATTGTTATTCATATTTTATCTAATACCCTTTGAGTATTTTATTTGGACAAGTAATATGAAAGTTAAATTTTTGAAAGCAATGAAACTTTTATCCACGCGTTTTAACGTGTAAAAAACAACTACAATTCTTTGCAGTACCACCACCATATTGCGTAAAATATTGTTGCCAATTGGTAAGTGTCAATTCTGAATCATACAGAATTTAAAATGTTGAGCCATCCTCAGAGATGACAAAAATGCCAGGACGCAATTCTCTTCCATGAACGATTGCTCCTCACGATTTAGTTTTAAATTATTAATTTTCATGATCAATTTTGTTTGGAACTTGAAACAGTGAAAATTACTGGGGGAATCATAATTAATCAAAGCGAAAAAAGTTAAATGGTATGATTCGAGAATAATGCTTCTTTGAATGATTGAATGATTTGAGTTTCGGAGCCGAATGTTTTTAAAAATACTCCTGAAAACCCATGTTTGCCACAAATGTTATTTAGGATAATATGACATGATAATACTGTGATATAAATTTCAATTTATGGTATTCATCCAGTAATTATTAAGAATGCACGTATTACACAATATTTTGCACAAATCTAATTGAGATTTTATTAAAATATCCTATCCAAGGATATGGTAATTAGATAATTAAAAATAATCCCTTAAAGTAGCACATTTGAAGATTTCCAAACAAATATCTTCGAAATTTACATACGGAAATTATCAGTTGCTTTTGGTCTATAGAAGTGGAGATTTAGAGCCAGATTGTTTTCTCATGCAAAAACTGTCCTTAAATATTTTTAATGCATTGCCTTTAATCAATAGTATATTTTTACGAGACTAATTTAAATCAATAACAATTTTCGGGATGTTTTCAAATCCCACAGAATCCCATAGTCAAATCAGTTTTCTATAAAATTATCTTAGGTATGTTTTCTACATACAGTTTTAATCGAAATTTTTGTGAATATTATGTGGGATAAATAATAACTAACTAGAGTTAAATCTGTATTTGCATGAAAGTGTCAGAAGTTTAAGGTATAGGTATACATAATTATCATCACAGACAGTACGCATGTCTTAAACAGTGGAGCAATCAATTAGATAAATATTTCGGAGTATCTAGATACCGGAGATTCATTAGAAGTTAAGGTTTTATTACGATGAAAGTTCTATGGAAGGATTTGTAGGGAGATATCTTCCAAAGGGAGGGAGTTGAGGCCAAATTGAGCCATCAATTTAAAGTTTTGCATACATTTTAATTTCGACACGGCCAACATAGAGTTCGACGATATTGCGTCACTCTCTATGTATGGAATTTGGCTGAGAATTAACGAAGTATCTTGCATTTACTTTGATGTTCAAAATAGCTATGATATACATACTTGACAAATATTTGTGGAAATAAAATTATTCATTTGAAAATTTAACGGCCGTATCTGGCTATTTATTTCCAAATGTTTACTCTAAATATTGCATAAATAACTTCTGTCATAACTTCAGAATTGTCATCGATGTTTGAGATACATTTTGTCCAAAAAGTAAATTTTGCTAACTGGGATGTTTTAATAAATAACTGCTTAATTGTTTCCAGTATATTTTTTGGGGTCGGATTCAATTTATCGCAATAAAGTACAATTTTCCTTGCTTTAATATGGTTTTAAGTAACCGTACTCATTGTTTTACTCCAAAATCAAAATATAATCTCAAAGCAATATGTTCAAAGTATCTTTTTCTATGGATTAGTATTTAATGGACGAGAAGCGATTTGAATTATAAATAAAGATTCGTTTGAACAATGTAATACGATAAAAAGTTTAAAATGTGTTAGATATAAGAAAGCTATACTTACATGCATAATTTAGTCATAGTCGAATTTTACGTTTAATTTTTACTATGTATAAATGGTGTTTTCCTTAACATGATACATTTTTATAACATTTGACTGATAAATAATTGTATGGGCATGTAGTTATTTTTTATATGTGATTCAACCTAGCGAGCTTAAGTGTCATTTGAAGAGGAATATAATAACAACTCATTTCCCTTGTAGGAGTAGGCTCATGAAATAATTAATTATCAAAAAGGACTATATTATTACTTTTACCTGTATATTAACACGTTTAAACAAAGTTACATCAACTTGTATGTGAGATAACGGGCAAATTAATTCTATCCTATGAACATTTATGAAGTTGTAGTATAGTAAAAAGCACAGTATAATAACATAAATACATGTGATGTGTAAATTATGCATATAAGAGTTGACCCAAAACGTGCAAAATTAATATATTTCATGTGGAACGTGTTGACCTAGAAATATAAAGGAGCATTTTAATCGGGTTCAAAGTGAAATCTGCGAGCGCCGTGCCGAGCGTGTCCGTGGCTATTCCTGGACGCCGTGTAATTCTTGGAGATCAAAGTTTGGAAATAATTAAGGACACATTTCGCAGCATTGCCGTCCTCAACACACTTCTGCCACCAATACTGGAACTCCTCCATCCGAATTTAGACACGATTATAGTGCGTTAGCGTTTTTACGAAATAGGGTGTTTTTACGTAAATGGGGAATTTACACCACACATTGCGTATTTTATCAACCTCATATAACGAGTAAGTTATTTGTAAAATTGAAATTGTAATATACATAACTCAAATTATTAAAGTTATTTGGTGATTTGTGAGGTCTAGGTACTTTTTGCAGTTGGAGCTTCATGTTGAAAGTTTCTAAGGAGTTGCGCTTTCCTCTTAAAGTCACAGAGATAACAAAGAACTTTTCTTAGTTAATTATTCCAACGTTACAAGTGTTTCCAACGCTAACTTAGCATTTGAAAACCAAACACATCTATTTGGTGAATATTAAGAATGGTTACGTATTATTATGTAAAGGAAATGCGGTAATTTATTTAAAACAACCAACAGCGAAGAAAAGGATTGTTTTTATATAAAAATACTTACATATTATCTGGTCCTTTGTAAGACTCAGGTCGTCCTGCAACAATAAAAAGGATGAGTGTTAAAATTATAACACAATAAATTGTTATGATGATTTTTACAATGTGTACAAAGAGAAAAAGATAATTACTGATTTATTTAATTATTTCATTCCAACCTTAAAAGTTCAATATTCATCTAAACCTAGACATAGGCCTAGCTGAATAAAATTTTATACGTTTTAAGGAAAGCCATTGGGTGATTTATTATAGTGTTATTTGTTTAAAAACTGGTGACATATACGAGTATGTAATGCAATCCAGCAAATTCAATTTTTCAACATTAAAACACTATTCCCAGACAAAAACAATACACTTTTTTTTGCCATTTTAGCCATATCTGGTTATGATACAGTGTCCTTCTAACTGTGAAGAATTTTCATAGGTCACAATCTTATTTTGAGGTGAAGTTGTAATATTATCAATAAAAGATCCGATTTTGCGGTGTATACAGTACTTAAAACCTGTATTTTCCTAGATTAAATATCCGTAGTTTTAAATTCAACCATAAATGTTTTAAATTTGGTTTCAAATTAAAAATCTTTAATATCTTATAAGAAATAAATAAAATCGCCATGTGTGCATGTAAGTAAATATTCAATATACCATTACCACAAAAATCTCTTGAATCATTCTTCATAGTACAATGTTTTATTCGGATAGCTTACTCTGTTTAAGAAAATTGTAAGGAGGTTAAAATGGTAAATGGCTTTACATTGTACAACAGTCAGTTTGCTTGCACAGATGACGTTAATTAATAATTCATAAAGAATAACTGGAGTGTAAACAAACGAGATTGTGTGCAATTAATTAAACTTTAGCGCAATTAATTGTCTAGTTGTATTCGTAATAAGAGTAGAAGACATCAATATACTTTCACCATCATTACAACTTACATTTATAGGTTCGGTCATGAATATATTTCGCGCCCGATCGTAAAGAAAACGTTTTGCGAATCTGTAGTGATTCCTTAACATATTTATGAAGCCTAATTTCATGTTTTGAAACTATAATTAACAGGGTTTTGGACATCTGCCAACTTTATATGTTACAGGATTAGGACACTACGTTTCGAGGATAGTAATCTACCCTCTTCTTCAGGTGTCAATAATTTTTTAGGCAAATGGATGTCACTGAATTCGCGAAATTAGTTAACAACAGAACAAGCTGATCTTCAAAAAACCCCAAGCACATACCTGAGAGTCCAGATTGGCTAGAATAAGCACAAACCCCGTCACTGCACAAAACAGGTGCAATGAACAATACATACCGCACAAACTAGAGAAGGTGAGAGACTGCTGAGGTAAAATTATAACGATTCTCAAAACATGGTGTTCTATTTTTGTAACAATTGACTTTGGCAACTGTCCAAAAATCTATGGATTATCCATTTCAAACTATCCATCGTCGATAGAAATTTAAAAAGGAGTTAAAATTTTCTTAGGATTTTAATATGGATGAAACTTACAAAATATATAATTCACATTTAAACTATGGAAATGACCAGTGGCGCAAAGATGGAGAGGCGAAGGAGCCCAAACACTCGACCACATAATTATGCAATACTTATTACAATGTTCGAATTACATTTTTAACGACCCAGCAGGGCCTACATAAATTCGTGTCGCATGTGTAATAGATCTTGAGAGAAATATCCTACAGACGTGACACTTGGTCCATATGATCCCCTTTGTCAAAGCCAAAAGGTCAAAAACCAGTCCGTCTCTGTCTGTCTGTCTATGCGGTAACTCAAGGCAGAAAAACACTAAGACATGATACTTCCAACATGGATTCCTCTTGGTCCAAAGATCTCTGTTCATTTGAGAGTAGGACAGCCGCCCGTCTGTCCCGCTGCATGTACGATAACTCTTTCGTTGCGATTTATTGGAATTAAAACTCTTGTAATCTCACATTAGCACCAATACTATACAAACATGTTCAAGTCATCTTTGGTAAGGGAAGAAATCAAAACAGGCGTTGAGAATAAAATTTCATCTTAACATCATATACCAAAATCATATGGGTCATACTCCTTGTAAAACGTTTGTTGACATCTCAAATTTTTTAAATATGTACATTTACCAGAAATTAGCTAAAAAAAGACATTATTTATCCACGCTCATAATTTATTAAAGTAAAATAAAATATTTGTGAATGTCAGTTTTGTTATTATTTATTAATAATTGATTCGTATCGAAAAATATTACTTCTGAAAACGCAATTTTTACATACGAGTATTTCAGAAAATATTAATAAATTACAATGAACTGTAGCAAAGTTTGGTTTCCGAGGTGAGAAAAGGTCTGAAATGCATCTTTGCAGCTTTGCCAAATAGTGCAGAGGGTAAACTTGGAACGTGTCAAGTGGAGTGTTTTTATTATCATCTAAAATGCCAGAGTGTACTATTATGTCTAGTTGGCGCGTACAAGCTAAAACTACCTTTATAAAATATATTCCCACTTTGTGGACAACTAGTCCAGTTGTTTAAACAATAAATACGTACATCATTTCATATTTTTATATAACGCTTCCTTAAAATTATTTTTACTTAACTACTTTTTTTATTTTTTTCATATATTCTATGTTGTATGACAGGGTATTTCAAAACAAAGTCATTACTTTATGTATTGGTGCTCTTAAAAAAATTGAGTTAAAGTTCAGTTCAAAACATAACACCTATTTTGTATAAGCAATTCGAACACAATTTCACACTAACAACTTATAAGCATCTATAGACAATTTAATGGAATAAGATGAATTTTGGGGAATTATTTACAAATAAATACATGATTTAGAGGCCTTTTAACACCAATAGACCTATATATATATATATATTATATATATATATATATATATATATATACATATATAAAAAAAAGTAAGGAATTTCTTATTTTACCAAGCGACGTTAGGGCTAAGAAGCCCTCTCTAACACCTAACCTGGGGACCAACGGCTATAGACCTGAAACTGATTATTATATGTTTCTTTAGTTACATTATACATGTTATATTTTACATCAAGTACAGTAGGAGGCACCTATCTGTGCGCACGCCTAGATGAGACCAAAGTTGTACAGTCATGCGTAAAAACATCGGTCTATGCCACGCATACCAGAACAAGACGGTAGGGATCTTGAGGTACATGTACAGTAGATAAGTGACGTCATTAGGACCAAGCCCAGCGGTTCGCCTTGCGTGTCTGCCCGGAGTGAGAGCTTATTGTTCCAGGTAATAAGAAAACAGTGCTTTATTTTATGTCTATGTTATGAGTAAAAATACTATCAGCGCACGAGCAGAATTTAGTTTATTAAAAACGGTTTCGTTTCCTTATTTGATGCATGCAATCTCTTTCAAGATATCAATTGCATCAATTGAACCTGAGTTTACTTTCTGTAATGAAGGCTCAGAATATTATACATTTTTAATCCTTTTATTACTATGGGCTGTAAAACTAAAACAAATAGTAAATTATTTCCACAGTCCTCAGTGATGAACTTGATATATTGTATCAAGTATGAAATAAGAAAACGAGACCATTTTTTATAAACTACAGTCTGCTTGTGAACTGATAGTAAGTTTTACTCATAACGTAGACATAAAATAAAGCACCCTTTACTCATTACCCAAAACAATATGTATTAAGGAATAAATTTACTAACTGTTCTTTGGAAAACATATCATAGGCTGTTACGATTCGTTGTAAAGGATATGCTGTATTGTATACAATTTTGATAAAATTGTAGCAACGGAGTTATTTATTTTTTGAAGCAGTTAAAGTCATTGTGTACATACATACCGGGCATTTGTAGGTGGTATGGGTGGCCCAAAAAGGGAATTATTGTCTAACCTTGATGTGACACATTTCGGAAAAAAATCCTTGCTCACGCTTTCGTGTTGTTTGGGGATTATATGATGCGGCCCACACGCTAAAGCTTTTGAGTAACCATTTTTTGATGAAGGCTATGGGCTTTGAAATGAAAAGAATGTTACTAGAGATGTTTGGGTGGATCTATTTAACCATCAAAGTAGTATGGATTTAAAATATGCTCACAAAATTCGAAAAAAACACATTTTAAATTCAAGGCCTCCTCATCATCCAACTGAAAACCCGAAAAGGACATTGTACAAAACAAGAGTTATTGTCCAAAAAATTTACTTCGTATCAAATCTAGATTTACGATTGTAATCCGTAGTTTACATGGTTTAATAATAAATTTGTAATCTGAGAGTTGTCACTACATTTTGTCCTCTAAATGTAACCAAGACGTTCTGGAGCATATTTTTCACAAATTAGAGACTAATTATGACCACCCTCTTTCAATTACAGTGTCACACAGAATGAAATTCCACCTATTTACTCGAAATGCATCTGAAATTATACCACTCAGAAACTGTTTAAGTAAACGCTGTGAGACCTGGAGTGGTGAAGCCTTCGAATCAGTTGATTACCTCTTGCAATAAACTGAAAGAGTTCCACAGTCTAAATGCTGAAAATAAAACTGAAGATAAAGGAACTTAATTCCATGGTCAATGATTTCATCACAGAGATTTTCACTCAAGATAATAATGAGAACAAGCCTATTGCGAGAGTTTAAAAGTTCGATTTCCACGATCAACAAATTTTTGGAAATAAGTGTGAATAATTCTCCATAAAAAAATATTAGTATCACTGATTGAAATTCTAATGGGAGAGAAGGAACCCACTTAAAGGAGAAAGATAATTTTGTCAGATGTGATGGATTTTTGAAAATTTTTGAGTTTGCTTTCAAATCACTGTTATTTCCATAAATTTTAAATTTATATTGAACATCTCTAAATTACGTGAAAAAAGATACCAGTTTAAGATTTAAAGTACATCTAATAAGTAATATACCTTTTTACTCAGTGTTTAATCTTAAAGATCACACCATGTAGGTTTTAATTTCGAGGATCCTAAAAAGTGATCTATTTACTCAGGTTTTGTGGTCGCGGTCAGTCCACACTTCTCGTATGCCAAAATTCTGAAAGGCAACAAATAACATTAATGCTCACAAACAGTACGGTATAGTTAATTTGGGCTTAATAATAAGCTTTTGGAAATAGATGCACCAGAGCAGTGCCGTATACACTTCATCAAGTGATATAACAAGCCGCCACCCACTGTCTCCAATAAGAGATAGTACTTCGTGCCAAATGCATGAGTCCATTTTCGTTTTAAAACATAGGGTCTGGCCTTGGCTCCGTGCATACTGTAGTGCACTTCGTAGTACAGTTTTTTACTCCGCCAATTCAGGGACCAGGAAGTAACAAACAAGGCCGAAAGATGAGATATGATCCAATTCTAGCGCCAAGAGCTTCTTTGAGAGATTTTTTTCTATAAATGTCTGACATCCAGCAAACCACATTTTACAATTAAAGGAACATTATTTAAATTTGCTCCAAATATTCTGGTTCTCTTTCTGAATTATCATGAATAGGGTCATGACTGACGGAATTCTATTACAAAATAAGGTGTTTTTACTCGCAAGCATGACATTCTGTACTTTTTTAAGCAATAAATTTTAATTTTTTTAAGAAAAAGAAAATCTATACAGTAATTTTCAATTTTATGCGTCTTTCTAGATAGAATAAATTTTGATAGATTCCAATTTGATTTATTTTACCATATTATTACTTGAAGTGTTATAAGTGATAATTAAATAAGAATACTCATAGAACTGATATTAAAATATTTGGTACTCGGCCAGAAGAGTAGGTAGGGTTTGTGACAACTGAAGTATTAGAAATAAATTCACATGGCATTTACACGTGCTCAGTATATAGTTTCCGTTTCCAAAATGTAAATAAGACACACACACACCAGTGTGTGTGTGTGTGTGTGTGTGTGTGTGTGTGTGTGTGTGTGTGTGTGTACAGAATTATTACAATGCAAGATAGAATCTGAAAGGAGCGAAAATTAAGTTTTTTACGCGATCACCCTGAAACTGTTTATTGACTGATACTCACTAACGAAAATTTAATTTATGGTTTTACAGTATAGACCAAATTGTATAATAGTTTTTAATCCTAGAGCTGTACCTGAAGTGGTAGTCCACTTTCTGCCTATATCAAGCCCTTTTTTTTAATAATTTGTAATAAATACTAATTTGTGAGTAATCTTTAAACTGTTGAATATCCTTTTAGCGCATGAAAATAATTTTTAACACAACAGCTAAACATAAGAAATTTTTATTTTAGATGCAAATATAAAATAAAAGTGCAAGGAATAAAAGTTTATATTAAAAATCTATATTTAAACCACCTAAACTGTGTTAAATAACAAAGTATATTTCGCAAAATCTATTACCAATTTATAAAGCTCGTAATAGGCTGAGCATTAGTGAAGCCTATCACTCGTGGGGATGGAAAAATTGTATTTCTACCTGTATGTATGTAAGTATGTATTTATTTATGTCTGCCTAGATACTTAAAGAACTAAATACTTAAATTGTGCATGAAGCTTCAGTTCTATATGAGGATCACTGTGTTTAGGTATAATGTGGCAATATACCGAGATATATCACGAGAAGCATTTCATGTGAGGAATTGAAATGTTGAATGAAACTTTATTTTTACATTGGCAATGAATTCTATGATGGTACATGTCTAAACACTGAATATGGCAGAGCGATATCCAAGACTGTTACACATGGGTTGACGCAATTTCTCTTTTGTTTGCTGGCAGATGTAAAACAAATTCTGTTCTGAATGATTGTTAGCGGTTCCATCTGTCAGTAATGAAATGAACTATATGCTTGAAATTTTGTATTGAACCTAAGCGAAGCCTGTTACGCGTCACGTGGTGAGGCGATTTCCACCATGTCTGTCACACTAACACAAGTAATTCAACCCCTCACTGTTACTTATTATACAATCTCGGTTACGCCTTATTAAATTCATCTGTCATTTTTGGTTGCAGTAACTTTGAAGTACTTTTTCCACTTCCAGCCAGTCTGACATTTGGACACCTTATACTTAATATCAAGGGTCTACTAGGGAACAACATACTCTCTGGAAAGGAGAGGATTGTTCTCATTCGTAATGTTTTGCCACGATCGTTGGATAGTAGTTAATACAAGGGTTCACGTTTAATTATTGGTGGTAAATTGAAGAGAGTTGTGATTTCTAGAGTAAACTATTAACTCACATTTGTTAAAATAATGCAATAAATTGAATGTAATAAATTGCAAAAAATATTGATTCTCTAACAACTAGGTCACAGAGATAATGTTTCACAGAATTTGATTGACGTAATCAGAAAACTCATTAAATTTGAAAAACCTTTGTCTTCATACCTTATTAAAGATGGGTTTAGTTTGAAACTGATACTGCATTATTTATTACTTAACATTGTGTTTTCATTTTACTATCTTATCCATTTTATTTTATTCCACAAAATATTACTTAATTCCTAAGTTAAATATTATATTTTGTATTCTTTCTGAGGTGTAATTTCCTATTGTGATCCGTTACAAACTATTAACTACAAGCAGTTGTGGCTCCGCACGCAATTTCGCAGGCTTTTCACGTGTTTGAGCAATTCTTTTTCGAGTGAATTATATATCCGATACCTATGTTGAGTTTGCCATGTTTCCACGATCAAGAAGATATGTCAAAAAGGGTATATAGTTATAGAAATTTACCCAGGTTTTCGTATTTTTGTGCCATTGATCATTTTTCCGTGTTTCTCCGTACAAGAAAATATACACACATACATAAACAGGTCTGTGAATCATACTCCAGTCTATAGACAACTAAGATGGGTTTTAAAGTAGTCTATTAAATTTATAGTAAAAGTTATATGGTGAATTTGCCTTTGATTTGTGCCTGACAGTAGCACTGTATACTTAGTATTTCTTTAAATTATCAGTTCAAAATAAGTTTTTACTAAAACCTTCATTTTTCTTATATGTGTATTTTCTTATTTTCTACTCAACAGCGATTTCAGAAAAGGTTGAAATACGAAATATTGTTACTATCAAGTTTGTTTCGTTTTCTTAGAACAAGTAGCTTAAAAATTTCATCTAGTCCTAAAAGGACTACATCTTGCGCTGCTTTCGGAGTGATTACGGGAGAAGTTGGGGGTAGTGGTTACCTCCTGTAGAAATCCATGAGTAAATATTTATTGCATTAGTATCAAGCCATGTTCCCTGGGAAGAAGGGAAAGCCAGCTCTAAACCAGCCTCTCCAGTCAAATCAGGCAGCGAGGTGACACACCTTTATGTGTAGGCTAACAAGAACCTTTTTTAAATAAGATTATATATGTTATTTCTTATTTTTACATTGATTGATCATTATCCTTTCTCATTTTTGTCCTTTTGTGTGTCTGCATATCCGCAAGACAAAATAAGAACGTACTGACATAGATTTGAAATTTTTTATCAAACTTCATCGTTTGAATTTTTTATGTCAGCAACATCGAGTTCCAAAATGTTGTATGTGACTTCATGGGATTTGGCAGAGCGTCAACGAATTCTTTTATATTGATGTTATGGATAACCACGAAGGAAATGAGAAAAGCGTAGAAACTATAAATTTCTAAAAAAACTGTGTACAATCATAAGACGTTTTAACATGCGGCATAGTGACACATGTGGCCTAATGAAAGTAGCTATAGACTTGAAAATTCACCACGCAACTTCGGCGAATCATGGTACACGCAACAAGGGGGTAGCGTACTCCTTCCTTGTACGTAATAAGTGTCATTGAGTTATTCATAGTTTTTATTACTATATACAGTACATGTTTTTTACTTGTTATTTTGCCATCTTAAATTATGTTTAAGGAATTTCAATCTTATTCTAAATCCATTTGTTTTTTAATTTTGTTAAGTAAAATATGACAAGCATCAGAAGTCTAAGAGGTCATGGCAATTACCGTCTAATCTAATATTAAATAATTAGATTATTTAATATTAATAATTAAGATTAAAAATTAGGAAATATATTAAGACTTGGTGTCCCATGAGTGAAGATTTTCTTCGCGAAGCCGAAATATCAAGATGTAGTAATAAATACTACGTCAGTGATATTTCGACGCGGTGTGAACCGCAAAACGTTTACACATTATATTCAAATATATTTGTATTTATTATTGTGACTGAACCTAAAATTACACTCAATTATCCTGGTTGCGTCACATATTTTCCATAATATCTTGACCATCGCAATAAATCAATAGTTGCGCCTGAATAGTATAAATAGTGGTAAAACGTGCTAAACAACCAAGTATAAACACATAAGCACATTCTATAAATTCATTATCAATCATTCTTCACACGGCAATAACAAAATTTGAACATTTTAATTTAAAAATCAGGTATAAATGTTAAGTTTTATTTCTTTATGTCGTTATATAATTCTTCTACAATTATTTAACTTATAAGTGTATATTTTACTTTACCCTCTATATCTTTCATTTTATGTAAACTTTTTATAATCTAAATGGATGAATTGATATTGTGGTAACATGTTAGCCCTAACACATTTTTATTTTACTTTGTAACTGTTTAGTAATTTTGAACACGTTATTAAAATAATAATAAAGGAAGAGCTTCCGCAGTGAAAGAATTAGTTTGTTTGTCTTACTATGTCATAATAATAAACCAGTAAACTAAATATGGACTAGCACTCTTCATTACTTGCTGCTTAAACTCTAAATGACACTGAAATGTATTATTAAAACAGTTATATTGCGTTCTCGTAAAACCTGTCAATTTGTTCACAAAGATAACTAAAAATAATGTTTTTTTATATTATTAGCAACTCTATGTTTTTAATTAATGGAATAATGTTCTAATGTTTTCTCTTGGGTTGCTTCATTTCGATATCATTATTTTTAATAATTTTAAAATTTTTATTATGCTTTATTATGAATGCAAACCATCATAATAAAGGTGACATTAAACTAGTTAGTGAATGTTGCAACCAATCAGTTGAAACAAAGCTTGATAATGGATTGAGATTAACTGTCTAAGGAACACATGTTTTAGTAATCAGCTGTTTGAAAACAAACAAAAATACTTTCTTAAGGGTTACATTGGAACTTTAGGAATCTTGTGGAGCAGTGCCCTATAGTCAGATGAACTTCAAACCTACAAAACGAACCTAAAGAGTATTAGTGTTTTCGACCGATACAAAAAAATAATGCACAAAAAAAATCAAGAGTTCTTTTAATCATTATTATTACTTAGTTTTATTTAATTTTGTTTGAACATATAGGCAGACAAATGTATCTATATTTCAAGTTTTATGGATATATGTGATAGAAGAGTTTTACGTAGAACTGTAAACTGAAACTGAACGTAAATATATTTTGGAATGTGTGATATGTGACACTAAAATAAATAATTTCTTTTTGTTATCCATTCTAAAACTATACTATCCTAAAATAATATTAAATGTAATAAATTATTACCAGTTCACATTCTTTAAGACTCCAACTTAAAACACTGCTGCTAAATTCATCGTGAGTTAACTCAAAAAATGTCCCCAATTCCAAATATAACAATTACCAACATTTTTTACCAGCGTTTTTAAGGAATACGTCTACAGTTTCAAATAAACACAAAGTAAACAACACACCTGTTCAACACATACAAGACTCACTAACGAGATCAGTTAGTCACACAAATACGGTATATAAACACTGAGTAGCTCGAGAGTTACGTTAGTTGAATATCACACAAAAATGAGAAATTACCATGTTCACGGGCCAGAGATGACATCGGCAGTGTCCCTGCAAGGAGGCTCTACGCCGCTTGGCTATTCTCAGCTGGCAGTTTCCCCGATTGCTTTCCAATTTTACAATGTGGATTTAGATGCTATTCCATGCAGATCTGGTCTTCTACACTGTCCAAGAATTTCAATTCCTTCCCCAACCTGATTTTGCTTCAATTCACGTAGTTAATCTCAACGGAGAAACTTTATTCAGTGAAATAATTCGTGAAGACACATCAGCTGACCAGCAATCACAAGAAACGCAACTATAAAAGAAACTCTGAAAATCTGGTCAAGGTATTTAATAACCCCAAGGTTGGATTTGTCCTCCTCCGTAGACTAATGGTTATAGTCTCGGCTCTCTAACCGAGAGATCACGGGTTCAAATCCCGGGGAGGTCAAATCAGGTCCAAAAATGTAATAAATAACAAAAGCCAGTGCACTTCAAAGCCGGCATAGCTGACGCTGAGGCTTAAATGAGCAATACAAAAAAAAATGGTCAAGGTATTTAATAATACCAAGGTTGGATTTGTCCTCCTCCGTAGACTAATGGTTATAGTCTCGGCTCTCTAACCGAGAGATCACGTGTTCGAATCCCGGGGAGGTAAAATCAGGTCCAAAAATGTAATAAAAACAAAAACCAGTGCACTTCGAAGCCGGCATAGCTGACGCTGAGGCTTAAATGAGTAATGAAAAAAATTATCAAGGTATTTACTAATACGAAGGTTGGAGTACGCCACCACGTGTCACGTAACAGGTTTCGATCACGTTGCATGCAATTTTTTAAGTCTCATTTTATTATGATAGGTACCTGTGTTGCTATGTTAAAATGAAATATGATTATACTCAGTTTTTTGTTTCTAGACATGATGATTACTCTTACGACTAATGTAAAAATCTGTTCGCTGACGTTCAGCCACATTCCATGGGGAGGCATGCACCATCACTTAACTCAATATTGCTTCTATAGAAATAAATATTCGAGCAAAATTCCGTTCTCGAGACATCGTTCGACTAGTCAGACAGATAGACTGAAAAAAATGAAATGTTTCCAGTCCCAAGAGTGATAGGCTTCGCTAACGTAATCAGTATATAGTAATATTAATATTGAATAAGAGTGTAATTACATCGTAATAGTCAATATATTTACATTAAGGAAAAACAAGAGCCGACCAGTCCATTGACGCATTCATGCTTGCCGACAAGTCTGTTCGTGCATAAATAATTACCTTTACTCATTATCAGCTCCATTCCATTCTGATTTTGAAATTAATTTAAGAATTTTTCGAGGGAATTATTACAAATAGTTTTAATAATTTATAATGTTGGGATTTTAAATGTGTCGCTACTTTCTGACCACAGCAATTGCTCGAATGATTTTTTACTGCACCGTCCTACGCGAAAATTGCCCCTACTTAGTCTCCTATGCGTGAAAATCACTAAAATTCTCACAATTTTAACTTGAAATTGTCAGTAAAGGATCCTAGAAGGTTTTTCTTCATGACTCTCTGAATATTAATTTATTACAATTGTAATAGTTTTATTAGAGCTTAATACAAACTCTATATTATAAACGCTCCCTACAGTCATTCCATACAAGTGAGAATAAATTAGCCCATAACAGGCTATCTTTAAAACCAAGGGTACAAGATTCTGCAAGGCGAAAATATTTGACCCAACCTGTAAGCAAACGTTGTCTGTGTGGTAGGTAACTCACAATCCCACAATATGCATTCCAAGTGACTTTGAGGAATCGGTTTCCTATAGGAGTACACCATCCACAATCACCCAAAGTTTGTTTGTGTATCCATCTGCCGAATATAAAAATTAATATCGTTTGGTTTTGTTTAATTAGTGTTTAAGTTTATTTCTGGGAAATATTGAATGCACGAGTTCAATTGAAACCAAGATTTTTACCTTCAAATTTTCATTAGGATTTGCTTAAATAAAGAGTAATTTAGTCTACCTATTGGATCACGCCTCCATTCTGAATAAATGAACTCAAATTATTGGAAAAATTAAAAATAGCATAGGCCCAGGAATTGATCCCTGAGGAACTCCATTATGTATTTTGTTTCTACTAGACATGAAGCTCAATATTGGCATACATAGTCTTAGAGTAATACGTAACCAATTAAGTGGGAGACCAAGCACGCCACACGCTTCTAATTGGAGAACAATACATCATGATGAACTACATCAAAAGCTTTAGAGAGATCAAGAAATATGGGACTTGTTCTCGCCTCTTTAGTTCCTTGACAACTAGGTTAATAAATTTGTCACTGCATCACTTTGCATTTCTATTTTTGTGAATCCATACTGCTACCATAAAGGATTTTTTTCGAAAATCTTCTCAACACCTTGCTCAGAACAGGCTACTTATATTATTTTATTTACATTTGAAGTATAATTTATAGCCTATTCTATATTTCTATATCCTTGTTTAAATGAACTAATAGTTAGGAACTGATGTTATAATTAAGATATTATTAGGCTGAACATAACTTCACCATAAGATTTCCCACACTCTGTTAAGAAGTTACAATGAATATTCGTATTAAGGTTATCATAAAATTAACCTTGACGGGTTTAAGGAGAATAAATTGAAACTCCGTGTATTGAAATCGGCCAGCAGTAACTGAGGGTATATTTAATTAAATTCCAAGCATTTATACATAGCTATTCTGTTATTTAAACATATTATAAAACAGCCCATTGCTCAAATCGTACGAACCTTTATTAAAGAATGGTACAACACATTTATCTTATAGCTATATAAATTCCTTTCTGATATATAACAATTCAACAGATATATTTGTAAATGTAAAAGAAAGCTGCCTCTCTGAAACAGTTTACATAACCAACCTTAGAAATAACTCAGAGTGTAACAGTACACAGTAGAGACTCCAAATTGATTTTGTCTTGAATTGTCATTCTAAATGAGTTGACTTGCAGATTTGCATTTATAATGTACATCTTGTGCTTCCCTATTTTATTTTATCTTTACGGTTTCATCATTGGCTAAGTGTTTAAGCGGTCATTGATGTTACTTTTCTTACATGACAAAAAATTGAGATTCCCTCTTTTTATTTTTAATGCTCTAACTTACTGGAGACTTTTCATTTAATATTAAACTATCTAAATTATACTTATCTGCTTAAATTTTTAGCAAAAAAGTTTTAAAAGCTTAAATAAAGAAATATTACATCTGACACTTCAAAAAATAAAATCTTGTTATACACACACACTTCAGAGCTAACGCCTTTAAATGTTTGAATGTTTCGCCTTAATTAATTGTTTGGACAAAAACTCCTCAGAATGCTGGTTAAGCGTAGTGTATAAATTTCTGCTGTTAATATCTGAGCTGGACCACGATGTGGTAGTTTTTGCTTACCTCACAAAAAGGATTCTAAAAAAAATAGCGAACAATTAAAGACTTTAGTATTCTTGCTAATCTCAAACTTTGCTAAAGTTACAATGCAAGAAATAAAAGCTGTTTTTGATGTTAGTTGATATAATGACTATTTAGAATTGAAATTTAATTAATAAAATGTGTTTTACGGTTTTGTATATGATACAACATTGTGTTCATCACACGGAGCAAAAGTGTCTTTAGTCACTTCCGAACTCAGATTCGCTTCAAATCGCAAAACACGATTCCGCACCGAAAACAATAACTTTTGCTCCTAATAATGAAAAATAGTACTTTCTATATTGCAATAATAACAGCTGATATGTTTATGTGAGTGAACGTAGGCTATGAAGTGAGTTTTTGTTTTTAATTTTTTTAAATATCATTTAAGTGCTCTGATTTTTAATTTAAAAGTACAAAGTACTCGTACATGATTTGACCTCCTCGGGATTTGAACCCGTGATCTCTCACTTGAGCCGATACTATAACCATTAGTCTACGGAGGAGGACTATGAAGTGAGTTGTTTTGAGTTACATTAAAAGAAGAATCTAAACAATCTGCTCGTGTAAATTCAAAGCTTTTTTAGTACGCTATTTTTTTGTTTCACTAAAATTTAATTAAATCAATTCATTTTTAATATTTAAACTTGAGGAAACAACAATTTTAAATCATGATGTAGCAAAAATGAAATACCAAATATAAAATGTAATGTTACATTCCGTATGATAAAAACGTTGTTCATTATATGGAGCAAGATTGTCTTTCGGTGGTTTGTTTTATTTATGAACAAGGTTTATGGCGCACCGAAACAACCACGTTAGTTGCTAACCAAGAAACTACTATTAGAGGTTTTTACTAACGCAGATTCCATCGTTTGCTATACAATTAATTGAATAAGTTTACAATATTTTTGCTAGAAATTATTCTTTCGTAAGTGTGAAAAACATTTATGGTATCGATAAGGTTTACGATAAATAATTACAGTGTTTTGCTGTATGAAATCGCACAATTATATGACATCCCACATTTTACTAGGTGCGATGTTCCATTTTTGAGAAAATCAAGTTAGAAGTTGAAAGCCTCCACCCGTTATATCTGTCTGGTTTGGAATTCATTGCAATAGCCGTTTACTGCTGTCCTGTAGCAATGTTCACTACCAGTAGACACTAAACTTCCATAGCTATTTACGATATAACCAAATGTATACAATCGGGATTATTAAAAATAACTAATCTTCAAACTGGGGAGGTCCCTGACTTCTACATATATTTTAAACGTCATGAGCTTCGAACATTTTAGCTTCGAACACAGCTTCGAACATTTTCCAAAGACTGTTACGTACAAAAGGAGACAGATAGAGAGAGACACGTAGGGTGTTTAAAATTGATTCTAAAAATGTACTTGATTTTTTAACGTACCTGAATTGTGAGACTAGTATTGCGGTTACATTAGGTTGCTCACCAGGGTTGGCTAGGGCTAGGAAAGCATGAGAAGTCAAAGGCAAAATATTGTTTGAGGGAGCCGATCAATCTCCTCTCATAATAGTCTAGAAGGAGAGAACATATTCGTTGTATAACTAAAAACTCTAGTTTCTCTTAATATTGATAAAAAATTCGTTTACTTTAAGAAAGAAATCGATCATCAGCCACACAATACTTGGTGGACGGTTTATTAATGAAAGGTTACGAATTCGAAAGGGTTGAAAATAGCAAAACAATTGTTTCTCAAATCAAAAACTTTCAGCTTTACATACTTAATAACGACTTTTAGCTAATGAAATGATATTGTTGTTTTCGGCTACATAGCATGGCCGCTGAATTTACTTTGATATATATTAGCTAAAAAGTATTATATAAGAAAAACATATTATTTCGTATTTTGGCTAAAGATAAGAGGCCACCACAACAACAGAATACAATTTATGATTATTTAAACTATAGACACAAAGATGTTGACACGAATTATGTTATATAAAACTATCTATGTTGTGTATATATATAATGTAACAAACAAAACAGTTTAACCTTTAGTTACTTTTTACTGTTTTTAAAGATATACTATGATTCTATTCTGGTGATGGCCTGTTATTATACTACAGCCCGTATTTTTACCTCTTTTGCAACTCTCCATTACGACCCAACCAAAATTACACGAATTTTGCCCAATTTCTTTATTGGGAGAAATTTCTATATAGATTTCAGTAAAAGCAGGCTGTATACTTATTTATTGCAATTGGCCTTCAAATTTTGGACTTATATCTTTATTAACAGATCTACCAAAATTGTTGTTGATATTGTGGATGCGAACTCGAGTCTTGTAATTCCAAAGGGAGGATCACCCTTGTAATACCTAAGGAAGGGGTGGATTTCAAATCCTTTTATAACTTATATTCTATCCGATACTTACAACTGCGTTCTCCTCAGCTCCGGAGCTGTCGGGGGTGGAGGAGCCGCTGCTGGAGCCGCTAGCGGGCTTCTTAGCAGCAGCAGGAGCCTTAGCAGCAGCAGGAGCTGGCATCGTGATGTACTGTCCGTGTGCTCAGAGTATCGCGGCACGCCACTCACTGGTCGACGAAAGGTCAGGTAAATACTAAGTCAGTGCCAGAACGCCCATTGTTGACTCACCTGTGTAATTAATTACTAGCTGTCAATCAACTGGAATGCAGCCGCGTCTGGACTCTACTGCCTGTTAAAATTATCGCAGTCTATGTTTGAAACAACGTTGAAGCAATCCGGCACCGATATTCCTGTATCAATGACCTTGAATCTTTGGAGTCCAGGTATTTGGTAGAGTAGGAACAATATAATAAGGTTACCCCACGCTGCTAAAGCGGACCCGTACTGTTAGATTTACAAAAATACCCTGCTAAATCTTACCTTGCTACCCTCATAAATGAATTCTTAGCCCTACACACCCATCTCCTCAAAGACACACGTGTCAATCTTAATACACCGTTAAAACAGTGCCAAAGTACCCAACAGAACGTAACCAAACAGACTATAAAATTTCCAGATTATTGCAACTATGTTCCGTTTGAATTTTTTAACCCAGCATCAATGGGGATCTTCCTTGAACCAAAATAGCCCTATGTGCCATTTTTTAAGTCTCTAGGATCTTACTGTCAAGAGTATAGAACAGACAACGACAAGATTTTGACATGGGCCGCTCGGTTCTTTGTAGCAGATTTATGAAGTCATGATATTGTTAACAGGATTCTGCGAAAGAAATGATAAGTACTCTAGGTACACGAGTCACTCTGACCTTTCTTTGATGTTAAAAACGTCTTCTGAAGACAGCAAGTAAGGTAATTAGAGTGAAGAGAAAGATGGATTAGATAGGAAGTGTAAAGGAAATTTCAGGATTTTTGTAGTTATAAGTTATGAAGTTATAAGCATATCACCTTCATCTTCAGTCTTCACTATTATTGAAACTGTGTCCACAAAAGGATGAATAGTGGTAACGGCTCCAAAATAGGACAGTGATAGTTGATACTCCCAATGTTGTTATCTCTTTATAGCAGCCACTGGTACTGTGGTAATGATATGGTATAAGACACATCTTGAAAATAGAACCTTGTGCTTGTGCGTTTCATATATCCAAGTTTCAAGATGATTTAGAGTTGAGGCAAGATGTAGTTAAGTAAACTATCTCTCTCAGTATCCCGCAGTATTATTATTATTCTTATCTACTATCTCCAGCTGGGCTAATATTTCATATTAACAGAAGGGTAAGCCAATTTAAGAACACAACCTAGTTCATAGTGAATTTGATAGAGACATTTTACATAAGAAATCATATATAGGCAACCGCATTGTTTTTGACGAGGAGCAGAATATGAGGGAAGTAAACCGATTAAAATAACAATTGATACGATTTTCTATATCGAATATTGACACGTTTATCACCAACCGTCAGACATGTAAGTAATGGATGTATGACCGTCACCATACTAAGGAAAAAGGTTGAAAATGGCGATTTTCGGATTATTTGTCTCATTTTCTGACACTAATATAACTAATATTTACGTGTTGGTCAAAAGAAGCGTGTCTTGCTAAATAGTGACATATGAAAAATTATTATTCTATATTTTTATTGTCTTATTTTTTATTAGTATTGTTCCCATTTCGACCTTCACGAAACCTAGAACATCTGACGGTGGCGACTGATTTTGTCTTATTGAACATTACGTATATATTGTCGGTTGTTAATAATTTTGAAAGAAATTATTATTTGCTGTTTTTCATCAGTTTTGTACTCAATTTATACGAATAATTTCTTCTAAATCTGATTTCTTGAAAAACTAGGTTGTGGTCTTATCAAATGAAAATTACTGTACTCCACCGGACGTTGATAGTTGACCTAACAAAAAAATTAAGTTACATGGAATGCATCTTTTCTGGAGGAAATGATCACTTTGCCATTAAAAATTAAATTTCAAAGACGGATGATTAGTTCTCTTTTTAAACTTTTTAGTGGTTTATCTAATATTTCTCTCACTAGAAATAGTTCCTCGGTGTTCTAGAGAGGAAATAGTATTGACTAACTCATTGGTGTTGGTGCTTTGTAACTTTGAACTCAACATAAAACCTCATTCGCTATATAGGGTCAAATAACCTTTTTAGGTTATTTGGAACTAATTGCACAATAGAGATTCTAGACATGAAAATGATTGCGCATCTCAAAGATTAGTAGTCGTTCTTCACTCACATATCCTTAAATGGCATCTCATACTCTATCCATATTTATTTGGAGAGTTTTTGCTACCTCAAGGATAAGTAGAGTCGTTCTTCATTTCTGTTCCCTTGGGTTGTATCCCATATTCTTTCCACAAGAGAAATTTTGGAAACTTTTTCTGTCTCATGGACCAGTAGAGCCGTTCTTAATTCGCATTCACTTGGGAGGCATCACATCTTCTCTCTAAAGAGAAATGTGGATATTTTTGTTTTTATCGTCTTTTTGATATTAAGCCTAATCACAGAGAGGAAGCGGGTATCTCTTAAAGTGGGTATCTTTTGAGATACACATTCCTTTAGACATATCTATGGCGGGAAGAGGTTTAATCAATACGAATGTTGAGTTCAGCTCCATTTCACCTTCTGCATAGTGCAGCATTTGAAATATGACTTGACTACTAAAATCTGGAGTTAAAGTCTACCTGAAGTGGTCCAAAAACATCGGCGAAGAAAAAAGCTTAAAACAAACGATTTGCATTATTTCGACATCAGAAACATCTAGAATACAAAAACATCACGCAGAAGGTGAAATAGAGCGGAACCCAATATTAGTATTGAATAAAAAATACCTCATTAGGTGTAGAAAACTCGGTGCTCTACCGCGATTTTGTAACGTGTCTGAAACATGGTAGTGTAATCATTTGTGCACATTGTTTCATTACCTCTTTATCTAGATTACATTTTATTGCAAGACGAAACTGTAAAGCACTTGTGTTATTGACAGTGCTGTGTCAGAACTTAGAATTAAAATAGTTCATACACGCCAGTTGAATTCCTCGGCATATTTATCAACAGATTGTGAAATTACGAATTTTTACTCTTTGTACGTATATTCTTGGAGTTTGGGGAGAGGGTGGTAGGAAAAACATAGTCTAGAAGCGTAGACAGTTCGTGTGAAGGTATAAACACACAGTGTCCGAAATAGATTAGAAACCCAATTATAAGTTTAGGCACTCATCTACTACAGATGGTTCAGTCAACAATCAATTATAAAAAGCGAAACGAGCTGCAAGCTACTTTGAAGAGAGCTAAAATGTTTTGATCGCCAAGTAACTTAGCATAGTGCCATGTTGAATTCTTGATCCTTGTTGCGATGGATTCTAGGCGCCAAAGAGTCTCTTTCAGTCGGTTATCTTAAGCGAATACCGACTCGTTTCGTTAAGCAATGCACTTGCAAGACCAATTATTTGAAATTTTCATTAAATATCATTTTTATTTTGATTTAACTTAATATATTTAGAACTTTTCCTTTGCCTTTTGAGTGTGAAAAATAAAACACCAGTATGAAATAAACGAAACTGATATGTAGAAACTAAAAATTTGTTTCAAGGGATTATTTTGTTATTAGTTAAGATCATTCACTGTACATATATCTGTATATTATTTGAGGTTGAGTGGTAGAGAGGGCTAAATAGCCCTAACTCCGCCTCTTAAATAAAGGCATATTTCATTTCATTCTGTTATACATATGACTTTTTTATGTAATTGTGTTGTGTATTAAAAACAACTGTTCTACAGTAAAATTTTAATAATAATACTAATACTAATAATAATAATAGTAATAATTATAATAATGATGATAATAATAGTAAATGTTTAGTACATAAAAATTTTTTACAAGAAATGCATCGGAATCGTCAAATGTAGAAAGATAACATTTTCCATTCATTTCAACACAAAAGTCTCTTTCGTAAATATATTGTTTGCAGTCACTCTCTCCCAATCATTAGAATTGTACCACACTAGTCCCTAGGCAGTCTGCTAATCGAATCTCCCAATTGAATACCATAAACTCGAACAGCTTTGTTGTAAAAAGCGACTAAATTTTCCTTCAGACGAGCTTTAAATGCCTTCGGCATTGGGGAATTGTTTAATGAATTTGGTAATTTGTAGAGAAAGAGAACTGTCTGGGAAGGCAAACGATCAAACAGTACCGTCCTGTGTGCCCCAGTTCGGTAGCTGTTCCTGCCTATAGTTACATAAGATTGTATGTCATTATCTCTTATTGCATGATATTTAGATTTAATAAACTTAATTATTAGATAATTGCAGTTTTTTGAGTCTGAGTACCAATTTCCTAATGTACAACTGGAATATTTATTATATTGCATTCCGAAGACTCTGATAAATGATGGTCACTAGATAATATTCCAATCTCTTGATCCATTTTCGAATAGTTGGGCTTTTTATAGGTACCAATGAAATAGATCAAATTTCTCTGCAACGGTCCATTATATTTGATAGGCTTCCTCCCATGGTTTTAGTAAAACCTGATATACTTTGGGCATTTAGGAGATATAAGTCTGTGTGGTGAGAGTATTTATAATTCACCATGATGGATCTCTATGACGATTTTAAAAAGGGGAATGTTTCACCTGTAGGCCGTATTAGGTGCACACTGACGAGGGGACTTGCCCCTCTCCCCAAGAGCATTTAATTTCAAACTAATCGACCTCGTAAACTATCGACTAAAATCAGAATCAGATATGTAAATTCAAACATTATAATTATTTTAATTTATGAAATACGTGGCACTGCACATATAATAGTTATTGCAGAAGGTAAATATTTTAATACCTATTACCTTCAAAGCAATAATGAAAGTGAGGTTAGTTTTTACTATTTATTTTGGCTTATACCTGTACCCAGTACTTCCAAAAAATCCAGGATCTACCTCTCAGTAAGATGCTGACTTGCAAAACGTAACTCCTAATCCCTCTTCGTCAAATAAAATTCTTTCAGTATCCATAATCGTATAAGATCTTCCTAGGCATGAATCTCTTTATTCAACTCATATGTACGCATTATTTGACTATGTTATCATATATTGTTTGTGAAAGTTCTAAAACAGTAGGACACCCAAAGTCGTCAAGAGCTGAAAGTATATGAAGGGATCAGTATTTCTACTTCCAAATCGTTATTTACTTCATATGTAATAGGCACTGGGGAAACGGCCACCAACCCCATACTACTTTTTAAAGTTTTATGTCAAACAATGATCGATATTTGACTAATGTCCACGAACAAGCAGATAAAATGTCACTTGGAAATATTCCACAGATATCTTTGCATGAAAAAGGATCACATTGTTTATTGGAAATTATTATAATTGATGGTATAAGTCAGGAATGCAGCACTTGGATTCACAGTGATGTATTCACTTGTAAGGCAACAGGCTTGTCGGCGATACAGTAAACCTCAGGTGACAATGACGCTTCAGGAATAGCCTTGGCACCGGCAGCAGTGCAGTCAGTTGTAATTAGACTTGATTTACCTTCGCCTCGCCGCGATCCTTTCATTAATCCTTGCCAACATCTAGTTACGTATCTCAATGCTGTAAAGTAAATAAGTAATATGTTAGTAGACATTTTATTTTATTCGTCTATATGAATATGTTATTTCATTAATGATAAATTTAGTTTTTTTGGCGATTTAATTACATGTATAATAGAATTATATATACCATATTTCATTATTATATGAAAAAATTAAATTAAATCGGTCAGTGGCGTAACTTTGGGAAGGGTGAGGTGGGTAAATTTCCCCACACAAAGAGCCCTAAAAATGTCCTTTTAGCAGTAACACAGCTTATTTTAAATACATAAGTTAATCGTTTAACTTCAATTAGGCCTACCTTTATATTATTTAAATTTATTCGGATTTATTCCAAATCCCCCAATGCGGTGTGCTCTTCAATCAGATTCTCCCCCTCCCTCAAAGCCAAGTCCTAGTTACGCCACTGAACCAGTTGAACTGTAAGAGGAATGTTTCAGTAAGAGACGTAAAATATGTTCTGAAATTTAGACTTTTATGAACATTTTACAACTAAACAAAATAATTAAAGACTTCTATGGAACACTATGGAACATTGCTAGTTAAAGTGTTCACAAAATTAACTCTTTCGATTGATCTGAAAAATGTATTATCTATTTTTGTTGATTCTAAAAAACGACCTATTTAGTGATAAAATACACGTAACTTAGGGTTCCAGCAAGAGATTCCTTCAACTCTACGTGCCATGGACATACTAAATGGATCGATTTTGAAAACCCATATACGTATAGTATCCAATGAATAGCTCACTCGTGCAGCAAAAACTGTTAATTTATGTCAACTTCGTTTAGTACAAAGGTGGTCTGAGCTGACCTATAAACTGCTTAAACGCAACACATTTTAAGAAAAAAATCCACCCGAATGTGCCTGCGAATCCTTCACCTGGATTGATTTAAATCACTGATTACAAGGAGTACGCCACACCACAAGTCACGTTAACAGGTTTCGCTAAGGTTGCATTCAAGCTTTCAAGTGTACAGATCATTTCGTTCTTCAGATGTCTTGCGGACAAACAACCGATCAGGTAGAAAAAACTTTTACATCTCCTGGAAAAGAAAAATTTTTCCAGTCTACAGTGATAAGCTTATATGTAGCTCAGTCGAATACCATGATTGACGTGCACCATAATACAACTAATTCTTGTCTGTATAATAATTATTATGCAAATTTTAAAGACTGAAAATAAAATCTCTCTTGGTATACCTCATAAATAATTAGGCTACCTGTGCTACAAATTTATTTATTCTGCAATTTTCTCGTCCCCATTATGGTTACCCATAAGACCAATGTAAAATTGTTTATGAACCCAACCCAACCAAATCCCATAGAATTACATGCACCGTCATTTTGGCCGTATAAAAATGCAAAATGTTGTCTATGTCAGTATACATGACAAGATATTGTGCGGACATGGACAGAAATCAAATTTTTGCAGCTCTTCAAGTGATAGGCTTCATTAATGCTTAGCAAACTAATTAATTTGCTTTATACGGAGTGGTTTGGTGAATTCTGAACGTCTTTCAGTAGTGCAAATCTACACCATGAAAAATCAATCCAGTTTGCTATCAGTTTTTATGCAGATTACGAATGTAGTAATTTCCACTCTTATAATTATTGTTTTATATATTACTAGCTGTTACCCGCAGCTTCGCACGCAATCTTTAGAACCGAAGTCCTTATATTACTTAGTAAAAGCAATTATGCGCAATTAGCCGTGGGTAACAGCTAGTTCGTCAATAAATTTGTAGTATTTTATAACGAAAACACTTGATTTTTAATAAAATACCAATTGCAACCAGATACCCAGTTACCCACGGCTTCGCACGCGATTTCCTACAGAAAAATTGGGACATAGGAGGCATATTTCTTTCGAACGTCGTTATTACCCTTCTGAGATAAATGATAGTCACTGAAAGATACTCCAATTTCATGATCTATATAAGATTTAAATTTTAAAACAGTCTCAATATGCACCTGTGAAATAACTGGAATTTTTCTCCAATATTCTATGATTTTTGTATACAATTGAACTATATTAGCCCAGCGTGGACAGGAGTCAAAAAGTCGGAATTCATTAGCGCACATACGATGTAATAAATGATGGCGCTCAATGTAATTTTGAAACGAAAATAGGCATATTTTAGGTACATATTATTACAGTCTAATGATTATGAGCTTCAGATGTTAAGCGAAATTGCGTATGGTTTTTATTTTAGGCTTTTCGAGTGTATCACTTCTGGATCGAATTAGTTATATCTCCGACGCCATGATTGAGCTTGCTTTGTTGTCTCAATTGAGAGAATATGTACGCCCGGAGTTCTGAGAACCATACTTCTGTCAAAAAAAAAAAAAATTTAATATCTGAATTGCTCTTCTGATCAAGCACGAGCATGGTTTATATTAGATAAATATTGCAGTTAAAGGTGAATTTTTACGTAAAATTTGAATTGTATTATCTGGATAGTAAAATCTATGTTTAACAGTGATTGCAGAAACAGTTATTTGCTGTTTCTCTTAAGCTTACTCTATGCTTTCAAACTATAAGTGTAAAGAAATGTAAAATAGTAATTAAATGATATAAACATATGTTTCTTTTGTCGCATTATACATGTTTACAAAGAACAGCTGATTAAATTTGAAAAGGCTCTTTCACTTAATAACATATGTTTGCTGCAATGCATTTCTTACGGGTATTTCTGTAACTTTTAGAGACCAGTGGGGCGGAATCCTGAATCGGGAACGGGATAAAAAGTATCCTATGTTCTTATCCCAGTTCTTAGCTACCTCCCTACCAATTTTCAGCCAAATCGGATCAGGCGTTCTTGACTTATAAATAGTGTAACTAACACGACTTTCTTTTATATATATAGATTCGTATTGGTTAATATAAATTTAAGATGAGAGTCGTATGACTATATAAAATTGTAAACGATGAATGCATCATTTTAGTTGGTTGTACAACAACCAAGTGCAACTTCATTAAAACATCTTGTCTTGTTTTTTGAGTTTTCTGTGCCGTAAAGACTACTAGAAGTACCTTTATACTCAATAGAAGAGTATTTAGGAGACTTGTTCTAGCTTGTTTTTTTATTATACTCCATTGATCTTTCATAGACTATAATAGTCTTTTAAATTCTAACTTTGTTATGAATTAATTTGTACGTCTTTGTTTATGTTACAACTAAGCTCTATACAATGTTTTGTCTATGAAGAGTAAATGCTTTAACTTTAACTTTAACAATAGAGACGAGACAATTAGCGAAGAAGAATTGTAATCAGCATTAAGCCAACATTAAAATGCAAGTAATTCCAGAAAGATTTTCAAGAAATGAGCTTGGATAGTAATGTCTGTCCTTTATAATGTGCATAAGAAAAGACAATGGTAATGTAAATTATTATAGTTGTGGGAAATCTAGTAATTTGTCTCTTGTAAAGAATGTTATCACCAATCGGTTAATTACAGCAGGTAATATACTACGGAACGTGCCGCAGCATAAATGTTAATACAAGTGTACAACCGTAAATAATCGTATTATATTATTATTATGGTACAACAGAGAAAACGTATGCTGTACTAAAGGAAGACTGCTGTACGACAGAGATTAACACACTTTAGGCTCCTGCGGATAGGGTTCTTCTGCGACAAGAAAACGCTAGTATCGCCCAATAGTTTGTTCTCGGAATTTGTAATAGACACCAAGTAATTTGGGTGCGATCCGCTAGAGTTCGCTGGTGTACACGAAATATGTATTCTAGGCTGATAGTAATAGTCTAGGAGGCGAGAACCAATTTGCACTGTATAATAAGGAAACAACAGAGCTTTTCTTGGAAACGAGAGAGGATTTTCTCTAAAAATAATCACTGCCGCGCTAAATTTTGTGGAACTCAATTGGGAGGGTTTAAATATAAGAACGTATAATTTTCTCCCAGTTTTTTTTTCCTAATTCTACACAACTAAAACACACTAAAAATAAAAGCAATATTATCGTCAGATAACTAAATAAAGTGATTAAAATTCACTAATTTAAGGGTCTTTGTATTCAAATAACGCTAATTCAACACTGATTTAAGTATTTTAGTGGCGTTTGAGGTGGTCGAATGATTTAAAGTTCAAATTATATTATCTGCCCTCAAATCCTTTTCTAGGATACCGTGACTACTAAAATAGTAATGTGAACTAAGAAAATCAGTATTTATAATTGTTTGAACAAGATTAGAATGAATATCGAATTTCTGAATAGTCTGAAAATAATAGCTACATACATAACCTCCCTCGAGATAGTGCCTATCACGAAACAGATTAAAATTCTATAGGGTCTAATCACAAATGCCTGAAAGAGCTATCAAATACTATAGATTTATTTACATAAATGTATATATACAGAAAAGCTTACAGCTTCAAGCTCTGCTTATCAGTTTTAAATTCGTTATCTTATAGTGATGAGACTTTTGAATCTGATAACGGCTCACTGATAACGACACCTTAAAACTTGTTCTAAAATAATTTTTTTTATTTAGAACTTTTGTCAGTGTTGAATATTATGATTGTCCCGTGTACGAAATTGTTTTAGCACTAAATATCAGTTTAGAAAACGGTAGAAGATTGGTGTGCACCTAACAGATCTTTACAGTTAAAATAAATACTTTAAATATAAGTAGCACATTTATGGAAAAGTTCAGTATTTCAATAATAATATAGAACAAAATAAATCCAAACAATAGGATCTCCACTTAAATTAAGCAAATATAATTATGAAACAAATAAAAATAAAAATATATACATCAAACCCCAAATAAAATATTTATAAAAAGATTACATTTTGATGGAACATAAGTGCATGCATATCGCTTTTTCTTTCTTTCTTTTTTTGATTTTTTATCATTATTATTAGAAGAACACTGACTTAAGAAACTTTGTTGGATCTGTAACGAGTTGGTCATCAATAACTGCACCAAAATGCTCAGACTTGAAAACTTTTGGACACTACCCCAACCTACCAAAAGCGCCTGTTTGAGTAACTTTTGAGGGTTAAAAATAATTTTACTGAATTCTTTGGGCTTAAAAATGAGAGTTTGATTTGAAACCAATTATTCAACTCAGTTTGATTTGCTGGTATAGATACTCCACAGTTATTCTGAAACACCCTGAATAACTGTTATTATTTTATTTAAAAACTATAATAATTGAACGGTCCTTATTAGTACGTGATATATCTTACTTCAGACACTATAACATAAACATAAAAATCGGTATTACCTTAGTAAACTTCTAATCCGTTTTGTCTTTATGTTCATAGATATTGTGTCAACGGTGGTTGAATTAAACAAGGCTTCACTTGATGAATAGTGTGTAAACTAATTTAAAATTGACACACCAAATACTAACAAACTGTTAAAAATAAATTAATCATAAAAAATATTGCTCGAAAAAGTAAAATAATAACGTGATTATACAGAGGATATTTTTACAAAACGAGCTTTGGATGAATTCGGACCTATTTGTAAATATAAATACATACTTAATAAGTTTACGAACTTCAATAATAAAAATATGTTGCATTGTAAATATTTCCAGAAAAAAGTCATGAATTTCAGAACAATTTTCAAATATTAAATGTTTGATTCATATTTACCTATACATTCAGACAAAAATGTTTTCTTAATATTGAAATAGGAATAATATATTTAGTACTATTATTTTGACATAATAAATCAATTGAAACAAAAACAGGAAAGGTACTGTTTTATTGTTATTGCTAGGGCAAAACAATAAAACTCACAACAATGCACAAAATTCCACTTACTAATTAATTACAAAATCCATCACCATAATACAATTTAAACAAATAATAATCCAGTTTTACTAAAATTTACAATTTTGTGTACAACTTCACGTCATTCTTGCTTCCACGAATTCTGTAATGGATTTATGGATATTATTAATATAGTTTATCGACGATGTACATTTTGAATGGATACCAAATTGTAACTAATACAGAAAACTGCTTTTATTACGGATTGGTCTCAAGGGTGACCGTTTTTGGCCCTACAATCTGTACTCTTCACAACTTTGCCTCTCGCGAAAAAACACCACTATTTATTGATTAGTTTTTAATTTTTCGTATATGGTTAACCTAATACCTTTAAATATTTTTACATCTGAGATTCAAATCCTCGGAATGTAGTGTTATTGGCTGAATTCAGAAAACCCTATCACTCAAGGAGATGGAAAGATTTCGTTTTGTATTTTTGTACGCACAATATTACGAGAATGGACTGACCTGTCCATAAAACTGAAATCTTTGCGCGAAACTTCTTTTCTATATAGTCACCATTAAATTCTGTGGTGTTTCATGTAATTCCATCATTCCATGAGGATTTGGCTGAGCATTAATGACTCTTTATATTGGTCTTATGGGTAATCATGGGGACAAAGAGGAATTGCAGGTTAAATAAATTTACAAATAAAGCAGATATGGTCGGAAGGGTTGATTAAATGGGAATGTTGATTTCCCATTGAAAACCCAGTTCATCTTCCTGTTACGTGCAGCATCTGAAATCTTTTTTTTGGATCTCTTCAGACGTACATGACTTCATGTTTCAGGAGTCAAGTCCGTGACACCATTGAACATTGAACCAACCCTTCCACCGTAGCTGCGTTATTTGTAGAATACTCAGTTACTCCACCGTGCTTTGGCATTGTGTCAGTTAACATTGTAGTCCACTCAATTGTGCACCTGATGAGTCAGTGAGAATGCCTCTTAACCTCAATTTCAATAAATTTTGTAGTCTAGGTCTCTCCGATGTCAAAACGATGCAATGAGTTCGTTTGAGTCTCTTCTTTCTTCGGCGCCGACGACATATTCTGTTTATTCAATATTCTGTTTATTTGCATGCACAGGGTGAGACAAAATGTCTTTAATTTAGGTTCTATTGGTATGTTATAATGGACATTAAATAGTATTATAGAAATCGCGTCGTTGTTCATTTGTCTATAGGGAAGTCTGTGAGATAACTCTTGCTAGAAAGGTGCTAGAGGTGAAAGGTCAAAAGGCAGTCCCTCCATCTGTCTGTCCGTCTGTGCGATAAACCTTACTAGAAAGACACTGAAGGTCAAAAGTTAAAAGGCAATCTATCCATCGGTCTGTCCGTCTGTGCGATAATTCTTACTAGAAAGGTGCTAGAGGTGAAAGGTCAAAAGGCAGTCCCTCCATCTGTCTGTCCGTCTGTGCGATAACTCTTACTAGAAAGACACTGAAGGTCAAAAGGTTAAAAGGCAGTCCATCCATTGGTATGTCCGTCTGTGCGATAACTCTTACTAGAAAGACACTGAAGGTCAAAAGTTAAAAGGCAATCTATCCATCGGTCTGTCCGTCTGTGCGATAACTCTTACTAGAAAAACACTGAAGGTCAAAAGTTAAAAGGCAGTCCATCCATCTGTCTGTCCGTCTGTGCGATAACTCTTACTAGAAAGACACTGAAGGTCAAAAGTTAAAAGGCAATCTATCCATAGGTCTGTCCGTCTGTGCGATAACTCTTACTAGAAAGGTGCTAGAGGTGAAAGGTCAAAAGGCAGTCCCTCCATCTGTCTGTCCGTCTGTGCGATGACTCTTACTAGAAAGGTGCTAGAGGTGAAAGGTCAAAAGGCAATCTATCCATCGGTCTGTCCGTCTGTGCGATAATTCTTACTAGAAAGGTGCTAGAGGTGAAAGGTCAAAAGGCAGTCCATCCATCTGTCTGTTCGTCTGTGCGATAACTCTTACTAGAAAGACACTGAAAGTCAAAAGTTAAAAGGCAGTCCATCCATCGGTCTGTCCGTCTGTGCGATAACTCTTACTAGAAAGGTGCTAGAGGTTAAAGGTCAAAAGGCAGTCTATCTATCTGCCCGTCTGTGCGATACTCTTGCTAGAAAGACACTAAAGGTCAAAGGGCAAAAGGCTATCCATCCATCTGTCTGTCCGTCTGTGCGATAAATCTTGCTAGAAAGGCCCTAGAGGTCAAAGGTAATCCGTTTGTCTGTCTGACAATACTTAACAATAACTCTTTTGTTAGGTTTTGTGGGTACTTCGATATTCCGTTGTATCGGTTAATCGATTTATTTAAGAAAGAATATTAATAAAAACACGTATTCGAATCTTTTGGACATAAAAATGGTGTTAAATATATTAGGTATCCGAAAAGTTTTATCACTGCTTCTTAGGAGGTACGTAAAGACACTATCTCATGCAATCCAGTTTTTTATAATTATTTAACATGATTATTCTTTTATCATGATCAAAAGTATCCCAAATTGGGGTTACAGTTAAGATGTTTTTACTACTCCCCGAAATTAAATGGTATTCGATCTAAAATTTCATACGCTGAGCCTCAGCGAAGCCATCATACGTTAGGCTGGAAAAGTTTATTTTCTGACTGTCTATTTCTCTATCTGTTGGAGTTAGCTGAGATTTCGCGAATATTTTTATATTGCTTTGATCGGTAACCATAATGGCAATGATATCTGAATATCGAGTAGCAAGTAGTTTTTAAAATTGAAATTTTATATGAATTTTAATTTTGTCA
Organism: Homalodisca vitripennis; assembly: GCF_021130785.1. NCBI lineage: Eukaryota > Metazoa > Arthropoda > Insecta > Hemiptera > Cicadellidae > Homalodisca > Homalodisca vitripennis. The sequence continues at coordinate 41,036,776 of NC_060214.1, forward strand.
TAGATTAGATCGAGTACTAGGTTGTGTCTGACGAGACGTGGTGTAGCGTACTCCTAGGTTTTTATAAGCAACCAACAATTATAATTTGTATGGGTGCCATGCGAGTATTAAAACAGTAATCTTTAGTATAGCCACATTATAATAGGATTGTTATACTTATAAAGATTCTCGTTTGTCACACTTATATAGGGTCAAGTTCCAAAACCCTTCATGACATTTTGATCACTAGTATCCAAAATGCTAGGAGCTTTTAACAAATATTATCTTGGTATATCATTGTGTTGTTCTAGTGTTTAGATTCTAACAACAAAGATTATCCTAGGAAAGCTACGTTTTATTTATTAAAGTGTTAGAAGCTTACAACATAGATTATCTTGGATAAGCTTTGTGTTGTACTGTGTTTAGATGCTGAAAATAAATATTATATTAGAACAGCTATGTTGTATTTATGACAGTGCTATGGGCTATGAAACAAGTACACTTTTCGTTTAGTGTATGAAAGTTAGTAGAAATTTTAAGCCCTTTGACGCTGTTGTTATAGTGAGTAGAGACGTTTTTGAGGGTACGTAGTATAATAATACTAAGGTTGAGAAAATTCTCAATGTCATAGCTAATTTCGGTCATACATTCATGGTTTTTCCACTAAAATACTCCTGACAAAACTCACAATAAAGCTCTTATAATAATTTTGTTACGTGATTATTTGTGTATAGTTAAATTTGTTTAATACTGTGAGATAAATAAAAAAAAAATTGTTTATCTCTTGTTTTCACAGTTCCGAGCAGCCATTTTTCTTATCACAGCTTTCAGATATTAAATAACAATCCCCAAATGTATCTGAAGAACAGTAAATGTTCCTGACTTATAAAAAACCAACAAATCGTTTCACGATAGAAGTCTCGGTACAATATAAAATAAAATAAAATCAACGTAACATGATATAACTCACATATAAGTTTCGGTTCTGTCTACAACGTTCTCTCATAGCCACTTGGTCAAACTAATTTAAAAACTGGCCGCTAGATAGAACCACAAGACGGCCGGATAAGCGCGTTATATGGACGCTAAACTACTTAAAAAGGTCTTAAATTGACGCTTTCATATATCTGAGACGTGAGATTGGAAATTTGAAGCAAAATATTTGTATTTTTAAACCAAATAAATTAATCCAGATTAAACATTAACGCTAAAAAAGTAAAGAAAGTATATCTAAGATTCAAAGCGGTACTTGTTTCCAAAGTATTGTCCAAATCGGTTGGTTACAACGCGATAGGGAATTAGAAACTCACCTTTTTAATCAATGCTTCTAAAATGGGCTATTCTACCAAACATCAAAACGAATGTTGGACACCAAAACACTTTTGCATTATGAAAGAAACATCGAGAGGAGTAAAAGGGGAATATTTACCAAGGGGTTCTTGTTTGAATGAAGAAAACTTGAGACATGGACGTACGTTGCATGTATGTATTTTTGTTTTAATGACGAATATGTCTGCAGAGCGGGCAATTATTTAAATTTTTCGATACATTCTGCAGCTGGATTCTTGTTCATATTTGAATATTATAGTATGATGCGACCTCCAAATAGACTCAGCCTTGGAAGGCCTATGTTCCTCAACAATACTAACAATATTTATGTTACTTAATGACTATCAAATTTATAATTTATTCTTTTCAGTACATGAATTTAGTTATCCAGTACAGTACTATACGTAGACTAAAACATTTGACAAGAATTCAAGGGCATTATATTGTTGATAAGCTTGTCAATGCAAAATTAATAAAGTTTGCATAGTTATTATACATTAAGGAAATAAATACATTTAACTTCCACTTGTATTTAATGACAGTTATTTATACTTTTAAGGTTTCCGCACAAATTTCTCAATAAGAAAGTCTATCTAGATTTTGATTAAAACCGGTTTCAAAATAATTTAATGCAGTCTGAAAAAACGTTATGGAATCAGCATAATCAGTTAATAGTTACGTTGTAGTAAGTGCCTGATAAGAACTTATCACTGCCCGGGCCGTAATCAGCTAAGGCGGGCCTCGGAAAAGATATTCGGCAGGGCCCCATCTTGTCCTGACGTGTGGCCTGTAAGCCCGAGCTCCGTAAAATTGTCCGAACAACTGGTCTAAGTAGGGGCCTGATCACTGCCGAGGTCCCAATACCATCGTGTGCGCAATTTAACCGTCTTATCTGGCACTGACGTTGCGATAGTAAACAAACATGGACAGAGATCAGGATTTTTGGCATCAAGATGTCCTGGCTGGAAGCCAAAGTGGTGGGATAACTGATCGATTGGCACGAACAAAGTATTGGTCAATGAGTAAACAACGCCAATGAAACAGTCTGCATTGAACTGTAAACTTCCTGTTTGGGTTTTGATTATAATGGCTTACTGCAGAACTTGCTGCCTGAAAAAGATTGATTTGATTGCAAGAATGACCAAAACCTCAGAAACAAAAGTTTTGGTTTTTTTTCTTTTGCACATAAGATGAGATAAGAAAATTATGCAACGCAATCTCGAATGTAACGTAAATCTTAACAACCAACCCAAAAAAAGTTCATTGTGACAGTTTGCTCAAATTTGTTGCCAGATCGCTTAATAACAACAAATATATGATTGCAGGCTATTCCGTTTTTGTAAATTTATTTATTCTCTAAGTTTTTTGCTTTTATCATGATTACTTTTAGCAATAGTAATCTTACGGCCGGGGAGAGAACTACATCATTTTAAGAATGCTTTGTCTGATCCACAGTAGTGAAATAAAGATGATTATTTACACAAACTCATATAATTATTTCCAATTTATAGCACTAGCCTCACATGGAACTAAAGAAAATCTTAAAGATACACTATGAAAAAATATATTTGATTCTTTGATCATGTCAACCCAAATAAACTATAAACATGAGTTCTGTAAGTACAGAGTACAATATGACTAAAAAAGTGAAATTAAATTTTTTTATACAGTAATAATGGTAACATTTTTTACGAACCATACAAAAAATGTTGTAAAAAAACAAAAAATGGTCAGTACGATTAGTAACTGTTCTTCTATAGACAACTATTTGTGTACCTGAGTTTGAACTTAAATATAAAACAAAAATAAATTTGATGTTCTTCAATGTAAAACAAACCGGAGTGGACAAGTATAATTTTAAATGATGTACATAGTAGCACTTGTGGACAAATGTTTGCAATATCTTGCTTTGAGTTATTCAATGAAAGCTATGACCCCATAGATGGTTGGAAATATTTAGTACGTAACAAATGTACTTTTCGTATTCCAATATTCAGACATCATGCTACGAGATTGTACAGAGAGTAAAGAAAGATTAAGACGTAAGCAGGAATTTGTAAAGGTGATATATTCAGACGCCACTAGAATTATTGGATTAAAGAGATGAATATTCAAGACAAGATCTTTTGGTGGACTATTTGATCAGACATTTGCTTAAAATCATAGCTTCCAAGCAAAAATGTTTGTTATTGCTCTTCTTAGAGATATCTTATTCGAAGCATTTTTATACTGCAATGCTAGAATAGAAGGTAGCTGACGTTTTAGTCAGCTATTTTCCAAATTATTATTACAATAGGCGTTGAAAATGATTTCTTAAGTACATAGGAGTATAACCACTGCACTGATTTTTTGAAGCATAATGCCTGTTTAACGAAATAAAAAGAATATGTTAAAGGTAGCTTTTATGGACGATTACCCTTATGGATTCTTTGGTAATAGCTATGCGAATTGTGTTATGGCGAGAACGATGCATTTTTAAGATGGATTTCCTATAGAAACCATGTAAAAAATACGAGTTTTCGGGGCATTTAACTACACTACTGCAACACAGTGCTGTACTGCCAACTCCGGAAAATCGGAGACACGGCGCAACAAAATGACAATATAGCTCTGTTGTATAGCAGAAACCGACTTATTTATTTACTAGGTTTTTTTTATAAAAACTGTTGTTATCTTTTGTTGTTATTGTTGTTGTCATGGCTCGTAATTGTTGACTCATTTTTATATTTAGTTATTAGTTTCGTAGTCATAGTATTTTATATCCTTCATTAACTTATTATTGTTATTTAGTTATTAGTTTCGTAGTCGTAGTATTTTATCCTTCATTAACTTATTATTGTTATTTATTATTTAAATAGTTTGACTAAAATGCCTCCAGTAACGAGATCAAGCGAACTGCTGAATGTTATTGACGGTCTATTTTTTATTGACCAAGATGTTATTGATCTTGCATCTATCTTATATAACGAACTAAAATCTGTTATGGCTACGTTTGGTGAAGGTGCAATTAAACAATTAGTTCCTCATATTAGCTCCCTGATGAGCAAATTAAATGACTTATCAAAGGAGAATAGTGAAATCAAACATGAGGTTGAATCCATAACTAGCAATCTAGCGTCTATGGAACATCGTTGCATGGACTTAAATAATAGTTATAAGGATAAGTCTGTGGGCGTGTGGTGAGCTAGAGGAACAATATGACGCTGACATAAACAAACTTAATGCTCAGCTGGTCAAGTGTAGAGAAGACAACGCTCTATTACAAGAGGCAGTGAACCGGCGGGTTAACATAGACAATGACATGCTGCTTGTAGAGAGCCGCGAAAAAATTGCCGTACTGACAGCGGAGCGCCCTGTGTCTGGTGACAAGTATTGAGGTACTGGAGGCCGACGTGAGGGCTCTTCGGGCGGAGATGAGACAGGCGGAGTCACGGGCGAGGACAGCGGCGGATCTCAGCAGACGACAGCCTGCTGGCCGAGATGACCTTGGCTGAGGCTAGCTGCCTTCCTCCCCCTGCTACATTGACGGCGGCTCATCAGAGCACCACACCAGCCCGCAACAGCATCGACCAACCTACCAGCCTCTCTAGTCTTCCGGTGCCTCATGCTGTCACTCCCACACCCTCAGCAGATCGTCAGGGACTGCAGTTTTAAGAATGTTTTGTTGATAGGTGACTTCACATTTGAGACACGCTAGTAGTAAATGCGTTTTTAAAGGGGCCTATCTTGAGTGCTGTCCTGGGGGGAAAATAGTAGATATTAAGAATAGATTGTTAAATTATGTAGGTTTAAGTTTATCGGTAATTTATATTCATGTTGGTGCCAACAACTTGAGGAAAGGGTATCGGGGGGGGGGGGGGGTCCTGGGTACAACGGAGGGCGTGGTAAGCGGGAGGCCCTCCACAGCATGGCGGATCTGCTGTTCACTGTCAAAACCAATTTTCAAAATTCTAATAATTTTTCTTGGACAGTGTACTAATTCGACGTGACGTTGGCTATAAAGCTCTATCATGACTTCAACCTTCAGTTGGAGCTCATGTGCAATAACTTCGACGTTGAATTCGTCGAAGCTAACACTTGTGTTAGCAGGCGGGACCTCACCCGGGATGGTGTGCACTTCTCCAGAAGAGGTGTTACTCGCTTGGGATCTCTATTTGTGAAACGCTATTACTGCGGGTTTGCGGTATCTGGATGCAGCACCAGCCAATGACCTGGGTGAGGACATGTCTAGTCTCGGTTTGAGTCCCGGGCCTGGGAAATACCATCCAGCAGTGACCATGACCCCTCTGGGAGCTGCGATTGTTTCTCTGGTCCCGGGAAACTAACTGGGATGGGGGGGCACGGGGCGTCTCAAAGTCGCGCGCACCTCAAACATTAGATCCCTCAATACAGGGTTTGAGGAAATGTGCTCATTTGTGCGTGACTTTGACTTTGATGCAATTGGGATATCTGAGACATGGCTTCACCCCGGCACCCCATCAGACAATTATCAGATGACTGGGTACACACTTCTGCGATGTGATCGGCGTGCTGACTTACACGGCATTGCAGACGCGCGGTGACAGGTGGTGGGCGTTGCCTTGTATATTAAGGAGGGAATCTCCTTCGAGCAGCACACACTTACTGAGGATGTGGGCCCTGGTATCGAGTCTCTTTGTGTTGTCCTGAGGATAAGGGGGAGTAAGGCTTGGTTTATGTGTGGTATACAGGCCACCACATGTAAGGTACACCTCACTGTCAGCTTTGTTTCACTCTATCTTTGTTAACTTGGCTATCGGATCGAACTCCATTATGTACTTGGGCGACAACAACATAGATTTATTGTCAAATAGTTGTAATGAAGCCAAGTACTTACGTCGACTCTTGAAAGAATACAATGCAATACAATTAGTAAATGAACCAACAAGAGTGACAGCAACCTCTTCCACCTTGTTAGACCACATAATAGTGGACAGGTCGGTCGAGGTCGAGAGGACCGGCGTCATCGATGCAGCAGGCATTAGGGACCATAGAGGGGGTGAAGATAACGGACCACAAGTTGATATATTGTTGCGTAAAAGTTAAGAAAGAGAAAAAAAGGGCCAAAAATGATAACCTATAGAGATTTTTCAAAATTCAACCCAGAAAGTGCTGTCAAAGCAGTCGCGGAGATTGACTGGGAGAGAGCAATGCACATTGACGGGGTTGACAATAATTGAGCACTTCATCACTACCCATGTTATAAGTGTATTTGATTCACATGCTCCAATTGTATGCAAGAGAGTGACAAAAAAGAAAGCCCCGTGGAGGAACGATTGTCATAAACAAGCAGACTAAACTAAAAAAACAAACTCCGTAAGATATATTGGAAAACCAGGGACAGTAAAGATTGGGAGATGTATAAAAGAACACGCAATGAATTGAATGGGATGGTGTGGAGAGCAAAGAGAGATTTTTTTCACTGAGAAATTATCCACTAACAAGGATCCCAAAGATTTTTGGACTTGTTTGAAACAGTGTAATATAGTTATGAAAAACAGAAATGAAAACATTCCACACCAACTGAAGCTTGATGACATCAATCAGTATTTTGTCAATATGGGGAATGGAAAGGAAGCCAGAGTTGAAGAAATCGATGTCTTCAGAACTAGTAAGAGAATTGAATCGATGAATGATTTTAGCTTTTCTGCTGTCACTGAAGATGATGTAAAAAAAGCACTAAATGAAATAAAATCTAGAGCTGTTGGTAGTGATGAAATATCCATCCAAATGATTAAGGCCGTGAGTCCGTATGCTTTGGGTGCAATTACTCATCTCATTAACAAATCATTTGACGAGCGGTGTGTTCCGCGCAGAGATGGAAAATGAGTGTTGTTCATCCATTGCAAAAGTAACGTCCCCTAAAAGTGTCCAACAACTGAGACCCATCTCGATTTTTACCAGCGCATATCAAAGATTATGGAAAAGATAGTAACACGTCAAATAGCACAGTATATGAACGAAGTAAACATATTGCCAAAAACACAATCTGGATTTAGAAAAAAATCATAGCACATGGCACTGCCCTGGTAAGTCTGTTCAGTGACTTAATTGATGCGAAAGATAAAGGGATGTGTAGTTCACTAGTGATACTGGACTACTCACAAGCATTTGATTCCCTTAACCATGAACTTTTGTACGCTAAGATGCATTTTTATGGCTTTGGCAAAAATTCAATCGAGTGGGTAAAATCATACCTAGGAGACAGAAGTCAGGTTACAAAGATGGGAAGTGAGACCGTCAACTTCACTTGTCAAAAGGGCGAGGTGTTTCTCAAGGAAGTTGTCTTGGACCTATATTGTTCAACTTATATACGTCTGACTTCCCAAGTTGTGTTCAAAGCTGTGCAGCTCACCTGTACGCAGATGATTGTCAGTTGCGCTTGTCATACGAGCCTTGGCTCCATTGATGAGGCTATTGAGAAAATAAATTCCGACCTAGTGAACATCAACACTTGGTCGGTTAACAATGGCCTTAAACTCAATATAGGTAAGTGCATTGTCCTTCATCTTGCCCCACACAATCTGGTGCAGGCCCTTGGTCAGAGAGGAGTGAGAGTTAAGGCTCAGTGGGGAGAGCCTGTCTGTCTCTGAGTCAGTCAAGACTCTTGGAGTTGTGCTTGACAGTAAGGTCACCTTTTCTGATCATGTCACTCATGCTATCCAGCGTGCCCTTGGTAGGCTGAGGGGTCTGTACAGATTTAGAAGTCTGCTGCCAGGATCCGCTAAGCTCCGGCTTATGAGTTCTCTTGTTCTGTCTGTATTTTATTACTGCTATCCTGCATACGGCAACAGTATCTCTAGGGGAGACACAGATCGGATTCAAAGACTGCAAAACTCTGCAGTTCGATTCATTTTCAATTTGAGGCGCTTTGATCATGTGTCACCCTTCCGAGATGCTGTCAGTTTGTCCCCCATGGAAAATGTATGCAGGATCCTGACATGTGGCATGATCCACAAGGTGCTTGCGCTGGGTGAGCCGCGGTACCTGATCGAGAAGCTCCAATTTCGGGAGGAGGTCTCTCAACGCAGTGTCCGCCATGGTGACCTGCTTCACTTTCCCAGAGTCAAGCATGAGTTTGGGAGGAGGAGCTTTTCTTACTTTGGCCCAAAGTTGTACAATGACCTCCCCCAGAACCTTAAACAGACTTCTGTTACTGTTTTTAAAAGTAAACTAAGAAAAAAATTATTGTACAGTAATTTATTTGTCTTGTTTGGGTGTTTTCTTTAGTCTATAGGTTTTAGTTTTTTTTTTTATTTCCCAGTATTGTAAATAGTGTAAGATATGACAAGAGTTGTTCTGTAAAGCAGTTGTTATACTGAGAAACGCTTGCCAATAAAGGCATTTTTTATTTATTTATTTATTTATTTGTAAAAATACAAATTGGGTCAGCAGCTCCTGTTTTATGATGATAAGGAATTTTAATATTGTTTATCACAGATTAAAAATAAGGTTGTCAGGACATAGTGAGTCTTGCCAGTAAAACACAGTCAGCCTGACAAAGATCCTATTGAAATATTCTTACATGAGACCACCAAACTTACTAGACATAATTAATACATAGTTAAGAAGACATACAATACTATAAAAAGCCATTGGATAAAAGCCGAACCAAAGACTACAGCAATCATAATTCTATGCATAATAGCAAAATAGAATTAATAGCGTAAATAGCGTAAATAACAGTGATATCACAAAACATATCATATGATATAGTCCAGTGTCATATTTTAGTAATAAAATTATGTAAGTTACGAGATGAAGAGTGTTAATTAAATCAATGACGATGAAGAGAGAAGGTCATGCGGCTAGTTATATGAAATAATAACCGTCAGATTTAGAACTTAGTACTCTAAACGTATTAGCAAACCCTTATTAGAGCCGAGTTTATCACAATTATTAGTAAATATATTAGTCGATTTTCCATACTGATAGTCTACAATGATAATGAAAACCCTTTTGAAGTCTTTATTGAATGTCGTACTATGGCATTATTACGAATTATGGCGTGGTCTTCAAATAAAGATAATCGTGTTTTCATAATCAAAAGGTTAGAACAATGAGGAACTTCCAAGCAGTTAAATTAAAAAAGCTGGAGTGATTCATTGAACATTTTGACGGAGTCTTGTGGGAGGTTATCTCTATAACCCAAAAGGGTTTTATCTACAACCCTTTTGATATTCTCGCATTTCAATCCCCATTAATTTTCACGATAAACTAGGTTCTGTGATTACACAACGAACATTGCCCTTCGCCGCCTCCTAAATTATTGGCGATTATACCCCAAAGAGGTCGATGCATGTGACTTGATTTTGTACAATACACTTTATTTTAAGTGCTGTACCTGTACTTTAAATATTTTACATGTACCTGTTCTACGGGAACTAGAAATTACAGTGAATAAAAAAAAAATTATGGTTGCCTGTAAAGTCGGTTTTACGGGCGAAGATTTTACGTGACAACGTCTTTTTCTCGGTAGAATATATTTATTGATATGAATATTATTAAATTGCACAATAGGAACAAGGAATTGAATGAAAATAAGAATTGCACAAATTTTAACTATAGAAATATATTTTGTTTACTAAAACATTGTACATAATTTGAAATTAATTAAAATTTTTTATTGTAAATGGTAAAGTTGAATAAAACATTTACTAAAATTGGAATTTGAAATTCTTGCTAAACACAGTTAAATTCTAACTCCGCGCGTGATGATTGGTCGGTTTAGTTCGTTTGTTTGGTCGCACTGTTATGACAGGTTAGAGGTTATAATTTGTTATTTTAAATGTTTGACTAGCAATACGCGCTGTTTCTTCTCAATCGACTGAATTACGATTGATTGCAGAGTGATTTAAACTAATAATTTACTTAACACTATCAACATATGTCAATAGTATGACATAACCTATAAACTCAGTTTCTCAACTTTTGTGTCAATCTAACAATTAATCAATCAATCATAGTTTACGATAATGAAATATCAGTGTACAATTATTTACCTTTATTGTTGTAGTTGTTGTAAATGACAAATCTAAGCATTCCACATTTTCATGAATAAACATAGTTATCTGCTTTATCCCGTGCGGCGGACCCACAGTTATCTGCTTTATCCCGTGCGGATCCCGTGCGGCGGACCCACTGGACGGGCATCGTAACGTTACCAGGCGTTACACTTTTTCATGAGTGACTCCGAGCCGCAACCTAATTTAGACGTTGTCACGTCAAAAAAGAAAACATGTAATGTAAAACGCTTTTTTCCTTTTGATAGACATATGTTGTGAGTACCGGTTAATATACAAACTGTAAGATCATGTTCGCACGGATTAGAAAGTTGAGAGGGTTCCTAAGCACAACAAATTGTGAAGCAATATATCGGTAAATAATGCACAGTTTGGATTACGCTATTGCAGAGACTAATGCAGATAGCTTGGTTTAAGCCATTAAATTAGCCCATTCTTTTAAGGCCTAACAAAATATTCGCAGAATGTATCGAGAAGAAATATAGTTGTTCACAAAATCGATCTGCTACACAACACGAACACAAAGCTTCAAGAATGTCATCAAATGGCTTATATGCATTCTGTTTTTTTCAGTTTTCAAAGCATCATATACAAATGTGTAATATCCCGCAGGAGTTAATGACTCTGTACCTGGAATTGTAATTGAATATATAGGTGGGTAAACTGACCACCTAACTCTGCTCACTTCTTAGAGTTCTGCGCCAACTTCTCCGGCTGGAAAAATTCAAATAGCTTACTCGATGAGTACTGTTGGTAAATTCTCTGAAAAGCTAATAGGGGAGATCTAGACTGGTAAAGAAATCTCATACGACAACCCAATTCTGCATCAAATCATCTTGTACAACAAAAGGGTGATGTTCTCAAAATAAATATTGTTCTTCCAGCCAAAACCGGGTTGAAGGTCTGGCTTTATTATGGCACCTTTGATAATATCGGCCATGCAGGAGACAAATATTTCATATGGAGGAAGGTTCAGTTCAGTCCTGATAGTCATGATATTCAAAAGATATTCGCCTTTTCTGTTGATTGTTAGTGACGTGTCATGTCGAGTGACAGCGCTGGCGTCGCGGTCGTCCCTTTCATTCATGTTCCAGCACGTCCGGAGCGCTGCACTGGACAAAGGACTATAATTACGATTCTAGTAAGTCGACCCGGACAGATGCCAACCAGTGACCAACTCGTCACTTGCTAGCCCAACACAGAGCGAGTGAGAGACTCTATTAGTTCATTTCACGGCAGCTAGGGTGCAGCACAGTACAGTCTGTCACACCAGGAAAGAGAGGAGCGCGCACTTTCCGTACCTCCATTTATAACACTGTAACTCTTGAGTAACACATGCAGACAAAATAACAAAAACATAAGAATTCAACTATAATTAAGAAGGAGTTTAGTATATGAACGTTTCCTAAACAATCAGAAAAAAGTTCTGAAACACCCTTTATACATACATATAATCATAAAAGTGATTTTATTGCATATTCCCGCTGGTGAGAGTAGTAAGAATTATGACATTTTAAAATTCTTTTTAGTATATTCATTTGTTTAATCTGGACGGTGTCTTTATGGAGAAATTAAACCATTTCTATCATTACATATATGAGCATATTAGTTTAGGAGCCGAGAACCAATTTGTACTTTATAGTCATAGAAACTAGTTTTTCTTAAAATCAAGAGAGGAATTTTCCTAATAAGGGACCGTCGGAGGTTGAAATGAGAAAGTATCAAAAGAGTTGAACATATGAGGAGCATATAAACAATAGTTATATAACCCTCAGGTAACTATATAAAGAGATTAAAAGTTAGAGTCTTTAAGGCTTGATATATGGTTAGATAATGGAGATTAACATTTTATTTACATGTCTAGCAATCGGTTTTGAGTGTGTCAAGCAAAGAAAGATACTACCCTAGAAAAAGTTCAATTTAATAGTTTTAACCCTCTTGTTACCATTTCCATTTCAAAACTAGCATGGCTGAAAAACCGTTAATAATTCTTAGGGGAAATCATTATATCGATTTCAAGAAATACCAGGTTGTGTGGTCATAGAGTGAAAAGTGGTTCTTTGCTCTTAAACTAATCACAGCCCATAACTCATAGAATCTACACCGGCCATTTTCCGAAAATGTATAGTTCCACACAAACAGGTCATTCACTTCAACAAATAAACCACGCTATAATTCGTCAAAACTTTTATGAATTTCCGTGTGTCTAACTACACGTCTTCGGATAAATATAAATTGTATAAACATTTCCAAAACAATAAGTAACTGAGGAATCAAACTAGAAAAACTAACATTATAAATATATAAATAGACCAGCAGTTGGTGTTCCATGACATAGACGTGTGCGAATAAATAGAAGAAAATTAAGTTTTTCTTAAATTGACCCCTCGGATATCTTGTTTCGAATACCAATTGGTGTGCAGTTTCACTTTTTAAACTTCAATCTATTAAAGGTTTTTGTTTAATGTTTCAGGGATCAATCATTTATACCTTTGATGGTGTAACAATTTTCTAAATGATTTTGTTTATGTGCATTGATAGCGTGACTGGCTAAAGGTTTTTTTACGTCGCTATGAACAATGTAGAGTCGATGACCAGTTACTCGTGGACGTAATGGATCTGCAGTAATTGTTTTAATATCCAGATTAACTTGGTACAAAGGAATAAATTGCACATAGCTTGCATGAGTTAGTTACTTAACCGATACAAAGTTTTAAGATAGCGAGTAAAACCTTTAACTCGAAAATTCCCAACGTAGATCCTGAACGGTATAGTTTTAAAATATAATTAAATACATTATATAAAATAAAAGCAATACATAGAGCTGGAGATATAAAAAGTAAACTTTTAAATTTGAACATAAAAAAGTCACATAGAAGTGTATTACTCTGAGATAGCGCTATACTCTCTGTACATATATTTAGTACGGTTTTAGTGTAAAATTATGTTTCAAAAATATTCCAAAAAAATCGCGCGTTTCATTCTATAAGTTTATTTTAAGTTTATCTAATAATATGTGATCATAAGTGATTTATATACTTAAATAATCATAACTTTAAATTAATATGACACAAGAGAGAAGGGAGACATAAAATACTTGTCCTCAAAATCTATAAATTAGGCACTGCTACAGTTTTTACATATAGCTTGGTTGAGCTTGTTAGCCAGCCTTAACCAATAAAACGTTTCAAGATGGTGATCATTCACATTAGGGTCGAATTTTTACGTCGGGTATTTGAAAATAAACCACATAAACATAAGTAAAAATTAACATGGTAACATTTTTTACTTATCTTTTGATAATTTAAAGTTTCAAGGTGGTAATTATTAAAAGTTATAGAAGTATAAGTAAATATCTTTACAAACATAATTTCTTAACTAAATTGAAGTAAGCTTTTGCAAAGAAATGCATAAGCTTTTAACAATTTTCGTCTTTTACAGTTTCAAGATTAAGGAGTTACTAAATGTTAAAAAAATGTGACACATATTACATGTCAGCACTAAGAGTTATCCCATAAGTGGTGTGCAAATTAAACATATTTAAAATTAAATTAATCATGTTTGTAGTTCAGAAATGACGGCTACTGTGAAACCTACCTTTCTTTCTGCTGAGCCGGAAGGGATATTTTACTTTTTGTGCTTAAAACCTGGTTCTGTGCTTGTAGAATGAACAAATGAACATAGGCTCACGGCTCCTAGACTATATGTTCATATCTTAAATGTCCAGAACTTTGTTCTTAGTACGTCTACTTGCTTAGGTGTGTTTGAACTAAAATGTAAACACCCTAAAGAAACTAACTTATTTACCTATAAAAGAAAGGGCTAAAAAGTACAATAAACAGATACTTTATACCTCAGTAAATAACGAAGCGCAGCCTGAGTTATGTTATTGCCCAGATTAAAGCAAAGAACTCAGTTTAGTCAATTCCTGGAAAACGGTCAACTGTTTTAAAATCTCTTATTTATCAAATTACTTTTAATTCATGAAACAAACACCTCAGTGGGTTCAGAGCATATGTATGATTGATTACTAGAAGCATGGATTCATAAATGATTTGTAGGAGAATTCTATTTAGTACGATATAATGCTTGTCGTTAACACAATATAACTAGCAGAATTGTATTATATGGATTATTTGGTCCTTAACTATATAGTGTTTTGAAAATAATGAATGCATCAACGTAATACATTGGTTTTGTTATTGTTTTAGATATTATGAGTTAATATTTCTTATTAGAAACAATTCTACATGGACAAGTAAACGCTATATCCGACTGAATGAAATATCAGATAAATTCATAAACATGAAAAAAATGCCACTCTCAAATTTACATAAACCAGAATCTTATTAAGCACGAGGGTTAATTGTGATTTTAAATCATGGGGAATTTAGTATATCTGTAATTGCTGAGAGATGGGAACCCCCTCACGGTACACCTTAGTCTGGTTTGTACCTGATAGTTGAACCTACAAAGGTAACAATAAAAATCGATGTTGTCACGTACATTATGAACAACCGAATGGATATTCATCCAGGAGTGATAAATTAACATTATCGATATTTGTGTTAAGAGATAACATGATCGATAGCAACTGAAGTACTTTGATCTGAAAGTAGACATCTCAAGGGATAATAAGAATACCCGATACAGTATGAAGTTAATTTCGCTTTTAAAAATCCTGCGGAAATGATATCCTCAATAAAATTATATTAAATCCATAAGTTGCTCATCTGTGCCAAAATTTACGAGAGACGATGTGCCAGAGCAATTACTAGAGTTCCTACTTTTAGATATGTATAGTGTAGAGGTATTCAATTTAAAACAATTTTAAATATTTTTGAGTTCCGTTTTTGTATTAGATGACTTTGCAAGCCGAGACCCAAATATCTCAAGGTTTTAAATGGGATTACAAATGTTTCGGCATTATGTGAGAACTAGGATCGTATTCATGACACTGACCCATGAAACCCCAAGAACTAATATATATTTAATTCCAATAAAACTAAGACAGTTATCGGTACTCCTTCTTCTTTCACATTACTACAAAATACTTAAAAATGTCATGTAGATTTTTCTTACTTTCCAGGTTGGAAATTCCCTAAATGTATTGGAGCAAATACTCAAGACTTCTTAAACGCTTTTATTTGAAATTCATTGTTTACGATAAAAAGAATAAGCACAAATATACTTATTAAGATCGCTTTTGGGAAATATTAAGGCGATTTACAAATATGGGGAAAACAACAGCTACGCTGTGGAGACTCTCACAACTTTAGTCTTCAAGTAACCAAACTATCTCATACAATACAATCTGTATGAAAAGGCAAATGCTCAAATTAAGATGGCTTTTGAAGGTGCCATTGCACTTAAATTTGTATCTAGAATTCATATTTTTTACTTTAAAATTTGAGAAGTATCCAATGTTTAAATTTAGAGCTCTAGTAGACCAATTTCACGCCATAAAAAGCTATGTGCATGATAATTAAACAATTAGATTGTTCCTAAATATCGCAGATTCAAAATGCAATGTACATGATGTGGTTTAGTAAGTTATAAATTTGGATATCTTACTATACTGAATTTTATAAATTTATCTCCCCAAAATTTGCCAGTAATTACGTTTTAAAAACAATAAAAGATCATCTTGTAGAACATGACAATAACATGTCTTTTGAATTAAGAGTTTTTGGGTTGATGTAGGGTAAATGATAAGTTAGTTAGAATTTTATATTTTTATTAAAGTATTTTGTTGACTGATTGATAAAATTCCTCAAAAGCCATCATTTTAATTTTGCGTTTACGGTATATTTCCTTAGGCTTGCGTACCCTTGAATTAACGACGGGTTTGTCCCGCGCGGTATCCCTGTCCCGGCCAAGACGACGCCCCCCTGAGATTGATGCGTGACTGGTGCCAATAACATCGCTATCTTACAGTTGTTTCTGTCTGGGTAAACAGGCTGTGTTTTCTACTTCGGGTAATCACAACTTATTGCTAGACTCGCATATAGACGCGTGAGTTACTCGTTCATTCCTCACCACAACTCATCTTATCACAATCATGATGGTAGGTACGCTGTAATGATATCCTTTAGGCTTAGGTTTGAGGGAGGTCTTATTCAGAATGGAAATAAATCTTGACATTATTTTAGTACCTAATGTATAGCAATGTAACTTCCCTTATATGTTATAAGTTTTATTTCCAAAGCGAATTATGGACATGACCACCCTAACATAAGACATTGCATTCATTATACATCATGTTGTTCTATTAATGAAATGCATGATATTTATATCTTAATGTAATCTAATAAAATCATACAATATTCTGTGTTTCAGGAGGACTTGAACCTTACGAAAGAGCAAGTCACTCGTAAGTACGCTGTTGATTAGATGCACTTTTGGAATAAACTTTTGATTGTAAGTCACGTTACGGTTTATTAACTAAATTCCTCGTAGAAAATTATATATCATAATTGATTTAGGAGCTGAATTACCTGAGAGGTGAAATATATGGCAAACTTGTGTTTTTAATAATTTGTATAATAATAATAATATTATAATTTTAATAATAAGTGTGTTTTAAGAGGTTTTAAACTTTAAACTCTAGTTTTAAACTTAAATAAGTTAGTTACCAAGGTCAAATGCATATTAATAAGGGTGGGTTAATGGGACCTATTTATACAAATAGATGATTTGAAATCTTTAAAAGTTTAATTACAAATATTAAAATTAAATTGCAAAAAGCGCTTCCTAATTTAAATGTTCTCGAGAAAATGTTCTAGTAGGTAAAAAATAGTTGGTCTCAATTTCAAACGTCACAAATGTTAGAGTTCTACAGTGGATAATAATTGATTTCTTTTCATTCCAAACAGCTGATCCCATTAAGCAGTCCATCAAAACTTAGACCAATCTAATACTATAACGTCACAAGACCTGGCCGACAGCTACCCTTCATTCAATGAAAATAAGCGCGCGCTCGTCCAAAATATTTTGCAGTTATTCTTTTGAAATTGACAATTTAATGAAATACGTGGTGCAGAGTTTGTTTAAATAAACAGGTTATATTTTAATTTAATATTAAATTTTAAAGTAATACACCCTTTTTAAATCTTTATACAATAAAAGCGGACAACTAATAACAGATGATTCTTACGGTTATGATCAGCTGTGATAAACACGTGAGGACTATACATCCGGCCGGACGGATAGTGTAACGTAGCGACTATTGTTGGGGGGTGGGAGGGGCAGCACTCCGGCCTATATTATAGTGTGGCCTTGAACTAATGAGGCTTAAACGCTTATTTGTTGTCGTTCGCTAAAATTATTTAATTGCTTATTAATTAAATAATTAACACTCCAGAAAAGCTCGTTGCTGGTAGTGTTGCGCAATCCTACCTTGTTTTGTACGTTTTTTTTCTTTTGATATCTGTTGGTTCCCTATTATTTTACACAAGAAAAGAACTTGGCAAGCATTTCTCAAGATCAATCCTTCTGTTGAAAAAAACATATTTAAATAAACAAAAAATAAAGTAAGTTCACAGACTCGATCAGATTTAAAAATTCTTCAGAACGTTTTGACAATATTAATAAAACAAGTATCATTAAACTGTCTTTGGTATTGGTAAATGTATTGTTAAAACTATTTAACACAAATCATCACAAAAAAAAAACTATTTGCAAAGCATTTAAATCATTCTTTCTTCGTTACAAAGCAGCTTAGTTAGATATTTGGCTAAGTTTCCTATTCCAGTGACTTATGGGTACAATTAAGACACCATATGGTCTATTGAAAGACATTGTAAAATACAAAGGTTTTATTTAATTTTTTACGTTAGTATGAGTTAGTTAAACCGTTACCTTAATTAAGTGAATCTGTTTTTATAAAATTTATATTTTTTTTGTAAATGTAAGCTATCGTAATTGACACAAAACTAAAATGTGGACAAAAGTGGCCATATTAAAATACTGGTTAGGAGAATTTAAATTTCAGAATTGATGGAATTCAGATTTATACGTCTAATACTAAATATATTTTGCAGTGCTGAAGAATGCCTTCGTAGCTTTTGACCACGAGAAGAAGGGCTGTATTGGGATAGACATGATAGGCACTATACTGGAATTGCTTGGACATGCGCAGACTCAGAGTCAGTTGGAGCATATCATAAAAGAAGTAGACGTGGACGGTAAGTATGGGGTAGTATTTTGCTGGGGGTGGATTTGATTAGTAAGAATTGGGGGAAGTCATTATATATGAGCATATCCTACAGATGTTAACTTAATTCGTTTTGATCTAGATCATACGTTAAAGGAGTTAAAGGTGAACAATTAGAATTGAAACATGTTATACAAGAGCTTTACCGTGCTTGAGTAATTTATGTCTTGGTAAATCAATTAAAACCCAATTAGTGGATGACTAAATTAAGTTCATCTTATTAAACGTAAAAAAGGAAAACACATATGTTGAAGGAAAACACAGAATTTAAACCCATGCGGGTATTTAGCTATTTTACTTTATATAAAGAGGTTTATTTATGTTATAAAACAAAGTGACACAAGTCGAGAATGAAAATTGTAATATATTCACCCATTTTTATCTGAGTAAAATTATAAATATAGTTTATTGCAGTTATTATGTTCTTATTCCAATAATCAATGTTCATAAAGTACATTTTCAAAATTATCCTTTGCCACATAATTAATTATTGCAGGGTCTTATTAGCCATGATGTCAGCCATTTTAGATAACATTTGATTAATACGCTGCTGACTGAACAGGTTCAGGGGAGCTGGAGTTTGAGGAATTCTGTATCCTCGCGTCTAAATTCTTGTCGGAAGAAGAGGAAGACACGAATCAGGAAATGCTCACTTCAGAATTAAAGGAAGCTTTCAGATTCTACGACAAAGAAGGTAAGTATTTTGATAATCAGAGTTTGTAGTTTGTGATACACCACAAAATTGTAAAATACTAGCAGTTACTCACGGAATCGCTCACGATTTTACAGGCTTACACATCTATGAGCACTTCTGTTTCCGATGCCAAAAGTTTGAGTTTGCTCCGTTGCCACGATCAAGAAAATATGTAAAAAATGTGTATATTTATGGGCATTGTAATTTACTCCGGTATTATTATTTTTTGGTGTCATAGTTAATTGTACCTTGCTTTCCCGATGAATAAAATATGTAGGTATATACTGTACATGTACAGGTCTGAGAGCTGATAAAACTTTTCAACGAAGAATTATGTACGGAGTAGAGTTATTGGATTGTAACTGCATGTGAGTCTGAGAGGCAAGTCATCCTTAGCCAACGTGCTTTTGAATGCTTAGGTTTGTGAGGCAGCAGCAGCTGTTGAACGTGCAATGAGGAAGACTCTAACAAACTGAGATCGAAATTTGAACTTATCTTTTATAAACTTCCAAATTACAAAACAAAATGTTTCAAAATTCATACTTAAAGCGCAAGTTTGCTAGAAACAAGGAATGTGAACTTTAGTTCATGTGTAACGAACGTAAGCCAGAAGTTTTCATAATGAACATGGGTTCAGATCGGAAAGCACTGTTTTAAAGAGAAAATTGTTCTTTGGCTGGTTCATTTAACTGAGAGCAAAGTGATTAGTGTATAAGTTTTTGTAAACAATTTAATAATTTCAAGATACTTGAAGTCATTGATGGTGCAGAATGAACTTCAAATGCGTTGAAATTAAAGTTATTTTAATTTTATACATATAAAAACGTTAAAACCTTTTAAAAGAACTTAAAAAATATTAAGAATATTCATTTAAAAGGAAGGCATTACAAAAAATACATGTTCAATCATTACAAATATAGAAAATAATTTGACTGAAGTTTCTAGAGACATTATTACATATTTTCTTCCGTCCTTGAACCCGATCCATCATACGAAATAAACTACAATAATCCAGGTGTAGGAACGAAACCTGTTTCATATACAGCTGGTATATGTACAGATGGTATATATACAGCTAACCTGTATGGTGTTGGTTAGCTCCTGTTGATGTGCCATGTTAGAGATACCACGTGTGATACAGGAGTTGAAATAAAAAAATCTTGTGGCGGAAACAGTATATCAGTGTGGTTGCTAAAGTGTTGCTCCAGGCACATTGTGAAAATACTAACCAAATCTTCCTTTCAAAGTGTTCAAGATCATTGAGAAGCAAGCAATTATCGTCCGATTGCAATCCTTCCAGATCTCAGAAGACATTTTAGTAGATCTTATTAACGAGACTTACGAGTTTACTACATACACATGAAATCCTGAGTACTCAAAAATGTTTATTTAGAAAAAGATAGTTCAACAATTGATACAGTAAATAACCTCTTATAATATATTGTAGTCGATGGGTTGAATAGCGAGTGCAGGTGTTAAGTACTTTCATTTTCATCTAAAACAATCTTTTGACTGTCGTTGTGCATTTTGACTGTCAACTATGTGCATAATGTAATTGTTGTACCAGATAGAGACTTTGTGGGGTTCGTGGTTTGTTGCACAACTGACTCTCGTCATATATAAGCCACAGAGATTACTATGTACAGTTCACGAACGCCTTGTCTGAAAAAATTAGAATGCTTTATGAAGCCCCTCACGGATCTTTTCTAGGGGTAGTATTTTTTCTCATTTACGTCAATAAATTGAACTCATCGATCCTTAATTGAGAAATGATTCAATACGCTGACGACACGACTCTCTATCCTTCAGCTAAAACAAATCAAGATTCAGAAATAAAATTGTTCAAAGTTTTCCTTCATTAAATTTAGTCTTAGACAACATGAGCAAGAGTTGAAACCAAAGTATTTGAGTTTAGGTTGGTTTAAGTCACGTTCAGTTTAGGTTTGAGTTTAAGTCATCTTGATCTATGACCTAAAATCTTTCGATAATGTACTCTACTACGAAACAGAATTAATCAGGTTTCTTGGAACACGCATTGATCGTGGACTAACCTGAAAGGTCTTATTAACACATTGTGTGCTAGATCTTGCTTAATTTGGCAGAGTATTGTTCCCTTCTTATATATTAAATGGCGTATATTATTCCAATTTACTCATATCTGCCATATGATGTGAGTTTGAGGAAACGTTGTGAAAAACATAGACTGGATAGTGTATTTATAAAATAATGTAATTCAAATCATGCTCAAACTAAATTTCACAGAATTGTGCAGAGATGCGTTCAGGGAACTAAAACTACTTCATGTATTCCTATATTTGCTGGAGTAATACTGGTCAAAGTGCACTTTCGTACAAGGCTGAGGCATCCACCTGTATGGAATAAGGGGTAGGAACAACTTGCGAGTAACACAGCCGAGTTTGGCAGCATTTGCGCATATACCGTCTCAAGTTGGCGTTAAGCCGATTAATACATTCCATGAATGCATAAAATAAACGGACAATCAAAATAAAATTCAAGCTCAATTAAAGTGCAAATTTAGTGGCGTATGTATGCGCTTTACTCGATTGAAGAATTTATGGAGAATTACGGGGATAACTAATTGGTATTGGCTTAAAATCAGCCAAATTTTGTATCTGATATACCTAATTGAATGATTATTCTTGTGTGTATTGCTTGTAGGTGCGATTGGATGTAGATAAAAATTTAACTTTTAAAACCTGCCGTTGCCGAAAATTTATATTGCCAAAGTACGATCAAGTATTATTATCATTAGTGTTTCTAACTAAAAGCCAAGTTATGCACTATAATTAATTACAAGTTCAATATTGCATGCGTTCTGTCTCATATTTGGAGGTTTCCCTATGTTGACTTTCAAAATAGAGCCAGACTACCTGTGTCCTGAACATATTACAGTGCTCAAAACTTACTTAGGGCAGGTCAAGTGTTTTCAGCTCAGTGACAAGCCCTACACTGAGACTAATTACAAGTTTAATATTGTGTAAACTATGTCTCAAATTTAGAATTTTCTTAACATGGATTTCTTATACATAGAGACAAAGTACGTGATTATGTTTGTCATGTTGTTGTTTGCGTATGGTATAATCTCAAATTTATGCAACATTTTTCAACTAAACACAAACCGTTCTAGAAAACTACAAATCTCTAGAGAATTATTTAATTATTTAAGTTATTGGTATGCCTTATATTCAAATATTTAGCTACTATATTATTTATTGAATAAGTTTTATGATACATACTTGAAAACAACTTGAAACTGTTATAATTACTGTATAGTTTCAGAGATTGATATTATTAATAGACTTTCGGTTTAATATAGGCTGCTAATAGTAGGTTAATAATATTAAGGATGCAACACAACACGCTGTGGGAGGTTTCAATAAGGTTTCCGGTCTAGTTAAATATAAGGCGCTTTGTGTCACAGTGTTTCTCTGTTTCAATATCTCTATATTGAAACAGAGCTCACTGTGACACAAAGCTCCTTATCTTTAACTGTGCGTTTAACTGTGTGTGAACCGAAGCGTATATCCTCCACAATAGAGTAGCGTATTTTGAAGCATTATTACTCTATAGAGTAATAATATATATATATATAACCTATAGGTTATAAGGTTATAACCTTCACCACGGCATCACAGCTGATGGCTGATGGCATTAGTTTACATATACCGAAGGCTTAGTGAGAAACCCAATGTAGACTGTATAAATTTGAACTATAAAATGATGGTTTCAAAATTTAGATCAATTTTTGAAAGTTTATTCAAGAATTGCAATGATTCCAAGTTTATTCAAGAATTACAATGATTCCAATTTGGGTATTCATACAAACCTATCAGCTATGGTTAACGTCAATAGCATTAAAAATAAATAAAATAAAAAGAAAACACCACAATTGGAGGCTCAATTTTAAATAATTATTTAAGTTGCTGGACTCTAGATTAAGTGTAATAATATTATTATTAAATTATATCACTGGTCACACTAATGGTAATAGTGGTCAGTAAATTCCAAAAAAAGTTATTGTGAATTATACTTTGTAAATTCTTGATGGAATAAATTATTATTATTATTAATTAGATGTTTGTTTTTCTCGTTGTAACGTCTATGAACCAGTGTTATAGAAGTAAAATCTAGAACACTAACATCTAGAACTAATGTTCTAGAACTAGTGTTCTAGAACTAACACCTAGAACTAGTGTTCTAGAACTAACATCTAGAACTAGTGTTCTAGAACTAACATCTAGAACTAGTGTTCTAGAACTAGGATCTAGAACTAGTGTTCTATAATTAAGATCTAGAGCTAATGTTATAGAACTAGAATATAGAACTAGTGTTCTAGAACTAGAATCAAGTACTAGTGTTTTAGAATAAAAATCTATAACTAGTCTTCTAGAACTATTATTTTTGAACTGAAATCTAGAACTAGTTTTCTAGAACTAGAATCTAGAACTAGTTTTCTCAGTAATGGGTAAGATTTGTAATGATAAATTGCCTAAAACATGTCCACTTTGTCAAAGAGCTTAAAAGGTTTTTCTTAAAATTGTGCCGTTGTCTGTATGTCCGACTATCTGTGTCTAAATTCTTAATAGATAGGGCCTGGGCAGTTGAAACTTGCTTTATAGGCTTCTTTTTCGTTTAAGGAAAACCTCTTTTTTATTTTGAGATAAAAAGATTAAAGGGCTGCAATGTCTTCACTAAAAAGGTCAAAACGCCTACAGCGAACAGGTGGTATTGTGGTCACCGAATAAGGGCATTCATGTAGTTGGAAAAGAGTTTCGGTCAGTTCAGTAGACGTCGTTCGTTATGTCGAGTCCTTCGAACCTCCGCTATAACGGTTTATTTTATTGGCTCAAAAAAAATTTCATTCTTTATTACCTTCGAATACACCTGCGTAGTGATTAAACGCGTCTTTTAATAGGCAAGAAACAAATACAACTGTTATGAAAATAAAATAACCTAACGTTCACCTGACAGCGTTAATAATGTTCATAGCTAAGGAAAAACGCCGCCATAATGCCTAGATATTTCAAGCTATGTAAATTCAAGTAGATGAAAATTTATATTAAATTGATATCAAACTTGTCCCATATAACATTTTTTAAACAGTTATGGGGCTGTTTGAGTTTTTTGGAAGTAAATACGACCTAAATTTGGAAACAAAATTGACTTAATAGTTCATTTATTTACTAATAATCCGAAAACACGGAGCCCATTAGCATTGTATAAGCACAAACCCTAGTTTTTTCTTGAAATCTAAAGATGAATTTCTTACAAGAAAAAATGTTTACATCAACCCTACTAGCTTTTGTGGTTGTTAAACAGGGAGTGGATATAAAGAGTAAAAATTAACAATACTAAATATTTTAAAAAACTACACATTTTTAGTTTTATACATCCATAAGTACTTTTCACTGTTTTGCTTGTTTGAAATTTGTTATTGAAGATGGAAGGTTTGAAAGGATAACAGGATTTCGGACATTTGCCATCGTTATAGGTTATATAGATTTCGAGGATTGGAATCTATTGTCTTTGTCAGGTGGTAGAGTTATTAATACATAGAAAAATAAAGAACGTAAAGAAGGGAAAAAAGGAGTTCAAACATACGCAAAAGCTGCTTGTAGTCCAGTTAAGGCGTTGACACTGCACAGGATGCAAGTTCCGAGCACAAATCACAAGTACGAGCTTCACAATCAGTTATGATTATGTAATTATTTTATAATAATAATAGTCAGTCTCCTAAATAATAGTTCACCAGCGTCAACCAACGGGATCTTGCGTAACCATTTTCAGCCAAGTGGTGGGCCTTTATCCGTTTGGCTGATTTTTATTTTATTTGCGTGTCTGGTGGTTGGTTTTGTAATAGCTAATGAGCAAAATCAGACAGTCAAAGGTTTAGAGAACGATTTTGCACTATATCAAATATAAAATATTCAATTACATTTATAATAATTTTATAGTTTTTTACATCAATTACAACTCACCACCACAATCAATCTCAGTGTTCCTCATATCAAAATGAAGCTTCACGCTAACTTTAGAGTTTATAGATCAGTTCGCTTCTAAGATATCTTGCAGACAGTCGGTCAGACAGCCAGACAAGTAGGTATACAGACAATAATGAAAAATTTCCATATCGACGAGTGTACCATTCTTACGTAACGCTCAGCCAATTAATATGTGTAAATAAACATTAGAGTTTACTCGAAAAGAAAGTTAATATGCATCCGTATTAATATTATATTAAAGTGACATACTTATATGAAATATGTCTATGTTATGAAATATTTAATACTATCACATACTTTTGTAAAATATAAGGGTGTAAATATGTTTAAGGTTCGGTTTGTTATTATTTTGTTAAAATAATGATCGATGCTAGTAGTAAAGTTTATTAAGGCATTGCTTATGGCTACAAATAACATGGTTTGCACAGAAACCATTATTTTTATCTTAACAAAAATAATAAATTTTTAATTTCAAAGTACAATACAATTTTGAAATTAAATGTACTGAATTTACCACACTATAAAATTGTAATGATTTAAGTTTGTGCTTATGGGTAAACAAAAACTAGAATAAGCAATTTAGTAAACAGGCTGGCTTATTAAAAACAGTTTTTATTAATGTATCTATATTTTTAAATCTTACAACGTTGAATGTTTTTTTAAATAAAATTAATTCTGAACTTTACTTTTTTAATTGTATTATAGAACGGCAAGTTCAGAATGGCAAATATGTATGTCAAAGTTACTTATTCTAAATAATTTTGCAACTGGTTGACAGTATGTTATGTAAATCCAGTTTTTATGAGCGATAAAAACATGCCCAAGTACCAGAGCAGTAATATGCAATCCGGGTCAGAGCCGAAATTCATCATCCGAGCTCTGTACAATGTCACAGATGACGGGCTCATATTTTACCCTCAACATGACATTCCCTCTACGTAATGACGAAGTGAGCGCTGAGCTGATGTAAGGAAATGTATGTGAAGTAGAGTACTCAAGTATGTATGACATTGCGTCTATCTCATCCTCTTGACGCGTTTGCTTCATTTGGTTGAACTTCAATAAATTTTTAAAATTTAAAGGAAGACAGTTTTCAAAGGGAACATTAATAATGTTTCTATCTTCCATATGTTCCTATCTTTCATAATGTTGACATAAAGCTATTTCCAGTTCCATAGCTGCATTCGCCTTGGTGTCCCGATAAACAAAATATAAAGCTTCAAAAGAGTCATCGTTATGACCTGGATACACCTTGTACTCAAATTTAAGTCAATTAACTTCTTTTAAACCCAACGGTCAAGTTAGTTTACCTAAATGTTGCTCAATAATGTTGATATTAAAGTTAAAATGATTGTATTGTAATATTTTGATCTGGCTTGATTTAAGAAGTTCATGTTGAATAAACCATATAATATATGCACACAAAATTTAAAACCATTGGGAGAGAAACCATTCGCTTGAATTTATTAAATTCTACTAGATAACTTTTTTTAATACAAGGAAGAAATTATTACCTAGGGATGATAGATAGCTGGTGTATTTGCTATATAAATTTTCAAAAAAATGTTACTTGTTGATCTGACCACTTGATCCTTGATTGCAGGAAACGGTTACATCACTACAGATGATTTCGTGGAGTTGTTGCGCGAATTGGACCCTGACATGACAGAGAGGGAAATACAGGGCATTGTCAATGAAATTGATTCTGATGGATCAGGCACAGTTGACTTTGAAGGTATGATAACTTATAATTTATACATGAATATGTTATTACTTACCATGAAATAGATTTTTCCTATTAGATCACTTAGTTTAAGTGCACCTTTAATGTATATTGTAGTGAATTACTTGAAATTATTTAATTAATGTACAGAAACCTAACTTACGGTTCTATGGCTTTATAACTTATAGTTCTCAACAAGATAACTAATCTTTGTACCTTTAAAATCCGCAATTGCCATACTGCAATTGATTATGACTGCTCCCTTTAGATAATAAAACTTGATCTAAAATCTCTTCTTTTTTATTACAATAAGCTGATAAATTCTTATTGCAATTTTTCGAAAACTCTGCTCTGCTTCCGGAGTGACAAGATATTCATGATGTACTGTTGGGTTTAGGGACCGCATCGTGTCGAAATTCTATACTCTCATCATGGAGTGATAACAAGAAAAATCTAAGTCATGTCACCTTGGAAAAGAGAACACTTTTCCAGTCAAAGAGGGCAGAGGAAATGAAACTGTCTCGTGGTTAGACTTATATAAAACATTCCTAATTCAGAGAGCCTTATTTAATCATACAGGAATACTCTGCAGGAAACTAAACCTATCGATCAAGAATTTTATTCCATCATTTCAACCTTTGTGGTTAATACCTCCTGGTCATCTATGGAGCAGTCAAGATATAAGTGAATCATAACATTTTGCTGTACTTTGTGTAGGTTCTAATGAATAGTATAAACGAGCCAGAATTGAACCCTCTTGTGGATACAAAGTTTTTACTGGACGATATTTTATAGCATAGTATTATCATACCTATAAGAGACGGTTAAGATAATTTACAAAACATTATACTAATATACATGTTTGATTTCAGAGTTCGTGAGAGCACTGCGATGAAATATACGCTGAAGATGTTGTTTAATGATAAATAATTCATTATATATTCATCGCTAATCGATTCAGGTATGAAAATGTACATGTGTATGTGATTAAATGGAATTCTTTCATTATAATGTGCTTAATTTAAATGTATAGAACAACAGGACGAAGATTCCTCGCTATTAAAATATGTGTTTGATATTCCTTTAATTATTGTATAGTACTATTTATTCTAGTACTAAGGAAATGGGACTAAAAATTGGAATGGGGAAAGAAGTTATTCGAAAATTAATTTCAAATTTAATAGTGTCAACGTTACAAAATATAAATGGGTTTATCAAAACTCGGTATGACCTCAAAGTTATGTGCAAATTGAAGCATTTTGTTATTAATCCTTATAAGCTAAAGTCCTCTAAAGTTATCCACAATTTGGAGGAATTCAGCCAATCAGTCATTGATGATTATTAATTTTTCACTTTAGAAATGATGATAAATTGTCAGACCTCCAAACTTTATTTTTCTCATTATATTTGCGAATATGATAGAGTTGTCGCAACAATTAGTTTTAATTGACTGATTTTCAAAGAACATTGTGTAATGAAATGCATACGGTCGTAATAATTGTGTGACTATTAGTATGTCTATAGTATCATACCTAGCACTATTATACAATTTTAGTAGCTCGTTAAAGACAATTTCGAATTTTAAAATAAGCAGCCAAAGTCCCTGTATTAAACTGACAACTTTACTTACTTAAATCCGGACATAAAGTTACACAATATGACATTCCAATGGTATTGTACAATGTAGAAACCATATTGTTATAATGAATCACCAATAAACCTCATCAGAAGATCTTATATATAAACAGAGTTATATATTAATATATAAACATTACTCTAAATCCAGAACGTATCAACGTGGTCAAACCTGCGCTGTTTACAGCTTAAGAAAGCAACACTTGTTTTAAACAAAACAATCAGAAGTACATTTAGAAAACAACATTGTTTCTTCAATGATAAAATGTAATTCTCTAAGGTGATGGATCAATATGGAAGGCAGATTCTTTACTAACTATTTGCGAACAAACGATGATTGGCAAGGGAATATTTAATAAGGTAAGGGCACACCACACTACGAGTCACGTATCAGGCGTTTTAGTTTCATTAAAAATTTCAAATCTATAGCGCACTTCATTCTTATGATATCCTGAGGATCTACATCTAAAAAAAGAAAGGAAAAAAGAAGTTGTGCTAGTCTACTGAGTGACAGGCGGCAATAACGTTCCGGTAAATTCCTTGGATGGACAAGCACTATATCAGGACCCAATCTTGTCTATGTAAAACACGTTTTTATGAAGATCTTTGCGAACAGGCAAGTAGATAGACAGAATAGCAATTGTTCTAGCTCTTCGAGTAATTGGTTTCTCTAAAGCTCAGTAAACTAGAAACTATCAACGTTTGTTTTCCTGAACGAGGATACAACAATAGTCCACATTAGATAAAACTAATGACTTAATATAATGTTTATAATCTGTTTACTACATAAATAATGGAAACAAATTGAAAATTAAAGAACTGCCAAGATTCGGCGTAATATCCGGCCTTTTTAAAAATGCTCCCTCACTGAGGCCAGGACTCCCTGAGGAAGCCATATGGACCACAGCAGTTGAATAAAACATACCATCAGAGCTGCGCACAGGTAAGTTGCACGGAGTTAGGTTAACAGTATAACTATTCTGCTTTGGGGATGAGGGAAACAAAGTAGGGTTTTGTATACTACCATATACAAATTTAATGATCTCTCTCTCTCTCTCTCTCTCTCTCTCTCTCTCTCTCTCTCTCTGTGTGTGTGTGTGTGTGTGTGTGTGTGTGTGTGTGTGTGTGTGTGTGCGTGCGTGTGTGTATAAGCACATAATCACTGTTGGATCGTTTAGAAAATCCTTCTGGCGCCTCACTTGTGTTTAAAGTTGCGAAAAATTTCATATTCCTCTCTAGTTACGAAATATTAATTGAAAAATATTAATATACAATAATGAACCTTTTTAACAGTCAATACAGTGTTAAAAGGGTTTAACACTTTTCGAGGCTACATCTATAACATGAAAAATACTGTTATGTGGACTCAACTGTTTTGTATGAGCATATTTTTCTGAACACCACAACCACATGCTTAACTATTTTTGCACATTTATATTCTTTAAAATATCGAGTAAGCCTAATAATAACAAAAATTTTGTTCAACCTTATCTGCATCGCTGTTGACAACTGAGTAGGAAAATATATAGATAAGAAAATAAATGTTTTATTATAAGTATACGTTTAACTGCTCCGTTTGGCAAATATTAAGTGTGCAGTGTTTGGTCAAGATATCAAGAACAATGTTCCTATCAAATTTTTACTACCAATTTAAAGACAGTTATTATATATTAAAGACCAAACTTATTTATCTTTTGAAAGAAGAAAGCTTCTCAGAGAGTTGTAAATGTATGTATAAAGTTTTCCCTTGATCGATTTAACAGGGCAAAATCAAAGTATCGCACAAGAAAATTCCAAGACAAGTTAGTCTTAGTAAGTTACAATGGCGGTAAATTTAAACTTTTAACTTTTAATATTTTATAGATCAAGGCAACCAGAATTGGTAGTATTTCATAAATTTTTGTAACGTATCGCAAACAATAAACTTATTAAAAATACTCTATACTATGTGTATGCAAGAAAAACATGTACCTGATAATCCCGTGAGAATTTTAATGTTGACCTTCGACCTTTGTTACTTTTGTGTTAATTTTTGAATATGATTGTTTTTCTGTAATTAAAGCAATCTTCGTTGGCGAACTTTTTTTGATTTCTTTGGACTCACGTCTCCAGATTCCGGAAGACTAATCAGTAACTGCGCCGGATAACAGACACTGCACTGAGATAAAAGACGAACTAAACTCAGCTTACACAATTATCATTAGTGAATAAAGTGATACAACGGAGTATAGAATACCTAATAGGATGTAAAGAAAGTCTTTATCAAACTTTACTGCATTTTTAACTTTTGAATCTATGCAGATGGACGAAGAGAAAACTATGAGCCATGTTTTAGCCTCTACGACCTTTAAATCGAGAGTTATAATGACGGGAAGACAGATGCATTTACAGAGTGGCAACGAAACGATTTTAAGATAATGATAAGGTCACTGATAACTGAAATTGTTCTGAAAAACGGTAAATTAACTTACTCCGTTCGTTAAGTTACGGTTGTAAATAAAGCCATATTTATTTGTTTATTTATATAAGGAGGGTCTGTCGAGTCAGTTATAAAGTGAGTTTGTTTTCTAGAGGCTAAGCAATACAAATCATACCCATATTTTATGTTACAATCTTTGGGCTTTCATGCTAGAATGAAAACAACAAACAGTAAAATTTCTTTTTAGAATTTTTTAATACACACAGCCACACGAATAAACGTTTTCAAACGGGACTTATCGAGTCCATAAACCATTTATACAGAACGTCGTGTAGTTCAAGTCACTAATTAACGTTCTGTTAACTGATAGTGGGTCCAAACTGATCCCCTTAGACTTATACTGGTTAATAGTTTATAAACGGCATACACTAATAAAATTAATTGTTGCAGTACGACAACAACGGTACTAAAATAAATAAAAGCGTTTACTAAGAGTTTTTTTAAAACAACCATTTATTTGAATTTTAATAATGACTGCGACATATATTGCCAATAATAGTTATAAAGTAACGAAATGCAAGTTTACGATGACTGTGTCATATAAATCACATAAAGTTCTTAATAACTGAAACAAACAGATTAATTGACCAAATTATACAGCCAAACCGTAAAACAAAGAAGCGAACAGTCCCTTATCTGGAGAACAGCTGGTGCGAACGAAAGCCATTCCGAGCCAAAATAAACCGAACTTAAAAGAGTAAAATCATTTCATCAAACGCCTCCTTCACCAAACTGTTCTATTAAATTAACATAGCTAACCTACGTCTAATGAACAACTATTGATCCTTATGAAATACTTGCAGATGTTCACAATGTGGCACCTTAATTGACTCAACTTTGTCATAATTTTTAAACTAAAGAATAATATAACGTTTTTGGGTATTTTCACTGAATTCGGATGAATCATTAAAATGGGTATAAGATAAATTTGAAAAGTATGAGCAATATAGAAACTTGTATGCTAAACATTTATCCTGACCTGTGCATAAATCCAAGTATTAACATTGAGACTTCATTACCGAAAATTCATTATTGCAATTGGAATATGTGAATACACATCCATACTAAACTTTTTGTATTGGAAAATGTTTTCCACACCTATGCATAGTTGCCATCTATGAACCGTAAGTATAGTGTAAACTGAAAATTTGTAATAATATGGGCTAATAATAATGTAATGTATAATAAAATAAAACATAAGCGGTCCTAAACTTGATCCTTTACAACCTGTTTGAAGAAATAAATAAAAATGTTTAATTATTGCTCCTGACTCTGAGGTAATAAAACGTTTTGTGTTCATTCAACCAAAACAGTGTAACCAAGTTTGTGAGTATCAAATATTTTCTTTATGGTTACTAAGGTTTTGTTTTATTAGATTTATTTAATTTTAACTTAAAATTTTCATCGGGACCGATTTGATGTGGTTCGTTAGCTTGATGTGCGCTTCTCTTCAAAAGTGGATATAATACTAATCAAAAGGTTAAAAAACTATAACGTAATTAAGCTGTCAAAAACATTCTGCTGTATAGGAGAAATTGCACTTATATGTGCAGATTAATTAATACAAACTATTAAAAATCTGATGAAAAATCTGACTATAAACAGATCAAACTAATATAAGGGTGATAATTATTTATAAATTTACCTTATTAATGTTGCGATTACTTGGATTTGTTTCATATTTATGGAATGTATGTTTCTTTAAAAGAGTTACTAATGATTAATGATGAGAATAGCGGTTACAACAAAAAAACCAAACAACACGGTGGAACCGAAACAAAAGATTTGTTTTTAACCGATTGCATGCTTGGTGTACATTCTTTAAAGAGGAGGTCTGAGAAGGTAAACCAAGCAAAGCAATTAAGCAGAGCGCAAGTATACAGAGTTCGTAGCTGACTAAACTTTAAGAGTTATAAGCCGATTGTAAATTTGAAGCAAAGTTCTAGAATTTCCCTTAATGTCGGTTTTTTATACTTCATTATCGATGGATATTTATGAATTATTTTTAATTTCCTAAACATTGGTCATACTTTAGAATTATTTATTAAGCCTTTGTCAGTCAATTATATATAGCTTACAATATAATTACGAGGATTACATGTTTTCCAAGATGTTTTTATAGCTTATATAATTTAAATTTACGGTGCATAAGTGTTTATTAAATTTGCTTTCAGAATAGCATCATTGAAAGTCAAAAACATTCAATCTACGGTTATAAATCAATAAAATTCGCAGCCAGCAGAGGAACTTCTCGACCAGACGATCTGTCCCGTTGAAGAATTTCATATTTTATTCGCTATGATACCTTTCCAGTACTCTAAACAAACATATCTGACATAATATATTTCTTATCTCGATTGTTTTCATGTCAGTCTATCTTATATTATCAATACAATATACTGAAAGACAGTTTGGAAACAGATTTAAACACATTAAAATTGTATTATTTTATTTTGTCATCTTGAATAAAGATAAGGAAAAATGGTATTGATTAGTATAACTGAAGAATAAATTACTTAAATGATATAAAATTCCTCTTTGTCCGAAATTACAAAATGTATAGTGTTTGAACAATTATTATAAGAAATTGTTTAGTGATCTTAAACGTTCTAAAACTACTTACATACTTCTTCTACCCTTACATTAATTCTTAAAGATAACTCCATTCTATAAACTGTAAGTAAAAAAATCAAATCAATAAACATTTTTGTACTTAAATGTTAAAATATCAATATCAAAAAGCTGTTTACTGGTGAACCTAGTAAGAAAAGGAAATAAGCCATATAAGGAAATAAAATGCTATAACTATTGGTGGAACATTAATTTTTTAAGTTTAAGAAAATATGCTATCCAACTTTAAAAATAATCATTGCTATTATGTTTATATAAGAGATACGTCACTGATCTAAACCTCGCCATTGTTTCCTTATGGAATAAACAATTATTCTACACTCCGTGGTTTTTATTATACGCAACTGTTAACTATCTCATGATATTTCCGCGATATTCTGGCGGAACATGGCTCCATGGTCGTTGTTGCCATATTGAACCATGACTCTGTCTATACTAACACCTCCAGTAAATATCCAACAGAAACGACGATGTTCATTTTTGAGATAACTAAAGTAAAAATCCTCAATAACGTAAAGAGTTTTTCGAGTTCTCTGAGAATCTGTGAGTAACATCATCTATCATTGATTATAGTTTGAAGTGAAGCATCAAAATTATCTAACGAAAGATGCTTCTCGTGTGAAAGTTTTCTAAATCAAGTGTTAATCTTTATAAAAACAGTATCTCAATTATAACTTCGCTAGTTTAGAATGAAACAAGAGCTGATCCATTTTGTATTTGTTTTCAACAGAGCCTGTGGACCGGATTATAATATTGTCAAACACGTTTCCAATGAGCTGCCTAAGCATTCTTAAAAAATTTGATATATTTGTAATATTTTTGTTATGAGTAAATACCATACTCATACTTACCATGTGAATTTCTTTAATGAGCATATACAGCGTCATATATAAACACTTCTGCCTGACAATAAAATATTGTTTGTATGTTTAGTAATTCGTTTCCTCATACACAAGAACAGTATAGATGGCATTGCTTCTGTATATTATGCGCAATACTAAGATTGTATTAGTATATTATTACTTTTAAGAACATTATAATAAATAATATTACACTCACTTATTGCGTATTATTGAAAAATTACGAAAAAAATAAAAATAGGAAAATATATGGGAGAAACTGGGAAAAGATAACCGGGTACGTGATTGTTCAAAAGTAATTCAGAATAATGGATAAGAAGTAACAGATAAATATTGAAAATAATTGAAATATATATATATATATATATTTGTGATTCAATGTTTATTGAAATTAAATAAGGCTATTTCCATTTATACAGTTGAATGTAAATAAAAGTCGTTTGACATGTATTTGGTCTTCCGATCATATGTTAGTTTGCTTATTTAAACGCATATGTGACATATACGGCCAAATACAAAATAATTGAATCGGAAAAAGTAAGCGCTCTGTGGTGTAATGGTAGCACATTCACCCGGCAAATGAGACATCCGGGTTCGACTCCCGGCGGAGCAAATACTTTTTGTGATTCAATGTTTATTGAAATTAAATAAGGCTATTGCCATTTGTACAGTTTAATGTATATATATATATATATATATATATATATATATATATATATATATATATATATATACCTACGTAAATATACATATGTCATAACTAGACAACCCATTAATTCAAAATAATAAGTAAAATAAAAAAAATCATAAGCACTTGCAATGATATACAAAATCTAAACTCACAGGAACGGCAACAGGAAAACAGGCACGGAAACTGTATTGTAACTCCGAACAACACCAAGAATGGATAACTAGATTACGGACATCGCTGTTGTGTGCTACAATAGAAACGCGAAGCCATTTGTAACTGGATCATTGTGTTTTTTCCGGTGCGTATTTGCTGTATTTTTCGTTTGTGGTGTTTCTGGTTTGGCAGTTGATTTCAAGTATAGATCTATTTTAGATTTAATTTTGTTACAAAAATTTGGAGTTCTTGTATGTTTGAATTTTCTACTTTTCTGCATAATTGACTTTATGTTCTATATTAGAAGCCTGAAAAAGATATCAGATGCAAGTTTTCGAAACGTCGTTCATCTATTGTTGTAACACTAATATTAAAAGTTCTTAGCCTAATATATTTCCAAATTATCCTTCGTTAATTAACTTTACACGAAAAAGTAATTTTCCACAATGTACGTATTGGTGGATAGCCACAGCGAAAAGAATATTTAAGTTACAATGCCATTGGGCACTGTGTTTTGGGCAATTTATATACTTAGAACATTAAATAGACATGTTCCAAATTTGGAATAAAGAGTTAGGTAGCTCCTAATTAAGAGATATATTGTTCAAATGCATGAAATACACTTAATAATGGAAGTCCAGGAGCGAAAGCCAATTTACGGGAGGGTTGCATTGAGTCCAGTTTTCATTAAGTCCAGGTCTGAATTTCCAGCAAAAAACTACAGCCAGTATTAAAATGGCAAAATAAAAGGTCCTGGACTTACTGAAGCCTAGCCCAATTTACATTGCTTAAGCAAACAACTTGGATTTTTATTATATTGTAGAAGAATTTTCCTTGAGGACGAAATTAATCGTCAGTAGCGCTAGTTCCGGTGGATACCGAAACACAGGTGTTTCGAACGGGTTAAAAATATTATACGGTAATTTCATATCATACGTAGCTTAGCTTTACAGTTTACAGTCTTAAAACCAACCGTCAGACACGTCATATCAGCGTCAGCTAAACATATAAAGAACGATTACTTGGTGGAAAGTTAGGGCTTTCAGCCTCTTTATCTAAAATTATAATTTGTAGGTGTCTATTGGTTTGTCTATGTGTCAATATAAAAACGTTATGATTTATGAAAAAAAATTATCATTTGATATTTTTAACGATTTTAATAGCATTAAAATTTGAAAGTTATTTTATTTAATGCGGTTCTCTCTTGAATTAATTATAAAAAAATATTTATTTATATTTAAAAATCTGTAAGAAAATAATTGATTGTGTGTTTATACAATGGAAGTTGTGTCTCGACTTCAGGAATATGAGCGCTATGCGACTTCTAGCCGAGTTGGCGGTGGAGACCTTGTGCAAAACCTGCAAACATCGTGAAACCTTTGTCTTCCTCCGCGAAGTCACATAATAACTGAAGGCGACAATCAATTAAAATTACACCAACTGTATAAAAGGACGCAAAAAGAGTTTTAAGAAGTAACGCAGGTAAGTTAGTGCAAGGAAGCGGCAACAAATGCACACCCGCAGGGAGCCGGTTTTTACATACAAAGATGGGAAGATTCCTAGTACATCCTTGTTTCTCTCTGTAGGACCTAAATTGCAGATAAAGAGAAGTGAAATGCTTCTGTGATTGCAGAACATTTTTTCAGTACTACCATCTTGTGCTGTATTCGTTCTCCCTCTTACCTCTGTTTTATAATAACCTCGTACAGGATAGTGGCCCACAAGGACTGGCAGAGTAAGGCTAAGAAGGGAATCGAGTGCTCCTGTTGGATTTTTGAACTCTGCAAGAGAATGAGTAAGTACCATAAAAATCAATATTGAAACTGAAGTTTTGTTGCTACAAATATACATGTTGTAAGAGGTTGTACAAAACACCACGAATTTTATCTCAGTACCTACTCCCCCCACCAGAAGCTGTCTGGCTACAATTCTAGAAGTAAGTTTAAAAATATCTGATCCCTCTAATAAAAAGGAAAGTGAATATTTTAACGGTAAGTTATTGCGTCTTTACAAAATTACTTTCTTAAAGTTATCACGATGTGTTCCTAAAATTCAAAATATTATGTCAGAATTAATTTGAAACGAAATTTGTGTTTATCAACAGTTTGTGTACGTGTAATAAAACAATGGCTAGTAAAAATGATTGTAGCTTTTTGACATTTTAGAGAAAATCCTAATAACGTATTTTCTTCGGTTGTGAGGATAATATTGTAGATTTTAAGAAACGTGGGTTTATTTATTATATGATTTAGTTAATCTTGGAATAAAGTAAGTATTTTGAATTTTATCTGAACTTTAAAGGCCAAATATAAAGCTATATTTAACCATATATCTAGGATCTTTCAATAATTAAAGCTTTAGCTTTGATAAAACTGGTCCAACTTGAAATAAATGTAAAATAATTTTAATATTTTATACTCTACTATTATATTAACGATATATAAATATAAACTCTTAATAACTCCAAGTAAAATTATAGTTTAGACACATAATTGACTAAAATAGTAATTATTGTGACAAAAATTGTACCTTTAAATGGATCAGC
Organism: Homalodisca vitripennis; assembly: GCF_021130785.1. Lineage (NCBI taxonomy): Eukaryota > Metazoa > Arthropoda > Insecta > Hemiptera > Cicadellidae > Homalodisca > Homalodisca vitripennis. Next base: position 41,074,774 of record NC_060214.1, read on the forward strand.
GCATTCCTTTATTAATTGTAGTCTCGCCCCTATTATGAGTTTATAGTAATCTAAAACGTATGTAATTAAAATTTTTTCGTATGAGTAGGACGCTAGAGTCTAAAGATTACGTAGGATTTTTAAATGGTTTCATTAAGTAAAACAATAGGTCATTAACGCAATGTTTGCAACGTGTAGATATTTTCTCCAACACTCTACTTCCCAGGCTTATAGTAGGAGAACCATAATTCTATATACAGCAAACTTACGTAATTTATCATTATTAAATAAATATAATATACTTCTAGATAGACATAAGCGTTTAGTTAACGTTTCAAGGCAACAGCTATTACCATTCGTGCAAAAACTTTAATTTACCTAAAACTTTTAGGTATTTATTATTTTTATTCTTTCACTTTTTTGATAACTTCTTAGATTTCAAGATGTCAGCTGTTATATATTTAGAAAATAAACGTTTATACACAAGGTACTATGCAACTTACAACAACAAAAGATATCATGTACAAGTCTTCGGTCGTGTATAATAATTTGAGTTTTTACGTATATTTTGATATACACGCATCGTGTATGTATATTTATAGATAGCGGGTGTCCATCCGTAATAATTATTAGATTCAAACTAAACCTTATATATATATATATATATATATATATATATATATATATATATATATATATACATCAGTTGCACAGAACCTGGAGGGTGTCGTTAATTAGAGATTTCAAATCAAAACATTCAAGATGGCGGCCATTGCCATTAAAAAGAGAACTATATCATATTTTAATATAGACGTAAATAACCTATTAAAGAATATTAGACAATTATAAACAAATGCAATTCTTTTACCTGTTTAATATATTTAAGTTAAGAAGGTAGAAATTTCGGAAAAAAGAAATTATTATGCAACGTTGAGCGAAAGACCGTAATTTAGAATTCATGGGGATAGGAATTGTGTTAGATAAAACTATATAGTATAATTAATTATTTTAAATAGATATCTTGAAATAATGAAGATCATAAACTTCTTACCTATTTCCTAACTTGAATGAATATATATTTTACTGCAACAGCGAGTTTATAAAATTGTACAAAGAAATATGAAGCTCTTAAAAGGATAGAACGGATAGTCATGTCTGGATTCGGGAAATTAGTTTTTTATCCGGAAATTAAGAATCCTTCAAACCTGACTTTTATTGTTTGCATAGTATCAACGTATTTATTAACTAGTACGTTATATAAAACACTTTATTTATTATTTATTTATTTAACGGAAACCATTACATGCAACGACATAATAATAAACATTCAATGTTTGAAGAAAAAAATTACACAATAGCTATATATTACACGGATGACAGCAGGCAACAACATTAATCAAACAGGAGTCCATCGTGCATGAGAGATATCCAAGTAAAAAAAAGAGACAACGTATACAACCAATGACAGTACTATAAGTAATATAAATAACAATAATCATAATAAGAGAATATAAATATATGTAAATAAACACATATATGTACAATAAAAAACTAAGAACCAATAACATAAATACATCTTAAGCATTAACAAAGGGATAGTGGAACATTCTAAAATAAACAAAAGTATTAATCATCAATAGCAGCCGTGCACAAAACACATCGACGTCCAACTAAATCCAGCTTATTAAAAATCTGTATCAATTCAAGAAGTAATATCAATACGAAAACATTAACAATCTATAACAATAACAATGTGATACAATAATAATAACCATGCAATAGCAATAACAATAAACCAAAATAATACAAGAAATATAATAAAAACCATAAAAACTAATGTAAATTATCGGTAAGCATTAACAAGAAAATAAATCATGCAACATACAATAACAAACCATTACGCTACTTAGCCATAACATTGAATAACAACTCCGCAACAAACCAGCCACTCCATAAGTGGTCCCCCGAGTGGACCAACATTCGCAGTATTGGCACTGATCACAGTGAGACATCACAGGACCATTGACAACATGTGATACTGTGGCCCTTTAAAGGCACCACCAATTAAATACTTACGCAAACAGCACCACTGCTAATGTCACCAGAGAAGTGGAAGTCCTTAATTGATCTTCGGAAGGTAGCCTCCGACATGAAGAAAAAGTCCACCTCTTCAGACAACGAGTTTCCAAGACGTTGCATCCTGATCATGGCGCTGTTAATTTCATAGTTAGTCACATGATGGAATCTACGAAAAAGTTCTCTGGATCTTGTATGAGAAGGCAGACAAAAAACACACATTCCAGCAACTCAGGGCAATCAATCAGACCATTGATGATTTTATACATAAACATTAAATCTTGGACTTTTCTTCTGGCTGCCAATGGTGGAAGACACAGCGCTTCAGCCAAACGGCCCACAGGTACCTCTCTGTACAGGAAGCCAGTTCGGACGCCCAGATAACGTAGAAACTTGGTTTGAATCCTTTCAAGGTCATTTATCAAGACTGGTGCGGGGACCACACTACAGAGGCATATTCGACAATCGGCCTTACCATTGAACAGTACAACGTTCTTAGTGTACCAGGATCAGTAAATGGCTTAGCAGATCGCATCAAAAAACCAAGGACTCGTGTGGCTTGCAGGCACTTCTTAGCAATATTGGCTTCGGGATTCAAGGTAGGTGTCCATACCACACCCAGATCACAAACCGAGGGAGGCCGTGGCATGACATCACCATCAACACTGTAATTGAAATGAGTTGGTGATTTGATCCTGTGAAATGTAAATGCTAAGCACTTTTTGCTATTTAGCGCCATATCGTTCTGCACGCACCATCCCTCTATTGCAGTCAAGTCATCTTGAAGAACCTTACAATCATCAGAATGTTGAATTGCCTTAGTGATATAACTCTACAAATAATATTACAATCTGTAATTCATCTACTATAAAACATTAAACATTATATCAAGGTAATATTGCGTAAAACTGTAAATGAAAATTATTATTGTTTCAACATTAATAGAAAATTTCAATAAGTACAAAGCAAAGATGATAAAATTTAGAAAAAGGATATAGTTTGTTGGCTTCACTAAATTAATTACTTGGTCTATTGCCACACACCATTATAATATCACCAAAAGAACTGGCAGCTGTTTACCTTGCCATGAGCAATAAAATTATTGAAAAAACCATTCCAATAACATTGACACCACCGACCATTAACAGCACCAACCCTTACTCAGCTGCTGCGCAATCAGCAGCCTCAAGGACCGAAATCAAATTAATTCGTACGAGTGTAGGATCGGCAATGTGATACTCAACAATGCTGCTATCAAAGTTACTGAAAATACAAAAAAAACTAGTTTTGCACAGTAGCTGGTAATATTTAGTTTTATTTTGTGAAATTCGTGGATGCAAACTAAAGAATCAACATTTGTAATAAAATGTTTGAAGAATGTTCACTTGCATATGGACACGTGTAATAAATAACACCTTTCTCTATATACAATTTCACTAGCTAGTTTAACACATAAAAGTATTTATATTTTGCCACTGTATTAAAATCTTTGGAATTACTAAGCAGTGTACGCGTGATTATTCTATAGTGATATAAACCAGTGAAATATCTACTAGAAAGTCAGCAGAGCTCTACATGTGTTAAGGAAAGTCTTGTACGTATGAATTCCATTTAACTATTTGGCCCCAGGAATTTAATAAGATAAATGTTGTATACATGAAGTTGTAAGGACATTTTAAATTATTTAATTTATTTTAAAACTTATTCAAGGCACGCCATGTCAATTATCCTATTTTTATAAGAAGAATAAATTTATTGGTATTTTCATACATGGTCAAAAATAGGGTGTTACAAGAACCAGTTAAATAATTTTGCACTTATTTAAATTTGTATTATTAAACATTCGCTTGTCTTGCCCCCCGTATGCTGCCCCAACCCAATGTCGTGACGGTGATTATTTAATTTTAAAGTTATCAATTAATTAATGTAAGAACGATATAGAACATTTGTGTTAGAAGTGGTCTATATTTTAAAAGACGAATTTACGTTTAAACTATCAACCTCGAGCAGCACTGAAATAACTGTGTGTGAACTGAGGAAAAGTTAATGAGTGTATAAAGAATGAAAGAAAGAATCAATGTGGTTAGAATTTATTTGAGGAAAATTTAACTGTAAGAAGTTTACTTGATGTAATAAATTCAACAGTTGTTACCGTTGTAAACAAATTGGAAGATAGTTATAAGAAAGAAGTATCTAATCATTCGCCCCTGACCTAGTACCTTATAATGAAAAACTAACACCTAAAATATACTTAATTACATTCGAAAACTAAAATTATACAGTAAAAGCAAGGATAAAAAGTTTCGTTTTCATGTTTCTATCTACATTCATCTTCCGTAACTTCTAATAACATCTTTTGTTATTCTTCACTTTGAAATTCACTTCATTGTGCAGTAACAGTATGGATTTTGTATTTGTAGGCCAATGATAGCTAACAATATCTAAATAACAGGATGGATTTTTTAATGCAGTAATTCTAAAAACTTTATCGTATATGGTCTGTGTAAAAATTTAGATTTCCTCACTCAAAGGACTTCTCTAAGTTAGAAGATCGACGGTCAATGTGGTAGTTTGACTCAGTTTTCTTGCTGTAACCGGAATTCTAACCACTAGGCTAAACCATTTGCAAGATTTGCATCACTGCAAAGTTAAAATTACAAAGTGGTTTACAAACGAATGACAACGAAATTGCCAAAGCCTTTTACCACTGAAATCCTAGTACAATGAGAACCTCATATCCTATCTTTTAATAGTAAGATGAAAAGAATATGCATCTTTAACGTCATGGTAATATGAGTAACTCGTATTTGGTTTTGAAAACTAATAATATAATAACATTAATACGTTATGAAAAAAGAGAAAGGGCAATTACAACTAAAAACAGTTGTTTTAAAGCCAAACATATACGGAATGAAAAAATAAAAGCTTAAAGATAAATCCACTGTAACAAAACAAACCACGCAACATTTTATAGCCGGTGACTCGCTTACACAGAGTGTGATACGTGGTACACTTCATACACAGTACACGTTCAATGTACCAGTATCACGTTGTGTTGTCGTCAGTCAGATTCCACATTAAATTTCGTTAAACAGTTTTGTAACGCAATGTTTTAAACAAAAATTCTGAAATTAAATTTTTATTATTCCATGAATTATGACATGCATATGACTTTAGTTTATACAAAACTTTAATTTGTTAAATTTTTCAAGTAATAGGTTAACTAGCATTACGCAAATTAATCATAATACGTTTAATATCCTTGGGATAAGTTTAAAACGGCTGTATATTGGGAATCCATTATATAATAAGCAGTTAAATCCTTATTGTTATGTAAAAGTTCTTAAGGGGTGTGGGAAATACAATAGTCTATAATGATGTTTATGTTGTGTGTTTTTCCTGAGTTTTTCTATTTGCAAAGAAAGAAATTACTGAGATAGCTGTTTTAAAACTATGTGTATAAAAGGTTAAATGGAATAATTAAATCTAATGAAAAACAATATGAGAAAACATACAATCACTTACCATATGTTGGTCATTGCTTGCACACCTGTTGTGACTTCTATTCTTCTGTCCAGTTTTAGTATTTACTATTTGTTTTACTTAGTGCATGTGTTAGTGGTACTATGCATAGAGTTGACATAAAAAAATGTTGGACACATTTCTGGACTAATGCGTGTTATAGCACTGAAGTATGTTTTTGTACTTTAAACAAGTTTGTAGCTTGGTTAGGTTAGTTATCCACACGAGTATAAGATTACATGGCAAATCTTGTTACGTATTGTTACTGTTTTTTGTATCACGGAATAGTGACAAATTTCCGAAATGGATCTGTTAACTTCACATTCTTTCCACAGCCATAAGATAATACTAAACAAATAATTATTACAGACGTTTTGATAAAAATAATCTGAGGACTTACTATAGAAAATGTATTTTTTTTCTAATGATCCCTGTTATTTTTATAAAAATAGTACAATTTCGTTGAAAATTCTATTACAACGTGTTTAAACTAAACTGTCAATCTACAGATCCACCCAGGCTAATATGGGGATATAAACTGAATACGAGTTTAAGGAATAATCTAGTAAAACTGATACGTTCTAATTTATAAAATTACATATTATGAATTGTTCGAAATAGCAAATAGGTACAGAGGACTCATTTAATCATTGTTATTTATCTATTATAAATTGTAACAATTACTGGGAGTACCACAACACATGCTTCTTAAGTAAAGAAACGTAGGCGGAACGGCTGAATAAGGAACAGTCGGAGAAGGGAACATATTGATTCTATTGTCAGACATCTGTAACTAGGGATGTGCACCAGCTTCTGAATACAAATATATAAATTCTACAATACTGTATCATCCGACAGTGATATTAAGTTAAAAAGAGAAATTGATTTATTTGCAAGCGTAAAGCTCTCTATAAAAGAATGGTAATGTAGATGATGTCATCTTCTTTAAAGTTAAATGAACCACATTGAACATTTTACCATTAATTTAATTATTCTTTAGAAGGAGACATTAGCCCTTTATTTATACTCTTAGAACGAAATTAGTTCTCAACGTAGTAATTTAGTTAATTATAATGTAGTAATAAATTGCGTTTTTTTAAATTTGATCATGTATCGTGTGTAAATTAATTGAATTCATCATGAGTGACAAATCTAAATTTTATATTGCCCTTTATTGCCTGCTATATATGTACAATCCAACAATGTAGTTTAAAATAAGTTTAAAAATATCACATAGTCGTACTTGATAACTTTAAGATTATACTAATTTAAACCACAAAGTACAGAGAAGTCAAACAAGGAGAACACACATTTCACAAAGAAACTGTTGATAGAAAATGTCGCTGTTGGTCAACAGAATTAATGAACCTTTCTACTACGTGATTTATGATGTTACCTCACCACATGGTCATCTATCGTTCTATCCTCATAAATGGATTGTTCGTCAATGATCCTGATATCTTCCTATCCAACAAACTGTTAACTTTTCATAGTCATTTATTTTCACAATAAATGTCATGCAATGACATGATTAATATATAGATCCATAGTATAAATGCTAAACTGAATTATAAAAAAAAGAAATTTGGCGGATGACGATGTTTTTCATTAAACAGACGGATATTTACTTTTGGCTGAAACAAAATAGTTAAAGATTGTAAAAAGTTTGGTAGTTTCATGACATTCAAATGACTTGCTTGTTTTGCAGAGATAAACTTAACTTCCACAAACTTGTATTATTTAATCAAGTTATCTCGTAATCTGCTTGATTTATTAGAACAAAATTGAGATAAATTTAGAACGATAATAGTTAAATTATGGAAATAAATTAATTATTGCAATCTTTACGTAACTGTAAAAACCTCATTAAATAAAGCCATAATATTGTACGTAAGATTTGTTTTTAATTATATAGCTATTAGAATTGAAATAATTTTCTAATTTATGAACCTACAGATGTTATACCCTGACTGATATCTTTTTTACTTCTTACAGGCTGTGGACCTCAGGGATTTCAAAAATACATAATTGTATCATTTTATACATAATTTGTTAGATATGTGTAAATAAAGCAATTACTTTGATTGGTTTTATTATTGATTCTAGAATCTAAATAGATTTTTACGCAGTATTCATGATAGCTAAGGCCTGGTGTTACCTGGTATCTATATTTTTTCAATTTTTAATTTCAATTTCAAAAAATCTTTATTCCACAACTTTGATAAACAGTTTACATTTACACACATATGATATACATATAGAATATGATATACATATAGGATATAATATACATTTCTTAAAATAAACCATAACTGAAATAGACATTAACATAAAGAAAAAATTTGGTTGATTAATTTTTACAGTTTGTCTTAAATTATAAATACTTTTCTAGGTATCTATAAAGCTGTGAAATAGTAGACATACCCCCTAGGCAAGCCTGTTTGGGGTAGCCATCCCTATTATTAACAAAAAACGACTTGGAGGATGGCTGTGCTGCATTACTACAAAGCACATACCTTCAGATATACAAGTTTGTGCACACAATTTTAAAACTAATAAAAATACTAAATAAAAAGACTTCGCAAAACAAGTAATTGAATTATAAATATATTATTAAAAGTAATAAATCCTTTTTATAATACATAAAGTGCTTACAAACTAACAGCCTAGCAGTTCCTAGAGTACCCTATGCCAATTTATGACATGGACACTTCTCTTAAGAAATTACCCTGAGAAAGCTTTCACAATCTGATAAACTTAAAAGGAACGTTTTTAAATTTTTAAGATATACGTTTAAGGAGAAAGTTTTATCAATATATTTAGAAATTAAATTAAATATCCTCGGTGCACTCCACGAAAAAAATTGTTGAACCATAGTTAGATTTGATTTAGGAACAAAAACAGAATTGTTTCTTAATGTATAAGGTAAATTCCGTTCGTCAAAATTTTTTGAACTTCTGATAAAAAATTTTTTAGAACTTTATAAATATACAAATTACGAAAGGGAAGAATATTTAACTCCATTAATAATGGCCAGGAATGATCAGTAAAACGGGAATTGGTTATGATTCTGAGGAAGGACTTTTGGAGGATTATGATTGGATATAATGTGCTGACGTAAGTGCCTCCCCAGCATGCTAGTCCATATCTTAATCGAGATCCAACTAAGCCATGATACATGTTAATCAGGACTTTTTTTGGACAAATGTTCCTTAACAAGTAAAAACTCCTAACAGTTCTCACCAGCTCTCTCTTTAATTTGTTTACATGGCTCTTCCAAGAAAGATTTGAGTCTATTATTAAACCTAAGTATTTCATTTGAGTCACCGATTCCAGCTTTAAGCAGTTACAGTTACTATTTTTTTTACATTCTAAGTCATGATAAAATAGTGGATTTTCAAAATTTAGTTTGCTTTTTGTATAAAAAACAATGTATTTTGTTTTTTCACTTAATATCATAAAATTCTTATCAAACCAAAAACGCAAATAATTTAAATCTTCCTGCATTAAGTTGCGAATTACTAGTAGATTTGGATTAGTGTACGATAACGCTGTGTCATCAGCAAACGCTGTCAATCTGCCACGGAACCTGCCTTTGCACAGTTCATTAATATATACTAAAAACAAGACTGGGCCAAGAACTGAACCTTGGGGCACTCCATATCTAATAATGTCACACTCACTAACTTTGCCATCAATTTTCACATATTGTTCTCTATCTTGTAGGTAGCTTACTAACCATTCATAAGCATGACCCCGTACTCCTGCCAACCATTTATTTAAAAGTATACCATGATCAACTGTATCAAATGCTTTTGTTATGTCAACAAATAAGGCAGCACATTTATTTTCACTGTTAACAGAGTTGTATATATTATCCATGAAATCAATTAAGGCATCTTCTGTTCTTAGGCCTTGCCTAAACCCATACTGATTTTCACTTAAAAAGTTTGTAGACTTGAAAAAAATCAATTAATCTTTTTTTAATCATTTTTTCTAATATTTTTTCGAACGTAGACAATAAGGAAATTGGCCTATAGCAGTTAGTTTGCATCCTGTCGCCATGTTTAAATATTGAAATAACTGTTGCTATTTTAAGGCATTGGGGAAAAACTCCTTCTTGAATGCTTCTATTAAAAAGATAAGTTAAGATTGGCGTTATATAATGATGTACTTTTTTTAACAAATAACCGCTAATATTATCTGAACCAGAAGACTTATTGTTTTTCAGTCTTTTAATAAGCTTGATAACTTCATCCTGATCTGTTGGTCTCAAAAATATTGTCCTAGGTGAACTTTCTACGGGAAAGGCGTTATTGTAATGAGAGTTGTTAATTACCTTTATATAGTTGATAGTACTTCTCAACTTATCTGCAATACTAAGAAAAAACCTATTAAACTCTGTTGCAATTTGTATTCATGATAGCTAAGGCCAGGTGTTACCTGGTATCTATATTTTTTTTAGTTATAGATGAGAAAAAACACAATTTTTTGCAGAATATGCTATATACCTGTATGTCCAGAAAATGATTGGATTGTACCAAATCGTTTTTACATTGATAAGGGAACATCTTGCTGGAATGAAGTACTATACGTCACATATTACAACTGACTAATTTAAAGCTACAATAAGCAGTTAGACCCTACTTAAGGATGGGTACACTATCTATTGAAATATGCACTGTTAACAATTTAAACACCTAGTATGCTCGTGAAAATTTTAAATATATTTTTTTAGGAAATACTCAATTAAGTGAAACATAGGTCTATTTTAAAGTTAAAAGTCAAACGTTAAGATTTTAAATTTTCTATTATATGAGATAATTTTGTTGAATATAAAGATGTTAACATATTCCAGGTAACTAAGATTATGGAAGTGCCACAAATAATTGTATTTAGAGTTTAGTGCGGTATTGTCCAACTATTCGATTACACACCATTGAGTATTTTGAGTATAATGTTCTAACTCCATTTCAGCTTAAATTTATATTCAAGTTATTGATGACAAATTAGTATACAGATTTTCGCATCTTCTTATATTATCAAAATAATCTTAATGCTGTATAGATTAGTGCCCTTTATCTAGTAACTGTGTTTAGATATATTTAACAAAATACCTTATTAAATAAATTTCAGGATTAAACAGTAAACTGTAATGGTGAATTAAAAGTTGTTAACAGTGCTTAAAAATTATTTTAATGAACGTACTATTTCTCTATTAAAATATTTTGTTTTTTTATCTCAAAATATAAGCCAATAAATATAATTAAAGCGTTTGGGGTACTGAAAAATATGATATATTAGGCACTGCAAATGTAGGAGGAGGGAGTAATTGAAGATTAGAGGATTTGGTATTGTCGTTAGTTCTATTGTCGGCAGAAGAAACTGAGCCGCTTAATCGACGAGAAACCATCGCAATCGAATTAGTCACAATCCTCGGTTTATATTCACTCTGCAACATTTTGTAAATTGTTTACGAAGTTTCTCTAAGTGGAATAAGATTTTGGACTTTAAATATTTTAATCGCGTATTTTACTTCTACGAGGAAACAAATAATGCCTTGACTGAAAATATTTTTTTGTAAAAAACTTAAATATCAGTATCGACTATTTCATCTAGTAGGTAACGGATCTCGGACCTCCTGGGTTATCAATGTTTGAATTTTTAAACTAGTTTAAATATGAAAAACAATCATTATGTTTTAATATGTATCAATGGAAAACAGAATTTTATTTACCATCCAAAATTCTTGCCTACGTAGAAATAATATCTCATGAAACATTTAAAATATGCAGATGATTTTAGTAAAGATACCTCACTGATAGTTAGACTAAAATGTTATATAATGCTGTGATTTTCTCATTGCCTATAGTATTAATGTAAAAATGTTCGCCAAGGCTCAGCTAAATCCTATGGAGAGACAAGTATTATGTCATCGTAGATGGTTATTTCCTCTCAAAACTGTGCTGGGAGCTTTGTTTAAGTTATGAATGTTTAAATATGGAAATATTTGTTATAAGGCGTTATCGCCCACTGCACAACTGCGTGATTAAACTTTAAAATAAATAAATTGGTATCTTTCCTTGTGTATCTTTCTTGCATTGAAAAGATTGAAAGTGTTCAAAATAAAACACAAACATTTTATTAAGTCATATATATATATATATATATATATATATAAGAATTAGGCTTTAATCTTAAAATGTGTCTTGTTAAAAAAAATAGCAATCGAACACCAATTTGATTTCTTATCATACATACTAAATTATCGAAGTATAGATAATACAATATCTATCAGAAACAATGGATTTTTATGTCATGATTTAATATTTTTATTGAATACATAATTGTGTAGTAATCACTTTACCTTCTAGTTACTGTGGAGATATAAAAAAGATTATTAGTCAATATGAAACAATAAATGTTTGAGAAGTGATAAATGTATAAAGAGGGATGCTGATCGCCTGTTCTAATGTTCCAATGAGCTATTAATAAACTTCTTATCCGAGACTGCAGGACAAGCTCTCAACAAATTACTGTACAATATACTATTGCTTACAAATGAGTAACATTTCTATTACGAGTACGTATTAGGATTCTTAAATTGACGCTACAAAATAATGTATTTATTGAAGCCTTGTCGCATTGTTAAACTGAAGATTTAATTGCTTCAACGTTTATAGCCTCTAAGAGCCATGTGCATTGATAAGGAACGTACGCTTAGGAAGTTACGTTATGAAGTACTCGTAAGAAATATTTACGTACTTACAAAACCAAAACTAATACATATTTTAATGTTCATATTTTAGTAATCAGACCACTATTAACTTTATTCTATAAAAACTTTACGATAGATTTCTTTCGTATGGATTTAGTAACTGGTTCTTAGTAATTATTAGGTTATTTTCCACCTATGAATATTTGTAAGAAATCGACAACAAAAGCTGTTTCAATAGACAATGATTCTGTACGTCATAATATGTTCATATTACTTGTAGTTTTTTCAGAGTAATTGACAATGAACACCCTCTGTATATCGGACACTCACTTTATAAAATTTATATGGTCACCTTATAAAATCATAATAGTTTTTCTTTTAAGTAGTAGACGTGTACCGATTGTATTAAATAATAAATCTGGCGTAACTGGATTACCGGTGGAAGGAGTAGGCCCAGAAGAATGATGAGAACTGGACAGTACAAAAGAGGCTACTATCAGCGAGGCGCGCATCGCAGATGGGAGTGTTTGATAACGAAATTGAGAGGTGGAGTGAGGTAGACGTGCCGTTCCTCCCGTCTCAGTTGATCAGAAGTAGTAGTAACGAGTATAGTCTTTGAAAGTGCTTAGAGTTATTTTTTGCTAATCGTCATTGGACCTGCGGGTAAGTGAATCTGCGGGTAAGTGACTGGAGTCCAGTCAATATTCATTCTTAATTATTTTGAATAATTTTGGGGAAAGAAATATTGTAAAAATTAAATTTAATGGGAATTTAGGAACTTGCCCTTTTGATCTGTGCAACATAAAACTTGTTGATGCAGTGAGCACATGTATATAAAATTTTATGTTAAAATACTAAAAGAGTTTTGAGGTTGTTACAGATGCTTCCAGCAATTTTAATTCTCTAACACTGAAGAATTCTTTATTTCTCTAACACTGAAAAGAAGTAATATTTAAAGTAAAGTAAAGAAAATTAGTAACTAAATAAAATAGAATTTTGGAGATAAATTAAAGTGAAGTGAAGTCTCGCTTCTTCCAGATCAGATTAGACTGTGAAAGTTTTGAATTTTTAAAATTGAATAAATGACAACATGTAAGAACTTTTTACATTTTTGAGTGACGAATATATTACAAGTTTGAGTTTAAAAGTCATCAAGAAGTTTTAATTTTAATTTTAAATCCAGTAATTATTTTCAAGAAGAAGTTTTATTTTAGTTTGCAACTTTATTTATATCAGAAGATTTTCTTTTCCTTTTTGAACCTTCACAAAGAAAAAAAATGTCAAAGCTAACCCCTCATGTGCCAGTAAAACGGTACAGTCGAATTGTGAGGGCTCTTAACGGTTTCTAATAAAAACTTATAAGTACTACTTTTATAGACTCAAGCGGATACGCACGACTCAGAACAAACCTCGATATGAAAGTAATAAGTTACAAAGTAACGAGTAACAAAACACAAACTAAATATCGAGTAAACTATTCCTTTACTACTGTAATAGCGTGGAAAATATCTTACATCAGATTTTCAACTCGCACCGTCGTATATATCACTTAAAGGTACTTTTTAAGACGTGATTGTGAGGCACAAATTTAACTAAACTGAGCCTGACTATCTAATTGTCTCCAGAAAAATGTCAAAAACGACGTTTTAATATATTCAATATGATCTCTTTCTCAAGCGCATAATTTACCTTACTCGTAACTACAGTTTAGTAAAAAACATACCAAAGATTCATGACAAGATACTAAGTGTGTCACAACACTATGGTATGAATTTCTTAGCTATCACTAAGCGATATCGGCTAATATTTTTAAACAACGCCGGAAATAATTTTATTACTGGTATCTCAGCATCAGAAGTTAAAACCAAAGGATCTTCACACCTCAAAATCTCCTCTCTCAGTTGAGTTATTTGTTTGTCGCTCACTCAATTACTATTGTGGATAGAATCACTAACAGTTTATCAAAAGCTCTTTTATAACCTGATATAAATTCACAACTCGAACACTTTGTTCTCGCTTTCGCTGGCCCTTTCGATGTATTGGTAGGTCCAGATTTATTTGCGCATTTGTTTGCAAGGTACTCCTGACTCGCTTGGTAAAGACATGCTCTTTACAATTAGCACAGTCTTTGGAACAATTTTAATCGGGCCCGCTCCCACTCTCATACAAACAAACAATGCACTAGTTACACTAATGAATAAAGGACATTGACATTGATAAAAATTTCACTATATGAAATTCTCCACCACGGCCCTAAATTACACAATGAAATAGCAAATTTTATTTTTCATTTCTTTTTCCCAAAATCGTGTTCACCTGCGATATTAAACAAATGTTCGGACAGATAGAAATCAATTTTAATGATCAGCGCTTCCATTTAATATACTAAAGAGCAGAGCATGCACAGCCCTTAAAATCTACCGGCTTAAAACCGTCACTTATAGCGTTTTCCACATTTGTGGCGAATAAAGTGATATTAACAGCTCATCGTAGATAAAGGACACAACCATCCACTAGCTGCTCAGGCTCTCCAAGACAAACTTTCCGTGGACGACGCTCTTCTAGGCAGCGACACGGAGGAAAAAGCACTTCTACTCCTGCACGATGTTATCCAACTTAAAAAAAGACGCATTTCAACTTCACAAGTTGGCATCAAACTGTAAACTTCTTCTGAATTCTTTTTGTCAAAACCTTCGGGAAACTCCGCTTTGATTTAACTCTTTCAGATCTACCAACTTCCAATGTTTTAGGCTTTAAATGGTATACCATGGCGATATCATGGATCAAAGTAAAAATTAGATTGTTCCAACTGAAATTCAAACATTGCTTTATAACTTTTAAAATGTAATGTATTCTTAGCATGTAAGACAGTTAGACCTTTCAGGTTCAATACATACAGTGATATTTGCTACAATACAAAATTATTAAATAATTATTGGTAATTTTATAGTTTGTATGCAAAGTAGTAATATTTCAAGTAAACAATGAAATCATGTTGTCAGGGTAATTAAGGTTTTCATAATATGAGTGGTCTATTAAATTATATTAATAAACATAGGCTACTTATTAAAACTATAAAGAATAGGAAATATTATTTTTTACTTTGCATTTAGAAAACTTATATAATTTCTGTAGGTATGGTCTGCCTTTCAAGAAATTTACAAAATAATGAGAAAGAAACTAATGTAGATATCCATTAAACATTACAGGCCAATTAAAAATGCATAATTAATTTAATCTCAGTGTTTTTAACATTATATAAAATATCCTTGCAAAGCCACTCAAGATTTTTTTAAATTGGAATCAATCTAACTGCCTGTTCTATCTGGTATGTTTGACTTCAGTTGTTGAATATCTTGTGGTCCTTCCAATCAATCTGTAGTTAAATAGTAGCAGCGGTAGAGTCGTGATTGAGTTAGATGATTGGACAGGTGCTTCAATTTGCTGGAATCAATATTAACAATTCATTATAGTAAGCTAGTTGTACCGATTACCTGCTTATGCCAGATGTCTTGTAAATGATTTAAATTTAAATTTAATTTAAATATGTTTTGCCTATAAATTGATTGAGAGAAAGTGAACGCTGGCCACTTCCGACTTAGGACTGCACGTACCATACCGTTATAAATGAGATCGATTGCTGGTTTTCATGTTAACAACGTGAATACTGTACACTTTGTGTAGCTAGTTTTGAAAAATGTTTAGTTATTGATAAAACCCACAAACTATAAACACAAATTTCCTTTTTATATATTTATAAAAAATATAATACAGCGTTTTGAGGGTTGGAATCTATCCCGTTCATCATGCATAACAAGCATTTTGTACACTACGATAGTGACTGTTACTTTCAGGTTATAAATTAAATGAGGTTGGGCTAGCAAATTTATCAAGTTGTAAGTTATGTCCTAAAATAATGATTTTTTAAGCAGGAAAGTGGTTTATTTTTTCTAAAGGAACACTCTGCATGTATTATTTTTTAGAAAATAGAGAGTTTTAAACCAATTATTTTTAGATTTCACCACTAACTGCTTTATAAAGCAATCAAATGTTTCATAAATAAAGTGATGAATAGCTAATACAAAAATTATAACACATATAACAGTAAAATAAGATTCTTCCATTAAGGTTGATGAGATTTAGCAAAATCTTTATTTTAATAACAAGTGTTTGCTGCAATGCATTTTTATAGGAATTGTTGGAATTTTACAGGCCAGTGGAGGTTTATTGAAATTATATTTGTGTACGCGCGCGCGCTTCTGTGTAAAATGTTTTCATAGAAAACAAATTGTGTATAGCCTACGAGCACGTGATCATACAAATATACACATCCGTGTCTATTTATAAATATAACAAAGTTTTAATCTTTAACTCTCAAATCGGCTTTTCATCTGAGGAATATAAAAAGTTATATCACCAAAATAAGTTCTCATATACAAATGTTCCTAAAATTAAATAGTAATAAGAATAACTAAAATATATAGCTTCTAAATCGAAGGAAACTGTGGTTTCCCTATAAAATTTACTTAGTGGTTTACACTAAGTAAATGAGGAAAGTTTACTAAAATAAAGTATATTATTGAATCAAAAACATAATATAAAGTTTAAATAAAAATGTATCAAAAAGAAATATTATTACTCTATATAATATAAAAGCTAATTAATATTTTTCCTTAACTTCAAATAAATATTCACAGTTCAAATACTAAAAATAACTCACTGAATAGTACGATTTCGGATATTTTCTATCGTTGTATGTTACAAAAAAGTATGAAACTATGCTTTAAGTTGTTTGTTTACACATGAGTTAGAGCGAGGATTGAAATCCATACCACCTACATAATAATCCTGTCACCATCTACAATAATTAACATTCAGCAATATTGCATGGATATGGTGATAAAGAATTTTTATATTTCTTCTAAACTCTCTGTATCCAGCTGCAATAACTAACATCTCCCAATATTGCATGTTTATGGTGATGAAAAGAGTCATCTCATACTTTTATTTTAATATTTTTCCGAACAACAAAAAGTTATTAACGAGATAGAAATAATAAATTTAAACGTAACTAACGCAAACATTTTTTCTGTATTCCCATCTACTATTCATAGTGAAATGGTTACAATTTAAAGTTAATTTCTTTCGCATAAGTCACTTAATTTATGTTATAGCTCCTTTTTGTGAAGGAATTCGATCAAATTACTAATATTGCAGCTCAGTACGATAGACGGTTACCACTTGACATGGAGGCGAGTAGGAATTAAGTTTTTCCAACGAATCCGAGGGGAGAATAATTCGATTACGCCTATAAAGTTGAAAGCCTAAATATTCTACACATGTCGCTAAATGACCAGGCTGAACTTCTTTGAGCAAGGCTATTTTAATAACTTTATAATGACATAAAGCTATACACGCTTCGCATATGATTAATTATAGTCAAACTAAGTCATACTAAATGTTAAATGTATTAAATATAAGTGGATCAGTAAAATATAGATAGAAAGTTCTTAATGAAGGTGTTTAGGATAGGACGTCATTTAGTCAGCAGAAACTCATGGTTCAGGGACCTGCAGCCAATATGCATTGTTCAAACATGTTAGGTTATTATTGGAATCGTTCGCGGGTTACAGTGAAGAGCGAAATATAAAGGAACCAAAAAGAATTAAAATATAAAATGATAATTCATATCTATTTACAATTAAAAGTAACATTCATACACGTAAATAAACGTAAACTCATTGTCAGCTAATCATATATAGCGGTGTCTTTCAGTGTACAGTTGGATGGCTCAAATATTCACAACAGAGATGTAAACGTTTAAATACGATTTTGCAGAGTTTTGAAGTGGGTCTACTAAAATAAGTTAGAGTTGTCATATAATCCTTTCAAAGCAGAGATTTGAACGCATTATTATGATTTCGCAGGGATTTTAACTGTGTGCACTAAACAATTTAATGTTGCCATACAACCCTTTTACTGCAATATCTGGCAATAGTAGGTCCCAAGTTATAGAATTCCTGGAGATATGGAGGGACAAGTTAAACCCAACCTGCGAAATAGATTCCTAGTTCAGTTTTGAAAGAAAACAAAGGGAGAGCACAGTAAAAAGGTTTGTGTCCACTGAAAGCTCTTAAGTGAGTAAACTGTAAATATTCTTTGTTTCCCATCTTTGTTTTATAGCAATTGTAAAAACAAAACTAATGCTTACAATAACACTGTATAAGCGTCGATGCCAATGATTAATGTTATTAAATTCAAATATGAATAATCCAGTTGTTGAAATATGATGTACCGTTACGAATAAAACTGTTTATTACAGGGGCTTATTAAACTACACAGGTAGCTGAGCTTTAATGAAGACTCCGAGTCTCAGTTTCAGCGATTGGCAACACATCAAATTTTACTGCATATCCGTCCAAATGATATATAAGTATAGGCTTTAAATTATACTCGAAACTTCGAGGCAACTACAACATCGAATTTGATGATGGTGAATCTTAATTTATCACATTTGACTGAGCACTTACGACGGATATTTTTCTACATGATATTTCAAGACCAGATTGAGACATACAGCTGAAATGTTAAAAGTTTTCGCGGATCTTGCAAAAATGTTTTTTGTCTGCTTGTATTTCTGTGTTACGCATAATATTTGACAAAGGAACTGAGCTAGACTCTTTCAAAAACATGTATAGTTCTTTTATATTTTACTGAAAGAGGGGTATAAGAACCGGATACCAAATTCTACTAATCTGTGACACTACTACAAGTTCCTAGAAAGCTGGTAATGTAGTATATGGTTAAGAGGCTTTTAGGTTTCTTAATAACTATACTAGGAATCCTTCAAGGCTTTGTCTTGGGGCCACTTCTGTTGGATGCCTTGTATGATTAGAGCAGAGAGAAGTTCTTAGCATATGGCGATGATTATCAAGTCCTGGTAAGGGGTAATAGTAGAAGTAGGTAGTGAAGAAGAGGGTATGTTATGAAACACAAGTATTTGACGTTAAGAGAGAAAACAAGATATCGTGAGATGAGTATTCGTTTTGACGATGAAGATAAAGTTAGCCGGAATAGTTTAGACTATGTTCGTGCCTTTGGGGTGTTATTTTTAATGCAAACGAAAATATTTGCAACTTTACAGATAACACAAGCTAGTCGAGCTGGGTTGGAATTTCCTGGGTTCTAGAATTCAGTATTTATATATTTTTAGGAGTCGAATCAGATGGCTGCTTCGGAAAAAAATACTACTTTTATAAGATTGGGCTAACTTCGTTACATTAACTCTAATATAAAGTGAAGAAAAGAATACAAATTACAGTATTGTGTTATTATAGTAAATGTGTTATAAAATGCAATAATTTATCTATTACCGTTTTTTAATATGCCGCTCAGGGGGTAGTCAGGAACTTGGTCGTATACAGTTAGTGTCGCACAAAACATTTAATAAAGTAGGCACTACATATATCTTGATTAGGTGAGTGAATGAATAATTACAGTAGCCCAGGTTGGGTTGAATAGTTTTTGAAATGGTTTATTACAGGACCAAATAAAAAATAAAAAACAACGAGGTAAATAGCAATATGTTAAATATGGGCAACAAAGACTATCTTCAAATAACATTAACACGCTGTCTTAAAAATTAAGTACTAGCCATGCACAAGTTACACAATACAAATAATAGGCTCATAAATCATCAACAAATAGCTGTAGAAACAAAATGATTTCAAAAGGTGGAAAAGCTGGATATTTCATATTTAGAAAATAGACAAATTTGTTTTTATTATATATACTACATTAAAACTCAAAATGCAATAACAATAGATAATGGTTATACAGGGTGTCCCTCAAGTAACCCGACAAACTTCTCAGGTGGTTTCCTCTCATAAAAATAATGAAAAAGTTCACATAAACATATGTCCGGAGTAGCTTTGTTAGCGAGCTACGGCTAGCGAAAGATTTCGCCGATTTTCTAGGAAATTACAAAAATAAAGTGTAACTGATTTTTTATGGCTTAAAGATAGTTTTTTAATTTATTGGATTGTGTGTAAAATAACCTGCCATCCCAAAAATACATCCCAAACCTCTTAGACCACCCATTTTTGATATATCAGACAAAATATACAAATTTCGGTCTTCAAATCATGCTTTGTTTGGCTTTGAAGTACATTAAATCTTATTTCAATCTAATTTTTTATATTGTCAATGTTTTGTAACTAAAACATCACTAAATGTTTTGTTTGTACGAAGAACGTTAATTTAATAAACTTATATTGCACTTTCTATTTCATTTTTTGTATTTGTTGATTTAACTAAAAATTACTTTTTTAATTTGTGTTTGTTTATTATTAGTCTATTTTACATTATACTGTTTGGAATTAAATTGTCTTAAAGTTTTGGGTAAACATTTGGCGTGTTTACTACCCATTAAAGAAGTTAATGTACTTAAAATCTGTACAAAGCATGTTTTTCGAGACCGAGTCTTGCATATTGTGTTTGATATTTCAGAAATGGGTGATCTTACAAACATAAGTACACATGGACATATTTTATTATTATACGAAATGTGTTCATTATTTCGATAACATGAAACCAACTGAGGAGTTTTGTAGGGTTACTCGTGGTATACCCTGTATTTCCTTTTTTAAAAATGCCTATGGTAAATAGTGAATTAATCAATTATTACACAGCATGCAGGTTAATCTTTGGTATTTACATGCTTATAGATATGGTATATGCTTAACCTACGACTAACAGCTACTAAGCTAGATCACCAAATACACAAATGCTTTGGATATCTAATAAGAGGTTTCAACACCCAATTTTACTGCAAAATTCACTTTTGATAATAGGTGAGTGCAGGTTAAGAGAATTAATTTTTAATCATCAATAAGTATTTTCAAATTTGAACTGCCCATTTTTACAACAAAATAGAAAATTCGTCTTGAATTTGATGAAGCATATAGTGGGAATCTCTAGATAAAATGTAAATTGTTTGTCTTATCCCAAATGTGTAAATGGTAATGCATTTTTTATTGTATTTCACTATTATTGAAAAATATTAGTACTTAATCTGTTTTTGTCTGTATAAAATTAAATATGCAAATAACCAGTAAAATAATGATGATGAAGAGGGAAAAGGCTATAAATTATCCTGGTAATAAACTGTGATATTTCCCGTGGAGTTTAAAGTTTAAAGATAAAAAAACTGAACTTTAGCAAATCAATTACGTTTATTACTTACAATAAACGAAACCGTATGATACGTTTTTCAGAAATTCGCTTTAGAGAAAGTAATAAGATGGAAGACATAAAAAGAGAGCAATTGTTCTCTGTGCAATTCCAGTACATTGAACACCCTACTTTACGTCACCATTGAAGTGTATGGTTTCCTCGCTTAGTTTAATGAAAGGAACAATATTAAAAACATACTGCAAGGTAACTGGCTGGTTCAAGCAATTAAATCTGGTATATTTCTATTGGTTTGGTCTGTTTTAAAATACCTTCTTGGCCAAATCGTTGCACACTAAACCCTTTAATGTTAAATTCATATAGTGGTGATAGAATGAGTAGTTCAATTCAAACGAGTTTTCCATATAAAATAATTGGTTCTATTTATCTATAAAAAATTCTTTGTGTGTGTCTGACTGTTAATTTTCTACAAATCATATCGAGAAAGTAATTAGCTATAGACTTGAAATTTGTGAGCGACCTCAAGAAAAAGTATGCTACGCAAAATGTGGTATGGCACACTTGTATCTTGATGTTTTATAAATCTGACAAAAAATTATAAACTGCATTTTTATAACGATTTTCATTTATACCTTTTGATTTTTAGTAAATTGCAAAATTCAGGTCTTGGCAGTCTATGCTGTACTTTCAACTGTTTCCATCTTTTATAAATCTCTAGTATTTCGGAATCAATTTAACACAACGCTTAGTTCACAAAAACTTTTATACATTTTCCCTTTTTGTTACTTTTATAATTAATTGATGAACTACAGCTTATAAACTCTATAAAGTATTGAATAGTGTGAGGGGAATAAGAGATGCCTCAATGGAAATTGATGGCTGCAACAGGAGGGATAATTTAGTATCTGATTAATGACCATTTCAATGCTTGAATATCGTTACTTCACGGCTTTCAATATGGCACAGTCGCTCAATCTTTTATAATTTTTTCTTATTGAATCACAATACGATATTAAAGCCAACTGTTTTAAAAGCTACCTTAGAAGATATCACAATAAAATATCATTTGACTAGAGAAGCTGGTACAAAACTAGATTCCTCTTCTTCTAAGGTGACACAAGTGATATATAGTTGTCTATCCCTCCTCATAAATCTTGCCACCAGGCGGCCCTTACCCCCAGCTTCACCCTTCCTGAATATCATTTCATTCTGGATGGAAGAGCAAAGGTCCCTTTATGACTAAGTGCAATGGGAGGTTTCTCAGCTTCTTTGCCTAAGTGAACAAAAAAGATTTTACCCTTACCATTGCTTACGTTAAACCACTTTGTGACATTGTTTCATTCATCAGAAATTATTTATTGATAAACAACATAAAATATAAGTAGTTGTGTCCTTTTTGCAGCATTTGGATTTTTCGTGTGAGGCTTAATCCGGAAATTATATGAAATCCACTATAAATCTAAGGATACCTGATTATTATTGTACGTAATTGTAAAACAAACACTTGTTTGAGACCTTTAATCTTTTCCACCTATAAGTATGAACTCTAATTAAGTGCTTCATTTGAGATTATTATTTATAATCTGAGCAGTCTCTGAGCAACGTTACTCAGCGATGTCTTTTTCTGAAACACTTTTGTTGTTCTCTAACAATTCTAACTGCAATAGGTCTGAAACCCTTCACTTGCAAAGTTGTATTGCGTCGTCAGCAATCTCTACTTCAAATCCGGAAATTTTCAATTACAAATTAATGAGTGGAAGCCATATTATACATATCGTCTACATATTGGACTAAATCATTTAGGACAATTTTATTGCTATAGTCAATAGATTAAAGAAAAGAATGTAGGAATTGAATACGTAAAAATTTAGTTTTGCTTAGTTCTCTTAAACTAATAGTATAATTAACTTCCTTTTGAAAAAGTTTGTTTACTTACATAAAATACTAAGTTATAAAGTATTTGCGTGTTAAGTTGTTAATGAGATACTTTGTCTTCCTTTGTTTGCCTGTCATTGTTAGGGTATTTACAAAATACAGGACACATTTTTCCTATTATAAAGATGAGCTGTGGCCTCCCTTCAGAAACACTCTTTTGTAACTCTAAAACAAAGGGGGTTGAAACGTTTTTTAACGAAGGCAACTTTTCAATATTGCATAACTTTCCTGTATAAGTGTAGTGATATCCGCTGGAGTAATATACCTGTCTTAGACATGAAGCATGACATTTCCGAGAACTGTGTCCGTAAGTAATAATTTGGAGTATAGTAAAAGTAATTCAGTTCTTACCTTTTTGTATTTGATTATTTAAGCTAGTATAGCAGTTTCACGTGGTATAACTTCTATTAAAGCAGTTGATTTTCTTATGTATTATGTACAAATTATGCATTATTTTCAAAATTATTTATTATTTACATAATTACTTAAGCGTTATCAATCAAGTACGAAAAAGTTGATTCATACCCAAAGAATCATGTTATTCTAAATTATAATTATTAATTAAGCACTATTTGGGAGGACAATAGTTTTCGATAATCTTCCTTTAAGTAGTATAACATTATAAATTTTAACGTAAGCATGCGAATTTTAATTTACAATGAGGAAAATGAATTTTTTTATCTAAGTCATAAACCGACATTGTCCGGCCTTGAGAGTTGTTAATAGTCATCACGAATGGTAATCGAGCAGAGAAGTGAAGCTTTTTTAAGTAATTATATTGTGGTCTCTAGCTGTAGCGTTGCAATACGTGGCAGCAGGATAATTTGTCCTTTAAATATTTCAGGAAAAAAGGTTGCATCAATAACATTTCCGTTTATTCTTTTGATAACAAAACGTGTGCAGTTGCATAGTGAGTTTTCCTCGGCTTCGCCCGCATTCTTTTAGGCTTTGAACGTGAATTAGCACTTCTGGATTTTTGTGAATTGTATTTTAATTTACCAATGATTAGTTTGCTTTGTTGACATGAAGAATAAAATCTGTCACAAATAAACTGTTATAGTTTATATTTATGCTCATTGTAATGTATTCTAGTCTTTGCACTTTTTCAATAGTTTATTCTGCCTGGTTGATCAATAAAATATATACAAACATAAACAAGACAGAGAAGCCTTCTTCTGTTAAACACCGCTAAGATGTATTTTATAAGAGACTTTAAATATTGTAAAGTTTAGATACTAACAACTATCTTACCGTACATTGGTTTTATTATTATCGTATACATACATATATATATATATATATATATATATATATATATATATATATATTTGCAATTTACTGAAAATCAAAAGGTATAAATGAAAATCGTTATAAAACTGCAGTTTACAATTTTTTATCAAATTTATAAAAAAATAAGATACGAGTGTGCTATAACACATTTTGCGTAGAATATTTTTTTTGAGGTTGCTTACAAATTTCAAGTCTATAGCAAATTAAATTCTCGATATGCTTTGCAGAATATAAACAGACACTCACAAAGAGTTTTCAAAAATAAATAGAACCAAAGATTTTATACGAAAACTCGTTCGAATTTAACTATTTATTCTTTCACCACCACCATAGGAATTTAATATTAAAGGGTTTATTGTGCAACATTTTGGCCAATAATATATTGTAAAACAGACCAAACCAATAGAAATATACCAAATTTAATTGCTTGAACCAGCAAGTTACCTCGCAGTATGTTTTTAATATTGTTCCTTTCATTAAACTAAGCGAGGAAACCATACACTTCAATAGTGACGTAAAGTAGGGTGTTCAATGTACTGGAATTGCACAGAGAACAATTGCTCTCTTTTTATGTCTTCCATCTTATTACTTTCTCTACAGCGAATTTCTGAAAAACGTATCATACGGTTTCGTTTATTGTAGTAATAAACGTAATTGATTTGCTAAAGTTCAGTTTTTTATCTTTAAACTTTAAACTCCACGGGAAATATCACAGTTTATTACCAGGATAATTTATAGCCTTTTCCCTCTTCATCACCATTATTTTACTGGTTATTTGCATATTTAATTTTATACAGACAAAAACAGATTAAGTACTAATATTTTTCAATAATAGTGAAATACAATAAAAAATGCATTACCATTTACACATTTGGGATAAGACAAACAATTTACGTTTTATCTAGATATCTAGATATATATATATATATATATATATATATATATATATATATATATATATATATATATATACAGGTAGGTTTTTTTATATTTCAAACCTGAACAACAGCTATAAAGCAACTCGGTGGAGTGTTGAGAGCTCGAGGAACAATACGATACCGATATAGCTGGACAGCGCTCAGCTGGGCAAGTGTAGAGCCTGTGACTCACTATGACAGCTAGCTAGCGGTATTGATTGATGCGGAGACTCATCTCATCATCAAAGGTGAGTCAACAGACAACACTGCTTCTGCTTCATTACTCTATAACTATTATACCAGGTTAATCCTTGCTGCAAAGTAACTGTAAATTACAAGACATAAGGCAAGCAGGTGGTGGTGTAGCCTTATACCTAAAATATTGTATAATTATTCACGAGCAGCGTTTCTTGCCGTAGGACATTGATTCTGGTACAGTACATGTTTTTGTCGCCATGCGGATAAAGGAATCAAAATTTGCTTGTGTGTGGTGTCCAGGCCACCTTGTATTAATTATACACGCTTGAAAGCTTTTTGCCCTATTTTTGGACCCAGCAATAGAAGTCAACTCTGCAATTTGTTTGGGGAAGATATAAATATAAATATACATTTTTATCAAATGCGGACTAGGATGCTAAATATCTATAACGGATATTGAATAAATAAAATGCTGTGTAGGTCATAAACCAACCTACTAGAGTAAAAGCATCATCGGTCACTTTTTTAGACTATGTCATAGTGGACAAGTTAGCCGAGGCCAATAGAAACGGTGTTATTCATGCCCCAAGCATATTAAACTACAGAGGTATGGAAATTACCGACTAGTCAGTATAGTCAGGTATAATATCACCTGGCTATTGTGATATCACGTGAAAAAAATGAATAGGAACAAAATTTCTCAAGTTACAGATATTTCTTCAAATTTTATGGAAATCAAGCAGTAATAAGAATTTTACAGCCAAACTGGGATTAGGTTTATGATTTGAACAATTTGCGAGACATATAAATCCTTACACCCAAAAAATTAAAGTGTCTATGATGAACTCACCTTAATATTCTGCAAAAATACAACAAAAACATTTCTACTGCATAAACATAGAAATATCACAACCCACGATAAAGAAAAGCAAACCTAGACCTCTATATTGGAATACTTGTGATCTTACAGATTAAGTAAAATATAGAGAACTACGAAAGATATATTTAATAATTTGTTTGAAACAAAAATATAGTGTTCCTCAAAAACCTTAGCCTCTTGTAGTAGCTTTAAAGATTTACGGAGCTGTTAAGTAATTTAAAATGTTGGAAAGTTTTTAAGTGTTAAACATTTTTTAAATGTTAGAGATAACATTTCAAGATAGTGATTGCACGTAGTCTTTGGAAGTAGAAGTTAATTTAGCAGCAACACTTGTGGTACTGTAATTTCTAATTATATTGTATGTTGTGGCTAAAATATATAAATTGTCTTGTCTTATCTCTATATGTAATCATCTGTAAAATCGGCCAAAGAAATAACATTTGAAGCATATCAAAACTTAAAATAATTTGAAAAGAATGCAATTAGGTCAGACACAGTCTCATATCATAATATATACATGTTTTCAATCTATTTTGGAATAAAAAAATTAGCATTTAACATTTAAAAACTGATGTAAATGTATATACATGTTTACGTACGGAAATCAGTAGCTAGAAGTTCGTAATCAAAGATCTTACGGATTTAATTTAGTAATTAAACCGGGAAAAGGTTTATGTACAAGTATACTTCGGGTGGAGACACGCATTGAAAATTACCGTAGCCCAAACCTTTTATGTGTTTATCAACAAATCCTAGAGAGATTAGAATATGTCAAAAGCATTAAAAATAAGCCCTCGTTACTGAAATGAGAAACAATTGCATTTCTTTAACCCTTTGAACCCCAGGCGACGAAATATAGTCGCCGAGAAACTACGCGAAGATCCCCGCGGCGATGATGTATCGTCGCCAATGAAGATGCGAGAATCCCCGGGCGACGTTATATCGTCGCCATGGTATATGCGCTTAATACATATTTATTTCAAACCGTAAAATACTTATTTTACGAGTATTAATACATATTTATGAGTATTTCAGTAAAATACTAATTTTTTTGTTAGTAATATAGTGTATTTAAAATAACATCTATGCTCAAAAAAAATATTTGATGACGATTGGTCTGACGTCTCATCAATTTTCAGTGATGAAACTGATGTTGATCCTACCTATAGGCCAACTATCTCGGACTCAGATGACGAAGAAATGCCATTTAGTCAGCTGTCTACTTCTCGCGGTAACGCCGCCGCTAGGCCTACTCCAGACAATGACCAACCGGCCTCAGTGAGATCATGGTTGCAAAATCTTTATCTTTAGAGATATCAATATAATTGTTTTTGTACATACATAAAACTAAATTTAGAAAAATAAAATGTGGGTGCCCATGGTAAAAATCTTTCTTATTTTTGAATTAAAAAATCTTAAAATCTCTTTTTTTACCTAAAAAACTATGAACATATATTTTAAAGTTATTTTAATGTTGTTAAACAATTTTTTATACTTCAAACTAACCTTTTTCTGTGTACACAATTTCATTCTGGACATTTTGGTGTGTAATACAAGACAATAGCATAAAAAATTGCAAAAATATTAATTTTTTACGAACAGTATGCAATACAGCTGTTTCTGCTCCGGGGATTCTCTGTAGTTCTTAGGTCAAATGGTTTTGGTACGTTTTTTCTCCCACCATCAATATTTTGGTATGGGGTTCAAAGGGTTAAACAACAAAATTTAGGGTTCTAAAGAAAATAACCCTTATCTATTTAGTTTTAATTACTTAACTTAATAAACTTAACTGTTTTAATTACTGTTAATAAAGATCCATCAGAGCCTAATTGAAATCGTGGGATAGTTCTTCTTTCTGCACGCTTACTCTTGGTAGAAAGGTCTACCAAACCCTTTGGTAGTTTAAGGATAATTTAAACTTGATACATAGATTATTATGTGTAATAACATATTATTGTTTGATAATCAAGATATACAAGAGCAGTTCGACTTTGAGCTTCCCCTTTCGTTGGGTTCTGTCCTGTCCTTTAATACTCCGTTGAATATGGTTATTTTCAATATATATTTCTTTGCCTTTCCAAGCCTTGGTTATTTGGCTTGTTAACTCTTGCGTATTTTGCTTTTGTTATACTGTTCAATTTTATTTATTAATTGTAGATCCCACGTTCAAATCACATAGTATTTGTATGCATCCACGGGGGAGAAAACAGAAATATAATGTTTTCTATTAAAAGCATTACACTTTTAATAGAGGGCAAGATTTACTAGATTTTTGTAGAATATAAAGACTTGATGCAAACAATTCTTCGGTAAGTTAAGGGGGCCATTTACCCAAAACCAAAAGTTTTTTTAATTATAATTTTTTTTTTAATTTGACTATTTTATTATAACCTGGTTAGTTTTTGTAAAAAAAAAAAATTTCAATGAAAAAACTTTCTTTCCCCCCCCACCCATTGCCTTAGGGGGGGGAGAGCAGTTTTTTTTTTTGTTTTCACGGGAAACACTCTAGTTTTTATTAGTATTATAGATAATTAAGTATTTCTTTTTTTTAATTGTAGGGTAAGCAAATACCTACACACTGTAGCATGGGTTTTTTAATAAATTCAGTTATTTATTACCATAAAAAAATTTTTTCCTCAAAAAGTCGGGTTTTAAAAAAAAAGATTGTTCTTGCGCACAGTGGCTAGTAACTCTCTTTTTGTCTCTGATATTTATTATTCTACCACTGAACCTTCCAGGAGAGACTCCAGCAGCACTCATGCTCAATGAAAATACAGAGTTTCCAAAATTAAACTGTGAAAACAGCCTCAGCTACTGCGCCCTCAAGAGTCTTTTTCGAAACGTTTTCTTGTTTTAGACACTTTTTTCCATATGGTACCATGCAAACTCTCATTTGCATTTTGGGTCCTTCCTTTTACACATCTTTCCAACAAATCCTTTGCCACTAACCTTTGGTAAACAGGAAAGATGTGTCTGAGAACCTGTGGCGTGATGGCAGTACCCAAGTTGTCCTTATGCGGACCAGGTGTAACGTTTGTAGCTTGCGCCCTTTTGTAAAAAACACCAGCTCTTTTCTCCATCAGGACATTTTGAGTGGCGAGGCGCTTCATCTGTGGATGTAAAATGATGGTAAAAGTGGCAAGTATGTCACTTTTCATTTTAGAAATGTCATCTTATTCCTAAGGATGCTATTCTTGTAATATTTTGTCAGTTTTATAATTGTTGTTTCCTTGAGCATTCCGTAGCCTTTGCCACCAAGGGTTATACCTTTAGCACGACATGTCTTAATAATATTGCGAAGCCCAGTCCCAAGGCGTTTGGCAACGTGGTTAACACAATTCTTCTTTTGTTAGGACTAACTCATTTCCATAAATATGAAGGCTCTGGAGGTGACCAAATACAGAAGAATCACCGTCCGACAAAATAGTGACATAACGAAAGTTATAGGTCAAAGATCTCTGCCAAAGGATTTCCGCAGCTTTTGTTTCCATTGCTGGGGATGACCCATCATAGTTTTTGTAGCACAAGTCTTTATGTCCACTAAACCAAATATTATATTCTGGAGAATCTTCACCTAACTCTGTCTTAGTAATTTCACACACCTGACAATACTTTGACAGTACGCAATAGTCTACGACTAGGCCAGTTGTAGCTCTATCACACACATCCAATGCCATAATTGGATGTATGGCCTCTCTTGTGCCACGATCCATCGTAGCTTACACCGAGATCAATGACAGAATCGTCAGTTACAGTACAATCCATTTCTTTGTATACTTCACGCACCTCTTTTTCGAGCCATTTCAAGATTACTTTGACTGACATCAATGGCAGTATTTGCTACAACTGAAGCATGCTTGTGAAATGTTTTTGCTACTCAAAATAGGCATGTTCATAATCATACAAAACTGCTCTACAGCAGCATAACCTTTTCCTAATGCTGTAAAACTTTTCACAACTCTACGGTTTACATCAAAGTTGTTAGATTCATCAATTGTATCAGAATAAAAGAAGAAGCTTTTAATTCTTCGCAAGTACTACATGAAATCGTAAGTTTTATTGCAAACCCACGTTGGTCCTGATGTCTTCAAAACTAAATTTTGTTGAAAGCATAGAGGGCAAGCTAGGCTAGTAACAAAGAGCTTCAAACACCTAATGTCACCACTGCGCGTACTCCGGTGTGTTTATGCGTACTGCCGTGAAGGCTTGTGTTATCCTCGCAGCTAACTTCCGAGTTACGCCTAGTAAAAGCTGTGTTTATATCATTTACTCTAATAGTAGGTAGGCCTAATGATTTTGTATACCTAATTTAAATCACTCTTATTCTCAGATGTTTTAGAAGTACTGGGAACAGGGTTAGAATCATCACAGGATGTGGTAGGCCTATAAGTTTTTTCCACTTGCCCCCATCTTTTACTGGCTGCTAAAGCAGCTTTTAGTTTTTTGTTACTCTTAGTTCTAGCACTTTTCTGAATAGTAGAATGTTTTAATCGGTGCCATTTTCACTAACAATACAAAAATTCATAAGCTCACCACCAAAATTCTTCAAAACAAATCTGTCTACCTTCAAAACAAATCAAAGAAGACAGCACCGTCCTTCAAACACTTCCACTAACATATAAAACTAATATCAAATTCACTATTTATAGTTTGTGCTTTTCTACTGAAAATAAAAGCAAACTTCAAAAATTAACACACTGTGTTTACTGACCACAACAAAACAAGGCTAGAGAAGTAAACAAAACACAAACAGCTGGCTTTCTGCTTGCCAGTACAAAAAAATCAGATTGTTTCTGGCTGGTATTGCCAACCTAACAAATCAAAAACTCTGAGAAACAACCACTGTTATATTGTATAATTATATAATAATTATATAATAATTGTATAATAATAATAATTTTGTTGGATAGTTGTATTTGGGTGTAGCATAATGAAGGTTTCTGCATGTAGGCGAAAAAATGGGAGTCAGGCAGTGGTATGCATGTACAAAACCACACAAAAAAACCATGATTTAGTCAATAAAAACTTATTTAAATGTCAAAACATGTCTTCCAGAATGTTTAAGAAATAAAAACAGAAAAAAAAAATTTTTGAAAAAAAAATCATTTTTATGGGTAAATGGCCCCCTTAAGACTAGAAAACGGCCACTGTTTACATTGTTTACTAAATTATCGCTTTTGAGATGTAGGCTGCAGTGTGAGAAACGCCACTACAAACCTTTCAGTGAAATATATATCTGAAAAGTGTGATTTAGTATTATGTTTATAAATATACATTTTCTGTAGCCATAAGTATTATCTGTCTTTAAGTATCTTTGTTTTTGTCAATCTCTATAAGGGGTAACACTTCACTTCAAACCTTCCAGTGAAATATATATCTGAAAAGTGTGATTTAGTATTATGTTTATAAATATACGTTTTCTTTAGCCATAAGTATTATCTGTCTTTAAGTTTCTTTGCTTTTGTCAATCTCTATAAGGTGTAACACTTCACTTCAAGCCTTTCAGTGAAATATATATACGAACAGCGTAATGTAATATTATTTTTCCAAATAACGTGTTTTAGTTTTAAATATTTTATATATTTAGGTATGTAGGTTTTTTGTCAATCTCTATAAGGTGTGAATCCCCACTTTAAGCCTTTCTGTGAAATATATACCTGAACAGTGTGTTTTAAAAGTATGTTTCTAAATAAACATGTATGTAGCAATAAATGTGATATAGCTTTAATTATGCGTGTTTTTGCCAATCTCTTGAGTGTCAGGAACATTGGAAAAACGGTTGAAAGTGTAAGTAGAAGGTTAAATATTTGACTGTGGTACACAGTGAACTTGAATTTATTAAATTTTTAAAATCAATATTTAAATTTTACAATTAAGAAAGTAATTAATGTTTGTAATTAAAACTATGTTTGCAGTTTATAGAAAAAAATACTGAAAATATTTTAAAGTATTCTTAACTACTTTTAATGAACTGTTTGTTTTTTACACTTGCAACTTCGATCATAGGGATATATAGGAATTGCGTCAGATAAAACTATATATATAAATGTTGTAATTAGTTATTCCGGATTAACAAAGATAATAAACTTATTACGTTATTTCCCGACTTGGTTAAGTGTATAGTTTTCTCTCACAGCGATTTTATAAAATTGTGTAAATAAGTATGAAGCTCTAAGAACGGATAGTCATGTCTGGGATTCGGGAAATTAGTTTTTCTACCGGAAATTAAAAATCCTTCAAACGTGACTTTTATAGTTTGCTCACTAGCAATATATTTATTAAGTAATAAATGATATAATACACATCTATGGTATATGTAATGATATAATAGCACAAATAATATTACAATCTGTAAATCATCCACTTCAAAAAAAGTTAACTCAACATCAAGGTGATGTTATTTTAAGCTGTAGATCATAAGTACACATTTATGTCAATAGCGTTACAAAGGTTTAATAAATATAAAGCGTTTGGCCGTCAAAATTTAGAAAAAAATATTATTTGTTGGTTTGACTAAATTAGTTTCTTGTTCTATTTCTACACATTATTGTAATATCACTAAAAGCTCTAGTAGCTGTTAACTTTAACATGAGCAATAAAATTTGAGCAAAAACATTTACAATATCATTAACACCACCGACCTCTACGTTTCCTTACTCAGCCGCTAAGGAATCAGCAGCCTCAAGGACTGAAATCAAATTAATTCTTACCACGAGTCGGCAATGTGGTAATAGACTCTGCTGGCACCACAGTTTCCTTTCAGATCTAACGAGTTTTCGCACAGAAGATCGTAGTGTTTTGTTTTATTTTGTGAAATTCGTGGATACAAACTGAAGAATAAAAATATTTATGTCAAGACCCTTCATATTCGAAACACCTTTTATATAAAAAAGTGTAATAAAATAACATATTTCTACATACGCGCATTTTACTAGCTAGTTTATTACGTAAAATTATTTATATTTAACCGTTGTACTATTACCATCCTTAGAATCGCTCAGTAATATATGCATGATTGTTGCCAAGTGATATCGATCCGAAGTAAACATACGATCTACTAGAAAGTCAGAAGAACTCCACATGTGTGAAGATATTGCAAATATTTATGAATGAATTGCACAATATGGTCCTAAGGAATTTAATAAGTAGGTCTAACTATTGGAAAAAAATTGGATAAATAAAGTCGTAAGGATAGTTAGAACAATTCAATACAATTCTTAACTTGTTCAAGTTTTATTTTCATTGAAAGAATAGTTTTTATTTTTATTTTAAAATATGCTAAAAATAGACAGTAACGAGTTAAGTAATTTTGGACTGTAAAATTGTTTAACTCAACATTCTTTTGGCTTCTCCCAGTTTGCTGTCATGACTCGATATCATGACAGTTATTATTTAATTTCAAAATTATAGATTACAAATAAGAATGTTATAAAACATCTCCGTTAAACGTGAATTTTTATTAAATATTGTACTTTTGTTTGAACTATCACTCCTTGCAGTAGGTACTGAATTAACTGAGTGTGAATTGACGAAATTTTTAAGAGTGTATAAAGAACTATAATCAATTTGCTTAGACAATATTCCGGAAAGTTAAACTCTAAGAAGGATACAATTCAAACCAAATTATTTCTATTTGATGATAGTTATAAGGAAGTATTTATAATGAAAACAGTTAAAACCAACAGTTAAAAGTAAACTTAATGTCATTTCAAAATCCAAAATTGGTTAGTAAAGCTGGAAAGCAAGTATAAAGTGTGTAGTTTATATGCTTCCTATTATACTTCTTCTGTAATTTATGACGACGATTTTTCTAATACCTCACTTTGAAATTATCTTTGTTATATATTAAAATTATGTATTTCATGGTTTTAAGTCAATAATAGATTATGAGATATCTAAATACTAGAATAGATACTTTACGATAGTTGTTCCAACTACATGACCTATGGGATCTGTGTAAGATAATCGATTTCATCTCTCAAAGAAATGTTCTGAGTTTGAAGATTGACGAACAACGCTGTCGTATGATTCGGTTTTCTTGCTATAACCACAGTAATACCCACTAATTTGCAAGATTTACGTCTCTGCACAGTTAAATTTACTAAGCGGTTAACGAAGGACAGCGAAACTGCAACAACCATGTATCCCTGAATTACCTAGTATTATGTGAATCTCATAACCATTTATTTACAGGAGAATAAAAAGATTTTGCACTTTAAACGTCAGGGTAATATGAGTATCCCATATTTGATTTTGAAACCTAAATTAGACAAATCTAAAAACATGAATGCTTTATGAAAAATTTTAAAAGAAAAAGTAATTTCGAGTAAATTAACATGTTTTAAGCCAAGCGTACACGGAATATAACATGTAAAATTAAAGATAAATCCAGCGAAAACAAAGCTCGCAACATTTTTATAGCCAGTGACTCGCTTACACAGAGCTTGACGCGTGGTACACTCATCCAGAGTACATGTTCTGTGTCGTCCGTCAAATTCCAACTTATATTTCGTTAAAATAGCTTTGGATCTCAAAGCTTCAAACTTAGGATATAAAATTATCTTAATGATATTCATTAATTATGACAATAATAGAATATAACTACATACAAAATATTCATTTTTTTACAAAAAAATATTAGACTACCATGCATATTAATCAACATATGTGTTATGTCCTTGTTTAATATTATCTGATTCCATTTCGTAATATGCAGTTAGATCCTCAATTGTATGTTTAATTCCAAAATGTTTGTGAAAAAAATGGTAATCCTCATTGAAGTTTATGTTGTGTGTTCCCAGAGATTTATCTGTTGGCAAAGAAAAAAAATTATTGACGTAGCTGTTTTAAAAGTATGTATATAAAAGGAAAATGGAATAATTAAATCTAATGGGAAAACATAGGGTCATTTACCACACGTTGTTTCTTGCGTGCACACTTTTTGTTACTTCTATTCTTCCGATCATTTTTAATACTTAGTATTTGTTTTAATAAGTGTATAGGTTAATGGTACAATGCATTGAGTTGACATTCAACATGTTTGTTATTAATTTTCTAGACTCATGCGCGTTATAGCACGTTGTTGTGATTTGTTTATTTTAACCTAGATTGTAGCTGTGTTATGTTAGTTTTCCACTTGAACAGTAGATTAGATCTCTTATCGTATTGTTACTGTTTCTCGTATCACTGAACAATGCAGATGTCCGAAATAAATCTATGAACTTCACATATCCCATCCACTGTCATAAAGTAATACTAAGCTCATAATTATTACGCTACGATAAAATAATCAGATGACTTACTGTAGAAAATGTATTTTGCTTCTAATACTCTGTTTTTGTTATTAAAAATGTGTTATTGATGTATAACTTTGAAACTTGTACTACAACGTATTTAAAAATTGTACTACCTACAAACTCATTCTACAAATCCATTGAAGGCAAATATGGGAGCATAAGGTGACAAAAAGAATTTTAGAGTAATCTAATGGATCAAACACTAAAATTTATAAATTTAATTGTTATGAATTTACATAAGTGCTCTCAGGTACAGACAACTGATGTAAACATTAATATTAATCTAATTTATATTGTAAAAAAATACTAAAATTGCTTGATTTTCACATGCTACTTAAATAAATAAAGTTTGGCGCAACAGCTGAATAAGGATCGGTTATGGGAGGGAACTTATTGATTCTATTGTCAGACATCTGGAACTGAGGATGTGAACCAACCGCTTCTGAATACAAAGATACAGATTCATCACTACTGTATCATCTGCTAGTTATGTTAAGTTAAAAAGACAAATTTGTTTAATTGCAAGTGTAAATGTTGCGTAGCACAATTACGGCAATGCATATGCCTATAAAACCGTAGTAATATCGATGTTTTTCATGTCTTACAGGTAAAAGAGCGAATTTAAGCTTTTAAAATTAATGCACCTATTCTTCGGAAGGAGCGATTAGCTATTATATAAAAAAATAAACAAGAATTGCTTTGTTTCTTACAAAATCTCCACCTTAAATGAAATTTGTTCTTAAATTAGTAATTCAAATAAGTAAAACTTTAGTATTAAATTAGTAGCCTAAATTACAATTAATCATGATTACCAAATTTCATTTTATATGTCTATTTATTACCTGCTATATATCTACAAACCAACAATCTAATTGTTTAAAAACACTACATACTTGAAAGTCTTAGAGTTTTATACTTTTAAAACATAAATTTCAAACAAAGTATAGAAGAATGAAATAAGGAGAACACATTTCACAAAGAAACTGTAATGGAAAATGTCGCTGCTGGTTAACCGAATTAATGAACCTTTCTACTATGTGATTTATGATGTTACCTCACCCCATGTGCTACATACTATATACATTTTCGTAGTCATTTATTTAACAGTAAATTTCATTCATAATACTCAATTGACTGATAGGAGCAAGTGAGTTCTGCAATGTGCACATATTAATATTTAGTTGATACAGAGGAATATTTATTTTGACTCAAGCAAAGATTAAAAAAATCCATAGTATAAAAGTCTATATTAAATTAATGAAGATAAAGAGTTGGTTATTTAATCACATTCAAATGACTTCCTCATTTTGCAGACAGAAAAACAAAACAAAACTTTCACCGTATTTGTATTGCTTAATGAAGTTATTTCGTAATAGCTCTGTATTAAGTATTCTCAGAACTGTCTGTAAACGGCTTAATTTATGTACAAAAAATTTTAAGAAAACTAAAACAATAAAAGTTAGTTATGTAAATAAATGAATATTTGCCTTAACCATCTTTAATTAATTGGAGAAATCTCAATTATTATTAGCTACTTCATCTTATTTAACATTTTACTTGAAATTCATTTTCTCTGCCTCAAGTTTTTAGTTTAACAGGCTGCAAGTCTTCAGTGACCAATTTATACATTATTTGGTGAATATGTCAAAATTTAGAGATAAAAATGCCTTCAATTGGTTTATTAATAATTTTTGAAAATAATCAGCTGTTTTTAAGACCAGTTATAACCTGAATTTTATACTTGTTTTGGTAGTTATGGATGAGAAAAACATAAGGTGCTATGTCCAGCAAATGGATGCAATGGACCCAGTCCATTTTTGTTATGCAGGGCAATATCTTGTATGGACTGCATATCTAATAACAAAAAAAATTACGGTCGATTAAAATTTTCCAATAAAGCTGAAACATATAATTTTATGAAACGTAACATTTCTTATCACAGTAATTTACTGTTTGTTCCAAATTGTAAACTAATAAATGGGTTTTAGGTAAGTTTAAGGTATTACGAAACACCAGATATTAGGCAACGCAAACTTAATAGCATTCAGTAATTAAAGCTGAGAGGGATTGACGCAGGATTTGATATTGCCGATTATTCTGTATTAAGTTGGAACTGACGGTTTCACGGCAGAACAAACTGAGCCGATTAATCGACGAGGAACTACCAGAGCAGATCACAGTCCTCGTTTTATCTTCTCTGTACTGTTTGTAGTACAGCACTTCGGGTTTTTACGAATTTTTTTTATGAAGACTCTCATTGAAGAAATATGTTGGATTGTAAAACTATTCAATATTTTATTCACCTTCACATTGTTTCCATTAAACAGTTTATTGCCTGGCTCGATTGTAACTCTGATATCTACAGACAACGCACTGTCTTGATTGTGTGCCCCATTGTGTTCCCTTATCGTGTACCACTGATAGCAAAATGTCGACAACACAATACAACAAAGTAGTCATGTTGAGAGGAAAAGCTCCATTCAGTAATATTGCCTTTATAGAATATCCAGATAACAAAGTGATCGTTATTTTGGGATTCCGTATTCTGTAAAGTTAAAAGTGTAATCAGAGAAATATATCTTTCTCCAGTTGCTTCGAAATTGAAGATGACAAATTTCTTTATTTGTGTTACTCGTAGCGAAGGGATATAATGCTTATTTAACAAACATCTGTTAGTTTGTCAAGATTTATAAGTGCTTATAAAGTTTAATTTTACTTAGTAACAGATACACTGATTTCAGAGTAAATTATGTCATGTTTAAATATTAAACATTTTACATATAAATAAAACTATAGCAACAATCTTAATATAAAATGTACTTACCTAAAATATACGAGAGAAGAAATAAATAGCACTAAATATAGGTATATCAACACACAGGTAATTTAATAATTCTGTATTAAAAACTATAGAGATAAAAGATAAAACTTCTTAATATTTTTCTTAAAAACCTGAAAGGATATGTCCTCTTTGAGACATGCAGAGAGTAAATTATACAGGTCAAAGAACGAAATATTTCTTCTTCCGCCTTCTCCTGCCACTCTGGAAAAAGTGAAGTTCTTGATCACAGTTTTGAACATGAACCTTATAGCACTATTCTGGAATTTGTTTATTCGTTCAGTTTCACCTCTTGAGAATATGTTGTCATATGAAGGATAGCAGTAAAAACACTGATAGGCCAGTGACTGTATGAGCTGCAGTTTTGCTGTCTCTGGCAGTAGATCCTTAAGCATGTACAGGCCCTTGAGACTCCCTAAGGAACGCTAAATAGCGTATGACATGGTCAGTGAAAGTGAGATTGCTGTCCAAGTCATTCTTTCTACTAACCTGAGCAAGCACGTTACATACTACAAATACCGACTCTTTCATGTTGTAGGAAAATGATCTCGGACCGCCAGGGTTATTAATGGTCGCATTTTAAAACTAGTGTACATAAAAAAATAATGATTATGTTGTATTTTGAATCAAAGAAATCTAAATTTGATTTACTATTCCAAACTGAGAAGCATCTGTAAAGTCGTTTTTAGTCAATTTCGCTACTGATCCTAATCCTTGACGTAAGGCTTTGTATTTTACTTTATGAAGAATACTCATTTTAAATATGAAAGCTGGTATTTTCGTCTGTAAAATACAATACAATTAAATATTAAAACTTTAAAAAAAGAGCCATGAGTTAAATTCAAAAGTATAAAATTGATTTTGTTATACCAGACTATTTATTTATTCATACTGTACTTTATATTAGCAAGCTAATGTAAGTATTAAAAAAGAATGTCTTGTAAATGATCAAACACATTAGAAAATATTTAACAAACTAAAAGTTTTAATGTGCTTGGAATTAATAAAGAATTTGTTCGTTATTATTGAGAGTTAATAAACTATATG
Organism: Homalodisca vitripennis; assembly: GCF_021130785.1. NCBI lineage: Eukaryota > Metazoa > Arthropoda > Insecta > Hemiptera > Cicadellidae > Homalodisca > Homalodisca vitripennis. Next base: position 41,114,663 of record NC_060214.1, read on the forward strand.
ACTGATGCGTAAAAAATGAAACGAAAAAATTGCATTTCGTTTACTCTACAGTAGTATTTTGAATAATTCATAGAAAATACGTACTTATATTTTCATGAATGTGTCTCTGAATAAAATGCAACTGTACTAAACTAACAGGCAAACAGACAAGAGGACTTTCACCAGACCCCTAAGAGATAAAAAAATATACAACATTGAAGTCTATAACCTAAATCGTTCTCATGATATACCGCACACATTAGACTTTAATTTATCGAGGCCAAATCGTATTGAAGCAAAATGCGTTGTTACCAATCTTGATGTTTCCCATATAACAATAAAGCTTCATACAAAATGTCAAGTCTACTCTTGTCACACACACACACACACACACACACACACACACACACACACACACACACACACACACACACACACACACACACACACACACACACACACACACACACACACACACACACACACACACACACACACACACACACACACACACACACACACACACACACACACACACACACACACACACACACACACACACACACACACACACACACTAAGTCATTTTACACTCGATATATCATGTGGAGAGACTGGCAGCTATAACAGCGTCTTTATTTATTGTAAGCACGTATATAAATGTTGGAAAATAAATATTTAGTATTGTATTATTATTTTAGCCCTCTCTAACCTTTAGCTAACAGTACTCATAAAAGTTTCACTTAAAATATCCTCATGTTTTAATTTATTATTCACGAATGTCCTGAACTGAATATGAGAAATGATAAAGAAGGTCTAGGTGTGCCAAGTAAAATACACACAAGATATTTTTCAAACAAAAGATCTGCGTTCACTTTGTTAAGCACATAATATATTACATGTCCAGATTTTCCAGGAATATTCTTTAACTAACTCAACTTAGTAAAGTCTGCCTCTCTGTTAGCAGTGCAGAGACCAGTATATTCAGTGAAAAATTAATCCAAATTCACTGCAATATTTTATCTTTTATTACAAGCATAAATCTACAAATCACGCCCATGTAAAGATGGGCAGTAAATAAACAATCTGTAGCGTTTTTTAAAGCTACATTGATTTATATTTTTAATTAAAACTTAAATTAAATAAAAATTTTGGGATCGAAATATTGGGGACTTAATTTTAGATTAGATTGTGAAATGTCAGGGTAAAATCGAACATGTAATCCTTTGGCAAGTTAGTACTGGTAGTTTTAAATTGTTAGGAAGGCAGGTTGACTGCCTTGAATTGATTAGAACTTGTCTTATTGTGAGTATTGTTCTCTGGTTTGATACAGCTGGACCAATGAGAGAGCTCCACGGATGTCTTGGAAAAGGGAAGTATTTAAGCGCCCGCTCATAATTTTTTTGCCCTTCTTTTGGTTATTTTCGTGAGTAAAGTTAATTGCAGTGCGCCGTATTTCTTAAAATTTGTTTTCCGTGAGTGATGATTTTTGAGGTAAGCACCAAATTTATTGTACGTTTTATTGAAAAAGTCTTCTTGATCTGATATTAAATTAATTTTGTTGTCTTTTTTATAGGAATAAAATTAAAATTCATAGAAACTACAGAGCAATCTGAATAACTTATTCTCGAAGAACAATAGAGCATAGTAGAATCATACAAGTTACATTTGGTTCATGCTTGCAAGAGAAGTGAATTAAAATTGAACTTTGTTAATAACTTTAATTGAGATTTGAAAAAGTTAGTAATTTATTAATATTTAACTGGAACTGTTTATTGTGAATTATTAATTGAAAATTAATTGAACTTTATAATTGTTAGAGAGAGAGTTGTAATCTGAATTGCAGAGACTTGAAAGTTAAGGTTCAAATAGTGTAAAGAGAAGTTGAAATTTTATTTTGTATTTTGAGTGAACTTAGAAGGTGAACATTTTTATTTTAATTATTTCCAAGTGGTATTTCATTTTATTTTAAAACTTTATTATTTTATTTTAGAAGAGAGCTCTGATTTTTAGTTTGATAATTTGATTAATATTTTTATTTCTTGCCAAAAAGAATTTTTAAATTTACTAAAAGGTTTGTCAATTCTTTGTGGAAAATAGAGTGATAAAAATTCTGAAACGTTTGAACTTATTAATTTGCCAGTTAAAAAATATAATCCATTGTTTTCATTTAGAACTGTGATTTTATTTTAGACAAACCAGATAATATTTAATAGTTAACAATTTTTAGTAATACATTGTACTTAATATTCACTAGGATCTTTACTAATCAAAAGATATTTTATATCGTCTTGGATGTATTATTGATGATTTATATATTAATACTCTGGAATATTAAGATCAACAATCCAAGTCGTTATATTGACTGCTGCGCCTCTTGCTTGTAAGGTATCCAGTGAATTTTTAATAAACTTATACAAACTGTTATAAAATTTGTTAGAAAACTTTGGCAAGAACTTGTGTTGTCTAGTTAAGTTGTGATAGTTAAGTTAAATTTATTTAACCAAAAATGGCTATCAAAAGTGGACTTTTTAAGTAAGGACGAATTAATTTATGAACTGTGGTTTCCGTGGTGTGGAACAATTACTGATAGCACTGTAGATAAACTTAGAAAAGTTATTGAGACAGGTAGTAGGTCTCAACATTATTGGCAATAAGCTAAATTTGTCCTAGTAAAGTAAGTGGCAATGAGGAATATAAACAGTGTGCTGCTATGTATGAAGTGTTAGTTCTTCGAGTGGAAATGGCAATAAAGGGTTTCTAATAATTTGGAAATTTTGCGGTGCCAGGTAAAAATTGCTCATTGGATAAGGCGAATGAACAACCTGAAAGGTCTATTCAAAATTAACGGATAACTTGATCAAAGAGATTGATAGAATGTCTGAGGGGTTTATTAGCTTCAGGCGAAGAGGCATTGAAATCAGTAGAATTGGATGAACAATTATGTAGCGAAATAGAACGCCGGCTATCAGAATCCTAACCTGGAGACGGAAAAATGAAAGTGTAGCCACTTGAAAATATTACAAAAGGACCAATACCCGTTAATATTGTAATGATGTTTTCGTACCTGAGAATCGTTCAATATGTATATAATAAGTTACCTAACCCACTTGAAAGGTATCTTTAGAATGTTCAAGGTTAACGGACGGGTTAAAAGTAAATGAAATATTGGAGTTTTTAAAAGTTGTTAAAAAATTAAAAAAACGAAACAAAATGTTCTGATCAAGAAATCTGGAAATTTGCGTGTCTTATTGCCAAGAGGTAAGAAAATAGGACCATTACGCTAGAGACTGTAGAACTTGGCATGGTAATGAGGTTAGTAATCAACCTAAAAATTGCCTGTTGAAAGGCCACCCCGTTTCTCCAATATTCCAAAAAAACTTGTAAAAGGGGAGGGCTTAGAAAAAGGTAGCCTTAGATTCTAACCCTTCCGTAAACTGGACACTCAAAAAGATTTTAAATATAGTCCCCAACAAAAATCCCTGACATATTAATCACATGTGGCAGAAAACGCCATGAGGAAAGCCAAAGTACCTTGCCAAGTGTACTAGTAAATATAGAAAACAAAGTTAATGTGAAATTTTTGTTAGACACTGGAAGTACACTAAGTTTAATCAGTGCGAAACTTTATAATCATTTTAAGGGAAGCGAATTTAGTTAACAAATTGTTAGGAATCTAAGGTACAATGTGTTAGTGCTGGAAACCAAAAATTAAATGTTACTAGGAGAATTTAAAACTTAAAATTAAAATTGACAACTTATCCTGGAAAGGTTAATCTAGTAGTAATTAATAACTTATCACAATGTGGAATTTTAGGGGCTAATTTCATTAAATCAACCTGGGTTGTTAATTGATTTAAAAAACAATGTGTGTAGATTCGATTTTAACTTGAACAAGTCAGTGCATTTAATTCAAAACACTAGTTCTAATGTGTTAAATATAAATCATAATTATAAGATAGGGAGTTCCCGAAGCTACACAGCAAGGTTTAGAAATCATTGAAGAGTTTCCTGAAGTTTTTTCTGAAACGTCTGGGGAAAACTCTTGATTTCGAGTACAAGATCCAATTAAAGGATGATGGTATAGTCAAACTGCGGCCTTATCCACTTAACCCTCTGAAGATGGTGAGAATGAAGGAAAATTCATCGGTGAGCTACAAGAACATGATGTTATCGAGCCAAGCCTAAGTGAGTACTCCAGTCCGGCCTTTTTTGTGGGAAAGGAACCGGGAAAAGAAAGGTTGGTGATAAATTATAAGGAATTAAATAATAAGATTGAGGCTGTAAATTTTTCCAATTGGGGATCTCCATTCTTTATACCCGCATTTAAGTGGTCACCGCTATTTCAGCATCATAGACTTATCAAAAAGCTTATCATCAAATTAGATTAGCTGATGAAAGCCAAAATTTGACAACTTCTCTGTGCCATTCGGTAGTTATAAATTTAAAAGACTGCCATTTGGACTTCTTGTGGGCAGTGGCGTTTTTTAACTGCTTATTTAAATTCAGTGCTTGGACACTTTAAAAATTTAAATGTGTTTTAACATACTTAGATGATATTATAGTATACTCTAAGGGTTTAAATGAACATTATGCCCACTTAAGGAAGTTTTACGCTGTTTGAGGAACCATAACCTGACAGCAAATGTTAATAAAGTTTAAATTTTGTTACAAGGAAATAAATTTTCTGGGACACATTGTGAGTGAAAATAAATTGAAAATTCACCCAGAAAGAACTGTAAATATTCAACAGTGTAGGAGACCTAAAAACAAAAAGGACATTTGCGTGGTTTATAGGAATGTACGTCCTATTTTTCTAAATTTATTGAAAACTATTGCGGACATAGCGGCTCCTCTGAACGCTATGAGGAAGAAATGTGCAGTCTTCCGGTGGACCGAAGAGTGTGAAAAATCGTTTGTACAGTTAAAGAATAAGATATCTAATCCCCCTGTGTTAGCTATTCCTGACTTTAATAAAGAGTTCACCTTGCAGTGTGATGCGAGTGACAGGGCAATAGGAGCTTGCTTATTGCAAGAAGATAACAATAAGAACTTAAAAACCTGTGGCTTATTACTCGAGAAAATTTACTGAAAATGAAGAGAAACTAAGTACTTACCACAAGGAGGCTCTGGCAGTGGGTGTGCTCAATAAACAAATTTCAGGGAATTTCTCGAAGTAAGGAAGTTTAACTTGTACACTGATAACTCCGCACTTTCTTGGGTATTGAGCAACCACACTAAAACTAGGGAAACTTGGTAGATGGGTGGGAAACAATTTTATCAATTCCTTTCACTGTAAAGCACATTAAGGGGAGTGATAATGTGACTGCAGACTGTTTGTCACGGCTGTTTGATGACAATGATGAGGTTAATGGAGAGGTGTTGAAAGAACTGTCAAATAATTCTGCTGTAAATGTGTGTACAAAATAGTGTAAGTAAATGTAACTTGTAATGTAAATAACTTCTATCCTTTCTTACCCAAAGATTTAAATATTGGAACAGAATAAGGACAAATTTGTGCAAGAAACAGTTAAAAAACATTAGTAGTGATGATGAGCGCAAAGGGTTTTGGGTAGAAAAAAAGAATTTTATTTTATACAAATTCGAGATCTAAATCCCCTAAAATAGTTCTCCCCGAATCTATGTTTAAGGCGGTCCTTTGATTATATCATGATAGCCCAAGTAGGGGGGCATTTTGGAGTTAATAAAACATTAAGGAAAATTACAGCGGTGTTTTACCATCCTAATCTGAATGAGTTTGTGAAGTCCAATGTAAAAAGGTGTTCTATTTGTCTTAGTAGTAAACCTACTAACTGGAGAGACCGTGGTGAACTGCATGTAAACATTTCGACACGTCCACTACAGAAAATCTTACATGGATGTATTTGGACCTCTACCTAGATCTTCAAGACAGAATGAATACATCTTAATCATGGTGGACGAACTTTACAAAGTACAATTGGATCGTACCTCTCAAGAAAAGTAAATTCAGGTATGGTGTTGCAAGCTTTAGAGAGTAATATTTTAAAAACTTTGGTTTGCCGGAAATTATTGTGAGCGACAACGCTACTTACTTCACCAGCGAGGAGTTAAGAGCAAATCTTTTCAAATGGGGTGTGAAATTAATCACTACAATCCCGTACAACCCCCAGGGTAACAAATCTGAAAGATATTTAAGAAACTTAAATTCAATTTTGACTTGCTTGTATAGCGATTGCAAAAGGAAACTGGGACTCTGATTTAAGTAAAATTCACAACAAGCAGTTAACTCGTGTGTGAATGACAGTACTGGGTATAGCGCATATTCTTTAATGTTTATTTTAAACCTAACAATGAGTTGGATTTAAAGTGGAACTTGAAATCAATTTTTGAAAATTTAGTGCCAAAGGAAAAATGTCAAAAAATATGCGGAGGCGTTGGAAAATTTAAATAAACAGTTTATTAAAAATTCGAAGTTAAGGCCCTATAATAGGAAACCACCGAAAGTTTAAAATTAATGATGAAGTGTTTTGTAAAATACCTGGACACAGAAATAAATTGGATAGGAAATTTGACGGACCATACAAGATTGTGATTATTATCTCAGAGAACAGTTATATAATTACAGCACACCAAGGACTTAAAAAATTTTGAAAAGAGTGCATTTACAAGATTTGAGACCCGCGCTTAAGTGAAATTTTTATTGGAACACTTGGACAGTTAAGAACAATTGGACAATTTTTTCTTTCAGCATAAAATACAAAAAAAAAAATCCCCATATTAAAATGTCATAATTGAGTAACCATAGGCCAAGTCAAGGTTTGTGTTTTCTTTCAGGTATTAAAAGAAAAAAAGGGGATTTTTTATGACATATAAATAAATATTTACATGAAGAGGATAATTTACATGGCCTCAGGACTTTAAAATTAAGAAATGTAGTATTTAATAATAGTGTCTACAACCATTATACTGTCTGATATTAGTATAAAGACATTATATTATTGATGTACTAACATTCCTTTTTTTTCTTGTGTGTCCAATTTCATGTTGTTATTTGTTTATAGTGAATGAATGAGAGAAAGAAATTCAGGTCAACCCCCCCCTTGTAATCCAATGTAAATAACGTGTTAGTAATTTAAAAAAAGGGTCTTAAAATATTTTAATAAAGTTTATGAAGGAAAGAATGAGCAATCTTTGAGTTGGAATAAAAATTAAAATTTTTTGAAAACGAAACGAGACAAGCTCTGAAATTCCGACAATAAATGGTGACAAAGGGGACTTATGTCATTGTAGAGAGAATGTTCTGTTTATATGTGAAATGCTGTGGAGATGAGAAACGGAACAGCACTGACACTCCACTAACACTGGTCACACGCTGCGGACCACGCGCGCGGCCCACCGGCGGTTCCAAACAACGGGGATGGTGACCTACACTACACGACGGATCCAAGGGACGATACATACGACCGTGAAGACGAGCACTCACTGACTGAGGGAGCTGCTGTCCATACCTAGACGTCGACAGGAGGAGACCGGAAAGGACAAAATTCCTTGGACTGGAAAAGACTGACCTGTTTTAGATAGTAAAATTAGAATTGTGAGGGAATAGGCTTCGCTATCTCGAGTTATTGACCTACATTCCTTTTTATAACGGTCAATCTCTATTTGTTTAAAAAAAAAAAACTGTTCTGTCTGTTCTAAAAACATTGGTGGGTAACTAAATGATGTACGTTTTAAAAAACTTTTTTTTAATTGCTATTGGTGTTAAAATTTCTTTTATCAACTTCAGGGCCGTATTTAGAAGTAAAGGAGGGGGAGTAATGTAGCGTTTTTAAAGCTACATTGATTTATATTTTTAATTAAAACTTAAATTAAATAAAAATTTTGGGATCGAAATATTGGGACTTAATTTTAGATTAGATTGTGAAATGTCAGGGTAAAAATCGAAACATGTAATCCTTTGGCAAGTTAGTACTGGTAGTTTTAAATTGTTAGGAAGGCAGGTTGACTGCCTTGAAATTGATTAGAACTTGTCTTATTGTGAGTATTGTTCTCCTGGTTTGATACAGCTGGACCAATGAGAGAGCTCCACGGATGTCTTGGAAAGGGAAGTATTTAAGCGCCCGCTCATAATTTTTGCCTGCTTTTGGTTATTTTCGTGAGTAAAGTTAATTGCAGTGCGCCGTATTTCTTAAATTTTTTTTCCGCGAGTGATTTTGAGGTAAGCACCAAATTTATTGTACGTTTTATTGAAAAAAGTCTTCTTGATCTGATATTAAATTAATTTTGTTGTCTTTTTTATAGGAAAAAATTAAATTCATAGAAACTACAGAGCAATCTGAATAACTTATTCTCGAAGAACAATAGAGCATAATAGAATCATACAAGTTACATTTGGTTCATGCTTGCAAGAGAAGTGAATTAAAATTGGAACTTTGTTAATAACTTTAATTGAGATTTGAAAAAGTAGTAATTTATTATTATTTAAACTGGAAACTGTTTTATTGTGAATTATTAATTGAAAATTAATTGAACTTTATAATTGTTAGAGAGAGAGTTGTAATCTGAATTGCAGAGACTTGAAAGTTAAGGTTCAAATAGTGTAAAGAGAAGTTGAAATTTTATTTTGTATTTTGAGTGAACTTAGAAGTGAACATTTTTATTTTAATTATTTCCAAGTGTATTTAATTTTATTTTAAAAACTTTATTATTTTATTTTAGAAGAGAGCTCTGATTTTTAGTTTGATAATTTGATTAATATTTTTTATTTCTTGCCAAAGGAATTTTTAAATTTACTAAAAGGTTTGTCAATTCTTTGTGGAAAATAGAGTGATAAAAAATTCTGAAACGTTTGAACTTATTAATTTGCCAGTTAAAAATAAATCCATTGTTTTCATTTAGAACTGTGATTTTTATTTTAGACAAACCAGATAATATTTATTAGTTAACAATTTTAGTAATACATTTGTACTTAATATTCACTAGGATCTTTACTAATCAAAAAATATTTTATATCGTCTTGGATTGTATTATTGATGATTTATATATTAATACTCTGGAATATTAAGATCAACAATCCAAGTCGTTATACAATCCATTTTCAGTTAAATCTGTGCTAGCTGACTTGTTAATGAAAAAATCGCATCAAAGCTTAATGTAGTTATGAATCAGGCCAATGCACGATTTAATTCAATAAAAATAGAAGAAGAATAAAAATATTGTAAGGTAGGCAATATCTCACTTCACCTTTCACGTAACAGGCTGTAGAAATTGCATGCGAAATTTCCAGTTTACTGCTAATTTTATTCTTGAGACGTCCTGCACATAGACAGACAGACACACTTAAAGGAGTTAAAAGTTCCAAGCTCTTAGGTGGACAAAAGAGAAATTGTTCCACCATACTGATTTATGAGCTTCAAAAGGTTCAGTCACATCCCATGGATGGACATGCACTGTCATATAACTCATTCTTACCTACATAAAAATAAAATTTCATGAACAATTCAAGGCATGCAGATGGTTTTTCTATATCCATAGGATATCTAGACTAAAATGTTATATGATTTTGTGATTTCCTCATTACTCTTGCGATTTAGAAATCTGTTAACGCTCAGCCAAATTGCATGGAGAGACAAGCAATTGTCTCATCATGAATGGCTATTTCCAGTAAAAACTGTGCTGGGAGCTTTGATGAAGTTAGTAGTTATAAATATGGACATATAGTCATTTTAGGGGTTATCCTACAACAATAGCTTAGTTGAGAAATTAATTTGGGGAAATCATACGTTTTTTTCTTTTACCGAAAACATGAATAGTGTTCACAATTAATACCAAACATGATAAACCCTATAAGAATTAGTCTTTAATATATAAATGTGTTTTATAAAAATAACTACAACTATATTTGCGGTGTTTAATTGTAAATAAAAACACGATACTATGACTACTAAACTATCGAAGTAGAGATAATTTAGTATCTATTGATTAAAAAATGGATTTTTTAAATCTTAGTTTCAATTTTTACCGAATAAATAATTCGTGCAAAGTCCTGCAATCGCTTTTACCTGATAGTTACTGTGAAGATATGAAAAATGATTATTAACCAGTAAAAAATTACTCAATGGCTGGTTCGAGAAGTGATAAGTGTATAACGAGTGATGCTGAAACTCCGTTCCGATGAACAAGTAATAAACTTCTTATCCGAGGCTGCAGGCTAAGCTCTCAACAAATTACTTTACTCGATACTACTGCCTAGGGGAGAGTAGTATTATTCGTATTAAACGTTAAGATCCGAAATGTAATAGCTCTTCAGCATGCTTTAACATAATGTATGTTTTCAAGCCTTGCTAAATTGTTAAACTGGCAGTTTAAGTGCTATAAGTTTATGCAAAGTATTTATGTACTCACAGCCCAAAAGTAACATCCATTTTATCATAAATATATTTTTAATAATCAAACGATTATTAAACCTTATTCTGCGATAATGTTTTACCATAGCATTCTTTTTTTTTGAGTTTACTTATTATTTTATGATAAATACTATATTGTTTTCTACCAAGAAACGCAACAATTGAAATATTTGTAAGATACCAATAACAAAACTTTTCAAAATATAAAATGAGATTAATGATACGGAAGAGGCTGATTAATGATTAAACCAAAACAGTGTACAAGTAATGATTCTGTTTATCGTAGTGGGGCACTGGTCCTGAGTAATTTGAACTACGTATAAGCAGCCTCTTTAGATCAGACACTAACCTTATAAAGTGCACATATCTTGATTATTTTTGTAGTAGGATATATGTGAGGTAATGGTTTCTAATAAACACTGATAATTACTTTATTATTTTAATACTTCTAGGCCGTCAGAGAAAACTCCATAATAAGTACACCAAAGTATTTTGATTAGATTAGATTTTCAAACAAAAACAAATCCATTGAACGTTGAGGTATCTTCAGCAAAGTTCTTGATATTTTAATCAAAGTAGTTTTTTTTTCCACTTACTAATACTGCAGAACTGGTAAGCGTTGACATTTCATCAATCTATTACTCCCAACACTGTGAGATGAATTTGAACAGTCAGGCACCGCCGTGGAGTAGCCATTTTTGAACGCAAAAGTTTTGTAAACCAATGTAATTTTGTTATTCAATGGTAGATAATGAGATCCATTGATTAGTATAAACACCGATAGGTCAGTCTTAGGAGCAAGTTGGAGAGAGAAATATATCGTATTGCATTTGTCAGTAATGTTTGATTTGTTTTGCGTATTACTTGTAAATATATTATTATATAGCAAAGTGAAAATTATTATTTCTTCAGATTGAAAATTATAAAATTGCTTCTAACCTTTTGCACGTAATTAATACTTGACATATAAGAAAGTTGGAGCTTCTAGGTTTAATGAATGTAGTGAGATTTTCTAACAAATATTTCTAAAACTGAATGTTTGTATCCATAAAGTGGTTCAAAAAATATCAATAAACTATGAAATTATCATACAATGTCAATACAATTATTCATAAAAATGGTGTGTGAGTGTTGTAACATACAAATTAATAAAATAACTTCATTAAGGTATAATATTTTGAAACTGGAAAGTATTTGATTAAGATATTTCTATTTTATAGTTTGCATTAAGAAAATATACAGCATTTCTGTAGATAGCCTATAATCTTTCCCTTAAAAAAAGTTTCCAAAATAATGAATAAAAAAAAAAAAAACTTAAACAGATATCCGAGAAACATTACAGGATAATTAAAAGCCATAATACAAAAAAATATTATTATGTTATATGATTTTATAAAATACCCATGGAAAGCCAGAGAAGGATCCTTGTTAAAAGATTCAACATAATTACCTGTTCTATCTAACATATTTGGATCATGTTGTTGAATATCTTATGGTTCCGCAAATATATTTGTAGTAAAATAGTTGTTGCAGTAAAGTTGTAATTGAGTTAGATAAACGAACGGTTGCTTCATTTTGCTGGAACTAATATTATCAATTCATTGTTGTAAAATATTTGTATTCATTATCTTCTTGTGCCTGAATACTTGATAATTGTCTAAATGTAGTTAAATATTGCAACTAAATAAAGTCTAACCAATTCAGTTGAAATAATTTGGACCAATTAATTGTTAGAGAGGGAGAATGAACACTGTAAAACCCCTATCTTTGGATGTAAAGTCTGTTTGTAACATGCCCTTTTATGTGAGGTCGCATGTCGCTGGAGGTCAAGTTAACAACGTGACAACTGTACAATTACTGTAGCTCGTTTGAAAACATGTTTGACTCATTTGACCTTTTGACCTTTAAACAAATAGAGCTCTTACTTTGGCTAATAAGAACCCAGGTAACATTTTTCAAGTCTCAGGACCTTTATTTTAACAGCTATCCAACAAACATACGAACGACAACAATATGTCAAATTGGGTCCTTAATAATACGGCAGAAAATGTAAATTACGGCGTATTTTATTGCATAAAATTAAGAAATACCTATGGTACATAATCAGTTTATATGTCAAACTAATCATGTTATTGAGTTATGAAAACAATTCACTATTGGCATTTTTCACGCTAATTTTGTCAGAATTTCTTTTAGGAAAGAACATATCAAAGCAAACACATTATTCACCAGCAAACATCATTTTAGATAAGCCATATAATTTATAAGTAAATTTCCATTGAACCAGACAAGAGAGATGGGAAGGATTTAGTGTGATGACGTCATTATCTCTCCTTCTTTTGGTCAGTCTGACGAATTAGGGGAATTTAATGGCAAAAACAATTGCCGTCTGACTTTCAATTTGTGTATTCATTGCTAACAGACAGTTGAATTTATTCTGGCAATAATAATTACAAAAGTTTACTATAGTCAAAGCCAAATGTCCAAATTCATTTGGGAGTGCCGATGGCCGAGCGGTCTAAGTCGTTGAACTTAGTTAGTTTGAGTTAGAGAGCGCAGGTTCGAATCCTGCCTGTGACCGTTGCACTTTTTATCAATAAACATCAACCTCGTACTGTATCGACTCTCCCCTTTATTCTGTTTGATAAGATCCTCTCACAGGCCAGTGGCCCATGAGGACGGACAGAATAAGGCTTAAAAGGGATCAGCCTCTCCCCTGAAAAAAAAAAAACATAAGTTGCTTAGTTTCTAAATCTACATTTTGATTTTAAACGGATACTGAAATTGAACCATTAAAATACTAATATACATTTACGGTACAAAATTAAAATGAATAAATCAGTAATATCAAATTGTTAGAAGATAAAGCAACTTTCCCTTCAATACGTTACTAAATTAAAGTTATATTTATATTATATTTACATCTTGAAGCTCAGTACGATAGACGGTTGACACTTACATATGGAGGCGAATAGGAATTCAATTTTCCGACAAGCGCGAGGGGAGAATTTAATTACGCCTATAAAGTTGAAAACCTAAATATTATACACGTGTCGGAAAAGGATCAAGTTGAACTACTTAGAGCAAGGCTTATTTTACTCGCCTTATAATAGCATAGCGCGATTCACGCTTCGTATTCGGTAAATTAGCCATTAGTCAAACAAAATTTTAAATGTCCTATTAAATACACGTGAAACAGTAAAGTATTGATGGCCAAGTTCTAATTGAAGGTGATCAGGATGTTTCATCCTTTTGTAAGCAAAAATTCAGCAAAAATAGTGCAGGAAACGACAGCTAATTTGCAATGTACATCACCACAATTCAGGTTTTCTTCTCGGAACGAATAGAAACATTTTCTTTTAAAAAAAAGGATCGTAAGTCGTGGTGATTTTATTGAGAACCAAAATTCAAGGAGTCAAGATGGGATAGAAAATAATTATATTTTACATAAAAATATAAAACGATAATTATTTCTCATATTTAAAAACAACCGTTAAAAACGTAAATAAATGTGGACTCATAATCAGCTAAATGTATAACCTTTAGATTGGTGACTTTCAGTCTTTATGTGGAAGTTGGACAGTGATATTGATTACGTGTTTTATAAATTGTTTTGAATTATGCAACGAAAATTATAATCTGAAATTACATTTTAATTTATATATTTATAATTTTTACCTTCTTATTTTGCTTCGCCAAAACTAGCGTAGGTGGCAATAAATTTCTTTCATAGGAAAAGTTTCCTCTATCGATTATAAGAAAAGGGGATTGTGCATAAATTAACTATCAGCTCATATATTCACAACAAAGATTTGACCGCTTTATTTTGATTTCGCTGGGTTATAATCTGTGTGAACTAAATTAGTTAATCTTACCATACAATCCTGTTACTGCCATATCTAGCAATAGCAGGCACCAAGTTATATAATTCCAGGAGGTATGGAGGGACAAGTTAAACATTTACCCAACCTGCGATGTAGATTCCTAGTTTAGTTTTGAAAGAAAACAAAGTTAAAGCGCAGTGAAAACGTTTGTTTTCAATGAAAGGTCTTAAGTGAGTAAACCGTGAATATTTTTCATATCCCAATTTATATATCACTTGAGAAAATAAAACTATTGATTTATTTAACATGGTTAAGTATCGATACCAAAAGTTAACTTTCATGGATTCAAATATAAATTATCACGTAGACTATTATGAAGTACTGTTACCAACGAATCTATACTTCACTTTACCTACATTTGCTTCTTACATTCCACTATTAGTTGAGCTTTATCGAAGACACTCCGGAACTCAGAATTAGACTAGCAAGTGTGATGTTGACTGCATATCCGTCCAAACGATATTTGAAAAGTAATTGAACAAATATAGGCTAGAAATGAGGGATAAACCTTCAAGGCAACTTTAAGTATATAGAGCTTTGAGTCTGATTAGAGTGCATCTACATTTATGGAAGTTGGCTGAGCGCCAGCGATGTATATCTCTCTAGAGGATATCTCAAGAACAGATAGAGATGTAGTTGAAATTCCATACACTTTGCTACTAATCGTGGGCTTGCACAATTCCTATTCTCTCTGTTTGTCTTTCTATTTTACGCATGACATTTGAAAAACGAATTGAGCACAAAAAATGAGTAGAATGACATGTAATGGTCGATACTAAACAATATATATGGTGATGAAAAAATAATTAATCGATTTTCACACAATATGGAGGTTAATCTCAAAACCTGCACAAAACCTAGACTAGATTACCACGTATTGTTAAATGATCTGCGTATGCAAAAAAGTATCAACACTTACTTTATCTGAAAATCCACTGCCGGAAACAGGTGATGGCAGGTTAATAGAAGTAATTTGTCTTTTTTAATACGTATTTTCAAATCCATATTGAAAGATTTTTGTTATATAAAATTCGTGTATTTGTTAGATTTCGTGTACTAATTTGATGAAGCTCGTGGTGGGGATCTGTAAAGATTTATATTTGTCTAATATCAAAAGTATAAATGAAAGAGAAAATTTTACTGTAGATTTAATTTCAATATTGTTAAAAAAGGGTAAATACTCTGATTAACATCTCTATGAACGGAAATATGTTACTAATTAGTAAAATACGAAGTTAAAAACATTTGTAACTAGAGAAAATGACCACGAAAAGGAAACATATGGTGCATTTATCTGTGGCTAAACTGTAACATTTCCGGCGGGGTTTATTTTATAAACAAATTTCGTAAAATATTCACTTTTATTACTTATTACAAAATCGTGTGATATATTTGTCAGAAAATCGTCGTAGAGAAAAGAAATACGATAGAAGACATAAAAAGAGAACAACCATTCTCTGTGTAATTCCAGCACATTGAACGCTCCACTTTACGGCACACTACTGGAGTGTATGTTTGCCTCCCTTGCTTTATTACAAGATATAGATTTAAACAGGATAATCCAGACAAATTAATAATGCAAACGATTCCGTGTGGTCTATTCAAATTTGTTTGGGCAATTTTATAATATGCACTTGGCGAAAACGTTACTCACCATATGGTTGGATATTACATACCTGTTATTATAAATAGTTAAATAAAAACTAGTTGAAATATAAAATACTAATTGATTATATTTATTTAATAATTTACACACACACACACACACACACACACACACACACACACACACACACACACACACACACACACACACACACACACAATTTGTTGGAAGTTTTAATTGTACTTTCCTAGACGTGGTTAATTAAGTCATGTCAATAAAAGACAAACGTAGTACTGGTGTGGATGGTATTAATATACTTACTGTTAAACAAAATCTTGATGTATTTGCCCCTATTTTGTGTAGTAATGTTCAAAAAATCTTTAGAACAAGGAAGAGAACCTGATGAATTCAAATTGGCCATTGTAGTCCCTATTTTTAAGTCTGGTGATGAATCGGAAGTATCTCCTTACCGCCCAATTTCTGTTATTAGTGTAATATCAAAGATATTTGAGACAATAATTAAAAATAAAATACTTGATTTCTTTACTCAAAGGTCACTCTTTTCTGGTAATCGGTATGGATTTATTCTTGGTAGAGGGATAGACCTAACAGTTTTAGAAACATGTGAGTTCTCTTGTGAATGCATCAGATAAATATAAATATACAATGGCTGTTTATCTAGACTTTCAAAAAGCATTCGATGTATTAGATATTAATTTGTTGTTGAATAAATTCGGGAAACTTGGTTTTAGTGGACTGGCTCTTTCATGGTTAAAATCTTTTTTGTATATGAAGAAAGCAAGTTGTTACAATTAATAATGATATTAGTTATCCATTAGAATTGTACTTTGGCACAGCTCAAGGCGGAGTCCTGGGACCTCTTATGTTCCTTGTGTACATCAATGACTTGTTAGAATTAGATATGTATTCAACTGTGTTTGATTATGCTGATGACACTGCACTAGTGTGCTCTGCCTATAATAAGCAATCACTACAGCTTAAGATTAGAAAAGATCTAGATAAGGTCTCTTAATGCCTGTCAACAAACCGACTTATGATAAATTCTACTAAGTCTAAGTGTATAGTTTTTTTATGAATATCACCTCACTAATGATCATTTACAACGGGAATTTGATTTAATGTGTCATAAGCACCAGTGTATTCATAATTAATCGTGCATGCAGCAATATTGAGGTAGTTGACTATGTTAAATATCTAGGCTTGTGTATAGATAAACGCCTTAAATTGGACCATTACATTAATTTTTTATCATTTAAATTAGGAAAGGTAAATAAATTGTTTCATATCACCTTAAAGGCTTTGTAAGAAGTGACCAATAAATTAATGTTTATCTTTCTTGGCTTTAAAGTCTGATGAGGTTTGGAATTATTCATTACGGTGGAGCCTACGATTCTTGTTTAAAATCAGTTATTATGAATCAAAGGCATGCTGTGAGAACTATATACAATGTAAAACGCATGGAAAGAATGAGCTACCTTTTTAAAGAAAAGAATATATTAACATTTGAGCAACTTCATAAGTATTCAATAATCTTGTATATTACTAAATGTATTTACCAATTTGAGTCACTAGAGCTAGTCAACAAATAGTTTTTAAGAGTCCTTTTCTTAAATAAAGAAATCAAGTAGACACCAGTTATGCTGTTTTAGGTCCCAGAATATATAATAACTTCCTGCTACCACTATGACGATAGAATTATGTTCGAAAAGAAACCCAAGGTGAAGATGAAAGCACTTGAATATTTGAAAAGTATGCCAGTTGAATAAACCTAAAGTATTGTTAGTTGTTATCTGGATCCAAATTATAATATGTGCTTGTCTATTTTTTTTGTTATGCTTGTGTTTGTTATATCTTGTATATTTATTATATTTTGTATGTTTGTTATATTTTTTATATTTTATATTTATATATTTGTTATAGTTGTATGAAACAAGTAATTGTATAAAGCCTATAGACTGCTTAGCCTGTACCGTGTGTGCCTCATAGTATTAAACAATCTTAGTATGTGGTATTATAGTATTGAACTTGATATTTGCATTTAAAACATAAGAAAAACTAAAAAAAACCAACTGTACTCCCGCACGCGCATGCTGCGCATTGGGAGAAAATTGTTTATTTGTATTATATGTAATTTATTGAATAAAAAGTTTTTTGAACTTGAGCACACACACACATAATATATATATCTGCCTGTGTGTGTGTGTGTGTGTGTGTGTGTGTGTGTGTGTGTGTGTGTGTGTGTGTGTGTGTGTGTGTGTGTGTGTGTGTGTGTGTGTGTGTGTGTCAGTAACTATGAAAGCATTGAATTGTGTGAAAGGCATAAGAGATCCCTCAATAGAATTTGATGGCTATAACGGGGAATATAGTTTAGTTTCTGACTAATGACCATTTCAATACTTCATGGCTTTTAATATCGCGCAACCGCTTCATTCATATTAGTTTTGCTTATCGAATCGCCATACGATGTAAAATCCAATATTTTAATCAGCTACTTTAGGAAATACTACTGTAAAATATCATACATAACTTCGTTATACACCTTATACAGATAACTGTATATTATTTAACTCGCCTTCGGCTCGCTGGGGGCTACGCCCCCAGGCCCCCAAAGTAAACGCTTGCAAATTCGGGGATAAGCGGAATTCGGTGACTGGTTAAGTCCGGACATTAAGTAAATGACAAGGGATTTAAAAATTGACCTTTTTCATAGATTTTTTTCCGGATTCGTAAAAACTTTTGACTTTGAGGGCATTTTGCGGTTAAACCGTTAGAGATACGACAAAAAGTGACTGGACCTTTCTTGTTGGAAATTTAATTTTGTCTTTCGATTGTGCCCTCAGATCTGATCTACGACCTATGGTTTAGCCAGAAATGAGCTCGGGAGAAAAGTCTGCACGGGTCAGCTATCTTGAATTGTTTAGTATAAACATAATAAAAACCGACCTCAAGGCAGTATTTTAAGTCGAACAGGGGGTTTAATATCACCAGGAGACTATCTAGTCAAGGCGAGAAATTCCCTGGGTGGGTGATTAATGTTAAGGAGGTTAAGACAAGAGGGGGTTTTTAATTTCGTCAGGATATTGTCTGGTCATATGAACAAATTCCCAGGGGGGGTTAACGTTACCGGGGGATAAGTCTCCAGGGGGTTATCTGGTCATACCAGGATCTTCCCAGGGGGGGGGGTTAAGAGATTTGGTGACTGGTAAAATTCGGACATGAGGTCATGGCAGGAAATTCCCTGGGGGGTTTTAATGTTACCAGGGGGGTTAACACATCACCAGGGGGGTTGAATGTACAGGAGGTTATCAGGTCATACCAGGAAATCCCCGGGGGGGGGGTTAATATTACCGGGGGTTAATGACACACTTGGGCCTTTTTTAGAGGGTATTGTGTCTGTGAACATAATAAATATTCCTCTGTCCCTATCTACTATTGACGCTTAGCTAACGCTCAGCCAACTCCCGAAGTCACTGAACCTTTTCTGTAGATCACGTGATTTCCTAAATCCCGTTTAAAATTTGTTTTGAGTTACGACCAACCGTTTAGCCGCTATCAAGCCCGGAATGTAAATTTTTAGGCGAAAATGTCCAATATTTTCACTTAATCGCGTTTTGCGGTCAAACTAAGGGAAATATAGTAAAAAGTCACTGGACCTTTTTTGTAGGTCATTGTAACGTGTCTATAGTAAGGTTATCTTCTATAAACAAATCACAACTATTTTTGTTTTAGTATAAGAGCGATTAATTGTGTTCTGAACTAATAACCCTTTATTTTAAGAATGCACAAGTTCCAATGAAATTCAATAATTAAACTCAGTATAAAATAATAGTAATTTTAATAAAATTTAAAATCAATAATACAGCAACGCCAAGCTATCTTTTTTACTTAGAATTTATTCTCAATTATTTCATGTTTTTAACCCATCAAAAGTTCACAAGTCCAGTCTTAAAACTAACAATCAATCAATCATTCAATAATTGTGTCCTTCAAGTTCTCAGTGCTAATGTTTCAACACAAACTCAAAATAAAAATCTTCATTAAACTTCAAAATAAAATAATCTTCTTATAATATAAAATACAACAAATAATAAAATACGACTTCTTCTCAAAATAAAAATCAAACAAATTAAGATAATATTAATATTTAATTTATGAACAAAGACAATGTCCAACCAGTTAAAGTCAAAATTGTATCAATTTCAAACTACTTATTTTCTGTAAATTTCCAATTTACAAATTATTGAATTATCTAGAATTATCCGCTTGGCTTTGAATGTTAAATTTAGGAACTTGTTAAAATATATATAGAATCTCAGAAGATTAAATAAATTTTCTTTTGCAGTAGATTATTCCTGATTAAACCAAATTGAACAGGAAAAGATCATCAAGTAATTTTCTATTTCAATATTAAATTCTAACTTTCACAGTACCTCGCACATCTGCTGAAGACTTCTCCAAGTAACTAAAATGACTATTATAGATTAATTAATTCAAACTTGAGACTTTAAATTTTGAAAATAAATTTTAATCTTACAACTCAACAAACTCAACCTTCTTCCCGAAAAATCAAAACGGCAAGAGTAGGCTAAACCTTAATACGTCTACACTCTCTGAGCACACAGCAAAGAATCTCCTGAAAAACGTGGTTGAAGCCACCGGAAGGATCTAGAAGTCCCTCCCACCATCTAATCAAGCTAACATTGGCCAATCAAAATTGAGCAACACAATGTCTGAGTTGAATGGTACCTATCCAACCCAGACATGTAACCTGTGCTCAATACCTACATACAAAAGGAACCTTCTAGCATTCCTTGAACCCGAATTGACAAGAAATTCAGCACTGCTGGAAGGTTCACAATCTTACAATTCAATTACTATATAAGTTTACAATTCTCTTAATTAAAAATAAAAATATTCCTATAAATAATTCAATAATATAGGAAGCATCCTATATCCTCCCTACCTTCAATGCTAGAAGCAAGGCTTCTAGTAATAATACGGGCAAACTACTAACATCAATTAGCAAGAGGCTTTAGTAATAATGAGGACAAACTACTAACATCAATTAGCAAGAG
Organism: Homalodisca vitripennis; assembly: GCF_021130785.1. Classification (NCBI taxonomy): domain Eukaryota; kingdom Metazoa; phylum Arthropoda; class Insecta; order Hemiptera; family Cicadellidae; genus Homalodisca; species Homalodisca vitripennis. The sequence goes on from NC_060214.1 coordinate 41,135,616, forward strand.
GCTTTAGACCTCACCTACCTTTTACCAGAAAATAAAAAAAATTTTTTTTTATACAACATTCACCTTACAAAGTTCAACCTTGAATATCCCTTAAACCAAGCAGATCAAAGAATAATTTCTTCCTACAATATGTTTACTTACAATTACTTACAATATGTTTACCTAATCACCTACAATAAAAACAAGTTAAATTCAATTTAAGTTCAGAATATTTAAATTAGTACATCATCAATTAAGTTTTACAGTTTAAAACACTAAGTTACTTCTCTAAACATTATTCTATTGAAAACCATAATTTATTCTGTTAATTTAATTACACTACATCAAAACAATCAACATTTTAGAATCACTATAATCTTGTTACCTAACAGTCTCAGCTATATATATAAATCAAATATTTACATTTAATGTTTGGTTAAGTCCAAAACTGATGAACATATGTTTACAAACAAAGTTTAAATAATGTAAACAAACAAGAATTATTAATGAAAGTTAAATATATATACTATGTTTCTTAACATCAATTAGACTACTAAAATATTATTTATAGTTACAAATCTTTGAATTTTAAAACCTTAATTCTCCAAGTTTGTTTTGCACATTAAAAGTACATAAAGTATAATAATCTATTTTGAAGTTATTATCATTAAGTCAGAAGTTTAAAAGATCCTTAAAACTAATTACTTACTTAAAACAAGTTTACCTTAACAATCAATGAACATTAATCAGTACATAAACAATTGATTAATTTTGAAATAAATTTATGTAAATACAAAGATCCCTATTTTTTACATAATTCATTTATTTAAAAGTAAAGTTAAGTATTCTAAGACTAACTGTTTTGATGAATTCAGAAATGGAAAGTCTGTAGATAACGGTCCTGGTTATTGATCCAAGAGCAGCTAACAATCTTATCTTGGTCCTTTGTTTGCGATGCCCACTGATAATCGACAGTCGCTTCCGAGACAGCTTGGACGGTAACTACGGTATACAGCTCCTGGCCAGGTCGCTCATCTCCTGCACCTCGTACATAACCAATGACTTCGTTCCCTGATGTTGCATTTGTCTCGTTCTCAGCAATCGTTCCATATGAAACATTTATTTAGAACCCTTTAAAAGTATATCTGTAAAGGTTAAATTATAAAATGTCCCTTTTTATTCACTCAGTACAATTCTTTGTATACCCCCAAAACGTTTAAGTTATTTCATAAATACATTTATTTCGTCAGTCAACAACTTCATCAATCCACAGCAAAAATCTTTACCATAAGGAGCTTTCTACAAGATCATCTCTTCTCATCTTTAACTGTGCAGTGCAGTGCTTTTAAAATAATGTTCTTTCTTTAAAATTTTTGGTAATCATTGTGGTGCAAATTAATACAAGTTAAATTCTTTTTATTTTAATTTTAATCAGTGCTAGTTACTTGTTAAGTTATTATGGATAACCAATCCAGGTAACAATTATATATAAGCTGTATCCTTTTTCACTAATTATTTTAATCTTAGTTTAGTGCTTATAATGAGGTAATATCATGTTGTTCTTTCTCACTTTCACTGTGTAAACATTTACTCAGGGTTGTTGGAACATTTCATGTTATAGACCACAACCTGGGATTTCCACAACAAATACAGATTATTTTTCCATCCAAATTTGTTATTACAACAGGAAGGGTAGGATTCACATTCACCAAATATATATAGTGTGTCTGTATGCGTGAACTAAACACATGTCTCATTGTACTTTCACTCATATAGTAACATGTAGGTAGATTTCATAAAACATTAGTAATATCTATAACTAATTGGTTTGTTTATAAAATCTCACATTATTACATACTCATTAATAGTACAAGTTTCATGTATTAAACACTCACAGTCCATGTCCAACCCAATAGCACACATGTCTCATTGTACTTTCACTCATATGGTAACATGTACGTAGATTTAATAAAACATTAGTAATATCTATAACTAATTGGTTTGTTTATCAAATCTCACATTATCACATATTCATTAATAGTACAAGTTTCATGTATTAAAGACTCACAGTCCATGTCCTACCCCTGAAATTTACACCATACACTTTCTACACCTATATTCATTTTACCATCATTGTTTTTTAACCAGCTTCATGTTCATGCTGTGAACTCGCTTATATATATATTTGCATCTCTCAGATCTTGCACCACAAAACTGACATCTGAAATTACTGCAATAATTTTGTAGGGTCCTTCGTAAATGGCATCCAACTCCTTTCTCTGAAAATTAACTTTACAAAACACCATATCACCCTTCTTAAATCTAACATTGTTACCATATTTACTTAATTTCTGATTTTTCAAACATTGTTGCTTCAAATTTTTGACTGCACTGATTAATTTATTTTTATTCTTTCCCCGTAATTCATTATCTATTAAGGCCTTCAGATTCCACCTCAAACTTAAACTATTATTTGGTTTATAATTAAACATCAGTTCAAACGGGGTCGATTTCACACTTTCATTGAATGTACTATTTACTGATAATTGAATTTTTCCCAAATTTTTAGCCCATCCTCTTTTATTTTCAGAATAAAATTTTTTTTTATACAACATTCACCTTACAAAGTTCAACCTTGAATATCCCTTAAACCAAGCAGATCAAAGAATAATTTCTTCCTACAATATGTTTACTTACAATTACTTACAATATGTTTACCTAATCACCTACAATAAAAACAAGTTAAATTCAATTTAAGTTCAGAATATTTAAATTAGTACATCATCAATTAAGTTTACAGTTTAAAACACTAAGTTACTTCTCTAAACATTATTCTATTGAAAAACCATAATTTATTCTGTTTAAATTTAATTACACTACATCAAAACAATCAACATTTTAGAATCACTATAATCTTGTTACCTAACAGTCTCAGCTATATATAAATCAAATATTTACATTTAATGTTTGGTTAAGTCCAAAACTGATGAACATATGTTTACAAACAAAGTTTAAATAATGTAATCAAACAAGAATTATTAATGAAAGTTAAATATATATACTATGTTTCTTAACATCAATTAGACTACTAAAAATATTATTTATAGTTACAAATCTTTGAATTTTAAAACCTTAATTCTCCAAGTTTGTTTTGCACATTAAAAGTACATAAAGTATAATAATCTATTTTGAAGTTATTATCATTAAGTCAGAAGTTTAAAAGATCCTTAAAACTAATTACTTACTTAAAACAAGTTTACCTTAACAATCAATGAACATTAATCAGTACATAAACAATTGATTAATTTTGAAATAAATTTATGTAAATACAAAGATCCCTATTTTTTACATAATTCATTTATTTAAAAGTAAAGTTAAGTATTCTAAGACTAACTGTTTTGATGAATTCAGAAATGGAAAGTCTGTAGATAACGGTCCTGGTTATTGATCCAAGAGCAGCTAACAATCTTATCTTGGTCCTTTGTTTGCGATGCCCACTGATAATCGACAGTCGCTTCCGAGACAGCTTGGACGGTAACTACGGTATACAGCTCCTGGCCAGGTCGCTCATCTCCTGCACCTCGTACATAACCAATGACTTCGTTCCCTGATGTTGCATTTGTCTCGTTCTCAGCAATCGTTCCATATGAAACATTTATTTAGAACCCTTTAAAAGTATATCTGTAAAGGTTAAATTATAAAATGTCCCTTTTTATTCACTCAGTACAATTCTTTGTATACCCCCAAAACGTTTAAGTTATTTCATAAATACATTTATTTCGTCAGTCAACAACTTCATCAATCCACAGCAAAAATCTTTACCATAAGGAGCTTTTCTACAAGATCATCTCTTCTCATCTTTAACTGTGCAGTGCAGTGCTTTTAAAATAATGTTCTTTCTTTAAAATTTTTGGTAATCATTGTGGTGCAAATTAATACAAGTTAAATTCTTTTTATTTTAATTTTAATCAGTGCTAGTTACTTGTTAAGTTATTATGGATAACCAATCCAGGTAACAATTATATATAAGCTGTATCCTTTTTCACTAATTATTTTAATCTTAGTTTAGTGCTTATAATGAGGTAATATCATGTTGTTCTTTCTCACTTTCACTGTGTAAACATTTACTCAGGGTTGTTGGAACATTTCATGTTATAGACCACAACCTGGGATTTCCACAACAAATACAGATTATTTTTCCATCCAAATTTGTTATTACAACAGGAAGGGTAGGATTCACATTCACCAAATATATATAGTGTGTCTGTATGCGTGAACTAAACACATGTCTCATTGTACTTTCACTCATATAGTAACATGTAGGTAGATTTCATAAAACATTAGTAATATCTATAACTAATTGGTTTGTTTATAAAATCTCACATTATTACATACTCATTAATAGTACAAGTTTCATGTATTAAACACTCACAGTCCATGTCCAACCCAATAGCACACATGTCTCATTGTACTTTCACTCATATGGTAACATGTACGTAGATTTAATAAAACATTAGTAATATCTATAACTAATTGGTTTGTTTATCAAATCTCACATTATCACATATTCATTAATAGTACAAGTTTCATGTATTAAAGACTCACAGTCCATGTCCTACCCTGAAATTTACACCATACACTTTCTACACCTATATTCATTTTACCATCATTGTTTTTACCAGCTTCATGTTCATGCTGTGAACTCGCTTATATATATATTTGCATCTCTCAGATCTTGCACCACAAAACTGACATCTGAAATTACTGCAATAATTTTGTAGGGTCCTTCGTAAATGGCATCCAACTCCTTTCTCTGAAAATTAACTTTACAAAACACCATATCACCCTTCTTAAATCTAACATTGTTACCATATTTACTTAATTTCTGATTTTTCAAACATTGTTGCTTCAAATTTTTGACTGCACTGATTAATTTATTTTTATTCTTTCCCCGTAATTCATTATCTATTAAGGCCTTCAGATTCCACCTCAAACTTAAACTATTATTTGGTTTATAATTAAACATCAGTTCAAACGGGGTCGATTTCACACTTTCATTGAATGTACTATTTACTGATAATTGAATTTTTCCCAAATTTTTAGCCCATCCTCTTTTATTTTCAGAATAATAAACAATTAAAACTTGATTTAAACTTCGTAGATAGACACTCCCCTTTTAATTAAAAAAAATTTGTATTCTTCAGTAGTTAAACAAGTTGCGTTGTCATCCAATATACATTCAGGTAACGAGTAATTATTAAGTAATACTATTTTCTAAGGCTCTTATCACATTACCTGATGTTATTTCCCGCAGTGGAATACACCAAGTGAATTTATTCATATCTTCCATAACAATCATTATATATTGATATCCCTCTAAGATGTTCCACATTGACTACTACCTCTTATTTAGTAAGCTGTCATAATATTTTTCTTAACTGTACTGCCACAGTCAGGTTTAGTACAAATACCCCTCAATTTAAATTCAAACAACAGTTCTTCTTTTCTAAGTAGGTCCACTTCCAGCGACATCGTTCACTAGTTAAAGTTCAGTACCATTCACAAATGTCACTATATATTACAGTTTATTCCTAACAGAATAATTTGTTTTATTAAAAATATTTATCAATTAATTTAATCTCTTCCTTTAATAGTTCACACAAATACCAATCACTGTTCAAAACTACTTCACATCAACCGCTCAATTATACATAGCAGAGTGGCGCAATTATGTAACGTGTCTATAGTAAGGTTATCTTCTATAAACAAATCACAACTATTTTTGTTTTAGTATAAGAGCGATTAATTGTGTTCTGAAACTAATAACCCTTTATTTTAAGAATGCACAAGTTCCAATGAAATTCAATAATTAAACTCAGTATAAAATAATAGTAATTTTAATAAAATTTAAAATCAATAATACAGCAACGCCAAGCTATCTTTTTTACTTAGAATTTATTCTCAATTATTTCATGTTTTTAAACCCATCAAAAGTTCACAAGTCCAGTCTTAAAACTAACAATCAATCAATCATTCAATAATTGTGTCCTTCAAGTTCTCAGTGCTAATGTTTCAACACAAACTCAAAATAAAAATCTTCATTAAACTTCAAAATAAAATAATCTTCTTATAATATAAAATACAACAAATAATAAAATACGACTTCTTCTCAAAATAAAAATCAAACAAATTAAGATAATATTAATATTTAATTTATGAACAAAGACAATGTCCAACCAGTTAAAGTCAAAATTGTATCAATTTCAAACTACTTATTTTCTGTAAATTTCCAATTTACAAATTATTGAATTATCTAGAATTATCCGCTTGGCTTTGAATGTTAAATTTAGGAACTTGTTAAAATATATATAGAATCTCAGAAGATTAAATAAATTTTCTTTTGCAGTAGATTATTCCTGATTAAACCAAATTGAACAGGAAAAGATCATCAAGTAATTTTCTATTTCAATATTAAATTCTAACTTTCACAGTACCTCGCACATCTGCTGAAGACTTCTCCAAGTAACTAAAATGACTATTATAGATTAATTAATTCAAACTTGAGACTTTAAATTTTGAAAATAAATTTTAATCTTACAACTCAACAAACTCAACCTTCTTCCCGAAAAATCAAAACGGCAAGAGTAGGCTAAACCTTAATACGTCTACACTCTCTGAGCACACAGCAAAGAATCTCCTGAAAACGTGGTTGAAGCCACCGGAAGGATCTAGAAGTCCCTCCCACCATCTAATCAAGCTAACATTGGCCAATCAAAATTGAGCAACACAATGTCTGAGTTGAATGGTACCTATCCAACCCAGACATGTAACCTGTGCTCAATACCTACATACAAAAGGAACCTTCTAGCATTCCTTGAACCCGAATTGACAAGAAATTCAGCACTGCTGGAAGGTTCACAATCTTACAATTCAATTACTATATAAGTTTACAATTCTCTTAATTAAAAATAAAAATATTCCTATAAATAATTCAATAATATAGGAAGCATCCTATAGTCATCTTATTTACTAAATAAAACGTTAGTCTTATTTTGACCTCCGACCAATGGTTTCGCCGCTATCGACCCCCAAAAACAAAAGTTTCGCGTAAAAGTTACAACAAAATTGTACATAATCACGTTTTTCGGCCAAACCAATCGAGATAGGGCAAAAGATTACTGGACCTTTTCTGTAGATCGCGCAATTTGCTAATTTGATGGGTCAATCAGATTTGAGCTACGACCAACGGTTCGGCCGCTATCGGGCTTGAAACATTATTTTTATCGAAAAAATCTCTGGAATTTCAAATGTTCGAGCGTTTTGTCGCTTAACCATGGAAGATAGAGCAAAAAGTCATTAGACCTTTTTTGTAGTTCACTTCATTCCTGACCATGAATTTTCCGTCAGATCCGAGCTAACTCCAACGGTTCGCCCGCTATCGGGCTTACAAAACATGCCTGCAGGGGTGAAGAATGCGCGATTTTTGGGAATTTTTTTGAGGGGTTGAAAATGAAAAATTCTCACTTTTCGGGATTTTCCTGGTGGTTACACGTGGAAAGCTATCTGTGTACCAAATTTCAAGTCTCTAACTCATCTGGAAGTAGGTTAGAATTAGTATACGTGAGTGAGTGAGTGAGTCAGTCAGTCAGTTACACATGCGGTTGTATATATATTAGACTCGCCTTCGGCTCGCTGGGGGCTACGCCCCCAGGCCCCCATTTGGGTGTTGGCTAAATTCGGGGATAATCGTAGTTCGGTGATTGGTTAAATTCAGACGTCAAGTTTCCAAATTTTATGTATCCGTTCTCGAGAATCTTATGGGTCGTAATGCTTCGCTAACGCTCAGCCAAAAGATGTGTAGTGTATAATAATCAATTGATGTGGTAGAAGAGTTAAGTTATGTGTTCGTGAAATTTGGAGACAAGAAGAATTTGGTTTTAACCAAAGTCAGAGGACGTATGTATACCATAGTTTAATTTTCCGGATTTACCCAAACTTTTGACTTTGAGGGCGTTTTGCGGCTTAACCGTTAGAGATACGTGAAAAAGTAACTGGACCTTTCTTGTCGGAAATTTAATTTTATCTTTCGATTCCGTCGTCAGACTTTAGCTGCGACCTTTGGTTTAGCCAGGAATGAGCTCGGGAGAAAAGTCTGCACTGGTCAGCTATCGTGAATTGTTTAGTACAAACATAATAAAAAACCGACCTTAAGGCAGTATTTTAAGTTGAACAGTTGGTTTAATATCATCAGGAGATTATCTAGTCAAGCCAGGAAATTCCCTGGGGGGTTAACACATCAGGGGTTTAATTTATTCAGGAGGTTATCTGGTCATACCAGGAAATCCCCGGGGGGGGTGTTACCGGGGGTTAATTACACAGTTCGGCCTATTTTTTGAGGGTGTTGTGTCTGTGAACATAATATAAAACACTCTGTCCCTATCTACTATTGAAGCTTCACTAACGCTCAGCCAACTCCCGACGTGGAGGGGGGTTTTAGTCACTCGGTAACGTAGTAATACAAGGTCAATCTGGAACCAGCACGAATCGCACTAATTATAGTTGCAAGATTTAAAACCCCTAAAATTGACGACAAAGAATTTGCCTTTTAGAGCATTAACCAGGCTTACGGAAAGATAAACGACAAAAAGCTACTGGACCTTTTTTGTTGATTTCATAAATAGCTAGTTATGAAAAGTTTTACATTTAACCTACGGCCAACGGTTCGGCCACTATCGAGCACGAAATGTAAGTTTTTAAGTGAAATTTTCGAGATAATCACGTTTTAAAACGGCTAAACCATGGAAGATAGAGTAAAAAGTCACTGAAACGTTTGTGTACACCGCATTATTTTGTATTACAATCAAATTTTTTATTCTGGCCTAGAACTAAGATTTTGTCTGAAATAGAGCCCAGAAAACAAAATCTCACGTAAAACTCAAAAAATCAAAACTTTAAAACGCGTTATGCGGCCAAACCATTGAGGATAGGGCAAAATGTTACTGAACGCGTTTTTATGTAGATCACGTGATTTCCTAAATCCAAATGAAAATTTTATTTGAGCTACGACCAACCGTTTAGCCGCTATCAAGCCCGGAATGTAAATTTTTAAGCGAAAATTTCCAAATATTTTCACTTAATCGCGTTTTGCGGTCAAACTAATGGAGATATAGTAAAAAGTCAATTAACCTTTTTTGTAGATCATATTATTTCCTAAATCTAACCTTCGTTTTATTTTGACCTCCGACCAATGGTTTCGCCGCTATCGACCCCGTAAACAAAATTTCCACGTAAAAGTTACAAAAAAATTACACATAATCACGTTTTTTCGGCCAAACCAATGGAGATAGGGAAAAAAGTCACTAGACTATTTCTGTAGTTCACGTAGTTTTGCTAATTTGATGGGTCAATCAGATTTGAGCTCCGACCTACCGTTCGGCCGCTATCGGGCTAGAAACTTTATTTTAAGCGAAAAAATCTCTGGAATGTCAAACATTCCCGCGTTTTGTGGCTTAACAACACGAGATAGGAAAAAAAGTCACTGAACCTTTTTTGTAGTTCACTTCATTCCTGACTAACGATTTTTCGTCAGATTGAAGCTAGCTCCAACGGTTCGCCCGCTATCGGGCTTACAAAAAACGCCTGCAAGGGTAAAGAATGCGTGATTTTTCGGGAATTTTTTTGAGGGGTTTAAAAGTAAAAATTCCCGGTTTTCAGACTTTTCCTGTTGGTTTATACGGCAAAAGGTACCTGCGTGCAAAATTTCAAGTTTCCAGCACTTCTAGAAGTAGGTTAGAATTTGTATACATATATCAGTCAGTCAGTCAGTTTCACATGCGGCTGTATAGTATATTAGACTCGCCTTCGGCTCGCTGGGGGCTACGCCCCCAGGCCCCAATGATGTACGCTTGCAAATTCGGGGATAAGAGCAATTTGGTGATTGGTAAAATTCGGACATGAGGTCGTGCCAGGAAATTCCCTGGGGTTTTAACGTTACCAGGGGTTAAGACATCAGGGGGTTATCTGGTTATACCAGGAACTTCCCAAGGGGGGTTAAGAGATATGGTGAGTGGTAAAATTCATACATGAGGTCATGCCAGGAAATTCCCTGGGGGGGGTTTAAAGTTACCAGTGGGGTTAACACATCAGGGCGTTTAATTTACTCAGGAGGTTATCTGGTCATACCAGGAAATCCCGGGGGGGGGTAATGTTATCGGGGGTTAATGAAACACACCAGGCCCCCTTTCGGGTGTTGGCCAGATTCGGGGATAAGCGGAATTCGGAATTATCTTGGACCTATGTTAATTAATTTTTCAGTTTTAATCAAAATTTTGACTTTAATGGCGTTTTATACGGGTTAACCGTTAGAGATACGAGAAAAAGAAGTAACTGGACCTTTCCTGTCGGAAATTTAATTTTATCTATGATTCCGTCGTCAGCTTTTAGCTGCGAACTTTGGTTTAGCCAGGAATGAGCTCGGAAGAAAAGTTTGCACAGGTCAGCTATCGTGAATTGTTTATTATAAACGTAATAAAAACAGACCTTAAAAGGCAGTATTTTAAGTTGAACAGTTGGTTTTAATATCATCAGGAGATTATCTAGTCAAGCCAGGAAATTCCCTGGGGGGAGGGTTAACACATCAGGGGGTTGAATTTATTCAGGAGGTTATCTGGTCATACCAGGAAATCCCCCGGGGGGGGGGTTGTTACCGGGGGTTAATTACACAGTTCGGCCTATTTTTTGAGGGTGTTGTGTCTGTGAACATAATAAAAAACACTCTGTCCCTATCTACTATTGAAGCTTCACTAACGCTCAGTCAACTTATTATGTGGGGTTGTATTCACTCGTTAACCTAGCAAAGCCTGAATCCTGATTGAATTACACAAATATTAGTCACATATAGGCCTAATATATATTTAAAACTCCAAAAATTTCCAATTCACGACAAATATTTTGCTATTTATCGCGTTTTTTAGGCTTATTAAAGTACATACAGCAAAAAGTTACTGGACTTTTTTTTGGTAGAACACGTTGTTTACTAAAACTTATTTAGTCCCATTTTTTGAGCTACGACCAACCGTTTAGCCGCTATCAAGCCCGGAATGTAAATTTGTAGGCGAAAATTTCAAAATATTTTCACTTAATCGCGTTTTGCGGTCAAACTAATGGAGGTATAGTAAAAAGTCACTCAAACCCTTTTTGTAGATCATATTATTTCCTAAATCTAACCTTTGTTTTATTTTGACTTCCGACCAATGGTTTTGCCGCTATCGACACCAAAAACAAAATGTTCACGTAAATATTACAAATAAATTGCACATAACCACGTTTTTCAGCCAAACCAATGCAGATAGGGCAAAAAGTTACTGGACCTTTTCTGTAGATCACATAATTTGCTAATTTGATGGGTCAATCAGATTTGAGCTACAACCTACCGTTCGGCCGCTATCGGGCTCGAAACTTTATTTTAAGCGAAAAAATCTCTGGAATGTCAAATGTTCGAGCGTTTTGTCGCTTAAACCATGGAAGATAGAGCAAAAAGTCACTGGACCTTTTTTGTAGTTCACTTCATTCCTGATTATGAATTTTTCGTCAGATCCGAGCTAGCTCTAACGTTTCGCCCGCTATCGGGCTTACAAAAAATGCCTGCAAGGGTGAAAAATGTGCAAATTTTCTCGAATTTTTTTGAGGGATTTAAAAGTAAAAAAGTCCGGTTTTCAGACTTTTCCTCCGGGTCATATTGTGAAAGGTACCTGCGTGCCAAATTTCAAGTTTCCAGCACTTCTAGAAGTATGTTAGAATTTGTATCTATATGTCAGTCAGTGAGTGAGTGAGTCAGTTACACATGCGGCTGTATATAATATAGGACTCGCCTTCGGCTCGCTGGGGGCTACGCCCCCAGGCCCCCAAAGTAAGTGCTTAAAATTGGGGGATAAGAGGAATTCGGTGACAGGTTAAATCCGTAAATTAGAATTAGAATTTGTTGATTTTTATCCCAACTTAACAAAAGTTTTGACTTTAAGGGCATTTTGTGACTTAACCGTAAGAGATACGACAAAAAGTGACTGGACCTTTCTTGTCGGAAATTTAATTTTCTCTTTCGATTTTACCCTCGGATTTGAGCTACGATCTCGGGGTTTAATTTACTCAGGAGGTTATCTGGTCATAACCGGAAATTCCCGGGGGGAGTTAAGAGATTTGGTGATTGGTAAAATTCGGACATGAGGTCATGCCTGGTAATTCCCTAGGGGGGGTTTAATGTTACCAGGGGTTAAGACATCAGGGGGTTTAATTTACTCAGGATAATTTCTGGTCATATGAATAAATTCCCGGGAGGGGGTTAATGTTACAAGGGGTTAATGACACACGTGGGCCTATTTTAGAGGGTGTTGTGTCTTTGAACATAATAAAAAACTCTCTGTCCCTATCTACTATTGAAACTTCACTAACGCTCAGCCAACTCCCGACGTGGGGGGGGGGTTTAGTCACTTGTTAACGTAGTAATACAAGGTCAAGCTGGAACCAGCATGAAGCGCACTAATTAAAATTGAAAAATTTAAAACACCTAAAAGTAACGACGAAGAATGTGTCATTTAGAGCATTTATCAGGCTTACGGAAAGATAAACGATAGAAAGCTGTTGAATCTTTTTTTTAGATCCTATGAATAGCTAGTTACAAAACATTATACATTTAAGCTAGGGCTAACGGTTCGGCAAATATCGAGCCCAGAAGTTAAGTTTGTGAGTGAAATTTTTAACATAATCACGTTTTACGGCTAAACCATGAAAGATAGAGTAAAATGTCACTGGACCTCTTTTGTAGACCTCATTGTTTCGTATTAAAATGCGATTTTTATTCTACCCTAACCTCAAAGGTTCCGCTAACACAGAGCCCAGAAAACAATATCTCACGTAAAACGTAAAAAATCTATACTTTAAAACGCGTTATGCGGCCAAACCGTTGATGATAGGGCAAAATGTTACTGAACCTTTTTTGTAGATCACCCGATTTCCTAAATCCGATTGAAAATTTGTTTTGAGCTACGGCCATCCGTTTGGCCGCTATCGAGCCCGAAAGGTAAAATTTTCGGCGAAAATTTCAAACTTTTTAAATTTAATCGCGTTTTTTCAGCCGAACCGACGCAGTTAGGGCAAAAAGTAACTGGACCTTTTTTGTAGTTCACTTCATTCCTGACCAGGAATTTTTCGTCAGATCGAAGCTAGCTCCAACGGTTCGCCCGCTATCGGGCCTCAAAGGGAAGCCTGCAATGCCAAAACAGGGGTCACTTCACGAATTTTTTTGAGGGGTTCCAAAGTAAAAAATTCCGGTTTTCAGACTTTTCCCGGTGGTTTGAAGGTAAAAGCTATGTGCGTGCAAAATTTGGTGTTTCCAGCACTTCTAGAAGTGGGTTAGAATTTGTATACCCTATCAGTCAGTCAGTTACATATGCGGCTGTATATAATATAGGACTCGCCTTCGGCTCGCTGGGGGCTACGCCCCCAGGCCCCCAAAGTAAGTGCCTTAAATTCGGGGACAAGATTGATTTGGTGATAGGTAAAATTCGGACATGAGGCAATGCTAGGAAATTCCCTGAGGGGGGGTTTTAATGTTAACTGGGGTTAAGACATCAGGGGGTTATCTGGTCATATTAGGAACTTCCCAAGGGGGGTTAAGAGATTTGGTGAGTGGTAAAATTCGGACATGAGATCATGCCAGGAAATTCCCTGGGGGGGGTTTAAAGTTACCAGGGGGGTTAACACATCAGGGCGTTTAATTTACTCAGGAGGTTATCTGGTCATACCAGGAAATCCCGGGGGGGGTTAATGTTATCGGGGGTTAATGAAACACCCCAGGCCCCCTTTCGGGTGTTTGCCAGATTTGGGGATAAGCGGAATTCGGAATTAAATTGGACCCATTTTATTGAATATTTCAGTTTTAATCAAAGTTTTGACTTTAATGGCATTTTACGGGTTAACCGTTAGAGATGCGACAAAAAGTGACTGGACCTTTCTTGTCGGAAATTTAATTTTATCTTTCGATTCTGGTGTCCGATTTTAGCTACGACGTCTGGTTTAGCCAGTACGGAGCTGTGGAGAAAGGACTGCACTGGTGGCCTATTGTGATTTGTTTAGTGTAAATATAACAAAAACCCAAACCCTGAGTCATTATTTTTAAGTTGTTTAGGGGGTTTAATTTGCTCAGAGGTTTATCTTGTCATGCCAGGAATTTCCCTGGGGGGAATAATATTACTGGGGGTTAAGACATCAGGGGGTTTAATTTACTAATGAGAAGATTATCTGGTCTTATCAGAAGATTCCGGGGGAGGGGGGTTGTTTGGGTGTTGGGAAAATTCGGGGATAAGTGGTATTCAGGAGTTCATCTACTAGGAAATTCCCTGGGGGGGGTTAATGTTACTGGGGTTAAGACATCAGGTGGTTATCATGTTATACCAGGAACTTCCCAAGGGGGGTTAAGAGATTTGGTGATTGTTAGAATTCTGACATGAAGTCATGCCAGGAAATTCCCTAGGGGGGTTAATGTTACCAGGTGGGTTAACACATCAGGGGATTAATTTACTCAGGAGGTTATCTGGTCATACTAGGAAATCCTCGGAGGGGGGTTAAAGTTACCGGGGGTTAATGACACACTTGTGCCTATTTTAGAGGGTGTTGTGTCTTGTGAACAAAATAAAAATTTGTTCTGTCCCTATCTACTATTGACGCATAGCTAACGCTCAGCCAACTTATTATGTGGGGTTGTATTCACTCGTTAACCTAGCAAAGCCTGAATGCTGATTGAATTACACAAATATTAGCCACATATAATATATATTTAAAACTCCAAAAATTCCCAATTCACGACAAATATTTTGCTATTTATCGCGTTTTTCAGGCTTATTAAAGGACATACATCAAAAGGTTATTAGACTTTTTTTGTAGAACACGTCGTTTAATAAAACTTATCATCTTATTTTCTAAATCAAACGTTTGTCTTATTATGACCTCCGACCAATAGTTTTTCGCCGCTATCGAGCCCGAAAACAAAAGTTTCACGTAAAAGTTACAAAACAATTGCACATAATCACGTTTTTCGGCCACACAAATGGAGATAGGGCAAAAAGTCACTGGACCTTTTCTGTAGATCGCGCAATTTTCTAATTGGACAGGTCAATCAGATTTGAGCTACGGCCAACGGTTCGGCCACTATCGAGCACGAAAAGTAAGTTTTTAAGTGAAATTTACAATATAATCACGTTTTACGGCTAAATCATGGAAGATAGAGTAAAAGATCACTGGATCTTTTGTGTAGATCGCATTATTTTGTATTAAAATCAATATTTTACTCTGTGCTTGAACTAAGGTTTTGTCTGAAATAGAGCTTAGAAAACAAAATCTCACGTAAAACTCAAAAAATCAAAACTTTAAAACGCGTTATGCGGCCAAACCGTTGAGGATAGGGCAAAATATTACTGAACGTTTTTTTGTAGATAGATCAGGTAATTTTCTAAATCTATATGAAAATCTGATTCGAGCTACGACCAACCGTTTAGCCGCTATCAAGCCCGGAATGTAAATTTTGTAGGCGAAAATTTCCAAATATTTTCACTTAACCGCGTTTTGCGGTCAAACTAATGGAGATATAGTAAAACGTCACTTGACATTTTTTGTAGATCATATTATTTCCTAAATCTGACCTTTGTTATATTTTGACCTCCGACCAATTTTTTCGCCGCTATCGACCCCAAAAACAAAGTTTTCACGTGAAAATTACAAAAAAATTACACATAATCACGTTTTTTTGGCCAAACCAATGGAGATAGACCAAAAAGTTACTGGACCTTTTCTGTAGATCGCAAAATTTGCTAATTTGATGGGTCAATCAGATTTGAGCTACAACCTACCGTTCGGCCGCTATCGGGCTCGAAACTTTATTTTAAGCGAAAAAATCTCTGGAATGTCAAATGTTCAAGCGTTTTGTCGCTTAACCATGGAAGATAGAGTAAAAAGTCACTGGACCTTTTTTGTAGTTCACTTCATTCCTGACTAACGATTTTTCGTCAAATCCGAGCTAGCTCTAACAGTTTCGCCCGCTATCGGGCTTACAAAAAAGGCTTGCAAGGGTAAAAAATGCGCGTTTTTTTGCGAATTTTTTTTGAGGGGTTTAAAATTAAAAATTCCCGGTTTTCAGACTTTTCCTGTTGGTAGTAATACGGCAAAAGGTACCTGCGTGCAAAATTTCAAGGTTCTAGCACTTCTAGAAGTAGGTTAGAATTTGTATACATATATCAGTCAGTCAGTCAGTTTCACATGCGGCTGTATAGTATATTAGACTCGCCTTCGGCTCGCTGGGGGCTACGCCCCCAGGCCCCCATTTGGGTGTTGGCTAAATTCGGGGATAAGCGTAGTTCGGTGATTGGTTAAATTCAGACGTGAAGTTTCCAAATTTTATGAATCCGTTCTCGAGAATCTTACGGGTCGTAATGCTTCGCTAAAGCTCAGCCAAAAGATGTGTGGTGTATAATATTAATCAATTGATGTGGTAGAAGAGTTAAGTTATGTGTTCGTGAAATTTGGAGACAAGAAGAATTTGGTTTTAACCAAAGTCAGAGGACATATGTATACCATAGTTTAATTTTCCGGATTTACCCAAACTTTTGACTTTGAGGGCGTTTTGCGGCTTAACCGTTAGAGATACGTGAAAAAGTGACTGGACCTTTCTTGTCGGAAATTTAATTTTATCTTTCGATTCTGGTGCCCGATTTTAGCTACGACATCTGGTGTAGCCAGTATGGAGCTGTGGAGAAAGGACTGCACTGGTGGGCTATTGTGAATTGTTTAGTGTAAATATAACAAAAACCCAACCCTGAGTCATTATTTTTAAGTTGTGTAGGGGGTTTAATTTGCTCAGAGGTTTATCTTGTCATGCCAGGAATTTCCCTGGGGGGGAATAATATTACTGGGGGTTAAGACATCAGGGGGTTTAATTTACTAATGAGAAGATTATCTGGTCTTATCAGAAGATTCCGGGGGAGGGGGGGTTGTTTGGGTGTTGGGAAAATTCGGGGATAAGTGGTATTCAGGAGTTCATCTACTAGGAAATTCCCTGGGGGGGGTTAATGTTACTGGGGGTTAAGACATCAGGTGGTTATCATGTTATACCAGGAACTTCCCAAGGGGGGTTAAGAGATTTGGTGATTGTTAGAATTCTGACATGAAGTCATGCCAGGAAATTCCCTAGGGGGGTTAATGTTACCAGGGTGGTTAACACATCAGGGGATTAATTTACTCAGGAGGTTATCTGGTCATACTAGGAAATCCTCGGAGGGGGGTTAAAGTTACCGGGGGTTAATGACACACTTGTGCCTATTTTAGAGGGTGTTGTGTCTTGTGAACAAAATAAAAATTTGTTCTGTCCCTATCTACTATTGACGCATAGCTAACGCTCAGCCAACTTATTATGTGGGGTTGTATTCACTCGTTAACCTAGCAAAGCCTGAATGCTGATTGAATTACACAAATATTAGCCACATATAATATATATTTAAAACTCCAAAAATTCCCAATTCACGACAAATATTTTGCTATTTATCGCGTTTTTCAGGCTTATTAAAGGACATACATCAAAAGGTTATTAGACTTTTTTTGTAGAACACGTCGTTTAATAAAACTTATCATCTTATTTTCTAAATCAAACGTTTGTCTTATTATGACCTCCGACCAATAGTTTCGCCGCTATCGAGCCCGAAAACAAAAGTTTCACGTAAAAAGTTACAAAACAATTGCACATAATCACGTTTTTCGGCCACACAAATGGAGATAGGGCAAAAAGTCACTGGACCTTTTCTGTAGATCGCGCAATTTTCTAATTGGACAGGTCAATCAGATTTGAGCTACGGCCAACGGTTCGGCCACTATCGAGCACGAAAAGTAAGTTTTTAAGTGAAATTTACAATATAATCACGTTTTTAACGGCTAAATCATGGAAGATAGAGTAAAAGATCACTGGATCTTTTGTGTAGATCGCATTATTTTGTATTAAAATCAATATTTTACTCTGTGCTTGAACTAAGGTTTTGTCTGAAATAGAGCTTAGAAAACAAAATCTCACGTAAAACTCAAAAAATCAAAACTTTAAAACGCGTTATGCGGCCAAACCGTTGAGGATAGGGCAAAATATTACTGAACGTTTTTTGTAGATCAGGTAATTTTCTAAATCTATATGAAAATCTGATTCGAGCTACGACCAACCGTTTAGCCGCTATCAAGCCCGGAATGTAAATTTTGTAGGCGAAAATTTCCAAATATTTTCACTTAACCGCGTTTTGCGGTCAAACTAATGGAGATATAGTAAAACGTCACTTGACATTTTTTGTAGATCATATTATTTCCTAAATCTGACCTTTGTTATATTTTGACCTCCGACCAATTTTTTCGCCGCTATCGACCCCAAAAACAAAGTTTTCACGTGAAAATTACAAAAAAATTACACATAATCACGTTTTTTTTTGGCCAAACCAATGGAGATAGACCAAAAAGTTACTGGACCTTTTCTGTAGATCGCAAAATTTGCTAATTTGATGGGTCAATCAGATTTGAGCTACAACCTACCGTTCGGCCGCTATCGGGCTCGAAACTTTATTTTAAGCGAAAAAATCTCTGGAATGTCAAATGTTCAAGCGTTTTGTCGCTTAAACCATGGAAGATAGAGTAAAAAGTCACTGGACCTTTTTTGTAGTTCACTTCATTCCTGACTAACGATTTTTCGTCAAATCCGAGCTAGCTCTAACAGTTCGCCCGCTATCGGGCTTACAAAAAAGGCTTGCAAGGGTAAAAAATGCGCGTTTTTTTTGCGAATTTTTTTGAGGGGTTTAAAATTAAAAATTCCCGGTTTTCAGACTTTTCCTGTTGGTAATACGGCAAAAGGTACCTGCGTGCAAAATTTCAAGGTTCTAGCACTTCTAGAAGTAGGTTAGAATTTGTATACATATATCAGGTCAGTCAGTCAGTTTCACATGCGGCTGTATAGTATATTAGACTCGCCTTCGGCTCGCTGGGGGCTACGCCCCCAGGCCCCCATTTGGGTGTTGGCTAAATTCGGGGATAAGCGTAGTTTCGGTGATTGGTTTAAATTCAGACGTGAAGTTTCCAAATTTTATGAATCCGTTCTCGAGAATCTTACGGGTCGTAATGCTTCGCTAAAGCTCAGCCAAAAGATGTGTGGTGTATAATATTAATCAATTGATGTGGTAGAAGAGTTAAGTTATGTGTTCGTGAAATTTGGAGACAAGAAGAATTTGGTTTTAACCAAAGTCAGAGGACATATGTATACCATAGTTTAATTTTCCGGATTTACCCAAACTTTTGACTTTGAGGGCGTTTTGCGGCTTAACCGTTAGAGATACGTGAAAAAGTGACTGGACCTTTCTTGTCGGAAATTTAATTTTATCTTTCGATTCTGGTGTCCGATTTTAGCTACGACGTCTGGTTTAGCCAGTACGGAGCTGTGGAGAAAGGACTGCACTGGTGGCCTATTGTGATTTGTTTAGTGTAAATATAACAAAAACCCAACCCTGAGTCATTATTTTTAAGTTGTTTAGGGGGTTTAATTTGCTCAGAGGTTTATCTTGTCATGCCAGGAATTTCCCTGGGGGGAATAATATTACTGGGGGTTAAGACATCAGGGGGTTTAATTTACTAATGAGAAGATTATCTGGTCTTATCAGAAGATTCCGGGGGAGGGGGTTGTTTGGGTGTTGGGAAAATTCGGGGATAAGTGGTATTCAGGAGTTCATCTACTAGGAAATTCCCTGGGGGGGGTTAATGTTACTGGGGGTTAAGACATCAGGTGGTTATCATGTTATACCAGGAACTTCCCAAGGGGGGTTAAGAGATTTGGTGATTGTTAGAATTCTGACATGAAGTCATGCCAGGAAATTCCCTAGGGGGGTTAATGTTACCAGGGTGGTTAACACATCAGGGGATTAATTTACTCAGGAGGTTATCTGGTCATACTAGGAAATCCTCGGAGGGGGGTTAAAGTTACCGGGGGTTAATGACACACTTGTGCCTATTTTAGAGGGTGTTGTGTCTTGTGAACAAAATAAAAATTTGTTCTGTCCCTATCTACTATTGACGCATAGCTAACGCTCAGCCAACTTATTATGTGGGGTTGTATTCACTCGTTAACCTAGCAAAGCCTGAATGCTGATTGAATTACACAAATATTAGCCACATATAATATATATTTAAAACTCCAAAAATTCCCAATTCACGACAAATATTTTGCTATTTATCGCGTTTTTCAGGCTTATTAAAGGACATACATCAAAAGGTTATTAGACTTTTTTTGTAGAACACGTCGTTTAATAAAACTTATCATCTTATTTTCTAAATCAAACGTTTGTCTTATTATGACCTCCGACCAATAGTTTTCGCCGCTATCGAGCCCGAAAACAAAAGTTTCACGTAAAAGTTACAAAACAATTGCACATAATCACGTTTTTTCGGCCACACAAATGGAGATAGGGCAAAAAGTCACTGGACCTTTTCTGTAGATCGCGCAATTTTCTAATTGGACAGGTCAATCAGATTTGAGCTACGGCCAACGGTTCGGCCACTATCGAGCACGAAAAGTAAGTTTTTTAAGTGAAATTTACAATATAATCACGTTTTTACGGCTAAATCATGGAAGATAGAGTAAAAGATCACTGGATCTTTTGTGTAGATCGCATTATTTTGTATTAAAATCAATATTTTACTCTGTGCTTGAACTAAGGTTTTGTCTGAAATAGAGCTTAGAAAACAAAATCTCACGTAAAACTCAAAAAATCAAAACTTTAAAACGCGTTATGCGGCCAAACCGTTGAGGATAGGGCAAAATATTACTGAACGTTTTTTGTAGATCAGGTAATTTTCTAAATCTATATGAAAATCTGATTCGAGCTACGACCAACCGTTTAGCCGCTATCAAGCCCGGAATGTAAATTTGTAGGCGAAAATTTCCAAATATTTTCACTTAACCGCGTTTTGCGGTCAAACTAATGGAGATATAGTAAAACGTCACTTGACATTTTTTGTAGATCATATTATTTCCTAAATCTGACCTTTGTTATATTTTGACCTCCGACCAATTTTTTCGCCGCTATCGACCCCAAAAACAAAGTTTTCACGTGAAAATTACAAAAAAATTACACATAATCACGTTTTTTGGCCAAACCAATGGAGATAGACCAAAAAGTTACTGGACCTTTTCTGTAGATCGCAAAATTTGCTAATTTGATGGGTCAATCAGATTTGAGCTACAACCTACCGTTCGGCCGCTATCGGGCTCGAAACTTTATTTTAAGCGAAAAAATCTCTGGAATGTCAAATGTTCAAGCGTTTTGTCGCTTAACCATGGAAGATAGAGTAAAAAGTCACTGGACCTTTTTTGTAGTTCACTTCATTCCTGACTAACGATTTTTCGTCAAATCCGAGCTAGCTCTAACAGTTCGCCCGCTATCGGGCTTACAAAAAAGGCTTGCAAGGGTAAAAAATGCGCGTTTTTTTGCGAATTTTTTTGAGGGGTTTAAAATTAAAAATTCCCGGTTTTCAGACTTTTCCTGTTTGGTAATACGGCAAAAGGTACCTGCGTGCAAAATTTCAAGGTTCTAGCACTTCTAGAAGTAGGTTAGAATTTGTATACATATATCAGTCAGTCAGTCAGTTTCACATGCGGCTGTATAGTATATTAGACTCGCCTTCGGCTCGCTGGGGGCTACGCCCCCAGGCCCCCATTTGGGTGTTGGCTAAATTCGGGGATAATCGTAGTTCGGTGATTGGTTAAATTCAGACGTCAAGTTTCCAAATTTTATGTATCCGTTCTCGAGAATCTTATGGGTCGTAATGCTTCGCTAACGCTCAGCCAAAAGATGTGTAGTGTATAATAATCAATTGATGTGGTAGAAGAGTTAAGTTATGTGTTCGTGAAATTTTGGAGACAAGAAGAATTTGGTTTTAACCAAAGTCAGAGGACGTATGTATACCATAGTTTTAATTTTCCGGATTTACCCAAACTTTTGACTTTGAGGGCGTTTTGCGGCTTAACCGTTAGAGATACGTGAAAAAGTAACTGGACCTTTCTTGTCGGAAATTTAATTTTATCTTTCGATTCCGTCGTCAGACTTTAGCTGCGACCTTTGGTTTAGCCAGGAATGAGCTCGGGAGAAAAGTCTGCACTGGTCAGCTATCGTGAATTGTTTAGTACAAACATAATAAAAACCGACCTTAAGGCAGTATTTTAAGTTGAACAGTTGGTTTAATATCATCAGGAGATTATCTAGTCAAGCCAGGAAATTCCCTGGGGGGTTAACACATCAGGGGGTTTAATTTATTCAGGAGGTTATCTGGTCATACCAGGAAATCCCCGGGGGGGGTGTTACCGGGGGTTAATTACACAGTTCGGCCTATTTTTTGAGGGTGTTGTGTCTGTGAACATAATATAAAACACTCTGTCCCTATCTACTATTGAAGCTTCACTAACGCTCAGCCAACTCCCGACGTGGAGGGGGGTTTTAGTCACTCGGTAACGTAGTAATACAAGGTCAATCTGGAACCAGCACGAATCGCACTAATTATAGTTGCAAGATTTAAAACCCCTAAAATTGACGACAAAGAATTTGCCTTTTAGAGCATTAACCAGGCTTACGGAAAGATAAACGACAAAAAGCTACTGGACCTTTTTTGTTGATTTCATAAATAGCTAGTTATGAAAAGTTTTACATTTAACCTACGGCCAACGGTTCGGCCACTATCGAGCACGAAATGTAAGTTTTTAAGTGAAATTTTCGAGATAATCACGTTTTTACGGCTAAACCATGGAAGATAGAGTAAAAAGTCACTGAAACGTTTGTGTATCAACCGCATTATTTTGTATTACAATCAAATTTTTATTCTGGCCTAGAACTAAGATTTTGTCTGAAATAGAGCCCAGAAAACAAAATCTCACGTAAAACTCAAAAAATCAAAACTTTAAAACGCGTTATGCGGCCAAACCATTGAGGATAGGGCAAAATGTTACTGAACGTTTTATGTAGATCACGTGATTTCCTAAATCCAAATGAAAATTTTATTTGAGCTACGACCAACCGTTTAGCCGCTATCAAGCCCGGAATGTAAATTTTTAAGCGAAAATTTCCAAATATTTTCACTTAATCGCGTTTTGCGGTCAAACTAATGGAGATATAGTAAAAAGTCAATTAACCTTTTTTGTAGATCATATTATTTCCTAAATCTAACCTTCGTTTTATTTTGACCTCCGACCAATGGTTTCGCCGCTATCGACCCCGTAAACAAAAATTTCCACGTAAAAGTTACAAAAAAATTACACATAATCACGTTTTTCGGCCAAACCAATGGAGATAGGGAAAAAAGTCACTAGACTATTTCTGTAGTTCACGTAATTTGATGGGTCAATCAGATTTGAGCTCCGACCTACCGTTCGGCCGCCGCTATCGGGCTAGAAACTTTATTTTAAGCGAAAAAATCTCTGGAATGTCAAACATTCCCGCGTTTTGTGGCTTAACAACACGAGATAGGAAAAAAAGTCACTGAACCTTTTTTGTAGTTCACTTCATTCCTGACTAACGATTTTTCGTCAGATTGAAGCTAGCTCCAACGGTTCGCCCGCTATCGGGCTTACAAAAAACGCCTGCAAGGGTAAAGAATGCGTGATTTTTCGGGAATTTTTTTTGAGGGGTTTAAAAGTAAAAATTCCCGGTTTTCAGACTTTTCCTGTTGGTTATACGGCAAAAGGTACCTGCGTGCAAAATTTCAAGTTTCCAGCACTTCTAGAAGTAGGTTAGAATTTGTATACATATATCAGTCAGTCAGTCAGTTTCACATGCGGCTGTATAGTATATTAGACTCGCCTTCGGCTCGCTGGGGGCTACGCCCCCAGGCCCCCAAAGTAAACGCTTGCAAATTCGGGGATAAGCGGAATTCGGTGACTGGTTAAGTCCGGACATTAAGTAAATGACAAGGGATTTAAAAATTGACCTTTTTCATAGATTTTTTTTCCGGATTCGTAAAAACTTTTGACTTTGAGGGCATTTTGCGGTTAAACCGTTAGAGATACGACAAAAAGTGACTGGACCTTTCTTGTTGGAAATTTAATTTTGTCTTTCGATTGTGCCCTCAGATCTGATCTACGACCTATGGTTTAGCCAGAAATGAGCTCGGGAGAAAAGTCTGCACGGGTCAGCTATCTTGAATTGTTTAGTATAAACATAATAAAAACCGACCTCAAGGCAGTATTTTAAGTCGAACAGGGGGTTTAATATCACCAGGAGACTATCTAGTCAAGGCCGAGAAATTCCCTGGGTGGGTGATTAATGTTAAGGAGGTTAAGACAAGAGGGGGTTTAATTTCGTCAGGATATTGTCTGGTCATATGAACAAATTCCCAGGGGGGGTTAACGTTACCGGGGATAAATGTGGTGTATAATATTAATCAATTGATGTGGAAGAAGAGTTAAGTTATGTGTTCGCGAAATTTGGAGACAAGAAGAATTTGGTTTTAACCAAAGTCAGAGGACGTATGTATACCATAGGTTCATTTTCCGGATTTACCCAAACTTTTGACTTTGATGGGGTTTGCGGCTTAACCGTTAGAGATACGAAAAAAAGTGACTGGACCTTTCTTGTCGGAAATTTGATTTTATCTTTCGATTCTGGTGTCCGATTTTAGCTACGAAGTCTGGTTTAGCCAGTACGGAGCTGTGGAGAAAGGACTGCACTGGTGGGCTATTGTGAATTGTTTAGTGTAAATATAACAAAAACCCAACCCTGAGTCATTAGTTTTTAAGTTGTTTTAGGGGGTTTGATTTGCTCAGAGGTTTATCTTGTCATGCCAGGAAATTCCCGGGGAGGGGAGATTAATGTTAAAGGGGGTTAACACATCAGGGGGTTTAATTTCGTCAGGATATTGTCTGGTCATATGAACAAATTCCCGGGGGCGGGGTTAATGTTACAAGGGTTAATGACACACTTGGGCCTATTTTATAGGGTGTTGTGTCTGTAAACATAATAAAAAAAACACTCTGTCCCTATCTACTATTGAAACTTCACTAACGCTCAGCCAACTCCCGACGTGGAGGGGGGTTTTAGTCACTCGTTAACGTAGTAATACAAGGTCAAGCTGGAACCAGCATGAAGCGCACTAATTATAGTTGAAAAATTTAAAACACCTAAAAGTAACGACGAAGAATTTGTCATTTAGAGCATTTATCAGGCTTACGGAAAGATAAACGATAGAAAGCTAGTGAACCTTTTTTTTAGATCCTATGAATAGCTAGTTACAAAAAATTTTACATTTAAGCTAGGGCTAACGGTTTCGGCCAATATCGAGCCCAGAAGGTAATTTTTTGAGTGAAATTTTCAACATAATCACGTTTTTTGGCTAAACCATGGAAGATAGAGTAAAATGTCACTGGACCTTTTTTGTAGACCACATTGTTTCGTATTAAAATGCGATTTTTAATCTACCCTAACTATAAAGGTTCCGCTGACACAGAGCCCGGAAACAAAATTCTAAAGTAAAACTCAAGAAATCAATAATTTAAAACGTGTAATGCGGCCAAACCGTTGAGGATAGGACAATATGTTTACTGGACCTTTTTTGTAGATCACGCGATTTCCTAAATCACATTGAAAATTTTTTTTGAGCTACGACCAACCGTTTAGCCGCTATCGAGCCCGAAAGGTAAATGTTGAGGCGAAAATTTCAAAATATTTTAATGTAATCGCGTTTTTGCGGCCAAAGTAATTGAGATATAGCAAAAAGTCACTGGACCTTTTTTGTAGTTCACTTCATTCCTGACCATGAATTTTTTCGTCAGATCCGAGCTAGCTCCAACAGTTCGCCCGCTATCGTGCTTCAAAGAAAAGCCTGCAAGGGCAAAAAGGGGTCAGTTCGCGAATTTTTTTAAGGGGTTTCAAAATTAAAAAATTCCGGTTTTCAGACTTTTCCTGGTGGTTTGAAGATTCCAGCTACGTGTGTGCAAAATTTGGTTTTCTCCAGCACTTCTAGAACTATGTTAGAATTTGTATCGCCTATCAGTGAGTGAGTCAGTCAGTTACACATGCGGCTGTATATATATGGGACTCGCCTTCGGCTCGCTGGGGGCTACGCCCCCAGGCCCCCATTTGGGTGTTGGCTAAATTCGGGGATAAGCGTAGTTCGGTGATTGGTTAAATTCAGACGTGAAGTTTCCAAATTTTATGAATCCGTTCTCGAGAATCTTACGGGTCGTAATGCTTCGCTAAAGCTCAGCCAAAAGATGTGTGGTGTAATAATATTAATCAATTGATGTGGTAGAAGAGTTAAGTTATGTGTTCGTGAAATTTGGAGACAAGAAGAATTTGGTTTTAACCAAAGTCAGAGGACATATGTATAACCTATAGTTTAATTTTCCGGATTTACCCAAACTTTTGACTTTGAGGGCGTTTTGCGGCTTAAACCGTTAGAGATACGTGAAAAAGTGACTGGACCTTTCTTGTCGGAAATTTAATTTTATTTTTCGATTCCGTCGTCAGATTTTAGCTGCGACCTTTGGTTTAGCCAGGAATGAGCTCGGGAGAAAAGTCTGCACTGGTCAGCTATCGTGAATTGTTTATTACAAACATAATAAAAAACCGACCTTAAGGCAGTATTTTAAGTTGAACAGTTGGTTTAATATCATCAGGAGATTATCTAGTCAAGCCAGGAAATTCCCTGGGGGGGGTTAATGTTACCGGGGGGTTAACACATCAGGGGGTTTAATTTACTCAGGAGGTTATCTGGTCATACCAGGAAATCCTCGGAGGGGGTTTAATGTTACCGGGGGCTAATGACACACCTGTCCCTATTTTAGACGGTGTTGTGTTAAAAATTTATTCTGTCCCTATCTACTATTGACGCATAGCTAAAGCTCAGCCAACTTATTATGTGGGGTTGTATTCACTCGTTAACCTAGCAAAGCCTGAATCCTGATTGAATTACACAAATATTAGTCACATATAGGCCTAATATATATTTAAAACTCCAAAAATTTTCCAATTCACGACAAATATTTTGCTATTTATCGCGTTTTTTTAAAGGCTTATTAAAGTACATACAGCAAAAAGTTACTATACTTTTTTTTGTAGAACACGTCGTTTACTAAAACTTATTAAATCGCATTTTTTGAGCTACGACCAACCGTTTAGCCGCTATAAAGCCCGGAATGTAAATTTGTAGGCGAAAATTTCCAAATATTTTCACTTAATCGCGTTTTGCGGTCAAACTAATGGAGATATAGTAAAAAGTCACTCAACCCTTTTTGTAGATCATATTATTTCCTAAAATCTAACCTTTGTTTTATTTTGACCTCCGTCCAATTTTTTTCGCCGCTATCGACTCCAAAAACAAAGTTTTTCAACGTGAAAATTACAAAAAAAATTTCACATAATCACGTTTTTTCGGCCAAACCAATGGAGATAGGGCAAAAAGTCACTGGACGTTTTCTGTAGATCTTGCAATTTGCTAATTTGATGGGACAATCAGATTTGAGCTACGACCTACCGTTCGGTTCGGCCGCTATCGGGCTCGAAACTTTATTTTAAGCGGAAAAATCTCTGGAATGTCAAATGTTTCGAGCGTTTTGTCGCTTACCATGGAAGATAGAGCAAAAAGTCACTGGACCTTTTTTGTAGTTTCATTTCATTCCTGATTATGAATTTTTCGTCAGATCCGAGCTAGCTCTAACGGTCCGCCCGCTATTGGGCTTACAAGAAAAGCCTGCAGGGGTGAAAAATGCGCGAATGTTCTCGAATTTTTTTGAGGTGTTTAAAAGTAAAAATTCCCGGTTTTCAGACTTTTCCCGGTGGTTTCACGGTAAAAGGCATAAGCGTGGAAAATTTCAAGTTTCTAGCACTTCTAGAACTATGTTAGAATTAGTATGATCTGTCAGTGAGTCAGTTTCACATGCGGCTGTATATAATATAGGATAACCGTTAGATACGAGGAAAAAGTGACTGGACGTTTCTTGTCGAAAATTTAATTTTCTCTTTCGATTATGCCATCAGATTTAAGCTACAACCTATAATTTAGGCAGTACAGAGCTTAGGACAAAAGACTGCACTGGGCAGTTTAAAAATATCACGTAAAAGTTAAAAAAATCAACACTTAAAAACGCGTTATGCGGCCAAACCGTTGAGGATAGGGCAAAATGTTAACTGAACATTATTTGTAGATCACGCAATTTCATAAATCCTTTTAAAAATTTGTTTTGAGCTACGACCAACAGTTAAGCCGCTTATCGAGCCCGAAAGGTAAATTTTTAGGCGAAAATTTTCAAATACTTTCACTTAATCACGTTTTGCGGCCAAACCAATGGAGATAGAGTAAAGAGTTACTGGGACATTTTTGTAGATCACCTCATTTTCCTAACTCCAACGTTCGTCTTATTTCGACCTCTGACCAATGGTTTCGCCGCTATCGAGCCCGAAAACAAAAGTTTCGCGTAAACATTACACAAAAAATGCACGTAATTACGTTTTTCGGCCAAACCAATGGAGATAGGGCAAAAAGTCACTGAACCTTTTCTGTAGATCGCGCAATTTGCTAATTTGACGGGTCAATCAGATTTGAGCTACGACCAACGGTTCGGCCGCTATCAAGCTCGAAACATTATTTTTAGCGAAAAAATCTCTGGAATGTCAAATATTAGAGCGTTTTGTCGCTTAACCATGGAAGATAGACTAAAAAGTCACTGGACCTTTTTTGTAGATCACTTCATTCCTGACTAACGATTTTTCGTCAAATCGAAGCTAGCTCCAACGGTTCACCCGCTATCAGGCTTACAAGAAATGCCTGCAGGGGTAAAGAATGCGAGATTTTTGAGGAATTTTTTTGAGGGGTTTTAAAAGTAAAAAGTCCGGTTTTCAGACTTTTCCTCCGGGTAATATTGTGAAAGGTACCTGCGTGCCAAATTTTCACGTTTCCAGCACTTCTAGAAGTATGTTAGAATTTGTATCTATATATCAGTGAGTCAGTTTCACATGCGGCTGTATAAGTATTTAGATAACCGTTAGATACGAGAAAAAGTGACTGGACGTTTCTTGTCGAAAATTTAATTTTCTCTTTCGATTATGCCATCAGATTTAAGTCTACGACCTATAATTTTAAGCAGTACAAGAGCTTAGGACAAAAGACTGCACTGGGCAGTTTAAAAAATATCACGTAAAAGTTAAAAAATCAACACTTAAAACGCGTTATGCGGCCAAACCGTTGAGGATAGGGCAAAATGTTACTGAACATTATTTGTAGATCACGCAATTTCATAAATCCTTTTAAAAATTTGTTTTGAGCTACGACCAACAGTTAAGCCGCTATCGAGCCCGAAAGGTAAATTTTTAGGCGAAAATTTTCAAATACTTTCACTTAATCACGTTTTTGCGGCCAAACCAATGGAGATAGAGTAAAGAGTTACTGGGACATTTTTGTAGATCACCTCATTTCCTAACTCCAACGTTCGTCTTATTTCGACCTCTGACCAATGGTTTCGCCGCTATCGAGCCCGAAAAACAAAAGTTTCGCGTAAAAATTACACAAAAAATGCACGTAATTACGTTTTTCGGCCAAACCAATGGAGATAGGGCAAAAAGTCACTGAACCTTTTCTGTAGATCGCGCAATTTGCTAATTTGACGGATCAATCAGATTTGAGCTACGACCAACGGTTCGGCCGCTATCAAGCTCGAAACATTATTTTTAGCGAAAAAATCTCTGGAATGTCAAAAATTAGAGCGTTTTGTCGCTTAACCATGGAAGATAGACTAAAAAGTCACTGGACCTTTTTTGTAGATCACTTCATTCCTGACTAACGATTTTTCGTCAGATTGAAGCTAGCTCCAAACGGTTCGCCCGCTATCGGGCTTACAAAAAACGCCTGCAAGGGTAAAGAATGCGTGATTTTTCGGGAATTTTTTTGAGGGGTTTAAAAGTAAAAATTCCCGGTTTTCAGACTTTTCCTGTTGGTTATACGGCAAAAGGTACCTGCGTGCAAAATTTCAAGTTTCCAGCACTTCTAGAAGTAGGTTAGAATTTGTATACATATATCAGTCAGTCAGTCAGTTTCACATGCGGCTGTATAGTATATTAGACTCGCCTTCGGCTCGCTGGGGGCTACGCCCCCAGGCCCCCAAAGTAAACGCTTGCAAATTCGGGGATAAGCGGAATTCGGTGACTGGTTAAGTCCGGACATTAAGTAAATGACAAGGGATTTAAAAATTGACCTTTTTCATAGATTTTTTTCCGGATTCGTAAAAAACTTTTGACTTTGAGGGCATTTTGCGGTTAAACCGTTAGAGATACGACAAAAAGTGACTGGACCTTTCTTGTTGGAAATTTAATTTTGTCTTTCGATTGTGCCCTCAGATCTGATCTACGACCTATGGTTTAGCCAGAAATGAGCTCGGGAGAAAAGTCTGCACGGGTCAGCTATCTTGAATTGTTTAGTATAAACATAATAAAAACCGACCTCAAGGCAGTATTTTTAAGTCGAACAGGGGGTTTAATATCACCAGGAGACTATCTAGTCAAGGCGAGAAATTCCCTGGGTGGGTGATTAATGTTAAGGAGGTTAAGACAAGAGGGGGTTTAATTTCGTCAGGATATTGTCTGGTCATATGAACAAATTCCCAGGGGGGTTAACGTTACCGGGGGATAAATGTGGTGTATAATATTAATCAATTGATGTGGAAGAAGAGTTAAGTTATGTGTTCGCGAAATTTGGAGACAAGAAGAATTTGGTTTTAACCAAAGTCAGAGGACGTATGTATACCATAGGTTCATTTTCCGGATTTACCCAAACTTTTGACTTTGATGGGGTTTGCGGCTTAACCGTTAGAGATACGAAAAAAAGTGACTGGACCTTTCTTGTCGGAAATTTGATTTTATCTTTCGATTCTGGTGTCCGAATTTTAGCTACGAAGTCTGGTTTAGCCAGTACGGAGCTGTGGAGAAAGGACTGCACTGGTGGGCTATTGTGAATTTGTTTTAGTGTAAATATAACAAAAAACCCAACCCTGAGTCATTAGTTTTAAGTTGTTTTAGGGGGTTTGATTTGCTCAGAGGTTTATCTTGTCATGCCAGGAAATTCCCGGGGAGGGGAGATTAATGTTAAAGGGGTTAACACATCAGGGGGTTTAATTTCGTCAGGATATTGTCTGGTCATATGAACAAATTCCCGGGGGCGGGGTTAATGTTACAAGGGGTTAATGACACACTTGGGCCTATTTTATAGGGTGTTGTGTCTGTAAACATAATAAAAAAAAACACTCTGTCCCTATCTACTATTGAAACTTCACTAACGCTCAGCCAACTCCCGACGTGGAGGGGGGTTTTAGTCACTCGTTAACGTAGTAATACAAGGTCAAGCTGGAACCAGCATGAAGCGCACTAATTATAGTTGAAAAATTTAAAACACCTAAAAGTAACGACGAAGAATTTGTCATTTAGAGCATTTATCAGGCTTACGGAAAGATAAACGATAGAAAGCTAGTGAACCTTTTTTTTAGATCCTATGAATAGCTAGTTACAAAAAAATTTTACATTTAAGCTAGGGCTAACGGTTCGGCCAATATCGAGCCCAGAAGGTAATTTTTTGAGTGAAATTTTCAACATAATCACGTTTTTTGGCTAAACCATGGAAGATAGAGTAAAATGTCACTGGACCTTTTTTGTAGACCACATTGTTTCGTATTAAAAATGCGATTTTTAATCTACCCTAACTATAAAGGTTCCGCTGACACAGAGCCCGGAAACAAAATTCTAAAGTAAAACTCAAGAAATCAATAATTTAAAACGTGTAATGCGGCCAAACCGTTGAGGATAGGACAATATGTTACTGGACCTTTTTTGTAGATCACGCGATTTCCTAAATCACATTGAAAATTTTTTTTGAGCTACGACCAACCGTTTAGCCGCTATCGAGCCCGAAAGGTAAATGTTGAGGCGAAAATTTCAAAATATTTTAATGTAATCGCGTTTTTGCGGCCAAAGTAATTGAGATATAGCAAAAAGTCACTGGACCTTTTTTGTAGTTCACTTCATTCCTGACCATGAATTTTTCGTCAGATCCGAGCTAGCTCCAACAGTTCGCCCGCTATCGTGCTTCAAAGAAAAGCCTGCAAGGGCAAAAAGGGGTCAGTTCGCGAATTTTTTTTAAGGGGTTCAAAATTAAAAAATTCCGGTTTTCAGACTTTTCCTGGTGGTTTGAAGATTCCAGCTACGTGTGTGCAAAATTTGGTTTTTCCAGCACTTCTAGAACTATGTTAGAATTTGTATCGCCTATCAGTGAGTGAGTCAGTCAGTTACACATGCGGCTGTATATATATGGGACTCGCCTTCGGCTCGCTGGGGGCTACGCCCCCAGGCCCCCATTTGGGTGTTGGCTAAATTCGGGGATAAGCGTAGTTCGGTGATTGGTTAAATTCAGACGTGAAGTTTCCAAATTTTATGAATCCGTTCTCGAGAATCTTACGGGTCGTAATGCTTCGCTAAAGCTCAGCCAAAAGATGTGTGGTGTATAATATTAATCAATTGATGTGGTAGAAGAGTTAAGTTATGTGTTCGTGAAATTTGGAGACAAGAAGAATTTGGTTTTAACCAAAGTCAGAGGACATATGTATACCATAGTTTAATTTTCCGGATTTACCCAAACTTTTGACTTTGAGGGCGTTTTGCGGCTTAACCGTTAGAGATACGTGAAAAAGTGACTGGACCTTTCTTGTCGGAAATTTAATTTTATTTTTCGATTCCGTCGTCAGATTTTAGCTGCGACCTTTGGTTTAGCCAGGAATGAGCTCGGGAGAAAAGTCTGCACTGGTCAGCTATCGTGAATTGTTTATTACAAACATAATAAAAACCGACCTTAAGGCAGTATTTTAAGTTGAACAGTTGGTTTAATATCATCAGGAGATTATCTAGTCAAGCCAGGAAATTCCCTGGGGGGGGTTAATGTTACCGGGGGGTTAAACACATCAGGGGGTTTAATTTACTCAGGAGGTTATCTGGTCATACCAGGAAATCCTCGGAGGGGGTTTAATGTTACCGGGGGCTAATGACACACCTGTCCCTATTTTAGACGGTGTTGTGTTAAAAATTTATTCTGTCCCTATCTACTATTGACGCATAGCTAAAGCTCAGCCAACTTATTATGTGGGGTTGTATTCACTCGTTAACCTAGCAAAGCCTGAATCCTGATTGAATTACACAAATATTAGTCACATATAGGCCTAATATATATTTAAAACTCCAAAAATTTCCAATTCACGACAAATATTTTGCTATTTATCGCGTTTTTAAGGCTTATTAAAGTACATACAGCAAAAAAGTTACTATACTTTTTTTGTAGAACAACGTCGTTTACTAAAAACTTATTAAATCGCATTTTTTGAGCTACGACCAACCGTTTAGCCGCTATAAAGCCCGGAATGTAAATTTGTAGGCGAAAATTTCCAAATATTTTCACTTAATCGCGTTTTGCGGTCAAACTAATGGAGATATAGTAAAAAGTCACTCAACCCTTTTTGTAGATCATATTATTTCCTAAATCTAACCTTTGTTTTATTTTGACCTCCGTCCAATTTTTTCGCCGCTATCGACTCCAAAAACAAAGTTTTCACGTGAAAATTACAAAAAAATTTCACATAATCACGTTTTTCGGCCAAACCAATGGAGATAGGGCAAAAAGTCACTGGACGTTTTCTGTAGATCTTGCAATTTGCTAATTTGATGGGACAATCAGATTTGAGCTACGGACCTACCGTTCGGGCCGCTATCGGGCTCGAAACTTTATTTTAAGCGGAAAAAATCTCTGGAATGTCAATGTCAAATGTTCGAGCGTTTTGTCGCTTAACCATGGAAGATAGAGCAAAAAGTCACTGGACCTTTTTTGTAGTTCATTTCATTCCTGATTATGAATTTTTCGTCAGATCCGAGCTAGCTCTAACGGTCCGCCCGCTATTGGGCTTACAAGAAAAGCCTGCAGGGGTGAAAAATGCGCGAATGTTCTCGAATTTTTTTTGAGGTGTTTAAAAGTAAAAAATTCCCGGTTTTCAGACTTTTCCCGGTGGTTTCACGGTAAAAGGCATAAGCGTGGAAAATTTCAAGTTTCTAGCACTTCTAGAACTATGTTAGAATTAGTATGATCTGTCAGTGAGTCAGTTTCACATGCGGCTGTATATAATATAGGATAACCGTTAGATACGAGAAAAAGTGACTGGACGTTTCTTGTCGAAAATTTAATTTTCTCTTTCGATTATGCCATCAGATTTAAGCTACAACCTATAATTTAGGCAGTACAGAGCTTAGGACAAAAGACTGCACTGGGCAGTTTAAAAATATCACGTAAAAGTTAAAAAATCAACACTTAAAAACGCGTTATGCGGCCAAACCGTTGAGGATAGGGCAAAATGTTACTGAACATTATTTGTAGATCACGCAATTTCATAAATCCTTTTAAAAATTTGTTTTGAGCTACGACCAACAGTTAAGCCGCTATCGAGCCCGAAAGGTAAATTTTTAGGCGAAAATTTTCAAATACTTTCACTTAATCACGTTTTGCGGCCAAACCAATGGAGATAGAGTAAAGAGTTACTGGGACATTTTTGTAGATCACCTCATTTCCTAACTCCAACGTTCGTCTTATTTCGACCTCTGACCAATGGTTTCGCCGCTATCGAGCCCGAAAACAAAAGTTTCGCGTAAACATTACACAAAAAAATGCACGTAATTACGTTTTTCGGCCAAACCAATGGAGATAGGGCAAAAAGTCACTGAACCTTTTCTGTAGATCGCGCAATTTGCTAATTTGACGGGTCAATCAGATTTGAGCTACGACCAACGGTTCGGCCGCTATCAAGCTCGAAACATTATTTTTAGCGAAAAAATCTCTGGAATGTCAAATATTAGAGCGTTTTGTCGCTTAACCATGGAAGATAGACTAAAAAGTCACTGGACCTTTTTTGTAGATCACTTCATTCCTGACTAACGATTTTTTCGTCAAATCGAAGCTAGCTCCAACGGTTCACCCGCTATCAGGCTTACAAGAAATGCCTGCAGGGGTAAAGAATGCGAGATTTTTGAGGAATTTTTTTGAGGGGTTTAAAAGTAAAAAAGTCCGGTTTTCAGACTTTTCCTCCGGGTAATATTGTGAAAGGTACCTGCGTGCCAAATTTCACGTTTCCAGCACTTCTAGAAGTATGTTAGAATTTGTATCTATATATCAGTGAGTCAGTTTCACATGCGGCTGTATAAGTATTTAGATAACCGTTAGATACGAGAAAAAGTGACTGGACGTTTCTTGTCGAAAAATTTAATTTTCTCTTTCGATTATGCCATCAGATTTAAGCTACGACCTATAATTTAAGCAGTACAGAGCTTAGGACAAAAGACTGCACTGGGCAGTTTAAAAATATCACGTAAAAGTTAAAAAATCAACACTTAAAACGCGTTATGCGGCCAAACCGTTGAGGATAGGGCAAAATGTTACTGAACATTATTTGTAGATCACGCAATTTCATAAATCCTTTTAAAAAATTTGTTTTGAGCTACGACCAACAGTTAAGCCGCTATCGAGCCCGAAAGGTAAATTTTTAGGCGAAAATTTTCAAATACTTTCACTTAATCACGTTTTGCGGCCAAACCAATGGAGATAGAGTAAAGAGTTACTGGGACATTTTTGTAG
This sequence comes from Homalodisca vitripennis, assembly GCF_021130785.1. Taxonomy (NCBI): domain Eukaryota; kingdom Metazoa; phylum Arthropoda; class Insecta; order Hemiptera; family Cicadellidae; genus Homalodisca; species Homalodisca vitripennis. Next base: position 41,171,340 of record NC_060214.1, read on the forward strand.
ATCACCTCATTTCCTAACTCCAACGTTCGTCTTATTTCGACCTCTGACCAATGGTTTCGCCGCTATCGAGCCCGAAAACAAAAGTTTCGCGTAAAAATTACACAAAAAATGCACGTAATTACGTTTTTTCGGCCAAACCAATGGAGATAGGGCAAAAAGTCACTGAACCTTTTCTGTAGATCGCGCAATTTGCTAATTTGACGGATCAATCAGATTTGAGCTACGACCAACGGTTCGGCCGCTATCAAGCTCGAAACATTATTTTTAGCGAAAAAATCTCTGGAATGTCAAAAATTAGAGCGTTTTGTCGCTTAACCATGGAAGATAGACTAAAAAGTCACTGGACCTTTTTTGTAGATCACTTCATTCCTGACTAACGATTTTTCGTCAGATTGAAGCTAGCTCCAACGGTTCGCCCGCTATCGGGCTTACAAAAAACGCCTGCAAGGGTAAAGAATGCGTGATTTTTCGGGAATTTTTTTGAGGGGTTTAAAAGTAAAAATTCCCGGTTTTCAGACTTTTTCCCTGTTGGTTTATACGGCAAAAGGTACCTGCGTGCAAAATTTCAAGTTTCCAGCACTTCTAGAAGTAGGTTAGAATTTGTATACATATATCAGTCAGTCAGTCAGTTTCACATGCGGCTGTATAGTATATTAGACTCGCCTTCGGCTCGCTGGGGGCTACGCCCCCAGGCCCCCAAAGTAAACGCTTGCAAATTCGGGGATAAGCGGAATTCGGTGACTGGTTAAGTCCGGACATTAAGTAAATGACAAGGGATTTAAAAATTGACCTTTTTCATAGATTTTTTTTCCGGATTCGTAAAAACTTTTGACTTTGAGGGCATTTTTGCGGTTAAACCGTTAGAGATACGACAAAAAGTGACTGGACCTTTCTTGTTGGAAATTTAATTTTGTCTTTCGATTGTGCCCTCAGATCTGATCTACGACCTATGGTTTAGCCAGAAATGAGCTCGGGAGAAAAGTCTGCACGGGTCAGCTATCTTGAATTGTTTAGTATAAACATAATAAAAACCGACCTCAAGGCAGTATTTTAAGTCGAACAGGGGGTTTAATATCACCAGGAGACTATCTAGTCAAGGCGAGAAATTCCCTGGGTGGGTGATTAATGTTAAGGAGGTTAAGACAAGAGGGGGTTTAATTTCGTCAGGATATTGTCTGGTCATATGAACAAATTCCCAGGGGGGGTTAACGTTACCGGGGGATAAGTCTCCAGGGGGTTTATCTGGTCATACCAGGATCTTCCCAGGGGGGGGGGGTTAAGAGATTTGGTGACTGGTAAAATTCGGACATGAGGTCATGGCAGGAAATTCCCTGGGGGGTTTTAATGTTACCAGGGGGGTTAACACATCAGGGGGTTGAATGTACAGGAGGTTATCAGGTCATACCAGGAAATCCCCGGGGGGGGGGTTAATATTACCGGGGGTTAATGACACACTTGGGCCTTTTTTAGAGGGTATTGTGTCTGTGAACATAATAAATATTCCTCTGTCCCTATCTACTATTGACGCTTAGCTAACGCTCAGCCAACTCCCGAAGTCACTGAACCTTTTCTGTAGATCACGTGATTTCCTAAATCCCGTTTAAAAATTTGTTTTGAGTTACGACCAACCGTTTAGTAGGCCGCTATCAAGCCCGGAAATGTAAATTTTTAGGCGAAAATGTCCCAATATTTTTCACTTAATCGCGTTTTGCGGTCAAACTAAGGGAAATATAGTAAAAAGTCACTGGACCTTTTTTTGTAGGTCATCTTATTTACTAAATAAAACGTTAGTCTTATTTTGACCTCCGACCAATGGTTTCGCCGCTATCGACCCCAAAAACAAAAGTTTCGCGTAAAAGTTACAACAAAATTGTACATAATCACGTTTTTTCGGCCAAACCAATCGAGATAGGGCAAAAGATTACTGGACCTTTTCTGTAGATCGCGCAATTTGCTAATTTGATGGGTCAATCAGATTTGAGCTACGACCAACGGTTTCGGCCGCTATCGGGCTTGAAACATTATTTTTATCGAAAAAATCTCTGGAATTTCAAATGTTCGAGCGTTTTGTCGCTTAACCATGGAAGATAGAGCAAAAAGTCATTAGAACCTTTTTTGTAGTTCACTTCATTCCTGACCATGAATTTTCCGTCAGATCCGAGCTAACTCCAACGGTTCGCCCGCTATCGGGCTTACAAAACATGCCTGCAGGGGTGAAGAATGCGCGATTTTTTGGGAATTTTTTTTGAGGGGTTGAAAATGAAAAATTCTCACTTTTCGGGATTTTCCTGGTGGTTACACGTGGAAAGCTATCTGTGTACCAAATTTCAAGTCTCTAACTCATCTGGAAGTAGGTTAGAATTAGTATACGTGAGTGAGTGAGTCAGTCAGTCAGTCAGTTACACATGCGGTTTGTATATATATTAGACTCGCCTTCGGCTCGCTGGGGGCTACGCCCCCAGGCCCCCATTTGGGTGTTGGCTAAATTCGGGGATAAGCGTAGTTCGGTGATTGGTTAAATTTAGACGTGAAGTTTCCAAATTTTATGTATCCGTTCTCGAGAATCTTACGGGTCGTAATGCTTCGCTAACGCTCATCCAAAAGATGTGTGGTGTATGATATTAATCAATTGATGTGGTAGAAGAGTTAAGTTATGTGTTCGCGAAATTTGGAGACAAGATAATTTGGTTTTAAACCAAAGTCAGAGGACGTATGTATACCATAGTTTAATTTTCCGGATTTACCCAAACTTTTGACTTTGAGGGCGTTTTGCGGCTTAAAACCGTTAGAGATAAGTGAAAAAGTTACTGGACCTTTCTTGTCGGAAATTTAATTTTATGTTTCAATTCCGTCGTCAGATTTTAGCTGCGACCTTTGGTTTAGCCAGGAATGAGCTCGGGAGAAAAGTCTGCACTGGTCAGCTATCGTGAATTGTTTAGTACAAACATAATAAAAACCGACCTTAAGGCAGTATTTTAAGTTGAACAGTTGGTTTAATATCATCAGGAGATTATCTAGTCAAGCCAGGAAATTCCCTGGGGGGGGGTTAATGTTACTGGGGGGTTAACACATCAGGGGGTTTAATTTACTCAGGAGGTTATCTGGTCATACCAGGAAATCCTCGGAGGGGGGTTAATGTTACCGGGGGCTAATGACACACCTGTCCCTATTTTAGACGGTGTTGTGTCTGTGAACAAAATAAAAATTTATTCTGTCCCTATCTACTATTGACGCATAGCTAACGCTCAGCCAACTTATTATGTGGGGTTGTATTCACTCGTTAACCTTGCAAAGCCTGAATCCTGATTGAATTACACAAATATTAGTCACATATAGGCCTAATATATATTTAAAACTCCAAAAATTTCCAATTCACGACAAATATTTTGCTATTTATCGCGTTTTTCAGGCTTATTAAAGTACATACAGCAAAAAGTTACTAGACTTTTTTTGTAGAACACGTCGTTTACTAAAACTTATTAAGTTGCATTTTTTGAGCTACGACCAACCGTTTAGCCCGCTATCAAGCCCGGAATGTAAATTTGTAGGCGAAAATTTCAAAATATTTTCACTTAATCGCGTTTTGCGGTCAAACTAATGGAGATATAGTAAAAAGACACTGAACCTTTTTTGTAGATCATATTATTTTCTAAATCTAACCTTTGTTTTATTTTGACCTCCGACCAATGTTTTCGCCACTATCGACCGCATAAAACAAAATTTTCACGTAAAAGTTACAAAGAAATTGCACATAATCACGTTTTTCGGCCAAACCAATGGAGATAGGGCAAAAAGTCACTGGACCTTTTCTGTAGATGGCGCAATTTGCTAATTTGATGGGTCAATCAGATTTGAGCTACGACCAACGGTTCTGACGCTATCGGGTTCGAAACATTATTGTAAGCGAAAAAATCTCTGGAATGTAAAATATTCTCGCGTTTTGTCGCTTAACCACAAGAGATAGGAAAAAAAGTCACTAGACCTTTTTTGTAGTTCACTTCATTTTCCTGACCATGAATTTTTCGTCAGATCCGAGATAGCTCAAAACGGTTCGCCCGCTATCGGGCTTACAAGAAATGCCTGCAAGGGTGAAAAATGTGCAAATTTTCTCGAATTTTTTTGAGGGGTTTTAAAAGTAAAAATGTACGGTTTTCAGACTTTTCCCGGTGGTTTCACGGTAATAGGTACCTGCGTGCAAAATTTCAAGTTTCTAGCACTTCTAGAACTATGTTAGAATTAGTATGATCTGTCAGTGAGTGAGTGAGTCAGTCAGTTTCACATGCGGCTGTATAGTATATTAGACTCGCCTTCGGCTCGCTGGGGGCTACGCCCCCAGGCCCCCAAAGTAAACGCTTGCAAATTCGGGGATAAGCGGAATTCGGTGACTGGTTAAGTTCCGGACATTAAGTAAATGACAAGGGATTTAAAAATTGACCTTTTTCATAGATTTTTTTCCGGATTCGTAAAAACTTTTGACTTTGAGGGCATTTTGCGGTTAAACCGTTAGAGATACGACAAAAAGTGACTGGACCTTTCTTGTTGGAAATTTAATTTTGTCTTTCGATTGTGCCCTCAGATCTGATCTACGACCTATGGTTTAGCCAGAAATGAGCTCGGGAGAAAAGTCTGCACGGGTCAGCTATCTTGAATTGTTTAGTATAAAACATAATAAAAAACCGACCTCAAGGCAGTATTTTAAGTCGAACAGGGGGTTTAATATCACCAGGAGACTATCTAGTCAAGGCGAGAAATTCCCTGGGTGGGTGATTAATGTTAAGGAGGTTAAGACAAGAGGGGGTTTAATTTCGTCAGGATATTGTCTGGTCATATGAACAAATTCCCAGGGGGGGTTAACGTTACCGGGGGATAAGTCTCCAGGGGGTTATCTGGTCATACCAGGATCTTCCCAGGGGGGGGGGGTTAAGAGATTTGGTGACTTGGTAAAAATTCGGACATGAGGTCATGGCAGGAAATTCCCTGGGGGGGTTTAATGTTACCAGGGGGGTTAACACATCAGGGGGTTGAATGTACAGGAGGTTATCAGGTCATACCAGGAAATCCCCGGGGGGGGGGTTAATATTACCGGGGGTTAATGACACACACTTGGGCCTTTTTTAGAGGGTATTGTGTCTGTGAACATAATAAATATTCCTCTGTCCCTATCTACTATTGACGCTTAGCTAACGCTCAGCCAACTCCCGAAGTCACTGAACCTTTTCTGTAGATCACGTGATTTCCTAAATCCCGTTTAAAATTTGTTTTGAGTTACGACCAACCGTTTTAGCCGCTATCAAGCCCGGAATGTAAATTTTTAGGCGAAAATGTCCAATATTTTCACTTAATCGCGTTTTGCGGTCAAACTAAGGGAAATATAGTAAAAAGTCACTGGACCTTTTTTGTAGGTCATCTTATTTCCTAAATAAAACGTTAGTCTTATTTTGACCTCCGACCAATGGTTTCGCCGCTATCGACCCCAAAAACAAAAGTTTCGCGTAAAAGTTACAACAAAATTGTACATAATCACGTTTTTCGGCCAAACAAATCGAGATAGGGCAAAAGATTACTGGACCTTTTCTGTAGATCGCGCAATTTGCTAATTTGATGGGTCAATCAGATTTGAGCTACGACCAACGGTTCGGCCGCTATCGGGCTTGAAACATTATTTTTATCGAAAAAATCTCTGGAATTTCAAATGTTCGAGCGTTTTGTCGCTTAACCATGGAAGATAGAGCAAAAAGTCATTAGACCTTTTTTGTAGTTCACTTCATTCCTGACCATGAATTTTCCGTCAGATCCGAGCTAGCTCCAACGGTTCGCCCGCTATCGGGCTTACAAAAAATGCCTGCAGGGGTGAAGAATGCGCGATTTTTTGGGAATTTTTTTTGAGGGGTTGAAAATGAAAAAATTCTCACTTTTCGGGATTTTCCTGGTGGTTACACGTGGAAAGCTATCTGTGTACCAAATTTCAAGTCTCTAACTCATCTGGAAGTAGGTTAGAATTAGTATACGTGAGTCAGTCAGTCAGTCAGTTACACATGCGGTTGTATATATATTAGACTCGCCTTCGGCTCGCTGGGGGCTACGCCCCCAGGCCCCCATTTGGGTGTTGACTAAATTCGGGGATAAGCGTAGTTCGGTGATTGGTTAAATTCAGACGTGAAGTTTCCAAATTTTATGAATCCGTTCTCGAGAATCTTACGGGTCGTAATGCTTCGCTAAAGCTCAGCCAAAAGATGTGTGGTGTATAATATTAATCAATTGATGTGGTAGAAGAGTTAAGTTATGTGTTCGTGAAATTTGGAGACAAGAAGAATTTGGTTTTAACCAAAGTCAGAGGACATATGTATACCATAGTTTAATTTTCCGGATTTACCCAAACTTTTGACTTTGAGGGCGTTTTGCGGCTTAACCGTTAGAGATACGTGAAAAAGTGACTGGACCTTTCTTGTCGGAAATTTTATTTTATTTTTCGATTCCGTCGTCAGATTTTAGCTGCGACCTTTGGTTTAGCCAGGAATGAGCTCGGGAGAAAAGTCTGCACTGGTCAGCTATCGTGAATTGTTTATTACAAACATAATAAAAACCGACCTTAAGGCAGTATTTTAAGTTGAACAGTTGGTTTAATATCATCAGGAGATTATCTAGTCAAGCCAGGAAATTCCCTGGGGGGGGGGTTAATGTTACCGGGGGGTTAACACATCAGGGGTTTAATTTACTCAGGAGGTTATCTGGTCATACCAGGAAATCCTCGGAGGGGGTTTAATGTTACCGGGGGCTAATGACACACCTGTCCCTATTTTAGACGGTGTTGTGTTAAAAATTTATTCTGTCCCTATCTACTATTGACGCATAGCTAAAGCTCAGCCAACTTATTATGTGGGGTTGTATTCACTCGTTAACCTAGCAAAGCCTGAATCCTGATTGAATTACACAAATATTAGTCACATATAGGCCTAATATATATTTAAAACTCCAAAAATTTCCAATTCACGACAAATATTTTGCTATTTATCGCGTTTTTAAGGCTTATTAAAGTACATACAGCAAAAAGTTACTATACTTTTTTTGTAGAACACGTCGTTTACTAAAACTTATTAAATCGCATTTTTTGAGCTACGACCAACCGTTTAGCCGCTATAAAGCCCGGAATGTAAATTTGTAGGCGAAAATTTCCAAATATTTTCACTTAATCGCGTTTTGCGGTCAAACTAATGGAGATATAGTAAAAAGTCACTCAACCCTTTTTGTAGATCATATTATTTCCTAAATCTAACCTTTGTTTTATTTTGACCTCCGTCCAATTTTTTCGCCGCTATCGACTCCAAAAACAAAGTTTTCACGTGAAAATTACAAAAAAATTTCACATAATCACGTTTTTCGGCCAAACCAATGGAGATAGGGCAAAAAGTCACTGGACGTTTTCTGTAGATCTTGCAATTTGCTAATTTGATGGGACAATCAGATTTGAGCTACGACCTACCGTTCGGCCGCTATCGGGCTCGAAACTTTATTTTAAGCGGAAAAATCTCTGGAATGTCAAATGTTCGAGCGTTTTGTCGCTTAACCATGGAAGATAGAGCAAAAAGTCACTGGACCTTTTTTGTAGTTCATTTCATTCCTGATTATGAATTTTTCGTCAGATCCGAGCTAGCTCTAACGGTCCGCCCGCTATTGGGCTTACAAGAAAAGCCTGCAGGGGTGAAAAATGCGCGAATTTTCTCGAATTTTTTTGAGGTGTTTTAAAAGTAAAAATTCCCGGTTTTCAGACTTTTCCCGGTGGTTTCACGGTAAAAGGCATAAGCGTGGAAAATTTCAAGTTTCTAGCACTTCTAGAACTATGTTAGAATTAGTATGATCTGTCAGTGAGTCAGTTTCACATGCGGCTGTATATAATATAGGACTCATTAAATTTTCAATTAATGGATACAATAACATGTATTTATTTCATAGTTTATTTATTTTATAATAAAACATATATTACAATTCCCCTAAGATGGTTTCTGTTTGGATAATTTATATCTTCCATTTAAATGTACTTCCATGCAAATACCGTATAACTTAGTATTTTATTTAGGTAACCATTTTGCAATATTAATACTATTTGTTTGTTTAAGAGAATAACGCTTAAACTAGGTATTTTAATATTAAGATTCCAACATGCTTTGCTCTAAATGATTTACGTCCTCACTTAATGAATGTAGACGAATGTATAATATGGATTTCACTCATTAGTTTGTAATTACAAGTTTCCGGCTTTGAATATTGCGCAAACCGCTTCATTCATATTAGTTTTGCTTATTGAATCGCCATACGATGTAAAGTCCAATTTTTTAATCAGCTACTTTAGGAGATACTACAGTAAAACATCATACATAACTTCGTCATACACTTTATATAGATAACTGTATATTACTTAACTCATTAAATTTTCAATTTATGATACAAAAACATGTATTTATTTAATAGTTTATTTATTTTATAATAAAACATATATTACAATTCCCTTAGGATGGTTTCTGTTTGGATAATTTATATCTTCCATTAAAATCTACTTATAGTATAGCAATATCAATAAGTCTGTTAGATCTGGGTTATCCCATGGACATAGAGGAGAGCCAATTAACCAACTACAAGTTTTGATATTGGAGATCCAAAGGTAGATCTACTGTGGAGGAGGACTGTCGGCGTTGATCCCTAAGTAATAAAAGTAGTTGCAAGCGTAGACATAAGAGCGAGTTACCTCTGCCCGCTTTGGCTAGAGAATCTGGTACACGAATACCCCCTCATTCTTCTAAGCTGACATGACTGATATATAGTGAGCTACCCATCCTCATAGATCTTGCCAGCGGCAGGCTTTTTCTCCCAGCTTTGCCTATCCTGAATATCTTGACACTATGGAAGGAAGCGCAAAGATCCTTTTAGGACTAATTGCTGTGAGAGGTTTTTCAGCTTGTAGAGCTAGACCTAGACCTAAGAGAACAAACAAAAAGATTATAATCGTACCATAGCTTACGTTAAATTACTTCATGGAATTACCTCATTAATCAGAAGTATTTTTTTGATAAACAACATAAAATATAATTAATTGTGGCTTTTATGCGGCATATGGATTTTTAGTTAGAGGTGCAACCTGGAAATATGACCGCTACTACAAATCTAAGTATATCTGCATTAGTCTACATAATTGTAAAACTAAATTCTTTCAGATCATTTGTCTTTTGTTCTATCTAATAAGATACACTAAAATTCAGTGCTTAATTTTGAAGTGTTATTTATAATACGAGCACTCTCTGAGTAACATTATTTAGCGATGTCTTTGTCTGGAACACTTGTTTCTGTTCTCATGGTTCTCAATGCATTAGGCCTGAAACCCTTCACTTGCAAAAGGTGCATTTCGTCGTAAGCAATCCCAATTTAAATCCGGAAATTTGTAATTGCAAACTAATGAGTGGAAGCTATATTATACATTCGTCTACATTCATTAAGTGAGGACGATCATAATGCATTTATTAAATAATTTAGGGCAAAGCATGTTGAACTATTAATATTGAAATATCTAGTTTTTGCGTGGTTCTCTTAGACAAACTAATAGTATTTATATATCAAAAGGGTTACCTAAATAAAATACTAAGTTATACGGTATTTGCATGTTAAATAGTTAATTGTAGTCTTTGTCTTCCCTTGTCCTTACAAACATTCTTTGTTTGTCTCCATTGTTGGAATGTTTACAAGATACATAACACGTTTTTATTGTCTTAAACATGACCTATGGCCTCCGTTCAGAAACATTGTTTTGAATTCCTTTAACAAAGAAACTTGAAACCTTTTTTACGAAGAAACTTTTTTATAATGTGTAATCAGTTGCATCTTTAGAAGAACTAAATAGTATGACACCGTTTATAGTAAAACTTTATAACAATTTTTTTGTATTTGTGTATCATTGGAAAAATAAAATAGTACTGATAAAGTTCTGATAGACCTATACTGTTTGAAAACACTTTAGTTTTTCTTGTAACATTTAAAATTCTCATTTATATAATTATTATTTCATCAAAACATAAAAACAAAAAATTTATTCAAACACACACACACACACACACACAAACATTACTACACTGAATATAAGAGTAGATTATTGTCTCCGGGTCGGTATTGGAGCTGTTGGTGGTTAGAAACTTAATGTGAAACTTGACCGCATCACCACTGTTTTTATATAAGCGTGAAAGCGCAGCGTCTGGAATCTGACCTGTCACATACTTAACTCCTGGAATCTGGAGTCATGCTCGTTTGAAGAGATCAAAAGAAGCAACGACAATGAAGAAGCTCAAAATGAAATGGCACCAGAGACAACTAGATTGCAACATTTGGTGTAATATAGTTAAACAGGTATTATAATTTTATTATCAGGTACACAGTTGAGTACATTGCGATATTAACTGACACGATTTATAAACAGGGTGGAGTAACCGGGTTTTCTGCACAAAAATTTGCTATATTTGGAAAGATTGATTTAATGTGAATGTTGAGGTTAGCTCTAGTTCACCTCCCTCTAAGTGCAGCCGGCTGGAATATGTGCATATGTATTGTTTAATATTTACAATAAACCAGTTGAGTAGGTTTAGTTTTTGTTATTCTTTATAAGACCCTTGCTATCTTTTTAAATATTTCAGGAGAAATTCAATACTTGTGGACTTGTCTTGTTATCATTGGAATTGTCGTCCTATTCAATGGCCGCCTCTCATTGGTGGACATCGCGTGGTCCCATCTGTCTGTCCCATCCTCGGAGGTGACTTGTTACGCCCACTGTCACTCCAGAGTCTCAAATTATGGTTTTTGTTGGCAAAGTAGTGAGTTTTGGGTCTCGACGCCCTATTTTCTTGTACTCGTTAGCAGTGTATCGTGTACCGTTGGAGGTGACCTGGTCCGGCCACGGTCGCATACCCTTTTGTTCTCGTGATAGTTACTCTTTAGACTTATTCTTACCCATTGGCGATAACATAATAATTACACCCAAATAATTATAATGCAATTGTAAACTGTCAATATTGTAGATCTTGAACTAAGAACTTTTAACTTGCTTATGAAAAACAATCCGTCAATAAACTGTTGAAAAGATTGAGTGTTTGTATTCAATCCAATTTTGTTCAGACGTTTTCTCGGAACCATTAACCTACAAAAAGAAATTTAACAGCATTCGTTTGACAAGATCGATGTGGGATTATATAAAATTTAAAGTTTGTAGCAACGTGAAGGAAAACTTTAGAATTGGGATTGTCATAAAGTTTGGGAGGAAAATCCTTGTATAACTTGATCCAGATTCTCCTATTGTCGTATAAAGATATTTAGAACACACTTTCCTGTTGAAAAGTACTATTAGTAGCATACTAATAATTTAGCGATGAAATAACAACAATTACAAACATTACATCAAATGAACCAGAATTATTAGTAATTATGTTATGATTACAATGTATTATATCTTTCATCATTATTAAATGATTTAGATAGAGTTTTTCTCAATTTAAAAAGGGGTTGTATTCCAACAGGATATTGGCACATTGTATATACGTCAATCAAATTATTGAATTAAATAATTGTTAATCTATTAAAAATTACAAGTAAAAACTATAAAATACTTATTGTATATATTTCTTAATAAAATGAAAATTTATTAAAAAAAATACAAAATATGAAATGGTATGTCAGTCAGTCAGGCAATGGGAGATGAAACCGAAACGAATAAAAACTGCTTTACTAATAAAAAAATGTATATATAACCCCCCCCCACCCCTCAGGGGGTGGTAGGGGTGTGTGATTCACCCTAATACCTAGGTTTTTATCACAAAAAACTTTTACGAACACAACAATCTATTTTTATTTTGTACTAATAATGTTTTATTTTAGGTAGATGTTATAAAAAACCTGTCAATAGCAATTAGCCGACGGAAATTGGCATGACGGAATTTCTGGGAAATTGTTTTTGGAATTTATCTGAAAATCTATATATGTATATATTTATAATGCAATCAATTTATTTTGTGAACATAATTATGTTTATGTATATATGTTTCTATCTCGTAAAAAAAAACAGTTCAATGTTTGCAAAACGTTCATTACGAATCATCAAGGATCGTTTACTGTTGGTGGTGAAATCTTATTGTCGAAAGGTCATACTGGGAACAAACAAAACATATTATTCTATCGCTTCAATAATATCCGGCTATAAATAACACTTATGATCCATTTGTATACTATAATTTCAGTGGCACCACTTTTAAAAGAACCTCTTTCAGATATGTCAGAGGTCAATGCCCCTAAATGTCAGAAAAGATTAGTCAAACATCTGGGTGTTAAACAGCCTTCCGTATTTTTCATACTGTAATTATTTTAAAGTTTGCAGATAGATATGCCTTTTACATTATTAGCTTGCCCACAAATGAAACAGGTTTTCCCAAACAAAGTTCTGTAAATTATGCTACATCGGAATTTTACTCTGAATTGAAAATAATTAAATTTACGTAAATGTTTTTATACATTAAAATTTTATATATTATTAATATATTTTTTCAAGAAAAAAAGTAAGTTTTCCGAGTAATGTTTTAAACATTTATTTTATATACATATTTAGTTTTTATTTATTTTGTCAACCGCTCTGCAAGAGATTACTTCGACTATGTTCTTTTTATTATTTAACCAAAATCTGTATTTGTTTTGTAAGATGAGCCCAGGTGTTTACATACAACGCAGATATGCTCTTAGTCACTCTGCTGGTCGTTTGTGTATCCATCGTTTGAAAACGAATTTTATTCAATATTATAATCTTTTCTTAAATTGTAATCGGTTATTTAATTAGTTACACAATAATGAACTACAGTTTAAATCAGATTAAAAACTACAATACTAAAGCAAAGCAAAACAAAATGTATAGAACAAGTTTTATAGAAAGATTTACATTTGATACAATATTTGTTAGAAATATACAGTAATTATCTAGCGAAACACAGAACTTTCAATGTTATACAAGTACATATACAACATATACAAAACACGTATGATTTTATAACTAAACTAGCCGAAAAATTTCACTGTACTTTGCATCCGCTCTCCCCTCCACGTTTTACTCCCTTTTCAAGGGCCATACGACTCTTCATATACACTTACATCTTTAATAGATGTTTCTATATTTATATTTAGGTGAAATTTCAAATAAAAAATCCTATTAAAATGAAACTATAGGCAAAAAAATGTTTTTATATTAATTAGTTTAAACAAGGAAAAATAAATTAGTTCAATATGTTTGTAACATTTAAATTTATCATTAACAAATAAAGTATCATATCGACCATATAAATGTATTCCCTGCATTTGTAATCCAAGGCCATCCCCGGCCGCTTCACTATATCTAGCTTAATGGAAAGTGTTTGCGATTTCTAATGATGAGATTGAGATTTGAATTCTACTGATAAGTCACAACTAATATTTTTACAATGTTTATTTAGTGTAAATTGAATAAAATTGTATTATTTAGTAAGCGTTAGCGAAACCAGTCACTAGTAGTGGATAATTTTCATTTTTCTCTCTCTCTCTTTCTGTCCAATATCTTTAAAACGTACTGACCTAAACTTATGACACTATGCACGAAGCTTAATTATATAAAGGAAACTCTAAATTGTATTCATAGAGTAAAAAGAAAATGTAATAAAGTGGAAAGTCAATGTTAAAAGCCAAGACTAGATTTTAGCGTATTCTTGTGAGGGGATACCTCTGTAGTTCAACGGAACTTTTATTGTTTAAACACTGCTATGAAATTCAAAGAACGACAATAGGAAACTATGTAGCAAGATAGCTCGTAAAAGATCTGATATATACAATTAATTTAGCATAAAACCAAATTTCTATATAAACAAATATGAGGTCTTTAATGCTATATTTCTACAATGAAACTTAGGTTATCATAATTAAAGCACAGAAGGCTGACAAATCTACTATTTTCTCTGCTTAGTGGATGTAAGATTTATTTATTGTATATGTGTTAGTCTATCTATCTATTTGCATGACATCTCGAGTATTAAATGAGAATGAACGAGATTTTACATACAGCCGAGGCAGAGCTTGTATATTTTAAATAGAATGCTGTAGAAGTTAGTAATTTGATCATTTATAAATACTTATTTTTATAATTTGTAACGCTGGATAATTATTTTCATGTCACGAACAAACCTCTTTTCGATCGTAATTTTCAGAACTATTTCCAATTTCAAAGGCTTTTCATTACCTTTTAATCTTTTTCATAGTAGGGTACCAGGAATATTAATACAGTTTCTAAATAAGTGTTGAATGTTGGTGTTGTAGCTAAATTTAAAATAAGTGATTGAATATCCTAAATTAATATTTTATCAGCAGTATAAAAAAATGTATTTATTAAAAATAGCCTGTTTAAGATTTTCTCTACAATATGCAATATGACAAAACAACTTATCGTAGTGGCCCTTTTTGTTTCAATAATTTCTGTAAGTAATAAAGTTGATTTAAATTTAATGACACATAAGGTGTTTGCCGACTATAGATCGAATTAATGTATACGCAATATTTTTACATTTCAAGATACATTAAGGAAGATAACGTATAAGTAAATGATCCATTCTCATATTTCTCCAGTGCAACCGACGTCAAAGTTAGAAATATAATATACAAGCAGTCTCCGAATAGTCCTTGCAGCTGTAAAGGTAATCTTCTTCTACACAAAAATTCTACCTTTCAAATTTAGTCGTAGCTCACCAAGACTAAAAAACCAAAACTTACCGAGAACTCCCACTCGTAGCTATGGTATTTGAGGTGCGATGGTATGGCGATCTGGAATGGAAAAGTTTTGAACTTATCAAACATTGCAAAGATGTTTTAAATGTTGATTTTGACATATTAAGTGAATCTTTCAAATAGCTGTCAATAGGTAGATATAAATATAAGAATTTAGGACTTTATATACTATTCCCTCCCTACCTTTAGTGCCCTTGTGTATCCTGAGTTGTCACAGAAAATACAGTTCTTATCACGAGACTTTTCTATTCTCTTCTCATAGTAGAACTTTAAGATTTGATTCAACCCAAAAAGATTAACAAGATTTTTAAGTTCTGTAGCGACGGTATGCTATGCTATAGTTGCGAAGGATGTGAGTACAAGTAACATTAGAGACCTCAAACTTTGCGTAAAATATTTCGCTGAAGCTACGAGCAAACGCTTCTAAGAGGCTCAGCCAAATTTCATGAAACTAAATACACTATCATGGAACTAATTCTTGTCTATTTAGGGATTAAATGTTCTTCAAACTTTAAAATTTATAAATAAAATCTTCCTCGACATTTCTTGCGTATATTTATACTATATATTTTACCATACAACTTTTTAAATATACAGATAATTTACTCATTCGTTTATTCAAAGATTTCTCTTTATCTTAATGGTTACCCATGCCACTATTGTACAATTTTTCTCTATTATTAAGCCAAATACTATGGAGTAAAATGTAATATTATCGAACGACATGGTGCAAACAGTGAAATTAAGCTCCAAGCGAAGTTTTAAGTCTGTTGGTAGTTTTATAGTCAATATATTATCCTGTAGATGGAAAGACGAACTGAAATTAAATTTGTACACCTCTTGAATGATAAGATTTTTTAACGCTCAGGTAATATAGAATACAGGAAGAAAACCTTATATTTGAATTTAAATAAATTATGAACAATTTTAAAGAAATAAACTATTATGATGACCAATTTACCAAATCAACGCTACAGGACAGCAAACTTTACTGAACAAAGGCTTCTTAGACGTCTAGAGCTGATTCTCTTCTAGAATAACTCCCGGGTTTCGGTGAAACAGTCCTGTCGAAAACCGAAACTTCCCACACAAACAGAATTGTCCAGTGTCCTGTATCTTCCTTAACACTTGAAGGAAGTCTGAAATTGAATCTCGTATGATAATCAACAAACTAATAGTATATTCTTCTTCCAGTTTAAATAAAAAAAACTTTCGTATGATTAAGGACCATTTTTAGATGATTCTTAATAACATTAAAAGTTATACTGATTACAGTAGACCAAGTTTAGAAAGATGTAACAGGTATCTGACAATTACGATAACCTTTATTCAGACCTATAGCCATGCATGATGATCACCAAGAGCTTATCCATTAATGATGATGATTATTTCTGTTAGAGGACAATTGTTACTATACCTGTTGCACCAATGTGAATTTCAAGGTACACGAATGAAATGTTAAAATTCTGCATTTTCAGTATTTAAAGATCTTCTATACGAGGTTTCTAATCCCGTATATGTGGTCCTTCAAAGTATGGAAAGGTATATACTGCATATACAGTAAGGAACAGAACTGAAATCTCGCTAATTGTTCATCTTAATTTCATATAAGATATAAAAAAACATAAAGATAAAATATTTACTTGCATTAGCCTGATAATATTGAAATATTTTATTACATTCTAGAATCTAAAACCACCGATTTAATCACTAGGCTAGAAAAATGTTAATACACTAAATTTAATCTGATTAACAAGATTATCTTGGTGTGTAATAGCGTATCTTAAAGTTCTTGGGATAGTTTATAATCACCTAACGCTAAAAGTTTCATGAATGATTGCACTTGACTCGCAATATTTACCTTCTTCTCAAGCTGTGATACAGTTGAATGTGAGTTCGAAATGAATTCACTCTGACTGGTCCTTACACCTATTTTAATTGAAAATCACATCAATTGATATAGTTTTTGTAAGATTTTCATGAAAAGTTAGGATTTTGCATTATTGCTTGTTTTAAAATGAATCTTACTTGTTACACGAATTCATCCCATATACTAGAGTAACAAAAATTTGATAAAACCCTACATACAAAATCTCATTTTTTATTCAATGATTAATATAATAAATTATTCCTACTTTGTGCCGTTTTGAGATAGTGAAGATTTGGAAAAGTAGATTTTGTGGAATTTTCGGTCTATTAAATCCAAAAACAGATTTTTTAAAGACATAATGTATTGCACAAATGTATGTTAAAGTTTATAAAAATACAATATAAGGGTCTAATTTTTACATTCCAGCATAATAACTTCCATAGCACTCAAATTTTGTGAGCAATAATATATAGGAATGCAACATTTGAGGCAAACATTAAGCGCGTAAATGAGAAAAGAGAGAGAGAATGAGTCCTGCATCCAAGAGAGGCTACACTTTATTAATCTGCTCTCTCTCCTGTAAAGATTGAAGTTATCTACCCTACGTTTTTATTGGGCATTTAAATCTACAGAGGCTTGTTTTATCTTCAGGAAATCTAAACATTGCAGTAACTACTGGAATAAGAGTTGTACAATAAAAGGTACTGCACCCTCATTAAATACAACTACGAGATAATGCCATTCATTTGAACACGGTTCTTTTAAGATTATATCAGACACAATGAATTGATATATGACAAAATGTCATTCTTCATTTGATATAAAGTATTTACTAAAAGGTCATAAATTGATAATATTTTGGTAAAATAATAAACTTTTAATTTTTTGCCTCTGATTCAACTATCATTCATAAATATTTATAAGTTAGTAATTATCTTAACAATGAGAATATTTTATGTACTTATCGTGTCAGTCAATAAACTTTAATTACAGCAAACAAATAGTATTCATTGAAAGAGCCTGTTCAATTTGATCAAATGTTCTGCATAACAAAAGTTCTATGACGTAACAACAATATGTTTAATTAATTTGACCATTAAATTTATTTTGTAATAAATTTAGTACTGTCGTAAAATACAACTTAGTTGTCTTTTAACAGAAGTAGGCTTCTCAGATGTGAGCATGTATACATTATAATACATTACAATAAAGTGTAGCCTCTCTTGGATGCAGGACTCATTCTCTCTCTCTTTTTCTCATTTACGCGCTTAATGTTTACCTCAAATGTTGAATCCTATATATTATGGCTCACCAAAATTTGAGTGCTATGGAAGATATTCTGCTGGAATGTAAAAATTAGACACTTATATTGTATTTTTATAAACTTTAACATACATTTGTGCAATACATTATGTCTTTAAAAAATCTGTTTTTGGATTTAATAGACCGAAAATTCCACAAAATCTACTTTTCCAAATCTTCACTATCTTAAAACGGCACAAAGTAGGAATAATTTTATTATATTAATCATTGAATAAAAAATGAGATTTTGTACGTAGGGTTTTATCAAATTTTTGTTACTCTAGTATATGGGATGAATTCATGTAACAAGTAAGATTCATTTTAAAACAAGCAATAATGCAAAATCCTAACTTTTCATGAAAATCTTACAAAAACTATATCAATTGATGTGATTTTCAATTAAAATAGGGTAAGGACCAGTCAGAGTGAATTCATTTCGAACTCACATTCAACTGTATCACAGCTTGAGAAGAAGGTAAATATTGAGTCAAGTGCAATCATTCATGAAACTTTTCGCGTTAGGGTGATTATAAACTATCCCAAGAACTTTAAGATACGCTAATACACACCAAGATAATCTTGTTAATCAGATTAAATTTAGTATATTAACATTTTTCTAGCCTAGTGATTAAATCGGTGGTTTTAGATTCTAGAATGTAATAAAATATTTCAATATTATCAGGCTAATGCAAGTAAATATTTTATCTTTTATGGTTTTAATATCTTATATGAAATTAAGATGAACAATTAGCGAGATTTCCGTTCTGTTCCTTATATGCAGTATGTACCTTTCCATACTTTGAAGGACCACATATACGGGGGATTAGAAACCTGGTATAGAAGATCTTTAAATACTGAAAATGCAGAATTTTAACATTTCATTCGTGTACCTTGAAATTCACATTGGTGCAACAGGTTATAGTAACAATTGTCCTCTAACAGAAAATAATCATCACCATTTAATGGATAAGCTTCTTGAGTGATCATCATGCTTGGCTGTAGGTCTGGATAAAGGTTATCGTAATTGTCAGATACCTGTTACATCTTTCTAAACTTGGTCTACTGTAATCAGTATAACTTTTAATGTTATTAAGAATCATCTAAAAATGGTCCTTAATCATACGAAAGTTTTTTTAAATTTAAACTGGAAGAAGAATATACTATTAGTTTGTTGATTATTATACGAGATTCAATTTCAGACTTCCTTCAAGTGTTAAGGAAGATACAGGACACTGGACAATTCTGTTTGTGTGGGGAAGTTTCGGTTTTCGACAGGACTGTTTCACCGAAACCCATGAGTTATTCTAGAAGAGAATCAGCTCTAGACGTCTAAGAAGCCTTTGTTCAGTAAATTTTGCTGTCCTGTAGCGTTGATTTGTTAATTTGGTAAATTGGTCATCATAATGGTTTATTTCTTTAAAATTGTTCATAATTTATTTAAATTCAAATATAAGGTTTTTCTTTCCTGTATTCTATATTACCTTGAGCGTTAAAAAATCTTATCATTCAAGAGGTGTACAAATTAATTTCAGTTCGTCTTTCCATCTACAGGATATATTGACTATAAAACTACCAACAGACTTAAAACTACGCTTCGCTTGGAGCTTAATTTCACTGTTTGCACCATGTCGTTCGATAATATTACATATTTGGCTTAATAATAGAGAGAAAAATTGTACAATAGTTGGCATGGGTAACCATTAAGATAAAGAGAAATCTTTGAATAAACGAGTATATATATATATATATATATATATATATATATATATATATATATATGTATATGTATGTAGTTGAGATTTTAAGATATTTTAAGTACAGTTTGATTTACGATTCTCCGGTCAAATCTACGTTAAATACGAGTACATAAGTAAACTACGACACGATTAAGCTCACAACATGATTAATGTTTTATTAAAGTATGCGAATGTGAAAAAGAAAAATGAACTAATCATGTACATTTTGGTATTCCAGGAAATATCATTTAATTTTCTTTAGAAACGTGATGAAACCCTATAATTGAGAGACATTGTTCGACTTAATGCAAAAGAAAATAACCAATAAATACTTTTTATGGTTTCCTTAACCAACGTTTCAGTATATTAGATGGGCAAGTAGAAGCATTTCAGACTTGGAAGAACGTTAATATGGGACCGTCTCGCAGTTTAGTGGGAGCACGTGATTACCCTCCTCACAATAGCGTGTAACAGATCAATGAACTATTTCAATTAACGTTAGCGTGAGTGATTCTGTGCACGCAAGGAAAATATCCGGTTCTTTAGTTAGGGAAAACTGTTAGAGAAAACCTTACAACGCAATTGGCTAAAAGAGGCTAGGAGATGATTGAATATTCGTATTAATGTTCTTCGTTTTAAACATAAAATGGCTTTACTCATGTTGTTTTCATAAATAATGTTTTATTAATTAAGTAAAAACACAACCTCAAGGATGGCTGCACTAAAAAATCCTAAATGGCACTAAAATAACGTACTGTTTGTAGGGTTTAGTGATTTGATGGCTCAATGACCAATTTTAACCTTGGTTTTGGTTTACGAAGTGTTTGTGCTGAAAACTTAATTCAAACATTATGAACCTCGTCTACCTAAAAGGAATTTATGAATAAGCTAAAATTTATCAGTGGTGTCCTATTGAATAAGTGGGTGGCTGTAGGTATTTCATTTTTAAATGACATAACAAACATTCTATAGAGTGTTGGTGGCCACTAGACGATCATCCAATCGGTTTTTAATTATTTTAGAATTATTTAATTTTTTAAAGTTTATAGAAAAGTGTTTTTGGAGCTATGAAGTTGGAAAGTAAAATAGCTATTTTACAAAGAAGGAAATGTATGTCTACTTCGGGGAACGATCCAGGTACAATAGGATATAATTATGCTTTCCAATGTATATTCGCTATATCATCCTATTTCGTGTGTGTTCAATCTACATTTTTATATACTGAACCAGTATCGAATGTCTGATCAATGTAAAATAAACCCGTTACCCTCTTTGTGGTTACGTCTTTTAAACAAATTATATCTTTGTGTCATTGTGTAACTTTGTGATACCATGTAAAATGTTCACGGGTTCGGTGCGCTCACTTGTTTCCTCTTATTAGAATCACAAGGAATAGTTCTTTGAGTTACGATAGTACCAAGTTCTCCGTTTTATTCCTTCTCAAAGTAAATATACTGTCCGATATATTTAATTTAAGCGAGATTGAAATACCTTACATGCACACAATCACGGTTTTGTTTATTTAATAGAATTATATTTTTACGAGTCATTATTGCTACCAAAATTAATAAAAGTTCAGTAATCATACAGTCATTACTGTTTGCATTGTACTACCACAGCTGGTATTTATTCATGTAAATACCAAGCGTGGTGATACAAGAGGCACATCGAGTTCTGTTTTCGAATCAAGTGTCAACTGTTTTTTAAATGTTTACAGTAAATAAATCATCTTCTTTAAATGGCGTTGTGTTTGTTACTGTCTACATAGATTAAAGCTGTATGGTTTTCTCGCTTTGCTTAAGGCTTTTTGAATATAATTAATAGTCAAGGGGTTTTTAAGTAAATTAATGTTCTTCTTTTGGAGGTGTATGTCAGCAAGGGTTTAACTTTTTCACTAACATGATCAAGATCCTAAATAAGTGGTTCAAACTGGAGAGCACTTTCTCTCCTATACATATATCATCGAGTTAGCTCAAATGGCTTGTAAAGTAATAAAAAGTTACTTCTTAGTTCTTTAAAATCTATAGGTTTCTTTCCTAACCTAGCTTTAGAGACAGCAAAGATTCAAAACGTCTTGATACTTCAGTTTGTAAAAGAAACAAAAGCAATTTGTAAGAACTCTTTAACTATCTGCACTTTTCTATAAAGTTTAAATGATACAGATACGTAGATACGTACATATATAAAAAATTTACAAAACAAAACAAGGGTTTGTAGGTGTTAACAAACGCACCAGTATGGCAGTGTAGGATCTGTAATGTCATTACTCAAAATAATTAGATACACCGGTGGCTGCAACAGTTATAATGCAAAGACGAAGGAAGGCAATGATTTTTAGATTAATACTAAACTTTACGGTTTAAATGCCATAGGCGAGATGATATATTGCGTTTGCCCTCGTAGCAGTATCCAAGTGTGGCACTCGGCTTATCCTCGTAATAAGAGCAGTATTAAATCAATTAAGCGTTTTCAGCTTTAAAAATATCTACAAAATATTTTACTTTGAAATAATCCAATACAAACAAAAATTAACGATGGCGCTGAATTTTCAAAACATACGAGTATTATTTATTTGTCTTAAGGTACTCATGATAAGATAAAACATTATTAAATCGTATATTTATCAAAATTAAAAATAACTGGAATACTTATAACCCTCGGTTTTTGTACACTCTTTGACCTCTGAGGTTTATTAATGCATTACTAATTTTAATGCGTTTTAAAAATGGTATGAAGCCAAATTTAGTGAGCTATACATTAAATGTGAGTTAAACATATTTCTGTAGGATTTGGATTAACGCCTAACAGAATAATTAGGTGATACAATAGCAAATGTTTACGGCTTATAAGGATGAGCCTATCATACTGTAATACAAACACGAAAAATAGTGTCATATTGAGTTTCAAAGGCTTTTTGACGTGACAACGTCTTAAATTAGGTTGCGGCTCGGAGTCACTCATGAAAAAGTGTAACGCCCGGTAACGTTACGATGCCCGTCCAGTGGGTCCGCCGCACGGGATCCGCACGGGATAAAGCAGATAACTGTGGGTCCGCCGCACGGGATAAAGCAGATAACTATGTTTATTCGTGAAAATGTGGAGTGCTTAGATTCGTCATTTACAACAACTACAAAAATAAAGGTAAATAATTGTACACTGATATTTCATTATCGTAAACTATGATTGATTGATTAATTGTTAGATTGACTCAAAATTTAAGAAACTGAGTTTATAGGTTATGTCATACTATTGACAAATGTTGATAGTGTTAAGTAAATTATTAGTTTAAATCACTCTGCAATCAATCGTAATTCAGTCGATTGAGAAGAAACAGCGCGTATTGCTAGTCAAACATTTAAAATAACAAATTATAACATCTAACCTGTCATAACAGTGCGACCAAACAAACGAACTAAACCGACCAATCACCACGCGCGGAGTTAGAATTTAACTGTGTTTAGCAAGAATTTCAAATTCTAATTTTAGTAAATGTTTTATTCAACTTTACCATTTACAATAACAAAATTTTAATTAATTTCAAATTATGTACAATGTTTTAGTAAACAAAATATATTTATATAGTTAAAATTTGTGCAATTCTTATTTTCATTCAATTCCTTGTTCCTATTGTGCAATTTAATAATATTCATATCAATAAATATTCTACCGATAAAAAGACGTTGTCACGTAAAATCTTCGCCCGTAAAACCGACTTTACAGGCAACCATAATTTTTTATATAAGAATAATGAATATAAACAGAACGCAAGACTTTGCAAAATTATAGTATGCAATTTCTCATATGCTTTTATTTTAATACGTAAATTGTTCAAGTAACATATTTATCAGTTACGTATTCAAATTAATGCTGCCAATAATCGTAATAACATTAATACAAGTTCCGTAGTATTGAGATTACAAATCGAATCTATTGCGAATAAATATACGGGGTGTATGTGCTACTTCAATTTAAATTATGTTAGACTAGCATTGATCTTAGTGTATAATCATTAATTTTGCTTTTGATACTTTAGATTCTATTTCCTAAATAATTGCTTTCCTTTTATTGAAGTTCAACGACATACAGGTGAGCAATATCTTAAAGTTTTAAAAGTACCTTTGATATTGCAGAGTCCAATTTAACTTGATATTCGAATGCAATTCAATTTATTCTTCACTATTACCATTTGAGGAAAGGCTGCGTCTCTCTACGTGAGAGGTCATAGGTTCGATTCCCGTGGAGGGCAATAAAAATATGTAAATAGGTTTGAACAGTTTGATCGTTAAAACAGTTTAGTGTAACTGATTATCACTTCACTTTCACTTCGCTTCAAAAGAACCATCTTAAACAAGAATGTAATCTGATTATCGCAACTACTGTTTAACCATTGCTATATACAGAGCAATGAATGATCCATTCGATAAATGTAAGCACATAACTATAAAAATATATAATTTGTAATATTTAAAAACGTGTTTTATAATGTAGTAACAAAATTTTCAATTTACAAATACGAGTGATTTATATCGTAATATTAATCTCGATAACGAGACGTTAACATATAGGGTAATCGTTCAATGTCCTTTCTTTCAAGAAAGTCTAACCAAAGGATTAGGAATTATATTGAATTTATATAGAATGGACTATTAATAATATACGTGAATGAATATACTCAAACTAAATTCTGTAGGAATGTTTTAACGAAACATGTTTACAAAAACATCTATAATATGCTCATCATTTTATCCTAATGAGAAACAAAGGTATAGGAGCAACACGATTTAACCACACTATTCATGGAACTCTTAGTGCGAATGCAATAGGTATATTTGTATGAAATATATTAAAAACCATTTTTCATATTTGCTTGGATTCATGTACGTACTCTTCTATTATAATTACTAAAACTTTAAATGATAAACATACTTAAGAAGATGAAACATATTAAACTAAAATTTAAAATGGTATAATATAAAATCTGTAACATATGCAAATATCATTTAAGGTCAAGAATATAGTTGTGGAATCCTGGATGATTTTAGATATTTTGGGCAAACAGGAGAGCGTGTTTTATTATTAGATTCCGTAGAGACATTCCTGGTCATCCAACCAACAATGTCATGTGTTTCGTATGTAGACATTCCAATATTGCAAGTATGCATTAGTACAACCATGCAATATTGCCATTCCGTGGACTTTCAGCTACTCCTGAAGATTCTGACTATTCTCAGTATTGTACCCACAGTACAGGTTATTAACTCAGGTTAAACATGTAACATTAAACAAGTCCTTATATAAGAATACATAATTCAACACTAAATAAATTGTATTATTAATCAAGAATAAAAAAATTTCGTTTAGAGTAAATATTAACCAAGATCGTAAATATTGGAAATATTGGTTTAAACAGACGTTTATGGATCAGAAAAAAATACACAGAATAAAATATTTGACTGCCTACGTTTTGATGGAATCAAAAGCTAGTTTCAAAAAACTCTATTCTCTCTGTCTCTCCATGAGTGTATGCCTGTCTGTCTGATTCTCCGCAAGACATCTCTGATTTCAGAGAAAAAACCTATTATTTGAAAGTATGCAGAAAGACTAATTTTTATATGGGCAGGAATGATTTCGATTATAGTGCATGTCCTTCCTTAAAATTCAGCGATTTACTCTGAAGACTAGCAAAATTCTGTCAGTTAGGGGACGGAAAATGTTATTTTCTGCCAGATGGTCTGTCTGTTTGCATCTATTCATAGCTCGAGAATGAAATAAGGTACATTTGCAATAATTTTTGAATTAAACTTCAATGAAGCGTGTTACTCCGTATGTGGTACTATTTCCATATTTTATTTAGTTCTGATATTTAAGGCTTTTCACCCTTAATAGTACACTTTCACACTCTTTCGTGTTATAGTATAAACGTGTATATTATTGTAATTATTTATATCAGAAATACATTGTGTTAAGTAGAAATCTATTATGTACCAGATGATATTGATTAGCATACCCCCAAACATTTTCCTGCAGAGAAATAGCCGATAAGTAAAAGACAGAGTGTTGGAGCACAAATAAAAATCTCAATCAACTAAAATCATATTCAAAGATCTTATATCAGTATTCTTCATACTTAATAGTAGATATGAATATGAGGCTCCTTTACCAATTTTCGGTGTAACAGAAAAACTACGTAAATTCTATATTAAATACCGTAAATTTATAATAAAGTAAAACATAAACCTAACATTCATTTAATGTGCCTTTCAAAGTAGTTTTATTGGAATAGTAAATATAATTATTGATAAAACTTATGAAAATTCATGGAAATTCTGCTAGGAATCAATGTTAAATCTATTTCAAGAACTGCTTGTAAATAGCCTAAAATTTGTGAAAAATCTCTTAAAATCAACAAATAATTCTACTTAAACAACTTAAAATTCTGTTACAACAAATACTAATTCTGATACAATCGGAAGATTATTTAATAGAAATCTCATGACAAGTCTAAATTATATGATAAGCCAGCAAAATTTTTACAAATTTACAACATTTTAGGCTCTTACATTCCTGAGAAAAACCAGGGAGAAAAAGTTTTTAATACAAAAACATCATTGCAACACACTTTTAAAAATAAATATTACAAATGCTAATAAATCAATTTTCAGGGTATTTTAATGTTACATGTTGGCAAGACTGCTGAAGAAGCAGCTGAAATGACCACGCCATACATCTATCCAAGCCAAGTCACTGTCACAATTATTTGTTTAGTGCTTGAAGAGGTGTAAAAAAACTGTTACAGAATGATTAGAATGTTTCAAAGTGCTTTAAAGTGTATTGTAAAGTTAAATCTAAAACATTTTGTGCATCTTCTTGTAATTAACATAAAATATTTTTTTAATCAATGTAAAAACTGCTTTTTTGCGACACAAAATGTGCTTTTATATCAATGTAAGTTCTGTGTGGGATCACCGTAAAATATGCTTGTACCAATAAAAAATATGCTTTGAATGAATGTAAAATCTATATGGAATCAATGTAAATACCTATGGAAATGTTGCTTAAAACTGTTTAGAATCAATATAAAATCTATTAAAGTTGTAGGAAAGTCTACGTTTAAAATATATTATAAATGTTACCAAATCTCATTCGAATCAATGTAAAATATTTTGAGAATGTTATAAAATCTTTTTCAAAATAATCTATTAAAAATATTTGCCAAATTTGCATCGAATCAATGTAACATAATTTATAAGGTGTTGTCAAATCTGCTTCTAGCCGATGAAATAATTATTGGAAATGTAGTGAAAACTGCTTCTAAAATATATTGAGAATGTTTTAAAATCTACTTCAAAATAATGTAACGTCTATTAGACCTTTAAAATCTGAATCAGATGAATAATTCACTAATAGTGTGTTATTGAATATGTTTTTGTGGTACACTTTAATGTTTTTAACTGAAAAAGCTATTGGAAATGTTACAAAATCTGCTTCTCGATAGTTCTGTATAAAATAAATATTTATTTACTATCTTGCTATCTACATAATAAAGTGTCAATAGTAACCATTCTGAGATATCTTCATTTATAGCCCAAAGGTCCATATCTAATTTTTTTCTGTATTTCTGCCCTAAATAACTGTTTTGCCAGTTTCTTGGTCGAAAAATAAAATGTTAACGCAACATGTTTCTAAGACTGTAATTTTCTCTCGAATATGGTACAAAGGAGGTAAATTAAAGAAATAATCAATGTTAAATGTAATCGCTGGCCATCAACAAAACTACATATTTATTGGCATTTGGCTTTGCTATTGTCCAAACTTTTGAATACGTATCAACCACACGATAAATTTCCCCAAGGACTCTGTGCTGTAGAAACAGTTGAGTTAGAGTATTGTCTGATCTTAAATCCCCCATAGGTACATAGAACTGAAGTTAGAAACAAAGCTTGATACTCTATTTACTGTAGTGTTTGTTCGCAAGTTCATTACCAGTCAGTTCAATAACATGTCATTAAATATTTAAAAACTGGTTACATTTAGATGTAGTACAGTTTTTAGAATTATAAATCTTTACGTTTATTTCAAGTTATAACAAACACTAACCGAGGACCTTCTCTTTATCTTCAATATTAGGTAGAAGAACGGATAAGGCTCTTCACTTAGTCCTTCGTCAGATGTCCAGCTATCATGTATCTGCTATAAGCGGTTACTCAACCCACTGCATTAGAAGGCTTTATTGGTTCCCTCTTGAAATACAAAATTTTAAACCTCTCTTCATAATTTAAATAAGAGTCGTACTCGTCAAACCCCTGCCTTACCTTTAAAGTGTATTGTGCAAGTGTTGCTGCAAAACGCGTTGTGAAACCGCGCTCGACTACCGCGGCTATTGTGAACTGACTTTGTGTGTTCCTCGTTTGTTTGGTTGTGCTCTCCGTGCTGACTTCTATTCAACCCTTTGGACACTGTCCCAGGATGTCAGACCTCAAGTCTCAATCAGATCTCACGAAATATCAGCTGCTAATTGGAACTGCAAGTAAATGAAATAAATAAGCAAAGTATAATAGGCTACATTTAAACACAACATGACTCCTAGCAATTATACTTTTTAATTAAAGAAATATGCGTGAACGTTAAGGTTCAAATTACAAGAGTAGGTGGATTATTATTGGTTTTTAGCATACTTAATATTTATTATTTCAACGATAAGGATAACAATTATTATTTTGTAGTACTTTTTAAGATAAAGGGTAAAGTAGAAAAAACCTCTCCATAATGTACAACAAAAAGGTATATCGCAATAAATGCTATAAAATCTTTGGTTATCACCAATATAACAACTGGCATTCATATGGTTTACAGCTACTGAAATGTTATTTCACAAAATTATTCAAGGAAAAATAGTAATCTAGTAGCCTACTGTCACATGTAAAATAATGAAAATATAAATAAATCAATACTGCCATGTTAAGGTACCCAGTCATCCTCAATAGAGTTCTACTTAACTATTTCCCGGCCGTTACGAGCGCCTTCTATCCAGTGTCCGTTACACCACCTGATTGCTATACTGCTTGCATTGCATACAAATTAGGCGTTTACTCTTTTGATATTTTTATTGATAAATTTGGTACTCTTTGACCTTATGGTCCCAAAATCATTAGTTTTTTCATGGGTCTAAGATCTATTATTCAAGGGTTATAGTCCATACGGGCAAACTCCGAAACAATCTTTTTACAGACATAGTCCTGTAGGTTCCGTAATAATGTGTACAATTCTTCTACTGCCATATTTATTGTTACCACAACAAAAATTTTAAACTAATTTATTCTAATAGGATAACGTCAGGAAATAACATAGTTTTATACATACAGCTGAAATGTTAAAAATTTTCGCGGATCTTGCAAAACGTTTTTTGTCTGCTTGTATTTCTGTGTTACGCATGATATTTGACAAAGGAACTGAGCTAGACTCTTTCAAAAAATGTATAGTTCTTTTATATTTTACTGAAAGAGGGGTATAAGAACCGGATACCAAATTCTACTAATCTGTGACATTACTACAAGTTCCTAGAAAGCAGGTAATGTAGTATATGGTTAAGAGGCTTTTAGGTTTCTTAATAACTATACTAGGAATCCTTCAAGGCTTTTTCTTGGGGCCACTTCTGTTGGATGCCTTGTATGATTAGAGCAGAGAGAAGTTCTTAGCATATGGCGATGATTATCAAGTCCTGGTAAGGGGTAATAGTAGAAGTAGGTAGTGAAGAAGAGGGTATGTTATGAAACACAAGTATTTGACGTTAAGAGCGAAAACAAGATATCGTGAGATGAGTATTCGTTTTGACGATTAAGATAAAGTTAGCCGGAATAGTTTAGACTATGTTCGTGCCTTTGGGGTGTTATTTTTAATGCAAACGAAAATATTTGCAACTTTACAGATAACACAAGCTAGTCGAGCTGGGTTGGAATTTCCTGGGTTCTAGAATTCAGTATTTATATATTTTTAGGAGTCGAATCAGATGGCTGCTTTGGAAAAAACTACTACTTTTATAAGATTGGGCTAACTTCGTTACATTAACTCTAATATAAAGTGAAGAAAAGAATACAAATTACAGTATTGTGTTATTATAGTAAATGTGTTATAAAATGCAATAATTTATCTATTACCGTTTTTTAATATGCCGCTCAGGGGGTAGTCAGGAACTTGGTCGTATACAGTTAGTGTCGCACAAAACATTTAATGAAGTAGGCACTACATATATCTTGATTAGGTGAGACGTGTGAATGAATAATTACAGTAGCCCAGGTTGGGTTGAATAGTTTTTGAAATGGTTTATTACAGGACCAAATAAAAAATAAAAAACAACGAGGTAAATAGCAATATGTTAAATATGGGCAACAAAGACTATCTTCAAATAACATTAACACGCTGTCTTAAAAATTAAGTACTAGCCATGCACAAGTTACACAATACAAATAATAGGCTCATAAGTCATCAACAAATAGCTGTAGAAACAAAATGATTTCAAAAGGTGGAAAAGCTGGATATTTCATATTTAGAAAATAGACAAATTTGTTTTTATTATATATACTACATTAAAACTCAAAATGCAACAATAGATAATGGTTATACAGGGTGTCCCTCAAGTAACCCGACAAACTTCTCAGGTGGTTTCCTCTCATAAAAATAATGAAAAAGTTCACATAAACATATGTCCGGAGTAACTTTGTTAGCGAGCTACGGCTAGTAAAAGATTTCGCCGATTTTCTAGGAAATTACAAAAATAAAGTGTAACTGATTTTTTATGGCTTAAAGATAGTTTTTTAATTTACTGGATTGTGTGTAAAATAACCTGCCATCCCAAAAATACATCCCAAACCTCTTAGACCACCCATTTTTGATATGTCAGTCAAAATATACAAATTTCGGTCTTCAAATCCTGCTTTGTTTGGCTTTGAAGTACATTAAATCTTATTTCAATCTAATTTTTTATATTGTCCATGTTTTGTAACTAAAACATCATTAAATGTTTTGCTTGTACGAAGAACGTTAATTTAATAAACTTATATTGCACTTTCTATTTCATTTTTTGTATTTGTTGATTTAACTAAAAATTACTTTTTTAATTTGTGTTTGTTTATTATTAGTCTATTTTACTTTATACTGTTTGGAATTAAATTGTATTAAAGTTTTGGTTAAACATTTGGCGTGTTTACTACCCATTAAAGAAGTTAATGTACTTAAAATCTGTACAAAGCATGTTTTTCGAGACCGAGTTTTGCATATTGTGTTTGATATTTCAGAAATGGGTATTCTTACAAACATATGTACACATGGACATACGATTATACGAAATGTGTTCATTATTTCGATAAGATGAAACCACCAGAGGAGTTTTGTAGGGTTACTCGTGGTATACCCTGTATTTTAAAAATGCCTATAATAAATAGTGAATTAATCAATTATTACACAGCATGCAGGTTAATCTTTGGTATTTACATGCTTATAGATATGGTATATGCTTAACCTACGACTAACAGCTACTAAGCTAGATCACCAAATACACAAATGCTTTGGATATCTAATAAGAGGTTCCAACACCCAATTTTACTGCAAAATTCACTTTTGATAATAGGTGATTGCAGGTTAAGAGAATTAATTTTTAATCATCAGTAAGTATTTTCAAATTTGAACTGCCCATTTTTTACAACAAAATAGAAAATTCGTCTTGAATTTGATGACGCATATAGTGGGGATCTCTAGATAAAATGTAAATTGTTTGTCTTATCCCAAAGTGTAAATGGTAATGCATTTTTTATTGTATTCACTATTATTGAAAAAAATAGTACTTAATCTGTTTTTGTCTGTATAAAATTAAATATGCAAATAACCAGTAAAATAATGATGATGAAGAGGGAAAAGGCTGTAAATTATCCTGGTAATAAACTGTGATATTTCCCGTGGAGTTTAAAGTTTAAAGATAAAAAAACTGAACTTTAGCAAATCAATTACGTTTATTACTACAATAAACGAAACCGTATGATACGTTTTTCAGAAATTCGCTGTAGAGAAAGTAATAAGATGGAAGACATAAAAAGAGAGCAATTGTTCTCTGTGCAATTCCAGTACATTGAACACCCTACTTTACGTCACCATTGAAGTGTATGGTTTCCTCGCTTAGTTTAATGAAAGGAACAATTTTAAAAACATACTGCGAGGTAACTTGCTGGTTCAAGCAATTACATTTGGTATATTTCTATTGGTTTGGTCTGTTTTACAATATATTCTTGGCCAAAATGTTGCACAATAAACCCTTTAATATTAAATTCCTATGGTGGTGAAAGAATAAGTAGTTAAATTCGAACGAGTTTTCGTATAAAATCTTTGGTTCTATTTATTTTTGAAAACTCTTTGTGAGTGTCTGTTTATTTTCTGCAAAGCATATCGAGAATTTAATTAGCTATAGACTTGAAATTTGTAAGCAACCTAAAAAAAAGTATTCTACGCAAAATGTGTTATAGCACACTCGTATCTTAATTTTTTATAAATTTGATAAAAAATTATAAACTGCAGTTTTATAACGATTTTCATTTATACCTTTTGATTTTCAGTAAATTGCAAAATTAAGGTCTTGGCAGTCTATAGAGTACTTTCAACGGTTTTCATCTTTTATAAATCTCTAGTATTTTGGAATCAATTTAACACAACGCCTAGTTCATAAAAACTTTTATAATTTTTCCCTTTTTGTTACTTTTATAATTAATTGATGAACTATAGCTTATAAACTCTATAAAGTATTTAATAGTATGAGGGGAATAACAGATGCCTCAATGGAAATTGATGGCTGCAACAGGAGGGATAATTTAGTATCTGATTAATGACCATTTCAATGCTTGAATATCGTTACTTCACGGCTTTCAATATCACACAGTAGCTCAACTTTTATAATTTTTTCTTATTGAATCACAATACGATATGAAAGCCAACTGTTTTAAAAGCTACGTTAGAAGATATCAGAATAAAATATCATTTGACTAGAGAAGCTGGTACAAAACTAGCTTCCTCTTCTTCTAAGGTGACACAAGTGATATATAGTTGTCTATCCCTCCTCATAAATTTTGCCAGCAGGCTGCCCTTACCCCCAGCTTCACCCTTCCTGAATATCATTTCATTCTGGATGGAAGAGCAAAGGTCCCTTTATTACTAAGTGCAATGGGAGGTTTCTCAGCTTCTTTGCCTAAGTGAACAAAAAAAATTTTACCCTTACCATTGCTTACGTTAAACCACTTTGTGACATTGTTTCATTCATCAGAAATTATTTATTGATAAACAACATAAAATATAAGTAGTTGTGTCCTTTTTGCAGCATTTGGATTTTTCGTGTGAGGCTTAATCCGGAAATTATATGAAATCTAGTATAAATATAAGAATACCTTATTATTTTTACGTATTACGTAATTGTAAAAGAAACACTTGTTTGAGACCAGGTATTTTTTCCACCTATAAATATGAACTCTAATTAAGTGCTTCATTTGAGATTATTATTTATAATCTGAGCAGTCTCTGAGCAACGTTATTCAGCGATGTCTTTTTCTGAAACACTTTTGTTGTTCTCTAACAATTCTAACTGCAATAGGTCTGAAACCCTTCACTTGCAAAGTTGTATTGCGTCGTCAGCAATCTCTACTTCAAATCCGGAAATTTTCAATTACAAATTAATGAGTGGAAGCCATATTATACATATCGTCTACATATTGGACTAAATCATTTAGGACAATTTTATTGCTATAGTCAATAGATTAAATAAAAGAATGTAAGAACTGAATACGTAAAAATTTAGTTTTGCTTGGTTCTCTTAAACTAATAGTATAACTAAATTCCTTTTGAAAAAGTTTGTTTACTTACATAAAATACTAAGTTATAAAGTATTGCGTGTTAAATTGTTAATGAGATACTTTGTCTTCCTTTGTTTGCCTGTCATTGTTAGGGTATTTACAAAATACAGGACACATTTTTCCTATTATAAAGATGAGCTATGGCCTCCCTTCAGAAACACTCTTTTGTAACTCTAAAACAAAGTGGGTTGAAACGTTTTTTAACGAAGTCAACTTTTCAATATTGCATAACTTTCCTGTATAAGTGTAGTGATATCCGCTGGCGTAATATGCCTGTCTTAGACATGAAGCATGACATTTCAGAGAACTGTGTCCGTAAGAAATAATATTACAGTTTCACGTGTACCTTCTAGTGAAGCAGTTTATTTTATTCTTTAACTAAATGATCCGGCTGTGGCTTATTATTATGTACTTATATTATATCAAAATTCATTATTACTTACATAAATATGAATTAAATTGTATCAATCATGTATAAGAAGCTTGTTCCATAATCCAAAGAATCATTTCATTCTAAATTATAACTATTACTTAAGCACTATTTAGGTGGACAATAGTTTTAGATAATCTTCCTTTAAGTAATATAAATTTTAACAAAACGTAAGCATGCAAATTTTAATTTACAATGAGGAAAATGGATTTTTTATCTAAGTCATAAACCGACATTGTCCGGGCCTTGAGAGTTGTTGTTAATAGTCATCACGAATGGTAATCGAGCAGAGAAGTGAAGCTTTTTTTAAATTATATTGTGTTATCTAACGGTAGCGTTGCAATAGGCAGCAAAATAATTTCTCCTTTAAATATTTCAGGAAAAACGGTTGCTTGATTAACATTTCATGTGATTCTTTTGATAACAAAACGTGTGCCGTTGCATAGTGAGTTTCCATCGGCTTCGCCCGCATCCTTTTAGACTTTGACCGTGAATTACCACTTCTGGATCGAGTGAATTATATTTTAATTTACCAATGATTAGTTTGCTTTGTTGACATCAAGAATAATATCTATCACAAAGTTTATATTTGTGCCCATTGTAATGTATTATATATAGTCCTTGCATTTTTGTTCAATAGTTGATTCTGCCTGGTTGATCAATAAAATATACAAACATAAACAAGACAGAGAAGCCTTCTTCTGTTAAATACCACTAAGATGTATTTTATAAGAGACATTAAATATTGTAAAATTTAGATAGTAACTTCCAGTAAGAGTAAAATGAAGCGTCACTGAAACTATCTAGCCGTACGTTCATTGTATAATTACAGTTTATTAATATCTACACTAATATTATAAACAGGAAAACTTGGTTTGTATGTTTGTAATAAATAGGCTCAAAAACTACTGGACTGATTTAAAAAATTCTTCCACCATTCGAAAGTACATTATCAACGAGTAACATAGGCTATATTTTATTTTGGAAAAAATAAGGGTTCCGTAAGATATTTGGGTTTTTCGGACACAAGGAGTAAAAAATCAACCAGAAAAGTTACTTATATTGGGTATGCTGCTTAAACTATAATAGAGAACCATAAAATGTTCTAATTAATTGTAGATCTTAAAAATATCTACATAAAAGTCCGCGACACGCTATATCTATCTCTGTCGAGTAACAACCATTTTTTATTTATTTAAAAATCTTGAATATTTTTGGACTACATTTAAACGCATTTATTTACACATACTATTAATACTTTTCAAAATAAATTATTTCATCACTAAGTATAGTTTATGTAGATAATATTTGATCTTTGAATGACTAAAATTAGACGTTTGGTTTTGAAGTTATGGTGAAATTAAAATATTACGATTTCTGCTGCACGGCCCGTTGCGAAGTGGGCGTCACCAAGGCAGGGGTGCGCGTGCGGAAAGGGAGTTTAGATCTATAAGGTAACCGCGCGGCTCATACACTAGGTCGGCTCCCCACGCAGGGTCGTGCGCGAAGACTAATAATTTTCGTTTTTTTTTAGATTTCGTTCTTAAACCAAACACCTACGCAAAAATTCTTCTCAGAGCTAAACAAAACTTCTTTTTAGGACTAACCAAAAGTTTTTTTCAGGGCTAAACAACAGTTATGTTCAGAGCTTATAATATTACACGCTATTAACATTTTAAGCATTTGAGAATCCCTAAGAGAACCAGGTCTCAACTTTCTAAACATAGTTCTCAAGCACTGGCAACAAAAATACGTCGTATGGGAGAATCTTTACCTGTACGTTCACAACGCCTTGCTGAACAAAATCAGAGAAACTCTCAGGTACGCGCACGATAGTCGAGTGTCGAACGTTCGCAACGTCTTGCACAACAAAATCTGACAACCTCTGAGTTTCGTGCACGAGAGTCGAGGCTAGAGCGTTCCAAACGTCTACATGAACAAAATATAAGGACCTCTTAGTTGCGCGAAAGAGAGTCTACATTTCTGATATAAGAAGTTGTAAACAAAATAAAATCGTAAGAAATCATAAAACAAGCTAACGAAGTAGCGGGCGGGTCGCTAGTATTATATATATCTTTTATGGTATGAAGTACGGAAAGTTGAAACTAGTTCAACAAACCAGGCTTCTCAGATCAAGTATGTACATGTATTTGTGATCGTGGACTAAAATATAATATGGGGCCCATTATATAATATAATATGTAAAGTCACTAAGATTACTACGGACTTAGTGTATTATATTCTTCCATTCTGGCATAAAATAGTTTGTATTAATGTAACTGTTAGAACTACTCACCCAAACGTTGTTGGAAGTTGCAGCGAGTCTAGTGCATTCTATTGGCACTTAAAAACACATGTTTGTCTTTAAACTTAAGATCCAATAATTCTGAAAACGATCAGGAGGTTCGAACACGTGAAGTGACCAAAAATTATGTCCAGGAGTGTTTTAATGATAATTATAAAGGATATGTGTATGAATTACCTGATCCTTAATATGAAATTGCGTGGAAATTCGTGGAAACTGTTGATGCAGTAAAGCTTTTTGGATGGAATACAGCTACTATAGTAAGTCTATAGGTTACTTGGATCTCGAGATATGTTACGGACACAGATATAAATACAGATTTTTAGCTCCCCGAGAAATGTACTTTTCTCATATAATAATTGAAAGTCAAGTTTTGTATTTCTTGTTGTTATTTAATGAGAAAAGAAAGCTGCAATAGAAATGGCCAGTGTCACAGATAAAATTTATAAAGATAAAAAGTTACTCATTAACCTTTTTATTTAATAAACTGTTTCTTAATGTCATATGTTGACTATATAAAAAAGGTGATTTAAATTAACCGAAATTGCTATATAAATGAGTCATTAAGAGTGGGAGGCAAAAGAAAAGTAAGATTTATAATATTCGTATGACATCGAAGTTGAAAGACTGCTCATGTACGATATAAAGCTAGCACTGGAAAGTAATGTACAGTTTTTGATTCTGCATGTACGTTGTTTAGTAAGATTTTTCTTCTTTAACAGTTGAAATTCGTGGACAGACAGTTGCGTTTAAGAAATTTAACCCATTTGGAAATTTTAATTCCTCGTTTCTATTCTAAACTGAAATGCCTCTAACAGCTTTTTCCTATTCTTTCTGGTGTGAGGAACGTATTTAACTATTTTTAGTAATTTCTTTATTATTAAGCTGTTACAATATTATTCTTCTAGTCCACTGCTCACGAAACTAATTTTTCATACACGTAGTTTCAGCCTTCCCCTGTAATTTGCATTAGACATTATAATATAATATACTTTTTCATCCTATTTCTCGAATAAAAAAATACTTTCAATGCATTGAAAACTTAAGGTAATTGAAGAAGTGCCAGAATAAAAGTTAATAATATTTTTTTGACACGATACAAGATTTAATAAAATTAAAAGTCTGTGACAATGTGAAGTGGAAACTTAGAAATAAGTGTTTCATCAAGTTCTGGGAGAAAACCTTTGTAAACTTCATTCAAAATCTATAATTGTGGTGGGAAAGATATTTTGAGCAAACTTTACTGTATAACAATACTCTTTGTATAATACGAATGATTTAACAATTAATAAATCAATTATAAATGTAGTATGAAATAAACCAGGAGTATTATTACTTCAATATAACACGATTAATTTGTTTTGCGTCTTTAATCCATGTAAAACGTCTTTTATAGATTTTAGCAGAATATAAAAGTTATTTTTTCCCTTTCAGATGTATTATGTGTACAGCAGGTTAAAATATCCCATTGGATTTTGGGGGCCTTCTACTGAAATATTTAGGTTCTTTTAGAGTATTTAGGCTCCAAAAGAGGATTTTTCACAGTATGTCAAGATCTCGTAATCGTGCTCACTGTAAGTGTTTTTCAGAAACTGAATCTCCTCACTATTTTTAGTACCTACAAATAAATAATAAATAAATAAATTTTATGGTAAGTTTTAACTTTCCATAAAAATCTTTTCCAAAGGTTTGCAGAAAATCCCTTTAACCATAAGTAGAAGAACCGCCACGAGGGTAACAGGGCCAGCCCGATCTTTAGATTGAGACTTTTCAAAAAGGGCATATCCTATTCAGTTCTGAACTCTATAACACGCTGTTTCGGTACCTAAAAATCTTATCGAGCTCAAAATTCTTTTTGTTATAAATTCTAAACTATTTTAGAAGGGATATTTCCATATTCAGAACCAGAATTCCTGTGAAATTGTACAATTATGTAAATTATATTAAGTGAACTTTCCTGACCTTTTTTTTATTATCTAATGTAACATTTGTTATTATTCAAATAAATTACTACTGATTTTGGTGTATGGCTATAGAATATTAAAAATTTAATATATGATACTTTACTTATATAATAGAATAACTATTTTTAGCATATTATAATTCATATAATTGAAACAAATGATAGAACATATTTTTTCAGAAAATTAAAATTTCTTTATTAAAACAAAACAGGAACTGGGTTGTCCATTATTAGTCTAGTAATGGGACATAGAAACCTATTGAAGGCTCTTGGAGGAATGGAAAATCTTTAAACTTCAAGTTAATAAAACAAAACTTTTTCGAAATGTAGTTTATTTATTGCAATGAAATACAATTGACGTATTAAAACTTATGAACTAAACATTTAACTAAACTTCCTGTGTTAATAATTTTGGTTTTTACTATGTAAACTTAAATTTTTTACATAATGTGTTTATAATTTTGATGCGTTGTTTTCTTGTTGATACGAAAAACAGCCTTCAGTAAAGACTGAATAGTTATTACAATTCTTACAATTTTCATAAATTTATACAATAGATTGCGTCATTCATAGACTATTCTTACCTGCAAACTAATTATCTTAGGGAAACGTGGAATTGTTTGTGTGTTGTTGTCCTCCAAGTATAATGCGGAATAAGTTAACGGACGTCTAGACTAGAACACGTCATTGGCAGTTTTCCATTTAGTATCTTTTGATACTCATAGCCATGGTTATGTACTGTAAACGTAAATATGTTTCGTATCTCTACTGATGCGTTATTGAAAATTACTCATTTTTAAAGTCCTGTAAGTACAGTGACAATATTTAAATATTTTCACAATTTAAATATTTCGACAATCTTCAGTCAACAGATATTAAACCAAAACCGGCGCACAAGTGTTATGACGGATGCGTAGAATCGCCAGTTCCGGTTTAATACTTAAGATTGTTGGCTTTCCACAATAGGCACGACATATTTAAAGATTTTAATTTTGTAAGCAAAGTTTTGTTGTGGTGTGAACCGAAAAACTTATATAGTTTGTCTTATAAGTCATCCTCCACATTAACTTTCTTATGAATAGAGATGGAGTGATTACCCTTGGGGGTTGTTTATATTTTAACGTAGACTTGTAAATTATTAATATTCTTAAGTTATTAAGGTTTTCAAATATTATGAGTACTTATTAGTGATTGTTGATAACACGATATGATAATGAATAATTTTCTTCATTAAATGCTATAAAAATTAATATTTACATGACTTAATGATACAGTATGTTAAAGTTGTAAAACTGCAAAGCTTTTAACTCGCAGTAATGATCTTTATGTCAGGAGAAAATCTGTATTGAGATATAATTCACTAAACTAATTTTCCGTATCAAAACCGATATCCTGTCCTTTTAATTTTTTCCCAGTTCTCGGTACCAGAAATTTCAGTACATGAGTAAACTCCACTCAATGAAATTCGGTTACCTTTGAGTTGCAAAACCAAATACTGCTTGTTAGTAACATTAAACTTCACTTGAAACTAAACTCAGAATCACATATTCAATTTCATAAGTTTGTGTGTAATCTTTTTAGCAGATTGTACAATTATTGTTGTTAAAAAGTATTTAATTTTTAATCTTACGTAATCTGAGGAGACAACGTTTAGCGTAGGAGTTTTACCCGTTTTGCTTTAAATAATACGCCGAATAATATATTTCATACTAAGCTAATTTCATAGAAGGTGCTTGTTCATTATAGTTAAAATTCCTTTAAGAACTAGATTTTAAGATACAGAAAGGAACATAATGTGGAATGATATACATCTTTGTCATCCTTCTTCATTGAATCAAATTGCAATGTTAGAGATATGGAATGCAACTCCAGGGTAATTTACGTCTCCACAGCTTTTGTTTGTTATTTTTAATTACCAAGCAAAAAGTTGCATATGTAATTGCATTAGTTTTTATATTTTTGAATTGCATAAGAGGTCGCTATATTTCATCATTGCGTGAGCTACTCGTTATTACTAACGAGGTGAAACTAAGACCATCACGAGCCTATCCATCCTACACTTTTTACTGGTCGAAAATGATTCGTCTAGCAACAAAGTATTGTTTTAAACTTTAGTTTGTTAATTGTTGCGATTTTTATTTAATTGTTATTTTTAATTAACTGTTACGTGTTTATTAATTTATCATAGCTTGGTATTTATTTAGAAATATATTTTAACATTTAATATCATATTGAAGTTGTACGTCATACACTTTTATTTAGTAGCTTTTTTTATAATTTCAGTTACCATAATGACTCTAAACTTTAAATTTTATGTTTGGTTATTTTATAAAATTCCATATTTTTCTTTTTTGACTAATAAAAGTGTCTGTAACGCGATCCAGTGATGTACTTAATATAATTGTTGGTATGTTATTCCTTAATCCAGATATTAAAGACCTCGAACAAAATTGTATAGTGAGCTTAGATCTTCAGCTACTACAGAAGAATTAATTAAGTGGTTGCTCCCACATTATCACCTTTATGAACAAGTTGAACTGTCAGTCTAATGTTTTACAGTGAGGTATTGCAGGAAAGGGACTTCAATGGTTTTACAGTTGTTTTACAATGTTTTTTCGCAGCAAGGATTACCCTGGTATAATAGTTTCCGATGATTCTTTTATATTTGAAACCTGAAAAATAGCTATAAGACAAGTCGGTGGAGTGTTGAAAGCTCGAGGAACAATAGGATACTGATAAAGCTGGACTCAGCGCTCAGCCGACCAATTGTAGAGACTGTGACTCACTGTGACAGCTCGCTAGCGGAATTGATTGCTATGGAGACTCATTTCATCATCAAAGGTGCGTCAACCAACGACTGACACCACTTACGCTTCACCACTCTTACCATAACTATTATACCAGGTTAATCCTTGCTGCAAAGTAACTGTAAATTACTAGACATAAGGCAAGCAGGTGGTGGTGTAGCCTTATCCCTAAAATATTGTATAATTCACGAGCAGCGTTTCTTGTCGTAGGAAATGTAGGCCTATACTGGTACAATATGTGTTTTTGTTGTCATGAGGATAAAAGGAATCAGCATTTGCTTTTGTGTGATGTACAGCTCACCTTGGATTACACTCGCTTTGAAGCTTTTTTTGCCCTATTTTTAGATGTCGGATATTGAAGGAATAAAATGCTGTCTAAGTCATAAATTAGCCTACTAAAGTAAAAGAATCATCGGTACCTTTATAGACCATGTCATAGTGGACAGGTTAGCAGAGGTAAATAGGAACGGCGTAATTCATGCTCCAAGCATATTAGACTACAGAGGTATGGAAATTACTGACTGTAGTCAGTATAGTCAGGTATAATATCACCTGTCCATTACGATATGATGTGAAAAAATTGAATACGAACAACATTTCTGAAGTTACAGATATTTATTCATATTTTAAGGAAATGAAGCGTTAATAAGAATTTTACAGCCAAACTGGAATTAGGTATATGATTTGAAAAATTTGCGAGACATGGAAATTCTTAAACCCACAAAATTAAAGTTTCTATGATGAACTCACCTTAACTTTCTGTAAAAACGCAACAAAAATATTTATACTGCATAAACGTAGAAATATCACGATTCACGAAAGAGAAAAGCAGACCTAGGCCTCTATATTGGAAGACTCGTGAACTTACAGATTAAGTAAAATATAGAGAACTACGAAATATATATTTAATAATTTGACTGAAAGAAAGAATATAGTGTTTATTAAACACCACAGTGTTTTCTCAAAAACCATAGCGTCGTCTTGTAGTAGCTTTAAAAATGTATGGAGCTGCTTAAGTAATTTAAAATGTTGGAAAGTTTTTAAGTGTTAGACATTTTTAAAATGTTAGAGATAAGATTTCGAAATATTGATTGCACGTAGGTTTTGGAAGTAGAGGTTAACTTAGCAGCAAAACTTGTGGTACTGTAATTTCTAATTATATTGCATGTTGTGGCTAAAAAATATAAATTAACTCAAATATAAATTGACTCGTCTAATCTCTATATGTATTTATCTGTAAAATCGCTCAAAGAAATAAAATTTGAAGCATATTAAAACTTAAAATAATTTGAGAATAATGCAATTAGATCAGACACTATCTTATATAATAATATATACCTGTTTTCAATATATGTTGGAATAAAAATAGCAAACAATAAACCCTCGCTACTGAAATGAGAAAATATTGTAGTTCTTTAAATAACAAAATTTAGGGCTCTAAAGTAAATAACCTTAATTCGTATAGTCTTAATTACTTAACTTATTAAACTTAACTGTTTTAATTACTGTTAATAAAGATCCATCAGAGCCTAATCGAAATCGTGGTAAAGGTACTCTTGGTAGAAAGGTCTTGGATAATTTAAACTCGATACATAGGTTATTATTCTTAATAAAAAAGTTGTATTGTTCGATAGTCAAAATATACAAGGGCAGTCAGTTTGTCTGCACGCTTACTCTTGGTAGAAAGGTCTTTGATAAGTTAAACTTGATACATTCGTTATTATTCTTAATAAAATAATTGTATTGTTCGATAGTCAAAATATACAAGGGCAGTCAGTTTGTCTGCACGCTTACTCTTGGTAGAAAGGTCTTTGATAAGTTAAACTTGATACATTGGTTATTATTCTTAATAAAATAATTGTATTGTTCGATAGTCAAAATATACAAGGGCAGTCAGTTTGTCTGCACGCTTACTCTTGGTAGAAAGGTCTTTGATAAGTTAAACTTGATACATTGGTTATTATTCTTAATAAAATAATTGTATTGTTCGATAGTCAAAATATACAAGGGCAGTCAGTTTGTCTGCACGCTTACTCTTGGTAGAAAGGTCTTTGATAAGTTAAACTTGATACATTGGTTATTATTCTTAATAAAAT
This sequence comes from Homalodisca vitripennis, assembly GCF_021130785.1. Lineage (NCBI taxonomy): Eukaryota > Metazoa > Arthropoda > Insecta > Hemiptera > Cicadellidae > Homalodisca > Homalodisca vitripennis. The sequence goes on from NC_060214.1 coordinate 41,214,549, forward strand.
AATTGTATTGTTTGATAGTCAAAATATACAAGGGCAGTCAGTTCGTCTGTGCGATTCCCCTTTCGTTGAATTCTGTCGTGTCATTCAATACTCCATTTAATAGGGTTATTTTCATTATCAATTTCTTTGCTTTTTCAAGCCTTGTTGTGGTTATTTGGCTTGTTAAATCTTGCGTATTTTTGTTATTTTGTACTGTTCAATGTTATTTATACGTTCTGTTTTTACGTTAATTATAGTTCCCATTGCACGTAAAAATTACATTGTATTTATATGCATCCACGGGGGAGAAAACAGAAATATAATTTTTTTATTAAAAGTTTTACACTTGATGACAGACTTGATGAAAAAAATTCTTCGGTAAGGTAAGACTAGAAAACGGCCACTTTTTACATTGTCTATTAAATTATCGCTTTTGAGATTTAGCCTACAACGTGAGAAACCCCACTTCAAACCTTTCTGTGAAATATATTTCTGAACTGTGTAGTTTAATATTATGTATCTAAATATACGTTTTTAGCTATGAATATTATATATCTTTATGTATGTGTTTTTGTCAATCTCTATAAGGTGTGAAAGCCCAGTTCAAGCTTTTCTATGAAATAGTGTATATCTGTTTCTAAATATGTAAACATGTATGTAGTTATAAATGTGATATAGTTTGAATTATGTGTGTTTTTGTCAATTTCTTGAGTGTCAGAACATTAGAAAAAGGTTGAAGGAGTAGGTAGAAGGTAAAATTTTTCACTGTGGTACACAGTTAACTTGCATTTATTTAAGTTTTTTAATCAATATTTAAATTTTAAAATTAAGAAAGTAATTAATGTTTGTAATTAAACTATGTTTGCAGTTTTTAGAAAAAAATACCGAAAATGTTTTTAAGTACACTTAACTACTTTGAATGAACTGTTTGTTTCTTACACTTACAACTTTGATAATAGGGATATATATTAGAATTGTGTAAGATAAAACTATATACTATAATTAATGTTATAATTAGATATTCGGGATTAAGCAAGATTATAAACTTATTACGTTATTTTCCGACTTGGTTAAGTGTATAGTTTTCTCTCAGAGCGAGCTTATAAAATTGTGTAAAGAAGTATGAAGCTCTAAGAACGGATAGTCATGTCTGGATTCGGGAAATTAGTTTTTCTACCGGAAATTAAAAATCCTTCAAACGTGACTTTTATTGTTTGCTCACTAGCAATATATTTATTAAGTAATAATGATATAATACACATATATAATGATATAATAGCACAAATAATATTACAATCTATAAATCATCCACTTCAAAAAAAGTTAACTCAACATCAAGGTGATGTTATTTAAAGATGTAGATCATAAGTACACATTTATGTCAATAGCGTTACAAAGGTTTAATAAATATAAAACGTTTGGCCGTCAAAATTTAGAAAAAATATTATTTGTTGGTTTGACTAAATTAGTTTCTTGTTCTATTTCTACACATTATTTTAATATCACTAAAAGTTTTAGTAGCTGTTAACTTTAACATGAGCAATAAAATTTGAGCAAAAACATTTCCAATATCATTAACACTACCGACTTATCCGTTCCTTACTCAGCTGCTAAGCAATCAGCAGCCTCAAGGACTGAAATCAAATTAATTCTTACCACGAGTCGGCAATGTGGTAATAGACTCTGCTGGCACCACAGTTTCCTTTCAGATCTAACGAGTTTTCGCACAGAAGATCGTAGTCTTTAGTTTTATTTTGTGAAATTCGCGGATACAAACTGAAGAATAAAAATATGTCAATACTATTTATATTCGAAACACCTTTTATATAAAAAAAGTGTCATAAATAACATATTTCTACATCGCGCATTTTACTAGCTAGTTTATTGCGTAAAATTATTTATATTTAGCCGTTGTATTACATCCTTAGAATCACTCAGTAATATATGCATGATGGCAAGTGATATCGATCCGAAGTAGACATTCGATCTACTAGAAAGTCAGAAAAACTCCACATTTGTGAAGATATTGTAAATATGTATGAATGAATTGCACAATATAGTCCTAAGGAATTTAATACGTAAGTCTATATATTGGAAAAGATTGAATAAATAAAGTCGTAAGGATATTTAGAACAATTCAATACAATTCTTAACTTGTTCAAGTTTTATTTTCATTGAAAGAATAATTTTTTTTTTTCATTCTAAGGATAGACAATAACGAGTTAAGTAATTTTGGACTGTAATATTGTTTAACTCAAAATTCTTTTGGCTTCTCCCCGTTTGCTGTCCTGACACGATATAATGACAGTTATTATTTAATTTCAAAGTTATAGATTACAAATAAGAATGTTATAAGACATCTGCGTTAAACGTGAATTTTTATTAAATATTGTACTTTTGTTTGAAATCTCTCTCCGTGCAGTACTGAACTAACTGTGTGTGAATTGACGAAGGTTTTAAGAGTGTATAAAGAACTATAATCAATTTGAGTATACAATTTTTCGGAAAGTTAAACTCTAAGAAGGATACCGTTGAAACAAAGTTATTTCTATTTGATGATAGTTATAAGGAATTATTTATAATGAAAACCAACAGTTAAAAGTAGGCTTATAAGGGGGGTCGGACATGAATTTTCGAAAAAAAAAAAATTTTGTTTTTGATGTAATTTTAAAGCTTGTGATTTTAGCTTTCTTTTCATACCACATTTATAGATTTTTGTCAATTAGTTTTTTTTCTATAAGCATATTAGTAGAGTGATGCAGCGCCAATTTTGACGGTTTATGTCCAAACGGTGACGAAAGTTGGTGTAAATACCAGCGAGCGATAGCTGAAAATACAATGTATGACCATGCTGCTCACACCCACTTACCTTTAGCAGTAATGGAGGAAATTAAATCCATTTTCAGAGATTTGTCAAACCGAGAATTGCTACGAAAATGCCTGCACAAAGGAACTCAAAATCATAACGAGTCATTGAATAATATTATATGGACAAGGATCCCAAAGACAACATTCGTCATGAAGAAAACCTACAATTTGGTGTATATGAAGCTATTGCCACCTTTAATAAAGGTAACATAGTTAGATTAGAAGTTTTAGAGAAACTAGGAATGTTCCCAGGCAATCAATGCATTGTGGCATGAAATCGCTGGATGAGCTAAGGGTAAAAAAAAGCAGAGAAAGCGATGCACGAAATGGAAAAAAGTGCCGTAAGCAGCTTGCCTTAGCTAAAAAGAGACTAGAAGACACTTATGAAGAGATGGAGGACCCCGACAATCCAACATATGGGGCTGGAATGCATTGATTGTAAGTTTTCTGTTTAAATCAGTTCTTAAAAATATTAAAATGCGATTTCCCGGAAACTTGCGTTTTTTATTTTAGGAACATATATCTCAAGAACAACAAAAGATATCTTCTTGATTTAAAAAAAAAATTGTTTCTATTTTATAGCTTTACATTTTAAACAGAGAGATCATTAAAATCATTCATATTAATATTTTTGCACAGTTTTTTAAATCATTTTTTTTCATCGTAATTTTTAAAAAAGGTTTAAAATCTGTAAAAAATATAAATTAATAATTTAATAAAACCCCTCCGTTCATACAACACTTAAATACATGTACTTTAAAACAAAAAAAATTGCAGCATCCTAAGTCAGATAGTTTTGGATAAATGTATTCCTAAAAATCAAACAAATAGCATGGGATAGATAGGCCTGTCCGACACCCCTTAATGTCATTTCAAAATCCAAATTGGTTAGTGAAAGCAAGGATAAAGTGTGTAGTTTATATGCTTCCTATTATCCTTCTTCTGTAATTTATGACGAAAATTTTTCTCATACCTCACTTTGAAATTATCTTTGTTATATATTAAAATTATGGCTTTCGTGGCTGAAAGTCAATAAAAGCTTATGAGATATCTAAATACTAGGATAGATACTTTACGATAGTTGTTCTAACTGCATAACCTATCGGATCTGTGTAAAACAATAGATTTCATCTCTCTAAGAAATTATCTTCTCTAAGACGTGATCTTCTCAGTTCGAAGATCCACGATCAAAGCTGTCGTATGATTCGGTTTTCTTCCTATAACCACAATAATACCCACTAATTTGCAAGATTTACGTCTCTGCACAGTTAAATTTACAAAGCGGTTAATGAAGGACAGCGAAACTGCTACAACCTTGTATCCCTGAATTACCTAGTATTATGTGAATCTCATAACCTATTTTTTCAGGAGCTGTAAAGATTTTGCACCTTAAACCTCAGGGTAATATGAGTATCTTATATATCTTATATTTGATTTTGAAACCTAAATTAGACAAATATAAAAACATGAATGCTTTTTGAAAAAATGTAAAAGAAAAAGTAATTTAGAGTAAATCAACATGTTTTTAAGCCAAGAGTACACGGAATATAACATGTAAAATTAAAGATAAATCCAGCGAAAACAAAGCACGCAACATTTTTATAGTCAGTGACTCGCTTACACAGAGCTTGACGCGTGGTACACTCATCCAGAGTACACGTTCTTTGTCGTCCGTCAAATTCCAACTTATATTCCGTTAAAATAGCTTTTGATCTCAATGCTTCAAACTAAAAATCTAAAATTATGTTAATGATATTCATTAATTATGACAATAATAGAATAAAACTACATACAAAATATTCATTTTTTTACAAAAAAATATTTGACTACCATGCATATTAATCAACATATGTGTAATGTCATTGTTTAATATTATTTGATTACATTTCGTAATATGCAGTTAGATCCTCAATTGTATGTTTAATTCCAAATTAATTGTGAGAAAAATTGTAGTTCACATTGAAGTTTATGTTGTGTGTTCCCAGAGATTTATCTGTTGGCAAAGAAAGAAATTAATGAAGTAGCTGTTTTAAAAGTATGTATATAAAGGGAAAATTGAATAATTAAATCTAAAGGGAAAACATAGGGTCATTTACCACAAGTTGTTTCTTGCATGCACACTTTTTGTTACTTCTATTATTCCGATAATTTTTAATACTTAGTATTTGTTTTAATAAGTGTATAGGTTAACGGTAAAATGCATTGAGTTGACATTCAACATGTTTGTTATTAATTTCTGGACTCATGCGTGTTATTGCATCTTGATGTGATTTGTTTATTTTAACCAAGATTGTAGCTGTGTTATGTTAGTTTTCCGCTTGAACAGTAGATTAGATCTTGTATCGTATTGTAACTGTTTCTCGTATAACTGAACAATGCAGATGTCCAAAAAAAATCTATGAACTTCACATCCCATCCACTGTCATAAAGTAATGCTAAGCTCATAATTATTACGCTACGATAAAATTATCAGATGACTTACTGTAGAAAATGGATTTTGCTTCTGATACACTGTATTTGTTATTAAAAATGTGTTCTTGATGTACAATTTTGAAACTTCTACTACAATGTTTTTAAAAATTGTATAACTAAAATCTTGTTCTACAAATCTATTGAAGGCAAATAAGGGAGCATAAGGCGACAATGACATTTAGAGTAATCTAATAGAACAAACACTAAAATATAATTGTTATGAATTTACATAAGTGCTCTCAGGTACAGACAACTGAATTAATCATTAATATTAATCTAATGTATATTGTAAAAAATACTAAAATTGCTTGATTTTCACATGCTACTTAAATAAATAAAGTTTGGCGCAACAGCTGAGTAAGGATCGGTTGTGGGAGGGAACGTATTGACTCTGTTGTCAGACATCTGGAACTGAGGATGTGAACCAACCGCTTCTGAATACAAAGATACAGATTCTACACTACTGTATCATCTGATAGTTATATCAAGTTAAAAAGACAAATTTGTTTAGTAGCAAGTGTAAATTGCGTAGCACAATTACGGCAATGCATATGCCTATAAAACCGTAGTAATATCGATTGTTTCATGTCTTACAGGTAAATGAGCAAATTTAAGCTTTTAAAATTAATGCATTTATTCTTCGGAAGGAGCGATTAGCTATTATATAAAAAATAAACAAGAATTGCTTTGTTTCTTACAAAATCTCCACCTTCAATGAAATTTGTTCTTAAATTAGTAATTCAAATAAGTAAAACTTAGTATTAAGTAGTATTAAATAATACTACAAATAAGTATTAAATTAGTAGTCTAAAATACAATTAATCATGATTACCAAATTTCATGTTATATGTCTATTTATTACCTGCTATATATCTACAAACCAACAATCTAATTGTATAAAAACACTACATACTCGAAAGTCTTAGAGTTTTATACTTTTAAAACATAAATTTCAAACAAAGTATAGAAGAATGAAATAAGGAGAACACATTTCACAAAGAAACTGTAATGGAAAATGTCGCTGCTGGTTAACCGAATTAATGAACCTTTCTACTACGTGATTTATGATGTTACCTCACCCCATGTGCTGCATACTATATACATTTTCGTAGTCATTTATTTAACAATAAATTTCATTCATAATACTCAATTGACTGATCGGAGCAAGTGAGTTCTGCAATGTGCACATATTAATATTTAGTTGATACAGAGGAATATTTATTTTGACTCAAGCAAAGATTAAAAAAATCCATAGTATAAAAGTCTATATTAACTTAATGGAGATAAAGAGTTGGTTATTTAATCACATTCAAATGACTTCCTCATTTTGCAGACAGAAAAACAAAACAAAACTTTCACCGTATTTGTATTGCTTAATGAAGTTATTTCGTAATAGCTCTGTATTAAGTATTCTCAGAACTGTCTGTAAACGGCTAAATTTCTTTACAAAAAATTGTAATAAAACTAAAACAATAAAAGTTAGTTATGTAAATAAATGAATATTTGCCTTAAACATCTTTAATTAATTGGATAAATCTCAATTATTATTAGCTACTTCATCTTATTTAACATTTTACTTGAAATTCATTTTCTCTGCCTCAAGTTATTTAGTTTAACAGGCTGCAAGTCTTCAGTGACCAATTTATACATTATTTGGTGAATATGTCAAAATTTAGAGATAAAAATGCCTTCAATTGGTTTATCAATAATTTTTGAAAATAATCAGCTGTTTTTAAGACCAGTTATAACCTGAATTTTATACTTGTTTTGGTAGGTATGGATGAGAAAAACATAAGGTGCTATGTCCAGTAAATGGATGCAATGGACCCAGTCCATTTTTGTAATGCAGGGTAATATCTTGTATGGACTGCATATCTAATAACAAAAAAAATTACGGTCGATTACAATTTTCTAATAAAGCTGAAACATATAATTTAATGAAACGTAACATTTCTTATCACAGTAATTTACTGTTTGTTCCAAATTGTAAACTAATAAATGGGTTTTAGGTAAGTTTAAGGTATTACGAAACACCAGATATTAGGCAACGCAAACTTAATAGCATTCAGTAATTAAAGCTGAGAGGGATTGACGCAGGATTTGATATTGCCGATAATTCTGTATTAAGTTGGAACTGACGGTTTCACGGCAGAACAAACTGAGCCGCTTAATCGACGAGGAACTACCAGAGCAGATCACAGTCCTCGTTTTATCTTCTCTGTACTGTTTGTAGTACAGTACTTCGGGTTTTTACGAATTTTTTTTATGAAGACTCTCATTGAAGAAATATGTTGGATTGTAAAACTATTCAATATTTTATTCACCTTCACATTGTTTCCATTAAACAGTTTATTGCCTGGCTCGATTGTAACTCTGATATCTACAGACAACGCACTGTCTTGATTGTGTGCCCCATTGTGTTCCCTTATCGTGTACCACTGATAGCAAAATGTCGACAACACAATACAACAAAGTAGTCATGTTGAGAGGAAAAGCTCCATTCAGTAATATTGCCTTTATAGAATATCCAGATACCAAAGTCATCGTTATTTTGGGATTCCGTATTCTGTAAAGTTAAAAGTGTAATCAGAGAAATATATCTTTCTCCAGTTGCTTCGAAATTGAAGATGACAAATGTCTTTATTTGTGTTACTCGTAGCGAAGGGATATAATGCTTATTTAACAAACATCTGTTAGTTTGTCAAGATTTATAAGTGCTTATAAAGTTTAATTTTACTTAGTAACAGATACACTGATTTCAGAGTAAATTATGTCATGTTCAAATGTTAAACATTTTACATATAAATAAACTATAGCAACAATCGTAATATAAAATGTACTTACCTAAAATATACGAGAGAAGAAATAAATAACACTAAATATAGGTATATCAACACACAGGTAATTTAATAATTCTGTATTAAAAACTATAGAGATAAAAGATAAAACTTCTTAATATTTTTCTTAAAAACCTGAAAGAATATGTCCTCTTTGAGACATGCAGAGAGTAAATTATACAGGTCAAAGAACGAAATATTTCTTCTTCCGCCTTCTCCTGTCACTCTGGAAAAGTGAAGTTCTTGATCACAGTTTTGAACATGAACCTTATAGCACTATTCTGGAATTTGTTTATTCGTTCAGTTTCACCTCTTGAGAATATGTTGCCATATGAAGGATAGCAGTAAAAACACTGATAGGCCAGTGACTGTATGAGCTGCAGTTTTGCTGTCTCTGGCAGTAGATCCTTAAGCATGTACATGCCCTTGAGACTCCCTAAGGAACGCTAAATAGCGTATGACATGGTCAGTGAAAGTGAGATTGCTGTCCAAGTAATTCTTTCTACTAACCTGAGCAAGCACGTTACATGCTACAAATACCGACTATTTCATGTTGTAGGAAAAGGATCTCGGACCGCCAGGGTTATTAATGGTCGCATTTTAAAACTAGTGTACATAACAAAATAATGGTTATGTTGTATTTTGAATCAAAGAAATCTAAATTTGATTTACTATTCCAAACTGAGAAGCATCTGTAAAGTCGTTTTTAGTCAATTTCGCTACTGATCCTAATCCTTGACGTAAGGCTTTGTATTTTACTTTATGAAGAATACTAATTTTAAATATGAAAGCTGGTATTTTCGTCTGTAAAATACAATACAATTAAATATTAAAACTTGAAAAAAGAGCCATGAGTTAAATTCAAAAGTATAAAATTGATTTGTTATACCAGACTATTTATTTATTAATACTGTACTTTATATTAGCAAGCTAATGTAAGTATTAAAAAAGAATGTCTTGTAAATGATCAAACACATTAGAAAATATTTAACAAACTAAAGTTTTAATGTGTTTGGAATTAATAAAGAATTTGTTCGTTATTATTGAGAGTTAATAAACTATATGACTGATGCGTAAAAAATGAAACGAAAAAATTGCATTTCGTTTACTCTACAGTAGTATTTTGAATAATTCATAGAAAATACGTACTTATATTTTCATGAATGTATCTCTGAATAAAATGCAACTGTACTAAACTAAGAGGCAAACAGACAAGAGGACTTTCACCAGACCCCTAAGAGATAAAAAAATATACAACATTGAAGTCTATAACCTAAATCGTTCTCATGATATACCGTACACATTAGACTTTAATTTATCGAGGCCAAATCGCATTGAAGCAAATGCGTTGTCACCAACCTTGATGTTTCCCATATAACAATAAAGCTTCATACAAAATGTCAAGTCTACTCTAACCACTCACTCACACACACACACACACACACACACACACACACACACACACACACACACACACACACACACACACACACACACACACACACACACACACACACACACACACACACACACACACACACACTAAGTCATTTTACACTCGATATATCATGTGGAGAGACTGGCAGCTACAACAGCGTCTTTATTTATTGTAAGCACGTATATAAATCTTGGAAAATAAATATTTAGTATTGTATTATTATTTTAGCCCTCTCTAACCTTTAGCTAACAGTACACATAAAAGTTCCACTTAAAATATCCTCATATTTCGATTTCTTATTCACGAATGTCCTGAACTGAATATGAGAAATGATAAATAAGGTCTAGGTGTGCCAAGTAAAATACACACAAGATATTTTTCAAACAAAAGATCTGCGTTCACTTTGTTAAGCACATAATATATTACATGTCCAGATTTTCCAGGAATATTCTTTAACTAACTCAACTTAGTAAAGTCTGCCTCTCTGTTAGCAGTGCAGAGACCAGTATATTCAGTGAAAAATTAATCCAAATTCACTGCAATATTTTATCTTTTATTACTAGCATAAATCTACAAATCACGCCCATGTAAAGATGGGCAGTAAATAAACAATCCATTTTCAGTTAAATCTGTGCTAGCTAACTTGTTAATGAAAAAATGGCATCAAAGCTTAATGTAGTTATGAATCAGGCCAATGCACGATTTAATTCAATAAAAATATAGAAGAAGAATAAAAATATTGTAAGGTAGGCAATATCTCACTTTACCTTTCACGTAACAGGCTGTAGAAATTGCATGCGAAATTTCCAGTTTACAGCTAATTTTATTCTTGAGACGTCCTGCACATAGACAGAGAGACAAACTTAAAGGAGTTAAAAGTTCCAAGCTCTTAGGCGGACAAAAGAGAAATTGTTCCACCATACTGATTTATGAGCTTCAAAACGTTCAGTCACATCCCATGGATGGACATGCACTGTCATATAACTCATTCTTACCTACATAAAAATAAAATTTCATGAAAAATTCAAAGCATGCAGATGGTTTTTCTATATCCATAGGATATCTAGACTAAAATGTTATATGATTTTGTGATTTCCTCATTACTCTTGCGATGTAGAAATCTGTTAACGCTCAGCCAAATTGCATGGAGAGACAAGCAATTGTCTCATCATGAATGGCTATTTCCAGTAAAAACTGTGCTGGGAGCTTTGATGAAGTTAGTAGTTATAACACAACTACATAGTCATATAGTCATTTTAGGGGTTATCCTACAACAATAGCTTAGTTGAGAAATTAATTTGGGGAAATCATACGTTTTTTTCTTTTATCTAAAACATGAATAGTGTTCACAATTAATACCAAACATGATGAACCCTATAAGAATTAGTCTTTAATATATAAATGTGTTTTATAAAAATAACTACAACTAAACAAGACCTATATTTGCGGTGTTTAATTGTAAATAAAAACACGATACTATGACTACTAAACTATCAAAGTAGAGATAATTTAGTATCTATTGATTAAAAAATGGATTTTTAAGGCTTAGTTTCAATTTTTACCGAATAAATAATTTGTGCAAAGTCCTGCAATCGCTTTTACCTCCTAGTTACTGTGAAGATATAAAAATGATTATTAACCAGTAAAAAAATACTCAATGGCTGGTTCGAGAAGTGATAAGTGTATAACGAGTGATGCTGAAAATCCGTCCGTTCCGATGAACAAGTAATAAACTTCTTATCCGAGGCTGCAGGCTAAGCTCTCAACAAATTACTTTACTCGATACTACTGCCTAGGGGAGAGTAATATATTATTCGTATTACATGTTAAGATCCGAAATGTAATAGCTCTTCAGCATGCTATAACATAATGTATGTTTTCAAGCCTTGCTGCATTGTTAAACTGGCAGTTAAAGTGCTATAAGGTTATGCAAAGTATTTATGTACTCACAGCCCAAAAGTAACATCCATTTTATCGTAAATATATTTTTAATAATCAAACGATTATTAAACCTTATTCTGCGATAATGTTTACCATAGCATTCTTTTTTTGAGTTTACTTATTATTTTATGATAAATACTATATTGTTTTCTACCAAGAAACGCAACAATTGAAATATTTGTAAGATACAAATAACAAAACTTTTCAAAATATAAAATGAGATTAATGATACGGAAGAGGCTGATTAAACCAAAACAGTGTACAAGTAATGATTCTGTTTATCGTAGTGGGGCACTGGTCTGAGTAATTGGAACTATAAACAGCCTCTTTAGATCAGACACTAACCTTATAAAGTGCACATATCTTGATTATTTTTAGTAGTTGGATATATGTGAGGTAATGGTTTCTAATAAACACTGATAATTACTTTATTATTTTAATATTTCTAGGCCGTCAGAGAAAACTCCATAATAAGTATACCAAAGTATTTTGATTAGATTAGATTTTCAAACAAGACAAATCCATTGAACGTTGAGGTACCTTCAGCAAAGTTCTTGATATTTTAATCAAAGTAGTTTTCCACTTACTAATACTGCAGAACTGGTAAGCGTTGACATTTCATCAATCTATTACTCCCAACACTGGAGACTGATGAATTTGAACAGTCAGGCACCGCCGTGGAGTAGCCATTTTTGAACGCCAAAGTTTTGTAAACCAATGTAGTTTTGTCATTCAATGGTAGATAATGAGATCCATTGATTAGTATAAACACCGATAGGTCAGTCTTAGGAGCAAGTTGGAGAGAGAAAAGTATCGTATTACATTTGTCAGTAATGTTGATTTGTTTTGCGTATTCCTTGTAAATATATTATTATATAGCAAAGTGAAAATTATTATTTCTTCAGATTGAAAATTATAAAATTGCTTCTAACCTTTTGCACGTAATTAATACTTGACATATAAGAAAGTTGGAGCTTCTAGGTTTAATGAATGTAGTGAGATGTTCTAACAAATATTTCTAAAACTGAATGTTTATATCCATAAAGTGTTCAAAAAATATCAATAAACTATGAAATTATCATACAATGTCAATACAATTATTCATAAAAATGGTGTGTGAGTGTTGTAACATACAAATTAATAAAATAACTTCATTAAGGTATAATATTTTGAAACTGGAAAGAATTTGATTAAGATATTTCTATTTTATAGTTTGCATTAAGAAAATATACAGCATTTCTGTAGATAGCCTATAATCTTTCCCTTAAAAAAGTTTCCAAAATAATGAATAAAAAAAAAACTTAAACAGATATCCGAGAAACATTACAGGATAATTAAAAGCCATAATACAAAAAAATATTATTATGTTATATGATTTTATAAAATACCCATGGAAAGCCAGAGAAGGTTCGCTGTTAAAAGATTCAACATAATTACCTGTTCTATCTAACATATTTGGATCATGTTGTTGAATATCTTATGGTTCCGCAAATATATTTGTAGTAAAATAGTTGTTGCAGTAAAGTTGTAATTGAGTTAGATAAACGAACGGTTGCTTCATTTTGCTGGAACTAATATTATCAATTCATTGTTGTAAAATATTTGTATTCATTATCTTCTTGTGCCTGAATACTTGATAATTGTCTAAATGTAGTTAAAATTAGTTAAATATTGCAACTAAATAAAGTCTAACCAATTCAGTTGAAATATTTTGGACCAATTAATTGTTAGAGAGGGAGAATGAACACTGTAAACCCCTATCTTTGGATGTAAAGTCTGTTTGTAACATGCCCTTTTATGTGAGGTCGCATGTCGCTGGAGGTCAAGTTAACAACGTGACAACTGTACAATTACTGTAGCTCGTTTGAAAACATGTTTGACTCATTTGATCTTTTGACCTTTAAACAAATAGAGCTCTTACTTTGGCTAATAAGAACCCAGGTAACATTTTTCAAGTCTCAGGACCTTTATTTTAACAGTTATCCAACAAACATACGAACGGAAACAATATGTCAAGTTGGGTCCTTAATAATATGGCAGAAAATGTAAATTACGGCGTATTTTATTGCATAAATTAAGACCTATGGTACATAAACAGTTTATAATTATGTCAAACTAATCATGCTATTGAGTTATGAAAACAATTCACTATTGGCATTTTTCACGCTAATTTTGTCAGAATTTCTTTTAGGAAAAGAACATATCAAAGCAAACACATTATTCACCAGCAAACATCATTTTAGATAAGCCATATAATTTATAAGTAAATTTCCATTGAACCAGACAAGAGAGATGGGAAGGATTTAGTGTGATGACGTCATTATCTCTCCTTCTTTTGGTCAGTCTGACGAATTAGGGGAATTTAATGGCAAAAACAATTGTCGTCTGACTTTCAATTTGTGTATTCATTGCTAACAGACAGTTGAATTTATTCTGGCAATAATAATTACAAAAGTTTACTATAGTCAAAGCCAAATGTCCAAATTCATTTGGGAGTGCCGATGGCCGAGCGGTCTAAGTCGTTGGACTTAGTTAGTTTGAGTTAGAGAGCGCAGGTTCGAATCCTGCCTGTGACCGTTGCACTTTTTATCAGTACCATCAACCTCGTACTGTATCGACTCTCCCCTTTATTATGTTTGATAAGATCCTCTCACAGGCCAGTGGCCCATGAGGACGGACAGAATAAAGCTTAAAAGGGGATCAGCCTCTCCCCTGAAAAAAAAACATAAGTTGCTTAGTTTCTAAATCTACATTTTGATTTTAAACGGATACTGAAATTGAACCATTAAAATACTAATATACATTTACGGTACAAAATTAAAATGAATAAATCAGTAATATCAAATTGTTAGAAGATAAAGCAACTTTCCCTTCAATACGTTACTAAATTAAAGTTATATTTATATTATATTATATCTTGCAGCTCAGTACGATAGACGGTTGACACTTACATATGGAGGCGAATAGGAATTCAATTTTCCGACAAGCGCGAGGGGAGAATTTAATTACGCCTATAAAGTTGAAAACCTAAATATTATACACGTGTCGGAAAAGGACCAAGTTGAACTACTTAGAGCAAGGCTTATTTTACTCGCCTTATAATAGCATAGCGCGATTCACGCTTCGTATTCGGTAAATTAGCCATTAGTCAAACAAAATTTTAAATGTCCTATTAAATACACGTGAAACAGTAAAGTATTGATGGCCAAGTTCTAATTGAAGGTGATCAGGATGTTTCATCCTTTTGTAAGCAAAAATTCAGCAAAAATAGTGCAGGAAACGACAGCTAATTTGCAATGTACATCACCACAATTCAGGTTTTCTCGGAACGAATAGAAACATTTTCTTTAAAAAAAGGATCGTAAGTCGTGGTGATTTTATTGAGAACCAAAATTCAAGGAGTCAAGATGGGATAAAAAATAATTATATTTTACATAAAAATATAAAACGATAATTATTTCTCATATTTAAAAACAACCGTTAAAAACGTAAATAAATGTGGACTCATAATCAGCTAAATGTATAACCTTTAGATTGGTGACTTTCAGTCTTTATGTGGAAGTTGGACAGTGATATTGATTACGTGTTTTATAAATTGTTTTGAATGTATGCAACGAAAATTATAATCTGAAATTACATTTTAATTTATATATTTATAATTTTTACCTTCTTATTTTGCTTCGCCAAAACTAGCGTAGGTGGCAATAAATTTCTTTCATAGGAAAAGTTCCTCTATCGATTATAAGAAAAGGGGATTGTGTACAAAATTAACTATCAGCTCATATATTCACAACAAAGATTTGACCGCTTTATTTTGATTTCGCTGGGTTATAATCTGTGTGAACTAAATTAGTTAATCTTACCATACAATCCTGTTACTGCCATATCTAGCAATAGCAGGCACCAAGTTATATAATTCCAGGAGGTATGGAGGGACAAGTTAAACATTTACCCAACCTGCGATGTAGATTCCTAGTTTAGTTTTGAAAGAAAACAAAGTTAAAGCGCAGTGAAAACGTTTGTTTTCAATGAAAGGTCTTAAGTGAGTAAACTGTGAATATTTTTCATATCCCAATTTATATATCACTTGAGAAAATAAAACTATTTATTTATTTAACATGGTTAAGTATCGATACCAAAAGTTAACTTTCATGGATTCAAATATAAATTATCACGTAGACTATTATGAAGTACTGTTACGAACGAATCTATACTTCACTTTACCTACATTTGCTTCTTACATTCCACTATTAGTTGAGCTTTAGCGAAGACTCCAGAACTCAGAATTAGACTAGCAAGTGTGATGTTGACTGCATATCCGTCCAAACGATATTTGAAAAGTAATTGAACAAATATAGGCTAGAAATGAGGGATAAACCTTCAAGGCAACTTTAAGTATATAGAGCTTTGAGTCTGATTAGAGTGCATCTACATTTATGGAAGTTGGCTGAGCGCCAGCGATGTATATCTCTCTAGAGGATATCTCAAGAACAGATAGAGATGTAGTTGAAATTCCACACACTTTGCTACTAATCGTGGGCTTGCACAATTCCTATTCTCTCTGTTTGTCTTTCTATTTTACGCATGACATTTGAAAAACGAATTGAGTACAAAAAATGAGTAGAATGACATGTAATGGTCGATACTAAACAATATATATGGTGATGAAAAAATAATTAATCGATTTTCACACAATATGGAGGTTAATCTCAAAACCTGCACAAAACCTAGACTAGATTACCACGTATTGTTAAATGATCTGCGTATGCAAAAAAGTATCAACACTTACTTTATCTGAAAATCCACTGCCGGAAACAGGTGAGGGCAGGTTAATAGAAGTAATTTGTATTTTTTAATACGTATTTTCAAATCCATATTGAAAGATTTTGTTATATAAAATTCGTGTATTTGTTAGAGAAGATTCGTGTACTAATTTGATGAAGCTCATGGTGGGGATCTGTAAAGATTTATATTTGTCTAATATCAAAAGTATAAATGAAAGAGAAAATTTTACTGTATTTGATTTCAATATTGTTAAAAAAGGGTAAATACTCTGATTAACATCTCTATGAACAGAAATATGTTACTAATTAGTAAAATACGAAGTTAAAAACATTTGTAACTAGAGAAAATGACCACGAAAAGGAAACATATGGTGCATTTCTCTGTGACTAAACTGTAACATTTCCGGCGGGGTTTATTTTATAAACAAATTTCGTAAAATATTCACTTTTATTACTTATTACGAAATCGTGTGATATCTTTGTCAGAAAATCGTCGTAGTGAAAGAAATACGATAGAAGACATAAAAAGAGAACAACCATTCTCTGTGTAATTCCAGCACATTGAACGCTCCACTTTACGGCACACTACTGGAGTGTATGTTTGCCTCCCTTGCTTTATTACAAGGTATAGATTTAAACAGGATAATCCAGACAAATTAATAATGCAAACGATTCCGTGTGGTCTATTCAAATTTGTTTGGGCAATTTTATAATATGTACTTGGCGAAAACGTTACTCACCATATGGTTGGATATTACATACCTGTTATTATAAAGAGTTAAATACAAACTAGTTTCAATATAAAATACTAATTGATTATATTTATTTAATAATTTACACACACACACACACACACACACACACACACACACACACACACACACACACACACACACACAATTTGTTGGAAGTTTTAATTGTACTTTCCTAGACGTGGTTAAATTCAGTCATGTCAATAAAAGACAAACGTAGTACGGGTGTGGATGGTATTAATATACTTACTGTTAAACAAAATCTTGATGTATTTGCCCCTATTTTGTGTAGTACCTATGTTCAAAAAATCTTTAGAACAAGGAAGAGAACCTGATGAATTCAAATTGGCCATTGTAGTCCCTATTTTTAAGTCTGGTGATAAATCGGAAGTATCTCCTTACCACCCAATTTCTGTTATTAGTGTAATAGCAAAGATATTTGAGACAATAATTAAAAATAAAATACTTGATCTCTTTACTCAAAGATCACTCTTTTCTGGTAATCGGTATGGATTTATTCTTGGTAGAGGGATAGACCTAACAGTTTAGAAACATGTGAGTTCTATTGTGAATGCATCAGATAAATATAAATATACAATGGCTGTTTATCTAGACTTTCAAAAAGCATTCAATGTATTCGATATTAATTTTTTGTTGAATAAATTCGGGAAACTTGGTTTTAGTGGACTGGCTCTCTCATGGTTAAAATCTTTTTTTATAGGAAGAAAGCAAGTTGTTACAATTAATAATGGTATTAGTGATCCATTAGAATTGTACTTTGGCACAGCTCAAGGCGGAGTCCTGGGACCTCTTATGTTCCTTGTGTACATCAATGACTTGTTAGAATTAGATATGTATTCAACTGTGTTTGCTTATGCTGATGACACTGCACTAGTGTGCTCTGCCTATAATAAGCAATCACTACAGCTTAAGATTAGAAAAGATCTAGATAAGGTCTCTTAATGCCTGTCAACAAACCGACTTTTGATAAATTCTACTAAGACTAAGTGTATAGTTTTTTTATGAATATCACCTCACTAATGAGCATTTACAACGGGAATTTAATTTAATGTGTCATAAGCACCAGTGTATTCATAATTAATCGTGCTTGCAGTAATATTGAGGTAGTTGACTATGTTAAATATCTAGGCATGTGTATAGATAAACGCCTTAAATTGGACCATTACATTAATTTTTTATCATTTAGGAATTAGGAAAGGTAAATAAATTGTTTTATATCACCTTAAAGGCTTTGTAAAAAGTGACCAATAAATTAATGTTTATCTTTCTTGGCTTTAAAGTCTGATGAGGTTTGGAATTATTCATTATGGTGGAGCCTACGATTATTGTTTAAAATCAGTTATTATGAATCAAAGGCATGCTGTGAGAACTATATACAATGAAAAACGCATGGACAGAATGAGCTACCTTTTTAAAGAAAAGAATATATTAACATTTGAGCAACTTCATAAGTATTCAGTAATCATGTATATTACTAAATTTATTTACCAATTTGATCTTAGAGAAATTAATAGAGTCACTAGAGCTAGTCAACAAATAGTTTTAAGAGTCCTTTTCTTAACTAAAGAATCAAGTAGACACCAGTTTTGCTGTTTGGGTTCCAGAATATATAATAACTTCCTGCTTCACTATGGCGATAGAATTATGTTTGAAAAGAAACTCAAGGTGAAGATGAAAGCACTTGAATATTTGAAAAGTATGCCAGTTGAATAAACCTAAAGTATTGTTAATTGTTATCTGGATCCAAATTGTAATATGTGCTTGTCTATTTTTTTTGTTATGCTTGTGTTTGTTATATTTTTTACATTTATATATTTTATAAATTTGTTATAGTTGTATGAAACAAGTAATTGTATAAAGCATATAGACTGCTTAGCCTGTACCGTGTGTGCCTCATAGTATTAAACAATCTTAGTATGTGGTATTATAGTATTGAACTTGATATTTGCATTTAAAACATAAGAAAAACTAAAAAACCAAATGTACTCCCGCACGCGCATGCTGCGCATTGGGAGAAAATTGTTTATTTGTATTATATGTAATTTATTGAATAAAAAGTTTTTGAACTTGAACACACACACACACACACAAATATATATATATATATATATATATATATATATATATATATATATATATATATATATCTGCCTGTGTGTGCGTGTGCGTGTGTGTGTGTGTGTCAGTCACTATGAAGCATTGAATTGTGTGAAAGGCATAAGAGATCCCTCAATAGAATTTGATGGCTATAACGGGGAATATAGTTTAGTTTCTGACTAATGACCATTTCAATACTTCATGGCTTTCAATACTTCATGGCTTTGAATATCGCGCAACCGCTTCATTTATATTAGTTTTGCTTATCGAATCGCCATACGATGTAAAATCCAATATTTTAATCAGCTACTTTAGGAAATACTACTGTAAAATATCATACGTAACTTCGTTATACACCTTATACAGATAACTGTATATTATTTAACTCATTAAATTTTCAATTAATGGATACAAAAACATGTATTTATTTCATAGTTTATTTATTTTATTATAAAACATATATTACAATTCCCCTAAGATGGTTTCTGTTTGGATAATTTATATCTTCCATTTAAATGTACTTCCATGCAAATACCGTATAACTTAGTATTTTATTTAGGTAACCATTTTGCAATATTAATACTATTTGTTTGTTTAAGAGAATCACGCTTAAACTAGGTATTTGAATATTAATACTCCAACATGCTTTGCTCTAAATGATTTACGTCCTCACTTAATGAATGTAGACGAATGTATAATATGGCTTTCACTCATTAGTTTGTAATTACAAGTTTCCGGCTTTGAATATTGCGCAACCGCTTCATTCATATTAGTTTTGCTTATTGAATCGCCATACGATGTAAAGTCCAATTTTTTAATCAGCTACTTTAGGAAATACTACTGTAAAATATCATACATAACTTCGTTATACACCTTATACAAATAACTGTATATTATTTAACTCATTAAATTTTCAATTAATGGATACAAAAACATGTATTTATTTCATAGTTTATTTATTTTATTATAAAACATATATTACAATTCCCCTAAGATGGTTGCTGTTTGGATAATTTATATCTTCCTATTTAAATGTACTTCCATGCAAATACCGTATAACTTAGTATTTTATTTAGGTAACCATTTTGCAATATTAATACTATTTGTTTGTTTAAGAGAATCACGCTTAAACTAGGTATTTGAATATTAAGATTCCAACATGCTTTGCTCTAAATGATTTACGTCCTCACTTAATGTAGACGAATGTATAATATGGCTTTCACTCATTAGTTTGTGTAATTACAAGTTTCCGGCTTTGAATATTGCGCAACCGCTTCATTCATATTAGTTTTGCTTATTGAATCGCCATACGATGTAAAGTCCAATTTTTACATCAGCTACTTTAGGAGATACTACAGTAAAACATCATACATAACTTCGTCATACACTTTATATAGATAACTGTATATTACTTAACTCATTAAATTTTCAATTCATGATACAAAAACATGTATTTATTTCATAGTTTATTTATTTTATAATAAAACATATATTACACTTACCCTAAGATGGTTTCTGTTTGGATGATTTACATCTTCCATTTAAATCAACTTATAGTATAGGAATATCAATAAGTCTGTTAGATCTGGGTTATCCCATGGACATAGAGGAGAGGCAATTAACCAACCGCAAATTTTGATATTTGAGTTGCAAAGGTAGATCTACTCTGGAGGATGACTGTTGGCGTTGGTCCCTAAGTAATAAAGGTAGTTGCAAGTCTAGACATAAGAGCGAGTTACCTCTGCCCGCTTTGGCTAGAGAATCTGTTACAGAAATAGCCTCTCATTCTTCTAAGCTGACATGACTGATATATAGTGCGCTACCCATCCCCATAGATCTTGCCAGCGGCAGGCTCTTTCTCCCAGCTTTGCCTATCCTGAATATCTTGACACTATGGAAGGAAGCGCAAAGATCCTTTTAGGACTAATTGCTGTGAGAGGTTTTTCAGCTTGTAGAGCTAGACCTAGACCTAAGAGAACAAAAAAAAAGATTATAATCGTACCATAGCTTACGTTAAATTACTTCATGGAATTACCTCATTAATCAGAAGTATTTTTTTGATAAACAACATAAAATATAAGTAATTGTGGCTTTTATGCGGCATATGGATTTTTAGTTAGAGGTGCAACCTGGAAATATGACCGCTACTACAAATCTAAGTATATCTGCATTAGTGTACATAATTGTAAAACTAAATTCTTTCAGATCATTTGTCTTTTGTTCTATCTAATAAGATACACTACAATTCAGTGCTTAATTTTGAAGTGTTATTTATAATACGAGCACTCTCTGAGTAACATTATTTAGCGATGTCTTTGTCTGGAACACTTGTTTCTGTTCTCATGGTTCTCAATGCATTAGGCCTGAAACCCTTCACTTGCAAAAGGTGCATTTCGTCGTAAGCAATCCCAATTTAAATCCGGAAATTTGTAATTGCAAACTAATGAGTGGAAGCTATATTATACATTCGTCTACATTCATTAAGTGAGGACGATCATAATGCATTTATTAAATAATTTAGGGCAAAGCATGTTGAACTATTAATATTGAAATACCTAGTTTTGCGTGGTTCTCTTAGACAAACTAATAGTATTTATATATCAAAAGGGTTACCTAAATAAAATACTAAGTTATACGGTATTTGCATGTTAAATTTTTAATTATAGTCTTTGTCTTTCCCTGTCCTTACAAACATTCTTTGTTTGCCCGCCATTGTTGGAATGTTTACAAGATACATAACACGTTTTTATTGTCTTAAACATGACCTATGGCCTCCCTTCAGAAACATTGTTTTGAATTCCTTTAATAAAGAAACTTGAAACCTTTTTCACGAAGAAACTTTTTTATAATGTGTAATCAGTTGCATCTTTAGAAGAAATAAATAGTATGACACCGTTTATAGTAAAACTTTATAAAAATTTATTTGTATTTGTGTATCATTGGAAAAATAAAATAGTACTGATAAAGTTCTGATAGACCTATACTGTTTGAAAACACTTTCGTTTTTCTTGTAACATTTAAAATTCTCATTTATATAATTATTATTTCATCAAAACATAAAAACAAAAATTTATTCAAACACACACACACACACACACACACACACACACACACACACACACACACACACACACACACACACACACACACACACATTACTACACTGAATATAAGAGGAGATTATTGTCTCCGGGTCGGTATTGGAGCTGTCGGTGGTTAGAAACTTAATGTGAACCTTGACCGCATCACCACTGTTTTATATAAGCGTGAAAGCGCAGCGTCTGGAATCTGACCTGTCACATACTTAACTCCTGGAATCTGGAGTCATGCTCGTTTGAAGAGATCAAAAGAAGCGACGACAACGAAGAAGCTCAAAATGAAATGGCACCAGAGACAACTAGATTGCAACATTTGGTGTAATATAGTTAAACAGGTATTATAATTTTATTATCAGGTACACAGTTGAGTACATTGCGATATTAACTGACACGATTTCTAAGCAGGGTGGAGTAACCGGGTTTCTGCACAAAAATTTGCTATATTTGGAAAGATTGATTTAATGTGAATGTTGAGGTTAGCTCTAGTTCACCTCCCTCTAAGTGCAGCCGGCTGGAATATGTGCATATGTATTGTTTAATATTTAAAATAAACCAGTTGAGTAGGTTTAGTTTTTGTTATTCTTTATAAGACCCTTGCTATCTTTTAAATATTTCAGGAGAAATTCAATACTTGTGGACTTGTCTTGTTATCATTGGAATTGTCGTCCTATTCAATGGCCGCCTCTCATTGGTGGACATCGCGTGGTCCCATCTGTCTGTCCCATCCTCGGAGGTGACTTGTTACGCCCACTGTCACTCCAGAGTCTCAAATTATGGTTTTTGTTGGCAAAGTAGTGAGTTTTGGGTCTCGACGCCCTATTTTCTTGTACTCGTTAGCAGTGTATCGTGTACCGTTGGAGGTGACCTGGTCCGCCCACGGTCGCATACCCTTTTGTTCTCGTGATAGTTACTCTTTAGACTTATTCTTACCCATTGGCGATAAGATAATAATTACACCCAAATAATTATAATGCAATTGTAAACTGTCAATATTGTAGATCTTGAACTAAGAACTTTTAACTTGCTTATGAAAAACAATCCGTCAATAAACTGTTGAAAAGATTGAGTGTTTGTATTCAATCTAATTTTGTTCAGACGTTTTCTCGGAACCATTAACCTACAAAAAGAAATTTAACAGCATTCGTTTGACAAGAAAGATGCGGGATTATATAAAATTTAAAGTTTGTAGCAACGTGAAGGACAACTTTAGAATTGGGATTGTCATAAAGTTTGGGAGGAAAATCCTTGTATAACTTGATCCAGATTCTCCTATTGTCGTATAAAGATATTTAGAACACACTTTCCTGTTGAAAAGTACTATTAGTAGCATACTAATAATTTAGCGATGAAATAACAACAATTACAAACATTACATCAAATGAACCAGAATTATTAGTAATTATGTTATGATTACAATGTATTATATCTTTCATCATTATTAAATGATTTAGATAGAGTTTTTCTCAATTTAAAAGGGGTTGTATTCCAACAGGATATTGGCACATTGTATATACGTCAATCAAATTATTGAATTAAATAATTGTTAATCTATTAAAAATTACAAGTAAAAACTATAAAATACTTATTGTATATATTTCTTAATAAAATGAAAATTTATTCAAAAAATACAAAATATGAAATGGTATGTCAGTCAGTCGGGCAATGGGAGATGAAACCGAAACGAATAAAACTGCTTTACTAATAAAAAAATGTATATATAACCCCCCCCCCACCCCTCAGGGGTGGTAGGGGTGTGTGATTCACCCTAATACCTAGGTTTTTATCACAAAAAACTTTTACGAACACAACAATTTATTTTTTATTTTGTACTAATAATGTTTTATTTTAGGTAGATTTTATAAAAAACCTGTCAATAGAAATTAGCCGACGGAAATTGGCATGACGGAATTTCTGGGAAATTGTTTTTGGAATTTATCTGAAAATCTATATATGTATATATTTATAATGCAATCAATTTATTTTTGTGAACATAATATTATGTTTATGTATATATGTTTCTGTCTCGTAAAAAAACAGTTCAATGTTTGCAAAACGTTCATTACGAATCATCAAGGATCGTTACTGTTGGTGGTGAAATCTTATTGTCGAAAGGTCATACTGGGAACAAACAAAACATATTATTCTATCGCTTCAATAATATCCGGCTATAAATAACACTTATGATCCATTTGTATACTAGAATTTCAGTGGCACCACTTTTAAAAGAACCTCTTTCAGATATGTCAGAGGTCAATGCCCCTAAATGTCAGAAAAGATTAGTCAAACATCTGGGTGTTAAAAAGCCTTCCGTATTTTTCATACTGTAATTATTTTAAAGTTTGCAGATAGATATGCCTTTTACATTATTAGCTTGCCCACAAATGAAACCGGTTTTCCCAAACAAAGTTCTGTAAATTATGCTACATCGGAATTTTATTCTGAATCGAAAATAATTAAATTTACGTAAATGTTTTATACATTAAAATTTACATATTATTAATATATTTTTTTAAGAAAAAAAGTAAGTTTTCCGAGTAATTTTTTAAACATTTATTTTATATACATATTTAGTTTTTATTTATTTTGTCAACCGCTCTGCAAGAGATTACTTCGACTATGTTTTTTTTATTATTTCACCAAAATCTGTATTTGTTTTGTAAGATGAACCCAGGTGTTTACATACAACGCAGATATGCTCTTAGTCACTCTGCTGGTCGTTTGTGTATCCATCGTTTGAAAACGAATTTTATTCAATATTATAATCTTTTCTTAAATTGGTTTTTGATAATCGGTTATTTAATTAGTTATACAATAATGAACTACAGTTTTAAATCAGATTAAAAACTACAATACTAAAGCAAAGCAAAACAAAATTTATAGAACAAGTTTTATAGAAAGATTTACATTTGATACAATATTTGTTGGAAATATACAGTAATTATCTAGCGAAACACAGAAATTTCAATGTTATAAAAGTACATATACAACATATACAAAGCACGTATGATTTTATAACTAAACTAGCCGAAAAATTTCACTGTACTTTGCATCCGCTCTCCCCTCCACGTTTTACTCCCTTTTCAAGGGCCATACGACTCTTCATATACACTTACATCTTTAATAGATGTTTCTATATTTATATTTAGGTGAAATTTCAAATAAAAAATCCTATTAAAATGAAACTATAGGCAAAAAATGTTTTTATATTAATTAGTTTAAACAAGGAAAAATAAAGTAGTTCAATATGTTTGTAACATTTAAATTTATCATTAACAAATAAAGTATCATATCGACCATATAAATGTATTCCCTGCATTTGTAATCCAAGGTCATCCCCGGCCGCTTCACTATATCTAGCTTAATGGAAAGTGTTTGCGATTTCTAATGACGAGATTGAGATGTGAATTCTACTGATAAGTCACAACTAATATTTTTACAATGTTATTTAGTGTAAATTGAATAAAATTGTATTATTTAGTAAGCATTAGCGTAACCAGTCACTAGTAGTGGATAATTTTCATTTTTCTCTCTCTCTTTCTGTCCAATATCTTTAAAACGTACTGACCTAAACTTATGACATTATGCACGAAGCTTAATTATATAAAGGAAACTCTAAATTTTATTCATAGAGTAAAAAGAAAATATAATAAAGTGGAAAGTCAATGTTAAAAACCAAGACTAGATTTTAGCGTATTCTTGTGAGGGGATACCTCTGTAGTTCAACGGAACTTTTATTGTTTAAACACTGCTATGAAATTCAAAGAACGACAATGGGAAACTATGTAGCAAGATAGCTCGTAAAAGATCTGCTATATACAATTAATTTAGCATAAAACCAAATTTCTATATAAACAAATATGAGGTCTTTAATGCTATATTTCTACAATGAAACTTAGGTTATCATAATTAAAGCACAGAAGGCTGACAAATCTACTATTTTCTCTGCTTAGTGGATGTAAGATTTATTTATTTTATATGTGTTAGTCTATCTATCTATTTGCATGAAATCTCGAGTATTAAATGAGAATGAACGAGATTTTACACACAGCCGAGGCAAAGCTTGTATATTTTAAATAGAATGCTGTAGAAGTTAGTAATTTGATCATTTATAAATACTTAATTTTATATCTTGTAACGCTGGATAATTATTTTCATGTCACGAACAAACCTCTTTTCGATCGTAATTTTCCGAACTATTTCCAATTTCAAAGGCTTTTCATTACCTTTTAATCTTTTTCATAGTAGGGTACCAGGAATATTAATACAGTTTCTAAATAAGTGTTGAATGTTAGTGTTGTAGCTAAATTTAAAAGAAGTGATTGAATATCCTAAATTAATATTTTATCAGCAGTATAAAAAAAATGTATTTATTAAAAATAGCCTGTTTAAGATTTTCTCTACAATATGCAATATGACAAAACAACTTATCGTAGTGGCCCTTTTTGTTTCAATAATTTCTGTAAGTAATAAAGTTGATTTAAATTTAATGTCACATAAGGTGTTTGCCGACTATAGATCGAATTAATGTATACGCAATATTTTTACATTTCAAGATACATTAAGGAAGATAACGTAAAAGTAAATGCTCCATTCTCATATTTCTCCAGTGCAACCGACATCAAAGTTAGAAATATAATATACAAGCAGACTCCGAATAGTCCTTGCAGCTGTAAAGGTAATCTTCATCTACACAAAAATTCTACCTTTCAAATTTAGTCGTTGCTCACCAAGACTAAAAAACCAAAACTTACCGAGAACTCCCACTCGTAGCTATGGTATTTGAGGTGCGATGGTATGGCGATCTGGAATGGAAAAGTTTTGAACTTATCAAACATTGCAAAGATGTTTTAAATGTTGATTTTGACATATTAAGTGAATCTTTCAGATAGCTGTCAATAGGTAGATATAAATTTAAGAATTTAGGACTTTATATACTATTCCCTCCATACTTTTAGTGCCCTTGTGTATCCTGAGTTGTCACAGAAAATACAGTTCTTATCATGAGACTTTTCTATTCTCTTCTCATAGTAGAACTTTAAGATTTGATTCAACCCAAAAAGATTAACAAGATTTTTAAGTTCTGTAGCGACGGTATGCTATGCTATAGTTGCGAAGGATGTGAGTACAAGTAACATTAGAGACCTCAAACTTTGCGTAAAATATTTCGCTGAAGCTACGAGCAAACGCTTCTAAGAGGCTCAGCCAAATTTCATGAAACTAAATACACTATCATGGAACTAATTCTTGTCTATTTAGGGATTAAATGTTCTTCAAACTTTAAAATTTATAAATAAAATCTTCCTCGACATTTTTTGCGTATAGTTATACTATATATTTTACCATACAACTTGTTAAATATACAGATAATTTACTCATTCGTTTATTCAAAGATTTCTCTTTATCTTAATGGTTACCCATGCCACTATTGTAAAATTTTTCTCTATTATTAAGCCAATTACTATGGAGTAAAATGTAATATTATCGAACGACATGGTGCAAACAGTGAAATTAAGCTCCAAGCGAAGTTTTAAGTCTGTTGGTAGTTTTATAGTCAATATATTATCCTGTAGATGGAAAGACGAACTGAAATTAAATTTGTACACCTCTTGAATGATAAGATTTTTTAACGCTCAGGTAATATAGAATACAGGAAGAAAACCTTATATTTGAATTTAAATAAATTATGAACAATTTTAAAGAAATAAACCATTATGATGACCAATTTACCAAATCAACGCTACAGGACAGCAAACTTTACTGAACAAAGGCTTCTTAGACGTCTAGAGCTGATTCTCTTCTAGAATAACTCCCGGGTTTCGGTGAAACAGTCCTGTCGAAAACCGAAACTTCCCACACAAACAGAATTGTCCAGTGTCCTGTATCTTCCTTAACACTTGAAGGAAGTCTGAAATTGAATCTCGTATAATAATCAACAAACTAATAGTATATTCTTCTTCCAGTTTAAATTTAAAAAAACTTTCGTATGATTAAGGACCATTTTTAGATGATTCTTAATAACATTAAAAGTTATACTGATTACAGTAGACCAAGTTTAGAAAGATGTAACAGGTATCTGACAATTACGATAACCTTTATTCAGACCTATAGCCAAGCATGATGATCACCAAGAGCTTATCCATTAATGATGATGATTATTTCTGTTAGAGGACAATTGTTACTATACCTGTTGCACCAATGTGAATTTCAAGGTACACGAATGAAAAGTTAAAATTCTGCATTTTCAGTATTTAAAGATCTTCTATACGAGGTTTCTAATCCCGTATATGTGGTCCTTCAAAGTATGGAAAGGTACATACTGCATATACAGTAAGGAACAGAACTGAAATCTCGCTAATTGTTCATCTTAATTTCATATAAGATATAAAAAAACATAAAGATAAAATATTTACTTGCATTAGCCTGATAATATTGAAATATTTTATTACATTCTAGAATCTAAAACCACCGATTTAATCACTAGGCTAGAAAAATGTTAATATACTAAATTTAATCTGATTAACAAGATTATCTTGGTGTGTAATAGCGTATCTTAAAGTTCTTGGGATAGTTTATAATCACCTAACGCGAAAAGTTTCATGAATGATTGCACTTGACTCGCAATATTTACCTTCTTCTCAAGCTGTGATACAGTTGAATGTGAGTTCGAAATGAATTCACTCTGACTGGTCCTTACACCTATTTTAATTGAAAATCACATCAATTGATATAGTTTTTGTAAGATTTTCATGAAAAGTTAGGATTTTGCATTATTGCTTGTTTTAAAATGAATCTTACTTGTTACACGAATTCATCCCATATACTAGAGTAACAAAAATTTGATAAAACCCTACATACAAAATCTCATTTTTTATTCAATGATTAATATAATAAATTATTCCTACTTTGTGCCGTTTTGAGATAGTGAAGATTTGGAAAAGTAGATTTTGTGGAATTTTCGGTCTATTAAATCCAAAAACAGATTTTTTAAAGACATAATGTATTGCACAAATGTATGCTAAAGTTTATAAAAATACAATATAAGTGTCTAATTTTTACATTCCAGCAGAATAACTTCCATAGCACTCAAATTTTGTGAGCCATAATATATAGGATTCAACATTTGAGGTAAACATTAAGCGCGTAAATGAGAAAAGAGAGAGAGAATGAGTCCTGCATCCAAGAGAGGCTACACTTTATTAATCTGCTCTCTCTCCTGTAAAGAGTGAAGTTATCTACCCTACGTTTTTATTGGGCATTTAAATCTACAGAGGCTTGTTTAATCTTCAGGAAATCTAAACATTGCAGTAACTACTGGAATAAGAGTTGTACAATAAAAGGTACTGCACCCTCATTAAATACAACTACGAGATAATGCCATTCATTTGAACACGGTTCTTTTAAGATTATATCAGACACAATGAATTGATATATGACAAAATGTCATTCTTCATTTGATATAAAGTATTTACTAAAAGGTCATAAATTGATAATATTTTGGTAAAATAATAAACTTTTAATTTTTTGCCTCTGATTCAACTATCATTCTTAAATATTTATAAGTTAGTAATTATCTTAACAATGAGAATATATGTACTTATCGTGTCAGTCACTAAACTTTAATTACAGCAAACAAATAGTATTCATTGAAAGAGCCTGTTCAATTTGATCAAATGTTCTGCATAACAAAAGTTCTATGACGTAACAACAATATGTTTAATTAATTTGAGCATTAAATTTATTTTGTAATAAATTTAGTACTGTCGTAAAATACAACTTAGTTGTCTTTTAACAGAAGTAGGCTTCTCAGATGTGAGCATGTATACATTATATATACATTACAATAAAGTGTAGCCTCTCTTGGATGCAGGACTCATTCTCTCTCTCTTTTCTCATTTACGCGCTTAATGTTTACCCTCAAATGTTGAATCCTAGTATATTATGGCTCACAAAATTTGGATGCTATGGAAAGGGGGAAATATTCTGCTGGAATGTAAAAATTTAGACACTTATATTGTATTTTTATAAACTTTAAAGACCACATTTGTGCAATAGATTATGCTCTTTAAAAAATCTGTTTTTGGATTTTAATAGACCGAAAATTCCAATCAAAATCTACTTTTTCCAAATCTTCACTATCTTAAAACGGCACAAAGTAGATAATAAGTTTATTATATTAATCATTGAATAAAAAATGAGATTTTGTATGTAGGGTTTTAAAAAATTCCAAATTTTTTGTTACTCTAGTATATGGGATGAATTCGTGTAATAAGTAAGAGTAGATTCATTTTAAAAACAAACAATAAATGCAAAAATCCTAACTTTTCATGAAAATCTTACAAAAACTATATCAATTATGATGTGATTTTCAATTATAATAGGTGTATAGGACCAGTCAGAAGTGAATTTCATTTCGAGCTCACATTTCAACTGTATCACAGCTTGAAAGAAGGTAAATATTGCGAGTCAAGTCCAATCATTCATGAACAATTTTCGCGTTAGTTGATTATAAACTATCCCAAGAACTTTAAGATACGCTAATACACACCAAGATAATCTTGTAAATCAGATTAAATTTATGTATGTATTAACATTTATTCTAGCCTAGTGATTAAATCGGTGGTTTTTAGATTCTAGAATGTAAATAAAATATGTTCAATATTATCAGGCTAATGCAAGTAAATATTTTATCTTTATATGTTTTTAATATCATATATAAATTAAGATGAACAATTAGCGAGATTTCCGTTCTGTTCCTTATATGCAGTATGTACCTTTCCATACTTTGAAGGACCACATATACGGGAATAGAAACCTTCGTATAGAAGATTCTTTAAATTACGGAAAATGCAGAATTTTAACATTTCATTTCGTGTACCTTGAAAATTCACATTGGTGCAACAGGTATAGTAAAAAAAACAATTGTACCCCTCTAACATAAATAATTCATCATCATTTAATGGGATAAGCTCTTGGTGATCATCATGCTTGGCTGGTAGGGTCTGGATAAAGGTTATCGTAATTGTCAGATACACTGTTACATCTTTCTAAAACTTGTTCTACTGTAATCAGTATATAACTTTTAATGTTATTAAACTCATCTAAAAATGGTCCTTAATCATACTACGAAGTTTTTTTTTATTAAACTGGAAGAGGAAGAATATACTATTAGGTTTGTTTGGATTATTATACGAGTTTCAATTTCAGACTTCCTTCAAGTGTTAAGGAAGATACAGGACACTGGACAATTCTGTTTGTGTGGGAAGTTTCGAGTTTTCGAGACAGACTGTTTTCACCGAAACCCATGAGTTATTCTAGAAGAGAATCAGCTCTTAGACGTCTAAGAAGCCTTTTCTAAAGGAATTCTTGTATCTCGAGAAAGGCTTCCTCCAATTTTCTTCTATAAAATTTTCACTAATACTCAAAATAATGGATTTCAAAATGTTTTTTTAGAAGGTATCGGAGAATCTATAAAAGGTCATAAGAGCTGCAAAAGCCTATGACATCAATAGAGCCTTCGGGTACCTGTGAAAACCTCTTCCAAAACGGCTTGGAAAATAATTAATAACTTTTTATCTCGAGATGTAAGTGAAGTTCCAACAAGAGTTCCCAAATCTATTGAAATCCAAATTAATAATGACGAAATTGTTGAAGATAAATTAAAAAGTGGCAAATGAGTTTAATAAATACTTTTTCAAACCGTTGCTTTTACGAATTCGTCATTTAAGAATCCCCATCTCACGGAGGAGAGATTGGGGTACCCTGTTGCGTACCCATCGATGGCTTTTGGCCTCCTGTGTGTGAGGAGGAGGAGGTAGAACGTGTCATACAGAGACTAAAATCCAAAAAAGAACCAGTGACAGCCAATGGGATGTCAGTGTGGCTACTCAAACGCTGCTTTAAGCATATTTTGGAGTCCTCTAAACAAAATTGATCAATTTTTCATGGGAGACTGGAAGTTTTTCCATCTCTTTTAAAGACGCCAAGATCCACCCCAATTTTCAAAAAGGACGATCCTTGTCTCACAAGCAATTATAGTCCAATCTCAATTCTTCCAGTTTTCCAGCAAAATTTTTGAAAAAGTCTTTTCTACGAAAGGACTTTGAAAGCTTTCTGGAAGGAAAAATTCGAAATTCTGAATCCAGAGCAACTTTGGATTTAGAAAAAACATGATCCACAATTGACGCTGGTGTGAACAATCTATTGGGACAATGTTGGTCGATGGTCCCTGGATAGGCGAGAACATGTGCTTTAGCATATTTCTCGATCTGTCCAAAGCCTTTGACTGCGTGCACCACGAGGACATTATGTTGCAACCAGTATGGAGAAATGTGGCATTCGAGGTCTCCTCTCCCTCCCGCATTTACTGGATCGGTTCTTACCTTAAGGATACGACATCAGTGCGTGGAGATTCGAACGTCATTTTCAAACAAAATTAAAAATTAGCCCACGGTGTTCCTCAGGTTCTATCCTCGGGCCTCTCCCTGTTTTTGATTTATGTCGGCGGATTGAATTCAGTTATCCAGCATGGAAAACTAGTTCAATATGCCGATGGACACGACTTTTTTTTTTGTTTTAAAAGTAAATCAATACAAGAATTGAAATCACCATCTTTTATGGACTGAACACATGCATTCAGTATTTCACTGAAATGAATCAAAAAACAAATCAATCAAAAACAATAGTAGTAAATTTCGGCCTTCGTCAGCATGATCGAGTCGTGCGTCCGGCCGTATTTATGGACGACAAACCTTCTCGAAGAAAATAATTCACACAAAGTTTTTGGGAATGATTCTGGACGAAGGACTGACCTGGAGGCGATCATGTTGTCAGAACAGGGTCTGTGCTAGAGTTACCTCAGGTAATTTTGCTACTGGCGCAATCTAGCAAAATTTGTTCCTCAGATGTTTTAAGAATGGCCTACTATGGCCTAAATCCATCCTCATTTTGCGTATGGAATAATGACTTTGGGGAAGTTGTGCAAAAAACAAAAATGGAAGCGTGCGTCTTTAAACTCCAGAAAGGAAAAAAAAAGCTGTCAGAATCATGAAGAATTTGAACTTACAGAGAGTCGTGTAGGGAATCTTTCAGGGAGTATGAGATTGCATTGACTTTGCCCTGTCTCTATATTTTTGAGGTGATCATGTACTTGCAGATCAAAGGTGCACCTTGATTCGTGGAGGTGACGTTCATCAATATGAAACTAGAGGCAGGGACAACTTTCGAAGAACTCATCAACGCAGATTGACATTAGCGCAACATTTACCGCAAGAAGTTGGTGTCAGATTAATCAACAGGCTCCCTGAAGAAATCAAAATTTCCAATAATCATAATCCCAATTTAAAACGCGTCTCAAACTTCCTATTGGTGTCCAAGGCTTTCTATCTGTTTGGATAAATTCATGAAAAAAGCCGCTGGGATATTTGAGAGTGCTGGATCTGAGGTCAGTGCGATTGTGTCTTGAATGATTGTAGGAAATTGTGAGTATGAGGTTGCGTGAATGTGTAGATAATATCGTGTAAAAGTGACAAACTATTGACGATTGCGATACGATTTGTAAAAATTGTTAAAAGAAAATGCAATAAAGAGATTATTATTAATATTATTATTATTATTTTGTTCAGTAAAATTTTGCTGTCCTGTAGCGTTGAATTTGTTAATTTGGTAAATTGGTCATCATAATGGTTTATTTCTATTTAAAAATTGTTCATAATTTATTTAAATTCAAATATAAGGTTTTCTTCCTGTATTCTATATATACCTGAGCTGAGAGCGTTAAAAAATCTTATTCATTCAAGAGGTGTACAAAATTTAATTTCAGTTCGTCTTTCCATCTAAAGGATATATTGACTATAAAACTACCTACCAACAGACTTAAAACTTCGCTTGGAGCTTAATTTTCACTGTTTGCAATCCATGTCGTTCGATAATATTACATATTTAGCTTAAAATAGAGAAAAATTGTACAATAGTGCATGGGTAACCATAAGATAAAGAGAAATCTTTGAATAAACGAGTATATATATATATATATATATATATATATATATATATATATATATATATATAAATATATATGTATATGTATGTAGTTGAGATTTTAAGATATTTTAAGTACAGTTTGATTTACGATTCTCCGGTCAAATCTACGTTAAATACGAGTACATAAGTAAACTACGACACGATTAAACTCACAGCATGATTAATGTTTTATTAAAGTACGCGAATGTGAAAAAGAAAAATGAACTAATCATGTACATTTTGGTATTCCAGGAAATATCATTTAATTTCCTTTAGAAACGTGATGAAACCCTATAATGGAGAGGCATTGTTCGACGTAATGCAAAAGAAAATAACCAATAAATACTTTTTATGGTTTCCTTAACCAACGTTTCAGTATATTAGATGGGCAAGTAGAAGCATTTCAGACTTGGAAGAACGTTAATACGGGACCGTCTCGCAGTTTAGTGGGAGCACGTGATTACCCTCCTCACAATAACGTGTAACA
This sequence comes from Homalodisca vitripennis, assembly GCF_021130785.1. Taxonomy (NCBI): domain Eukaryota; kingdom Metazoa; phylum Arthropoda; class Insecta; order Hemiptera; family Cicadellidae; genus Homalodisca; species Homalodisca vitripennis. The sequence continues at coordinate 41,249,341 of NC_060214.1, forward strand.
GATCAATGAAATATTTCAATTCTCGTTAGCGTGAGTGATTCTGTGCACGCAAGGACAATATCCGGTTCTTTAGTTAGGGAAAACTGTTAGAGAAAACCTTACAACGCAATTGGCTAAAAGAGGCTAGGAGATGATTGAATATTCGTATTAATGTTCTTCGTTTTAAACATGAAATGGCTTTACTCATGTTGTTTTCATAAATAATGTTTTACTAATTAAGTACAAACACAACCTCAAGGATGGCTGCACTAAAAAAGTCCAAAATGGCACTAAAATAACGTACTGTTTGTAGGGTTTAGTGATTTGATGGCTCAATGACCAATTTTAACCTTGGTTTTGGTTTACGAAGTGTTTGTGCTGAAAACTTAATTCAAAAATTATGAACCTCGTCTACCTAAAAGGAATTTATGAATAAGCTAAAATTTATCAGTGGTGTCCTATTGAATAAGTGGGTTGTTGTAGGTATTTCATTTTTAAATGACATAACAAACATTCTATAGAGTGTTGGTGGCCACTAGACGATCATCCAATCGGTTTTTAATTATTTTAGAATTATTTAATTTTTTAAAGTTTATAGAGAAGTGTTTTTGGAGCTATGAAGTTGGAAAGTGAAATAGCTATTTTACAAAGAAGGAAATGTATGTCTACTTCGGGGAACGATCCAGGTACAATAGGATATAATTATGCTTTCCAATGTATATTCGCTATATCATCCTATTTCGTGTGTGTTCAATCTACATTTTTATATACTGAACCAGTATCGAATGTCTGATCAATGTAAAATAAACCCGTTACCCTCTTTGTGGTTACGTCTTTTAAACAAATTATACCTTTGTGTCATTGTGTAACTTTGTGATACCATGTAAAATGTTCACGGGTTCGGTGCGCTCACTTGTTTCCTCTTATTAGAATCACAAGGAATGGTTCTTTGAGTTACGATAGTACCAAGTTCTCCGTTTTATTCCTTCTCAAAGTAAATATACTGTCCGATATATTTAATTTAAGCGAGATTGAAATACCTTACATGCACACAATCACGGTTTTGTTTATTTAATAGAATTATATTTTTACGAGTCATTATTGCTACCATCATTAATAAAAGTTCAGTAATCATACAGTCATTACTGTTTGCATTGTACTACCACAGCTGGTATTTATTCATGTAAATACCAAGCGTGGTGATACAAGAGGCACATCGAGTTCTGTTTTCGAATCAAGTGTAAACTGTTTTTTAAATGTTTACAGTAAATAAATCATCTTCTTTAAATGGCGTTGTGTTTGTTACTGTCTACATAGATTAAAGCTGTATGGTTTTCTCGCTTTGCTTAAGGCTTTTTGAATATAATTAATAGTCAAGGGGTTTTAAGTAAATTAATGTTCTTCTTTTGGAGGTGCATGTCAGCAAGGGTTTAACTTTTTCACTAACATGATCAAGATCCTAAATAAGTGGTTCAAACTGGAGAGCACTTTCTCTCCTATACATATATCATCGAGTTAGCTCAAATGGCTTGTAAAGTAATAAAAAGTTACTTCTTAGTTCTATAAAATCTATAGGTTTCTTCCCTAACCTAGCTTTAGAGACAGCAAAGATTCAAAACGTCTTGATACTTCAGTTTGTAAAAGAAACAAAAGCAATTTGTAAGAACTCTTTAACTATCTGCACTTTTCTAGAAAGTTTAAATGATACAGATACGTAGATACGTACATATATAAAAAATTTACAAAACAAAACAAGGGTTTGTAGGTGTTAACAAACGCACCAGTCTGGCAGTGTAGGATCTGTAATGTCATTACTCAAAATAATTAGATACACCGGTGGCTGCAACAGTTATAATGCAAAGACGAAGGAAGGCAATAATTTTTAGATTAATACTAAACTTTACGGTTTAAATGCCATAGGCGAGATGATATATTGCGTTTGCCCTCGTAGCAGCATCCAAGTGTGGCACTCGGCTTATCCTCGTAATAAGAGCAGTATTAAATCAATTAAGCGTTTTCAGCTTTAAAAATATCTACAAAATATTTTACTTTGAAATAATCCAATACAAAAAAAATTAACGGTGGCGCTGAATTTTCAAAACATACGAGTATTATTTATTTGTCTTAAGGTACTCATGATAAGATAAAACATTATTAAATCGTATATTTATCAAAATTAAAAATAACTGGAATACTTATAACCCTCGGTTTTTGTACACTCTTTGACCTCTGAGGTTTAGTAATGCATTACTAATTTTAATGCGTTTTAAAAATGGTATGAAGCCAAATTTAGTGAGCTATACATTAAATGTGAGTTAAACATATTTCTGTAGGATTTGGATTAACGCCTAACAGAATAATTAGGTGATACAATAGCAAATGTTTACGGCTTATAAGGATGAGCCTATCATACTGTAATACAAACACGAAAAATAGTGTCATATTGAGTTTCAAAGGCTTTTTGACGTGACAACGTCTTAAATTAGGTTGCGGCTCGGAGTCACTCATGAAAAAGTGTAACGCCCGGTAACGTTACGATGCCCGTCCAGTGGGTCCGCCGCACGGGATCCGCACGGGATAAAGCAGATAACTGTGGGTCCGCCGCACGGGATAAAGCAGATAACTATGTTTATTCGTGAAAATGTGGAGTGCTTAGATTCGTCATTTACAACAACTACAAAAATAAAGGTAAATAATTGTACACTGATATTTCATTATCGTAAACTATGATTGATTGATTAATTGTTAGATTGACTCAAAATTTAAGAAACTGAGTTTATAGGTTATGTCATACTATTGACAAATGTTGATAGTGTTAAGTAAATTATTAGTTTAAATCACTCTGCAATCAATCGTAATTCAGTCGATTGAGAAGAAACAGCGCGTATTGCTAGTCAAACATTTAAAATAACAAATTATAACATCTAACCTGTCATAACAGTGCGACCAAACAAACGAACTAAACCGACCAATCACCACGCGCGGAGTTAGAATTTAACTGTGTTTAGCAAGAATTTCAAATTCTAATTTTAGTAAATGTTTTATTCAACTTTACCATTTACAATAACAAAATTTTAATTAATTTCAAATTATGTACAATGTTTTAGTAAACAAAATATATTTATATAGTTAAAATTTGTGCAATTCTTATTTTCATTCAATTCCTTGTTCCTATTGTGCAATTTAATAATATTCATATCAATAAATATTCTACCGATAAAAAGACGTTGTCACGTAAAATCTTCGCCCGTAAAACCGACTTTACAGGCAACCATAATTTTTTATATAAGAATAATGAGAATAATGAATATAAACAGAACGCAAGACTTTGCAAAATTATAGTATGCAATTTCTCATATGCTTTTATTTTAATACGTAAATTGTTCAAGTAACATATTTATCAGTTACGTATTCAAATTAATGCTGCCAATAATCGTAATAACATTAATACAAGTTCCGTAGTATTGAGATTACAAATCGAATCTATTGCGAATAAATATACGGGGTGTATGTGCTACTTCAATTTAAATTATGTTAGACTAGCATTGATCTTAGTGTATAATCATTAATTTTGCTTTTGATACTTTAGATTCTATTTCCTAAATAATTGCTTTCCTTTTATTGAAGTTCAACGACATACAGGTGAGCAATATCTTAAAGTTTTAAAAGTACCTTTGATATTGCAGAGTCCAATTTAACTTGATATTCGAATGCAATTCAATTTATTCTTCACTATTACCATTTGAGGAAAGGCTGCGTCTCTCTACGTGAGAGGTCATAGGTTCGATTCCCGTGGAGGGCAATAAAAATATGTAAATAGGTTTGAACAGTTTGATCGTTAAAACAGTTTAGTGTAACTGATTATCACTTCACGCTTCAAAAGAACCATCTTAAACAAGAATGTAATCTGATTATCGCAACTACTGTTTAACCATTGCTATATACAGAGCAATGAATGATCCATTCGATAAATGTAAGCACATAACTATAAAAATATATAATTTGTAATATTTAAAAACGTGTTTTATAATGTAGTAACAAAATTTTCAATTTACAAATACGAGTGATTTATATCGTAATATTAATCTCGATAACGAGACGTTAACATATAGGGTAATCGTTCAATGTCCTTTCTTTCAAGAAAGTCTAACCAAAGGATTAGGAATTATATTGAATTTATATAGAATGGACTATTAATAATATACGTGAATGAATATACTCAAACTAAATTCTGTAGGAATGTTTTAACGAAACATGTTTACAAAAACATCTATAATATGCTCATCATTTTATCCTAATGAGAAACAAAGGTATAGGAGCAACACGATTTATCCACACTATTCATGGAACTCTTAGTGCGAATGCAATAGGTAGATTTGTATGAAATATATTAAAAACCATTTTTCATATTTGCTTGGATTCATGTACGTACTCTTCTATTATAATTACTAAAACGTTAAATGATAAACATACTTAAGAAGATGAAACATATTAAACTAAAATTTAAAATGGTATAATATAAAATCTATAACATATGCAAATATCATTTAAGGTCAAGAATATAGTTGTGGAATCCTGGATGATTTTAGATATTTTGGACAAACAGGAGAGCGTGTTTTATTATTAGATTCCGTAGAGACATTCCTGGTCATCCAACCAACAATGTCATGTGTTTCGTATGTAGACATTCCAATATTGCAAGTATGCATTAGTACAACCATGCAATATTGCCATTCCGTGGACTTCAGCTACTCCTGAAGATTCTGACTATTCTCAGTATTGTACCCACAGTACAGGTTATTAACTCAGGTTAAACATGTAACATTAAACAAGTCCTTATATAAGAATACATATTTCAACACTAAATAAATTGTATTATTAATCAAGAATAAAAAAATTGCGTTTAGAGTAAATATTAACCAAGATCGTAAATATTGGAAATATTGGTTTAACAGACGTTTATGGATCAGAAAAAAATACACAGAATAAAATATTTGACTGCCTACGTTTTGATGGAATCAAAAGCTAGTTTCAAAAAACTCTATTCTCTCTGTCTCTCCATGAGTGTATGCCTGTCTGTCTGATTCTCCGCAAGACATCTCTGATTTCAGAGAAAAACCTATTGATTTGAAAGTATGCAGAAAGACTAATTTTTATATGGGCAAGAATGATTTCGATTATAGTGCATGTCCTTCCTTAAAATTCGGCGATTTACTCTGAAGACTAGCAAAATTCTGTCAGTTAGGGGACGGAAAATGTTATTTTCTGCCAGATGGTCTGTCTGTTTGCATCTATTCATAGCTCGAGAATGAAATAAGGTACATTTGCAATAATTTTTGAATTAAACTTCAATGAAGCGTGTTACTCGGTATGTGGTACTATTTCCATATTTTATTTAGTTCTGATATTTAAGGCTTTTTACCCTTAATAGTACACTTTCACACTCTTTCGTATTATAATATAAACGTGTATATTATTTTAATTATTTATATCAGAAATACATTGTGTTAAGTAGAAATCTATTATGTACCAGATGATATTGATTAGCATACCCCCAAACATTTTCCTGCAGAGAAATAGCCGATAAGTAAAAGACAGAGTGTTGGAGCATAAATAAAAATCTCAATCAACTAAAATCATATTCAAAGATCTTATATCAGTATTCTTCATACTTAATAGTAGATATGAATATGAGGCTCCTTTACCAATTTTCGGTGTAACAGAAAAACTACGTAAATTCTATATTAAATACCGTAAATTTATAATAAAGTAAAACATAAATCTAACATTCATTTAATGTGCCTTTCAAAGTTGTTTTATTGTAATACTAAATATAATTATTGATAAAACTTATGAAAATTCATGGAAATTCTGCTAGGAATCAATGTTAAATCTATTTCAAGAACTGCTTGTAAATAGCCTAAAATTTGTGGAAAATCTCTTAAAATCAACAAATAATTCTACTTAAACAACTTAAAATTCTGTTACAACAAATACAAATTCTGATACAATCGGAAGATTATTTAATAGAAATCTCATGACAAGTCTAAATTATATGATAAGCCAGCAAAATTTTTACAAATTTACAACATTTTAGGCTCTTACATTCCTGAGAAAAACCAGGGAGAAAAAGTTTTTAATACAAAAACATCATTGCAACACACTTTTAAAAATAAATATTACAAATTCTAATAAATCAATTTTCAGGGTATTTTAATGTTACATGTTGGCAAGACTGCTGAAGAAGCAGCTGAAATGACCACGCCATACATCTATCCAAGCCAAGTCACTGTCACAATTATTTGTTTAGTGCTTGAAGAGGTGTAAAAAAACTGTTACAGAATGATTAGAATGTTTCAAAGTGCTTTAAAGTGTATTGTAAAGTTAAATCTAAAACATTTTGTGCATCTACTTGTAATTAACATAAAATATTTTTTTAATCAATGTAAAAACTGCTTTTTTGCAACACAAAATGTGCTTTATATCAATGTAAGTTCTGTGTGGGATCAACGTAAAATATGCTTGTACCAATAAAAAATATGCTTTGAATGAATGTAAAATCTATATGGAATCAATGTAAATACCTATGGAAATGTTGCTAAAACTGTTTAGAATCAATATAAAATCTATTAGAGTTGTAGGAAAGTCTACGTTTAAAATATATTATAAATGTTACCAAATCTCATTCGAATCAATGTAAAATATTTTGAGAATGTTATAAAATCTTTTTCAAAATAATCTATTAAAAATATTTGCCAAATTTGCATCGAATCAATGTAACATAATATATAAGGTGTTGTCAAATCTGCTTCTAGTCGATGAAATAATTATTGGAAATGTAGTGAAAACTGCTTCTAAAATATATTGAGAATGTTTTAAAATCTACTTCAAAATAATGTAAAGTCTATTAGACCTTTAAAATCTGAATCAGATGAATAATTCACTAATAGTGTGTTATTGAATATTTATGTTTTTGTGGTACACTTTAATGTTTTTAACTGAAAAAGCTATTGGAAATGTTACAAAATCTGCTTCTTGATAGTTCTGTATAAAATAAATATTTATTTACTATCTTGCTATCTACATAATAAAGTGTCAATAGTAACCATTCTGAGATATCTTCATTTATAGCCCAAAGGTCCATATCTAATTTTTTTTCTGTATTTCTGCCCTAAAGAACTGTTTTGCCAGTTTCTTGGTCGAAAAATAAAATGTTAACGCAACATGTTTCTAAGACTGTAATTTTCTCTCGAATATGGTACAAAGGAGGTAAATTAAAGAAATAATCAATGTTAAATGTAATCGCTGGCCATCAACAAAACTACATATTTATTGGCATTTGGCTTTGCTATTGTCCAAACTTTTGAATACGTATCAACCACACGATAAATTTCCCCAAGGACTCTGTGCTGTAGAAACAGATGAGTTTGAGTATTGTCTGATCTTAAATCCCCCATAGGTACATAGAACTGAAGTTAGAAACAAAGCTTGATACTCTATTTACTGTAGTGTTTGTTCGCAAGTTCATTACCAGTCAGTTCAATAACATGTCATTAAATATTTAAAAACTAGTTACATTTAGATGTAGTACAGTTTTTAGAATTATAAATTTTTACGTTTATTTCAAGTTATAACAAACACTAACCGAGGACCTTCTCTTTATCTTCAATATTAGGTAGAAGAACGGATAAGGCTCTTCACTTAGTCCTTCGTCAGATGTCCAGCTATCATGTATCTGCTATAAGCGGTTACTCAACCCACTGCATTAGAAGGCTTTATTGGTTCCCTCTTGAAATACAAAATTTTAAACCTCTCTTCATAATTTAAATAAGAGTCGTACTCGTCAAACCCCTGCCTTACATCTTTAAAGTGTATTGTGCAAGTGTTGCTACAAAACGCGTTGTGAAACCGCGCTCGACTACCGCGGCTATTGTGAACTGACTTTGTGTGTTCCTCGTTTGTTTGGTTGTGCTCTCCGTGCTGACTTCTATTCAACCCTTTGGACACTGTCCCAGGATGTCAGACCTCAAGTCTCAATCAGATCTCACGAAATATCAGCTGCTAATTGGAACTGCAAGTAAATGAAATAAATAAGCAAAGTATAATAGGCTACATTTAAACACAACATGACTCCTAACATGACGACCATCTGAACCTCAAGTACGCCCCTCGCGAAGACAGAGCCCCACAGACTCCATGGTGTTGGCGCCTGTTGTTGAGGATGAGCTTAAACGAATTATTCAGCAGCTCCCAGCCAAAAAAATCAAACGATTTAAATCTTATGTCAACATGGCTCATTAAAAGTGTCTTCAAGCACTTAGTGAGACCATTAACCCAACTGATAAATTCTTCATTCCAAAGTGGAGTTTTCCCCTCCCTCCTGAAAGTCGCTAAAGTTGTCCCAATATTTAAGAAAGATGATCCGCTGTCTATCAATAATTATAGGCCTGTCTCAATTTTGCCAGTATTGAGCAAAATATTTGAAAAACTTTTTCTCATAAGAATGCTTTCTTTTTTGGACAAATACAATCAGTTTTCTGATGAACAATTTGGGTTCAGAAAGGGCAAATCGACAACTGACGCAGTTGTTAGTCTTGTTGATATGATTGTGGAGGGGATAGAAAATCGGAAACACACAATGAGTGTGTTTCTTGACCTGTCCAAAGCATTCGACTGCGTTGACCATAACACACTGCTAGACAAACTGGAGTCTCATGGCATTCGAGGCGTGCCCCTTGAATGGCTTAGCTCATTCCTAAGCCACAGATCCCAAGTTGTCCAAATTTCAAATCAACTGTCCAGGCCAATAAAACTGAAATATGGTGTCCCACAGGGATCCATACTCAGTCCTGTGCTTTTCCTGCTTTATGTCAACGACATAGGATCATCACTTCGGCATGGAAAACTAGTGCAGTATGCTGATGATACGACTCTCTGTTTCAGTGGGAAATCCAGTGAAGTTTTGGAACAACAGGCTTTTGTTGACATCAACAACTGTGTCCAACACTTCAACAGCCTCAATCTCACAGCAAACTCATCAAAATCAAATGTTTTGAATTTCTCTTTGCGTGTGGTGGAAAACCTTAGTGAACCCGCAGTTTTCTTGGGGGGACTCCACACTGGACGAAGTCTGCTCTTCAAAATTCCTGGAATACACCTTGATAGAGGGTTGACCTGGAATGATCATATTGACCACGTTTGTGCCAAAATTTCCTCAGGAATTTTCGTTCTGAGGTCTTTAGCAAAATACTGCCCGAGTCAGGTACTGATAACGGCGTATTACGGCTTGATTTATCCCCATCTGTCCTACGGTCTGGTTCTGTGGGGAGCGTGTGCAAAACACTCACTTCCAGAGAGTTTTCAGACTTCAAAAAAAATCGATTCGAATCATCGCAAAAATCAATTACAGAGAGTCGTGCAGGCCGGTTTTCAAGAAATTGCAGCTGTTGACGTTGCCGTGTCTCTACATTTTAGAAACAACCATGTTTTGTATGTACAAATGTGCCTTAACCAGAGGCCGGGACATACACATGTATGAGACACGAGGCAGAGAAAACTACCGTACGGGAAGACACAGAACGGTAGTTTGTGAACACTTGCCTTCGCAAGCAGGTGTTAATTTCCTCAACAGACTGCCCAACTCTATAAAAACTACCCCAACGCCCAAGGCGTTCAAAGCTCGTCTCAAACGCCTTTTGGTGTCGCATGCATTTTATAATGCAGATGAGTTTTTTGAATTCGACTGGGAGACCACACAATTGGAATGACTGACTCCAATGTTTGAAGTGGGTTTCATTGGCCAGGAATGAAAGATGCGTGATTGTAAAACTGTATGTTTGAATGAGGTAATGTGGTATGAATGTTTAAAATTTTAGAATTACTCGTACAATATTGACGTTTGCTATGCAACTCATACATGTTGTCCTTGCAATAAAAGAATTTGATTTGATTTGATTTGAACAATTATACTTTTTAATTAAAGAAATATGCGTGAACGTTAAGGTTCAAATTACAAGAGTAGGTGGATTATTATTGGTTTTTAGCATACTTAATATTTATTATTTCAACGATAAGGATAAAAATTATTATTTTGTAGTACTTTTTTAAGATAAAGGGTACAGTAGAAAAAACCTCTCCATAATGTACAGCAAAAAGGTATATCGCAATAAATGCTATAAAATCTTTGGTTATCACCAATATAACAACTGGCATTCATATAGTTTACAGCTACTGAAATGTTATTTCACAAAATTATTCAAGGAAAAATAGTAATCTAGTACTGTCACATGTAAAATAATGAAAATATAAATAAATCAATACTGCCATGTTAAGGTACCCAGTCATCCTCAATAGAGTTCTACTTAACTATTTCCCGGCCGTTACGAGCGCCTTCTATCCAGTGTCCGTTACACCACCTGATTGCTATACTGCTTGCATTGCATACAAATTAGGCGTTTACTCTTTTGATATTTTTATTGATAAATTTGGTACTCTTTGACCTTATGGTCCCAAAATCATTAGTTTTTTCATGGGTCTAAGATCTATTATTCAAGGGTTATAGTCCATACGGGCAAACTCCGAAACAATCTTTTTACAGACATAGTCCTGTAGGTTCCGTAATAATGTGTACAATTCTTCTACTGTCATATTTATTGTTACCACAAAAATTTTAAACTAATTTATTCTAATAGGATAACGTCAGGAAATAACATAGTTTTATGACTAGAGCCCAGGGGTGACTTAACACTTACGTAATGTATGTATTGTACTACTCGAAAACAGGATGTTAGTTGAAACTATTGATGAGGTGCACAGACTTAAATTTGACCTTTAAGAAATATGTTAGCCATGGTTAGCATATCACATTTTTTGCTCAACGCCTTCTCAAAATGAACAAAGTTTTTTCAACGATGCTTTATGGTGGATGTTACAATGTTATGTGTTACCTTTTCAGAAGCATGATGAGTTATATTTTAATTTTAATGGCAACTCTAGATTAACTCGTAAGTCGTCAGGCACTTGATATCATGAGGCAATAAACCGTTTCAAAAGATTTGGCAGAAACAGGAGAGTCAAGAATACATGATGAGAATGAGGTTGTTGGTATGTTAAGTTGCAGACAAATTATGGCAAGTTGGTATCACCTTACACATAATTGCAATCTAGATGAAAAAACTGAAAAGAATTGGGGTCATGAGACAAGACTAAATCAGTTTGAAAAGACAAGGGGGGGAGTGAAAATATTTCATTTGAATCCGGATGAAGGTGGTATTTAGGCTCGTATCGGATAGTTCTCCAATTGTGGAGGATATTTTGGTGAAAAAGGAGGTGATATAAAATATCACTGACAGGCAAAGTTTCTCTAAATTTATTCTATATATTTTTATTTTTACAAAATTGATATAATTTTGTGAACATTGTGATTGTTAAGAAAACTACATTGCTTTGGCATAACAATGTTCACCTAATGCTGTATATTTGGTTATTGAGCACTAGCGGATCCTGTCACACAACGCACAGTGAAAATTGGCCATGATAAAAAAAATGGATTACTTACTATTTCTAACTGGAATATGAATTGATCATCACCAGCTGAGGTTGCCATAAAATTGACGTCTGCACAAGAGACAAATACTTAAATCATATTATAATAGGATAATAAGATAATTGAATTCACGCTGTTAAAAAGTGAAATATAACTGTGACTCTAATAAAAAATTTTGGCCGCTCATTTTGGCTAAAATTCAGCAAATGATATATTTCCATTTTATTTCCAATATTTTGTCTGCTCTTCTTAACTTTTGTTATGGCCAGGTAATTTACGTAAGTTAGGTTCACCAGAAGCGTAAATATAATGAATTTAGGGACCAAATGTATGTTTTTAGTAACTAGTTTTACAAGTTGAGAAATTAATAGAATTGAATAATCCATAATATAAATTTGAATCACCCCTTTATGAACTTGTGGTTTGTTTCTCATTTACTCATTATTTAGAGTAACCCCCTAAAAAGTTTCATTAAGTAGGGATAATTAGTTTCAATATCCGAGGGTACTCAACAGAGGACAGAGGTGATAACTTCATTGTGAGATCCTAACCACACTGAGTGCAGTACCGGATAATTGACAAAACCGAACCTTCTAGCTGATTACGATCTATTACACGAGGACATCCACAGTACTCCATTACATAGTGCATCAATCTAACACACACCTTTGTAACTGCATAGAATTTCTAGTCACCTTACAAGAACTACATACATTAAATTCATTGTATTACAAAATATTTATACTAGCAAAATAGATTAAAACCATGAAATTGTCTATTTATAAGTTTAAAAGTATCAATGTAATGAAATATTGCAAAATTGTAATAACTGTTATTTAAAATATAGTGTATTAACTCCAATAAAATATTGCATTGTGCAATAAGACATCTTATGATTGGATCGCAATATAAATACAATTTGAGTAATTTAAAACTGAACAGGATGTACAGGTAAAGTGTGGCTGAACATCGTCATGTTTGCTGTCGAGTGTCAGTGTTATGTTGAGATTTCTCATTTGTGCTTCTACTGACGTTTGGAACTGGGTCATCATTAGTATATATTTGTGTTGTTGAAGTAAAAGGGTTTGAAGCAAATATATATTAACTATTATTAATTGCAATATTTATATACTATTTATTTTCTTAAAGTTAACTTACAATTTAATATTCACCTCCTGTAGAAGAAGACGGATAAATAACGTTTCTGTTGTAACAACATATAATAATATCAAAGTATCGTAATCTGTAATAAACTTTATAACGTCCATAGTAAATAATAGTCATTATCATTTCTGAAACAATGAATATCAACAAGATTCGATGAATGTTACATTGAGTGAATGTATTGTATTTGCAAGATGATGCAAATAGTTCAGCTTTAAGTTCCGTCATTAATTAGAATTGTTGCCATCAATTTAGCTGGAAAGTTACAGTTGTGTATAGTCAAGAAATTTGACATTATTTCCGTAAATTAGGCAATCCTGTTGAACACGAAATTCCGTTAGAGCTCCTCCTCCCCATTTGTTAATTTCAGTCTATCTATTTCGGTAATAGTAAAGGCTCTCTATCCATTTTACTAGTCATACGCCTGTAACAGTCCCGACAATATTATATTGTTTTTTTCGCGTTGGCTTTAATAATACATCACCCTTATTACTAGTACTGATATCGCCATTGTAAAAGTTACAATATGTGATTCATGTTATTTTTACTTCTTTCCAGTTTATTTACCGTCGCAAGCTGTATTAATCATAATAATAGCACGATTCGGAACCAATGTACAAAGCATATCACAATTGCAATGCTGTTGTTGATGTATTTTGTAATCTTTTTGACAAAAAATGTATGCACGGTTCCAGTTTGATGCCTTATATTTCGTCACTTGCTGAAATTCCACAATATTTTATTTAGTTTGATTACATTAGAAAATTACAAAGGGAATTTACTCTGCAGTTTTCTTTTGCTTATCGTGGTTGCCCATAAGACCTTATGTACAAGCCTTCAATAAACCTCAGCCAAATCTAATGGAGAGATGTACAATACCATGAATCTGAATCTGGGTTATACAGAAATGGAACTTCAAGTTAATAGATGAGTTTAATCTTGTGATATCTTGCGAGTAGACAGACAAACAGATAGAAAATGAATTCGCTAACCCTCAGACAATTATTGTTATGAATATATGTTAGCTTATCATGAATGAAAGCTAACAATAAATTTTGACAAAATAGAAGGCTAGTTTCATAATTAATCTTTAGAAATGTTACGCAATAGTTAAAACAAAATTACTCTACAGTATCACCACTTTCGAGGAATTCAGCCAATCAATCATTATTGATTATTAATTACGCACTTTCGCAACGATGATGAACTGTCAGACCACAACATCTGATCCACTAACTTTACTCTCCTCATCTGTGAACATGTTTGTTGTTAAACGAGTTTTGAATGACTGATAACAATAAAATGGCAGTCAAACGCAGGTGGTTGTTGTTATTTCATCACTAGCTAGCGTACTAGACGTGTAATTTATAATCAATTCGTCTAATAAAATCATTCTAAATGGATTAAAGCTATAATTTTGAATTTATATAGTCCTTTTCTTGGATTTTATTTATGATCTACTTTTAACGAAATTTTGATCCACTGTGCGTTATATAACACATATTAATAATGTTACAATGTACCAGCCGAGAGTCTCATTAGAACTAAAATCATTAAATAAATGCAAAGAAAAATGAATGACCAATATATAAGAGTTTATTAAGAAAAATCATTTATTTGAATTTTAAGAATAAGTACGATATGATTTATTGACAACAATAGTTATCGATTAAAAAAATACACTGTCTGCGATCATAATTAATTAGCGCCAAATCCCATAAAACTGTTATAATCGAAACACACTGCTTAATTTAACCGATTTATACAACGGTATAATAAAACAAAGAAGCGAACAGCCCCCTAGTTGGGGCTCGATAGACGGGGAGAACAGCTGGCGCGAATAAGATTCGTGCCGAAGTACTGTAAACCAAACGCAAGGCAGTAAAATCATGTCATTAAACGTTCTCCTCACCAAGCTGTGCCATTAAATTGACATCGACACACTACGTCTAATGAAAAGTTATTATCCATCTGAAATACTTTCGGAGTTTTACAATGTGGCACCTTCACTGACTCAAAAGTTTTAAAACAAATCAATTTTTTACAATTGTTTTGATCCTGTTCCTAGAATTTGAATGAACATAAGGCATGATTATTTGATATAACCGAAGCATAATATAAATTTGACGAATTATTGCAAAACTGCTAAATATATATTGGCATCGACGAATAAATCCAATAAGAAACTAGACATCTTTGTGAAATTAAATGGTTACAACCGAAAAAAAGACGAATCCACATCCCTACTAAGATTTGTGTAGGAAAACTTACAAAACGTGTTAACTCTTATTTTTATTAATGGACATCAAAGTACAGTACAAAAAAATAAATAATAGGGTAACTGTACTAAAAATACATAATAAAAATAATTGTTTTTAACTTAAAGCTTGTGGGATGCCTTGGTAACTTGAAACTAAAGAGATAGATTTAAAATTGCTTCCTGCTCCTGAGTCAGGCCTAATGACCAAGTTTGAGTTTCAACATACCAAAATACTGCAACCTTGAGAGTATCAACAAAAATAACAAAAATGATTCTTCAGGCAATAGTTTATTTTAATCTAAACTTTTTAGGGTAATCAAACTTATGTGATTTGTTGAAACCAATCTGATCGCACTGATCTCTAAAAGTGTACACCATACTAGTTCTTTATCATAGCCAAGGGTTTCTCTTAATCTAAACTTTTCAGTGGAATAAAACTGATATGATTTTTGAAAAAAAAAATGTATCGCATCGATCTCTCAATGCGAATACCATAATAATGCTTTACCATAATAATATTCGAGGGTTTCTTTGATCTAAACCTTTTAGGGAAGTCTAATTAACGTGATTTGTTCAAACCAATTTGATAACACCGGCCTCTAAAACCGAATATCATAATAAGTAGAAAATTCAAAAACAAAACCTTACCCTTTTGCTACAAAATTGCTGTTTAGGAGAAATACATAAACATAGTTTCTGGTACAAAAGCGATTTTTACCCAATAGTATAGGCAAATAAAACTAATATTGCACGATAATTATTTATAAGGTAGAAACCTTATTATTAAATAAAGAAATTAATGTCATTTTTATGAACAATATGGTACGTTAATGGGTTATTTATATTAAAAAGACAGATTCAGCAACGACATCCAATCGCAATGTTTCAGCATACAAAATTGTCAAGAAAGAAGATTGAAGAAGACTCGAGTTTAACCAATTAAATAAAAAAATGCACTGTGAACAGTAGAGAAGTATTGAGAGGAGACGTAAGTCCAAGCAGTTGAGCACAGCGCAATGATAAGGAGCTTGTATCTTGCTAAACGACGAGGTTTATAATCCGATTGTAATCGAGGCAAAGGTGGGCTGCCTCCTCAGATCCTCTCACAAGGCTTTTATTCTGTTTCATTATCAATAAGTTCGCTTTAGCTTTTATTAATTTCTTTACAGTTGACCAGTCAAACTAAGGCTTATTTATTGTGTTACTCTAAGTATAGCTTACAACATATCTACGAGGGATGAATTCTTCTACTATGATGTCTTCTACTAATGACACAATTTTCAGGCGGAAATTGTTCTGTGCTCATTTTTTATTGAACCACGACTCCGTCTAATATAAAAATTTCCGTAAATCCTTATTTCTAAAACGGAGGTCTTCTTAATCTTACACTCCTAATATAAACTATATAACTTATAATAAAATATATAAAGATATATGGATCAATTACAAATAATATTGTATCATAAAAACAAAAATACCATATATTAGGGTTACAAAATTAGCTAGTTTTAAAGATTCAAAATGATTCATTAGTTCTTTAAAACACTTAATCATTATAATAAAAATTAAATGTTTTAATTTTTAACCATATGGAATGCCTAATTAAACTAATTAATTTGCTTGAAGTATTATTAATAAATTAGGGTATTAATCGTGAGGGGCATCACCTCATCTCTGAGTAGGAACTTTTATATTCTCACTGACAGTAAAAATTTCGGTTATCACTGTGGCGCGAATCGGCTGTCACCTTTACTCTGAGAAGCTACCACCCATTCATGTCAAAAAGAGACAATAAAACCTAAATAATTCTGCGAGAAATCTCAAGGTTGTTCGGGTCTCAGTGTGTTGTCGTCCGTTTGTTTGTGGGATAACTCTTAACAGCAAAGTCCTAGAGACTTGAAAAATGTTACTTGGGTTGCTGTTGGCCAAAGGAAAAGCTACATTTATTTAGAGGTCAAAGGGTCAAAGGAGTTAAACCTTCAAAATGTGTCCAAAAGAGCTACAGTAATTGTACAGTAGTTACGTTGTTAACATGACTGCCAGTGACATGCGATTTCACGCGAGATGGCATGCTAGAAATAGATTTTACGTCAAAAGATGGGGCGAACGGTGTCCATTCTCCATTCGATCTATGCAGGTATTTGGAACCGGCTTGCTCTTTCGTATTCTGTACACGTGAAATGCTCCTGTTTGTACTTAACTTCAATGAAGATATTACGTAGAGTTTGTACTTGAATTTCGAGAAACGAATATTCTAAAATAAAATGGTTCTGAGTCCTTATCCGGAAATACCGAGCGCTAACTGTGTTTTTTTATTTTTATTCCTTTAGGGCGAGGAATTAAGAAAAACTTCATAGCAATTACTCATAAAAGGACCTTTGCGCTTGCTACCGGAGTTACAGGGTATTCTAGAATGGGTGAGCTTGAGAGACGGGCTGTCTGATGAGATTTAATGAGGAGAGATAGCAGGCTCTATATCTCAGTAATGTTAACTTTGAAAAGGTGCAAGTTCTGTAGCATCTTCTTGTCAGTGCGAATATGAATAGCGCTCCCTGATTTCTAAACAGCAACACCCATCTCTAGAGCCCCCTACTACCTCCAGCTGTTTTCTTTAGTTGTAGACTCGACCTAAATATCCGCTCTTCTTCACCAATATCTCCACATGAGCAGTTAGTAATGTTCCTGAACATCCATAGACTGGAGAGTCAACTAGAAGGTATAAACTATAAGTGAACCATCTGGGGTAGTTCCAGGTTAAAATAATTGGATAAAATTTTCCATTAAAACTAACAAGTGAAAATTGCTTTACTTAATAAATAACATAGTAATTTTTTCAACATTTCTTGAAAATTCATACCAAAATGTATCATTATTCAATACTGAAAAATTAAATTGTCTTTCGATATTTAAGTCTATTTACTAATTGCAAAAATTACAGAATTTTAATAATAAAAATCATATAACCCCTAATTAATATTTCAATTCCCTCAAAATATAAGATTTGAATTTATATAATAATTATTTTTATGGTGTCAGAATTACAAGACACCTGCTACTTATTTGTAGCTACTTCAACATCAGTTGGAGCTATTTTCTGAAGTGTTTGTAATTTATTTAGTAATTAATTTTCAAATATACTAATAGATGTCCATGTATTAATAAAATACATATTTCACTGTTTAGAGTGAAACATCTAATAAATTGTATTATTAAAAACTTTGTGTAAATGGTTTTGCATATTACACCTACAAACTGATGTATAGTTATATTTAGAAATCGAGTCAGATAAAACAATATAATATAACTCATTTATTTAATTAAATCAGAATAATAATTAAGCTCTTAGATAAACTAAACAGTTGCTTAACTCAAATACATAATTAAAATTTAACTTTAACTACGAGTTCATAAAGTTGTGTAAAGTATGAAGATATTAAGAGGATAGGACAGATATTCATGTTTAATTACGGAAATTAGTTTTTCTTGCGGAAATTAAAAATCCTTGAAAACATCTCCTTAATGTTTGTCATAAAATGTCATAGATTATCTGTTAAACATTTGAAATAAGTACATAAAGCATTATGTATTTGGTATAATATTTTTAATGTATTTATTGCAAATGATTGAAGAGTACTGCAAAGAAATTAATAATTTGTTTGTCCAGCTATTTATTCATTTATAAAGAATTTTAGACAGTGTCTGCGAAGTGTAAACAATAAATGCGTAACATTTACTACTGTGATATTAAACAAAGCTGGAAATAAAAAATGTATCATTTCAAAAATAATGCTACAACTCAATAAATAATAAATGTGTGGTTAACTAAATTTGGGACAAATTTAATTTATTTGTTGGTACAGTTTAAACTATTTGCTTGTCCTATTGTTACAGATAATTACACTAATACTAAAGCTGTTAACTTTGTTACGGAAATCAACATTAAAACAACACAATTTCTAATAACATTAACGTAAAGGATCTCTAGTTTCCCCTTACCTAGTTGATTTTGATAGCCTTCAAATAAAATTAATTGGTACGACCAGTGAGTCCTCAACAATGTCATCACAGTCATTGCTGGAACCACAGTTTCTATTCAAAATTCAAACTGTTCCGTTTCTTTCTATCTCTAAAGAGATTGTTAAGGAGTTTCTAGTTATGCCTTGTACACATTGGCACAACATTAAAAACCAAAGTTTCACTCAAAATGATATAGATTCCTTATGTTTCAAAGGATTTCTATCTGAAAAATTAGTTGTACAAAAGTCTTAATCATTTTGAAATGTGAGCTTTAAAATTTCCATGGTAAAAGTATTCAATTAGTGTTTAATTATTTGAGAGTTATAATATTCAATGAAAACTATAACGAGTTTACTAAAGGAAGGAGCTTGTTTGTACAGAAAAAATGTAATACGTGCAAAGAATATGAATTAAAATTAAAAAGATTTTTTGAAAATATTGCTTGATGGGTAGGAATGTTTGCTGACAAAGAGAGTATTGCACATTTTTGAACATGTTTCCGAAACTGATAAAACATTTTATTAATATATACTAGTTAAACATTTCTAAACAGTAAATCCTAAGTAAATTATGTTTATTTTTTTTACTCTGACCACTTATGGGTTTAATGCTAGAAATGATTTAAACTCTTTACCGGTTACTAATTGCATTATAGTGGGCTGCTGTACCCTCCATCAATTTGAAGAAAAATTAAATACCAGCAGTTCACTCTGAGGTTGTCTGATGTAATTTACAAAAGTAATTACAGAATACTTTTGTAAATAACAATTCCAAGATTGAAAGAATACAAAATATAAACAGCAGGTTTTTGAAGGGACGACTTCTTGAAGAAACAACACAATGTGAAAAGTTTAAGATGGATGAGACCTTAGCTGGAAGGACGATTCTTTGTTTGTTATATTCTCGCCAGGTTAAAATTTGTCTTCTTTTACGAGAAAAAGTTAGACAGGAGGAGCCTTCAATAATAATTTACCTGGGGCCAACGGCATATAAATGTGACTTCCACCAATAGTCCAATAAGCAGGATACTTGCAAAGAATGGGTCCCCACCCAATTAAAACCAAGTTTTACGTTTCTTGAATTTGTTATCTTGCGATAAAGACCATAATACTGTTAAACATACCATGCCATTGGCAAGATTGTTTCAGTAAATGAAGAAATTGACAAAGACCGATTTAATGCCTAACAGCGTGTTTGTCAGAGTCTAGTGGCATGGCATATCTCAGTATCCTGAAAATCTCATGTCGATTTTGTAAAAGGAGAAACATAAAAAAATTGTCCACCTTAAAATTCATGGTAATTACGAGTAATTCATGTTTAGTTCTGAAAACCAACGGAGAAAAAGATGTAGTCGTCAAAGCGTTACGAACAAATTTAAATCATAACGGGATAAGAAAACATGTAAGCCTAAAGCTAACATGTTGTTACAAACGAACCTCACAAATTGTATAGCCAGTGACATGTTTATACAGAGAGTTAAATGCGGTGCATGACGCACGTTACACAAAGTACAGGTTTAAAGAACTATATCACGCCAAGTGCATAGGTAAAAATTCATATTATTTTTCCCATAAATAGAATAGGAAAAGAACTTCTCAAACTACATTTCTAAAATTGTAATAATAATATTTGAAAAATTATTAAGGGGGTTCGGTAGGTTAAAAATTAAAAAATTATACATTTTTGTTTATTTCAATTTATTTTTCTGTGTTGTTTTCTGAACAATTTGACATAAAAATTATTTAATTCTGACAATGGGAAGTATTTAAAAAAAAATACAACATATTGTCTGCACAACTGCAATTTTTACCAGAATTGTATCTATGGTAACGACAATACTATTATTTATTTGTTATAATAACTAGCATCCAGAAACAGTTTTTCTTTCAATGGTTGGCTAACCTGAAGTATTGTGCCAATAAACAGCAGACAAGAGAGGTAAGAAAACATTGTTTGTTTACATTCATGAGTTTATTCTTTATTGTGAAAACTCAAAAGTAAATACACATTACAATTATTTTTCTAAAGTGTTGTGTCTAGTGTTTTAGAAGAATATATTATTCAAAATGCCTAGGAGTACTAGTGTTTTCAAGAAAAGGAAACGAGTATTTTGTAAGAAGACAGTAGAAACTGAAATTAGGCATAGTCCTAATGCTGATGTTTTGGAAGATATGACTAGTCTAGATGAACCAGTTAGTGCTTCAAAAGCAAAACTAGGAAATATTTCCAATAACTACCAATCTATTGTTGATGGTGAGCCTAGTCTAGCCTATGAAATAGTTGATTTGAATAGTTTGTTGACAATAATTTTCTAATATAGCAGTTTGTAAACATTGCCATGAAGCAATTGATTTCAAAGTCGGTAGGCGTGTTGGACGTATTATTGGCAGAATACTACCATTTACTATCAAGTAACTCTAATCCTCAACATGGACTTTGCCCGAAAGGAAGTGATAGTTGGTGTAAATATCAAAAATCATTGGTCCAAAATGAAAAATATGATCATGAAAAACATTTTCACCTACCACTTGCCATAATGGAGAGGCTAAAACATATTTTCAAAGATCTTAGTGCTCCTGACCTTCTAAAAAAGTGCTTACATGGTAAATCACAGAATCCCAATGAGTCTGTGAACCAAATAATTTGGACTCGCCTACCGAAAACCGTGTTTGTAAGCATTTACACACTTCACTTAGGTGTATATGATGCCATCAATACTTTTAATAAAGGAAACATAGCAAGGTGTATGGTATTTAAGAAACTGGGATTGATTGTTGGGCAGAATTTTTGTGATGCTATGAAAAATAAAGATATATCCCGGCTAAAAAAGGCTCAGCGCATGATCTCGGAAGTTGCAAAAAGAAGCAGACAATCCCGTGAAAGTGCTAAAAGGAAGTTGGAAGATGAATGGGAAGATTTGGAGGATCCTGATGATCCCAGTTATGGAGCAGGATGCCATTAACTTCAGTTACATATTACCAAGTAAGACCAAATGTATATTTTTACTTTAACGTTGATTTCCCGGAATTTAATTTTTTTCTTACTTATGTACCTTTATCTCAGGAAGTATTAGATGGATCATTATGAAAAAAAAACCACTTGTACATGCCACCAATATACACATTTTAAGCGCGTAACATTGTAAAAAAAATCTTTAATAATTACGCAAAAAAATAAATAACATAAAATTAAAAAAAAAACATGTATTTAAAAATAATTCTTTTTTAATGAAATTTTCTGAAAAACCAAAATGTTTTGCGCTCTATTTCATGATAAGGACCTAAAAAATAACACATAAAAATTTTACTGTAATCGAACCAGTTGTTCCTGAGAAGAAGGTACATAAAATATAGGAATATAGCATTGTAAGGATAGGGCCTACCGAACCCCGTGAACTAGACATATAAAATTTAAGTTGCAAACAATTGTACTAACTACCAACTCATATATTATTAAGTACCGTTTCAATAAACATATAAAAACGATCCTAACAGTCAGTTTAGCTATAGGTTTCATCACATATTAAACTGGTATTTCTTCAATGTTTGTATCAGGTACTAAGTAATTGTTATAAACACACTACTACACAATGATGTAGTGTAGTATGTTGAGTGTTTCCTAATCCTCAAGAACCAATCGTATTCATAAAAAATGAAAACTTGTTTTTCTTTAAATCGATTGATAATTTTCCTGTAAGATAACAATTATTAATCAGATGTGATTGTTTCTATGGAGGTCAAAATTACGAGTATTTAAAGTATATGAAAATATGCAACGGTAATTGATTTATCACATAAAAATAATAATAGTAGTAGGTTGTTCCGTTCAGTTAAAAATTGCTCTTATTCACAATTATTGTTTTAAAACACATGAATCACAAAATCCCATGCGTTTTAGTAAGTCGTAAAACCAATTCCAACACTGCATTTACAGGTGCTGTCTAAGTAATCTCATAGTATTTAAGAATGGAAAACTAAATTTAACGTTGAAGATCCCAAACAATTTAGATACTTCGTGAAATACGAATTCTTATTAAAATTCTAAATTTAGTTGCTTATAATGATTCCATAAATTTAACCCCTGAGCAACCGAAAACGTTTTTGCCGTGAAAAAAGCAGTAAACACTCTTAAGGCTGATATGGGAATATTAATTTAACACGAGTATAAGGATAATCTAACTGAACAAATACGTAAAATTTATGTGATTTAATATTACGGTATTTGCATAAGTTTACTGTGTGGACGACTCTTAATCCCTAATATATAAATAAAGTAAACTGTAATAATATTAAAAAAAACCATTTTTTTTTAAATTTTGTAATTTGCCTAAAGTCTATAATATTTCGAATGAGCAATAATATGTGATCCTGCCCGATCCTTAAGTAAGATATGCTTAAAAATTGTTATCCTTAAGTAATATACTTAGTAACAAAACTGTTAGTTATAATAAAGCACTTGTACCGTTAGTTAGTTGTTCCATTTTATATAATGCAACATTTCACAACCTAAGTAGCCAGTACAACTTAATATTATTTCTTACCCAATGTTCCGGAACTAAATTATCGACGGATTAACTACCTAATTAGCACGCGTATGAATATTTTATCGTAACCCTTCGTAGCAGCCCAACTACGTGACCGATTTCACCTCGCGCGCTATGTCCGCGAGCTCACGTATTATTTGAGTAGATGGCTACCACTTTCATAACTTCTACTCCTCTTCTAGTTATTACCGACTAGAAATAACCCTTCTTAGACCACAGCTTCAATGTCTCGTGCCAAGACGCCGACGCCCGGGTTGTGAGTCTACATATTGCGAAGGGAAGTAAAATCTTAAAGTAAAATATCGTAGTCATAATTCCATAGAACATTGGATATTTTAGGCCCACCTATCAGATATACATTTTTAGTTTTTGTACTCTAATTGGCAGCAACGTGGCAAGGCATACATTTAATTTACCAACTAAAAGTGGTATTTGTATGTTTCATAATTAAATTGAACTTATAAGTAAACTTTGGAATTCGAGTATTTATTACTACGACCTCAAAAGTCACCACCGCCTTGTGTTATCGTCATTCGGTACACACTTTTATATGATTTGGTTATTCTATAAGTTTTATTTTGTACTACTGGCAGGTTTCTATTAAATATAATAAATTCTCCACCTTAGTGTTAACTGCGTTGTTCTTTAATATATGATATTTTTCTGTACTTTGTGAAATTAATATTATTTGAGAAATGCAGTTTTGAAAGAAGTTCAGGTTCATTTTAAGCCTCCACCAAATGTTGAACCGAAAAAAATATGTTTCGTTCACCCTCAAATTTAGACTTGCCGAAACCTTTATTATTAATTGCATAGGAGTCAAGGAAAAATTTGCACTTCATAGGTACACAGCCTGGTTTTTCTTGTAATAAAACATCTTTTCAGAGTTAGAATGAATGGTTAGCTACGCGAAGTTTCTTTGAGCTTGAAGTCTGAGATGAAATAAAGCGGTAAATTATTTTATACTAGATTTTGTTTTGCATAATATTGTTCGCAGTTAGTCACTTAAAACCAACCGTCAGAAAATGATATTATCTACCAGATAAAGGGACAGAACTCTGAACTTAAAGGCCTGCACATTTTAAGCTTAAAGCTATTTTAAATGTATTTACGTGTTTTAAGAGCTTTTCATATTTTTAACCCCTTTCATACCCTTAGAATTCAACTTCCGCCAAATCTAGTGTGGTTGATGGTCCACTTCCTCCTTAGGAAGAACTTCTCTAACGAGATCAGTAAAAAACAGGTTGTGTCTTTTGCAAGGCAAAGTGGCATTTGGCTCCTTGACTGAACCCCAACCAATCCAAGAGTTTTTATCCGTAGTAAATAAAATAAACCTAGCCATCATATGATCTGTCAACCCATTCCCCAGATATTTATGGTTGGTAATGTGTCTTTTTTAACATCAATTGCGTAACTAAGAGTATTTGGGTGATACCAAAATATATTTATATGCCCACAGTAGTTTCATGACCCATTAGAATGCCATAAACTAAACTCATTATATAATTTCTATTTAAACCCTGTATGTTTACATTATTAACAGTTATGTTCAAACTGTAATGCGCATTGGTGAACGTATCTTGACATAATGATATTATAGGTTATTCTAATAAAATGATATAATTTTAGGCAGCTGTGGCTGAAAGTAAAGAAAACTTTGTTCCTTGTAACACTATTATGCTATTCAGAGGGCGTAGAACTAATAGTCAACATCTATTAGTAGTTTATATCATCACTACTCATAACATAGTCTGAAATTCGCGGCTTTCAGTGTCAATTGCAACAACTTGATAACAGCTGAGATTGACAGATATGTCTAACGTTGTTGTTGGCTGTATCGAACACACAATCTCACATTTAACTGTTTTTACTGGCAAAGAAGAACTTTTTTTAACAATCTTGAAATTAATTCTTAGGTTTTAAAATTTCAATATATTTAAGATTAGACGTTGCTGAGGGCAATATTTATGATTTGTCAGAACTATTGGGTTATTAATAATTATACAAGATAATTAATTAAGGTAGCAAAATCTGAGTAAATTTGTAGAAGTTTTATTGAAAAAGGATCATAAAAGGTCTTCCACAAAGAAAGCACACATACTGAGTTTTCAAACATTAAACTCAAAGCCTAATTTGACACTGATTTAAGAATAACACTATAAAGATACAAACATTTTTTTGACGAGTTGTATTTATGATATATTGCTTTAAAAATATCGTAACAACTGATTTAGAGTCATATAAATTTATGAACATCTGGCAGACAAAATTCTAAAGCTCTGAAGTAGTATTTTTAAACTCTGCATTTGCAATGGACGTGCGATCTTCTTTGTAAAAAATAAATAAAAAGTGTGAGTCTCTCTCTCTCTCTCTCTCTATCTATCTATCTATCTATCTTTATATATATATTTACACACACACACACACACACACACACATATGTATATATATATATATTTATTTATTTAAATTATTAGAATGTTTCTCAACATTTTTTTATGAAAATATATATACTAAGATATAAGTGATCATTTCATTTCATTCACAAATTTTCAGAAGAGATGTCCAATTGTTAAAATTACTCTCCCACATAAGAGTAATATGTGAGTTGGGAAATTCCAATTGTGCACCTGATGAGACAATGAGAATGCTAATTCCCATGGATTTCACTATACTTTATATTTCGTAATCGAGATGTATCTCATGACAATGTTCTTTGCAGTAGTTTCTAATATGATAAATCCAATATGAATAATTCAGTAGTTGCCATATTAATCTATGAATTTCAAAATTATATAGTCTCCCTTTCAAATTATTCTATTTATCATTGAATTATGATTGTACAGTACAGCGATTTATAAAAATGAGAGTTTTTTTTTAAATACTGTGTATTTCTTCGATCATGGGATTATGACATACGTTAAATATATAAATCTAAATAACACTACCTAATATACTTATATATATACCCACAACGCAAACTAAATAAACATTTAACAATATATGAAACAATATAAACGAGCGATTCACTGAAAGGTTTAATTTGATGGACTTGGTTACAAACAGCAAAATATATCAAGATACCGAGAGATAGTGATACCAATAAAATATACTCAAAAATAGTTTAAGTATAATTAATGTAAATACATCATGAAGAAATGAGATTATACTTTTGTTTGAAGATGTTTTGCCCAATAACCTAATCCTGATTACGTTAGTAGATTCAGAAAAAAGTTAGTCTTAGTATTTAGCTTTTGAGAATGTTCAGGAAAGTGCAGAATTTAAAGTGTTCTCATAATAGTAATGGAATAAGTCCAATAAACACTACTGTGTTTTATGAGGGTTCAATTCGAAAAGTTTAAAATTTTAAACTTTACATTTAGAAATTACACTCCATTTCTAAAGATATTATACTCATTTTAAATATTATTAATAATTTTCTAAAGTATTAAATATAAAAAGAGATTTTTATGATAATTTACAATTGAGTAAAGGGGGGCAACTAACACATTTTTAAATACAAACCCTATCATACCTCAAGTTTTTTACACACACGTCTAGCACACTGTGAAACAGCCGAAGGTGAACAGTTTGAACACCTGCTACATTAAAACAGGTAACTGTTTTTAGAATTTGCGTTAGTGTTGACTCATGTTACGATACACATGACAAGACAGTTACTGATTTTATTATTGTAAATTTGTCATAAAATCTGTTAAAATAAAAGTAGAGACTTCTAGTTTCAATTATTGGATTTTATTTTGTTATTTCCTTTTAAATGACGGGTCACATGATAGGGGTTTGTATTTAAAATGTTTAGTTGCCCCCGTTTACCCCTCCTTTACTCAATTGTAAATTTTGTCATAGAATCTGTTAAAATAAACGTAGAGACCTCTAGTTTGCATTATTGGATTTCTTGTTTTTATTCCCTTTAAAATGAGGGGTCGCATGATAGGGGTTTTGTATTTGAAAGTGTTTAGTTGCCCCCCTTTACCCCCCTTTAGAAAAGGGGGGGGGAAATTTCAACAACTTGAAAAATTAAAGAGATATGTTATAATAGGTAGGGTCAAGGTTTCACATAGATATCTCGGGCCGTTTAAATTATATCCAGGTGTGCCAGGACATAAAACTCACTCTGTATACAAGCTACTTAAAAATATTTGTTAACGTTACAAAGTCTTGAAAAGATTATTTAAACACGCATTATTAACTAACTTTAAATTTTTGTACGATTATTGCAAGACACTTACAAAGCTTGATAAAATTGCCTACTGATAGAAATTATGTTTGCCAGTGCTATTTGATATGTTTATCTTTACCTGTTGAATATCCTGTGGTTTACCCAAATCGACATGAAGCGAAATAATTGTTGCAGTACACTTGTAACATGTTATATGGTTAAAAAGTTGCTTAATTTGCTGGAACTAATATTGTAATTCATTCTATTGCAATAGTTCTAATCATTGATTTATGTGTATTAAATCTTGATAGTAGTATGAATTATTTTACAAGAAAGCACACATCATACTGCCATACTTAAAGTGCATAACGTTTTGGTATTTTTCTTGCTCCAATATTGTCATATGCTTTAATTTTGTATAGTTAAAAAGGTAAAGCTACTCGTTCGTAAGTATGTTTGTAATTAAATATAGGTTTTCTGAGATTATAAATCGTGTTGATCTTTAAAAGACCTCGCTGAATCTATTATTTTTTGAAAACTGAAGATGTTTACCCAAATTGTTAGATTTAATTCTTACTTTGCCCATGAATGCAATAAAATACTTTATTGATAGTAAATACCAATTTGCATACTAAGAAGACTTGTACATGTGAAATATTTTCCGTCATGGTTCACGGGTAAAACACATTGCTCAGCTGGAACGTAACATTGAGTTCTTATTGTCAACAGCTGATAGTAATAGTTCCCTTTAGTAACAGGTCATCTCGTAGTAATAGGTCCTCCTTAGTAAAATACCCCACTCGTAGTAATATTCTGCCTTAGTAACAGACCCCTTAGTAATAGAACCCCTTAGTAACAGACCTCCTTAGTAGCAGACCCCCTTAGTAATCTATTCCCCTCTTTTGTTTTAAATACAAAACAAATCCATAGGCATTAGGCTTGTACGACCGAGTATCGAAGGACCCGAAAGAACTTAACGAAAGAAGTAGCGTACCGACATTTGAAAGACGGACGAACTGCTGCTTTAGTCTTTTTGACCAGTACATAAACACAGATCATCCATGGACCCATGGGAACCTTTTTTCAATGTTTCCAGAACCTTTCTATCAAGAATTATTGTACGAAAAAAGAACAATGACACGATTTGAAGAAGGCCCTGTAGAGTCCTCAATAGTACGGTAGTATGCAATGTGTGATGTATGTATACCTCCATTAACAAATCCAGCAAAGTCAGATAGGTAGAACAGATTTCATGTCAAACAAACCATGTAATTAAGTTATCAAAGGAAACCACTGAGATTGCATAAGCTATGAATACATTAATTAAATTATACAGTTATGACAGTTTGTAGACACAGTTACTGGGATCGTGGTATTCGGCTAGTTATGTTTGTTATTTGAGTGGACTTGAGGGACGTAATAACAATTTAACTAAGGTTTCCATGCATTTAATATAGGAAAAAGATAAAAATTTACTGGAATTAGTTTTGAAAATAATATAGTAATTACTAACTCACGTATTTGAAATAATTTATTGAGAGGAGAATAATGATGTAGGATTAAAGAAATATATTTACATTTAACGGAGTCGTTTAGTATTATACTTACAATTTAAACTTTTATTAATTTTAAAAAGGTACTTGATGTTTTGCTGTATGTAAAATTACGTTTTTTTAATGTAAGCAAATGAAATTGAGGTATTTTAATTTATTTCACTAAGGAAAACATAAGAACTAGAAAATAATACATACAGGTATAGTGGGAGGAAAACATTTGTGAACACAGAATAAATAGCTGGTTATCGCAAAGGTTTTTTTTTCTTGCGTGAAACATTTGGAATGATATATAAATAAAAATATGGACAGGGGCGTTCTCACAGTTATGAATTTTATTCAAAGGATTTAACTATTATTCTGTCTTTTCCCTCGCGGGAGAATACGTTTCATACACGTCTTTCGATTTTCTGTCTGAGGCATTAATAAAACCTTGTGGCTGTCTGTTAAAATATCACAGAGTAAGATCATTGCGAAATCATTCGTTCGTTGTTAAGGACCTAAAAGAAAAAGAATAGTTTTGTGGCAGTCTGTCTCTGCGCGTTAGTCAGATAGTCCGATAACTCTGGTATTAAAAGTCTAAGAGACATGGAATTTGGACCATTTAATCCAAGGAATATTGCTACTGATTCTTGTGACAAGAGGTCAAAAGACTTTGTCTTTTGATCTGCCTGTCTATTCGATAACTCTTGAAATACAGGGTGACTTAAAACTTGGTAAACTTGGAAGATAAATTTTCCCTGTTATTCCTGAAAGAAGCAGATTTATTTTGGTGTCAAAAGGCCAACGTCCAATACGGTTGAGTCTCTGTCCGTCTGTGCGATAATTTTTAAAAGGAAAGTCAAAAAGAATCGAAATTCTACGAAAGTACCCAATCAGTATTGAGCTTAACAATTAAATTAAAGTGTGAAATTATTTGTTCCAAACACATTTTTAATGTTAATTAATTATATTGTATTTAGTGTAACATATTTGGGAAAAATTAACTCAATTTTAAAAATATCAACTACTCTACGCTAATAGAAGAGATCGTTACGATAGAATATAAAAATAAATATACCTTGTACTTTGATTATTGCAATTACCTAGTGCAAAAAGTATTAACAGTTTCCAAATTTAGGTTACACCCCAAACAGTCCTTTTTCTGAGGAACCGGGACATTTTATGTATAATTGTGGCTGTTGAAATCTGACAATAATACGATTATGACAACAGACTACCTCGAAATTTACCATCCGAATCATCCAACCGTAATTGAAGGCTTTTAATTTGCAAGAGATCTATTAGTGTGGATATTCTAATATTTCAGTTTGTAAATTACTAAAACATATTTGGTGGAATCAACTAACCATTTAAAGTTATTTTTAAATGGTGGCTTTTAAATAAAAGCCGCTTAGATCCACTTGGAATACAAAAACGATGGCTTTCTATTTCCGTACTTATTTACTCGTAAATGAGCTGGGCAAAATTTCTTCTAGACTGTGACAAGTTTTAATATAGAGGGAAGACTGGATGAGAAATAGCATTACCCACTTTAGTGTAGTTATTTTTATAATCAGTTAGTGAAGGTGAAGTTAAGTCTTGTGTTAATAGTATGTGTAATAAGGTATATATCAATTGTAATGTGTTCATATTAGTTTTTTTTTAGAAAACAAGTACGATAGAAGATAAAAGTTATTTGTTCATAGATCTAATGATAGTGATTTATTAATCTATTTCCTTTTTTTATTACACATTTTTTATGTAAATAAAATATTAATTACTTATTTTTATTTTTAAGTTTAGTGCAATCTAGTGCGAGTCAAAGTTGTCCGAATAATGAAATATACGGTTAAACCTTGAATACAGTAAAATACAATAGCTTGAAGTTAATGAGTTAAACAAATGTATTAATAAGTTTACTTGTTCCAAATATACCTTTTAAAGGGACTAATTTACGATTTTGTTTGAAGTTGAAGTTTGAGAAGTAATAAAACAAACATCGTTTATTGTTTCATAAAAAACTAACTCAGTCTTTTTCGTATAACTGTGGTATAATTGTTCCGATGAGTATGACCTCACAAATTTTTAAATGGCCTACGTATCGGACTCTACTAAAAATAAACTTAATCCGGACAAACTGCGTTGTGCTATTAGAATAATTCTACGACATCTTCCGGTTTGTCATCACCAGACTCTGTTACCCTTGAAGAACAGGCTGCTGGTACTCTTTGTCTGATAAAACATCCATGTAATTATTGGTACAAAGCAATTTATTTAAAACTTCCAGATTTACAATTAATAACATTTCGTGGGACTATTACAGCGTTGTCAACTCACCACTATACTACGCATTGTTTTTTATACCAAACAGTTAAAGGAACTAAAATAAGCTTCTCAGAGATGCTTTAATTATAAAAAATGGATTCCCCCAATAAGTAAAACCAATCCGAATAATCAAAATCTCCGGATAATGAGGTCCGGATTAACGAGATTGTAGTGTAGTACTGTTTGAAAGGCTGAGTAACAATAGGATTCGAAGGATGTATAAATGGCATATTATTTAACGTGAAATATATTTTTGGCAGCCGTAGTTATAATGATCTCCCCAAATTGTCTGTATTAATGTGCATAAAAAAGTGATTGATGATGCACTCATAAACATATTTCAAAGTTCTACTGGGAATATGGTAATCTACAATGATACATGATATTAATTCTGCAATCTGTTTAATTCTTGTTACTAACAAAGTAGTACAGTAATATTTTACTTAGTAATGGAAATTATAAAGATTGATTAATGTACCATCACATCAAAAATACTTAATTATTCCATTTTATTGAACAGTCATGAGTATTTTCAGTGCAGTATTACAACTTAATTGATAAAAGTAACGATGCCTTCATTATATATTTCCATGAAGAACAAATAAGCAAATAACATAGATACACGTTTCGTTTAAGTAGATGTTTTATACAGATTCTAATATTAAATGACTATTTTAAATTTAATGATAACATAAGATCAAGTTATTCCAAGTTGAAGCGTGATGAATATAAAAAAATAACTATCTCACTGATAGTTTTAATATATAAATTAACTTAACGAAATGATATCCTTTTTATCGCAAGTATATATATATATATATATATATATATTATATATAAATGTATTATATATATTATATATATATATATATATAATATATATATATATATATATATATATATATATATATATATATATATATAGTAATATGGGTTTAAATTTGTAAATTTAGGAACTCTTTTTAGAAAAATAGAACTTATGTGAAAAATTTTTATTGAACTATTATAGCAGGGATTACCAATACAGCTTCAAAAAAAAATTATTTTCCAGCATTCGTTTTGGAAACACCATATCAAAGCAAATACATTATTCACCAACCAAAATCAATTTAGCTAAGCCATATAATCCCTCAGTAAAGCTCCGATGAACAAGAGACACGGGAAGGATTTAGCGTGATGGGGTTGTTATATCTTCTTCTTTAGACCAGTCTCTTGACTTAAGGGCATTCACCGGCAAAAACAACGGCCGTCGGACTGCTTGTCAGCCTGTGTCCAAGTGTTGGCAGAGAGATAACTTTATTCAACGTCTAACACTTATTAAAATTTACTTTATTCAACACAAAATATGGCAACCAATGAGTCCTGGAGGATGAAATTTGTTATGCACTTTCGCAATCATCATTTATTTGTGAGTATCTAATCTGTTTGTGCGAAATTAGTGTAAAAGTCTATACAAAGAAAAAACATAACTGAAGACAGAAAGTTAAGCTTGCTTGTGCACTTCTTTATTTTAATATTTATCTTTTTAGTGGACTTACCTCACCCATTTTAATAATTAATTAAGTTTTTTATTTACGAGAATAACCAATTATTAAAACTATTTCACTGCAACTTCAGTCAAAAGTACTAAGCAAGGGAGAGTATAATTAAGTAAATTTATAAGAAAATGTTAAAAATGTTAATATAAATTGATTAAATACTATTCCTTTTTATTGCTTCTAAAATGTTAGGTTTATATTTAATATAATTTTGTATATTATTATAAAATAGTTTAATATATTATAATGTAAATTTTTACCATATAATTACGTTTGTGTGTAATTTTGGCAATCTCAGTATTCGTAGAATAAATATTTATTTTAGAAACTAAATAAACTACTTATCATAGTGAAAACTGTTACTCTAAAATTTTGGTTTCCTTGGAAATGTCACTAAATGAAAGTTATATTTCCTTTAGTGAAGGAATTTGAGCAAATTGTCAATACTGCAGCTCACTACATGGAGGCGATCAGGAACCAGTTTTCCGACCAAGAGAGGATTTTTCTCGAGAGAGGATTTTATTACGCTTATATAGTTGAAAGCATAAATATTACACACGTGTTGGGAATGGAGCAAGGTCATTAGACGAAGGCTTATTTCACTAATAATATAAGAATATAACGTAACTCGCCCTTCGTATATGATAGATTATGACATAAATCCAAATATATTTAAAATATTTTGTAAATGAAGTGGAATATTAAAATATAGATAGACAAATTCTTATAAACATTTTCAGGATTGGTAGTTATTTTGTAGAAAAAAACATGGGATAGGAGCCGAAATCTAATTTGGATTGTACAATCAAAGAGTTCGTTTTTTAGAAATGGAAGAAAGAAATGGATCGTCAGCCGTCCTAGGTTTCGTGAAGTTTGAAATGGGATGGGTGCAAAAAGAGTTGAAAATAAAAAAATAACACTTTTTACTAATGTCGTATTTTTCTTAGCTTGGCCCAGTAAAACAGATATCACACACTTAAATAAATGTGTAACTATATACTGGCCTAAAAATTCGCGTTCTTTGATATGTAGGATGGACTGTGATATAGCTACTGTTTGTGTGTCTTGTGGACTGTTTTAAGTGTAATAGGCCGGGCTAATTTAAATTATAATCATTTCTGTCCTGTGATTTTGTCCTCTACGACAACTATCATGCCTTACTATTTAAATACTTTCTCAGAAAATTATGCTTTATTGATTTCATAAAAATCTGAACTTGACTATGAAATATTCATAGCTGAGAATAAAAGGTTTCATTTTGATTTTAGAGAGTTTTTATCTGCTTATATTAAAGTGAGTAAATGTTATAATACGGAACATTTTTTCATATATTTGCAAAAGAAAGCCCAAAGTTATAGCATTCCTGGAAATTTTGAAGAACAGGTTAAACATTTATCCAGCCTGTCTCTCCAAATTCTGTGTGAGAAAACAAAGAGACAGCGTAGTGAAGGGCTTTGTTTTCTCCACTAAAACATGTTCAGATGTTCTGTGAGATAGACTGTGAATGTTTTTTCTAACTCTCTTAGAGAGTATTTGATCAAACAAACCAGATAATTACGTTAAATTTTGCATTTTTCTGAAGAATTACCTTCGTTGAAATGTAAATACTCAATTATTGATTTATGAGTTACTTTTGGGAACTAAATTGCTTACACAAAAACTAACTATATAATTGGATGAACATTAGCGAAGCTTATAACTCAAAGACTGTCAACATTCTCTTCTGAGTATTGAAACGATAATACACAAATACATTTTGTATTAAAGGGATTAAACGAGGCATGAAAGTTCATTTATATACAAGTTGAGTTTGATGATAGTGCATGTCCATTCATGGGGTTTGTCTGAGAGTTAACGACGCTTATATTTCCAAAATTTATCTCCAAAACGGGCAGAGTTATAGAGTTTACATATACATATTTTGCTAACACTTGGGATAGAGATTAAATTTAGCTGTTATCAGCTGATATTTGATTTGTGGTTATTATTCTACTGACAACATGTTCTGTGTATTGTAGATTTATAAAAAGAGTTACAATAAGTAAATACTGTTCACTCGTTTTTATAGCTCATTGTCTGCTTTATTACTGAAAACGGCTGACTTATGGCAAAATCCCTCTTTATGTTTGCTTGTCTTCAAATAGGATACAGGGTATTTTCAAAACAAATTGTGCTATAGACCTGAAATTTTTAAAGAAAATAATTGTTCTTTATGATTTATAAAGAGGTGGACCTACCAACCAGAGATTCTACCGTAATTAAATTGGTGAAGTTGCTTAAGTTTGGTAAAAGTTAAGATTTCTTGAAGATTGACGCAAGAATATGGGAAAGAAAATATGGGTTCCTTGAGGGCTAGGAAATAAATGCTAATATTGGATAGGATGCTAAAATCCGTACATTTGAAGGAGAGGCGGTACGTAAATTTAACATCTGGAGACTTTTTTAGGATGTGTGGCCCAAAATTCTTGGGAATTTAGGGATTCATGGATATAATTAGTATGATTAAGTACTATATAAGACGCTAACCCCCCCCCCCCCCACCCCCCCCCCCCCCCACCCCCCCCCCCCCCCACCCCCCCCCCCCCCCACCCCCCCCCCCCCCCACCCCCCCCCCCCCCCACCCCCATATATATCTATAAGTAGATAGTAATAATGGGGTTCCTGGCGCACTTTCGGAGCCGACCGAAAAAGCAATGTAAAATACTGTTCAATGTACCATAAAGGAAAGCTGAGAAATAACACAGCAAAATCTCAATGAAAAATTAACCGAATCTACAGTCGTTCGTCTCCAAAAGCGATCGGTACATTACTATCTACTCTGTGGAATGAAAAATTAACCAAATTCTGAGCTTTCTACTTTCTTAAGCTGTGCTTTGTAAAATGTTGTCAAATCTGCTAACGAATATTCGAAATCTTAATACAATTTTAATCAATTTTAAAACCATTTTTACTAAAAACATACTGTACTTTAATAAAAAACTTTTCTACTAAAATAAACAACATGAAACTCACCAAGCTCTCTTCAGTTTCTAGCATTTTCAAAAACTTACCAAAGAAAGACAAGCTTTTAAACGAGTTCAACGAATTACCAAAAACATTTTTAAAGAACAGTTGATACATTCCTTAAATGATACAGAATTCAAAGAACTTGTAAAGTCTTTTGCAGAAAAATAACGTCTAATGGAGTGTTTTACTATCG
Organism: Homalodisca vitripennis; assembly: GCF_021130785.1. Lineage (NCBI taxonomy): Eukaryota > Metazoa > Arthropoda > Insecta > Hemiptera > Cicadellidae > Homalodisca > Homalodisca vitripennis. The sequence goes on from NC_060214.1 coordinate 41,285,626, forward strand.
GCAAAAAACTAAAAAAGTAAGGGATTACATATTTAATATAATTACGAAAGATATTGAAAAGAAAGTAAAAAATAAACAAACAGAGAGTTTTCATCGTTTTTTTATGACATTTTTTCCCATATTATACGTTCTTTTCAAGATAATCAAGACTTAATTGATGAATTTCTTAGGAATTTTTGTGAGTATCAAGATTTATCAACACAATTCATTAAAGAAAGAGCATTATAGAATATTTTTTTCTTATAGAATATAGCCACATTTTGTGTGAAACAAAAAGGTATTACTGTAGATAATATTCCATGTGATTCCTATGAAGAAAGACACCAACTATGGTTATCAAAACACAGTACTATGACGTGGGGAGGGACTGCAAGTTTTTAGAGTTAAGACTTTATTCTACAAAGTTAATTGTTATAATTTCTTTATCTTTAATAGTCTTCTTTCCAGTAACAACCAAGTGTAATTTTTCATTTTTGTTTAATTCTTTAATCTTTTTTCTCATCCAAAACAGTCAAAAATCTGTTCGGCAAGTGTACTTTACAATCTTCCAACTCGGCAATTATTGTAAACCCGAATTTATCTTTCATTTTTCTCCAAATTCAAGATTCTATGTTTCTTCCTTTCTTCCAATTCATTTAACTTCTTATACTCCTTTAAACTTGCATTCACCAATATCATTTAACTCTTTCAAGAACTCCATTTAAATAGAAAAAATTTAAAGACGGAAAAAATGAAATTCGCTAACCTTCACTCGAGAAGTCGGGGAGAATGTGAGTAAAACCGCATTCTTTTCAAGAGGTTCTTCGTTTAATTTCTCCAAATGTACTATAAAATCATCGAGGATTTCTGGTTCAAAATCATAAACAAATTCAACATCCAGATAATGAAAAAAATACAGGTAATATCTTTTCATAATAAACGTGTGTATCGATACCTACAAACCTAATGTATTCTTTTGAAAAGGAAAATAATTTTGTCAATGGTTCCAAGAGATAAGTAAAAATTTTTATTCTGTTTTCTAAATTCTGTAACAAATTTTGTTTGCTTCTTGTCTCCATATTGCAATTTTGTAAGCAGGTTATTCAAATGTGTTAATTTATTTCGAAATTTCTTAGGTTTAGGTCTTTCTAACAAAATTAAATTACAACCTCTACAAACTAAATATCTTTTATCGATAATTTCTCCTCTATTAGAACACTTGTAACAGTTGGCATTATACTCTTCCATTTAAACAAAAAAGATTTTTTTATAAATGGAGATTATGGAACTAAGTCTGCCGAGATATAAATTTTTTCAGCGCAAATGTTTTGTGTTTACATTTCTACAACAGAGATAAATAGAAATAATTTCATTCTATTGTACAACTATTTAGGATATTATGTGTACGATTATAAAGATTATTACGGGAGAAATCGGGATTTTTTCAGTGGCGAAAGAGTATATTTTTGAAATATTAGAAGGAATGAAAGAGAATAATATGAACATCATTAACTAACTACTGAATTTCTCTAATATCGTTCTTAATCACATCATAGGCTAAAAATTTCTCAGAGACAACAACAACATAACAAATCGCGTTTGTAACAGCTTTTTGAAAATCCATATTGATAATTATATTCGTTCTTTGAACCAGAAATATTTGTCAAACTCTTTGTTGTATCAATGACATAAATAGGTCTATTCGCTAAAAATTCTTTAGGATTGTAATACATTTCCTTATTATTACAGTAAACTTTCTTAAAATCTTGATACATCTGATACATGATTCTGAAAAGACCTCCTGAAATGTTTAAGTTTTGTAATTCATCTGGATAATAAGAACCGTTCAATTTTACTCTGATATTTTTTACATTCAAACTATCAAACTTTGAAGGATTTTTCTCTTGATTATTCTGTCTATCTGTTTGAAAACCTATGAATAACGAACTTGGGATTGAAGATATTTCTATAAATATTTGTGATATCGAACGAATAAGTTGTTCCTGAAATAACCTTTTTGTTTCAATACATTGCCAATCTAGAAAATTAAACATAATGTTTTGACTTTTTGTAATTTCATCAATCAAACCTAATTTTACTCGTGGTTTTTATAATCAATCATTGGAACTCTAATAAAAAAATCTGTAATTGTTATTTTTCCATCAACAGGCATAACATTTCCAGTTGCAGTCTTCAGAATCACATCATCGTCTTCTGCTCTTATAAAACTTAGATAAAATCCTCCTTTATAGATCGGAATAGTAACATTTTCAAAAAATCCTAATCCAAAATGAGATAAATTTCCAGCTGCTTCAAAAACACCAAATTTAAAATCTGATTCAAAGCCATTAGAAGTTTGAGAAATAACTCACTTTTTGAATACGAAAATAGTTCCTTTAATTGTGCTTAATTGGCCACAGTTTTCGACTTCTTCTATCAATTTATTGTGTTTTTCTTACTTCAATCTTAGAAAATAAAAACGGTATAAAATTATCGATTAATCTAACATTATCAGTTCCAAGATATGCTTGACCATCTTGTTTTGTTAAAGTTTCCAGAAATATAAAACTGGAAGTTAGACGAGCAAAAAGTTATCTCCAAAATCAATATTAAACTCAGTTCTTTTATTCGGTTCATTCAAATGTTGTTTACTAATTGGATAGAAATTTTTAAACTCCGCCCTTTCAATATCACTAGCATATTTTCTGTAGTCCGCCATTTAATAAGAGAAAATTTAGAAATTTTAAACATCGTGTATCATTTTTTCATCGATCTAATGTACGTTTTTATAAGAAAAGATATAAATTTTAGTAAAATAATTAAAAAGATTAGAGTCATTTTTAATGATCTACTTCGTCATATTCAGGATTCTCTTCCTTAAATTTTGCGATCTCGGTCACATATTTCAATAAAATCTGCACAGGATAGTAACCGCTATCTATAATATTATTCCAATCAACTGTATCTTTATTTTCATCCAAAAACTTTATACTCAAGTGTTGATAGAGACAAAGAACAGACATATGATCTTTTAATTGATAATGTATATTTTCTTGAATGAACTCTGATGATAAAGTTTGATATTTAGCAATGTTATACCAATTCAATTTGTTTACGTATAATCTCATCATATCTTCGGATAATTCATATTTTTGAGAAATGTCATCCCAATGTTCTTTTTTTCAAATCTCTTTCGTGTTGCATGATAAAAAGATCGAAAGCACTGTAATGTCCCGCCATCTCTATTTATTAAGAAAAAATTTCAAAATCAAGTTTTTATAAATTGGCTCTTTTTTGCGTTACATTCAGCACATTTTCCAGAAATTCTCTTAACTCCATTGATATTTGCGTAATATTTTATCATTTGTTGCAGTTTTTTCTTTACATCTCACACAATATATGAGCGCCATTTATATAAGGAAAATTAGTCATCATAGCCGCCTAATCCATTAAATCTGTTATCAATATTTTCAAAAGTTTTATTAACATCTTCTTTAAATTTATTAAAGTTTTCTTCTAGTTTTATTTACTTTATCGAGATATAAATCGTTGTATTCAACGAGTTTATGATCAATATTCTCAAAAGTTTTTGTGGCATCTAAACTAAACTTATCAAAAGACTGCTTATTTTTTATAACTTTTTCATTAATTTCGCCCAAAGTTTTTCTTCTAGTTTAATTAATTTATCATGAAGTAAAGATTGATTAGTAACTACTCTTTTAAAAACTTCACCATTTTTTCTATCGGTTTCATTAAAACCCTCTTGAAATTTAGCGAAATGTTCCAAAAAGTTTGTTATTTTTCCATAAAGATCGCCTTTATATAGATTGAAATTTTCCTCAAAATTTGTAAATTTTTCATCACAATTTTCTATAGATCTTTTACTTCTCGCTTCAAGTTTTTCATAGACTTCTGTTGTAAAATCTTTAACATGCTGTTTATGATTCTCATAATTTTGTTTTAGTTCATTAAACATTTTAATAGGATCTTCTAATTGAATCATTACAACAACATCAAATGGATTAATTCCTTTAATAACACCGCTAATTCTTTTTCCTTTAAAAATCTAAGGCATTTTTAACATTCGGATCATGTAAATCAACAATATCGATGTTTTCTGATAATTTTAGAGGTTTTAAAATTTGTTCTTTAACAACAACATCATGTTTGTCAATACCAGGTCGAAACACCGACAATTCTTTTCTTATTAGCCAAACTAACATAATTCTTTTCAACTTTGATTGCTTCAGTAATTTTCATCAGCTTTTTCGATGTGAGACATTAAATTGGTAAATAATTTTTTTACACCATCATCAACTTCTTTTTCCAATGTTTTTATTTTATCAGCAACTTCATTTGAACTCATGAAATTTGCAAGTTTGTTATCATATTCTGCTTTAAAATCTTCAATCTCGACAGCAAACATATCTGAATCTGGAAGGTTTTGTAATAAATTTTCTAACTTGTTATCAAACTCATTTCTCAAACTATCAAAATTGAAACTATTATCTACATTTTGAATAATTTGTGTACCAAATACGTCAAAAATATTTTGTGAATCCATATTTATTAAGCAATAATTTGTTAACAACTTCTTTAAAATCTTTACCATTACTCAGTTCATTCAACACAAAAACACATAAATGACCACAAATTGGGGGATCTTTATAGTCTTGAATTTGAGAATCGTTATAATAAACGCTTGATTTTTTCAAATATTTAATCAATTCTATAGGTGGTTTGTCCTCAATTCTTCCATACGAATCAAAATAATATGCATTCTTATCATTTTTATAATAACAAATCCAATGTGTTCCACTTCCCATAATCGAGTCTAAATTCACAATTCCACATTCAAATTTCTTAACTTTTTCAGGTAATGTATCTCTCATGAAGATTCCTCTAAAATGTTTAATATTTTTGCAGATTTCTTCCAATTCCCCGAATGTTAAAGGTTTAAATTTTTTTTTTCAATGTTTGATTTCACGTAATTCAAAGTTTTTTTCATCTAATCCAGATCCTGTAACATCCTCCAACTCTTTATCTAACCAATTTAAAATGTTTCGAACAATAGGAATCACATCCTTTTTAACGATTGGAGCAGCTTTACGAACATAAGGAACAACATTTTTAACAACTGGAATATTTTCTCCCAAAATCTAATAAATCTTTCAAAAGTCCACCATTTTTAAGTTCTTTCAACTGATTATAAGAAAATTCTATTCTGGTTCCTTTATAGTTTTTCTTATGTTTTTCGAGTTTATTGTATTGTCTATTTGTTAAAAATATCTTATCTTCGCCATTTTTTTAGTTGATCTATTTTAAATTGAATACTAACGGGTATTTTCTTCTTAAAAGCGGATTTTATTTTTTCTTTCTGATTTTTGCTGAAATTTACATTCACCTCCATTTATATAGTTAAAATTTCAAGTTCTCTTCGATTCCCATTCCTAGTTTTCTCTTCAAAAACATTGCTCCAGCTGTTGGAAGCGCAACAAATCTTTCACCTAAACTAGCATCTTTTGATAAAAATCTATCCATTGCCTTATCTTGCAAAACTTTATCTGCGATATGTCTGGAATTTGTGTCTCTATGTTTTGCATAAAAAATATCGTGTTCCATAGCAGCTTGATCTAATTTATTTATACCAGGATCTCCTCTTTGTAGTCTTTTTTCGAGTTTTGTGCCAGGCCCCAGATACTGATAAGTTGGTACGTGTAATTCAAAAGGTAAATTGTTGATAAAATCATTCAAAAGTCCACTACCCTCAATCATAGATGAACTTATTGCCGGCAAAACTCGTTTTTAAATATTTAATTCCATCAGGTTTTTCAATCATTTCATCAAGTTTGTTCGAAATAAAATCTTTAATCGCTTTCTTTTCGTTCAAAAAATTGTTGTTTCCAGCCTTTTCTTGAGCATAAATATAATTAATAATTCCATCGAGTTTTGTCAAATCGTCGATATATCTGTATTCAATCTTATTATCACTGTATTTTCTCACACCTGATCCTTCGATTCTTTTTTCCCAAATTGGTTTAATCAAATTGAGATATTTTTTACCTTTACTTGACTTTGGTTTCTTAGTTGATGGATCATTATTTTTGTAAATTGAATCAGATTTCCATAAAATTTCAGTATACTTTTTCAAGTCTTCTTCAGAATATAAACCGTCTTTTGGAACATCAGTGCCTGTTAATAATCTCCATAAACCTTGAGTTCCTTCATATGTTTTTTCATTAATAATGATATCATTATGCTCAAAATTCACGGGCAAATTTCCAATCATAAAACTTTTCTTTTTTCTGTCCCAATACAAACCAAATTTATCATCCTTTGCTCTAGGAAGAAATTTTTTACCAATTTCACCAATTATTATATCCGTTGTTCCAGGACTTATTGGTTCAACTATTGTAGATTCTTCAATGATTCGAGGTCTAAATGGTGTTGAAGATGGTAATTTTGGCAATTCAAACTCAGATTCTGGAATCGAAATATCAGCAAATTGTCGTACAACTGGAACCAAATTCATTAAATTTTGATTATCGCTTAAAACATTTTCAATTTTGCCCTCAACATTTTTTATTGCAGAAGTTACAGGTTGATTAATTTTTTGAATAAGTTCTTGTTCTTCTTCATCCATTCGAATCTGTTCTTTAAATTCTTTGATTAATTTCTTTTCGATTTGATCAAGTTTTTTCGGTTCTTCAGAAGTTACGTTCACCATTTATTTAGGAAAATTTTGAAACGTAAACGTGGAACGTGGAAACGTGAACACGGAACGTGAAACACGAACGTTGAAACATGAACGTAAAACATGAACGTGAAACGTAAACACGAACGTGAAACACGAACGTGAAACATGAACGTGAAACATGAACGTGAACGTGGAACGTGAACGTGGAACGTGAACGTGGAACGTGAACAGATTTACCGTTATTTTTTCTGTTATTTTCATAATGTAAATAAAAATTAAAGATAATATAAAAATAATTGTAACAAATATTTTATCGAGACCACTGAGCAGCATTTATGTTAGAAAATTTATTCAAATATTTCCATTTTTAGGCTTCAAAGTTAGATTAATAGTTAAAAATCCATAGTCTTCCTTTCCAAATTTTATCACACAATTCATTAAAGTGGTTAAAACTCATATCAGATCCCACATAATTGTTGTAAATCTTTCTCGAATAGTGATCGTCTTGCTTAAAAACACACAACATATTCAGGTTATTTCTTATAACTTGTTTATCAACCTTTGAAAAGCATTGGGAAAGATAGATACAAGATATGTTTTTGTGACGGGACATTACGAAATATTCCTTAATAACGTCTTGATTTTCTAAAATACAATCATCAAAAACGATTAACGAATTGGGTTTACATTCGCTTAACGGAACTATGTCCTCAGAAGCATTATAAAAATGTGATATTTTTTTGTTTAAGTTTTTCTCAATATTTTCAAATCTTTCTTGTAATTTTTTATAGGCGTCTTGTTCTAAAGATTTACTAAAGACGTACAAATTGGAATAAGGAATCAACCTATTGTAGATGAAATTCAATAATAAAGTTGTTTTTTCCACATCCACTTGAACCAACAATTAACAATCTGATTGGTTGATCTTTCTTATTTTCTTCAAACGTTTGAAGTTTTATCTGATCTTTTTGCTTTAAAAATTTCTCCATTTAAATAGAAGATTTTCATCTTGAAGCAACGCTTGCGAAAATGAAGCTGTTCAAGTTGACTTCAGAAAGCTCTAAATTAGTTTTAAACTTGGAACATCCTATACACTTAGAGGAAGAATCAAATTATTTTATCGGTTTAAGCGGTTTTTATTCTGACAATTTTGTAATAAATATTAGTGAAAGTTCTCCTTATTGCATAGGATTTAGTGAGAAGAACATAACAAAATACTATGGTTTAAACAAAGGATATTATACTTTCGATCAAATAAAAAATTCCCTTAAAAATTATCTGAAAACATTCAAACAATCAGATAAATCTTTAAACTTTGACGAAAACAAGTTTGAAATGCAAAAAAATTATCTTTATAATAAAATTCAAATAAAATCACCAGTAAGAATAATGTTTTCAGCAATTATTGTAGATTTGTTAGGGTTTGTTCAAGAAACTATTGAGCCAAATCAGGTATATTTAGGAAATAAAATGCCAAAATTTAGACCGTTCGATGTAATTGAAGTGCACTGCAATCTCGTTGAACCTAGTTTTGAAAATCATACCGAACATTTACACAAAGAATCTGAAATTTTGTACACATTTTTCCCAAATGTTGCTTATGGATCAAAAATCAGTGAAAAACCGAATGAAATCGATTATATTCCAATTAGAAAAAATATTAAAAGAATTCAAAAAATCGTTCTAACTATACAAGACTCTGAGGGAAATTTATTAAATAATGAGAGTAAAACAACAATATATTTAAGATTGAAAAAGGATTAAAATGGACCCCAAAATATAAAAAAAGCTTCGAAAACATACATTCTGAAGGTAGGGGTGATTCGCCCCCGCCTTCAAACTTTCAAAAAAACACTGTTTTCATTAATGAATCTGGGCTTTATTCTCAAAATAAAAATTACTAGTTAAATTTCTTTTCTATCTAAATGGAGACAGTTGTAGATCCAATAAATAATCAACTTATATTCAATAATAAAGACATTGTAACGATTGTAGACGAAATCAATGTAATCTGGTTTAAGGCTAAAGATGTTTGTGAAATATTAGGTTATGAAAAAACAAAAAACGCAATTAAATTAAATGTTGATGATGATGACAAAATTCAATATTTTTACTTAAAAAACAAGGGGCTATTCGAATGGCCCCTTAACAATCTTCATCCTGACACTGTTTTTATCAATGAATCTGGACTTTATTCTTTAATTTTGAGATCACATAAAAAAGAGGCAAAAATCTTCAAAAATTGGGTTACAAAAGAAGTTTTGCCAAGTATTCGTAAATTTGGTGAGTACAAACTTGAAAACAAGATTAAATATTTAGAGGACGAAGTTAAACACTTGCAAATTAAAGATGAAATAAAAACGGAAATAATCGCAAAACAAAGTGTAAAAATTGACTTAATGAAACCAGACCTTGTTTGTAAAGATTTTGCTAAGAAAAAACACCATGTTTTTGTATTAATTAAGAAGAATCACATGTGGGAATATCCTTATTACGTTATCAGAGCTCAAAAGAGAGAAATACCGAAAAGATTGAAAGAACTTGAAATTGATTACCCAGAAATGGAAATTTTATTAAGACAAGGAGATCCAAATAGTATAAATCTCTACAACCAAATGAAAGAATCTTTGAATATTTTATACAACGGAAATAATTTTACTACAAATATGGCAGAATCTCGACTGATTTATAGAATATCTAAATTACACGATGAAAATGTTTCTAAATTTTACTAAAAACTCTCGATTTATTATATTTTGTTTGTAAATGTTTAGCATAACTAGGTAACCATTGTAGAATTCTTTTTTTCATATTCACAAGGCATTTCGTTTTTATAACTTTCGCTGAAAATTTTTTTAGCACAATCTTTGCAAAAAGCATCTTTTCTATCTTTACTATACTGCCAGTTATTAAATTCAGAAATATTTTTAATTTCTTTACAAAAGTAACACTTTTTCTCTTCTAAAGTTAATTTGTTCATTTTATCGTATAATTCCTTACAATAACAGTCTTTTCTATTCTCTTCTTGACACTTTGTACATTTCTTTTGAGACTCCATTTATATAGAAAAAATTATTACACGATGAAAATGTTAAACTCTTGAATTATGATATTCTGTTTGTAAATGTTTTTGATAATTATTTAACCATTTTATAGTTCTTCCACATTCACATTGAGTATCTTCATAATATAATCTATGGTGATTCTTCTTTACACAATCTTTACAATATGAGTCTTTCTTATCTCTACTATAGTGATCACTATTAAACTCTGAAATTTTTTTAGTTTCTTTACATTTAAGACATTCTTTATCTTCCAAAGTTAATTTTTCTATTTTATCATATAATTCTTTATGATATTCCCTTTCACAATCTTTGCAATTATAATGCATTCCATCTTTCCTATTTTTATCTTTATAAAATTCATTTAAATCTTTAAATTCTTTGCACTTTGTACATTTCTTTTGATGCGCCATTTATATATAGAAAATTTATATTACAGTTTTGACTTCTTCAATTCATATTCATAAAACTTTCCGGTTATTTCTTCATTATTTAAATCTTTTATACTATAAGTTACAGGATCTGTGTTATTAATTTGATAAATCACAAAGATTTCTCTTGACCAATTGTTCTTATATTTGTTCGAAAAATGTTTGTTTTTTACTAACAATTCTTACATGATCATTGACTTTAAATTTAGTTTTCGTGTGAATTTCAGGTGGAACATACTTGAAAACCGACTCTAATAACTCTTTTTCTGCATCTTTATCTACGTCTTTAGGCTTCATTTTGATTGTGCTATGAACAGTATCGTTATATTTCTTTACGATTTCGTGAAGAATATCGATCCATTTAAAGTTTTTATTAATCTCAAAAAGAACCTTCATTCTTTCATTTTGAGTTCTGTTATATCTCTCTACAATACTTGATTTCTCTTCGTTTTCAGTATGATAAATCTTAATGTTGTATTTCCTCAAAACATCGTTAAATTCTTTATTTTTAAACTCTAAACCCTTATCTGTATGAAGTAGGTTAGGAGGTTTGTGATTGATCCTTATGGCATCTTTTACTATATCTTCGAAAGCTTTTGAAATATCCTTGCCGTTTTTTCTTTTGATAGCTCTTGACCAAGCATATTTTGAGAAAGTATCAATAACATTTAACATATACTTAAATCCATCATTTTGATCTGAATAGTTAGACATTATAACTAAATCTGCTGCCCATAAATCGTCAATTCCTAATGTTATAATTTTTCTCTTTTTAAACTTTTTTCGTACTGGTGCATGAATTTCTCGAGCTTCAATCTCTATCTCATCTTTAGTCTTCAATTCTTGCTTAACAGGTTTTGGATTTGGATTCTTTATAAACTTACTCTTGTTTGTCTTACATTTTGAACATTTTGCAGCAATTCTATACAATCCATTTTGAGTTTGAACGATTTTTGAATCTATATTTTTCGTTTTCTTTTTACACTTGTGACAGTGAATTAAATCATCTTCCATTTACATATCAAAGTTTCCAAGTTTATTTAATTCGTCTAATATATCAGATTTTGCTTCATTTTTATAGCCATACGGTACTGTATCGATCTTATTTTCTAGGACAATTCTCTTATCATCTTTAGCGTTCAGTGCCAGCTTGTTTATGGTAACAGTGTACAACTCATGTTTATAACTTTTGATGACTGTCATCTCCCTAAATTCTTCTTTATCTTCGAACAAACATCTCTTCAAGTTTTCGATATTTATTGTTTTATTTACAACGCTTCTCTTAATTCCTTTACACCTAACTGGGTTTTTATCTAGATATTTGTACGAGTACATCTTAGACCTTAAACCACAAAATTCTTCTAAAACTTCGCTATTTAACTCATCTTTGAATTTCCCTATTACCTTCTTATTTTTAGTAGTGAAACATTCATGATCTTTTGGATAATCACTTGTATCAAAGTCATCTATATTTTCTTTAATAATTTTAAAAGGATCACGTTTCAATTCTAGAAAATAACTGTCTGTATCCATGTAACACAGATTCAAATCTGGATCAAACCTCTTTAATTTATCGTAATAAAACTCGTACATTAGCAATTTTGATAGGTCAAGAACTGAAAATCCTATGTAGATCGGTTTGTTAAATTTAACCTTTTGTTTATACATGTGACTCGCTATACAGTTGTCGTCAAAGATAGTGAAGCTTTTGAAGTTCGTTTTCTTGGCCTGTTTCATTGAAAATTCTTCATTTCCTAGTCTAATATCGCATCTATTTCGCACATTTTCCATACTTTTTCCAAAAACTGAGTTGTTCATCAGCTTATAAAAATCCTTCTCAAAGTCACTTGTAGCTTTGGTCCTCATATTAGTATTAAAATCAATGTACTCTTTCATAAAAGGCTTCTGATCGAATGCAATAACTCTATTCACATGTTTCAAAATCATACCTTGTTCCAAATAGAACTTCAAATTTCTCGAATGAACAACGTATTCAGTTTTATCCAGTAGAGTTGTGCAAAGTTTGTTTTTAAAATGTTCTGGAGCAAGAGGTAAATCCTTGTGATGTTCGTGTAAATTTCGTTGGATATCCAAGATCAACTTCGAGAATATAGCCATAATCTTCGTCGCCAGTGAGTTCCAAAATTGTTTCTTTCCATTCTTCAGTAGTGTAAGTTTTTGGATCCATCCACTTGATATCACTAAACGGCAGTTTTTGCAATAGGCCATACCCATAAAGGTTATTAGCATCAACGTATAACAAATAGTTTTCGGGCTTTGTCTTATCGAAATCTTTCAAATATTTGTTATTTGCTTTCACATATCGTTTAATACACTGAGAAATGCCCCCGCGAATGCCTTTTTCAATCATCAAATACATATTATAATCGTTAATTAGCTGAAGCTCAATTTTCGTTAATTTTAACATTGCGTCCCATGCGAGACTGGGAGCTGTTAGATAGTGTGCCGGATCGAGTTTAAAACAATTAAGGCAAATGTTTCTGAAATTTTCGAATATATCAGCAAGCAATAAAACATCTTGGATATTGTACAAATCAGAGTAATTTCCAAGATTTTTCTCTTTTAATTTGTTCCAAACATTTAAGTAGTGTTGAAAATCTTTCTCAGATATGCTCTCATCTGTCAAAAGTGAATAGAAATCTTGAATTCTCAATTCTTCTGTGTAATCAAGTTTTTCAATACTGTCGATAAATTCATAGGGAAATATACCTTTTCCAGATAGAATTTTAAAAATCTCGTCGTCGTCATTTGGCTGTCTTTCTATTATCTCATTCAGTCCATCTTGTATAAAATGATTTGTATGTTTGAAGTCTTCTCTCTTTAGATTTTTAGCTAACTTTTCTATAGACGAGGCCATGAATCTGAACGTGTCTACAAACGAAAACTTGATGAATTTTCTTGGCTTATCACCTTCGAATTCATAGCCATATCCAGAATTTACAGAATAATTTATATATTTTTCATCGGTGTTTGCAATCAAATCAACATTTCCATATTGTTTAGCCAATTCTTTTATGTACAAATGAGTATCGTAATTTGACATATTGTGGCAGAAAACGGGAATATTCTGAGGAAATTTCAAATTTAGATTGCAACATGCATGAGCTGCGCCTCGAAACTTGCCGGTTAAATGACAATGATCTCTCACTTTATTATAACTCTTATCTTTCCAACTATCAGGAGTAAAACCATACTGAATTGACCCAACATCATAAGCAGACCATTCACAGATATGACAAACGTTTGAATTTTGATACGAAATTTCTTCTTCTTCTGTCAATTTCATAGGTTTCAAGTTCTTAGAATTATATTTTTTCGCTATGTATTTCGATAATTTATTGAGTTCTTCAAACAATTTTGTCGGGACGTTTTTCAAATCTTCTTCATTTTTGGCACGATAACATATCGGTTTGTACATGCGATTGGTCACATTCGACACTAAATATAGAGTAAAACCATAAGGAATGTGCCTCTGAATCTTGGTTGTAGTTGATCTTTGTGGATTGTTCTTGCATGTCGGAATTTTTTCTAATATGCTCTCAAAGTCCATATAAATTACGTACGGATGGTTAAATTTCTTTTGATAATTAGTAAATTTAGTTGTTTGACCTGGAAATGGCATAATTGGCTTACAAACTTCATGATTTTTACAAATTTCTAAATGATCTGTTAAATCTCCAGATTTGTAAAAATGGCTTAAACATCTTCTACACAAAAATTTTCTTTCTTTATGTTTAGACAACTGCGAAGAAACAAGCTTATTTAAATCGGTTATCAAAACATAATGAGATTTATCATCTTGTTTAACATACAATAAATCAATGTTTGTTTCAGCGTCATATTTTTCAGAAATTTGTAACGGAACAATGCTAATATTTTCATCAAAACTGTAGACATTGATAGACATTGTTGGATACTTATACTTGGAATTGTAGCTTCGTTTTTCAAATATTTGTATATCTTTCAGAGACATTGGATACTCAAAACCTGAAAATATTTCGTCATTCACAAATTTTTCGTATTGCTTTACACGTTCACAGTCTCTTTCTGGTTTTTCAATAGCACATCTTATTGAGTAAATAAAGCAAAAATCATCTCTATTTTTTATATTTATACAAGCTTTTTTATCTTTGATATTCTTTGGTAAATCGATGTATGATCCTGCATTCATCATTTCGTGTTTGTTAAGGCTCAAAACTAGTTGTTTACAACTTTTAAATGTCCATCCGGAACCTTTATTTGGATTATTCGTTTGTTCTCGATGTGTTAATTTATTAAATTGCTTAGTAATAAAGTCGTTTACGTCAAAGATTTCGTCTGCTTTGATAGTAAAATACATTAGACATGTTTGCGGTTCACCATTCACTAAAGTTCGTTCATATTCACATTCCAAAGAGAGATAGCCCTTCATATTTTTAACATTTTCTTGAAATTTCTCGATTAAACTTTTAATTTCTGACCGCATAATTGAAAGATATTTGTAAATTGACATGGAATTGTCGTTCAAGTTTGTTAAAATGTATTGCTTGAAAAGACCGTGTATTGAGGATAAAACTTCTACATCAATGATATTTTCGGATTTTACTTTAAGAGTTTTATCAATTTCTTCGATCATTTCAGACTTGGTTTTATCGTTAGTACCGATAGCCAACTTTTCAGCTATTGAATGAAGTTTTTCATCATTAAATAGGTCGAGATTTTTCTTTTCAACTTTGAAATTTCTCTTTAATTCACGTAATTTCTCAATATTAAACATGTTTTCGTGATCGGCAATTTTATTTTCTCTAGCCCACTGTCTTAAATAATTTAGTTCATTATTGTAAATTTGCTTGTTTTTTTCATGACTTTTAGAATTATAATGGCGATCATAGTTTTTTCTTAAAATTTCTATTTTGCAGAACGGACATGATATTTTATCGCGCTCCATTTAGATAGAAAAATTTATTTAACTAAATGGTGCTTGTAAACCAACGATTGCGCCTCTCACGGCGTGATATCACTACGGATATGACGCAGGCGAAGCGATTATCGTGATGGTCGGTCTGTAGTAGCACACCTCGACTGTCATTGATACACACAGCGCAATCTTTCGGAACTAAAATGTCGGTAATGCAGATTTGCTTTTAAGAATAAAAATTGTGTTCCCGTTTACTATTATAACATTTTCTTTTTCAAAATGTTAGATAATTTTACCTATTTTAAATATGCGTACATTTTGTTACTTGTAATTTTCAAATTATATTTTAAATTAATTTCTTAAATTTTTACTTCTCGATGGGCTGTTGTATTGTGTTGCTGAGTATATATGTCCGCGAATTCGGTTTGGTCGGTTAGGAAGTTTACTTCTGAACTGTTTCAATGCGAGTGGCCATAGCGGAGAAACACCAAGTTCAGAAGTATTCAGATCGTATTCCGGAACCATTTCTCTATCCGTATCTCGCTCTTCTCTCTCTCTCTAGCCTGAATATAGATCCTAGCCTATAAACGGCAGAAGTGATCGTGTCATAGGCATAAAAAGAGAGGGAGAGAGAAAGAGACAGAGGGAGGAGAAAAGGTCGACCGAGAAATGGTTTTGCACTTTTTGACTTTAAATTTTTTCTATTTAAATGGAGTTCTTGAAAGAGTTAAATGATATTGGAGAATGTAAGTTTAAAGAGTATAAGAAGTTAAATGAATTGGAAGAAAGGAAGAAACATAGAATCTTGAATTTGGAGAAAATGAAAGATAAATTCGGGTTTACAATAATTGCCGAGTTGGAAGATTGTAAAGTACACTTGCCGAACAGATTTTTGACTGTTTTGGATGAAAAAAAGATTAAAGAATTAAACAAAAATGAAAAATTACACTTGATTGTTACTGGAAAGAAGACTATAAAAGATAAAGAAATTATAACAATTAACTTTGTAGAATAAAGTCTTAACTCTAAAACTTGCAGTCCCTCCCCACGTCATAGTACTGTTTTGATAACCATAGTTGGTGTCTTTCTTCATAGGAATCACATGGAATATTATCTACAGTAATACCTTTTGTTTCACACAAAATGTGGCTATATTCTATAAGAAAAATTCTATAATGCTCTTTAATGAATTGTGTTGATAAATCTTGATACTCACAAAAATTCCTAAGAAATTCATCAATTAAGTCTTGATTATCTTGAAAGAACGTATAATATGGGAAAAATGTCATAAAAAAACGATGAAAACTCTCTGTTTGTTTATTTTTTACTTTCTTTTCAATATCTTTCGTAATTATATTAAATATGTAATCCCTTACTTTTTAAGTTTTTTGCCGATAGTAAAACACTCCATTAGACGTTTTTTCTGCAAAAGACTTTACAAGTTCTTTGAATTCTGTATCATTTAAGGAAAGTATCAACTGTTCTTTAAAATGTTTTGGTAATTCGTTGAACTCGTTAAAATTGTCTTTCTTTGTAAGTTTTTGAAATGCTAGAAACTGAAGAGAGCTTGGTGAGTTCATGTTGTTTATTTAGTAGAAAAGTTTTTTATTAAAGTACAGTATGTTTTTAGTAAAAATGTTTTAAATTGATTAAATTTTATTAAGATAAATCCTTTATTCGTAGCAGATTTGACAACATTTTACAAAGCACAGCTTAAGAAAGTAGAAGCTCAGATTTGGTTAATTTTTCATTCCTCAGAGTAGATAGTAATGTACCGATCGCTTTTGGAGACGAACGACTGTAGATTCGGTTAATTTTTCATTGAGATTTGCTGTGTTATTTCTCAGCTTCCTTTATGGTACATTGAACAGTATTTTACATTGCTTTTCGGTTGGCTCCGAAAGTGCGCCAGGAACCCCATATTACTATCTACTTATATATATATATATATTTACACACACACACATATGTATATATATATATATATATATTTATTTAAATTATTAGAATGTATTCTCAACATTTTTTTTATGCAAATATATATACTAAGATATAAGTGATCATTTCATTTCATTCACAAACTTTCAGAAGAGATGTCCAATTGTTAAAATTAGTCTTCCCACATAGCAGTAATATGTGAGTTGGGAAATTCCAATTGTGCACCTGATGAGAAAATGAGAATGCTAATTCCCATGGATTTCACTATACTTTATATTTCGTAATCTAGGTGTATCTCATGACAATGTTCTTTGCAGTAGTTTCCAATATGATAAATCCAATAGGAATAATTCAGTAGTTGCCATATTAATCTATGAATTTCAAAATTATATAGTCTCCCTTTCAAATTATTCTATTTATCATTGAATTATGATTGTACAGTACAGTGATTTATAAAAATGAGATTTTTTTTAAATACTGTGTATTTCTTCGATCATGGGATTATGACATAAGTTAAATATATTAACCTAAATAACACTACCTAATATACTTATATATACCCACAACGTAAACTAAATAAACATTTCACAATATATGAAACTATATAAACGAGCGATTCACTGAAAGGTTTAATTTGATGGACATGGTTACAAACAGCAAAATATATCAAGATACCAAGAGATAGTGATACCAATAAAATACACTCAAAAATAGTTTAAATATAATTAATGTAAATACATCATAAAGAAATGAGATTATACTTTGTTTCAAGATGTTTTGCCTAATAACCTAACCCTGATTACGTTAGTAGATTCAGAAAAAAGTTAGTCTTAGTATTTAGCTTTTGAGAATGTTCAGGAAAGTGCAGAATTTAAAGTGTTCTCATAATAGTAATGGAATAAGTCCAATAAACACTACTGTGTTTTATGAGGGTTCAATTCGAAAAAGTTTAAAATTTTAAACTTTACATTTAGAAATTACACTCCATTTCTAAAGATATTATACTCATTTTAAATATTATTAATAATTTTCTAAAGTATTAAATATAAAAAGAGTTATAAAAGTAGTATTTACAAGCTACTTAAAAATATTTGTTAACGTTACAAAGTCTTGAAAAGATTATTTAAACACGCATTATCAACTAACTTTAAATTTTTGTACGATTATTGCAAGACACTTACAAAGCTTGATAAAATTGCCTACTGATAGAAAATTATGTTTGCCAGTGCTATTTGATATGTTTATCTTTACCTGTTGAATATCCTATGGTTTTACCCAAATCGACATGAAGCGAAATAATTGTTGCAGTACACTTGTAATATGTTATATGGTTAAAAAGTTGCTTAATTTGCTGGAACTAATATTGTAATTCATTCTATTGCAATAGTTCTAATCATTGATTTATGTGTATTAAATCTTGATAATAGTATGAATTTTTTTACAAGAAAGCACACATCATACTGCCATACTAAAGTGCATAACGTGTTGGTATTTTTCTTGCTCCAATATTGTCATATGCTTTAATTTTGCATAGTTAAAAAGGTAAAGCTACTCGTTCGTAAGTATGTTTGTAATTAAATATAGGTTTTCTGAGATTATAAATCGTGTTGATCTAAAGACCTTGCTGAATCTATTATTTTTTGAAAACTGAAGGTTTACCCAAATTGTTAGATTTAATCCTTACTTTGCCCATGAATGCAATAAAATACTTTATTGATAGTAAATACCAATTTGCATACTAAGAAGACTTGTACATATGAAATATTTTCCGTCATGGTTCACGGGTGTTAAAACACATTGCTCAGCTGGAACGTAACATTGAGTTCTTATTGTCAACAGCTGATAGTAATAGTCCCCTTTAGTAACAGGTCATCTCGTAGTAATAGGTCCTCCTTAGTAAAATACCCCACTCGTAGTAATATTCTGCCTTAGTAACAGACCCCTTAGTAATAGAACCCCTTAGTAATAGACCTCCTTAGTAGCAGACCCCCTTAGTAATCTATTCCCCTCTTTTGTTTTAAATAAAAAACAAATCCATAGGCATTAGGCTTGTACGACCGAGTATCGAAGGACCCGAAAGAACTTAACGAAAGAAGTAGCGTACCGACATTTGAAAGACGTACGAACTGCTGCTTTAGTCTTTTTGACCAGTACCTAAACACAGCTCATCCATGGACCCATGGGAACCTTTTTTCAATGTTTCCAAAACCTTTCTATCAAGAATTATTGTACGAAAAAAGAACAATGACACGATTTGAAGAAGGCCCTGTAGAGTCCTCAATAGTACGGTAGTATGCAATGTGTGATGTATGTATACCTCCATTAACAAATCCAGCAAAGTCAGATAGGTAGAACAGATTTCATGTCAAACAAACCATGTAATTAAGTTATCAAAGGAAACCACTGAGATTGCATAAGCTATGAATACATTAATTAAATTATACAGTTATGACAGTTTGTAGACACAGTTACTGGAATCGTGGTATTCGGCTAGTTATGTTTGTTATTTGAGTGGACTTGAGGGACGTAATAACAATTTAACTAAGGTTTCCATGCATTTAATATAGGAAAAAGATAAAAATTTACTGGAATTAGTTTTGAAAATAATATAGTAATTACTAACTCACATATTTGAAATAATTTATTGAGAGGAGAATAATGATGTAGGATTAAAGAAATATATTTACATTTAACGGAGTCGTTTTGTATTATACTTACAATTTAAACTTTTATTAATTTTAAAAAGGTACTTGATGTTTTGCTGTATGTAAAATTACGTTTTTTAATGTAAGCAAATGAAATTGAGGTATTTTAATTTATTTCATGAAGGAAAACATAAGAACTAGAAAATAATACATATAGTGGGAGGAAAACATTTTTGATCACAGAATAAATAGCTGGTTATCGTAAAGGTTTTTTTTTTCTTGCGTGAAACATTTGGAATGATATATAAATAAAAATATGGACAGGGGCGTTCTCACAGTTATGAATTTTATTCAAAGGATTTAACTATTATTCTGTCTTTTCCCTCGCGGGAGAATACGTTTCATACACGTCTTTCGATTTTCTGTCTGAGGCATTAATAAAACCTTGTGCTTGTCTTTTAAAATATCACAGAGTAAGATCATTGCGAAATCATTCGTTCGTTGTTAAGGACGTAAAAGAAAAAGAATAGTTTTGTGGCAGTCTGTCTCTGCGCGTTAGTCAGTTAGTCCGATAACTCTGGTAATAAAAGTCTAAGAGACATGGAATTTGGACCATTTAATCCAAGGAATATTGCTACTGATTCTTGTGACAAGAGGTCAAAAGACTTTTTCTTTTGATCTGCCTGTCTATACGATAACTCTTGAAATACAGGGTGACTTAAAACTTGGTAAACTTGGAAGATAAATTTTCCCTGTTATTCCTGAAAGAAGCAGATTTATTTTGGTGTCAAAAGGCCAACGTCCAATACGGTTGAGTCTCTGTCCGTCTGTGCGATAATTTTTAAAAGGAAAGTCAAAAAGAATCGAAATTCTACGAAAGTACCCAATCAGTATTGAGCTTAACAATTAAATTAAAGTGTGAAATTATTTGTTCCAAACACATTTTTAATGTTAATTAATTATATTGTATTTTAGTGTAACATATTTGGGAAAAATTAACTCAATTAAAAATATCAACTACTCTACGCTAATAGAAGAGATCGTTACGATAGAATATAAAAATAAATATACCTTGTACTTTGATTATTGCAATTACCTAGTGCAAAAAGTATTAACAGTTTCCAAATTTAGGTTACACCCCAAACAGTCCTTTTTCTGAGGAACCGGGACATTTTATGTATAATTGTGGCTGTTGAAATCTGAAAATAATACGATTATAACAACAGACTACCTCGAAATTTACCATCCGAATCATCCAACCGTAATGAAGGCTTTTAATTTGCAAGTGATCTATTAGTGTGGATATTCTAATATTTCAGTTTGTAAATTACTAAAACATATTTGGTGGAATAGTCAACTAACCATTTAAAGTTATTGTTAACTATATTGGAATACAAAGACGATGGCTTTCTATTTCCTTACTTATTTACTCGTAGATGAGCTGGGCAAACTTTCTTCTAGACTGTGACAAGTTTTAATATAGAGGGAAGACTGGATGAGAAATAGCATTGCCCACTTGAGTGTAGTTATTTTTATAATCAGTTAGTGAAGGTGAAGTTAAGTCGTGTGTTAATAGTATGTGTAATAAAGTATATATCAATTGTAAATGTGTTCATGTTAGTTTTTTTTTTAGAAAACAAGTACGATAGAAGATAAAAGTTATTTGTTCATATATCTAATGATAGTGACTTATTAATCTATTTCCCTTTTACTTCATATATTTTATTACACATTTTTTATGTAAATAAAATATTAATTACTTATTTTTATTTTTAAATTTAGTGCAATCTAGTGCAAGTCAAAGTTGTCCGAACAATGAAATATACGGTTAAACCTTGAATGCAGTAAAATACAATAGCTTCAAGTTAATGAGTTAAACAAATTTATTAATAAGTTTACTTGTTCCAAATATACCTTTTAAAGGGACTAATTAACGATTTTGTTTGAAGTAGAAGTTTGAGAAGTAATAAAACAAACATCGTTTATTGTTTCATAAAAACACTAACTCAGTCTCTTTCGTGTAAATTTGGTACAATTGTTCCGATGAGTATGATCTCACAAATTTTTAAATGGCCTACGTATCGGACTTTACTAAAAATAAACTTCATCCGGACAAACTGCGTTGTGCCATTAGAATAACTATGACATCTTCCGGTTTGTCATCACCAGACTCTGTTACCCTTGAAGAACAGGCTGCTGGTACTATTTGTCTGATAAAACATCCATGTCATTATTGAAACAAAGCAAATTATTTAAAACTTCCAGATTTACAATTAATAACATTTCGTGGGACTATTAAAGCATTGTCAACTCACCACTATACTACGCATTATGTTTTATACCAAACAGTTAAAGGAACTAAAATAAGCTTCTCAGAGATGCTTTAATTATAAAAAAATGGATTTACCCAATAAGTAAAACCAATCCGAATAATCAAAATCTCCTGATAATGAGGTCCGGATTAACGAGATTGTAGTGTAGTACTGTTTGAAGGCTGAGTACCAATAGGATTCGAAGGATGTATACATGGCATATTATTTAACGTTGAATATATTTTTGGCAGCCGTAGTTATAATGATCTCCCCAAATTTTCATGTGCATAAAAAAGCGATTGATGATACACTCATAAAAATATTTCAAAGTTCTACTGGGAATATGGTAATCTACAATGATACATGATATTAATTCTGCAATCCGTTTAATTCTTGTTACTAACAAAGTAGTACAGTAATATGTTACTTAGTAATGGAAATTATACAGATTCATTAATGTACCATCACAGTAAAAATACTTAATTATTCCATTTTATTGAACAGTCATGAGTATTTTTCAGTGCAATATTACAACTTAATTGATAAAAGTAACGATGCCCTCATTATATATTTCCAAGAAGACTAAATAACACAGATACACGTTTCGTTCAAGTAGATGTTTTATACAGATTCTAATATTAAATGACTATTTTAAATTTAATGATAACATAAGTCATCAAGTTATTCCAAGTTGAAGCGTGATGAATATAAAAAATAACTATCTCACTGATAGTTTTAATATATAAATTAACTTAACGAAATGATATACTTTTTATCGCAATATATATATATATATATATATATATAAGGGTTTAAATTTGAAAACTTAGGAACTCTTTTTAGAAAAATAGAACTTATGTGAAAATTTTTATTGAACTATTATAGCAGGGGTTACCAATACAGCTTCAAAATAAATTATTTTCCAGCATTCGTTTTAGAAACACCATATCAAAGCAAATACATTATTCACCAACCAAAATCAATTTAGCTAAGCCATATAATCCCTCAGTAAAGCTCCGATGAACAAGAGACACGGGAAGGATTTAGTGTGATGGGGTTGTTATATCTTCTTCTTTAGACCAGTCTCTTGACTTAAGGGCATTCACCGGCAAAAACAACGGCCATCTGACTGTTTGTCAGCCTGTTTCCAAGTGTCGGCAGAGAGATAACTTTATTCAACGTATAAAACTTATTAAAATTTACTTTATTCAACACAAAATATGACAACCAATGAGTTCTGGAGGATGAAATTTGTTATGCACTTTCGCAATCATCATTTATTTGTGAGTATCTAATCTGTTTGTGCGAAATTATTGTAAAAGTCTATACAAAGAAAAAACATAACTGAAGACAGAAAGTTAAGCTTGCTTGTGCACTTCTTTATTTTAATATTTATCTTTTTATTAGACTTACTTTACCCATTTTAATAATTAATTAAGATTTTTATTTACGAGAATAGCCAATTATTCAAACTATTTCACTGCAACTTCAGTCAAAAGTACTAAGCAAGGGAGAGTATAATTAAGTAAATTTATAAGAAAATGTTAAAAATTTTAATATAAATTGATTAAATACTATTCCTTTTTATTGGTTCTAAACTGTTAGGTTTATATTTAATATAATTTTTATATTATTATAAAATAGTTTAATATATTATAATGTAAATTTTTACCATATAATTGCGTTTTTTTGTAATTTTGGCAATCTCAGTATTCGTAGCATAAATATTTATTTTAGAAACTAAAAAAACTACTTATCATAGTGAAACTGTTACTCTAAAATTTTGGTTTCCTTGGAAATGTCACTAAATGAAAGTTATATTTCCTTTAGTGAAGGAATTTGAGCAAATTGTCAATACTGCAGCTCACTACATGGAGGCGATCAGGAACTCAGTTTTCCGACCAGCTCGAGAGAGGATTTTATTACGCTTATATAGTTGAAAGCATAAATATTACACACGTGTTGGGAATGGAGCAAGGTCATTAGACGAAGGCTTATTTCACTAATATTATAAGAATATAACGTAACTCGCCCTTCGTATATGATAGATTATGACATAAATCCAAACATATTTAAAATATTTTGTAAATGAAGTGGAATATTAAAATATAGATAGGCAAATTCTTATAAACATTTTCAGGATTGGTAGTTATTTTGTAAGAAAAAACATGGGATAGGAGCAGAGATCTAATTTGGATTGTACAATCAAAGAGTTCGTTTTTAGAAATGGAAGAAAGAAATGGATCGTCAGCCGTCCTAGTTTTAGTGAAGTTTGAAATGGGATGGTGCAAAAAGAGTTGAAAATAAAAAATAACACTTTTTACTAATGTCGTATTTTTTTTAGCTTGGCCCAGTAAAACATATATCACACACTTAAATAAATGTGTAACTATATACTGGCCTAAAAATTGGCGTTCTTTGATATGTAGGATGGACTGTGATATAGCTACTGTTTGTGTGTCTTGTGGACTGTTTTAAGTGTAATAGGCCGGGCTAATTTAAATTATAATCATTTCTGTCCTGTGATTTTGTCCTCTACGACAACTATCATGCCTTATTGATTTCATAAAAACCAGAACTTGACTATGAAATATTCATAGCTGAAAATAAAAGGTTTCATTTTGATTTTATAGAGTTTTTATCTGCTTATATTAAAGTGAGTAAATGTTATAATACAGAACATTTTTCATATATTTGCAAAAGAAAGCCCAAAGTTATAGAATTCCTGGAAATTTGGAAGAACAGGTTAAACATTTATCCAGCCTGTCTCTCCAAATTCTTTGTGAGAAAACAAAGAGACAGCGTAGTGAAGGGCTTTGTTTTCTCCACTAAAACATGTTCAGATGTTCTGTGAGATAGACTGTGAATGTTTTTCTAACTCTCTTAGACAGTATTTGATCAAACAAACCAGATACTTACATTAAATTTTGGATTTTTCTGAAGAATTACCTTCGTTGAAATGTAAATACTCCATTATTGATTTACGAGTTACTTTTGGGAACTAAATTGCTTACACAAAAATTAACTATATAGTTGGATGAACATTAGCGAAGCTTATAACTCAAAGACTGTCAACATCCTCTTCTGAGTATTGAAACTATAATACACAAATACATTTTGTATTAAAGGGCTTAAACTAGGCATGAAAATGCATTTATATACAAGTTGAGTTTGATGATGGTGCATGTCCATTCATGGGGTTTGTCTGAGAGTTAACGACGCCTATATTTCCAAAAGTTATCTCCAAAACGGGCAGAGTTATAGAGTTTACATTTAAATATTATGCTAACACTTGGGATAGAGATTAAATTTAGCTGTTATCAGCTGATATTTGATTTGTTGTTATTATTCTACTGACAACATGTTCTGTGTATTGTAGATTTATAAAAAGAGTTGCAATAAGTAAACACTGTTCACTCGTTTTTATAGCTCATTGTCTGCTTTATTACTGAAAACGGCTGACTTATGGCAAAATCCCTCTTATGTTTGCTTGTATTCAAAACAGGATACAGGGTGTTTTCAAAACAAATTGTGCTATAGACCTGAAATTGTCAAAGAAAATAATTGTTCTTTATGATTTATAAAGAGGTGGACCTACCAACCAGAGATTCTACCGCAATTAAATTGGTGAAGTTGCCTAAGTTTGGTAAAAGTTAAAATTTCTTGAAGACTGACGCAGGAATAAGCGAAAGAAAATATGGGTTCCTTGAGGGCTAGGAAATAAATGTGCCTTGGATAGGATGGCCTAGGAATGTGCCTAGGAAATATCAGTCTTATCCAAGGGTTTAAACTTTTCTGTGGCACAAAAATCGGTAAAGGCACTGGATTTCGTAACTGGAATCGAGTCGGCTGTTTCACAGTTACCTGAGGAACAGGGTGACCGGTTTCGTTGTGAGGCCAGTCTTTTACTCAGAAAAATTCCTCCCACAAAACCCAATTTGACAATAGAGGAGAAAAAGGCCAGGTCGATCCTTGGGAAAGACGACACCGTCAAAATCTTACCTGCCGACAAAGGCAACGCTACTGTGGTACTTGACTCAGTAGCGTATAAAGAAAAGATTGCGGAAACTTTAAATACTGGCAAATATACAGTTTTAAATAAAGACCCGACTGATTCATTTGAACGCAAAGTAGCAAACACCTTAAGAAAACATAAAGAATTTTTTTCAGATAAATTTAGATCTAAATTAACTCCTCACCACTCCAAAATCCCCTATATGTATGGCCTTCCCAAAATTGGTAGTAAAAACTGACTCTTTCATCAAAAATTCCAGGGATTTCGTAGAGAAGTCAAAATCCCTAAAGTTGACTGAAACTGACAAACTGGTAAGTTTTGATGTCGAAAGTCTATTTACAAATGTACCAGTTCCAGAAACTCTCGGAATTATTAAATCACGTCCCAAACATTAAAGGATAGAACTAAACTTCCCGTGCCAGTAATTATGGAACTGTTAGAACTATGCACTCAATGCAATTATTTTAAGTTAGAGGGTAAAATTTACCGTCAAGATGAGGGGATGGCAATGGGTTCTCCACTGTCTCCTATTTTCGCCAATATCTTTATGGAGGAATTCGAGTGAAAAGCTTTGGCTTCAGCTCAGTTCAAACCGAAGATTTGGTGGAGGTATGTGGATGATACCTTTGTTATTTTTTCTCATGGAGACATTGAATTAAATAATTTTTTGAATCACATTAATAGTATTTCTCCTTCCATCCGCCTCACAATGGAAGTGGAAGTCCAAAACAAGCTTCCCTTTTTGGATGTGTGTGTATTAAGAGATAGGGATGTCCTTAAGACAACTGTTTTTCGAGAGATAACACACACAGGAAAATATTTAAATTATCATTCCAACCATCAAAAATCTGTCAAAGAAGGAGTAGCCTACTCGTTGTTTGATAGAGCAAAGAGCTTGTGCTCAGATAAAGATGGACTAAAAGAAGAATTTAAGAAAATTGAATCGGATCTCAGAAGCAATGGATACCCTCAATTAGTAATTAATAAGTGCAAACGAACCAGAAGAATCATTCCTGAGTCAGAAAAACATAATTTTGATAAATTTGCGTTTATGTCAATCCCTTATGTGCCGGGATTATCGGAGAAAATTAGAAGAGTAGGTAGAAAGTACAACATTAGAACCGCGTTTAAAACACACAACACTCTTAGACAAAGTCTCGTAAAAACAAAACCAAAAAATGGCACACAGGATTCCAAAAACTGTGTTTACAGTATAAAATGTAGCTGCAATAGGGAATACATAGGCGAGACAAAAAGACCACTAAACGTAAGTATAAAAGAACACAAAGAAAACACGAGAAAGGGTTTCACAGAAAAGTCAAAAATTGCCCATCATTGTTGGTCCGAAGACCATCATATGAATTGGGATGAAGCCCACATAATACATCGGGAACCACATTTCTTCAAAAGGAAATTAATTGAGGCAACATAAATTAAATTGGCAGACTAACCAATCAGTCAACCATCAATCGAGATTAGGCCGCTTTGGTTGCCAATTCTAAAAAATGAACTAAAGAGAAAACCAAAAGTATCAAACGGATCGGATATTTGTAATAAACCAATGCGGAGTCACAATATGGTTTTAAGAAGTTCATCTCGCATGAACCAATAATAACGAAAGGGCCCATTCCTGTCCCCCTTCCCTTGTATTTCCGCCATCTTGTTTTAGCCAGCCGTCACGATTACCATTGGCTAGTCCCTCTGGTCAGTCGTAGGTGGTTAGTAGACGAGTGAAGACGTATTGTAACCTGTATTCCGTAGTTTAGTTTTTAATGATTAGTGTTTGGTATAGTTTTGTGTTAAGTGCATGTCTTTAGAGTTAGTGAAGTTGACAAACAACATGTAGGTTGTGATTCCTGACTTAGGCGTGCCACAACGCTTTAGTAAGATTTGTTTATTTTAACCTAGTTTGTAAATATGTATTAGCTTAGTTCTTTACCTGAAGAAGAGATCAGATTGCAGATCTCGAAACGTAGTGTTACTGTTTTCTTGTTTCACTGAACGATGGCAAATGTCCGGAAAAATCCTGTTTCCTTCACAATCCTTCCATCGTCAAAAATAACCTTCAAACAAAGAATTGGATAGGATGCTAAAATCCGTGCATTTGAAGGAGAGGCGGTACGTAAATTTAACATCTGGAGACTTTTTTAGAATGTGTGGCCCAAAATTCTTAGGAATTTAGGGATTCATGGATATAATTAGTATGATTAAGTACTACATAAGACGCTAAAAGGTAACATTATTATTTTGGAAAAGTTTAGATGGAAATCTTAAAGTTAGTTATGTTGGGAATCCTTCAGGGGACATTTTTATTAAATGTATTGTTTTTTGCTATTTTAGGGCTAAAGCAGACATAAGAAAAGTCGCTGTTGATTAACATGGTGGTATTATACCAAAAAGTCATCAATCTACATAAATTGGTTGATAATTATTGAAACTGATATCTCCCTGTCCAACATAGCCTACTATAAACAGTCTTAGTTACATATTTACATGTTATATAACATTTTATACATCATTAATTGCATATGCAATAAAACACATTTGCATCTTCTGCATTAAAACATGATTATTAGAAAAATGTTATTTCAAGTACAATTCAAGTACATTCTATTCTATTCTATATAATATTTTTGCAGAAAGATGTATTATATTTATATTTAAGCACAATAGTTATGGCTTTAATAATTATTAAAATAAAGATCTATATTACGAAATTGTGTGATAAATTAAATCACTTTTGTGAAACTGGCTTGTTTTGCAGAGATAAAGCAAACTTTCTCAAACTTGCTTTCATTCATCAAATTATCTCTTAATAGCTCAGTCAACATCCCAAGACTTGTTACTAAACACAGTGTTATCTTCGCAAACAATTCTTATCAGTTCAAAATGATAAACGTGGATTTGTTGAAAATAACTACTTCTGTAATTTATATGTGTGTGTGTGTGTGTGTGTGTGTGTGTGTGTACAAGTTACGGTCTGTCAGTTAGGTGGAGATTTGATTGAAATTTTGGCGCCTGTAAAGTAAATTAGACTGATTTATTAGATTATAATGATTTAAAAAAATTTAACTACGATTTATATTTGTTTGCCACCTGGACAACTGACTTCTGCATGTACAGTGTGTAGTAAACGCTGTGGGATGAATGTATAAATTTTTTGTGTGATATAAAACTTAATAAACTATAAGCATTGCTTTGATATAGAACCAAACAGTTTTTAAATTTGAAAATTTTTTTAAAATTATTTTAAATTTAGACAATTCAGGTATCCAATTTCTATATTATATGAGTTATTAAAGTGATACCATACATACGACTTTGGTGGGAGCTAAGTGACGGAGGAAATAAAATAACTGACAGTGGGCATAGAACAATTGTATTCTGCTAATAAATTACATAATAATAGTTTGAAAAAAAAAATTTCCACGCGTTTTTTATAAACTTATATTGCTTATGTATTTTATTTAAAGTTTACATATCATTATTTTGGTAAGAAGAAATATATAACAAATTTTAATATCATTATTAAAATAATGTAAATGCAATTAATTGTCTTCTAAGATTTACCGTACGAGTATTTCATCTACTATACTAAATCGGCTTATTAATTTGTAGTGCAAATGTATTATTTTTAATTTATTTCACTTAGTAAAATAATAACATTTAGCAGTAAATTTACTTATTTTAACCAATCGTAGTCATTTACTACTATATTAATAAACTGAATATTTCTTTGTTTCGTTAATTTATTATTAAGTCCTAAACTAATACAGATGGTTAAAGCGTTTATGGTATTGAAAAATATCAGATATTGGGAGTCATAAAAATGAAAAGAGTAAATAATTAACGCTGAGAGGCATTAACTTAGGCTTTGGTGTTGCAGCTAATCCTATATTCCGTTAGAACGGACGAACAGAGAGAGGAATAAACTGACCCACTTAATCGACGAGGAACTGCCAGAACTGATCACAATCCTCTTTTACGGACTTTATTCATAGTCTATTAGCGTATTGCTATTACAATTCTCTGCATGATTAAAGATGTTAGAAATGTAACAATTAAATGATTTATTCCCGATTATTTACTAATATAACCAGACACGTTTGGTTTGAAGGTTCGAAGATTTGAAGATTCGATGCTTAAACAAAAACAGTATTAGTAGATGGAAATACTAGGTATACCGATGGAATTGCTAGATTTAGTCTTGTAGCAAATGGATCTTGGAACTCATGGATTATAGTTGCAAATAGTTGCAAGTTCTAGTAATTTCGATGAAGTTTCAAGATTCTAACAAAGAATAAATTGGTTATGAGAAATAGTTCTAAGGCCATGATCAGTTTGTTGGTGAATCAATCCTCGTTGCAAGGCTTTGAACAATACATACATATTGTATTTTATTTGATGTGAAATACATACGTTGACAAAATAATAGTTATTTTTATAATCTCTAGAATAAAATCAAATAAAGATAAGATTGTTATGGTAGAAAGGTTGATTTAATTTTGATATTGATTTAACTCAGTTGACCGTCCACTTACGTGCACCTTATAAAATCTGACGCCTTGACAGACTTGACTCATATAATCTGGAGTCATTCATATCTGGAGATCCAAAAGAAAGTCGTTGGCGATGTTTGCATAGACATTTATGATTTTAATAAAAGCATAGTTTGGTAGAGGAAAAATAATTATAAGCTTATGATAAGTTTACCAGTGAAATAATGACCCCTTAGTTGCGAGCCCTTTAACAGTACATAGATAATGCATTTTATTAGATGTGGAATACACACTTTAAAGATAATAGTTATTTTTAGAATAAAATAACATAAAGATAAGATAGCTACGGTGCAAAAAATGTTGATTAAATGTTGTTATCGATTTTAACCCAGTTAATCTTCCACTTTAGTGCACCTTCTCAAATCTGACGTTTTAACAGACTTCAATAATGGAATCTGGAGTAATTCACACCTGAAGAGATCCAAAAGAAAGTCGGCGACGAAGAACCTCAAACCTAAATCTTTATTTAATTTAAAGATCGGAGACACCTACACGAGAAAGTGAAGTGTAAGTTACATGAAGAGACATTTTTATTGTCTTATCAGGTGCACAAATCAGTGCACTAAGATGTTTTAGATAAGAACAAAAAGCGCGGCGGAGCAATTGAGTGTCCTACCAGTAACCTAGCTATATACTTTTTACCCATTGTTATATACAAAAATTACCAGGGTTATCCCGAAAGTACCAGACGTTTTGAAATAAAGAAATAACCACCGGAAATAGGGATATTTTATAACCTAAATTCAAAAGCTACATTCTTAGTCTATTTTTAAACGTAATACCCATTAAAATTGAGAAATTTATCATAAAGTAATGCAAGTTTTTCGAAAACAGCTTTGTAGAAATATGCCGCGTATATTTACAAAAATAAACAATAGTCTTACCGGTTGTTATGTAAACGACATGGCTTAAATGTCATGCAACATGTCAAGGTTATAGTTTTAAGTATGCACACTTAAGGCTAACACACAAACAGTAAAAACAGTTCCTGCGGCCCCCTAAGCGATAAATATTATAAATTTCAGAAATCTATAATTTTTTGTTTCCTCTAGATAATCTGTGCAGAGTTAGATTTCCCCAACGCTTAGCCAAATACTGTAGAGGGAATCTTGTTGTCAATAATCTTGTTTTATATTATATATATATATATATATATATATATATATATATATATATATATGTATGTATGTATAAAACAAGATTATTACAACTCCATAAAAGAAAAGATATTTTAAGTCTACATCCCAATACTTTCTCAGTATAATTTGTGTACGTACAGATGATAGACAGTGTGATAGATAGACGAGGAATTGTGCTTACCTCTTAATGAAATGCTGCACTAACCTTTGCTATTTATATTCAGTAATTCAAGAATATACTTACCGGAACTTGGAAAGTAAAAATTAGGTCTAAGTATTCTTTGTTTAACGTTTCTTATTGACGAAATAGTATTAGTGTATCGGAATTGTAATCGCTATAGATTAAAAATTGTTTATTTCAACATTTCGAGGGTTGAAATCTACAGTTTTCTTCAGGTGTAAAAAACTATGAACATGCACTTCAAATCTACAACGTGCTGCTGTGGACTGCCAACTGAAAACATCTGTATCACGTTAGACTGATAAACGAACAGCTTTTTTGACTAGTTTAGAAAATTTAAATACAAATTTGATAAAAACATTCAATGTATGTTTTCAGTATGTTGGGTACTTGATTGCCTGATAATATCTAAATTAAAACATGGAACCTTTTCTTTTGTAGTTACATTTTGGTTTGACACTGTTTAAACATATGCATTTCCAAAACGAGGAGAAATATATTTGCGCCAACAACATTTTTAGTGTTGTAAACAGGAACACATTTAAATTACTCAAGGAATTAATTTACATTTGCAGATTTTACAAACCCTTAGCGAGCGTATATTAATTTAGGTTTAGAAAATGCAGAAACTTGGTGATTTCACGAACATCTGACATTTCGTCAATTATGTTGTGAGTTAACTCAGAGTTGAAATAATAAACACAGTACACTCTCTAGAGTACGCATTGGTGGATGAATATTGACATAGTAATTGTATTCGTTACTATAATGAGATGATTTAGTTTTGGAAACCGTGGTTGAAAGGCCTTTGATCTTCGTTCAGCTTACTACGTGATTGACAGATCGTATAACTAGTTTACTACTAATTGTGTCACTATAATTACCCAGAACTAACACAGTCAACATCTATCAGAAGTTTATATCATTACTACCCGCACTGTAGTTGTAAAAAATGTAAAAACTACTGAGATTTAAAGATTTACATGACGTTTTTTAGGGACGATTGACACGTAATTTCACTACTAATTCTTTTGTGCCATATAAAGCTAACATTTGAGCGGTAATTTATTGCGGATAAATGAAATTTGGTTGTTAGGAAAACAGGCAAAGCTTTATCAAGAAATATATGCTAGATAGTAAATTTAGACAATATATGATTTACAAATATTTTAAAGGCCTCGCACACAGGAATTCACCAAAAACAAACAAACAATGTTTTCTGACCTGCGTTCAAACCATAATAGTTGAGCCATTCCAAAACCATCATGGCATTGTTTTATAGAAATTTAGTTATTTTAAGATGAATTATTGATTTTAATGCGGTTTTTATGAGAGATAGCGAATTTGTAGGTCTAAAAGCCCTGAAGACAGCTGCTTTGGGATCTTTATGAATATTTAGCTACCTATCCAAATTTTGAAGCATTAATATTAAATTCTGAATATGAAATTAATGTGAAATTTTTTTCATGAACGGTAAATAAAAAGTGTGAGGCTGTATACAGCCTACGTTGCAAGTGAACATAGCATTAGAATATTTTCAGGGAAATTTGTACTTAAAATAGCAGTTATGATATGTGCGATGGGAAATCTCAATAAATATTAAATCTGTCAGGATCAGCAAAGCTGTGCAAGATTTACATTTTATTACCGGGCGTTTATTCGTACGAGGTTATCAGACGCCAAAGGACAAAGAGTTTGTACAGTAATATGTGTACATTGAGGCTGATATTCAGCCCTATTACTTAATCTCGCCTATCTACCAATGTACAGTAAATTCCACCTACATTAACATAATTGCCAAAACGTAAACATCAAATAAATGGAATTGCTAACTAAGTTTACAGAGCCTGCCACGGAAACTTGTTACTCAAATATAATACGTACGGCTTTGTACACACTGTCTTATGCTAAACACTAAGTAGGGTCGAAGATATGAAAATGTGTTTCGCTGTACGTCACACAGAGTAATCGTTTTGTTCCTTTCTATTTTGTTTTCACGTATGCCTACTCATAAAATCCCATCTATACAAGGAATTTTGAATTGCTGATTTGGAGAGGGCAATAATTAGAGACAACATAATTATAGTTATTTTTCGCAATGTCCAATGTATGGACATACAAAACATTCCGTAAATTTTGTAGAGAATAAAATTCAAGAGTGAATTTCGTCATAAGCTATAAAATTCTACACGTTTTTGTAGATTTTAAAATATTATTTGTAGAGAGTTTCAATGACTTTCATGCTGTGTGTTTCTAAAGAAGCTGAGATACATTGTTGGACTTTCCAAAAGATGCAGCACACAAACAAAATATTCACAAACATTAAGAAAATAATGATTTTAAAGCTTTATTTACTACGGCCTTCAATTTACATATATATATATGTGTGTGTGTGTGTGTGTGTGTAGGTTATATCATGTTATAAAAATAAGAAAAATACTTTTTGAATATGTGGAGTCGTTTGTTGTTAAGTTTGTGTTTATGCCTATTAAGTTATAATCTTTATGAATCTACTGCAAATAAAAAATTCTAGGAAAATACCTCAAATTGGACATCAGCTTTGAGAAAATCTCTTAAATTGGAATAATCCAAGTAGTCATGCCTTAGGGAGAAAATGCCTGATAGTTATCATAAAATAATCAGTCAATTCATGGGCAACTACTATTGTAAACTCAAAGTACTGAGATTAATATAATCATATTAAAATTATAAAGATAATATATTAAAATTGTGTTGTTTTTTAAAGTGCATAATATGGTTTAATAACTGCTTAATAACTTAGCCCCTTATTATTCACAACGAGTACCGTATTAGAGCAAATGTTTCTTAAGAGGCTGTAAACGTTAGAGCACTTAGACCGGCAGATTAACAATGTAAAAAGGCTTTACAATACTCATTATTTTAAAGCACGCTTAAGTGGAATAACCTTTTGGATCTTAACACGTAAGAGGAACAATATTACGTATTAATACCAATACCCTCCCCTAAGCAAAGGTATCGCGTAAAATAATTTGTTGAGAGCTTGGCCTGCAGCCTGGGATAAGAAGTTTATTACTTGTTCATCGGAACAGAGTTTCAGCATCACGTTTTACACACTTCTCGAACCAGGTTTTTATTCTGACCATACTTTATTATTGTTTTTTTTTTATATTTTTCATATTGCTATTGAATATATGGTGAAAGTACGTAATTTCTCCAAAGTATTCCAGCACTTGATGAATCGTTAATAGATATAAATGTTTAATTATGTAAAATAATTATTTTAAAATATTTAATTAATCAGATTTATGTAATTCGAGTTTGAAAATGTGGCATTATTCTTGTTTGGAGATGGAAAGGAAGAAAAGGATTAAAATAAAGGAACATTGTAGAAATATAATATAGTAATTGGTTCAGCCGTTCTCGAGATCAACGCTTAGCAACAAATTCTGAGATTCGTTTTTATATTGAAGATAAAAGTTTATTTTCTTTGAATTTGTGAATAATGTGATATAATAACTATCATAAGATATAGTTTTAAAACTTATGATAAAAATGCGCTGTTTATTTAAACACGTTGAAACACATACAGGATGTTTAGAAAAATCAGATTTAATTAGAAATACAACTGCGTATGCTATTAACAAAAAACAATGTGTAAACAAACTTGTTTTATTTTCTTACAAATATAAAATTAAATGTGAATAATTTAATAGTTTAAAATCACTAACCTATTTCACACTTCTAAATTTGAAATTTAGCTTTTATTTATATTGCAATATTAATATTTTATTTCATTTTATAAACGAAAAATTATATTATTAAACTGTGTTTGTCACACAAGTTAAATTTGACAGTGCACCAAAAAGACAGTTAAAGGACTGGATAACTAGTTAAAACTACTGGAATTACTTTGTAAATGTTTGATCATATCGAAATTTGTATTATTTTGACTAATAACTATTTTTATAAATTATTTTTAACAATTTATCTATCAGTAAGCCATGAGGTCCAAAATGCATTTAGCCTTCACACAAACTAGGTTTGCTTATATTACTTATACAAACATTTTCATTGAATAATTTAAGATTGTTACAATCTAACATATTCACATCACTCATAAGAATATAGAAGAAAAACGTGATTAGTCCATTAATAAATCAACCTCGTAAAAAGTTCCAAAAACGTTAGAAAGTGAAGATAAGCCAAGATTGTCCATCTGCTCTGGCAGTTCCTCGTCGATTAAGCGGCAATACCAAAGCCTACGTTAATGCCTCTCAGCTTCAATTACTCTCTCCCTTTATATTTATGGTTCCCAATATCTGGTATTCTATCAATAAAACTCTAAAACTATATGTACTATATTTAAGATTCCAAAAATATTTAATTTAAGAAAGTTTACGATTCACAAAATCAAATGTATACTTGAAAATTAAATTAAATATGTAAACTGACAGTAAATGTTTATTGCTTAACTGAAATAAAATAACAATAATATAATTGTTGTAAGAGTTAGGAAAGGGTTTTAATAGATAACAGGCAATATTCCTAGAGCTTTAATCTTTTAAAGATAGATTTTATAAAAAGAAGAAGGCAACATAAAATTCTTTTCTAAAATTGTGAGTTATGACAAAAGACTTTAAAAATTAGCAACACATTTTAAGAAAAAAAAAGGAGTTGGAACATTTCCTTAAATACTGGATTGCTTTTTTTAACGGCAGGACATAACTTTTATTATTATTATTAATATACTACTTTATCCCCTCCATAATTATAGGATCCTTCAAAGTCTGTAGACGTTTTCATTATATTATCCCATGGTTGTAAATATTTTAAACCGGAATGTTCAACGCCTAAATTTTATAGAATAGAAACATTTTTTATTTCCAAAAAAATATACACCAAGATATTAGATTTATATACAGTTGATAAATTGTAAATTACCCTTTATAGCTCTGTGTTTTAACTCGTGAATGTTTCTTAAACAATACGGTTTACGTTTTACACTGGTTTTTAAAAATGTAAGCAATAATTTAATTTAGTTTTAGTTTATAAATAATAATCAGTTTTAGGTAAGCAAATTGTTTGAGGAGAAATTTTTGTTCGACTTATAGCAAACTTTTACTACCAAAAAGGAGGATCGAACGGTTTCATGGTTGATTTCTATTGAATCTTGAACGTATATAACTTCAATCAATAAACTATAACATTATCCTCCAGACGAATAATATAGTATTGTATCTGATGCATGATAATGGACATTTCTACCACTTTCTGAAAATAATTTATATTGTTAAATTTAAAACAGGAAGCTGAGAAAACTTTCATTGTACTTATTCCTAAAGAGACCTTAGCGTCTGTTTCCGGAGTGGCAGGCTATTCAGGACAGTTAAAGTTTGTTATACGGACCTCCTCCTGTAGAGATTCCATAGGGAGGGTTATCGGGCTATATCTGAGACAACCACCTTGGAAGTAGGGGAGGCCAGGTCTGTACCATCTCTGCATTCAAAGCAGTCATGAGTAGCACTCTCTTGTATCGAAGTTACGAACAGCCTATACCGTAAAGGAACTCAACCTAATCCAACATTCATCCTCCGCATTATACTAGACCTACCGATCCTCTCCTCCACCAGTATATCTCTACATATCTGGCAAGTAATGTGCCGGTCCTTGAACATCCATGGGTTTACCCAGATACAAGTCTCAATGTACCTTTTGTTGTACATGGTGTAGGTTGAACTTAAATATATCCTAGTCCGAGTGTGTAGAAGTCAGCAGGAGTGAATAGTCCAGCGAATAACTGTCACTGATACATCCTCTATAACAAAAGTAATTTAAAATAAGTAGGATTTTTGCCGGAAGTGGGTACCACAAGTGATACAAAAAATCAGTAACACTACGTCTCGAGATCTGCAAACAAAACGTTTTTGTTTTACAGATTTTTTTTCAATCAACGATACCAAATGTCCAGAAAAATCCTGTTTTCCTTCACAGTCATTCCACCATGAAAAACAAATTTGAAACAAAGAAAATGTTTTAAATACAGTAGTAAGATAATACAAGGCAATTTAATGAAAAAAAAAACACACAATTAAAGACATAACAAGATTTCGGACATTTGTCATCGTTACAGGTTTAAAAAAGAATAACACAACGTTTCCAGGACTGGAATCTATATTCTTCGTCAGGAGCGAGATGTATTGATGCATAAAAAAAAAATAAAGAACAGAAAGAAGTCAAGAAGGAAAGAAAATGGTTAAAACATACCCAAAATTGCTTAGAGTCCAGTCCAGCCGATGTCACTGCACAGGATGCAAGTTCCAAGCATAAATCACAAGTATACATATCATAATCACACATTACACTAGCACAGGCTAAAGTGGGATACTGTGAAAATACACCATAATTGTATATGCAACAGAATGAAAGTTAGATGAAGACAAAAGGTATTATACCTTCCAAAGGCGCATTAAAATGTTCAGGCTCTAAATAGTTTATTTAAAACTGTAATGTAATGTTTTTTTTAATAAAAATGTATATACAATTGGTTAATATAGAATTTTCTTTATATGAGTTATGCTTTTTTGACGCAAAGCCAAATATCATATAATATAATTTATTTTCATTCAAAATTTCAATTCTATAGCCAATTTCTTAGTTTTTCACACATGCATATAGGCTAACATACCGAAAAAGGCTTTTGCAAGCCTACTGAACTTTAGCAAAATATAAACAAGTCTTAATCTCTAACTTAATTTCTACTCAGATATTCTACGGAATTCCGTATATAACAATCCTAATATATAATGCCGATATTCAGCATCCCAACATTTTAGGATTCGATCATTGAAGTCAATGTTGGTTATTTATAAATAAATTTATTCTTGCAAAATATAGGGTCTATATCGTAATTACATAATTCAGGGTATATCGGGAGAACAATTTTATTAAAGAGCCATGCAGAACAAAGTTTTCTATTCCAACATGACAAATCTGAGAACCCTGACTTTCTTAAAAGACAGCTAAGAGGGGTTTTACAATAATATTAAATTATATTCAAATTTAGGTAATATCTTTTAGTTTTATATCTGCAAAGCAGTACTTAAAAGGCACTGAATACGTAATATTTACAAAAGTTTTACAGTTAACAGTATATTGTTTTATTACATATAACATATAATTTTCTTATCTAGATATTTTTACATTAATTCTCTCAAGACTTCTTCCGATGTATAAAAACTGACAATAATGGTTAAATTAAAGTTAAAAATATAAATATATATTGTGCTGCTATAAAAAGTTTAAACAGAAATATTAACAAGCTTTAACAATTTATTATTAATATTAGTTTCTCATTTGTCTCTAGGTAACTAATATCAGTTACAATGTTTGTACAGAAATATATAAAAACTGAAAAAGTGGTGAAGTTTTCATGAGTTTATTTGTGTTTCGTTATATTTTGTTTATGATAAACTGATAGTGTTGTATTCCGTCTCATTAATGCCTGTAATGAATGTTAAACATAATAATAGCATCAACCTTTAACACCTAACTTTACGCAAAGAAAAACAAAACGTAACTAATAGTAACAAAACACAGGAAAGTGCTCAATTACTTAGAGAATGGCCTTAATAAACTAATAAGTTGGATAATACTTGATAGCTAAGCAATACGGTGAAACAATATTCACTTCGTTCCAAATACAACAACAATATTGTTTAACGTCAACTGTTTGGTCCTGTTACTTTAATTATTTCCAAGTAAAACTATCAGCATAACAAAACACTACTATGAGTAAATTACGTGTATGCTGCAGTTTCTTCACATCTCACGTTAATTAAACTTTAAAAAATAATTATATGTTGAATATTAAACACCTACGAATAAATCAAAGTGCTTTTTTAATGTGTAACTGTTATA
Source organism: Homalodisca vitripennis (assembly GCF_021130785.1). Taxonomy (NCBI): domain Eukaryota; kingdom Metazoa; phylum Arthropoda; class Insecta; order Hemiptera; family Cicadellidae; genus Homalodisca; species Homalodisca vitripennis. The sequence goes on from NC_060214.1 coordinate 41,325,401, forward strand.
ATAATTACTATATTTACTATTGAAAATTCTAGATGCTTGTCCATTTTTATTTGATACAGTTTTGAATTTTAATAAATATTTAAATAGATTTAAAAAATAGTAATAACTTTGGGTCATTAAGTTTGTTAGGTTTTAGGAGTTGTTAATTTTTATGTAAAAGAAGGTCAATTTAAGTAAAAGGAAAGCTGACTCAGCGTTGTGTATTCCGTTACTACGTGAAAGTTGTAATATATGAAATCATTCGTAAACACAACTGACAGCTGGAAAGAGTTTACCAACCACATAGTGTACTCCACTGTATTAACACGGGCCACTAATGTTTCCACTAGCTCCCACTTCAAGTCGCGTTATATTTAATCTTTACTAATAAAAACCATCTAAGAGTTGCAAACAATACTGACCACGTACTACAACTGTAATTTTGGTTTGTGCATTTAGCGATATTTCAAATTCAAAGTTCTTAGTCATAAAAAAATAACATTTAATCCGTGAAAGGCATACTTTATATAATTAAAAAAATAATTAACCCTATATTTTTTTAAAATATATTGCATTCCTGTTAAAATGAACAGATTGCTTGCGAAATGATACGTTTTGATACTTCAGTGGCCTAAAGGTCAGCCAGTGACTGACTATATCTCCTTGAAAGATGGAAAAAGTAACATGCACAGAAATGAGGATCACCATATCGATCATGCAAATTCTTCACAATTAATTTTTTTAATTTCATGCTATCCATATTATTTTGGTTAATCCACTTACTTAATATACAATACTTAGGGGTTAGAGTCAGTTAAAATGATTTATTATAAACATGATTCGGCCTGTAAAAATCTTGTTCAAGAATATATAAAAAATGTATACATTTTTGTATATTATTAGTCTTTTGGTATGGTGAGTTGCTGTGGTATACGGTTATTTAATTCTTGCAGTAAATTAACAAAGCGATATATAAACTCAAATATGAAGGCACCTTTGAACATTTCCAGAGTTTCTCAAAATAGTTATTGTTGCAGAATTGATAATACTGCTTGCGGGGTTTACGACCAGTAATAAAGTAGACAATTACTTGTTGAACATCTGGAAACAAAAGAGGCAATGATTTAGTTCAGTTTTCAGAATGTGTTAATTGCATGACAGAATTGTTTTATTTGTGAACACCTTTAGAATGATTTATCTTAAATCAATATCCAATGTAATACAATTATGCCGTCTTTTTTTAATTAAATTTATTTGGTAATTTTAAATTCTATTTTCCCTCGATAAATTTAAAAACTAATACACATTCTTGAGATTAGGTAATCCAGCTTGTGAACATTATATGTAACCTGTATGTTATACCTAAATATTACTAACTTTTATGCATATGGAACAACTTGTTACTTATCAGTTTCTATTTCAACAATATTTTACTGTGATTTATCAATTATATTTTCAAGGTCTGTAACACAAAATTAAATTCACGCTCTATTTCATTTACAGTGGTAGTGCACTAATATTATTGAAACCTAAATAAACAATTATATATCGCTTTAGTATTCTCTAGTATATTAAAATCAGTTTAATTATTTGTAATAAATTAATAAAATAATACTATAAATTATAAGATAAGATCATCGTTATTAGGTTTCAAGACATTTTTTATTATGTTTTATAGGCTTAAAATGACCAGTAGTGCTGGTTATTTGTGAATTTCATTTGTTAAAATGATCGCAGTATAATACTAAAACATCAGTTTATACTTAAAACGTCTTTTAATAAAACATTTTAATTTTTTTCTGATACTTTACTATTGTATGTGTTTTCAACGGAGCTATTATTACGTTATTATTATAGACTTAGTAGATGTATGTTAGACCCTGTATCCACGACAACAGTTTCACAAGGTTGCATCCCAAATTTATAATGCTTAGCTTGTTTTATTTTGGCTACATGTGTACTCTATGTCATTCTGTGACATGTTTAAATGATTGTAATCAGTATTTTTACAATTTGTTTACTATACAATTTTCTCGTCATCATGACTACTCACGAGTATAATGTAATAACTATCCAATGCATAATGAAACTCCTGGAGTGACAAGCAATAAAGGTACTCCAAACTATTATAGTTTATATATACGTCTTTTTACACCGTTTTCAAAGATTTGATATGCGCATATTTTAGTAGTTTAAGCTCTTTAGCTGCTAAACATTTTTACAATTAATTGCATTATTCCTTAAAATAAATCATGTTGTTACTATACAATAACCATTTTTAAGATTTTGAATTTCTCATTTGGAAAATTCATTAAATAAGAGAGTAATTTTTATTTAACATCTAAAAATGAATATATTACATTGTAATTAAATCCGTATGAATATTTAAACAAATAAAAACAGTTTTAAACGACTATAATATCCATTATTCGCTAACCTGGAGGAAACCTCCATGAGCGCCTGATGGTGTTTCTAATTTTAAGCGCCTGATGGAGGGTTAATAGTAGAATAGTGTACAAAAATTATATATTTTTATTAAATAACTCATTGAGATTATTTTACCATTAAATATATATTATCTCTTTTATTCATTTCTTTGATCTTTTTATCATCTAAAACATTTAAAAATCTATTAGGCAAATGTACTTTATAACCTTCTAAATCTGCAATAATAGTCCAACCATATTTATCTTTCATTCTTTCCAAATTCAAAAATTCAATATTTTGTTGCTCTATAATGAAAAAAATATTATACAATATTAACCATATTACTTCGTTGATTAACAAAATGAATGATTGTGTCTTTGGTGTAGTGTTGTTAGTGTGCGTGTTTGCGCTATGGGGAATAACATCACATTCAACTTCTACGGTGTCTATTGTTTAGAGACTTGGCCCTGCACTGCTACTGTCCAACCAAGTTAATGGCTAGGAGCTTTTATTCGGGTCTTGGGCTCTGGTTTTTTTTCAAGTCTCAATTTTCTTTGGTAACTACTGTGTAGAAGTTGATGGAGAGATACAATTAGGGAATTTGTGTCGGGTGTTTTGTAAGTGTAATGTTGTATTAATGAATGATATGAACGATGAATGTAATGAACGAATTAAGGAAGAGAAGGAATGAAACGAATCAAGGAAGAGAAGGAATTAAGGAATGAAGTGGAAAGGTGAGGAAGCAAATGACACGCCAGCCACAGTTGTCATTACTCGGCTTGTTCTATAGTCATTACACTATGGGCCACTCGTGTAAAGACTTGTCCCCAACAACTGAACGACAACTATGTCTTCCTCAATAAAAAGCGCGCCTGAAGCTCTGGGATTTGAACCCAGAACCTCAGGCTTTGAAGGCAAGCGTCTTACCAACTGAGCTACGGAGAGTCTCGAAAGTTATAAGCTATATCTCTGCTATATTACTTGTTCTCACTTTTACAATTAGGAGTGCTAGTTTACAAGTTTATTAATAATTTTTATATTTCAAAAACCACTCAACCGATTTTAATGAAATTTGGTACATATATAGTAAATACTTAACTCTTTCGACTTAACTTATCCATGAGGGTGAAATCATCCCCTATTTCTTAATATTCATAAAAAAATTTAAAATTTTATCTGAAAAATCTGAAACTTTAAAAACAAGCGAGTTCTACTTAAAATTTCATGAAAATAACAAAATTTTCAAAAACCTACCCCAATCATCCCTTATCTTTAAACTCTTATATCTCGAGAACTATTGGAGCTTTTTTTGTGACATTTGGTATATAGGATCAGTAAATATTAAAGTATCTTTTACAATCATCATTTCCGGTTCAACCCTTAAGATGACCTTGAAATAGATTTTTCCTTATATCATCCCTATTTTTAAATATTTCTTTATATGTTTTTTATCAATGTCTTTAACAATTCTGTAAAGTTATCCAATGAATAATATAGAAAATTAGACGATTTTTTCTAAAATTTTATTCTAAAAATTTTCTAAAAATTTTTAAACTCTGGTCTCTCAATATCATTTGCATACTTTCTGTAGTCAGCCATTTATATAGAAAAAATTTTAAATTTTTAATAAAATCTATTCATAGTTTTTAAAAGAAATGATACAAGTTTTAATAAAATAATGCATAAAATTAAAAATTCAATATATGCCATTTATTAGTGATCAATTTCATCATATTCAGGATTCTCTTCCTTAAATTTTGCAATTTCGGCCACATATTTCAAGAAAATCTGTACAGGATAGTAACTACTATCTATAATATTATTCCAACCAACTGTATCTTTATTTTCATCCAAAAACTTTATACTCAAGTGTTGATAGAGACAAAGAACAGACATATGATCTTTTAATTGATAATGTATATTTTCTTGAATGAACTCTGATGATAAAGTTTGATATTTAGCAATGTTTATACCAATTCAATTTGTTTACGTATAATCTCATCATATCTTCGGATAATTCATATTTTTGAGAAATATCATCCTAATGTTCTTTTTTCAAATCTCTTTCGTGTTGCATTATAAAAAGATCGAAAGCACTGTAATGTCCCGCCATCTCTATTTATTAGGAAAAAATTTCAAAATCAAGTTTTTATAAATTGGCTCTTTCTAGTGTTACATTCAGCACATTTTCCAGATATTCTCTTAACTCCATTGATATTTGCGTAATATTTTATATCATTTGTTGCAGTTTTTGCCTTACACCTCATACAATATATGAGCGCCATTTAATAAGGGGAAATTTTATTATGCATAAAGCCCTGCGAAAATACCTACCTCATCAATTCTTTTAACAAGTTCTTCATGGAACTTATTAATTAGTTTTTCTAATTTTTGAAATTTATCAGCATATGAATCACTGTATTGAACAAATTTATGAGCAATATTTTCAAAGGTTTTGGTGGCATTTAAACTGAACTTATCAAAAGACTGTTGAAATTTTGCAATTTTTTCATTAATTTCGTCACAATTTTCTATAGATATTTTATTTCTGGCTTCTAACTTTTCATAGACTTCTGTTGTAAAATCTTTAACATGTTTGTTTATGATTCTCAAAATTTTGCTTCAGTTCATCAAACCTTTTAATATGATCATGTAATTGCTCTTTTATGATAATATCAAACGGAGAAATTTCCCTTACTAACGCTGCTAAGTTTTTCCTTTAAATTCTAAGGTATTTTTAACATTCGGATCATGTAAAACAACAATATCGATGTTTTCTGATAATTTTAGAGGTTTTAAAATTTGTTCTTTTAAAAACAACATCATGTTTGTCAATACCAGGTTGAACACCGACAATTCTTTTGTTATTAGCTAAACTAACATAATTCTTTTCAACTTTGATCGCTTCAGTAATTTTATCAGCTTTTTCGATATGAGACATTAAGTTGGTAAATATTTTTTTTGCACCATCTTCAAATTCTTTTTTCAATGTTTTTATTTTTTGAGCAACTTCATTTGAACTCATGAAATTAGCAAGTTTGTTATCATATTCTGCTTTAAAATCTTCAATCTCGACAGCAAACATATCTGAATCTGGAAGGTTTTGTATTAAATTTTCTAACTTGTTATCAAACTCATTTCTGAAACTATCAAAATTCAAACTATTATCTTCATTTGAATATTTTCAGATCTAATTTGTGTTCCAAAAACATCAAAAATATTTTGTGAATCCATATTTATTAAGCAATAATTTGTTAACAACTTCTTTAAAATCTTTACCATCACTCAGTTCATTCAAAACAAAAACACATAAATGACCACAAAATTGGTGGATCTCTATAATCTTGAATTTGCGAGTCATTGTAGTAGACGTTTGATTTTTTCAAATATTTAATCAATTCTATAGGTGGTTTATCCTCAATTCTTCTAAATGAATCAAAATAAAATGCATTTTTTCATTCTTATAGTAACAAATCCTATGCGTTCCACTTCCCATAAACGAGTCTAAATTCACAATTCCACATTCAAATTTCTTTACTTTTTCAGGTAATGTATCTCTCATGAAAATTCCTCTAAAATGTTTAATGTTTTTTGCAGATTTTTTTCCAATTCCCCGAATGTTAATGGTTTGATTTCAAATTGTTTTTAATGTTTGATTTCACGTAATTCAAAGTTTTTTCATCTAATCCAGATCCTGCAACATCTTCCTTCTCTTTATCTAACCACTTTAAAATATTTCTAACAATAGGAATCACACCTTATTTTACAATTGGAGCAGCTTTTCTAACATAAGGAACAACATTTTTTACAACTGGAATATCTTCTCCAAAATCTAAACAAATCTTTTAATAATGCACCATTTTTAAGTTCTTTCAACTGATTATAAGAAAATTCTATTCTAATTCCTTTATTATTTTTCTTATATTTTTCAAGTTTATTATATTGTCTATTTGTTAAAAATATCTCATCACTTCCATTTTTTTAAATTGATCTAATTTTAATTGAATACTGACTGGAATTCTTTTCTTAAAAGCTGATTTTATTTTATCTTTTTTGATTTTTACTGAAATTCACGTTCAAAGATTTCTACTCCATTCATATAGTTAAATTTTTAAGCTCTCTTTGATACCCATTCCTAATTTTTCTCTTCAAAAACATTGCTCCGACTGTTGGAAGTGCAAGAAATCTTTCACCTAAACCAGCATCTTTTGATAAAAATTTATCCATTGCTGTATCTTGCAAAATTTTATCTGCTATATGTCTGGAATTTGTGTCTCTATGATTTGCATAAAATATATCGTGTTCCATTGCAGCATTATCTAATTTATTAATACCAGAATCTCCTCTTTTCATTCTTTTAACAAGCTTCGTGCCCGGTCCCAGACATTGATAGCCTGGTACATGTAATTCGAAAGGTAAATTGTTGATAAAGTCATTCCAAAAGATCCACTACCTACAATAAAAGAACTTATTTTAGGCAAAATTCGTTTTAAATATTTAATTAAATCAGGTTTTTTCAATCAATTCATCAAGTTTGTTCGAAATAAAATCTTTAATTGCTTTCTTTTTGTTTAAAAAAATTGTTATTTCCAGCCTTTTCTTGAGCATAAATATAATTAATAATTCCATCAAGTTTTGTCAAATCTTCGATATATCTGTATTCAATCTTATTATCACTGTATTTTCTCACACCTGATCCTTCGATTCGTTTTTCCCAAATTCCTTTAATCAAATTCTTACCTTTTTACCTCTACTTGACTTAGGTTTTTTTAGTGGATGGATCATTATTTTTGTAAATTGAATCAGACTTCCATAAAATTTCAGTATAATTTTGTAAATCTTCTTCAGAATATAAATCTTCTTTTGGAACATCATTGTCTGTTATTAATCTCCATAAACCTTGAGTTCCTTCATATGTTTTTTCATTAATAATGATATCATTATGCTCAAAATTCACGGGCAAATTTCCAATCATAAAACTTTTCTTTTTTCTATCCCAATACAAACCAAATTTATCATCTTTTGCTCTAGGAAGGAATTTTTTACCAATTTCATTCACCAATTATTATATCCGTTGTCCCAGGACTTATTGGTTCAACTATTGTAGAATCTTCAATGATTCGGAGTCTAAATGGTGTAGAAGATGGTAGTTTTGGTAATTCAAATTCTTCTACCTCAGATTCTGGAATCGAAATATGTATCAGCAAATTGTCGTACAACTGGAACCAAATCCATCATATTTTTATTTTGATTTAAAACATTTCCAATTTTACCTTCAAACATTTTTAATTGCAGAAGTTACAGGTTAATACATTTTTTGAAGAAATTCTTGTTCTTTTTCATCAATTCTAATCTGTTCTTGAAATTCTTTGATTAATTTCTTTTCGATTTGATCAAGTTTTTTCGCCTCTTCAGGAATTACGTTCGCCATTTAAAATTTTGAATCGTGAACGTGGAACGTGAAAACATGAACGTGGAATATGAAAAAACGTGAACGTGGAACGTGAAAACGTGAACGTGGAACGTGAAAACGTTAGCGGGGAAACGTTAAAAAACGTGAAACATGGAACGTGAAAACGTACGAGATTATTACACGTTTATATTAGAAAATTTATTTCAAATATTTACCATTTTTAGGCTTCAAAGTTAGATTAATAGTTAAAAATCCATAGTCTTCTTTCCAAATTTTATCACATAATTCATTAAAGTGGTTAAAAAACTCATATCAGATCCCACATAATTGTTGTAAATGTTTCTCGAATTGTGATCGTCTTGCTTAAAAACACACAACATATTTCAAATTATTTCTTATAACTTGTTTATCAAACTTTGAAAAGCATTGAGAAAGATAAATCCAAGAGATATTTTTATGACGAGACATTACGAAATATTCCTTAATAACGTCTTAATTTTCTAAAATACAATCATCAAAAACGATTAAAGAATTGGGTTTACATTCGCTTAACGGAACTATGTCCTCAGAAGCATTATAAAATGTGATATTTTTTTGCTTAAGTTCTTCTCAATATTTTTTCATCTTTGTTGTAATTTATTGTATGCGTCTTGTTCTAAAGATTTACTAAAAAACGAATTTGAATAGGTAATTAATCTATTGTAGATGAAAATCCAATAAAAAAGTTGTTTTTTTCCACATCCACTTGAACTTGAACCAACAATTAACAATCTGAATTAGTTGATTTTTCTTATTTTCTTCAAACGTTTGAAGTTTTAATCTGATCTTTGTGCTTTAAAAATTTTTCTCATTTAAAATAACGAAAAATGAAGCTGTTGAAGTTGACTTCAGAACGCTCTAAATTAGTTTTTAAACTTAGAACATCCTATTCATTTAGAGGAAGAATCAAATTATTTTATTGGTTTAAGTGGTTTTTTTAATTCTGATAATTTTGTAATAAATATTAGTGAAAGTTCTCCTTATTGTATAGGATTTAGTGAGAAGAACATAACAAAATACTATGGTTTAAACAAAGGATATTATAGCTTCGATCAAATAAAAAATTCCTTTAAAAAGTATCTGAAAACATTCAAAACAATCAGATAAATCTTTAAACTTTGACGAAAACAAGTTTTGAAATGCAACAAAATTATCTCTTTAACAAAATTCAAATAAAATCACCAGTAAGAATAATGTTTTCAGCAGCAATTATAGTAGATTTTATTGGGGTTTGTTCAAGAAAACTATTGAGCCAAATCAGGTATAATTTAGGAAATAAAACGCCAAAATTTAGACCGTTTGATGTAATTAAAAGTACATTGTAATCTCGTTGAACCTAGTTTTGAAAAATCATTCTGAACATCTTCACAAAGAATCTGAAATTTTATACACTTTTTTCCCAAATGTTGCTTATGGATAAAAAAATCAACGAAAACCCGTAGCCTATAAGAGACGTTTACATGACTTTTGTCTCTTAAAAAGCCCTCGAAGTTTGACTGAACGCTCCACTATCCAATACCCTACACGATGAGACGATATATCTCAAAATTCAAACTAACCAATAAGTGTGCAACTTAAAACAAAGATATCTCCCTTTTAGGAGAGGTAAAAATTGTGTTCAGCACAGCCCTCGTGCCCTTTCTCTCTTTTTTTAAACATTCTCTCTCGGCCGATAGATGTAAGGTGACTTACGTGGATATAAAATGTTTTAATTTGTAAAGTCTCTTACGTTCTAGTAATTCTTAATAATTTCTCTTACGTGCCTTAAAATCACTAAGTGACTTGTGGGGAGATCCCATACAAGAATCTTTCCCCCATAAAGGGCGCAAGTAAGAAAGTAAAAAAGCAAAAAGTTGTATTTCATAGCCATCAGCTAGCTACTTTACACTAGTTATACAACACTTACAAAATTTTACATAATATTTGAGATTTTTATTACAATTCAAACTGTACTAAAAACTAGTAGCCTTTTTAAAAAATCAACACAGATTCTTTATGACTAACTTTCTTCAAGTTGAAAAACTCCAAATACTATATATAATGCTCCCAGAGGGATTAACATATTGTAGATTATAAAATTATAAAACATTTATAACAATTTATACATATTGGAAAAAAGTAGGTTGAAAGTAAAAAATATTTCAATCCCTCTGGTTATAATTCACATACGTAAGCTTTGTGATATCTTTTGCTACCTGAATTTTCTTGTAGGAACTGTGGAAGCCTTAGTAGTATTACAGAAATAATGGCTGATTTGAATCTAATGTTTGGCAGGAAGATAAAATTATATGTAAAATTAAAAATTGGTTATATAATTAAAATTAATATTCAAATATTTGAAATTAAATTACACAATTGTAAACTCAAGTTCTTAATTCGAGTTTAAAAATTAGAAAAATCAGATATACAAATAAAAAAAGCCAAAAATAAAGATTTTAAATTTAAAGAATTGATATTTGGAATTTAGAACAAAATCGAATTTCCAGAAACACACTAATTGTCACGACTTGCCATTTTAAAATGCTGCTGAGCTCCTTCATGGGTAGACCGAACCTCTGATGACGAAAGAAAGAACATGATCAGGGTGGTGTACCTCTCAGATGCATGTAAGCATTCCACATTTCTGACCTAGAATTATCAGTGCATTAACAATTGTAATATCAAGGAAAAACGCTGCGCAAGAATGATTAATGCATTTAAGACTGTCCATCTGAAAGTATATTTTTTAGTTTACGCTATAAAATTCTTGGTGTCAGTTAAATTAAACGTTTTAATTATTGAAGGCATTAAACACAAAAATGTAGTTTTTGCTACGCTATGTATGCATATATCAATAGCATTTAGGAAACTTGTTTTACATTACTCTTGTTCAGTATATTTAATAACATGAACGTAAGCAGGGTGGTTAACCTTATATAATCCTTATATTATTTATTTTGTATCAACATTCTTAGGAACTCTTTAAAGGTTATAAAAGTTGCTTAGTATAATTCAATTTATATTTTTGCAAATATCTACGCTTTGAAAGAAATAAAAATGAAAACCAGTGTATTGAAATATTAAGTTAAGGTATAATACAAAATGCATAAAATGTTAAATCAATAAGAAAAAATGGCTCGATTCCATGCTATAATACCAGACACAACACAAACAGGAAACTATTTATCATATCTGATATATTTAGTATAATATCCTGAGGAGGATAACCTGGAAACAACTTAATTTCTCTACGTCCGCTTCTTCAATACAGTTATTAAACATAAAATGTTTTAATATATAGAGCTATGATATATTATTACGCAAAAACAGCAATTTACATGTTCCTTTAAATGAATGAATAGTTGTTCATTTTGGTTATATATTAGCTGTAAAGAAAAATCTTATTAAAACGTTATTTTTTATAAACTGATTATGTATAATATCATGCTTTTGGTGACTATTTCACTTGTTCTTTCTTAATAAGCAAAGGGAATTTACTAGTCTACTTCGGAGATTGACAAAATCTTTCAATTAAAATAGCATAGTAGTTTTTCCTGAATATTTTATAGTATAATTTATTTTATGATATGATTTTTAAGAAGAATTAATGTTTAAACTTAAAGTAGTCCCTATAATGTATGTATAAGTGGTTATATATTTAATTTCTGTATAAAATATTTGATAATTTGTCATTGAAAAAAAAAAAAAAAAGATTTTGAAGGTTTAAATATTTTTTTAAAGCTGTAATAAACTATTAATGTTATATGCATAATGTTTTAATATGTCTGATTCTAGTTATAATAGCTTAATATTTTATGTATGATACGTAAACTTTGATATCGAAACTTTCAATACAAATCTCTATCCAATAGGCTCAAGAAAACTGCATTATAAATTAGATTACGTTGAAAGTTATTTTTAAAATGTTAAAACACTTTTTTTTCTATCAGTACATTAGAAAACACAAGAACCAATAAATTTTTTTTACCTTTTTATTTTGTGAGACCTTCCTCTTTTTTGGACACATCACAAAAGTAAATACAAAAATTAAGTTAGCTTACATTTAAGACCAAGACCTACGTAAATTTTTAATAATAATTTGACCTCTGTGATTGTGTGTGCAATAAAAAAAGTTTAAATCATACATGTAAAGTTTATTTTTATAATCTTCGAGAAAAACAACATGGGATTTTGTATTAGTCCATCTTTTTGATGAATGTAATAGGATTGCCATGCACTCAAATATCTTGGTGTGTTAACACGCTTTTAAACTTTTAGTAAAATATTTAATATACTGAAGGTATTATTTAAATCTGTCTTGTGGCAAAACAGTATTTAATAATCTGTAAAATAAATTAATGGAAAACTACTAGTTTTTGTGCTAGTGTATATTTTGACCCTTTTGTTAAAAACGTTTTATGCGGTTGGTTGACGGTATTTATAAAACAAAAAACGCTTTGAAATTGTATTTTTTAATTACTAATATATGTGTTTTATTTTTTTTTTTCTGTTCTTATAGCCCTATTTATATTTTTGTAATTTCCTGAAGACGGCTTAAGCCGAAATTATAGAAAATGTTTAAAATTAATTTGAAAGAATTCTTATTGAAGATTAATATATATCGAGTCCCGGCGGAGCAAGTACTTTTTGTGATTCAATGTTTATTGAAATAAAATAAATATATAAAATATATATATTTATAACGGATTTCCCATTGCTGCTATATCTGTTTGACAATAAAATCCGTTTTTAATTGAAAATCATTTTGATTTATAGATAAATAGATTAATGAAAAGCATGTACTCTTTAACTTCTTTACTTGTCAAATGTATAGATTTAATCCAATCTCATATTGAAAGATCCGCAGTCTTCATGGGTACTTTAGGTAACATCAAAAGATACCAAGTATTCGTTTAATTTCAATTAAAAGTTCTTTTTCTCAATTTAAAAATTCATATATTTTATTACTAGTGAAGGGAATTAAGGTAGATCTTTAAGTCTGTTTTGGAACTATTTAGATAGTAAATATGTTGGAGAGTCTGGTAATGAAAATTATAGTACTTATTTCTTTTCCATGTTTGTAAAATTTTGGTAATCACTATAATCAATAATCGGTAGAATAGGTTTCGATATGTAAACCAACCCACACTGACCGTTTTTATAACTAAACCGATGCCAAATTTAGGCGAGATATATCAGACGACAGAACATCGTAGAATCATAAATACAACCAATATGTTACATATTTATAATTTATTTTATATTTACAAATATTATCAATCCTTCAAAGAATTTAATAAATTTGTTTTCGTTGTAATAATTGATGTGCCCATTATCATCCCATATTTGGTTCAAAGATAAAAAACCGATCGTATACTCTAATTTTATTGTAATAACAGAATCATGTTGGATAATCTTTCGCCCCATTCACAACCCAATCTCTTGACTATGAATAGCTTCAAACAACGAAATGAATATGCAATACGTATTCACGATTTACACATTCATGGACTGCATTTCGTTGACTATTGTCCAGGATCTACGGGTGGTTATACACACAGGATACCGTGTTAGTAGGGATATGATAGGGATATACTGTTAGTTGACTGTAAAATGCGTTATAATTTCAATCTGAATACTCGCGTTCATTTTTGTTCCAGGTAAGGAAAAAATCTAAACGTTGGTAATCAAAACTCCGAAAAGCCATTTGTTAAACTTATAATTTAGTAAAAATTTGTTTGTTCTCAGGCTGGCAGAAATTAGCAAAGCCCTTTTTCATTTGAAGCGACAGGAAGCACTTAATTTTCCTTATCTCTGTATGTCATACGAAATGGTAGGCTTTGCCAATCCAAAACATCGAAGGGCCATTTGTTTTTTACTTATTAATTCAGTAAATTTTGTTATCAGGCTGAGATGTTAGCAAAAAAGACTTTCATTTGAGTGAACTTGGAAAAGCATCTCTTAATTTCCCGATATTTTTGTATGTTCTACACTGTGTAATATGGCGGTAAATTTTTTCCTGCCATGAAATATCCTATAGAAAACTACACTGACCTATAATATTGGGAATTTTCTATTGAAAGCTAATTTTAAATATATAGGGAACATCGTTCGATTATGTTGCATGCCAGTTCAGCAGGCGGCTTGGATGAAACGTTATTGGAATAAATTTGTACGTTTACTTTTACCGTTATTAAAAAGTTCATGGCAAACGGAGAAGAATTCGCAGGCGCAAATAAATTTGCAAACACACCACTGAGTAAAAATTATTAGATATTTTAAACAATCTGCTAAAAATATGTCGCTTTATTAATGTCCAACACTTTTTTTTACATAATTTAATCCTTTAATGAGTGAATGTATCACAGAATAAAGGTTTCTCAAAAAATAATTTTCATCTTTACACTTTAAATTTTTTGCATTTAAACCTGTATTAATAATTAAATTTTCTTAGCTTAACTAAAACCTATCACACCAATAGGCCAAAATTGTTTTAGCTGAAGAAATGGAAAAAACTATTTTACGTTTATGTCTTATTTGGGATAACGAAAAATATGTATATAATGGTCTGTATAGACCATGGATATTTTTGCTTGCATCACTCTTTGAATTCTGTTACGCAAAACGCAGGTGCCGTAAATACTTGATACTTTTTCTGGAGTTTGTGGCCTTCTTCATTTTACAGAGTGGAAATATTGTGATTAATATATTTTTGGGATATATGTAATGATTCTTGATACGAAATGTTGGATTCTAAGTTAAAATATATAAACTATTATTAATCCGTTACTGACATTTGTGATGTGTTAAGTTTAGCAAAATAGATAAGTAAATCATTTCCGATTATTCAATAGGTCGTGACATTCCAGGGTTTTTATTATGAAATTTTCTTGAGATGGTGTCGCTTTCTTAGTAAGAGTTCTAACTCATGGAATTGCTCCATTCTAGAGAGTTTCTTAATTAAATAACTAATAAAAAAGGAATTGGGTTATTATTTGCTTCATGATATGCCAATAACATGAGAAGATTACAAATTAAAAATGTTGCAAAATTTATTGTATTAAAAAAACATTACTGGAAAAAATGTGAGTTAAAAATTTTTTTGTTTAATTAAAAAAAAAAAAATAAAACAAAAAAAAAAAAAAAAAAATAAAAAAAAAAAAAAAAAAAGTAATGGGACTGATATCTGAAGCCATTTATCTGTAAAAGTTAAATGGTTTTTTGAAAATACTTGGTGCATCGCGATATTCATTGGTTGTTGTGGATTTCTGGCTTATATGCATGTCACAACAGCTCCTCCTAGATGTAAGAATTGTTTATTTTAGCCTAGATTGTAGGTATATGTTGGGGTCAATTATTCCATCATGAGGGAGAAGATATCAGATTATAGATCTCAAAATTTTGTGTTACCATATTTTATTTTACTATATTGCTTGATGGTTAAATATCCATAAGAAACCCTGTTTTCCCTTCCTCAATCGCTTTTCATCGTCAAAAAACAAACCTGAAAGAAATAAAGTTTTCTAGAAAAAGAGCCACTCTCCACAAGCACTATATTGGCCGAAAAACGTAAGGCAAAGATTGGGGAATCAGTATATTTAGACTACTATAACGCCTTATTTACCCATAAAAATTCCAAATGTCAAAGGAGTATTAAAATGTTACCTTTCCATATAAAAGATTTGTTAACACACACAACGATAAGGCCCGCAACATAATGTTGATTATTTGAGGAGCGCAAAACGCCATTAGGGAGTTCATGAAAAAGAACATCAAACATACGAAAAGTAAACAAAACTTTAATATTAGTTGCTCTTGTTTTGAAACTCACATTTGCTTTTATTCTTCGCGTACCCCCCCCCATACCAAAGGTGCTCAAAGTAAATTGTGAAAGGACGATTAGTTTTCCAGTTTAGGTCTGCGGGTTTTCTCTTTATTGTTTTTCCAATATCGTTGTCGAAATCCATGGCCCATTAATTCGACGTTGTGCGAAACTGAAAAACTGAATACTCATTTAAAATAAATCTTTTTCCTCGTTTTCTAAAGATACACTTAGTTTAGAAGCTTTTACTGCAAACAAACATAAACTGTCTATTAAAATTTAATACTAGTTGCATATATTGGCACTGATGTTTAATCAATTATTGTAGTTTCCGTTGAATTAATATTGAGTTGATGCGCTTATTTATACACAATAATACAAAGAGCTGCAAATAAGTATCAAGAATCAACGTAGGACGAGGTACATTTTAGCCGAGAGTGTTGAATTTAAATTGTACCCTTTTAAAGCTATAAAGCGAAAAAGGAGTTTATATATTTATGTATATAATTATTACTATCTATTATGTATACATTACTATTTATTGTACTGACGTTTTCTAAATCCTTACCCGAAAACGTACACGACTCTTTATTCCTATACCGCAATACCCCAAATATATAGAAAGAGGGTAGGCCTCCGCGTTGAGTAATTAATTCCTGAAATATTCTGAGTTTTTTAGGCGAACCAATGGAAAATAATTATTGTTACAAAGACACAGAAAATTAACAAGAGAAATAGGTAAAAAAAAAAGAGAATAGGGGTGAAGGCCCCAAAAAAAATCTACAAAAAGGGGGTTTCCATAAACCTTCCCCCCTTTTTCCCAAAATTCAATATTCCCCAAAAACCACCCCCAACCCCCTTTTTTTTCCCCCACCCCAAACAAAACCACCCTTCCTCAAACAAAAAAAAATCCCAAAAAACCCCATTCATTTTTTTTCCACAAAATCCCCCCCCAACCCCCCATTAAAATAATTCCCCCCCACCTTTTAAAATACTTAAACCCCATCCAAACATAAAAATTAAAACCCCAAATTTTCAAACATTCATAAAAAATAAATTTTTTTTTCCCCAACATTCCCCAAAAACCCAAAATCCCCAAAAAAAAAACCCCAAAAAACCAAAACCCCTTTTATCCATAAAAAATTTAAAACCAAAATTTTCCCCCCCAACCCCCTTTTTTAAAAAATTAAACCCCCAAAAAAAAAAATACCAAAATTTAAACAACCCAAAATATTTTTTAAACCCCCATTAAACCCCCCCAAAAATTTTTAAACCCCCCCAAATAAAATTACCCCAAAACAAAAATTTTTTAATCAAAACCAAAACTTATCCCTACAACCCCCTTTTTCACCCCAACCTTTTTTAACAAAAAAAAAATTACCAGAAAATACTCCTTTTCTTTCATATAATTCCCCCCAAAAACCCCCCCCCAACCCCCAAAAATTTCCCCCAAAAAATTTAAAAATCCCCCAAAAACCAAAAAAAAACAAAAAATAACCACCAACCCCCCAAAAAACCCCCCCCAAAACCTCAAAACCCCCAATTATAATATCACAACCCCAAAAACCCCAAAATTTCCCCCCCCCAAACCCCCCCCTTTTTTTTTCCCAACCAAATACCCATTTTTAAATTTTAAAATTTTTTTTCCCCCCCAACCCCCCCCAAAAACCCCCTTAAAAATAACCCCCCCTTTTTTTTTACCATTTTAAAAATTTTTAATTTTTTCCCAAAAAAAACCCCCCAAATTTATTTTCCCAAACCCCCCTTTAAATTACAAAAAAAACCCCCAAAAAACCCCATAAAATAAATAAATAAAAAAAACACCCCCAAAAAACCTTACCCCCCCCAAAACATTTTTTTTTCCAAACACACAACAAAAAACAAAATCAAAACCAACCCAAAAAAACAAACCTTCTTAAAATTTTAAAAAAATTTCCCCCTTTTTAATTAAAAACCCCTTTTTTTAATTTTTAAAAAAACCCCCCCCATACATACCCAAAAATCCAAAAACCCCCCCCAAAAAATACCCCTTCCTAACCCCCAACCTTTTTACCAAACCCCATACCCAAAAAAAATCCCCCCAACCCCCCCTTTTTTATTTTTAAAAATAAAAAATTAAAAAAAATTCCCCCTTTTAAAAAAAAAAAAAAATAAAAAAAAAATTTCAAAAAATTTTAAAATTTTTCCCCCCCCAAAAAAAACCCCCTTTTACAACCCCCCCAAATTTAAAAAAAAAAACCCCCCCAAAAAATTTTTAAAAAAACAAAATTTAAACCCCAAATTTAAAACCCTCCCCTTTCCCCCAAAAAATTAAATTTTTTTTTTTAATTTTGAAAACCCCCAAAAAAAACTTTTTAAAAAATTTTTTTAAAAAAAACCCCCCTTTCCACAAAAAAAAAAAACTACCCAAACTTCTATAAAATAAAAAAAAACCCAATTTTTTTTTAAAAAAAAAAACCCATTTTTAAAAACCCCCCCAAAAAAAAAATTTTTTAAACCACAATAAATTTTCTTACCCCCCCAAAACCCAAAAAAAAAAAACCCTTTTAAAAAAATAAAACCCCCCTTTTTTCCCCAAAAACCCCCCCCCCCAAAAAATTTTTTTTACCAACCCAAAAACCCCCAAAACAAATTAAAAAAATTAACAAAAAAACAAAAATTTAAAACCCTTTTTTTTTTTTTTTTCCCCTTTTAAAACCCCTTAACCCCCCAATTTAAAAAAAAAAAATTTTAAAAATTTCCTTTTCCCTTTAAAAATTTTTAAAAATATTTTTAAAAAAATAAAAACCAAAACTTTTCCCCCCCAAAAAACCCCAAAATAAAAAAATTTTTTTTAATTTTTAATTTTAAAAAAAAATTTTTTAAAAACCCTAAAAATCCAAAAACCCCCCCAAAAATTTTTAATTAAATAACCCCATCCCCCAACCAAAAAACTAACCCCCTTTTAAAAACCCCCCCTTTTTTTAAAAAAATTAAATTTAATTTTAAATAAAAAAATACTCCCCCTTTTCCCCCCTTAATCTTTCCCCCCCATTTTTCCCCCCTCCCCAAAAAAAAAACCCAAAAATTCCTAAAAACCCCTTTTAAAAAATTTTTTTTTTACCTTTTAAATTAAAACCCCCCTTAAAAAACCAAAAAAATTAAACCACCAAATTTTAAAAAATTTTTTCCCCCAAAAAAATTTTTTCCCCCCAAAACCCCTTTAATTTTAAAAACACAAAAAACCCCTTCCTTTTTTCAAAAACCCCCAAATGGGAAAAGCCCTTTTGGGGGAAAATAAAAATTTGAAATTTTTTTAAAACGAGAGGGTTTTGAGAGAGCTGGGGTTTTAAGTGTCTAGATAAAAAAATTGGGGATTTTGCCGTTTGGGTTTTTGGGGGTTAAAAAGCAGCTTGTGTACCCCGTTATTTTTTCCATTTTTAGTAAAAAGGTGAGTAGCTTAACATTCTGGGGGAAACCCGGGTTTATAACAAATATTCATAAAAAAAAGGGTATAAAAGTTTTTTAAAAAAATTCATACATTAACTTTTTGGAAATTTAAAAATTTTTAAATAAAAATTTTGGGCGTGTCATCCCCAAAATTCCAAAATTTTAAATCCCCTTTAAAATTGGCTCCCCCAAATTTCATGGGGGGGTTGATATCGTTTTCATTTTTCCACCCCAAAAAATTTGGGAAGGGGTTAAAAACTGGGGGAAAAAAAGGGTTTAAAACGCCCCACACGATTACAGTATGTTCACCAAAAAACCCAAAATTTTTTTGTTTTTAATTGCATCCATGGGTTGTCTGTATTATCCAATGGACATTGGCTCTTTTTAAAGGGGGTTGAAATAAAAATGAAGCCTTTTTCCCTATTTTTATCCCCCTACTTTTTTTTGGGGATCAACGAAATGTGTATTTAAAAAAAAAAAACCCCCCAATTACTGGGGGCTTAATTTTTAAAAAATTTTAAAAAAAAATTTATATTTGGCGGGGGGTGTGGGATGTTTATCGTTTGTTTTTATTTAAATTGGGGGGCACAATTTAAGTAAAAAAAAATTTTTTTTTTCGTAAAATTGACCCTTTTTAAAAAAAATTTTTTTTTTTTCCAAAATAATAAAATTGCGATTATATTCATAACAATAAATTTAAAATTATAATGTAACCAGTTTTAATTTTTTGAAATTTAATCATTAAAAAAAAGCATTGGCTAAAAAAGAAAATGTAGAATTTTTTAAAAAAATTTTAATTAAATAAAGTAATTTTAAAATTTTTAAAAAAAACACTCGTAACTAAGGTACGATTTTTAAAATTTTTAAATTTTTTTTTTTAAAAACATTTTTTCCTATCACGCATTTACAAATTTTAAAAAAATGATTTTAAAACATTGTTTTTCCCCCCACACAAAACCCCCCCACACACACACACAACACACAACAACACACACCACACACACCCCACACACCCCCCACACACACACACACCACACCACACACACAAAACACACACCACCACCCCTTTTTTTTTTTAAAACCACTTTCTAACCGCTTTTAAAAATGAAGTAACCCCTTTCCCCCCCAAAAAAAAAATTTTTTTAACCCCTACAAAAAAAAAACGAATGTTTTAATTAAAAATTTTTTCCCCCCCAAATTTTTTTTAAAAAATTTTGCTTTAATTTATATTAAACAACACGGGGATGGGGTTGAGTATTTTTTCACTTAAAAAAAAAAAATTAAAAAACCTTAAAAAAATGCAAGAGGCCACGGGGGGGCAAGGGGCCAGTGCAGCAAGTCCATCACGCGCTTTTAAAAAAAAACTGCAACCCTGCAGGGGCATAGCCCCCCGGCACGTATAACCTTCCCTTTTCCCCATACTATGGGGAAAGCTTGTATTTTTTTTCCGACCAGTTATTTTAATTTTGGGGGAAAAAAAAAAAATTGGGGGGAAAAAAAAAATTTTTTAAAAAATTTTTAAAAATTTTTTAAAATTTTTTTTTTTTAATTTTTTTTTTTGTGAGCGACTTTTTTTAAAATTTTTTAAAAAAATGTTTTTTCATTGAGTAAAAAAAAAATTTCTTTGGTAAAAAAAAGTTTTTAAATTCTGAAAAAATTTTTTTAAAAAAAATTTTGGGGGTCCCAGCTACTTTTCCCCAAAAAAGTTTTACTTGAATTTGATGTTTTTAAAGGGGTTTAAACTTGCTTAAATTTTTGGGGGCATTTCGTTTTCCCCAGTGGAAAAAAAATTTTTTTTACTAACGTTTTTAAAAAAACTCATTGAGGGAAACAAAAATTTTAGTCGAACTGGGGAAAATTTTTAATTTATTTAAAAAATTTTTTCATGAAAAAACCCTATGTTTTTATGATAAATTCATTTTTGAATTTATGCTACATACAAACTTAAAGGGTTTTTCAACCCTTTTTAAGTGATATGCTTTCCCCCAACGTTTTTGGAATAAAAAATATTAAAAATAATCGTAAAAAAAATAAAACATTGTTGGGGCCTTTTCGTCATAAAAAATTTGGGCTTTTTTTGTCAAAATAAAACATATTACTAAAAAAAACAAAAACCCGAACAGACTAAAATTAAAAAAATTAAAAAAGTAGAAACGAATCAACGGGAAATTTTCCCAAATTTGAAAACCCCTTCTGTAAAAAATTTTTTGGAAAATAGACCCAAACTGTAATTTTCCCAATAAATTGAGGGGAAAAAAACTCTGATTGATGACGGAATTTAAAAACCAAAAATATCTGCACCAAGTTTCTTTACATTAGTCCATTGGGGAAATTTTTTTGAAAACTGTTAGTCATCAAATTTTTTCTTGGGTTTTTGTTTTTGCCCCCAACAGAAAAATAAAAATTTTAAGAACTTTTTCTCACCTTTTTTAGGGTACGGGGCTTAAAAACCTCAAGAAATTTTAATTTTAAAAACATTTTTTGGGATGAAAAAATTTTTTAATTTTAAAAAAATTTTTAAAAAAAATTTTTGGCCCCCAACTTTTTTTCCCCTTAAAAACACAAATATATACTAAAGAACTTTTAAAAAATTTTTTCAAAAAAAAATAGAGGCAAAAAAAGGGGAAACCCACCTCAGCACACCCCCTTGGGGAAAACAAACAAACGATGTTCGGGGCCCCATTTTTCCCTTAAAATTTCCCCTTTTTTTATTTCAAATTGCCCCTTCCCCCTTAGTTTCAATCGTGAGAAATTTTTAGTACAAAACCCCTTGTGTATTTTTAAAAAATGATCTGGGGAAATAAGAAAAATTTAACAGTTATTACAACAATTTGGACATTTTTTAAAAAATTTGTGTTTTAAAAATAATCCCCTAAAAAAATTACACTTTTTAAAAGGTTCAAAGACACCCCCAAAAATTAAAAAATAATTTTTTTCCTTGATAAAAAAATTTTTTGGGTCTTTTAACTTTTACAGTAACTTCAGCAGAGTCATTTTACATTTACATTTAACTTTATGTAAGGGGGCAAAACCCCGGGGAAAGATGTTCAATTTCCCCAAATTTTTAGTGTTGATTTTTCTATGAGGGGGAGTACTCTGTGAATCCGGCTATAAAAAATTTTTATCAAAACCCCAAATTGGAGCTTCGCTTTTGGGGGGGTTTTCCTGTATTACACCCCTTTAAATTAGAATTTCCTTTAAAACTTATCACTTTGATCCTATTATGCAATGCCACGGAAATTGGCCACTCTCCTACTTCATGAAGTTCATCCGGATGCTCTATAAAACAAAGCATTCATTTACTAAAAGCTCAAGATGAAGAAAGGTTTTTCAGTGAAGGGGTTAAAAAAAAAAAAATGCTGAATAATTAATGTTTAATTTTCAAACAAAAATTTTTTAAAAAAGTTATGCTATTAAAGTTTTTAAAAAAGGTTTTTGGGGGAAAGTTCGATTATTAAAACCCCCAATAAAAAAATGTGACTTTCCAAAGATGCTTTTTTTAAAAATAAGACATAAAATTTCAAGCTTTTTAAAAAAATTTTTTAAATATAACCATAACATTTTAACCCCTTTTTAAAAGGGGAACGAAAAGTAACCTAATTAAACCACTAGATATCTTAAAAAAAAAAATTTTAGCTCAGGTTAAAAAAAAACTTGAAAAAAAAAAAAAAATTTTAATTTTTTAAAAAAAAAAAAGAAATTTTTTTTTTTTTAGATGTAGTTTTATCCATGGGGGGTTTTTGGGGGGTGCATCATTAAATATTATATCTGCCAGGAGATGTAAGGAAAATTTTAATAAATCGATTCCTAAATAAACTGTAAAAAAATCATATTTTTTTCTTTAAAAAAGAGACGACGGTTTTTCATAAAAATGGAAAAAAATTTTAAAAAAAACCCTGATACGGAACTTCTTTTTGACGAAGCTTGTTACGCTACACTTAGGGGGGATTAAGTAGGGGAAAAGGGGTAATTACAAGTTTTTAAAAAAAATATTTCCCTTTTAAAATTTTTAAAAATTCCATACAGTAGAATAAAAGGAAAAAAATAGCTAACTGCCCGGGGTAGACCTCGGGCCCTTTTTTAAAAAACCATCCTCCCCCCTGGGAAATATTTACTCTTGGGGGAAAATCCCAAAAAATTTTAAAAAAAAAATTTTTTGCAGTCCCCAAAAAAAGGGCAAAAAAAGGGGGGGGAAAAGGGGGAAAGGGACGACCAAAACAATAAAAAAGTAATCATGGGCGACTTAAAAGTCCTTTTAGTCACAATAAAATGCTACTTTTTGGAGCATCCAAAAAAAATAAAACCCAAATAATTAACCCCCCTTTTAATATTAAATTTTTCCCCCTTGTCTCTAAAAAAGAATTAAATGTTTTGGGGGCCGCAAAGATGTTGAAATTTTTAAATTTTTTTGTATCATATTACAGTCACAAAAGAATAAAAAAAAACACCCGGGTGATCGACTTTTTTTTTAACAAAAGCTAACATGTGAACCGTGGTTTTTTTAAAAAAAGGGCAACAAAATTTTTCCTTTCTCAAACACTACCCATAGGCAACCCCCAAAAATCAAAAATTCCCCAAAAAAATTTTTAGTATATTTACTTACAATTATTATAATTTTAAAATTTTTTGTTTTTTTTTCAAAAAAAAAAACGTTGAATCTTTTTTCTTAAAATAAACAATAAATGGTCCCTTACAAAATTAATACCTGAAACCAGGGGTTTTTTTTTATCGTTTTCCCAAATTTTGGGGGGGCTGCAAAGGCTTTTTTTTGGGGATGGTTTTTTTAAAAAAATAACGAAAGCGGGGGCTCTTCACCATAGTGGGGTGCATTGTTTCATTTTTTCCCCCTTTTTTTTTTGTTAGTAGTGAACCGTGGAAAACTCTTCCAATATGGGCCTTTGTTGGCGTGGTCACTTTAACCCCCAAAGTACGGGCGTTGCCTCAATTTATCCTTGGTTTTTCCCGGGGTTTTTTTTGAAAAACCCCCGGGGAAAAACTGCTTGGTATGACCTAGTTTGGGAGTGGTCATCTTCCGTCAAAGTGCGGGCACTGTTTTAATTTATCCTTTGTTCCCCCTTAGTATTTAAAACCCGGGGGGAAACCTGCTTTTGGAAAGGTTTTTGTTTGGGAGTGGCCACTCCCCACCCCCCCCCCCCCCCACCCCCCCCCCCCCCCACCCCCCCCCCCCCCCACCCCCCCCCCCCCCCACCCCCCCCCCCCCCCACCCCCCCCCCCCCCCAATTTATTCATATTATTTACAAAGTGGATGAAAAAAACCTCCAAATGTACAATTAGTAAAACTTTATACTAATATTCGGATAACATAGGTGGTATTTTTAAACAAAACAAAAAGTAGTAGCAACTTTTCTTGACATTTTTATTATTGAAAAATACTGATATCACTGCGTATTATACATCTAAATAATGTTTAATACATGCAAATCTAACTCTAAACTTATGTCACTTACCTGTTTTTACACAAAACATGAAGTCAAAAGAAGCAATGATTTTGTTCAAATATTAAATCCAAGCTCACATGTTATTGTATCGGTTGAGTTAGTCTTTGTTATTACAGGTATGAACATAAATTGTTTTCTAATCTTGTTTGTTTAAGCTTTAGATTATCAAACTTTATTTTTCTGTAAATTTGTATATAAAATTTTCCCCGTTTATTTAACCTATAACGGATGAGTCTTTTAAAACACGAGTTTTATCTTAGGTAGAAGTTAATATATTAAAAATAAAATTAGTGCGGGAGACGATGAAAGAGAGAGAAAGACAACATAAGCAGATAGTAACTCAAATGACAGTGACGTTTTGCAGAAAATACAAAATATCACATCAAGTGTTGAAGCCGTTAAAAAAAGAGTTGGTAGTAGTTTTAGTAAAGAGTTGGTAATAGGTGGTAATAGTTGTTATTTAAAAAATTTCTTATATTTTACATAAAAATTAAAGTTGAACATATTTAAAGAAATATATAAAACAATTTCATAATCTCTAATCGCGTACTTATATACTATACTAACAGCCACCAGTACACCAACACAAGAATATTTACAAATATCCATATTTATCGCCAGTAAATCGATAAATAAAAAGTGGTATAAAGTGAGTTTAGTTGTGTATTTATGTTAACTGATGACTATAATATCTTACACAAGTTTGCTGACTACGTAACTGCTATACATTTCTAACTTATTACATACAATTCTAATCCAGTTATGTTTACCAAATTGTATGATCATATTTAAGGTGTCATACATAAAGCTTTACAATCATTGCGCTTATATTACGTTGAAATTTAATACTAATTTTTAAAGTCATGTGTAGTTGTATTGAATTTATATTACAATATAAGAAAAAGCAAAATTTTACCTTGCTAAGGATGAACAGTCGAAGTAACACATTTATCAAATATCCTACAAGTTTACTAAAATTACTAATAGAAGAAGAGCCTGGATATGTCACGATCAATAAACAAGAGAGAAACTGTGTCAGGCTCTTAAATGAATGCTGTGCTAAATTCAATGGTTATCCATGCAAAATAATCATAGAATGCACTAAAATATATGTAGAAAAAATTGTTTTTATAAAAAGTTTTAACATTCAAGATGACATCATTCTCGCAGTATAATACCCCCTTATTCATTTAAATTTAAAAAAAAATATGGTAATAAAGGTTCTGGTGAATTTGAAAGAGTAATACCACGCAAGAGTGAAATTAAATATTGCTTTTAACATTAACTGTCCACTCTTTCCATTGTTATCCTTTTCATGATATCAGTAAAAGTTTTCTATGGTAAAAATGTTATAAGCGCATTCAATTTCCGCTATCCATGAGACCAATATAAAAGTATTTGCTAATGCTCAGCCAAATCCCTTTGAGAGACGTGCACCATCACCAGACTCAGTTTTTGCGTTTAGAGAAAAAAATATTTATGCAGAATTTCAAGCCTATAGGTTAGTACGTTTTCGAGATGCGGACATATAGGCAGATAGACCGATAGAAATTGTAGCAATGTCTAGTGTGTTACGTTTACTAATTATTATCCAAATGTAATTGCTCTATAATAATCCGATTACAATTTACTATTTTATAAAACTTTAAGCATGCGTTTTGTATAAATATTCTATAAATGGCTCCTTTTCTTTTATTAACGTTGTTAATATTAGAGGGAGATATTTGTACGTAAGTTACACTGATTTATACGTCAACATTTACACATCAAAAGGCAATTTTAGATATATCGACTGTTATTTTAGCTGTATGACATTGTGTGGGGTTTAAATTTATAATGAGTACTTGGTATCACTTAAAAACGTTTCAATTCTAGACGACATACTTAAAACTATAGCTCTGCTCCAAAAGGTTACTGATTACTGTATTAATATTATGAGAGTATGTGGTTTGTCTTAACCGTATTTTACTAAAACACCTGTTAATAACGCAGTATTATTGTTAATCTATATATATATCAATTGAACATCCACAGGTCATCTACGTAATACTACTTTATTTATTTACGATAGTTTAATTTGTTATAATACATTGGTGATGTCTAAAAATATTGTTATGAAAAATTTATTTAGTATAGTTATTGTTGGCAGTAAGTAATTAATCAATTATATAATTAAACACATTACTTTGTAGATAGTATACTATAATCTAGATTATTCATAGATAAATTAGGTTTTAATTCAAACAAATTAATATAAGTCAGCTTTAAACCCAAAGCGTAACGGTTTCCGTCTTAGTCGAGCTTAGCCTCCAACACCAACCACAACTGACAGCAAGCCGTGTGAAATTATTAATGTTCCTTATAGTGTGGTATTAATACTAAAAGGTTTAAGAAGATAACAGGATTAAGGACATTTGTGTTCGTTGTATACCAAAGAGATAACACAACGTTTCGAGGATTGAAATTTATCCTCTTCGTCAGGTGTTCGGTAGATAGTTAGTATCTCACTTTCACCTGTGGTGGTGTGATTATGATTACCTTATTCGTAACTTGTGCTCTGGATTTGCATTCTGAGCAGTGAAAACGCCTGTGCTAGTTTTTAAGTATTTTTTGAGTAAATGAGTAAGAACTCTTTTCTTTCCCTTCCCTTCTTTTCTTCTTTCTGTGTTTTTTGTGTTTGTGTAATTATACCTCCCCAACTGACGCATTACACAGATTCCAATTTTAGAAACCTTTAATTTATAACTTTAGTAACATAAAAGATGGCTAATGTCCTGTTGTGATTAGGTACTTATACTGTTTATAGATTACCAGAGCAGTTATCGTCCAACCGTACATCTTGTACGAGTATGAGGATGGTGAATTACCTGATATTCCGGTAGCCAACGTCTTTTTACTCCCTTCCAACCTACACTTACCTACAATTATGTATTTCTCAGTTTGTTTTAGTTCATTTAATAGACACTAACTCATGTGCAATATGAGTCCACAGGTAAATGTCAGAAATCCGCAATGTATCAACTATATAAGCACTCACATTGTTAACGTATTTATCCTAGTTAGAAATACCCATCAACAAATTAAATACCAATTTGATGATTAAACCCATTGCTGTTATATTACACATGAATCTGATTATAATAATGTTGGCAATACAGCTGAGTTTTGTACGCAAGTCGTCAGCTGTCAGTGACAATATCGGAATTGTGATTGGAGTCAGCCCTGACAGTCAACAGTATGCTCATGTTTCACATTGATTTTCTGTTTCATTGTAGTTCGAAATTGTCTATGCACGTACATTTTACTTATGATGAAAAATGTTAAAATTACATTATTAGTGGTTAGTTACTAGTAGTTTTATTTTCTTTTGTAACCAAAGGTCAATACTCTATAAACTAAAAAAAAAACACTTTTATTTGAATAACACAATTTTAAAATGGTGACACGTGTATTTAAAGAAAGTCGAACAATCAAAAGACACATAAAAACGTCAAAGAATATGTTGAATTCATATAAATCACAAATATTGTTAAATATTTCATTCATTGAGTAGCTCGTTTGTATAAACTTGTTCGGAGTGATACATAGTTTGAAAATCGGAATGATTTTCATCAGGAAACATGACATTATTAAAAGTGAAATATGTACTTACAATAACAAAAATAAACCTTATAAAAAATAATTTTCTTACAAAAATTACGTTTATAGACCATTTGACGATTTACAAACGATTGGAGAATACAGTTTAATCAACGAGTTTGAAGGTTTAATTATATATAGTGAGATATACAAGGCTATCTGTTCATAAAGTTGGTTAGAATTTTCCTACAGAACTATACTTGTACGCAACAAAGAATAGTCTAATGTTTTATATGAATTATATTACTTCAAATATATTTAAAATTAATTCTATACAAAATATTATATTTTCACTAGTTAGTTTTAAAGAAGGATTTTATGTATTGTGGAAAAATTAATCGTTTCTTTATAATTTTAATTTACATTAATATTCGTAAGGATATTTTTACGGTATTGCATTAATTAAATAATTAGAAATTTAATTCGCATGTAAATCTTCTTCACTAATCGTTTAATTATACATTATGGTTTACCTACTCTTATAACAAGAATACCTCATATGAAATTTGTATCGTATCTTTATGAAAGTAAAAATTTGTAATATTTTTTTGAACTTTCTCAACTCACCCTAAAAAATAAACATAATGTTAATATTGTAGAAATCTACAATCAAACGTAGACGGTTAAAGTATTTATGCTGCAAAATGTAAAATAATTTTAATTCTGTATAATTTATAACCTTGGATATTTATTATTTTTTATGCCTCACCTTTCTTTGCCTTATTAGTATTGGTATTACTGAAGGGTTTCCCGTACAGGTTGTAAACCTATCACTAACCAATCGCACTCTAGGAGAGTTGAAAAATTGAATGTCTAAAAGACCACTGAAGAACGTAAGCAACTGATTTCTAAGGATATGCGTCGCAATACAGGAATAAATCTAGAGAACTAGATGAAGGGGGCTTTTGAAAAAGGTGGATTTGGACAATCATAGAACACTACGTAGGTACCAGGTTGATGCAGCCTCTGTGAGGTGGGACCTGAAACGGTATTACATGATCTTGCTCACGCGAAACAGCCTGTTGTAAAAGGTTAAGAGTTAACTAACCGGCAACAAACAAGTGACGATAAATCGACGAAATCCGACAATCTTGCGGCAGAAGTCCGAATAATATACATTCAGACGAATTAAAAATTTCCAAATGAATTTTGAAATTATAAATATACTTTAATTTTTATTCCTAACTATCGTACGTTAATATGGAACTTACATGAGTTAACATATGTTTCTTCATAATAAATAAAATGAGCATAACGTTAAGTTGTATCAAGAATCTATCTATAAGATTAAGTTTAAATCAGTGAATTCCTAAACCTGAGAGTGCACTGAATAAAACATCGGTCTGTCAGTCCTGTGAGACAACCTGGTGCTCGCTCTAGAGTCAGCAGTAATGTTACCTGCAATGCTGAATTTCTTGAACACATGTGCAATTTAATGTTAATGTCACGTAAAATAAGCGCAATCTTTATTATATTGACAATGATGCATATTCCCTCATATACATAGTTAAAGTACAAAATAAGATTATAGTATAGAGGTGTTATAACGTAAATTGAGCCACATAGAAAAGGTAAAAATAAGTCATGAATAAAGAAGGATTCGTCCAATTACTTTGTAGACCAGTTAATTCTGTGTACATGGCAATAACTTGAATTCGGTGACTCCCTTGCGTATATTATACATAATATATGTTAGTTTCTCAACTCAACGAATAAAAAAAGAAATATAGAACACAATCCTGAATATAAATTAATTATCTATTCAAATAAGTGCAATAATATATGTTGCTTATAATTGACTTTATTTTATTTACATTTAAAATTATTAACAATATTGATTCATTATATTATTCAAGAAAATAGTTTCATTTTAACTATGAAATATTCCTTTAAATGCAGACAAATACTGTTCGCTTTATACTCACGGATATTTCCAAATATTATAAAAATAACCTCGTTTTTAAATCATTTATTTATAAATAAATAACATCCAAAATATAGCCATCTAATAGTAAGTGATAATTTAAAACCATTTTTTTAACCATGACTATTCACATAAATGGACTCGCTACTAAATTATTAACAGTCTAATCTTACTTAAATGTTGTCCTACAAAATATATTAAACAAACTAATGATTTTCAAAGATTATTACTGATCACTTTTAAGAACAATTTATAAGTACAATTTAATTTAAATTTCTAAAATATCGCCTGTCTTCTTTTTCAAATTAACACATTATTTTTACTTCCGTGAATAATTACTTCACATAACAATAATGTTTCGGAAATATATACAGTTTGAATGGTAACATAATCTTAATTTGTATATAACAAAATTGAGGCACTACTTAATCTTCCATTCTATTTTGGAAATCAAAACCTCAGGGCCAGTAAAAAAGTTTCTAAACTAAATTTGAAGAAATTTACTCAAACTTTTTCCAATACATTGAAGATAGTTAGTAGTATATAATAATATTTTCCATGTATGTTTTCTACTATAGGTAAATGTGAGGTTGTGTTACGCCACGTATCGACTACAGTCCCGTTATCAGGTCTCGTTTGTGGATAGGAATTAAATGTGATATTAGCAATAGCATCTATAAAACAAAAATTACACAATAAACTCCTTAAAACTGCTACACCCCGCTCTTTGTAATAAGCTTCGCTGAGGTTGCTTGTAAAATTTCAAGTCTCTTGATTATTTGTTCTTTAGATGTACTGTAGATAGACAGACTGAGAACAGCCAGATATAATTATTTCACTAGAACACAAAATAAAAACTGCACCATTCTAGTTATTGTTAGAGTTTCAATTACGCTCAGCCATCACCCATCAGAACCAAGCACCCTTAGAACATGTTATAGAAACCAATTCTTGTAGATTCAGTAAGCTTATGCTATGCAACAAAACCCCATAATGAGGTAGGCTATTTATATAAAATTCGCCCCGTTTTCTCGAATATTTTGTGGATGGTTTTGTATTTAATTTCTTGATTGGTATTTTATACTTTCTCTACAAATGTGGCGCCCTGTGGCTAATTTGATAAAATTTTAAAATCGAAAGTTAATAGTTTTTAAAGCAATGCATTCAAAAAAAGCAAAACAGTTAACAAAAGAGTAGCCAGGGGTATGGGTGGCCCTGTGAGAGTATAGCAGTGATCGCTTGAAGATAAAAGAAGATAAAAGAAATATTTTTATAGCAGTAGTGAAGATATTAATACATACTGCGACTGTTTCCCATGACAGCAGATTACGTCACCCCCCCCCTAGTATGCCACTCTCAACTGCCTGCTTTTGCATATGGATTAGAGTTAAAACAGAAAACTCTGACTGCGCCATGTGTTCATTGTGTTAACTTAGTCTGTTATTGTTGTTTACCATTTATTCTACAACAATGCACATTGTTTTTATACATAAATAAACATTAATATGCACTTGAAATTGTTTACTTGCACACTGGTTGTTTACCTCCATTCAACTTTTATAAGGAATTTAAAAACCAAATTTTATTTTCAAAAAAATGCAGATCAATCAAATTGTTTCTCCCGATGCTATGGAACAAACTAAATGATTTTTTTGGCAGTATAATATCAGGAATTTTCTTAGTGGCAGTAAGAAAAGAAAATTTTATGTAAACTCATCATTATAAAAGTGCTTAAAATCCCTTACTTAGAGTGAAAATTTAAATCCCATAACATTATTTAATTTATGCCTCTCTCTAAATTTCATAATGTTTAGAGTTAAAAGTTAAGGTTATTTTTAACATTTCTAAGACCAAGATTTATTGCAGTTTAATAACTTCTACAAACAATAAGTTTATTTCAAAACTGAAAATATTATTAAGAAAAATATATCTATTAATAGAAGTTCGTATGGTGCAGATAAGAATTGTAAGTCGTGTGCAAAATGTTCTTTAAAATTTTAGTGAAATTTCTAAGAAAAAATCGTCGAATATATATGAGAGGAAATATCAACGTGTCTTTCCACTCGCAAGTGTACGTTGAAAACAATGCTTATAAATATAATACTTGAAACGAATATAATTAACTTAAGTATCTGTAATACATAAAAATAGTACTTGTGTGTTTCTTTAAATTAGAGTGTATATTTTACATTTTATGCATTGAATTTATTCGAGTGAAAATCCTTCACTAAAAAACTCTTACTACAAAAATATGTTGTTCTTTAACCGGAATTCTAAAGAAGACAAGATGTAGCAGTAGATATTTAATCGAGTTATTAGTTATTTCAAAACTACAAAAAATATTTCTTAAACTAATCTATACTGTTTGTTGAAGTCCATTATTAAATTAGATTTTCATAAAAGCCCACTAATGTTGTAAATTTTCTAAACAATCCCGTAAAAGTGTATGAATAATACACCAACTTGTCACTGTCAGTTACTGTACGTATACCCACTTCATACTGAGTAATAACAAATTCTATGCTAGCGAAAAATTTCCAAGCTTGTAATATCTAATGTTTCGTTATATATATACAAATTGTAAACGGCCAGATTGAAATTCTACCACAACTCAAAAGATAAGTGGAAATGAAAATTGCGCTGAGTCAAACACTCCGGCAAATTCATACGCTATGTCGGTATACCGAAGGATGTGACAGCTAGTTATTCATTGGTATTCGTTAAAGCTTCCCTGGTATAAAGCTTGTGAAACGTCCCTTTAAATTTAGAATTTTCTAAAAGTTGATGTGGGGTAAATATCACAAATTAGTTTAGAGTAATACACATACCAAATACACTAGAACCCCACTTTCTCTGAAGGTCCAATAAAACTTAGTATTAGTAGTATATATCAATAGTCTTTCCTAGATACCAATTAAGCGGGTCTAGTAAAAATTAATTAGTAACACATACAAAATACCACTATAATATACGTATGTGTATATATATTACTAGTATTATATATATTATCATTTCTAGTATATAAATTTAATTTTTTATCCAATAAAAACTACTATCAATTAGTATGTATTATACATATATTGTAGTAAAATAAAGTGTGAACGTAAATTTTTCTAATTATTTCATAAAAAGCCATTATATAGATAATAAATGGTTATGCGTTTTAAAATCAAACGAATACTAAGGGTTAACTAGATTAAATTTAGCATGAATATCTATTTTACGCATGTATAATTTTCTATAACAAAGTTTTTTTTTTTTAAATTAATATTTGTATTGGTAAGCTACATAGCTTGTCTATAATTTATAAATGAAATTAAAAAAATCAATTATTTGTTATTTGACAAACACTTTTATTTAATTGTGCTAAAATACAAAAAATTCAAAACTTAATTAACCGTTCTATTTTGTACAAATATAACTGAACCTATACAGGTGGCTCGCAGACTATATTGAGGCAGATGGTTCATTAATAAATATCAATCGGGTTGTGGAAAAAATTAGGCAATTATATAATAATTATTGTTACTATCGTAATGTTTATATCGTTTACACGTTTAAAAATAATTACGTGTGAAAGAGGCACAAAGTCAATAAATAAAACAACACAAAACGTTCCCAATTAGCGAAGAGCTCTAGAGCTTTATAATGGAAGTGGCGCTGGCGTGTCAAAGTAAACAGTGACGCCTGTTATATGCATTTATAAAATAATAGATCCTGCGAAAAACACACGTCCTTTTCTGTATCGATAAGAATCATCCTTTGAGTCAGATTATAATGGGCATTTATGTGCTTATGTCGATAATTCATTAATTATCTAGTACTGCTAAACTTTTATAGGCCGTTCCGGTTGATATCTTTTACAATATCATGGCTATTATAGATAATTTATTATGTTTTCAGATTACAGGTTTATTTTATGGTGCTCAATTTATTGACAGTTTTCACTATATAGGGATTTTAAATCATTCATACAGAGTAACTAATTGAAAATTTTTCAAATTAACTGATTTTCCAACAGATTTCCGCGTAGATTACACACACCTACATGAAAATATAGTTGTATAAGAAACAAAGTGTGTAAATATATTATTACATTTATAGTAGTATGTCCGTAACAATAGTGAAACTACGTTTTTGGTGATTATTATATTGGAAAGTTCAGATTATTTTAAGTAAGTTTAAAAGCGAAAACGCGTATTTTAACTTATTGCCGTTTTAAGGTTTTAAGGGGCTCTCTCAGTGAGCGGAAATTATTGGGATTTCACTTTATGATTTATTATTGTACTATATAAAGTAGTTATATTGTACTCTGTGACATTAGTAAACTAAAGAAGCAAAACTGTAATTTTTGACACGAATAATTCATACTAAAGATTCATAAGGATTCCATTGCCGCATCTAAGTTTTTTTTAATTTTTTGACTCATTCATTTTGGTATAATTTTTCCTACGGAGCATACATTGATAAACCCATCAAATATTTATTTTTGCAATACACAATACAGCTGAAATTCATCGTTATCTTGAATAATAAATACACTGTATATTATTAGTAAAATTTATATTGTGTATAAGTGAATGATTAAATTGACCAGATATTTTACTGATATGGCGTATATTTATTTTTTGATACTACTTTTTTATCCTTTTTTAACTTTAATAATTTTTTTACTTTTTTGTGAATTAACTTTTCTGTTCTCTGTATGAGGCTATAATTAAATAAAGTAATAGGCTTATGAATTAATATATTTTGCATATACTAAGCAAACTTCCATTATATAAAATACAAGGATACATGCATTATAACAATTAAATGTCAAAAACAGCGAGACGTGAAAACTTTTCAAAAAATATTTAACATGTAAGTTATTTACTTTGTGCCACTAATTAGATTAGAAGGTGGAATATTACAGCATCAAGTTAATGAAAGATATTGGTTGCATTATGTGGAATTAACAGCATTTTATAAATTCTATGATAACTTCTAGATGTGTTTATGAATATTTTTCGTAATAATAAGTATTGTTTATAAAATACTTAATGTTCCTACTTTTACATTTACATTTCTCAAATTTTGCACTTCATTAACATGATAAAATAAAAAATATTTATTTTTAGACTTGTTGGTTGTTTAAACCCTACGAGACATGTCACTAGCTCCAAACTGACACTACCAGAGAAGGTAAGTCTTGTCACCTGTCACGTGATTAGTGGGTGAGATGAGGTTAGAGTTGAGAACAAACTTAGCTAATATACCTTGACAGGTGGTGGTGGTAAGTTATAATTTAATTAGTGTATGACAAATAAAAAAGCACTCTCTGGAAGATGCTTACAAACAATGTTGTTAAGTAACAAGTTGCGGCAATTTTCATACACTTGTTTGTACTATTTGTACTACTTAAATAATTATTTATTATGGACCCGACAGCGCTTTTTTTAAATCGTGTTGAGGTCAGTACGTCTATCTGTGCGATAACTCTTTATAGAAATTACCTCAAGATTTAGACTTGGTACATATATTTTAAAACATTTGCTATATGGAAAAATTTTAATGTAATTAATAAATAATGACGGGGGAAATTATTTAAGAAAATAATTTATAATATGCTTAGGTTTGTCAAAACATAATAGATATTAAAAATTTCATTGTTTAAGAAAGGGTCCACGAAGGTAGGAATGTACAAAAAGACAAAACTTTGATAACAGGTTACAACAAGGGTTGAACAGTTGACAATTAATTTGTCAATTTTTGTGATTAGAGAGTCAGAGGCCAATCAACGGCGTTGGTGATGAGTTGATTTGGGGCAGTGAAGGCTTCATTTGGCGTGTATTCAGCGGTTTTTATTTGTGGTGCTCCCTGTTGTTCTTTTGATACAAATCTGCGAGGGATAATGCGTAAGTAGAAAATCTATAGTCCAAATGTGAACTTTGTTGAAAAATAATGTTAGCTCTCTTTTGCAGTGAATATTGTGTTATATTTATTCAAATTAAATTAAGAAAATTAAGAGATAAAAAATGTATTAATATAAGTTCGTACGAGAGCACAAGTTGTTCCAACATTTATTCGAGTACAGTTCTAATTATAATATTTTTAATGTTATTTGCAATAGAAAATGTAATATATATATATATATATATATATATATATATATATATATATATCAGTCATAATACGTTTAATACATTAACATGTACATTTTTCAGTCATTTAATTTTACAGAAATATAATTTATAGCAACGTAAAATTATACAATGATAAGAAGAAATTAAATTTAAAATTTTAGTTTTTTTTTACTTAGCTTCGTTTATTTTCATTTTATTCAAAGATTTGAATTTTATATTAAAGTTAACATTCTAGTTCAACTTTGATTTTTAATCGAGAAGTTAATTTTTATTCTATTTTATTGATAACAAACAAACTTTTTTTTGGAATATTTTATAAAAACAAGTAAACAAGTGGTCTTATAAGTGAATAAATCTAAGTATTTAACTTACATAAAAATTATGTTATTGAATCCCAATTATAATTTTGTAGTAAGTTAAATATATATATATATATATATATATATATATATATATATATATATATATATATATATATATATATATTGATATATTGATATATTGGGCTTACGAATATAATTATATGTGTGAACTTATATTTTAAATATACTATTAATTAATATTAAACTGGTGTTTCATAAAAGTCGTTTTTGAAGTACTTCAAAAAGCATTATCCTCTATATGCCCACAAAGATCAAACTCTCCACGGGAGTTGAAATAGGGTTACAACATCTAGGATAACTATAAATTGGTTTTTTTATTTCTATATGTTTTAGAAAAATTAAATTCACCACACGTTGCATATACTCTAATCAGACAAATAAAATAATTTTAATAAAGGTAATCTACGCATATGGGTTGTAATCCCTAAAATATCTATACAGCAAAATATTCTTATTCAGCTTCACAACGGCGATGGAAGATATCTCTAACGTAAAGGGCCCTCAAAACGGACTTTTATCAGAAATCACATGAACAGAAAAATATATATGTAAGGTAATATGTATGTAACGATATTGGCAAGGAGAAAATCACAGAATAAATTAGTTTGTAAAAAATATTTAAAAAACTGATTACAATTTTTTTTTATTTTTACATTTAACATAGTAGTATGTCATTTAGGTATGGTATAATTCTATTAAGTTTGTATAGCATTAATATGGACACAGATTAAATATATATTACATCTGTATTTTATAATTATTTAACACTTACCTTTTTATAGATTGTGTAGGGGCCTTTTCTTTTTTACAATAACATATCTAGAAGAATTCATTGTAAATGAACTGAAGAAAGTACAATCTCTTACCTAAATATATAAATAAAAACATATTAAAAGTTGTTTCTTATTCGTTCACAATAAAGATATGACTGATAAGAAAAACATCAGGATTTATAATAATATAGTTGCGTTAAAAATGGAATTTGTATAGTAAATTTCTTTGTACAGAAGAAAATATGCTTGTTTTTTGTGGGATCGTTAAAACACTAACCAACATTAGATAACGAAATAAAACAGTTTTAGATTCTAATATAAATATAGCTGCACCCTATATACACTGAGGTTCAAAATTATATGAGGTGTAAAAAACCCCTACAAATTAATTATTATCAACTATAATTATAATTTTAGAAGCTACCTGATATGTTGTTTCAATATTATTCGTTTCTCTAGCCAAATTAAAATGATAATTTTCCAACACAGCTAGCTAGTATAGAAAACAGGTATAATAGCCACGTGCAACAGACTGTGCTGATTGTAGCAGTAACAGTAAATAGCAGCTGCTGCTATTCTTGTTTGAGTAATGCTATTTGTTGAACGGAGTAGGTTGAGGTTTCCTATAATGAGAGAGCTAATTAATACCAAATGTATCCACTTCATGGTTTCTAGTGAAAACTTTGTTCGTATAACTTTATTTATGGCAGTAAAGAAAAATAACCTACTCAGAAATCATTAGTTTGCGAAAACATTGGTATTTTATATTGTGCAATTAGATGAAGTCTTTCATTTTATAATTAATTAAACAACTAGACGGGTACAACTAAAATACTTCCACTTTATATTCATCTTGTGTTTTATTAGGACCAATAAGTAGATTGTTAGAAGTAGAATATTAATATCCACAGTATAAGTCGTTTATATGGTGTGTGCCACTCTGCTTTGTAAAGTATTCAGTGAATTTTTATTTAACTGTTATAAACCTTTGTTAGAAATCTTTGGCAAGAACTTGTGTTGTATACAATTAAGTTGTGATAGTTAAATTTATTTTAACAAAACATGGCTCTAAAAGTGGACTTTTTAAATAAGAACGAATTAATTTATGAACTGTGGTTCCGTCGTGTGGAAACAATTACTGATAGCACTGTAGATAAAACTTAGAAAATTTGTTGAGTAAACTTACTAGATGGCGAGACCGTGGTGAGCTCCATGCAGGCATTTCGGCACGTCCACTACAGAAAGTATACGAGGTGTGTGTTAGAAAAGTAATGAGATTGGTAACACTGCGGGAGATCTGGCAACGTTGTGTCTACCGGCTGACGCTAAACCTGTTTATTTATCCCTTCCACTTCCTCAGTCCGAGTTACAACTCCGTACAGTTAACACATTAGTTTTTGACAGCGCCATTAGTAAAGTTGTGTTTTAATTGTGCGTCACAGAAATGGAGCATCGAAATTTAGAGCAAACGTTGTGCAATAAAGTTTTGTGCTAAACTTGGTGAATCCGCGAGTGTGACTTTTGAAAAGTTTGAAAACAGGTCTGTGGGAAAACAGTGCTTATCGAGAGCACAAGTTTTCCGCTGGCACAAATCATTTTTGGAAGGCCGAGAACACGTTGAAGATGAACCTCGCTCAGGGAGACCTTTGACTTCAAGAACGGACGAAAAACATGGATCGTGTGAGGGCGCTTGTGAGATCAGACCGTCGTTTAACAATAAAGATGATCAGTGAACAGCTAAATTTAAACACTTTCACCGTGCATCAAATTGTGACAGATGATTTGTATACATGCGAAAGGTTTGTGCCAAATTGGTGCCGAAAAAATCTCACAACTGAACAGAAGGGACAATCGAAAAAATGTGTGCGTTGATCTTCTTGAGAGGATTGCTAATGACCAAGAATTCTTCAATTGTGTGATTCACTGGTGATGAATCCTGGATATTTGAGTACGATCCTGAAACAAAGCGGCAAAGTAAAGAATGGCACACTTCGTCATCTCCTCGGCCGAAGAAATGTCGAATGAGCAAATCAAAGATCAAGACCATGCTAATTTGTTTTTTTTGACAGGAAAGGTATCGTACACAAAGAATTTGTTCCACCAGGACAAACTGTCAACCAAGTGTTTTATAAAAGTGTCCTTGAAAATTTGAGGAAAAGAGTGATCCGTGTGAGACCGGAAATTGCAGACAAGTGGATGCTTCATCATGACAATGCTCCATGTCACACGGCCATTTCCATCTGTGAATTTTTGAACTCAAAACGCAATTACTGTTGTTCCTCAACCCCCCTATTCACCTGATTTAAGTCCTTGTGACTTTTTCCTCTTCACGAAAATTGAAACATGTCCTAAAAGGACGTCATTTTGGAACTCTGGAGAACATTCAAAAAGACTGTGACCGACCAGTTAAAAGCCATACCAATTGAAAGACTTCCAGCGCTGCTACCAAGAGTGGGAACGACGACTCCGCCGATGTATTAGTGCCCAAGGAAAACTACTTTGAAGGGGATAACATTGTTGTTTGAAAATAATAAAAACTTTGGTTAGTATGAAAATCTGTCTCATTATTTTTCTAACACACCTCGTACATGGATGTATTTGGACCTCTGCCTAGATCTTTCAAGGCGGGATGAATTCATCCGCCAATAGTGGTAGACGACTTCACAATGTGCAATTGGGTCGTGCCTCTCAGGAAAGTGAATTCAGGTATGGTGTTGTAAACTTAGAGTGTTGTAAACATATATATTTTTTAAACTTTCGTTTGCCGGAAGTTATTGTGAGCGACAACGCTACTTATTTCGCTAGAGAGTAATTAAGGGCAAATCTTTTCAAATGGGGTGTGACA
Source organism: Homalodisca vitripennis (assembly GCF_021130785.1). Lineage (NCBI taxonomy): Eukaryota > Metazoa > Arthropoda > Insecta > Hemiptera > Cicadellidae > Homalodisca > Homalodisca vitripennis. The sequence continues at coordinate 41,365,637 of NC_060214.1, forward strand.
TTTATCACTAAAATCCCGTACAACCCCAGGGTAACAAATCTGAAAGATAGTTAAGAAACTTAAATTCAATTTTGACATGCTTATATAGTGATTGCATAAGGAACTGGGACTCTGATTTAAGTAAAATTCAACAAGCAGTTAACTCGTGTGTGAATTACAGTACCGGGTATAGTGATATTATTTGATGTTTAATTTTAAACCTAACAATGAGTTGGATTTAAAGTGGAACTTGAAATTAATTTTTGAAAAATTTAGTGCCAAAGGGAAAATGTAAAAATTATGCCGAGACTTTGGAAAATTTAAGTAAAACAGTTTATTAAAATTCGAAGTTAAGGCCCTGCGATAAAAAACCACCGAAAGTTTAAAAATTAATGATGAAGTTTTTTTGTAAAATACCTGGACACAAAAATAAATTGGATAGGAAATTTGACGGACCTTACAGGATTGTGATTATTATCTCAGAGAAACAGTTATATAATACAACACACCAAGGACTTAACATTTTTGAAAAGAGTTCATCTACAAGATTTGAGACCCGCTTAAGTGAAAATTAATTGGAACACTTGGAGTTGTTCTTTCATCATAAAATAATAAAACAAACCATAGTAAAATGTCATAATTGAGTAACCATAGGCCAAGTCAAGGTTTTGTGTTTTATTTAAGGTATTAAAAGAAAAAGGGGATTTTTTCGACATATAAATAAATATTACATGAAGAGGAGAATTACATGGCCTCAGGACTTTAAAATTAAGAAATTTAATAATAGTGTCTACAACCATTATACTGTCTGATATTAGTATAAAGATATTATATTATTGATGTACTAACATTCCTTCTTGTGTGTCCAATTTCATGTTCCTATTTGTTTATAGTGAATGAATGGGAGAAAGAAATTAAGGTCAACCCCGTCCATTGTAATCCATTGTAAATAACTTGTTAGTAATTAAAATAAAATGTCTTAAATAGTATAATAATGTTTATGAAGGAAAAGAATGAGCGATCTTCGAGTTGGATAAAAATTAAAACTTATTGAAAACAAAACGAGACAAGCTCTGAAATTCCGACATAAAATAGTGACGAAGGGGACATATGTCATAGTAAAAGAGAATGTTCTGTTTATATGTGGAATGCTGCTGTGGAGGTGAGATACGGGAACAACACTTGCACTCACTAACACTGGTCACACACCGCGGACAGTACAGCGGATCCAAAGGCTACGGGCTCAGATTACGACGACACGGCTGCATCGACGCTCACGGATTGACTGAAGTAACTTGAGGACGACAGGACATACATACATAGACGTCGACAGGAAAGATACCGGAAGGGACAAAAATACTTTGCACTGGGAAAGACTGACCGGCTGTAGACATAGAAAAATTAGAATTGTGAGGGATTAGGCTTCGCTATCTTGAGTCATTGACCTACATTCCTTTTTATAACGGTCAACTATTATTTGTTTTACTTTTCTGTCTGTTCCAAAAACATTGGTGGGTAACTAAAAGATTAACGATTTAAAAACCATCTTGAATTGATAATTGGTGTTAAATTTCTTTTATTAACTGCTGGGCCGTATTTAGAAGTAAAGGAGGGGGAGTAATGTAGCGTTTTTAAAGCTACATTTATTTATATTTTTTATTAAAACTTAAATTAAATGAAAATTTTGGGAACGAAATTTCAGGATTTAATTTTAAATTAGAATATGAAAAGTCAGGGTAAAAACGAACATGTAATCCTTTGGCAAGTTAGTACTCGTAGTTTTAATTTTTAGGAAGGCAGGTTGACTGCCTTAAATTGATTAGAACTTGTCTTGTTGCGACTATTGTTCTCCTTGTTTGATACAGCTGGACCAATGAGAGAACACCGCGGATGTCCTGCAAAGTTGCTTGGAGGAAGGGAATATATAAGCGCCAACTCATAATTGTCGCCCTTTATTGGTAATTTTCGTGAGTTAAGATGATTACAGTGCACCGTGTTTCTTAATTTTTTTCAGCGAGGGATTTTGAGGAAAAAATTTAATTCATAGAAACTACAGAGAAATCTGAATAACTGATTCTCGATGAACAATAGAGCACAATAGAATCATACAAGTTGCATTTGGTTCATAATTGCAAGAAAAGTGAATTAAAATTGAACTTTGTTAATAACTTTAATTGAGATTTGGAAAAAGTAGTAATTTATTAATATTTACAGTAATTGGATCTGTTTTATTGTGAATTATTAATTGGAAATTAATTGAACACTAATAATTGTTTGAGAGAGTTGTAATCTGAATTGCAGAGACTTGAAAGTTAAGGTTCAACTAGTGGATAGAGAAGTTTAAATTTTTATTTTGAATTTTGAGTGAACTTAGAAGTGAACATTTTTATTTTAGTTATTTACAAGTGGTATTTGATTTTCATTTTAGAAGAGAGCTCTGATTTTTGTTTGATATATTTGATTAATATTTTTTATTTCTTGCCAAAGGAACTTTTAAATTTACTAAAAGGTTTGTCAATTCTTTGTGGAAAATAGAGTGATAAAAATTCTGAAACGTTGAACTTATTAATTTTCCTGTTTAAAATAAATCCTTTTTTTGACTTAGAACTGCGATTTTTATTTTAGACAAACCACATAGCTAATATTTAATAGTTAAACAATTTAGTAATAAATTGTACTGAATATTCACTAGGAGTTTACTAATCAAAAAAATTTTATATCGTCTTGGATGTCTCATTGATAATTTAAATATTAATACTCTGGAATATTAATATCCACAATTCAAGTCGTTATACTATCTATAAACAATATCACGATAATCTATAAACGTTCAAAAGATTCTAGTCCATCCTTTATGTATAAATACGCAATACGCAACGCCAAGCAATACATTTTGCAAACAGAGCCGTGTTTCTTGTTTGAAACAAAGTTAATATTATTGGATGAAGAGCCTGGATATGTCTCGATCAATAAACAAGAGAGAAACTGTGTCAGCCTCTTAAATGAAAGCTATACTAAATTCCATGGTTATCCATGCACAATAATCATAGAATCCATTAAAATGTATGTAGAAAAAATTGTTTTATGAAAAGTTTTAACTTTTAAGATGTCATCGTTCTCGTGATATATTACCCCCTTATTCATTTAATTTAAAAATAATATTTTAAGTTTTATGATAATAAAGGTTCAGGTGAATTTGAATGAGTACTACAACGCAAGAGTGAGGTGAAGTAATATTTTGTTACCGGCTTTTAACATTGACTTTCCACTCTTTGCATTCTTCTCCTTTTTATTCTATGAGTAAAAGTTTCTATGGTAAAACTTTTATTACGGCACTCAATTTCCGTTATACATGAGACCAATATAAAAGTATTTGCTAATGCTCAGCCAAATCCCATTTAGAGACGTGCACCATCACCAAACTCAGTGTTGCGTTTAGAGAAAACAATATTTATGCAGGATTTCAAACCTTTAAGTTAGTACGTTTTCGAGAGATGCGGACATATAGGCAGAGAGACTGACAGAAATTGTAACAATAACCTTTTGTGTTAGGTTTACTAATTATCATCCAAATTTAATTGCTCTGTAAATTAATCCGATTAAAATTTACTACTTTATAAATCACCTCCGTTTTGTAGAAATATTCGATAAATGGTTCTCTTTTCTTTTATTAACGTCGTTAATATTAGTGGGAGATATTTGTACATAAGTTACACGCTTTATACGTCAAAATTTACACATGAAAAAAGCAAATTTGAATGTATTGACTGTTATTTTAGCTGTGTATGACAATGTGTGGGGTTAAATTTAATATGTTTACTTGGTATCAACTAAAAACGTTTCCATTCCAGATGACATACGTAAAAATATAGCTCTGCTCCAAAGGGTAACAAAATTACGGTATTATTATTATGGGAATATGTGGTTTGTCTTAACCGTATTTTACTAAAACACGTGTCGATAAGGCAGTTATTATTAATATATCCATACAAATATCAATTGAACATCCACAGGTTATCTAACGTAATACTACTTTATTCATTTAGGATAGTTTAAATTTTTTATAATAAATTGGTGATATCTAAAAATATTGTTATGAAAAATCCCTTTGTAAAATAAATTTTGGCCAGTAAATAATTGATTACAATTTTATAATTAAACACATTACTTTTGTAGATAGTATAGTTTAATCTACATTATTCATAGATAAGTTAGGATGTATTTAAAACAAATTAATATGTTAGGTTTCAACTCAAAGCATAACGATTTCCGTCTTAGTCGAGCTTAGCCTCCAACACCAACCACAACTGACAGCAAGCCGTGTGACATTGTTAGATTAGTGTCAAGCTCAGCCTGCTACGGTCTGGTCCGTGCCTCACTTGTAGGAGACCAGTACGACCTATTTATCTTCTCTACTTTTTAAATTGCTTAAGTCTAGCATTCATGTAATAATATATGTCAGTATTCACAGTAAATATTGCCGTAAAATGGAGAAAAAGGCATGTTTCATTGCATTCTGCACGATAAGTTTAAAAAAATATTACTGTTAATTTAGCATAAATTTTTTTTAAAATAAATTTGCTCTTACAATAAATCAGGCTTATGTAATAAATTTAAAATGTGATTTTGTCGGGTTTCTCGCTTACCTGTGGTGAGCTCTTCCATCAGATTCATCCTCCACAATTTCCGGTCGTAGTTATGACATAGAATAAGTTGGATATCACAAACAAGACTAATATGATTATTATAAATTACCTTAGAAGGATTAAAATTAGAGGTTAATTAAAAAGGGTGTAGTATTAATTTTGAATTTTTCACGTATTAAATAAGTTTTGAAACCCTTTTTTACCCAGCAGGGGTCACCTCTCGTTGGTTTATACCTTACAGTTGAACACACACTGAACACAGCAAAAGCTGATGTGTCACTGAAATTTAGGCAACTTTGCGGTTGTTCAGAAGCGGTACATCACTAACTGCTGTTAATATTATGTTAATATTCTGGGGTGTAAGGGTAATTCAATAGGTCTAGTCTACTACAGGAGAGAACTGTTGGAGTTGGTATGTTTCGTTTCTTAATTGTCAAAGGTTCTTGCTAAACTAGGCATGAGGTGCCACCACCTGCCTGCTTTAACTTGAGGCTAGTATAAGTCGATTTATATTTATTTGTCTTACTGAAATCCTTATTTATATCTGAGCGATGCACTACAATACCTAAAAATTTATGTGTAATTTAATAATCTGTAGACGCAGTTTCTCAGTTATACAATATTACACAGACAAAATATTTTAGTAATAAGTTTTTTGGTTCATATAAATTTGTAATTGCTATAATTTTAGCTTAAACTTGGATCAGTAAAACGCCTATTATATTTATCAAAAGTATAATGCCTGAATTACCCAAAATTTCTTTTATTTCGCTATTGTCTTGAGCGTGTTTTCAAGTTATTGCATGTAAAAGTTTACTACATTTTTATCAATCAGTGATGCAAGAAAATAGAAAACATTAAGTTTCAAAGATCTGTATTCCAATCTCTTCCTCAGGTTGATAATTAATCTAACACCACAGTACAATATAGATCAAATAAACAAATTACACAAAGCGCTGTGTCACGGGAGTGTTAATTCCAAGTACACTATACCTAAACCGACTTTGCTTAATGGTTAGTTGGTTAGTATAGACCTTTTTTTACCTGTATTGTTTAATTGGTTTCCAGTCATTAATGTTAAATTTTTGTTAAGTGCATTTAAGGACACACTAATGCATTCGACTGCAAAATAATATGTTATGTTATAATATGTTATATGTTGTAATATGTTATTAATTTAACAATGTACAATCCAATATGGACTGTTAAAATTGTTGTAAATCAAACTTTTTAATAATAACAACATTTCATTTTCTTTTGAAATCTGCATAATAATAATTTTTGTATTCTATTGATAATAAATTAACAAAGGATACAAATATAACAGATTTGTCTGTATTTTATTTATACTGAAACCATTACTACAGAAGATATTAAACGAGCTTTCTTTTCTTCCTATAAAAATCACAGAGCAATTAACTGGCAAATAATACCCAATTAGTTTATTCTGAAAATCGATCGTCTGAAACATCACTTAAACTAAAATCATTTTACTGTTCCAAAATATATGGTTCCATTAATAATAAGATAAGTGTGAGAATCAAACAATCAGTAAAAGCTCACATAACGTACTCTGTTTAGACTTTTCTAGATTTTATATCGAAAACACAAATTGTTAAATGTGTTGTTTAAACAACTACCATAAAACGTTCTCCAAAGTTGAGAAAAAACAATAGACGAAGTCTGAATTTTAATCTTTTCAGACCTGTGTATGTGTGTGTATTTCTTGATTGGGTAAACACTATGGAACCTTAGAAACTAGTTAGACTACAACAGTCATAAATTATACTATTTTTTGACATATTTTCTTGATCATGGCAGCATGGCAAACTATATTTCTTTCAAATCAGAAGTATTCATGTACAGGCAAAGCCTAAACAGAAAACTCATTAGCAATGTTTCTTTTAATTGTAAACTGTTTAACATGGCTTATAAATATTTAAAACCTTCATTCATCCATATGTTTATATTTTAATTATACAATCTTATGTTAATGGCACTGAATAGTAAGAAATATTAAGCAGTAAAAGTTAGAATCATGTCTTACATTTTATAACTCTTCTTTTTTACAGCTAGTCTTGTATATCTGCATAAACAAACACTGCATAATTTTTCAATTTTTTTTTGTAAAACTTGTTTAAATTTTCTTATATAGGTATTATTTATTCAGTTCTTATAGGACTATATTAGTGTGCAAAAATGTTAAATAGGTGTTAAAATAATTAAATATATGTATTTTCTGTCATAAAACAATGATTACACAGAATAGTTGATGACATTAACATATTTTTTAAAATAATATCAATCTTCATTTCTTTAAATTAATATTTCGCTACTTTGAGGCTATGACAAAAAGTTTGTCAAGTTCAGAGACCAGTAGAGCAAATTATTGATGTATTTTTTAAATATAAATACCTTTATGTATTAACCAGAGATCCTAAGAATATCCATTTGAAAGTTTGTACATTCGGTCCAGTAATTTTTATCTGATTGAGTCAGCAAAACTAACAATATTATATTTGAAAATAATATTATTGATAGTGTGGAGTTGCTCCAACCTAGGAATATCTCAAGTATCAGCGTGACTGATTGACGTGACTGTTGATCCGCTGATGGATTGTTCTGTCAGCAGATGTTGGCAGTGAACCGCTCAGCAAACAGGTATCAGCACGGAACATAAATCTTGTCACTTGCCTGATCTCAGGTGTTAGAGTATAGATAAGAAAAATTTATCACTATATGTCATTTCTACTATATGTAATAGACTATATTAATATTACAATGTGCTAATAACTGTCATTAATAATGCTGTTAAAAGACAAAAATCTAATTTGCATATTTTAGTAATAAGATAACCTAAACAGAGTTTTCTAACGTTACATAATCCATGTTACAACTTAAGCTTATTTATTGCGTTACCTTTTTCAATCTATTTCGATCTGTCATATATGTCTCTTTTTATTTTATGCATTACAAGTTGTCTTTAACACATTGCAGTTATTGAATTATTAAATTTTACATTTAAAATCAAGAATCATGGACCTAGCTATAAAACTACCCTTTCTTGCATTGCCATGGATTATGTACAAAACATATGAAAATAATATCATTCCAACAACATGTATAAAACATGTAAATCTCTATAAGATTTTCACACAGCAAAAATCTCTCATCCTATCAGTCATTTCATTTATTAGCTGATGTACAGTTGATCATTCACAGAATTTCAGGTCATTAATAACCTCCATATTAAGCTACCTCGTTGTCAAAACGTAATTTATCTACGTTGCGCCAACAATGAATGTTTACCTTTGTTATTGATTGTTTTCTCTTTCACGTTGTTCCTTTAGGTAATAGCATTTAGAATTTTCTTTTTGGAAAAACTGTTAATACTCAACAGGTCCGACTTTCCATACGTGCCTGACTTACATATATAGTACAGGAAACCTTAAGTTAGACGAGATACACTACCTAGTATCAGCCTCAAGCCACATTGCTACGAACAGTGTTCGTAAGTAGCAATTTGTTTCAAATAGAAATTTTAACATATTGTACAAAAAATCATAATTGTAATTAAGTTCACATCTTTTTGTTTTTCAGGCTTAAAGCTGGTTGAGAAATTTCTTGCATGTATTGCAGATGTGAAAGTTGTTATTTAATAATTGGTGTCTCGGCATAAAGCATATAAGTTTAGTTTTCTTTTGGGCGAGTTCATGGTCTAATGTCGCGGTTAATGTTAATGAATTCAAATCGGTGGTCGAAATTCTTGGTTAGCATCCTTACTTTGTAGAATCAAAATTTGAGATTCTTCCATTAAGGGACAATATTCTTATAAGAGAATCAATATAGGCAGTTTTAGTTGAAATAAATAAAATGGTCAGTGCTATAGAACCCACAAAGTTTTTTTAAGATTATTTATATTTAGACGTCAATTTTTACCAGGAATTTTTAAGTTGTTATATCAGGGTGTAATGATCAATAATTATTAATATTGTTAGCTCCGAAGGCTAACATTGCATCCCTTCCTATTTTAAGGTACGATTTGATACTATTACACCAAATATTGCTCCTTTGTCTTTTTACCGTAAAACGAACAGAAAACGTAATCTATGTATTAAGTTCAACGCTTTACGGCCTTCTTTACCAACTGTTTTGCATAGATGAATTGATAAACAGTCGGACACACAATGACATGATTTTAAGAGGACAGTGACTAGTGTCCAATAATTTACAGTTAAAAGCATAAATTACAATCTTATGACACTACAATCTACAAATCATAATGTGGTGCATACAAATTCTAAACATCTTGATTGTGTTTGACCAACAACTAGTATAAATATATATACTATACTATACTATATATATATATATATATATATTATAATAAGCTTATTCATAAAGGTTCATAATTAGGATAAATTCATTAAATCATCATTAGAATCAATTCAGGTAAATTCTAAAACCATCTTATTTGTTATACAATAGTTCCTGTGATAGAGAGCAGAGAATCTAGACATTTTACGCGCTACAAAGATGCAAAATTTACCTGGGAATACCCAATATATTTTTCTTATAAGCATTACAAATTTTCCCTTAAAATGTTTTAAACATCTTCCTTAAATAACTGAACTGTGGTCAAAATGATCCTTAGCACAGGAATTTATTACCTGTATTGCAGATACTATAATACTGAACCGGCTTCGGGTTATACGATAGTGATAGGAAGATAGAGTTATCAGGATGGATAAGGATAGAGATACGGGCATCCTCATGTCGGAATCACGTGGAGAGGTATGTCATATTCTATATCTCAGTCTTGTCAAGAAGGGTAGCTCTGTTCCAGTCTCTTTCAGTTAAAGAGGGTAGGGGAAGGTTATCTCTCATGTTTAGGCTAACAACAGTCTTTAACACTAATAGAGCTTCTTCACTCCGATAGTCCCCTACAATGTTAAGTAGACCTATTTATCGAGACCTTTTATCTTTTGAAAATTTATGGAGTTGCCTTATGTATAAGAATTATATGTATTTACTGAGTTTCAAACTGAAATTGTAATTAAAAGAGAAATTATAGTATAAAAGACTCAACAATAATAAAAGATATAAGCGGAAAAATACTTATTGTGTTGTCCATTAATTATCAATATAATTATGTTATGCTATCAGCTATATTTATAGTTCCATATATACTGCCTACAAGAGATTTTTGTTTAAATTTTAATCTGCTCTCGACCATCATTTTAGTATCTAGATCATTTTAGTATCGACTTTGTTTAGTATTTAGATTCAGATGTTACATGATATTTTTCTGACAATGTAGAAATAAAAAAATACTGTTTAAATTAGTTTTGTTAGTTTGTTTAAAATGAAACATATTTGATGTATAAAATATATTTCTTTACAATTTAAATTTATAAAAAATATCCAAACCATGCATCAAACATTTAACTACTTCTTACTGTCTTTTGTCAAAATTTTCCAAATGAAAGAAGGAAAAATATTCATATTATTTGTATATTTTATAGCTTTTATTGCATTTGAATTAATCAGCTGCTCCAAAATACGAATTTTTGATTGTTGATTTAACATAAATTTATGATTACGTAAAACTTAGCCTGTTAAATAGAAAGGAATTCTCATTTAATGATTAAGGAAAATTTCAAAAATAATATGATTATATAAATAGTTAGGAATGCTATAAAATTAAGTCTGCTAAATATACACAGTTTGTTATTATAAAATAATATGTTGATTTGCAATACCCTAATAATTTATAAAAATAAGAATAAGAAATATTTTATTCCAAACTTTGTACAAATTTACAATAAATGAAATGGTGGAAATACTAGCCATCTGAACAAGTAGCGATGGCTAGTGCAAAGAAAACTTAACTAAGTGTTTTACACTGACAGTCAGTCTACATAGCTATCTTCTTGTGTACCTTACGTACTTTACGTGTATCTTCTACTTTACGTACATGATTGTTAAATGATTAGTCTTTTTTTACAATACCATTGACTAATAGACCTAACGGACTAGCCAAAAGAGATAAACACTGTTTGGAATGGTTTAGTCAAGCTCGAATTAATTCTGAAGTACTAAATAAATAAATATAATAAATCTATGAGTTTAAGATGTATGATATATATATTTATGTATGTATAATAAATATATTAAAACTAAATGCTAAGGTGTACCTACGTACACATGCAGTAGTTTCAATACTAGTTTAGATTTTAGCTTTTATTGTGTAAGACTTGAGAAACTCAGTGACATTACAGACATTGTAAATACAAAACTTTGAGGAATCATTTTTTTATGTTCTAAAGTTCTTTACAATGCACGATTATTAAAGTACAATATATGACTATTAGTGATAATTTTTTTCTTATATTTTTCAATGGACCGACAAAACTTAGCATAGTAGAAAGGGAATGCAAGGTTTGTGGAACACTACTCATGGAAAGAACTTTTATAACTGAATTTTGCAGTGACAACTTTAAACGCAGTGATAAACGAATAGGAGAAATAAGGGATTTTGAAGGGACTATTGCCAATATAGCAAATTATAAATTACAACTTGTCTATTGTGAGTCAGGAAAGAGGCAACAACTTATTTATCAAAATCAGTCACTTGGAAGCAACTAATTTATGAATGCGTTGGATATGATTTCAGTGCAATATATTAAAAAATAGTACTTTATTTTTCTTTAAATGGCCTTTTTTACATTTCTACACGTTTTTCCTCTTAGGTTTGATAACACAACCTCCCTACAAATACTTTAGTATTTAAAGTGGTATTGGAGATTCCTTTTTTTACTTTTACTTCACAAATTAATGTAATTTTGTCTCTGTGCCATTGATATACTTTATACATCTTCATAAAGGAAATTTTAAAGTTCCTTAAAGTTAAAGAAATATTTATAATCTTCCTTTATAAGAAATTATATTTGTACAAATTATAAATGTATTAAATTAAGTGACGTTATAAATAAAAGTTTAACATTTAAATTTTTGCAATTAGCTTGTCCTGAGAAGTGAAACAAAAGATAGAAGAAACAGAGTAGCTGTTCAGGAGAGTTTTTTTACGATATACGGAAGAACTTGTAAAAACCGTATATCGTGGTATTGAATAAATGTAACCTAAGAAATAAATTTTTACATCTATTAAAATAAGATTATACTTTCACCGCCAGATTTTACATTATGTATGATGGAATCCAATTGACAGAGTAAGACCTTGAATTAAGTCTGAAGGTATTGAATAAAACATGGAGCGGCAGTCCCAAGTGTCTTAAGTTACTTACTGGGAAGAAGCTACACTGATGGCTGCTCGCATTACTGTTAATACTCAATCGAACCATACATGGTAATATAATTAATATGTCAAGTTATATACAATGAATTAGACAGAGCAAGTGATATAATTATATATTTAATAATAGAAAAAAGATTTATTGTAAGGGTGTAATAAGGTACGGAGTTATTGTTGCTAACATAGTTTAAAAGACGTATTTTAGAAAATATTTCCATATTTATATAAACCTATAAATAAAATGTAAGTAAAGCATGTTTATAAATTAATTTGTTTTATGTACGTAACGCGTATAATACAATTATGTCGTCATTTGCGTTCCGTATTATCCTTTCCCCTTTATTCCACTTTCTATTCATAACTTAGTGTTTATGCTGTTTTGCCTTAGGTAAACGTTGAATATGATTTTAAAAGATATAATTTTTGCTTTATTCTATACACATTTTAATGCTAATGGTCCAAATTAGATAAGTATGATTGATAAAATAATAATAATAATATTTCTCCCTTTTCTTAGTTTTTTCTAACGTTTTTTTATCCATCTTAGGCGGTAAGCATTTATTATTAACTATTTTAAGATCTAATGTAATCTTATGTATCTAATCTAGTATAATTTAATCTGAAAGGTGTGCAATTAAACATGGTATAATTTTGAAATCTCGCCTGATATGTTACAATATTCTAACCCTACAGCACTTACTTCTTTGAATGCAAATTGTTGCAACTGATCTAACCGCATATTACGTCCTAAGTCACTGTAGATTGATTGGACCTGTAACCCCCCCCCCCTTATAACCAACATAGCGGCTTCCACTCCCCGGACTTTCCATTTTGTATAAATAATCACAGCCAATTTATAAATATATTACAAATATCCCGACCTCTGAAACTATGTGCATATTCATTACAGTACAATATCCAGGAGCTTTGTGAATGCATACACTACAATAATGGTTCAGCAAGCTTCGTCTTAGCATACAATATAATACGTGTTTGCTCTCAAAGCAATTTTGCATTTAATATGTAATGTCAGATAGATTGACTTCGTTTGTATCAGATACACTTTTGTGTAAGTCTTATTGCTTCCAGCCAGATTATATCTTATGTATTGTTTATAACACAGGGTATTAATTCGTAAGATTCATCGCTCTCCCGACGTTACCTATCTTATTGTTTTCTGTATAGTTTTAATTTGAATTTCATTAATTAGTTAGTTAACATGAAAGAGCTTGATAGGTTGGAACATTTAAAGTCTCTGTTAGTCCATCTGACTATCCATCTATCTGTCTGTCCTAACGATACATAGAAAACGAACTTCAAAATTATGTTTAAAGTTTCCTTAAAAATAGGCAAAATAGGTTGCTTATTAATGAAGATTTATGCAGATATAAAATCTAAAAATCAGTTCTTTTCCAAAATATTTTGCGGACACACAATCATACAGAAATACAATTCTCCAGTTCCTGGAGTGTTAACGTCATTAACGGTCTGGCAATAAATTTTCGAAACTATTTATAAATGTATATTGTATTTTATATCAATATATTATGGCTAATCATAAAATTTTCGTTTATTTTAATTTTAATAACATGAGTTATTCATTGTTGTTATCTATCTAGCCACATATTACTTTCCTTTTGTAAGGTTTTTAAGTTTTGTTTAGTTTAAGATTAAGGTTGTGACATATTTTGAGCAAGGGGTTGCTGTGAGAGGATTTAATAATAGGTTAGATTGGCAGTACAATACCCTCAAATGAACCAACACTTATTTTATTTTGTGACAACATCTTATTAAATTGATTTAAAAACTTTAATAACTTAAACTACACGAAAGACTCACCTTAGTGAAGGAGGACAGGGAAAACTATAAGGATCTAGCTACAATCGAGGATTTTTCTAGCGCAGAGAACTAATTTATATGACACAGTACATAACCCTGAGGCGGGACATCAAGACACAAGCACCCCCAACCTTAGCACAACATTACGAGCCACTCACACTACCTGACAGAACTAACACAGCAAAACCATGGGGGAAAACATACCGCTAATATCAGCTGGGACTTACACAGGTCTCCAGAGCGAAAAATCACAAGATTTTTTTATACAAATTCCTAGTGGCAGCAACTTCAAAACAGATGGGACAGATAACACTGAAGATAATTTATTCCCAGCGCATTTATCAGGCACAGCACTAAACTTGGTTCAAACACTACAAGCAAAAAACAACAAGGGAAAGCCCATACAATGGGATCAACTTGGTAAAAGTTTCATAGAGGCTTTCACTCCATTAGCACAAACCAGAGTCTACAAATGATTTTAGAACACAAAATACAGGGAGAGAACGAGCCAACACTAACCTATTTTTTTTAGATATATTAACAACATGCCGAAGATATGACCCTACAATACAGGACAAGCAAATTATACATTTTATCATACAAGGACTAAAACCAGAAAATCTGTGAACGATTTATAGGCCTGAAAAACGACACCTTAAGTGATCTAGAGACTAATTTAAAAATTAGAGAACAGCTAGTTCTAACACAAATGAAAAAAACAAAGAAAGGTACAATAGGGTTGCAGCAAATAGACCCTTACAGTACACCCTTATATGAACAAAACATTCATCCATAAACTACAAACAGAACTTAACACCCTAACCAATTTAGTAGCTACCCTAACTACAAATCAAATTTCAAATCATAACCACAGGTACGAAAGGTCTCCATCCCCGTATGAAAACTCAAAATATAAGCCAAGATATGATAGAACACCTAGTCCTCACCAGAATAGACATATGGAAAGCCCCAAACTACCCCAAACAAACCCAAAGGCCACCTATGATTTAAACACGTTACCTTCAGTGATAGGAGAAGACAAAACCATTCCCAAATACAACCTGCTAGACAAAGTAGGTATTGCACTATTTTGCCGTAAAGACAACCATAACACTGAACAATGTTGGTTCAAGCAACGTTCATTAACTTCTCAACACCCCAAAGTAACCGCTTGGCACCTAAAACCAACAATACACAAGAGCTGTTCTGCAGGTACTGCAAGCGAACAAACCACAATATCGAATCATGTTACAAGTCTAATTATTATAAACAGAATCAACAAAAAAACGGGAAATAGGGGGAGGTCATACTAACCCTTACCGAACTTCCCCCTTACTAAAAGCGAAAACAAATAACACTATAGATCTTAACGAAAGGAATCGACAAACTTACAAATGTATAAAGTCTATGACATTTACTCCAACTAACCCCAAAATACTACCACTATCAACCCTGGAAAGACACAGTTCAGAAGTGATATTTAAAGCCATAGATTATTAATCAAAAAATTCCCACCCTTAAAGAAGATGGAAGAAATTGAACAACCTATTATGCAAAAGCCTATACACACCATAAAACTTCGATCTGTGTTCAATCCAACCCCAACCCAAAGCGAACCAAACCCTCTCGGAGACAACAAATATAAATAAACCCAGTTTTACAAGAAAAACCTTGCAGTCTCAGAAAATTTCACACGACAGATAAAACCTAGCGTATTAAAGGTAGTAGCGCACGTAAAACAGGACCCAGATTGTAGTATGGGGGAGGTAAACACACATACGGGATTGGAAGAAACCATTGAGATAGACACTATACAGATTTTAAATCACATAGAGCAACAGAAGAAACAGAATATGATAGATTGTACTAACTTGCAAGAAATAACGCAAGACAGGAAACACAGACCGAGGAAAAATAAAACATTATTATTAGAGGATATTTATGAACTCATATTTAATTGCGAAAATAAAACCACGAAGAAGATACCTGTCCTAACAATAGACGTAGCCTTGACCACAAAACCCTCGACATCCAGTACCCTGCATTATAGATACAGGATTGTAACATAAAACATTATTTAGAGCAGACCTAGTTTGTGAAACAAAAATTAAATACTAGCAACATACCCTCGTTGATATCGGCTAACGGTTATACCATTAACAGTTTTGGGGTTCGACAAAAATCGCCATGCAAATTGGTAAAGTTATACTTGAAGACACGTTTTATGTGACACCTGATCTAAAAGCCCAATATTAGTAGGAAACATTTCCTATTTCAGAACTGCGTGGAGTTAAACTATAAAAAATAAAACAATAAAAATTACCAAATATCAGATTGAATATATAATACCTATGAATGAACAATAGCAGTTAGACATCAAGAATTTTAAAAAACACACAGGAGTTAGAAGTACAGCAAATTAACAGGTGTAACAGCCCGCAAGACATAATTATAGCACCACATCAGCATATTAGGATTAGCTCCTTAAAAGGTTATAGAGTCTCGAACAGCCATCGAAACAGATAGGAATCTAAGAATAAAAAAGTAATGTCATGCATATCTTTCAGAAGGGGAAGATGGTACAGATACAATTGTAAAATATTTATAATGCATCAAATTTCCCAAAAAGGATACCCGTCGCCTCCACCATGTAAGGTTTTTAAGTTTGGTTTAGTTTATAGATTAAGGTTGTGACATATTTTGAGCAAGAGTTGCTGTGAGAGGATTTAATAATAGGTTAGATTGGCAGTACAATACCCTCAAATGAACCAACAGATATTTTATTTTGTGACAACATCTTATTAAATTGATTAAACATTTTAATTAACAACTGATTGGGTCAACGATATATTAGGCACAAATTTGTAATACCTTAATACCTTGAAGACATATTTAATGTTAAATTACTCATTACAATTTATATAAATTTAATTCATTATAAAAATTTACTAGTAATTTTGTAGTGTTGCAATAAATTATGAGTTCATGGACTAACGTGAGAAACTTTCTTTTAAATAGCTAAACATTTTACATGAATTTACATTTTCGAAATTGTGAACATTTAAATAGATATGGAATTTAAAAATGATTAATGAACCCTAAAATATACTAAGTTCTTAAAATTACTTGCATTTTATTTCACTTTACACTTATTACGCCTAGAGATATTTTTCCGCACACGAACACCAACACTAGCACTCCCGAACCTCGCTCTACGGACTTCCCGTCCTCGACCTCCTCCTTGTTCTTCAGTTTTGATGTTATTCTCCCGCCAGCTCATGACCACGCCTCTGCCAAATCTCTCCATCATAATTGGTGAGTACCAATTTTTCATATCAGCATGTCTGCCCCTTATATCGTCGCACGGTTATTTTTTTTATATATAAGCATTTCCGCTGCTTAAGCAAGCATTTCTGTTTGTTCACCTTCGGTGTCTGGGCGGATGTGCGTATCCCACTTACATCCGGAGGATGTTTGTCTCGAATTGTAATACAAGACTTCCTTTCCAGCAACTATCTGTACATCGATTCTATGAAATTTTATTTTACTAATAATTACATATGTCTTACACTTTGAATTATTTATATTTTCATAATGACCCATATAACACTGTCAAGGTTAACATTTTTTTAACTGTTAGATAAAGAAGCAATGTTGACATTTGTATTTGTAGACATGAGCTTATTTGAAAAGTATTTCTACTAATTTTGAGGTTTTGTGTTCAAAAGAAATATTAGAATAATTTTGTTTTGAAAACAAATAAGACGGAAAGAGTATAGGACGGATCTAGCACGTTATTTTAGTATATTATAATCAAATCAGTTTTTTTCTGAAAATTGAGATATGACGTATACTATTTAACTTCTCCATTTGTAATATTGTAATACAAGAAAATAACATATTGTTCATCGGCTCTTTATATATGCCCTTAAGTGTATTTTATATGTTATTCAGTTACTGCCATCAGTGTTCGGTAGCACTGAAAAACTTTCTTAAAGGCCAAACTTTACCAAGAAAAGTATTCTAAACTGTCAAGAAGAATGTGTTTTTTATTAGTTTTGTCATAGCCATTTCTGTATGTGGCATAATAAGTGCATAGTATAACATCGTTAGGCACGGAAGTTTTGGTATTTAAATACCATATTCTTAAATAGCAGAGTTCCTTGTTTTCTGCTGCCTTGTACTTCTAGTAAAATTATAAATGAACTTAGATATTTCGTATCATGTAATATAAACAGTACTTGCTTCACTTTAAAACTTTTTATACACATTGATATCATATATGTAAATAGATCTGTAAAGTATAGAATTAAATAATTGTAACAGGAAGTTTTTTTTTAAATAGCATTACCATATAATGCTTAGATCATGATACGCATCTACATTTTAAGAAAATGTCGTAATATTTTCGATGAGGAAGCCTGGTCTCATACTCTATACCAATAGCAATTTCTCATTTATCAAAATTACTATCCTTAATCTCTTAGCATGTCTCATTATTGCTTGTAAGTAGTGAATATGTTAGTATTTCCTTATATAAAGTAACCAGCAAGGATACAAAAACTGTTTCTTTCAACATTTTAATTAAAATACTACTCATTTTCCATTTTTTCTAAACAGTGATATGAGCGACATTTTTTAATGTTTTTATGTCATGTCAGCAAAATTCGTTAATACTAGCTTCTATAGCCAAGGCACACAATACACTTATAGGTAGTAAACGTTGCTATTCTTCTAATATAACAATGTAGGGACAGTAATGAAATAAAACTTTATAGTTTTATTTCTTCACAAAATTCTCAATACTGAATTATGCTATTACCTATAATATTGTACAATGTTATATTACAAATTTGTGTATGCTTTGTTTTATCTGATTTTAAACCTAAATAGCTAAAAACATAAATCATAAACAAAAATAAAATTCTAGGCCTAAAGGGTTTTCAATTCAGATAGCTCACATAATTTATATAAGTAGTTTTATTCACGCTCTGCTGAACTTTATGTAAGTATTTACTATCAATAGAGGGTATTATAGACTTATAAATCACTTAGTATATGAAATTATAAAATCAAAATTATGAACAAATACCAACAGTACCACACATATTTTAATTACCAAAATTGTTCTCTAATATCGTAATTAACTTTAAACCTTAGAATAATGTATAAAACATATATCAATCTTTATGTAATGAATGTACGTAAATCAAGTTAATAATATTCTAGTATTTCCATTACTACTAAACTGCAAAATTGCACTGATTGGTTGGTTGTTTATAAACAAAGCCATATTGCCTGGAATGTTTACATACATATTACAAACAATGATAGTTTCTGTAATACTCTCAGCAAGGCAATATTCAATCTGGAATTAATGTTTATTTCAATACGTTATCAAAATTATTTCACTGAAATATATTTTAATATATTATCTCCAAATAATCCGGTTCTAAATAACACTAAATTAAAAGTAGTGTATTTTGATCCTTGAAACACAAACAATATAATATATAAGAACACATTATACATTAAATTTATACATGTCATATTTAAAACAGTTTAAAAGGCCCTAACGATGCACTTTTAAAGTGATGTAGTAAGATTAAATGTAAGGTCTACATTCTACGTGAACGATTTTGCACACAATCTACGTAACTTCATCATCTGTTACCACGACACAAGTTAAAAGACGACTTAATAATAAAGTTAGTGTATCAAAATCCCTAAATTAAACATGATTGAATAAGAAAGTCTACGATAGTGGAAATGTCAAAGAATCAGAAACAGCGTCTGTAAATAAAATAAATGTAAATTATCTCAACGAATAAATTTTCAATTAGCCACTAATTTAAATTAGCTTTAGTTTAAATAAGCGATGATTGGTTTAAATTGGTCTAAACAAAACGAAACTAATTTCTACTCTACAAATTTCTATACTATACGTATGTAAAGGGTTGCATTTGCAGCAATTTTTTTTTATGCAATCACTTTACATTCCTCCAAACAACTGCTTAAACATATAGTGTGCTGTGCTGTGTTTTAAAATACGATATAAAACTTGTAAGAGCCAATATATTTATGAGAAGAAACGTTTCAAAACAGATTTCAAAGGTTCAATGTCACAATTTGAATTTAGTGTCATACATAAATATATTTAAGTCTTAGCAATAAGCTGTAAATTGAAGAGGAGTATAGGTACTATATTATGTATTTTATGTTAATGGCACTCTGATAATAAGTGGAGATCCAAATTTGATCGTTTTTGTCACTAACATGGTCCATAAGCATCTACAGGTAGATGCATTTAAAAGTCTCAGAAGATAGTGAAGTTCTTAATGACAAGATAACAGAATATATCAAATTCCCCTCTAAATTAGACTATGAGTTCCTGCAAGAAAATTACGATTAGGTATTTTGATGTAGTTTGCTATTGATGATGAAAAGTTTAAAGAGATAACATGGTTTAGGACATTTGCAATTGTTGTATGACACAACGTTTCAAGGATATAATCTATCTTTTTCATGAGGTTGTGGGTATATAGTTACTATCCAACTTTCGCCTGTGGTTTTCAGTGGTGTGGTGTGTGTTTATGATTTTCTTATTCGTGAACTGTGCTCGGGATTTGCACTCTGTGCATTAAAAACGCCAGTGCTGGTCTTTATGCAGTAATGAGTATGTTTGAACACTTTTCCACATCTTTTCTTCTTTCTGTGTTTTATTTTTATGCATATAATTACCCCCCTCACCTGACCAATAGGGTAAATTCCAATACTAGGAACGTTAATTTACAACTTTTGTAACATAATACGATGGCAAATGTCTAAAATACTGTTATTATTAGGTACTTATACTGTTATGTGATTACCAGGGAAGATATTGTCCAACCGTACACCTTTTAGGGGGAAGGTGAATTAGAGTTCCTAATATTGTAGGAGCCAATGTCCTATTAATCATATCAGACTGGCACTAAAATTATTTATTTCTCAGTTGTTTTTCAGTTCATGTCATTGACACTAAGTCATGTACAATATTTTTCAATCAGTCAAAGTCAGCAATCCGGATTCTTAAACTAAAAAAGCACTCATATTATTAACGTTCTAGTTTTATCCAGAAATAAATATAAATCAGTTAATTACATCCATTGCTATTATGATACACACGAAATAAACCACACTCACTTTCTTTGTCAGTTAGTTTCTAGAAATTGTATTTCACATGAGATCCATATATTATAGATTAAATTATAGAAGGAAGAAGGAGTATATTACACGAAACCAGAAGAACGTGGTGTGCGTGTTTGACAATTGATATTCATATCTGATAATAATACTGTTGGTAATACCGCTGAATGTTGTACACAAATGGTCGGCTGTCAGTGACAACATTGGAGTTGTGATTGGAGTCAGCCCTGACAGTCAACAAACAGCATGCTCATGTATCACATTGATTTTCTTTGTCATTGTAGTCCAAAATTGTCCATTCACGTACATTGATTTATTCTAGAATAAAAGGTAAAAGTTAATTATTAGTGGTGAGTTACTAGCAGTTCTAAGTTCTTTTCTAACCGAAGATAAATACCCTGTAAACTATAACAAAATACTACTTAAAAACAACATTTAAAGAGGTGACGGGTATTTAAAGTTATTGGACTAATTACTAGCTATATGAAAACATTGAAAAGATTAGAACACGCTCAAACCATTTAAAACGCGTTTTAATGCCACGATTTATCTATAATCTGTCTCAGTATAGACAAAAGTTAAACCTAAATAAGATATTACAATGTAGGGTTTGGTAACTGTAAAACTTTAATGACTACGGTATTATTCGTTTCAACAGTGTAAATTAAACAGTGTGTTAAGTTTACCTTTATGTTTATAAGTTAATAAATGTAATTTGGATACGTTAATTTCATACAAATCTAAATTATTGTTGAATATTAACGTTCATTGAGCAGCTAATTTGAATAAACGTGTACGATGTGATAAATAGTTTAAAAATTTTAATTATTATTAGTCAGCAAACATAACATGATGAACAGTTAAATATGTATCAATAAGAAAAAAATAAACCTTTATTACAAATATAACTTATTTTAACAGTATAGACCGTTTAGCTATTAACACTTTCATATTTGAATTGAGTACACAGTGGATTAAACGAGTTTGAATCTGTAATGAAATGAAATGAAATATTTCTTTATTTGAGGCGAAATTAGGGCCTCATGGCCCTTTCTTACATTTAACCTCATTTAGAAGCTAGAACAAATATTCTTAGTTTTAAATAATAATAAAACTAAACATTTTAAATACGAATAACAAAAAGTACAACTTCATTGAAGAATATAAACTAACAAAAATATATAATGATTAAAACGTTATATAAACTTATTTTTAAACACATACCCACACAAAATTAATAACATAAACTTGTATACAATGAATATTACAATCACACTTTCCTCACACACATTACTCATGCCAGTGCAACCGCAGTGAAAGAGACCTACGCCGCCCCCGCCCCAACCATCTGCCCCAGATAGTGCTCCCTCAGCGACGCCACGAACATTGACTACACGAAATGAGAGATCTATATTATTTACAGTGGTTATTTAATGGAAGTGTATTGTAGTAAGCTGCAATGCAAAATCGTAGTTCTATTTTAATTTAATGGTATATCATGAGTTATACAAAACATCTGTTCTAAAGGTGGGCTAAAATCTTCCTATAGAACTACACCTGTACTGAATACTGATAAGGCTGATGTTTTATATGAATAATATTAATTAAAAAATCTTTAAAAACGAAATTATGACATTAACTGCATGAAATGAGAGTTCTATACTATTTACAGTGGTTATTTATTGGAAGTATCTTGTAGTAAGCTGCAATGCAAAATCTTAGCTCTATTTTCATTTAATCCTTTCAATAAGGGTAAAATATTAAAAAAAGGACAAGAATCCAGATTCCAGGAGTCAATTCTTTAACATCACCAGATTCCAGACGCTGCACTAAGAGGAAGGTGATTTGAAAGTAAACTGAACATTAATTTTTAATTAACCCCTCTCACCGTGGCTGGGGTATGTTTAGAAAACTTCGTTACTACACCGTGCTTACAGAACGTGTCAGGAACATCGTATTATACTCAATTGTGCACCTGATGAGAGCGTAAGATTACAAATTTGGGTGGAGTACACAATAGTTTATATTTTGTAATGTCGGTGTGCCTGATGTCAGAGCGATGTAAATTGTTCGCTTCTTCCTTGTTCTCTTCAGTTGAAAATGGCTCCAGATTCAAAGAGATTTTAGTGAGGGCATCTTATTCCAGAAGCTTCACTAAGAAGAACGTGAATTAGAGCTAATTAAAAAATTATGTAGAATACAAATATTGATTTAATTTATCAACATATAATTAGTTGTGCAATTGTACCCACTGTTGTTACCCGAGAGTACGCCAAGCTACAAAGGCTGATGACGTGAGCCCTGTAGTTGATTGCCCTTTGATGTGGATAAGGGATTGCTGAGACCTTGTGGTACTCTTAGTTGTAAATGTAATCCCATAAGATATTAGATGTGCACTCAGGACAGTTTTGTTATTCAGTTTCTACTTTTAATTAAAAAACACCAATTTCTACATTAATATTATTTAGTTGACAAGGGTGCTTCTCAATTTCTTACATTTGACTGATTGCCGTCCAAAAGTGACATGCATCTTCATCAAAGCTTGTTATATACATGAAGTCTGATGTACCTCTAGTTTTTATACATTAATTCTATTACAAATATTACATTTTCACTAGTTGGAAAGAAGGATTTGATACGACTATATTATGGAAATAATTAACGTTTTTTTATAATTTATAATTGACAATAATATTTATTTATTCATTTAACGACAACGCATTAAATGCAATTACATAAACAATAAACATTCAATGTTTGAAGAAAAAAAAATACATAATAGCTTTATATTACACGGATGGCAGCAGGCAACAACATTAATCAAACAAGAGTCCATCGTGCATGAGAGGCATCCAAGTAAAAAAAGAGACAACGTATACAACCAATGACAGTACTATAAGAAATATAAATTACAATGATCATAATAAGAGAATATAAATATATATGTAAATACACATATATGTATAATAAAAAACTAAGATCCACTAACATAAATATATCTTAAGCATTAACAAAGAGATAGTGGAACATTGTCTAACAATCAACATTATTAATCTTCATATCAGCCGTGCAAAAAACACATCCACGTCCAACTAAATCCAGCTTATTATAAATCTATATCAATTCAAGAAGTAATATCAATACGAAAACAATAACAATACTGTAACAATAACAATGTGATAACAATAGTAATGCCATAACAATAAACCAAAATAATACAAGAAATATAATAAAAACCATAACAAGTAACGTAAATTATCGGTAAGCATTAACAAGAAAATAAACCATGCAACATACAATAACAAACCATATACTAATAATATTCCCTAGGATATTATTACGGTATTGCATTAATCAAATACTTAGAAGTTTAATTCGTATATAACTCTTCTTCTTTACTAATTGTTTAAGATTACAGTATAATGTGTATACTCTTATCACAAGTATACCTCGTATTAAATTTATATTATATCTTTATCAAAGTAAGAATTTGTAATATATTTTTAAATCTTCTCAACTTATCCAAAAAAAAAACAACCTCTTAGTGCTATAGCAATCTACAATCAAACGTGGATGTCTAAAGTAATTATGCTGAAAAATTTGAACTAATTTGAATTCTGTACAATTCTTAACCTTGGATATTTTAATTTTTTTATGTTACACCTTTCTTTGCCTTATTAGTATTGTTATTACTGAAGGGTTTACTGTACAAGTTTTAAACCTATCACTAACCAATTGCCCTTTAGGAGAGTTGAAAAATAATGTCTAATAAGACCACCGAAGAATGTAATCCCCTGTCTTCTAAGGATAAGCCGTCACAATGTACGAATAAATCTAGAGAAATAGATTAATGGGGCTATTTAAAACGCTGGTTATGGACAATCATGTAACATTACGTAGGTTTCAGGTAGATGCAGCCTATCTGAGGTGGTAACTGAAAAGGAAAACAGTATGTTGGTCATTCGAAGCAGCGTCTTGTAAAAGGTTAACAGTTAACTGGCCGCCAAAAACAAGTCGTAACAAAAATCTATGAAATCCTAAGTTGAAGTCCAAAAAAATCTTTATTCTAAAAGTCTTCAGTTAAACATACAAGAAACCAACAGTCAACAATGTTAATTTTTTAAAAAAATGACTTTATACCTAAAAACCATTTTAAACGCACATCCTGAGTCATGAAACTAGTTAAACCAGATCATCTACAAATTTTGACCTCAAAACTTTACCTCCGTGCCTAGGCTTTACACTAATAACCGATTTCAATTCTGCGTACTACAGAAAACACTGTATTATCTGTTGTGCCGTAAACAACGTACTCGCGATTGACGTCAAACATGTCAGTTACAATAGCGGACTGCCACCGCGCATGTGTTTTGCGCATGGCAAGTTCATTGTTTCTATCCATGCTACAAAGGAAATAAAATTTAATTAGTTAAACGTCAATTTGACGTTCAAATCGTGTACTTCCCTTGAATATTTTGTAAGTAACGGCCGTTCGAAATCCCGCGTTCATTTTTGAAGACTCTGTCTGATAAGGTAGGAGTGCGCCACACTACACGTCCAGTAACAGACTTGCTGAGGCTGCTCTAATAGTATTTTATAGTATATCTCATTTCATTCCCGACATTTCCTGCTGACAGATAGACAGTCGTACAGAAAAGTAATTTTACATCCCTCTCTCAGACAAAGCAGAGATTTTAAGTTAGCTTACAGGGTGATATGCCTCACTGAAACCCAGCAAAACTTCATCATTCGACTATACCATCTCATTAAAGTGTACTGTTGAAACTTTTTATTACGTTTGGATTCGTATCAGCGTGTAGATAATAGAAATTAAGGTGAGCACGTAAGCGTGAAGTGGAAACAAAATCTTATAATATTTACCTTTACATTCAATAATGTTTTCATTTTATTTTATGAATAAAAATGTCTGAAAGTAAATATCATATGATTGCACTCAGTTATCTTACGATTTATTTATTTAAATATTTTATAATTTCTATTATAGTTACTTATAAGACCAATATAAACATATTTACTGGTCCTGAGCCATTAATTAAAAATTAAATATATATTTAATATTACTGATAGAAACATTATACAAATAGTAAATCATTAAACATTAGTATTTAAATTTATAATTAAAACTGTATAGCCCGTATAAAACCATGGCAATAGCCGAGTAAAACTACTCACTGTGTGTGACACAGCCAGGGCGTAAACTCACATCTACTCCTCGAGTCGGAAGGCAGATAATCAATATAATGGTGGTATGTTGGGTAAGAGTACTTCCAGTAGATGCATATCCGAGTCCATAGACGGAGAAGTAATACCTGTATTTGCACCTGACCTTAGAGTTATACTCCCATAAAAGATGTATGCATCAGACTACACTCAATTACTATTACATGCAATGTTCATTGGAATAGTTTCTAAATGCATTCATAAGACGTAGTCCTAATTGCTTTATTAAATTTTGAACCATTTAATTTTTACTCTAAATATACAGTACATTTTTATTATTACATCTTCCTTAAATTAAACACGTGGTCCTGAAATTTATATCCTCATTTTGTTAGATTTTGTAATATGGATGTAAGTTATAATACTAGAAAATATCGTAAAATGTTCATAGACTCGTACACTGCACCAGAAGAAGATTAGCTATAAATGGTT
Organism: Homalodisca vitripennis; assembly: GCF_021130785.1. NCBI lineage: Eukaryota > Metazoa > Arthropoda > Insecta > Hemiptera > Cicadellidae > Homalodisca > Homalodisca vitripennis. The sequence goes on from NC_060214.1 coordinate 41,392,274, forward strand.
CAACTTATTAGGATCATGGCCACAATTCCAATACTTTACATTGGTCCTTTTAAATTAGAATATAAAATATCCTTTCTTAGAAAAATAAACAGTAAAAAAACTTTTACCAACGTTTAAAGATCAAAAGTATGTCTACATTAGAGTATGATCCTGATTTATAGAACAAGACTGTCATGTTTCGAAGTTTTTGTAGAAACCCAACTCATTAAGTCTTCACGTAATTTGACTAGTTTAAAAATATTACTAGAATTTATCAGGCTTTCAAGTTCTTACAGTAAGTGTTTGCAAAATGAAAATCTTTGTTTGAGATAAGTAATCATTATATACCTATTAACCTTCATGGTAGTAGAATGTGACCATAGCGTATATTTCAACTGTTTCCTTGTGGTATAACTTTTGGTATCTTACAATTCATGGGACACTAAAACGTCACTTTATTATTAATTAAGGTTTAAAAAAAGTTAAAGAGGATTACCATTATTTACTGTAAGGGTTAGTTTGTATTAACTCCACAATTTAGTCTTTTTTCTAATTACATCTAAATAATACAAATCAGCCGTTTACTAAACGTACTTAATTATATTTAAAGTAAAGTAAAGTAAATATATCTTATTTTACCAGGCGAAGCAGGGTTAAAAAGCCCTCTATAACCCTTAACCTGGGTATGAACGGCTTGAAGGTAACTTCTCAATCACCGCTAATGAACAGGAAGGCGGGCTGCTTGCAATGACAGAATCGCTCAGTGATCACTTATTCAAGCAGCAAGTACGCTCGACGTTGCTTTGATCGGGTTATCTGAGGTTATTTCTCACTAATAATGTACTGTTTTCGTGAGTTCAACAGTAATTTAGGTAATTATTAGTTGTTTTTATAGTAAAAGCATTAGCGAATAACAATACGACTCAGGAGTTTTATAGGATCTGTCGTTTTCTTTTAGTTCGATGAACGTATAAAAACAATTTGATCCATACACATGTTTTGTTTCTTGAATCTTCATTGTTATAAAAGTAACATCTAGTTCTATTAAGGTGTAATCGGTCAATTGAGTAACTTTATTTTATTTTATTATTTCGAACAGATCAAACATTACAAAAGCGAGCATAATAATTTATAATTATAGTAATAAGTTAGCAACAATGACTAACACAACAATAAAAAACAAATGAGGCAACAATAATAAATATTAACAAAAAGGCAACAAGGAACAGCCGTAAATACTAATTTAAACAACAAACAGAAACAGATAAACTATATGAGCAATATTAAAATGATAAATTGGATATACAAACAACAATATATATAACTAAATAACAATAACAAAACAAAAATGCCCACTACCAGGCAATAAGGCACTTATGGGTATGGCCCCCTAAAGACACCATCAAAAACCAAACACGAGCACAGGTATGTGTGTGTGTGTGTGTGGGTGTGCGCGCGCGCGCGCTTCGCGCGTGTGTGTGTGTGCGCGTGTGTGTTCTGAAATTCATAGTCGAGTGTTCAAGCACTGTGAAGCACATAGAGCTCTCTTGAAGGAAGCCAAGGAAGTGTAGAAAAGGTCCATGTGTTCTGGTAGCAAGCATCCAAGTCTCTGCATCCTAATCACAAGATTGTTGGCTGCATAGGAAGTTGTTCCCGAAGTTCTTGCAAAAAGGACTCTAGATCTCGTGCCAGTAGGAATTTGGAAATTTATTTTCTGTAGCAGGTCTGGGCAATCGATGATTCCGTTAACCAGCTTGTACAACAAGAGAACGTCTTGGATGGAGCGTCTTTCTTTCTGGATCTTTTACCATAGGTGGAGCCGATCCAGAGGTTATCTCGATAACGTGTAGGGCTATAGATTTTTAAAATTGCTTGGACCTATGCTTCTACACAGCTAACAAGCAATTTGAGCATGAAGCATATCCATCCGTTAAATTAAGCTGAGTTTTATTAATACCTATAAAATAGGCAGAGATTTCGGGATCGAATCAACTGTAAAAATATTTTTTGTGACAGGTATGCGTACTGAACTTAAATATTTATCACAAAAGATTCCTGAAATATTCTTAGAAAAACATGAAGTACCAATATTGTTGACAGGTCTGAATGACGCCATGAAAGTTACTCACCAATATAAAGTTTATTGTTTATTTATGCTTAAAATGCTACGCTACTTTTTGAAATATTTATGATTGTATATATGTTTTTGTAATTTTAAATCCGAACTACCATACGTTAATACAGCATTTATAGGAATTAAGATATATTTCCTCCTCAGAGAGTATAAAACCTATGCATAACGTTATACATGTATCGAGAATCTATTTGTCAAAGTCAGTGAATTCCTAAACTTGAGAGTGCACTGAATAAAACATCGGCCTGACAGTCCTGTGAGACAACTTGGTGCTCGCCCTAGTGTCAGCAGTAATGTGTTACCTGCAATGCTGACTTTATTGAACAATATCTGCATTTAATGGTAATATCACGGAAAAGAAGCGTACTCTTTATTATATAAGGCAGTGGTTAGTATAGTACATAATAAGATTTTAATATAGTGGTCTAATAAAGTGAATTTGCTACGTGGACGAGGAGAGGGAAGGAATAAATTCTGGAACAGTTTAATCAAATTACTTTGCGGACGAGATCATTCTGTGTAAATGTCAATTACTTGAAGTTGGTGACTCCCTTGTGTATTTTGTTCGTACTTCATGCTCCTTTCTACACTTCTTACATTTCATCAACTCAACTTATGAAAGAAACGAATATATAGAACATAATACAAATTAACTATCTCTTCAATATTATTATCTATTCAAATAAGTACAATACTATGTTGCATATAATTGATTTTGTTTTAATATAATTAAACAATAATAACAATATTGATACATTTTATTGATCGTGGAAATAGTTTCAATTAACTATGACATGTTTGTTTAACTGCATCCAAATACTCTTAGCTTTCTCCTCACGGCAATTTCTAAAGATTATAAAAAGAACCTCATTTCTAAATATCGTGTAAATAAATAACATCAAAATTATAGCCATGTAATAGCAAGTGGTAATTCATAACCATTTTTCAACTATGACTATTCATATAAAAAGATTTTCTATTAAATTATTAACATTCTAAATTTAAATTTCGCCCAACAAAATCTATTACAAGTAATTTAGATTTTATTTGAAATCCTTAATGATCACTTTCAGCAAAAATACATGAGTACTATTTAATATACCTCTCTAAGCAAGCGCAAAACCGCCAACTTTTTGAAATTAAACTTAATATTTTTCGCTGTGAGAAAAATACTTTCAATAAAAATCTATTTATAAATAATAAACTAAAAAAAACCCTAAATTTTTTCAAGACAGCATAAAACCTTTCTAAACTAAATGTGAAGAGAATTGCTCGAAATTTACCCGATACATTGAGGATAGATTCAGTAATATCATCTTATTTTCTTCGTGGATTTTCTCCGATAGGTAAAATATTAGAATCTGTTATGCCACGCTTAGGCGACATTCTCGTTAGCACGTCTCGCTTGTGTTATTTAACATTAACACTATTTCAGTCGTTAATTTTATTAGGGAATTATCAGAAGAATTACATTTGATATTAGAAAAAGCATCTATAAGATAAAGATTGCACCATCAATCCCTTAAAACTGCTACACACCCCGCTCTTCGACATAGGCTTCGCTGAGTTGCATATAAAATTTCAAGTGTCTAAATTATTTGTTCTTTAGATGTACTGTGGATAGACAGACTGAGAATCGTTAGACATAATTATTTCAATAGAGGACAAAAGCAAAATTGCTCTGTTCTAGTTATTGTTAGAGTTCAATTTCGCTAAGCCATATGCATTCCATGGTATTTCATAGGACCTATTCTAGTCGATTCTGTAAGTTCATGCGATAAAATAAAGTAAAAAAAATCTAAAATATTTCTTGAGATATGTTGCAGATAGTTAACCAAAATCTTTGCATTTACTTTGCTGTGGTTTTTTATACTTTTTGAAAAATTTGCCCGCTAATTTTGCAACCTTTGAAATAATTGATCTAGTACTTTTATTACTTATGCTCTCCACAAAGAAGACTCCTTTCTAATAGAATACTATAGCATATGCTTCAAAATTACGAAATGAAAGAAATATTTATAGAATGTAGTAAAAGATACTAGTAGAAATAACGAACATTAACATGACATTGGAATACGTCACATTATGTCAATCCCAACTGCTGCACATCAATGGTATCAGACTTAACTCTAATCGCGTTTATGTTCATTTTGGTAATCTATGACTGTTATTAATTACCATTCGCTCTACAACAATACACTTTATACATAGCATAACATTAATATGCACTTTAAATTGTTGTCTCGCACATGAGAGTTGTTTAGAATGCATTTTTATAAGGAAGTACCAAATTTTAGTTCAAAAATGAAATGAAAGTAAAGTTTTAATTAAACCAATTTTTTAACATAAAAACATTTACTATCGAAAACCTAACTGATAATCTTAGACAAAAAATAACAAAGACTTTTTTATCCGATAAAAAGCATGTACTCAATTATTTAAAATATAAAACCCTTAACTAAGAGTATAAATTATGACATTAATTTAATGTATCCTTACCAAATAAATATTTATAATATAAGTAAAAAATATAGGAAATATTATGACGAGATTTGGCAAACCCTTTATTTACTACTAATGAGATATTCTAAAACCTAAAAGATTAAATGTAAAATAAATTTTGAAATAGAGCCCGTATGGTAGATTGCTTGTAAGAAACTTGTGGCAAACTTAATTTAAAGTTCAGTGATATTATTAACAACCGTAAAATATGATGACAAGAAATATCACATGACACTGTCAGTCAATATTATTTATCCTTTACATATCTACTATAATTTGATATAATTTATTTACATATCTGTAGTAAAAGAAGAAGAGTTCTTACTTGTTTTATTATGTAAGAGCATATTTGTACGTTTTATGAATAAAATTCGTATTCTAGTGTTTATTTAAATTTCTAAAAAAACAATATATTATAGTTTTTAAACAGAAGATGTAACGGGATTTTTATAGACTAATGTTTCCTTTCTTACACAAATGTATACTGTTTTAAAGTCCACGACTAAAGTGTTTTGCGTAAAGTCAACGTAAATTGAATCCAGTAAAATAGCGTGAAAAATATGACAGACTCTGTGCGTAACTGACTTCGCTGTGCATAATAAATTCTAAACAAACAATTCAAGCTAATACCTCATTTCGTTCTCAATATACTCTGTTGTTATCCATACGAGAAATTTTAAATAAAGCAAAGAGCGTTCTGGTGGTATTGCCATTGCGCTTAATCAACTCAGTGATAATCACTTACCCTACTTTACTATTTTAAAAGCTGTTTTTTGTCATCATTCGTACAGTATTAACGCTTCTCTAAACCTTTAAAGTGTCGTTTTTAGTGTTAAGTATCATAGCTAATATAAATTAACACATACCAAATATTATTATAATCTTTCTAGGCTTAATACAACGTAGTATTAATATATACATACATATATATATACAATATATATGTATTCTCTTCATGTGAAAATAAAAAAACCAAATATTGGTAAACTCTTTTTATGAATTTTCGTATGTCAGCATACTTCTTCAGGTAACAAAAAGTGTATAAATATTTACAAAATCAAATAATTAAACTAACTAAATAGAAACAAAAAAGAACTTAAATAGAATAATAAACAGGGGAAAATACCTCACAGCTGATGTTTTATCATAAACACCAAAGAGTAATGAGAGAAGTATGCTGACATACGAAAATTCATAAAAGGAGTTTACCAATATTTGGTTTTTTTATTTTCACATGAAGAGAATACGTATTGATACATAAGCCATTTGGCATTTAACCTCAAGACTGAAGACAATACATATAAATATATATATATATATATATATCAATTACATTTTCCGAGAAAGTTGTAATAATATTGTAATATACCTAAAATATATAATCCTTTTTACTTACTAAATTTAATTGTACTGAGTGAAATTAAATAAATCGTACTTGCTTCAAAACTATTTCATAAAAACCATTGAATAAATAATAATAATGCATTTTATTATCAAGTGAATACTATAGCTTAAATTGATTAAAATTAGCATGCAAATCGACTTTACGCATGTACAATTTTCCACAGTGGAGTATTTTAAAACTATTATTTGTAATGGTAAGCTACGTTTGTATAATATATAAATGGATTTATTTTTAATCAGATGCTTACCTTTTTGTAGACCTCACAAACATTTATACTTGATTGTTCTATAATAAATATGATTTTAAAACTCAATTAACCGATTAATTTAGTATAAAAATATAACTGAATCTTTATAGGTAGCTCGGAGACCTACCCCCCCTTCCACTACCCAAGGATGTTTATTATTACTTACTGATAGTGTTGTGTAAAACAATAGGCCATGTCTAAACACGATTTATTAACATCATTGAAATATTTATTTAAATTACACGTTTACAAGTAATTATGTGTGAAAAAGACTCAAATTCAATAAATAAAAACAACACAAAACGTTCCCACTAAACGAATAGCTCTTGAGCTTTATAATGGGTGTGGCGCTGGTGTTTCAAAGTAAGCAGTGGACGTCTGTCAGAACCATTTATACAACAATTATTCCTGTAAAAGAACACAACTTTTCAGTATGGTATATGAATTATCATTTAAGTCAAATTGTAATGGGTATTTATTTGCTTAACTCGATAATTCATTAAATACCAATGACGTAAACGTTTTCAGGGTATTCCGCGTAATATTTGTTATAATAACAGGCTATTATACAAGTTATTATTTCACATATATGAATTAATAAAAGCTTATACAAATCAACTCCTAGATTTCCCTAGTGAATTCTAGGTAGATTACACAAACCTAAATAAATATATATTTTTATAATAAACTAAGTGTTTACATAATTATATTATTGCACTAATACTGGTATATTCGTAACGACATCATAAAGAATTTTTCGGTGAATAATATATTAGAATGTTTCAGATTATTTATTACTTTTGGGTTTTATTACTTAGAGGGCCTCTCAGTGAGCGATAACGATTTATATTTGACTTGAGGATCTCTTTTTGTACTATCAAAACGTGTCAGTAAACCTTTAAAATAAGTGATCTGTATTTATAGAAGAACAGAAATCAACGATTAAATGTACTTTCATGGTACTACAGAACGTAAATAAGCTAAAGAAGCATAACTGTTAATGTTTTGACCCAAATAATATCTATTTGTATATACATATGATTTCATACGGAGCAAACATTAATACATTCAATTAATATTAAAAAATTTCCGTATTAGAACGCCTAGAACTTATTTTTATCTTTAATAAGAAATAAAAATATTATTTTTACTGAAATTTACTTTGATTCTATTTGATCATGTTTTTTAAATTTGGATTATTTATGTGAAAGAATTTTACTGATATTGCGTATATTTACTTTTTGATAAACTATTCTCTGCATCTGGCTATAATTAAGTAAAGCAATAGGCTTAAGAGTTAGCGTATAGTATATTTTTTTAACTAGGCAAACCGTCATTGTATCAAATACAAGGATACACATAATATAAAAATTTACTCTCACAAAGAGTGAGACATTAAGTTTTTCAAAAAATGTTTAACGTGTAAGTTATTTACTTTTTGCCACAAATTAGATAAGATGGGGAATATTACATCATCAACCTTCTTGAAACACATGTATTAAGTTATGTGGAATTTTACTGCATTTTATAAATTCTTTGATAAATCCTAGATGTGCTTTAGGAATATTGTTTGTAACAACAAATATATAAATTTCCAACTTTTACGTTTACATTTCTCAACTTTTGCACTTCATTAGAATAATAAAGTAAAAATAATTATTTTTAGACTTAATGGTTGTTTAACTACTACGAGACATGTTACTAGCTCCAAACTGACAATACAAGTGAAGGTAAGTCTTGTCACCTGTCACGTGATTAGTGGGTGAGGTGAGGTTAGAGTTGAGAACAAACTTAGCTAATATAACTTGACAGGTGGTGGTGGTAAGTTATAATTTAATTAGTGTATGACAGTTTAACAAATAAAAAAGCACTCTCTTGAAGATGTTTATAATTATTTGACAAGTAACAAGTTTCGCAACCTTTATCTAATTGTTTGTACTACCTGTGCTTAAATAGTTATTTATTACGAACCCGGACAGGGCCTTTATGAAATCGTATTTATGTCAGTCTGTTTATATTTGTGATAAATCTTGACAGAAATTACCACAAGATTTAGAATTGGCACACATGTTTGGAACCATTTAATATATATGAAAATTTATATGTCATTAATAAATAATCATGGGAGAAAATATGTACGAAAATAATTTAAAATACCTGTAGTTTTTTCCAAAACATAAGGAATATTAATAATTATTTTTTTAAGAAAGGATCTATGAAGGTATGAATGGTACGGAAAGACAAACGTAACAACTGATTACAATATGGGTTGAACAGTTAACAATTAATTTCTCAAGTTTTTGTGATTGGAGAGTCAGAGGCCAATCAAAGGCGTTGGTGATAAGTTGATTTGGGGGCAGTGACGGGGTCAGTATAAAAAATTCGAAATGCAAATCCTGCCTTCTTTTTTGAGTGTTCAGGGGATTTTATTTGTGGTTCTCCCGGTTCTTCTTTTTTATACAAATTTGGGAGGGGTAATGCAAAAGTAGAAAATTTATAGTCCACTTATGAATTTTGTTATTCAAACTTTATCATGTTCTACAATTTAGATTTTACAGTGTAAGAGTAACAGAAATATATAAGACCGTAAGTAGGCATTTTTCACCCAAGAAGACTTTTAATACCTAATTATTTTTAAAATTGAACAAGAAGGGCAACATTGTAAATACTATTACAACACCGAAATTGCCTCAGGCCAAAAATCAACAAAGATTATCTCTACTACTCAAACGAGGAATGAAACGATTTAAAAAAAACCCTGTATACTCTTCCATGATTGCAAACATTTGGAAACTTATCTATTGATCTAAATGTATAGATATGGAAAAACTATGTATTTCCACTTAAATTTTAGACAGAATTGATTGCAAAGTTTGCCGAAAGATATCAATTTACTCTTCATGTATTATGAATAGTGAAATAAATGCATAACGAATGAGTAAGGAAACACTCTCACACGCATATAGTTTTTACATCAAAAATTTAGGTAAGTATATTACTAAGGAGAAAATCACATAATAAATAAATTTTTAACATATATAAAAAACTTATAGCGATTTTTTTACATTTTTACATTTAACTTAGTAATATATCATGTAGGTGTGGCATGATCCTATCTAGTTTGCATTGCATTAAGTTGGAGATAGATTAAAATAGGTACAGATTTAAATTACTCATGTATTTTATAACACTTTAACACTTACCATTTTATAAATTATTTAGGATTTTTTATAGTTCACAAAAAGCATATTTAGAAGAATTCTGCGTAAGTGCACTGATGAAAGTATCTTAAATTACGAGAAATGATGATAGGTTATTAGAGGTTCTTATTATTCATAATAAGATAGGGCTTTGTTTCTTTTTCACAATAAACATGTGCCTTAGGATATCAGTACGGGATTCAGAAAGCATCTACGATGCTGATCCACGCCAAAGATGACGAATTGAAACAATGCATATCAGTATAACATTAGGATTTATAGTAATATAATTATGTTTGTAGATAAAATGGAGTTGGAATTGCCTTTTTATAGAAAAAAAACATGCTTCTTTTGAACTGGTTTGTAAAAAAAGATTATCAACAAACCAAAACGATTTTCAGTTCTAATATATGCAGAATTGCGCCATATAAGTCTTAAAGGTAAAACCTGTATGAAACGCGACGAAAACCTCTAAAAATAATTATCTATATTATAATTTTAGAAACAACTCAATATGATTTATCACTATTATTTGTTTCTGTGCCCAAATTAAAGTGATAATAGACCAACACAGCCCGAGAGTAAAGAAAATAGGGATAATAGCCACGTGCAACAGACTGTGCTGATTGTAGCAGTTACTGTGAACAGCAGCTGCTGCTATTCTTGTTTGACTAATGCTATTTGTTTAACTGAGTAGGTTGTGGTTTTGTGGTTTCCGATAATGAGAGTGCTAATTACTGCTAATTGTAACCACTTCACGGCTTCTAGTGAAAACTTTGTTCGTATAACTGTTTGGCAGTAAATAGTCATAACCTGCTCTAAAATCATTACTTTGCCAGAACACGAGAAAGTTATATTGAGATACCAGAATTTTTAAGGTATAGCTAAAATGTTACTACTTTATTTTTTATCTTGTGTTTTATCAGGATTAATAAGAAAATTATTGAAGTTAAGAACTTCTTTATAACAAATTTGCAGGATACATATAGTCTAGTTACAACGGCCGATATTTCTGTAGGCTTCTATTAGGTTATATTTAAGAAAGCGAAGGAAATAAATTATTGAACCAGATAAAACAACATTAAAATGTGCATTTATATTTCATTTCCACATAAATCAATCAAAAAGTAACAAAGGATGATTGTGTGTTACATTGGAGATGAATTAATTTTGTCCAGTGAGGCTTCTGAAGTCACATTAATATCGCTTTCTGACACTTATAGGCTTTCTTTTTATTTCCCCCTTCCCTTATACCCCTACCTCTCTTGCCTCCACGCTGCCAATAACATCAGATCCTAATTTATTGAGTCAATCTCTTGTCTAAATTGCTGCCTTGTTTCATTTGTAAGAAGATATTACTTTTGAGCAACATGTATAAAACAAAAATGTTTTACCTGAATAAAACAGAATTTCACCTAATATCCAAATAATATTACTTGAAATGAAAATTAAAGGGAATGTCTTTATTTTGTCTCAAATTTAAGACTGATGTGGCAATAATTCTGAAGCATTTCTTACATACCTTTTTAAATACGTATATAGTACATTATTTTTCAAAGAAAATCATACAAGTTTTACGTAACGGGATCACAAAAAGTTAAGACTCGTTAGAATGAGCTTATACGTACAGTAGTATAAGTAAAAAAAATACTGTAAATCGTTACGACATGATTTAGATTAATTTAAAGTAATGTTTACTTCTTCTTAAAAGTATTTAGACAAAATATTATATATTTATCGCTTTAGGAGTAATGTTTTTGAGGAACACTATCTAAAAACAATATTTATTTACAATATTACCTTAACAGTAAAAATATATTACACATGCCTGAATCTTCACATATAAAAAATCCAGTAAAAATTAAATTATTTTGTTTCTGAGCGTCGGGCTTTGAACTCCTCTTATTTATTGTTAAGCTTCTTGGTTGTATTTTGATATATTGGTATTTATAAATAAACAAATATTAGTCTATTGGTTTTTCTCAATTATAAAGACTAACATCACGTAACGTAACAGGTCATATTAACGTTTTGACTATTATATATAGGACAATAATTGCTACCTCTAAACAACATCAATATAATCATGAACGCTTAAAAGATTCTATTCCATCCCTGTGGTGTGTATATGCAAATCGCAACATCTAATAATACATTATGCAAATAAAGCTATGTTTATGCTTGCAAAAAAGTTAATATTATCAGAAGAAGAGATGTGTGTGTGTGTGTGTGTGTGTGTGTGTGTGTGTTTTGTGACCGGAGAACAAACTCAACTATGGACTAGAAGTTCCTCAGACCACATTAAACTACTATGGTTATAATTATACAATTTTTTGGCATATTTTGGTTTGACAATAGGAGCTTGGTCAATTCAACAATAGCGTAAGAAATATAATTCTTTCAAATTAGAAGTATTTACCTACAAGGCAAAAGCCTAAGCTAAGTGGTAGTATTATATTAGAGCATGTTTCTTATCATTTAAAAGCTGTTAAATATGTAGAATTAACATTATATTACATTATATATATTTTATATATTGTAACTTGTCTATAGTAAGGTTTATCTACTATAAACCAATTACAACTATTTTTGGTTTTGTATAAGAGCGATCAATTGTGTTCTGAACTAATAACCCTTTATTTTACGAATGCACAAGTTCCAATGGAATTTAATAATTAAACTCAGTATGAAATAATAGTAATTTTAATAAAATTTAAAATCAATAATACAGCAACGCCAAGCTATCTTTTTACTATGAATTTATTCTCAATTATTTCTTATTTTTAACCCATCAAATGTTCACAAGTTCAGTCTTAAAACTAACAATCAATCGTTCATTCAATAATTGTGTCCTTAAAGTTCTCAGTGCTAATGTTTTCAACATAAAACTCAAAATAAAAATCTTCGTTAAACTTCAAAATAAAATAATCTTCTTCTAATATAAAATTAAAACAAATAATAAAATAAGACTTCTTCTCAAAAGAAAAATCAAACAAATTAAGGTAATATTAATATTTATTATATGAACAAAGACAATGTTTCAACCAGTTAAACTCAAAGTTTTATCAAGTTCAAACTACTTATTTTCTGTAAAATTTCCAATAATACAAATTATTGAATTATCCAGAATTGTCCGCTTGGCTTTGAATGTTAAATTTAGGAACTTGTTAAATGTATATAGAATCTCAGAACATTAAATAAATTTTCCTTTTTTGTAGGCTATTCCTGATTAAACCAAATTGAACAGTTGAAAATATCATAAAGTAATTTTCAATTTCAATATTAAATGGACTAACTTTCACAGTACCTTCACACATCTGCTGAAGACTTCACCAAGTAAGCAAAATGACTATTATAAATTAATTAATTTAAACTTGAGACTTTAAATGGTTTGAAAAGAAATTTTAATCTTAAACTCAACCTTCTTCCCGAAAAATCAATTACGCGCAAGAGTAGGCTATCACTTTACACGACTTCTCTCTCTCTGAGCACACAGCAAAGACAACCACGATGTATATATATATATATATATATATATATATATATATATATATATATATACATTCAATAAATTTGTATAAGGGGGAATAGCTTAATTTCATTCCAATAAACATTGAATCAAAAAAGTTCTTGTTATATATAGTATTCTTCTTATAGATTCGTCCACATTGGCCTAAAATAGTTCAATTGTTACTGAAATGTTATAAGCAATTCAATAAATTGTCATTGTATGTAGCAGGGTAATTCGAATCTAATAAAAAGTTTTTTAGTCTAAAACTTTTAGGTCCCATAAAATTGTCTTTAAACTTAAATCTAAAATTTATAAGTAGAATGGAATGATTTTTAGTGCCTATCAGGTTATTTATGGAGTGTTTATAACGTTCTAGAAAAAGAACCCATGAATATAGTATCCTGTGCTTTAACAGGAAATTGCGTATAAAGCCACGAGTAATTCTTGTATATATATACACATACTCTCAAAATACAACTAAGTTTGGTTTTTATAACAGTCTTAAAAGTTGTAGCAAAATTTGGATTCTAAATTTGTCACACATTTCTGAGTTACAGTACTGACCAAACACTGCATACTTAATTTTGTGGGTAAAACGTAAAGTTAAACGTATATTTTATTTTAATTTTTATACTCTTATCTAGATAGTTTTACTCTGTGCTCAAAAGTAGTTTTCAGAAAAGGCTCATAAAAGAAATAGTTGTACTACCAAGCTTAATCTGTGCTTTAAAGACTATTAGTGTACACAAATTAAAAATAGTACTGAAATCAATTAGAGATAATAATTTTTCTGTCACAAAATGGTGTTTACACTGAATAGATGACGATATTTAACAGGGTCTCTTTATTATTATTACTATTTCGCCTCTTAAGAGGACATTCAGAAAAATTAGTAAACAAGTGGGGGGTAGTATTAAAGTAATTTGAAATATAAATCCGTTTATTAATTTATGAGAACCTGAGAGTTTTCCAAGTACAATTTCAGTAAAGTCATTACAGTAATGTTTAGTTGATTGAGTCAGAAACAATCATAATACAATACTGTATCTGTAAATAATAATATTGATAGATTAACTTGTGCCAACCTGGGAATATCTCAAGTATCAGCCTGACTGATTGACGTGCCTGCTGATCCTCTGATGGATTGTTCTATCAGCAGATGTTGGCAATCTCCCGCTCAGCAAACAGGTATCCGCACGGAACATAAATCTTGCCATAATCTTGCTGATTTCAGGTGTTAGAGTATTAACTCTCCATCAGGCGCTTAAAATTAGAAACAACATCAGGCGCTCACGGAGGTTTCCTCCAGGTTAGCGAATAATGGATATCATAGTCGTTTAAACTGTTTTTATTTGTTTAAATATTCATACTGATTTAATTAGAATGTAATATATTCATTTTTAGAAATTAAATAAAAATTACTCTCTTATGTAATGAATTTTCCAAATAATAAATTCAAAATCTTAAAAAACGTTACTGTATAATAACAACATGATTAATTTTAAGATATAATGCAATTAATTGTAAAAATGTTTAACCTAGTGTAATAATATATGGAAATTAACTTAGTTTTTAACTTCTTACAAAAACAACTTACTTCAATTCTTGAGATATTATACAATTGTAATGTCAATTATTACTCTGAAATCAAACTTTATTCTTTACTAAAGATTTTTTTTACACACTACACAAAGTTTCAAAACATTTTCCTTCTGGTTCTTATAACGACAATGTTCACTCCATAAAGAATACTGAAATGTTCCCTAGCACACTGGTACTGTACTGACAAGTCTCTCATCTTCATTCTCATTTCACAAAATTCAAATAAAATATATCGTAAAACTTAACAAAAAACCATTACAGGTCACACATTTAGGCGCACACGGATTATTACTCTATAAAAACTAAACACAATAAGGCGCTCACGGAGATTTCGTCCAAGAACTACAAACACACCATCGGGCGCTAACGGAGGAATTGTCCAGTCTCGCACGGAAGTAGACCTCACACTGACAGATTTTGACAAAGATAAGCGGGAGGCTATTGTTTCGCTTCCCCGAAAGATGCTCGTGAAGTACACTGCGGGAAACGACTGCCAACATCAGAAAAGTAGTACTATTTTTTAATAATAAAAAATACACGGAGGAAAACTCCGTTTAGCACCCGATGTAGGGTTAATAAGAAACCTTTATCACGATATATCACTACTACTACATGTAATAGACTATATTAGTATTATAGTTTAGTAATAACTTTTTTATCATGCTAGTAAAGGCAAAAGACATCATATTGCATAATGTATTATTAAATGGCCTTGAACAGGTCTTAAAATTTGTATAACTTTATATTATGGATTTTTCAACTTATACCTGTTTATTTTATTATCTTTTTAATATTTTTCGATCTGTCATATATGTCTTCTTTTCTATTTTATTCAATACAAATTGTCTATAAAGATTTTGCAATTATTATAGATATTACATTTTACATTTGATATAAATAATCTCAGATCTAGTGTTAAAACTACCTTTTATTAAATTATGATGGATTATGGTACCTACACTTATGAAAACTACATAATTACAATATAATTTATAAGACATCAAAAACTTTATAAGAGTTTCACACAGCAAATATCTCTCATTATATCAGCCATTTAAATCATTAGCTGATATATAGTTGTCCATCTACCAAAGCCCAGGTTATCAATTACATCCAGATTAGGTTACCTCGGTATCAAAGCGTAATTTATCAACTATGCGCCAACAATGAATGTTTTCAATTATTAATGATTTTGTGCCATTTAACATTGTTCTTTTTATAATTATAGTTTAGACTATTGGTATTTATGTGTATTTCTATAATTATTAACTGCTTTTAGTAAATAAAATTAAAATAAAATGATTAATACTGATACGGTCGAACTTTTTGTACGTGTTTGAGTTACATATCCACTTCTGCTACCGAAAACCTTGAGTTAGACTAGACTAACTGGCCTGAATCAGGTACAAAGCTACGTTCCTAAGAGTTCTGTCAGCAGTTTATTGTAAATAGAAATTTTAGCGTACTATACAGTAAATTTTCAAAGTAATTGGGTTGACATCTTTTTTCGGGATTAAAGCCGGTAGTAAAGGTCCCCGTATTTATTTCAGTTAAATTTATTTTGTTTTCATAATTAGTGTCTCGGTATAAATCTAATTAGTCAGATGTTCTTTTAGGTGAGTTTTTGGTCTAGTATCGAGGTCAACGTTCGTGTTAAATAAATTAAAATTCGTGGTCAAAATTCATGATAATCATCCTTATTTACAGAATCACAAATTAAGGGTCCTTCCATTAAAGGACAGTGTACTTACTACAGAATTAATGTAGGGAATTTTAGTTAACATAAATAAAATTTTCAGGGCTATAGGACTACATTTTTCAAGAGTGATTAATTTTAAAGCTAAATATAAAATTCAAATCTATAGCGATTGTTCCTTATATACATGTCCTACGGACAGATACACATATGCAAAAAAACCTATTTAAAACTAATATTACGCCGCTTAGAGGTCATTCTTTTGGAAAGGAAGTTTCGTGGAAAATGTAGATTTCATTAGAAATATTTCTCAACACATCTTGTTACAAGATACATGTACATTTTAGTTAATTAAGTTGGTTTACAAATACGTATTTAAATGATATAATTTTACATATGAAGTAACTGTAATACGAAGACGTGTTTGCATATTTAGGATACATGTGTTAATATGTTACATGTTTAATCTCGTACTGTTGTATTGAATTTGCTTTGCAAATGCATTTATTTTGCTTTCCATTATGTTTACCCATGAGACCAGTGTAATATTGTATGTTTAAGTTCAGCCAAAGTGATGAGATGGCATACAATATCATCTAACTCTATATTTATCATATAGCAATGAAGCCTCAGGCATAGTTTAAAGTCTTTAAGGTCAGTCCAATTTTATCTTAATCAAAACCTCCTTTAGATTTCAGCAAATGTTTTAAAAGAATAACTAGCGCAATTTGTCCTAAACTTAATCCATACTACTATTATTAATTATTTGTGTTTTTTCTGACTATAATAAATTAAAGAGAGCGTCTCAAACTGTAAATTATTTCAATGTTAACTTTCGAAAATTGAATTTTTTTAAATTTTGACGAATTAAACATTTGCATTGTATTATAGAAAAGTGTAGAATAATTATTAGTACGAATAGGTGTCGTGTTGTAAAAAAATTACTTATATATAGTAAATCAGTTGTTGGGTTATACAATAATTTAGTATTTTACGAGATAAGTAAGAACTTCAAACCACCGTATATTACCGTTGTAATATATTGTTATTCAATAGACACCGTATTCAACAGGGTCTATTGAATAAATGTAACCTAAGAAATATATTGCTACATCTATTATAATAAGAACATACTTTCACTGCTTGACATTACATTATGTTTGATGGAATCAAATTGACACAGTAAGACCTTGAATTAAGTCTAAGGTATTGAATAAAACATGAAGCGGCAGTCCCAAGTGTCTTAAGTTGCTTACTAGGAAGAAGCTACACTGTTGCCTGCTTACATTACTGTTAATACTCAATCGAATTATACATCTTTATATAATTATTATGTTTTTATTTAGACTCTTTAGTAAAGCGCACAATTATTCTACCCTAAAAGCTTACGTAAATAAATGCTTAAATTCCGCATGTAATTTATACATTTGTTTAATACATTATATATATATATATATATATATAATTTATATATAATATATACATATATATATTATTTATATATAATATATACATATATATATTATTTATATATAATATATATATATATATATATATATATTATATAAATTATACATTTATACACGTTACCTCAATAGGTAACGTATATGTTTATGAATTTAAATAATTTATTTGCGTAATATAAAAAATAGAATGACGCTGCTATTCTAGCTCCATATCATCCGTTCTCTTTATTCCTTTTTTCTTATTATAATTTATTATGTGGCACCTAAGCTACGTTTTAATCATGCTTACTAACAGCTTATTATCCGAACGATAATTAATTAAATTTTATTATAGTTTTATTCCAAACAGTTATACTAATGCTGGCCTACAGTAGATAGTTATGATTGTTAGGAAAACAAATGAAATACGGTTTCTGTCTCCTCCTAGTTTTGTCATTACTACATTTTGATCCATCCTAGGCGCTCTAAAGAGTTTATTATGCTGAGATACAACCAAATATGATCTTAATTAAGTTGTGCAATGCACAGTGAAATAAAATAAGTTATGATTTGAAATCTCTCTTGATATTTTCCAACATTCTGATTCTTCATCATTAATTTTTTTTAATACTGACGGTAGCAACTGATCTCACGGCATAAAAAGTCACCATGGTTTTTAAACTATGTACATTAATATACAGTACCAACATATGGATTGATAGCACTGCACATCATAAAGACCAGTTTAATCCCCCCCCCCTCTCTGTAACCAGTATAGGGGAGCTCCAATCCTCAGTCTTCATATTTTCACACAAGTAATCACAGTCTACAGTATCAGTAAAATATTTTGTGATGCATCTTTTATACATAGTTTACTAGTGATTTAATAGAAATTCGTAAGTTAAAATTTTAAAGCATTTGAATGTTTAAGTTAATGTATAAAGCAGTGCTTAGGAAGTCTAGTGCTATCTTTAGCCACTTTTTCTGGCTTTTTTATGGAGTAATATTTCAAGGTAGTAACCATCTAAATGACAGCTTACGCACTTATTAGTTCAAATATCACGAGTCAATATAAAGGGACATACTAGACATATCTTTATCAAATGTAGTATAAAAACATTTTGATACTACAAGTGTTTTGCATGGTGGTGTTTGCAGGGAGATATTCTAATCTAAGAGTTACTTCAAGATGAGGTAAGAGGACTATATATTAAATTCAGAATCCTGGGTGACCACTAAATCCAAATAACGAATAGCTAAGTCAAACTTACGTTTTGTAATAAATTCATAAACCCCGTACTCGTATGTGCAATATAAATATTCGCTTTTGAACTAATGTACCATTTCCAGCTATAAATGTTCTACGATAGTAACAATATTTTTCAGTTTAACAATAATCAAACGCATACTATCAATGTTACTGTATTTTAAACTGTACATCTTTATCAAACACGAGCAGTTACCCAAGGCCTTGCAAGCAAATTCTAAAGTTTGGATGTGTATGAGCACTTATGGTTAGAGCGAATTATATTCCCGACAATAAGACAACATTTACAAAATGTATAGTTATGTTTATGGCAATTTACTCCGATCTTAGTATTTTTTGTTTCTAATTTATAAATTTCTAGTTTATAATTTATCTATAAACTTAAAAAATTTGTATAGTTAGCTCAACTATCAATAAGGCTACTGTCTGTCTGTCTAACTTCTAATTTTCCACTGGATACTTTTTGCACAAGCAAGTGTGCTTATTATACTGAGCGTTCATGTTGTCTGATTATGTTACGTCTCAAAAATGACTTTCCTGTAGACTGAGAGAATTGCTTGACATTTTATTTATACATAGACAAGTATAAGTGGTATAATGTCCATGTCTATCCATGGGCCCATGAGACACTGAGAGTCATTGAAATCTTCCACTAGCAGGGTAAAATTTAGCTGTTTGGTCTTGTTAGGAGCTATATATTTTATTTTTGCATGATTGCCTGTGTAAATTTTTATGGCAATTTACTCTGATCTTAGTATTTATAGTTTCATAGCTGAATTTTTCTCTTATTGAAATATATGGATATAGATATTAATCGAACCAAAAGTACTCATACAGGTTCAAAACCTATGAAATGACGTGCCAAACTGCGGGTAGCTGTTACTCATATAATAAATAATAAAATTTTATTGAAACTGGTAAGTAAAAATGCTAAAGTAACAGATGTTATTGCATTCGAACTGTTCAAACTGGAATTACCTCAGTGTCTATTGGCTTACCATTAAAATGGAATTAATTAATTTATAACTTTAAATTGCTTAAACTTTATTTAAATTAGATTTCCAACAATAAAATTCTCTAAAATTTGTTCATGAATGTTGTAAATTTATTAGCCATTTAATGAATTTACAGTGCCTCAACATAAATTACGTATTTTTTCAATAAAGTTTAGTTTTTTAAACACGTTGTTTTACAAACTAATGGAATTACATTTCTGAGACTTAATTTATTAATTTTAGAAGGTTAAAATTTGTATTTCATAGTTATTCAAGATTAAATGTTTGTCTTAGTAACCGTTATAATTATTTCAGTCCGGTTTAATCTCTCAGAGTAGGAATCCGGACAAATGCTTCGCTAGCCTTATATGATTAACGAATCATTTCCAGACATACGTTTAAATGAATTTTTTTTATTCTTTTAGGTTAAGTACAGTCATTTTGTAAAATTAGTTTCTCTCCTCCTTGACCACCCTGTACACATTTATGTTCAAGGAGTATAAATATTATTTTGTTACTCCTAATCAACACCAAATAAATAGACTTTCAGGTCTATAACTAAGGTAAACTTTTAATATAATAGTATGCAAAATATCTGAGAATATTTGTATTATGTATTGAATCTTCATAGTGTTCATGTTACACTATAAGATAAAAAAATATCTAGTTACTTAATTTGTAATGGAAGTATTCTAAATAATATCAAAATACCAAACGAATTCCTTTTATGGTTATTTTCACGGCTATTTTTTGCAGTTAGAATATTTTAGATCCATACCACAGCCAGAAATTGAGGTAAATTGAATTTATGTTCTCTATCCCTTAAATTCAATAATAATAACTAATAAAAACTACTGTGAGGACGCTGATAAACTGAAGAATTGTTTGGAAACTCACTCTACCTTAGTATCTAGGCTATTTTTTTTGCAGTAAGAATATTGTAGATCCATACCACAGCCAGAAATTGAGGTAAATTGAATTTATGTTCTATACCCCTTAAATTCAATAATAATAACTAATAAAAACTACTGTGAGTACGCTGATAAACTGAAGAATTGTTTGGAAACTCACTCTACCTTAGTACCTCGTGTATCCAAGTTTTTACGACGTTTAATATACGTAAATCTTCATTTATATTAACCCCAACCATAAGACACTATAGAAAAAAATTTAATATGAAAAAAATTTTAAAGTTCAGGTTGTATTGGTTCCCTTACAATGTCAATTAAAAACTATAGCTATAACAAATTCGGTTTAAGTTGATGTTAAAGGTAGTTTTAGTACCCAACATCTTGTCGGGACATTACAAACTTTTACGTGATAGCGTTCTTTATAAGAGTTATTAATAGTGACTTTGCAACAATTTTATGTGGTTCTTTTATCTTTAAATTGCTGAAAACGGAAATCTTCTTGTTTAGTCAGCACCCAATTACACAAAGAATACCATTTTGTTGAGAGGAACTAAACTTTGCATTCACCTAGTCTTTTATTTGTTACGAGAGTATATTTGACCTTATTTATACCATATTGCTTATACATACTTCATTTCTAATTCATGGTTTTTGTAGATACCTATATGTAACATTTATTCGTACTGAATTTAAATATTCCATTACAATCGTTTATTAATAATTGTTTGAAGTGATATCATGTACGTATCATGTATGTATCATGTATTGTTTACGGCCACGATTACTTTATCATTATAATCAATCGCTTAGACAACACGGCACTGACAGAAACACATGTATTAACTAACTTATAAACATAATTGTTAAACCATTAAACACATATTTCCAACAGAGCTTTTAGGTACAATATATTGTCTATTTCATAAAGCCAAACATAAGATATTTGATAATGGTATATCAATATACAGTATATTATATTCTCAAGTTAGTTATAAAAGATTTTATAAGTCAATGAAGGAATCAATTATGTAACTAGATTTAATTTTTAACGCTTAGAGTGCACTGAATAAAACATCATTGAATCAATCCTCCGAGACAACTGGGTTGCTTGCTCTAGCGTCAGCAGTGATGCCAAGCTGCAATGTAGAATTTACCGATTATTGGTATATAAAACAACAACATTGTGCTGTTTTAATAAACGAACCTATGTTTTCTTTAAAACAACTTTTAACAGTTATTGAAATGAATTTTACTAAAAATAGGTATTTTTATGCTCTCTGAATTGATTAATAAGTGATAAGTACATTTGGAACTCATTTGCAAAGATTTTGATCACTAATATACTATTCAGTTTGTGCCAAATTAACGTAACTTTATATAAGTAAATATATGTTTATTTTTAAATTATGTAATAAACGTGAGAAATCTATTTCTTTATTTCATGACCTATTTTTTACTTGAACAAAGTTTTCATAGTTAATTAAGTACACAATTAAACACTTGCACCTATAAGAATCTTTTACTTTACTCATTGATTCTGCCCTTTTTAGCTCCTGACTAAACGCTTCCGCGAGGACAGTTGTAGATGTTTATATTGAGAAAAATATAATTGTTACTCTCTACGTACTGTATTTTAATAAAGATAATATATACATTTGTTTGATGGCCTAAATAGTTCCTGCACCAATTTATGTTTCTTAAATGTGGCCACACCTTTCGTTGGAATTAAAATTAACACTAAATGTAGCATTTCATTAGCATATCATCATATTTATAAGATGAATCCGAGGGTTAATAAAATCAATATAATTGGGAAATAAGTAATTTTAGCTCAATTAAGTTAATTGGTGCCCTTGATGGCAATATGAAAAGGAGGATAACCCCCGTCTTCCCTAACACTACTCTGTACCAAGAGAGTAAATGAAAACTATAATTTATCGTTTATTGTAACGATGAGGTCTAGATCATCCTAGCATCTATTCAGTTAGAATATACATGTCATGAATCTTAAGGTAACACGGTACTCCCTATCTTGCCCATGTTAAATTTGCTGTTTTTAGGTACACATAACTTTTTTAAAAGTTGTGATATCAACTCAGAAAAATTACCCCTATTAGTTGACACTAGTGTCTACAATATTATGAACCAGAATTATTTTATGGCTATAAATAAGCACTTGACACCAAAATTAATATTGTAAAAATTTAAAATCTAAATTTAAAATATAAAAAAATTCATAAATCAAGAACAGTGTTACTATGGAGATTGTTACTTCATAATACTGTTTGCATATGTACATAAGACAACTGGTAAAAATTTCATTGAAATCGGTTCATAAATATGGCTACAAAGTGTACCGAAAGACATAAGATATCAGTTTTCGGGAAATCGCAAAAACCTAAAACGGCTACTACTAATATATATAAAAAGCTTTCAAAATAATATCTAAAATAACCCTGCTCCATAACTTGGTCCATCTTCCTCTTCTGTATGTTCAAGCCTTCTTTTAGCAGTCTTTTTAGCCTTCCTAGCCCTTTTTTGAATGTCCAAATATGCTTTCTCGGCTTGGCGCACACGCTTCTCATCGCTGTTTTTTAGGCCTACAACACAATTTCCCCCTGCTCTTCCACACAGTTCCTCTAACACTTGTACTTTGGCTAATACACCTTCATTGAAGGAAATTACACTGTCCAAAACACCAATCTTCAAGGTAGTTGCGTTAACAAAATTATTTTTTGGAAGCCGGGTCCAGATGATGTTGTTAAACGCCTCATTGCAATTTTGTGTGCATGCATCTTTTCAAAAGATTAGGGCTACACAGGTCTTCATATACAGGTTTAATTACTTTCATCACTTCTGGAGGAATAGAGTTTGTGTGATCAGGGCAAGGTAGACCATGAGCTGCAGCCCGATTATACCTACACCAAGAGTCACCACCAATTGGACACAAACCGTGTGATGGGTCGGCGTCTGTTGATATCTTGTGGTAGTAAGTTGCCCAACATGCCTGCTTCATTTCTTCAAGAGTTGTACTGAATCTAATTGCCTTTCCATAGTACTCCTGTAGGTTGTTTATCACAGCGTCAGTCAACCTTCCTTTCCCAGAGAGGCGTTTACCATCCGGAAGGAGTTTGTTCTTATAAACTTTACGTAGTTCCCTAAGTCGTGTTCCCATCCGCTTCTCAACATGGTTGATGCACTCTAATTTATTTACAGTAACTTCCCCACCATAAGGCTTTAGTTGGCACACAGCATCATAAGATTTGCAGTCTCCGTCTCCCAAAAAAGTTAACATATCGGACTGGCACAGGAGGTTCTTGTGATCTCTCAAATATTTTTAGGGCACCTGCTACTTCCATTCCTCCGTTAGAACCTTCATAGTTGATTAGGCAGTTAGGGTGGTCTTTTTTGCTATTTATTTTACATGAAGGACAATACTTACTGAGGCATTCAACATCCAGCACTTTGGCTATGTCTAGGCTAGTGGCAGTTACTACTCCATGTAATGATGTATGCCCTCGCTTCTGCCATGTCCCATCCATCGCAACCGTGATATCACTGCTTCCGTCATTGTCATTTATTGCTTCCCTTTTTGCATTTGACATTGATGTTTTGCTTACTTTTTCTACTGCAGTTAGTACTCTTTTATTATACTTGCAAAACCTAGAAGGTGGAGGCGGCAGGTTCATTACAGAACAAAATGTCTCGGCGGCATCGTGACCTTTGCCAATACTCCTTAGGCCGTAAACAAATCTTAGGTTGTTTTCAAAATGCATGGTCTCAGTTCTTTGAGAAGACATAAATGATGTCTTTGTTGAGCATTCTGAGCAAGACAGCACCAAGTTTGAAACTATTCCCTGACGTTTAGTTGTATCCTCAAAAAAGCTTCATGCTACCTATCGCATTACACTTTCTACAAATAACATTGCAACAAATTTGATCTGAAAGAATTTTTAGATCAATGATTATGTTACCTCCTTCAAATTCTTCAGCAAGATAATCACTATTCTTACCCATCATTCCTATATACTTCAGTTTTTTTGAAGATGAGCTTCTCTCATTTGTAGGACTTGTTGCTGGGTTACTAACTGTTTCCAAGGTTTCTAGGTTAGGCCTATTTTGATAATTTTTATGCCTGGTGTAAATGTTTCCAGAAAACTTCTTTTTACCAAAAGCTTTTATTCTAGGCATTTTCACAAGCACTACACTCAAAACACACTAAACACCAAAAATAACTTGATAGTTTCACTTCAAAGTTGAATAAACAACAACAATAACAGATACACTCAGACTTATTCTGCAATGAGTGACAGCTGGAGACCTGCACAAAAATAATACAAGCAATACAATGCTACCAACTGTAGAACGAAATAGTACAAAATAATTCACCAACAGTAATATAACAAGTGTGTTGCTACCAAGCTGTTTGCAGCACACGATTTCGCAGCGCTGCGGTCCAAAAATGTGTGTAAGGGTTTAGTAATTAATTAATATATACACGAAATATATTTATTACTAACAAGTGTTTGGTATCACTGAATTCAGGAAAAATTGCTGATTAATTTTATGTTATAAAACAAAAACACATAAAATTTAAGTTTTTGGGTACCATGTTACCAATGAGAGATACTCTACTCCTGTAATAAACATATCACACAAAAGCAAAGGCTCAAAATATGACCAAATAAAATGTCATCTCAAATTGGGATGTTTTAGATGGAAAGTTGCAACTTCATCTACCTTCACTGGTTTAACAACAATGGTATCCTTGGGAACATTTACCTTTGTATTAAAATTTCTGAAAATGGTATTTAAGTCAGCAAACATCATTATGAGAAACTCGATTTGGCAAAATAGCTTACAGTTTTTTT
The DNA here is from genome assembly GCF_021130785.1 of Homalodisca vitripennis. NCBI lineage: Eukaryota > Metazoa > Arthropoda > Insecta > Hemiptera > Cicadellidae > Homalodisca > Homalodisca vitripennis. The sequence goes on from NC_060214.1 coordinate 41,418,039, forward strand.
TATGTGGACTATAATATCAAGGAAATGGATTAGTAAACTGTATTTAAATGCACATCATTTCCAATCCTACACCATTGAGCAAGATAAATCTTATTTGAAAAATTTAAATATTTTACTCATATGGAAATTATAAATATTAATATCTTTAAGGTAGAGCATGGAAAAGTAGCAATTGTTACAGGAAAATAAGTTTATAAAGAAGGAAATGATACAAACTAATAAATACTGAATATCATTTCGGGAATTCTTAAGAAAGCGATCAAGTTTGATGATAAAGAGATTAAAGTTAATATCAATGCAAATCCATGTGCATAATTTTGTAAAAATCTGGGCCACTGTTGTTCACATTTCAGTCACAAGTATTGTATAATAAATATAAATTTTTATGTTTAATTGTTTAAATTACTAATATTATTATGATTTTACTTTCTTCATCGTAAGCAATATTCCGTATTAAGATAACAATAAATTAAACAAGTATTATAATTTCTATTGGTTTATTTCTTCACAATAGGCAACATGACCTGAAAAAACAAGGCTTTATTCTCTCCATCTAGTTTCTGCAAATGACTGAAACATTGAGGATCGTTACCAAATTAAAAAACACGACTCTTAAATAAAAATGAACCGCAAAATGAGATGATAATATCACATTATCGCTAATCTTTAGACGCCTAGGCTAATATGGTTAATTTTCCTTGTATGATATTTAGTGATGTCCGAGAACGGTTTATAAAGGAGAAAAATTTTAAAGTTATTCGCAATATGACACGAGTTCAGAAAATTTGTATTTATTATTTTTCATAATATAACTAATAATACGTAGCTGTTGACAATTTTAGCTTAAGTTTCACAATTTGGCTGAACCATCAATTACCATTACAATTGTATCAAACATTAAGTACGGTATACAGTGCTTCATGATTAGTGTAATGCAGATAGCGAATAAACGTTATATAATTAAATTTTACTCCAGCATGTGCCAGTCATGATGTTTCATTCATAATTTCCAGTGATGAATTTAAAATATCTAATTTTATTGTAAATAATATTTTAACGCTTTTAAACTATTAGAACCAAAAATAATGAACAAAGCTTTGAATGTTCTTACAAAATCTGGTACCCTTCTTTGACAATAAGATTTGTTGCTTTAAGAGTGCATGTAATAAAAGAGAGAAATAAGACTAACATCAGTGAAATATCACACTACGGTTCAAAAAAGAAAAATACTTTTACTATGCAATACCTAAAAATCTATAACTTTAGAATGTTGCACTAACTTACTTAGGATGCAGTGTATCTATTACCTATCATTATATCCTATCTATTCATTATACTGGATGATAGGAAATAAATAAGATTTTCTTCTAGGCCATAATAGGCTTTTCAGTACTAAGTCTGCGTAACTATGGCAGACTTACGTACTAAGTCTTCATGGGAACGCCGTGGAAAACAACTATGGCATTCGCAATATTATAAACCGAAAGTAGATTAAAAGAGCTAGAAGTAGGCGATTTTTGACCAAAATATATTTCCAATAGCTGCATACGTTTATAATTGTTGATTGGAGTAATGTTATCAGTAATCTGTAACTTGCAATGCTATCTGTAGCACTGTAATTGGATTTAATCTCCCGTAAGTATCCACCTTATAACCAAAGTAAGCTTTTCAGTCCTACGTTTTATATATTTTTCCTTCGTGGAGACATCAACGCAAACACTACTAAGGTACTTGAAATACGCCTAACCGGAATCACGTAATAACAACTAATATTAAATTACTTTTGACCTAATTAGGTACCCAAAATCTGTGCGTACGTGTTTTGTTAATCGCAGTAACAAGGCAGATTCATTTTCTGCTTTGTATTGTTGATGAAAGTGAGTAGGTTTATTACTATTGAACGAGCTAAGGCTAAAAACAAAAGTTGCAAGCAAATTATCAAAAAAGACAATCCTAATTATCTCATTACCGTAACTATTCCTTATGTAAAAGGAACATCAGAAAAAATTCGTAAGATAAATTATTAATTTAACATTGCACTGTTTTTAAGTCATAAAATATTACAAGATCATACTAAACAAAATTAAAACCAATAAACAAACAACAGGAAACCAAGAGTGTGATATATAAAATTGACTGTGGATGCAACAAGACGTATATCAGCCAAACATCAAGACCTGTGGAATTAGGTTAAAAGAACATATTTATAATTAAAAAAGGAAACATTGAAAAATGTAAATTAGTTGAACATGCAGTAAAGAAACGTTATCATATAAAGTTTGAATCAGCTAATGTAGTCTTTAAATAATCTTCGTAGACTAAAAGAAATAAAATTGAAATCGCATGTATGAAAGATAAAATTGTATTTCCCAACCTTCCGTAAATTTCAGTGACATTTTTATACCATTAGTAAAAGAAGAAATTCATTCCAAAATTATGAATTGCAAACATTATTTTTCTACGTAATTCTTTTATAATTTATTAGTTTTTGGTCTTTACAATTAGTTTTAAATTTTATTATATTTTTTATGTTTTTTCTATTTTACAGATATATATTTTCTGTAAACAATATCTAACTCATGATGCCTTAACCGGCGAAAGCGCTTTTTAAATAAATTAAATGCGGAAGTATGTAAAATGTTTTTTCCATTAAAGCAGGTTCAGTTGTGACGTTGGGAATATTGCTAATTTTAACATAAAATGCTCCTACACGTGCAAATATGACAGTAGAATCAGTTTATACTTTATATAAACCATTTAGACTTGAATAATATATGTCTTATGTGTGTGTGTGTGTGTGTGTGTGTGTGTGTGTGTGTGTGTGTGTGTGTGTGTGTGTGTGTGTGTGTGTGTGTGTGTGTGTGTGTGTGTGTGTGTGTGTGTGTGTGTGTGTGTGTGTGTGTGTGTGTGTGTGTGTGTGTGTGTGTGTGTGGTGTGTGTGTGTGTGTGTGTGTGTGTGTGTGTGTGTGTGTGTGTGTGTGTGTGTGTGTGTGTGTGTGTGTGTGTGTGTGTGTGTGTGTGTGTGTGTGTGTGTGTGTGTGTGTGTGTGTGTGTACTTATATTTGAAGAGTATAATAAGCACTTAAGTTTTCATAATGGAGTGAGATTATTTGGAAAGCAGATAAATTAAAATTCTGTTCACTTTCTATTGCAATGTACTTAACGTGTGTTACATTTTGTCTATTATTCCCTCAATATAGCCACTAATAAATTACCATAAGATTCAAATACATTACTTAAAAACTAATAGAAAATAAAATATAAAAAATCCAAGTTATTTAGGAACACGAAGACTGGAAATGGGCAAAAAGTACTTTTTCTTCAACTTGAGATAACTTAATCAATCAAATTGATTGAACTGCAAAGAAACGGAATTGTGTCTTGTTATCATTAAATGGATTTAGGTAATGCAAAGATATTTTTATGTTCACGTAAAGTCAGTAGTGATAACTTCATAATCATACTTGTATATTACATAGGTGTGTTACTTCATTTACATGTGCATCAATTACTATGTACCATATATCATCAAGTTATAAGAAGAAATAATATAATTTAAACATATACAATTTTTTTAATTCCTCAATCTAATAACAACAATGAATTGCTTTAAAAAAGTACTGGTAGAATAAAACGATTAAATAGTGACTGGCTTGAAACACTCCGAATAGTAAGCATTAATTTAAATGAATGACCTTAGATTCCTTATAAACTGTGCTTAAATAAAGTTATCCACTTATAGTTTTGGTAAACAGGTAAATGTATGAAAAATATCGGAGCATTGAAAAAGGTACAATTTCATATTATTAGTAAATGAATATACACGTTCCCATATTAATTTTATAGTGCAAGGTCTTTCAGAATCTATGCTAGCTAGTTTGGATAGTTTGTCCTTCAAGATCCTTATAAAATCTCTCAACAATAGAACATTGTTTAGAAAGATTTTTCAATGAAAAATATAAATATAAAAACTTTTGATACAAGACAGATTTTATTCACAATATAGATTCTCTTACCTCCTTAATGTATACGCAGCGCTGTATAAAGATATGCTTTGAGTACAGTATTACACTGACAATAGTATTACGTCTTTTACACGTCATATACTTACAGAAAATCTGCTTTGCTATGATCTGATGAACCTAATCCATTTAACACTTCCAATTAGAATTGATTAAGCGTTAGCAAAGTACTTAATAGAATTGAACTATTTATATACCTTTATCAACACACTATCTCACGAGTTCAGTTATACTATACGTTTTAAGCTATAGACGTATATAAATTTGCATAATGCTTCATTTCTATACAGGCAACAATAAATTTAGCAATGATGCCTGACACTCAATAAGCTTTTGATAAGCAACACGAACATGACGTTCCTTTGCTGGATTTGTCAACAAGACTTTCATTACGTTGAGTTCTTCAACGGTATATTATTCCATCGAATAAATAAATTTCTATGATGTTGCAAATGCCTCAATGGGATATAACTGAACGTTTAAGGTTAAGAGCAAATTGATCTATAAACTTAAAATTAGGTATAGTTTGCTCAGCTATCAATAAGGCGACTGTCTCTCTATCTAACTTTTTGCTTTTCGACTGGATACTTTTTGCACAAGCAAGTGTGCTTATTATGCTGAGCGTTCATGTGGTATGACTATGTTACGTCTCAAAAACGACTTTGCTGTAGACTGAAATAATTGCTTGACGTTTTATTTATACGTAGACAAGAACGAGTGGTATAATGGTACATTTCTAGCCATGAGCCCATGAGACGCTAAGAGTCATTGAAATCTTCCACTAGCAGTATCCCACTTTTGGGCAATTATTACTGAACAAACAATCAAATAAAATGATATTCAGAATTCCATAAATATTGTTGAAAATACCTCAAACATTTGTGTTACAGGTAAATAACCTGCCATAATTTTATAATATTATTTTTTTTACTGGTTTAAAAGTCATTACCTGTTACTGAGTAAAATATTAATGATTCATTACCATATACAGTATTGTGAATGTTGGCATATCACCTTAATCACATTCTTTAGGGGATCAAATTATTTTCCCGTTAGCCCATTATACTATGCCCATTATATAATATACTATGTTTGAATAATATTAACATTTGGAATAACAATAATAATTACTAAAGCACAATTTCGAACTGTCATTTTTTGCAAGTCAGTAAATACAAGTGAGAAATCCGGATTCGAGTCCTGTTGGAGCAAATACTTTTTGTTATTCAATGTTTATTTAAACTATATATATATATATATATATATATATATATATATATATATATATATATATATATATGCATTTCTTAATAATATTCGTATTCGAGGTGTTAAAAGCATTATATATAAAACTGTTAAATAATACCTTATTATATTTTATTTTAATGAAAATACATATATAATATGTTTGAACATATATATATATATATATATATATATATATATATATATATATTTGTAATATCTGTAATAAATATAATAATTAATAAAGACATAACCTTCTTGTATCATTTCAAATTCTAATAATCGTTTTACCTTTGAATAAAACATGTAACCTCAATCGCAAGAGTCTTAACCTACTTACTGTAAAGCCAGATTGACGCGAGCGACAGAGATGATTGCTTCCATAAATGTTAGATGTATATCACTTATAGACTGACACATTTCAATGTTGTAGTTTTACAGTTATATTAGATGATTCATATTTAATTTAAAGTCTTGTTAGTACAGTTTCGTGAGAATTAACTTCTCCATTTATATTCCATCACTCAGTCTCAATAAGGTGCTTTCATGAGTTATTTCCTTATATAAATTATATTTTTTAAACCCTTTGCGATCGGTCGTCGACTATAGGTCGACCGCGGCAGTTTCGCTGAACGCTCGCATGTCGACAATAGGTCGACCGGATAATGTCACTGCTTGTTTGGCCATTTCTAACCTATTGCTGTTCGGTATTTGAGTTATTCAGTACTTTGGACTTCTATTTTGGTTATGTGAATGCTACGTCGACCTTTATTCACGGTATAGGAGGCACTGGAAGTGAAAATGGAAGACCAATACAACTGACGTCTGCACTTGCGCCGTGTTTACAAATATGGCTGGTCCAAGTACAAGTTTTACTGACGATGACGAAATATTAGATGAATTAGATGATTGTGATAGTATTTTCAGTGAAATTAGTATCCAAAATGAAAAACAGATTATTGAAGAAGACCGTGATAGTGATTGTGAGTTGAATCATAGTGAAAATTCTTCAGAAAACATTGTGGTAAATGACGGTAACCTAGACACCGGTAACCTAGACGACGAAAGTGATGTGTTTGAATTGGAAACTTTAGGTAATGATGGGGAAGAATTTGATCAATTCGTTGATAATGTGATAGAAGTAGGACAAGGAGATGCAAATAATAGAGATAGGCCTAGGCTACAAACTAGTAGACTAAGAGGAAGAGCTAGACATGTTACCCAAAGTAGGCCTAGGGCTGGACCAAGGCAAAATTATAATATATATATATATATATATACACACATATATATATATATATTATATGATGTATTATATATAATATTATATAATATAATGAATAACATGTATCTGATAATAACTAGTGCCTTTTCACCTGTATTCATGTAATTTTGGTTTATTACATATGTATTAAAAAATAAAAATTATGTTTTTATATTTTTATACTTCTTTTTTATTTTTTTTTAATGTTACTTAAAGTTATAAAAATATACTATAAAATAATGTAAATATTCTTTTTAGGTTATTTACATTGATATATAAAGAGAAAAAAATAAAAAGTTGCAGAAAAAGGGATCTAAAACTTGCATTTGTGTATTGTCAAAGAACTGTAAACTAACAGAAATTAAATACGACCTGAGGACAGTCGAAGCAATTTTTATTGAGACCTCAAAGGGTAATAAAACGTAAATAAAGAACTCTAAAATAGAAAATGTACATAAATCAGTTTCATTTCATACCTTTAAATTTATTCCACTTTATATTTATAACTTAGCATTGAAATGTCACTATGCCATTTTATCTCTGCTACATATTACACATTGTATATAATACTACATTATTAACGACAGGATGATAATTGTCTACTTGTCTATCTATAATTGCAGGTTTTAGTACTAATGTCTTATACTGGATAAATAGGATTGTTATAAAAAAAATTAAAATATCTTTCTTTCAAACTGTATTCTTAGTTTTTATAAGCTTGAAAAAATTACACTCCAAACTTATTTAAAGTAACATAGTGATTAAAATAATGGCATAATTATTCTAAACTGTCAGTGAAAATAGACTTTTAAATTAATATGCACCATCCAAAATTGCATTAAGAAGACCCACAAAAATCAACCCTAGGCTCTTTTTGGGGAATTTTACAAAGGTACCATTACTTTCAGTGTATTCTCTGAGGTCGTATTATGAAGAAACGAAAAAGAAAACGTGTGCACACTATACGGGTGGTCTGCCCTATCTAAATATAGTTTAGGTGTTTACGTGTAATGTAAATTGAACAATAAATAAAGTGAAGCTCTTTCTCCTACTAATAATAAAAACACATTTGGTAAATACAGTGTTACTAATTCGTGAATTTAGTTTTATATATTTTCAGACGCGAGATGGTGAAGATGTTTGAGAAAGAAAATCGAAGTTAAACTAAAGGTAACGGTACTTTTTACGGTAGTAGATTTGTTTATTGCAAATACACTCTTTTACTGGAAACTAAATATAATTGTTTGGTATTTTTAAAAGACGTCCTTAATCCATCCATTTTCAATTGCTTTGGAGATAAACAAACTAATTACCAGGATTCCAAATAAATCTTTATCTCCGGTTGTAATTTTGGGATATTGAAATTAAAGTTTAAAGAACCTGTTGTATGAATCAGAATCTACGAAAGTCTGAGTCACATTCATGGAACAAAATTTTTCATCTACTTATTCTTTTAAAATAAGTTCTCTACTGGTATTTAGTTAAAAAATATTTAACAGAACGGTGCACTGGGCTACAACTGGCTAAAGGCACAATGGTTTCAGCAGTGGTAAATTTTATTACAGTAAACTAACCTCTCTCAAAGTTTCATAAATAAGTCACACAAATTATTAACTTTCAAAAAACTAATATAAAAGATAAAGAGAAAAATAAAAAATATTTATTATAGAGCACTTGAAAATCATACCTCAACAATCAAACTAGTTGTTTCTATGAAAACGAAATATTATATCTAGAAAGAATAAAATTGATTGCGCAAGAACAGTGATTCTACTATAGTAGAAGAATTTACTCCTCCAGAAGCAGTTAATGGTACAGGCAGTACTTCAAGTAAATACTGGGACCGGATCGTGTATGCTTGGCTTAGACTGTTCAAATACGATAAGTAACTTATTTTCATATATACATGCATACAATTAGTTAATGTGCATGATAATAATTTATGAATTTTGTAATTGTCAGAAAAGAGTTTTATAATTGAAAACCTACAAGATTTATTTAGTTCTCAGATTAGCCTCATAAAATGTATTCTCTATGCGGTGAAAAAAAGTGCAACGGAAAAAATTACTTATTATTTCAAACTGAACTAAAGAACACCAGTTACTCTACATAGCGACAAAGAGTAGTTTGTAAATGCCTATGGCATTCAAAATTATCGAACTCGATATTACTGATATAGACAACGTTTCATGCCAATTTTCAAGCCTGGATATATTGAACCGACTAACCGAAATACATTTTAACTTGTGAATTGTTAGCGCTCATATAAATATAAGTCAATTCGCAACGAACAATGTTGGCATAGCCTGGAAGGTTTTCGAAACAACATTATGCCTACGTTCATACCAGGCCCCCTATGAATTACCATGTAAAATTACCTGTTTCGTCCTTTTTAAATTTTCTATGAGCTGTAAACTTTATTTCCGTGCAACAAATTGTATTTTCTCGGCATCCTGCTCCATCTCGTCTCGAATTTGACTTGGACGGAAGCGGTGAGGGATATATGTAAAAAAGTCTTCGCATCTGTCCACTCACTGAAACGCTTACAAAGATTTCTACCTGAACGGATCAAACTACTGTTGACAAAAATCACTAGTACTTCCACACTTCAATTACTGCAACTCTGTGATGAATGACATGACGGTAGCACTTAGTGAGAAGCTGCAAAGGACTGAAAACTACTGTTTACGTTACGTTTATGATGTGAGACGAGACCAACACATTACACCGTACTATATTCAGGGAAATATTTTGAAATTAAAAGAACAACGATCAATCAAAATACTAAATTTAGTTCATTCAATTTTACAATCTGGATTTCCAAAATATTTTTTTCAAACTATTTCCAATTTATATCTCATGATAGTGTAAGAAGCACTCGCTCTGGTTCTCGTACCTTAAGAATGCCCCAACACAGGACTGTAGTATTTGATAGATCGTTTCAAGTGATGGGTTGTCGTCTGTGGAACTCCCTCCCCCAAGAAATCACTTCCATTGAGGGAAATCGGCGGTTTGTGGCGGCACTGAAACGTTTTGTACCATGAACGGTTGGTCGGGGCGGGTCCGTCCTAGGGGTCTGTGGGTGTGGTGCTGGCATTGTGTGTGAGGAGTGTGAGTAAGACAAACTGCATATATATTATTTATTTCAAAAATATTCTTATTATATATTTATAAATTATTGTTATTAGGTATTAATTATAGTTTTTGGTTATTATTAAAGATGGAAGTTGTAGTATTATTTTGTGTCATGATTGTATACTTATATTTTTATTTATTTTTATTTAGAAGTATCATATTTATAATTTTTTTTAGTGTTTAGATTAATGTTTTATTTAATGTTATTTAATGTATTTAGTAAGGTATATTAGTGTCAATATTAATTTGGTTAATATTTGTCATGTTGTTTATTGTTCTGCTTATTGATCAGACAGGTTAAGTGTAAGAAAGGGCCATGAGGCCCTAACTTTGCCTGTTTAAATAAACAAATTTTCATTTCATTTCATTTTCTCTTCTGGTAATGAATTTTTGAAGCTGAACAGTGAACATGGCGATTGTTTCCTGAAAAACACAAAAATTATGTTCGAAACGTAGGGTTTATCATTTTTAAGAAGGAGAAAAAACCAACCAAACTTTACAAACAACTACAAATATAAATTTAAATAATAAATTTAGTAGTTAAACTATTACCTCTGTACCGTTGGTGATAAAAATTGATCAGGTTAAGTGTCCAAACATTTTTTATTTGTTTATTATCCATACATCTATAACCTGTAGGCCTACCTAATGACGGGATAAATTTTTTAATAATTTAGATTTTTAGCTTTTAATATCTTGCACAAGGTATATTAATTTATTCCGAGCTCTGGTGCGATTGCCCGTTTACTTTACACGGCCTCAAGTTTTCGTCTTGCCTCAACTGACTTTGACTTGATATTAAAACACAGTATTTTTTTACCAGTGTTCATTAACCTTTAACTGTTACATTTTGAGAGATAAATACTACATTAAGAAGTTGTAAAACACTATTTTCCTTGTAATATACAAGCAAAGAGTGGCAGGTATATGACAATATGGCGTTTTATTCTAAAGTTTTAAACACACTAGAATGGCGTATTACGTAGTTGCTGCAGCGATGTCAACAGTCTGCAAATTCCCTGCATACTCTTAGCTGATTGGTACTCGCAGAACAGTTGGCGATTAAAAGCAAAACAAACTAACAACGGCACTTTCATATTTATATTATTATTAGGATTTTGTAAATATTATCATAATTTTCCCGTGTTATAAATATTTTGGAAAAGAATTTCAATGATTCTTCATAAAACCTTTTCGGACTAAAAAAGATATCCCAATTTGACCAGCCGTTCTTTGAATTAGCGCTTAGCAAAATATTTATCGATTACATTTTATTTATGGGATATTTTACAATAACGAGTTGACCAAAGATTGGTTAAAGTGTTTTAAGTGTTCAAAATATGTTTTTTGTTTAAACAAGAGTAAATGAACAGGACATAATATATATATATATACTCGCCTTCGGCTCGCTGGGGGCTACGCCCCCAGGCCCCCAAAGTAAACGCTTGCAAATTCGGGGATAAGCGGAATTCGGTGACTGGTTAAGTCCGGACATTAAGTAAATGACAAGGGATTTAAAAATTGACCTTTTTCATAGATTTTTTTTTCCGGATTCGTAAAAACTTTTGACTTTGAGGGCATTTTGCGGTTAAACCGTTAGAGATACGACAAAAAGTGACTGGACCTTTCTTGTTGGAAATTTAATTTTGTCTTTCGATTGTGCCCTCAGATCTGATCTACGACCTATGGTTTAGCCAGAAATGAGCTCGGGAGAAAAGTCTGCACGGGTCAGCTATCTTGAATTGTTTAGTATAAACATAATAAAAACCGACCTCAAGGCAGTATTTTAAGTCGAACAGGGGGTTTAATATCACCAGGAGACTATCTAGTCAAGGCGAGAAATTCCCTGGGTGGGTGATTAATGTTAAGGAGGTTAAGACAAGAGGGGGTTTAATTTCGTCAGGATATTGTCTGGTCATATGAACAAATTCCCAGGGGGGGTTAACGTTACCGGGGGATAAGTCTCCAGGGGGTTATCTGGTCATACCAGGATCTTCCCAGGGGGGGGGGGTTAAGAGATTTGGTGACTGGTAAAATTCGGACATGAGGTCATGGCAGGAAATTCCCTGGGGGGGTTTAATGTTACCAGGGGGGTTAACACATCAGGGAGTTGAATGTACAGGAGGTTATCAGGTCATACCAGGAAATCCCCGGGGGGGGGGGGTTAATATTACCGGGGGTTAATGACACACTTGGCCTTTTTTAGAGGGTATTGTGTCTGTGAACATAATAAATATTCCTCTGTCCCTATCTACTATTGACGCTTAGCTAACGCTCAGCCAACTCCCGAAGTCACTGAACCTTTTCTGTAGATCACGTGATTTCCTAAATCCCGTTTAAAATTTGTTTTGAGTTACGACCAACCGTTTAGCCGCTATCAAGCCCGGAATGTAAATTTTTAGGCGAAAATGTCCAATATTATCACTTAATCGCGTTTTGCGGTCAAACTAAGGGAAATATAGTAAAAAGTCACTAGACCTTTTTTGTAGGTCATCTTATTTCCTAAATAAAACGTTAGTCTTATTTTGACCTCCGACCAATGGTTTCGCCGCTATCGACCCCCAAAAACAAAAATTTTCGCGTAAAAGTTACAACAAAATTGTACATAATCACGTTTTTTCGGCCAAACCAATCGAGATAGGGCAAAAGATTACTGGACCTTTTCTGTAGATCGCGCAATTTGCTAATTTGATGGGTCAATCAGATTTGAGCTACGACCAACGGTTCGGCCGCTATCGGGCTTGAAACATTATTTTTATCGAAAAAATCTCTGGAATTTCAAATGTTCGAGCGTTTTGTCGCTTAACCATGGAAGATAGAGCAAAAAGTCATTAGACCTTTTTTGTAGTTCACTTCATTCCTGACTATGAATTTTCCGTCAGATCCGAGCTAGCTCCAACGGTTCGCCCGCTATCGGGCTTACAAAAAATGCCTGCAGGGGTGAAGAATGCGCGATTTTTTGGGAAATTTTTTTGAGGGGTTGAAAATGAAAAATTCTCACTTTTCGGGATTTTCCTGGTGGTTACACGTGGAAAGCTATCTGTGTACCAAATTTCAAGTCTCTAACTCATCTGGAAGTAGGTTAGAATTAGTATACGTGAGTGAGTGAGTGAGTCAGTCAGTCAGTCAGTTTACACATGCGGTTGTATATATATTAGATATATATATATATATATATATATATATATATATATATATATATATGTACATAATGGAGGTAATCTTTATAATAACTAATAATTATTTACGGTTAAACATTGTCACAGCAATAGGTTAAAATAATGTTTTATAAAATATGTATTTTAAACAATAACACAACTGTTAGATTTTTATGTTCTTATATATTGCTTAAAACATTCAAATGAGTACTTTCAATGTCAACTGTGAGGAACAAAATAGTAAAGTACAATAAATTTTAATGTATATTTGGGGACTAATTAATTTATATTAATGTAACCTTGCGCAACACAGTGCACCCAAAAAACTATAAAATATGCATAGATTTCGAAGTTTGCTTATTATCGAGTAAACGTAATTTAAGACGACTAGAACAGACATGTTTGTTAAAAAATAAATTTTACACAAAAAAATAATGTACTATGTGCTGCATTTGCAAATGGCACAGTGTAGCGAGTTCGGTGGTTATCGCAACATAAACGAATCAAACATCGTCGATCGTGACTAATGCTTAGGTGACCGCCGAGAATACCGGCAGCCAGGTCCGGCATGAGTTAAACTGCGAGGAGGTAAATTACATTTGAAATTATCTCTTTGGACATAAAATACCGTTTTATTCGTTTAAGCAGATTTTCAGTAAACAGCGTCTCGTAGCACTAAGTGTAGGTATTGTTTAGAGTAAAGTATTGTTGAAGGTTTTTATAGGAACTTGATGCAGGTCAATGTACAAAGACAGGAAATCGACATTTCTACGATGCTTTTACGCTGAATGAGGAATTGAAACTGGAGACAAGATCTCTTGAAGTATTTATATTTTTTTCTGTTGAAAGGAAGAATCTATTTTCTCACTCCAAAACAATACATTTAAGAGTCTTAATATATCACACATTGGATATTCTACATTATAGTAACAATGACTAGACACACACACTCTCTAGACATACATGACTAAATACATGAATACTTCTCTTAAATTGAAGAATACAACGCATAATCAAATTAAAATATTATCACTATAATTTTACACATTTTACCAATTAGGGGAAACAATTTAGGACCTCAAAGGCTAAGGCTGATTTGAGGTTCCGGTATATGAACATTAAGTTTAAGAGAAATCTCAGTGGTAAAAATGGAAATTGTTTTAAAATTAGGTACTTAATACACTGCTTTAACAGTCCTAGCTAAGCTGCAGGTTTTATCTAGTACATGATGATGTAATAGGGTTAATAAAGTAATAAAAATAACTTAAAAATGCGAAGTGTACATAAAAAAGAAAAATTTAATATTGTATGGAATACTCTGCAATATTATATAAAATACTCTTCTTGAACCAAATATAGTAAATCTCAGACTAGGACTGAATGGAAAAATATTGTTCCAAATGTTCAAATTGTAAAAGCCCGTTTTTAAATACTCTAAAACATTTTATGGGACGTTTCTTGTGCATTTGAGATAATCAGGCAGTTCATTGTCAATTCTAAGCGTTAAGAAATTGGATGTTTTGAAAAAAGATGTTATTAGGTTTAGGAACAACAGTTTGATCAACTTTTCTTAATTTGTTTTTGTAAGCATTATTTTGCAGGGGAAAGTCACCATGAAAAGAATGAATTTTGGTTATGAGAACCGTGAAATAAGATTTTAGAGGCTCGATTAAGAAGGACCACTTCACACTAGGCAGTGAACACGCCGAACACACTGATTTTAACAAGAGTTCACCAGGTTACACATAATGAGTTTATGAACAGTGCATGTTCAAATAAAGTGCAGAAAATAAACAGTTACCTTTGTTTTCATGAGGGGTAACCGTAGTCTGCTGTTGTTGAGGGCCAGGTTGTGATCAGGAAGTGTGGAAATAGGCTGCTGTCTTGTAGGCATGCGTGAAGACGGAAGATGTCCTTCACGGATTCACTCACGCACAATACGACCGCAAACGAATAGTTCATAACACTGTGGCCAGTCCTGTAGAGCACGGTAGACGAGGGTGTCCGGGAACAGAGACGTTCTGGTAGAGATTGCCAATCCAGAGCACTGACTTTAATGTTAATGTAAATGTACAAAAAATAGAGATAAACTAATATTTAAGTGAGAGAGTAACACACGGGGCATGAAGTCACGTGTTGAGTAAGTATGGTCAGCAGTGGCTAGAGTGCTATATACGAGTAAGTGCCCCAGTCGGGACTGAGCGTACACTGAGCAAGCGTGCAGTCGCTTGCAAGGTGGGCAATTGATAAGTCAACCGTTGTGATTGGTTGGTGAGTGTACAGTAAACAGCTGATTCGTGAAACAATGGTTCATTGGTCTGTCACTGTACGTGAATATTTTAATCCAGTAAGGAATGGTATTGTAGGCACTAGGCCGCAGAAAGAGATATATAATTAATGCAGTATATACAGTTTAGTAAAATAAAGGCGATTATAGAGTATAAATTGCACAAAAAATATATACATAATTATTGTTCAATAAAAGTAGCCTTTTCATATTAGGCAATAAAACAAGTTATTTAACGCAATAATACTTAACACACCACTTATGTTATAGAAGAGTTTTAGAACCTTGTAAACAAAAAAATTGAACGGTAATATTGAAGAGAAGAAATAAAGATCGTGAATGATCTCGTATTGAAGATTTCGTAATTCGTGTCAAGAATTACTTTTTGGAATGTATATTACATTTATGTTGGATGTTTACATTCCACTCTAAAAGACTATTCCATGTTATATTCTACTGTGACCAATAAAAAAATAAAGCATTATTAAAACATTGTCATCGCACTGTCTCTAAAAAACTAAAAATTACCTCTCAACTATTTAGTTTAGATGTCATATGTTATATATGAATCTTCATATTTAACTCATAATCTAGTGTTAATGACAAATGATTTATGCTACTAGTGTCTCCGATCTCTTTAAAAAATGCTACAAATTGTGTTTATTTTACTAGACATACTAGATCTTTACATTTATAAATAAGGTGTTCACGAAAATGGAACTTCCTTTTTGAGCCAAAATTTACACACACACACACACACACGCTCGCGCGCGCGCGCCATTAATTCATTATCCATAAAATGTTTAAAGTATTTTAATTGAGAATTTTATAACTTAAGGCAGTTGGATAAGATGCCATATAACTGAGCGATTTTTAAATTTTTACACGATGAGTTATTTTAAAATGTAACTTTCAAACCAATTATATATATACTTATACAATTATATATATATATATATATATATATATATATATATATATATATGTACACCTCTAATTCATATACTTAAAAGTTTTCAAGTTAAATCAAATCTAAAATGGTTCAACATCTAAAATGCATATTTTATGGCGAGAAAGTGGCCGGTAACATATTTACTTTCATTAAGACTAACATAGACATTGAGAATGATTCTGTACTTGCAGCATATTTACAGCCCAATTTATTTTCACTGAAAATAGTAATCGAATAAAAAGTAGTTTTCATTATTCTTTCATACATTTTTGAGAAAATAGGAGGCAAAATATAAGACGAAAATAAATACGTACAATTTTTGAAGAGCATTTATGAATTGGTATGATTACAGCCTTATTCTGAGCAGATGGAAAAATATCAGATTGAAAACTTAAATTTACCAAGAAAAAGCAATACATCTCATATTTCGGGATACATTTCTTTAATCAAAGATGAATTTATGTCATCAATACCAGACGAGGTACTTTTTTAAGGATTTAATTACTTTTTCTAAATCTTGGTGCGAAATTGGTTTAAGAAAAATGGTTTTTGGTTGAGGTTGTTGTTTTTTAAATAGTGGCTAATTCAAGATTGGTTTAATATAAATGGCTTGTTTTAGTTTAAATTCAGAAAAATCATAATTTGATCGTTATTTTGAATTGGTAGTATTCATTTTGGTTCTGCATGATATATTTTTTTTTTAGTTCCACTGTGTCGTAGATATGGATTTGAAACATTTATCAAAATTAAATTTATGAATTGCTTTAATAGGTGTTCTAGTGAATGTGGTGGAGGTTGCTATTTTGAACGGTCTCTGAGTTGTAGTAGTAAATATAGAAGAAATTTATATTGACCATCATAATGGTTTTGACTGAAATAATATTTTATTCATATCTTAACTTAGGATTTCTAAAGCATCAGTCACGAAGTTGATGTAAGATGTGTGTGGGCTAAAAGAAAATGTTAGGCCTTTCTTTAATACCGACTTCGATTTAGCATATGGTTTTCTATTAGATAGATTTTATACCTTCATCAGAGTCATCACTTTTATGATTATATTGATTTAAATGCAGGTTCATTATTTTAATATATCACTTGAAAGTTTGTTTTTTATGATTTAAATGTGTGAGCACTGACCGGTTATGGAGAAGTTTTTGAAACTTTTTGCTCATAAGTATTTTTTACCACGTAGGATTTTATCATAAAATATAATAAGGTCTGTGTTGTTCTTGTTGTAAGAAAGTGAAATGAAAATCTTGTACAGATGTTCTCCACACTCTTATGTAAAAATCCTACAAAAAATTAAAAACTACTCGTTTATGTTCTACGTTAAATTTGCAGTAGTTATTGTATACCATAGTGTAAGGATGGAGGTAAAGCAAAAACAGGGAATATTAGACGAAGACTATGTGTTGTAATACCGAATGATAGGCAAGAAATTAAAAACAAACAAATTACATTGAATCCTTGCTATTTTGTAAGCATGGTATCTACAAACTTTTATGAGTTTAAGTTAACTCTTCATTGTTTAACTATGAGATGGGCTGTAAAGAAAATGACGATGAAGGTGGATTGTTCGTTACCAGGAGGTATGTTAATTCTTAACGTCTTGACGTGTGTTGCTTAGTGTCTAAAATATTCATTCATAGTAGTTAAAAATAAAATCACAATCAATTTCTGAAGAATACTTAATTTTACTAAAAAATGTTCAAGTACAAAATAACACTGTAAAAATAATAACAAGCAAATGAAGAAACTCCTGTAAAAACTTTCCAACTTTGGATAAGCTGTTAACATTCAAATAAATGTAACATAATACAAAACAACTAAGAATTTTAGTACATTTTCTAGCTAAGGATTTAAGGATTCAAGTAGAAAATAATAATGTAGTGAATGTTAAGTCTGTATTTTTGTTAAGATTTTAATATGAGTTGATGTCCCAATTCAAAATTCCTTAAATTCAAATCGTTTAGATAAATATTCTAACAAGGATTAATTTTACTTACAGCTTGTATTTTATAGCAATCCTCAAAGCCTTGATTATAGTAAATAGCGTGTAAGGTTAATGATTTCTATTCGTCTTTGTAACTTATTACAAAACCTGTGACCTGTCATTGTAATGAACAGAGAATTTAAGGGTTTCCCGATGTAGACCTTCAGGATCTACTTCCAGCTCTTGCAAACTGCATTTGGTCTAAGACATATAAAAATCTGCGTTTAGTATGTTGTATTGATGAAGAGTTTATAAGTGCATGCCTAGAAATTGAAGGAATACTACGTCAAAGATTGTCTTTTTCCAGTAGGGACATTAGTGTCACTGAAATCCTTCTTGCGTATATTGTATAGTATTTTGTTTTATTCTCCACTTAAAAAACTAATGTCATCGACGTTTTACGATAATTTTCAAAGCATTAGATGTTTGTGGGCTTAAAACTAGAAACTAATAGTTTTAATTGTACACATTTGACTACGGTAAAATAAAATCAAAGAATAATACACAAGACAAGCTCAAGGAAACATATATGAAACAATAAAAATCTTCAAAAAATAAAAGAAGAAAGAAACATACTATGGACAGGATTACATTAAGGACTAACCATTCCCCATATCGCCGCACTCTTTTTTCAAAACCGTGTACTTTTTATATTTACAAAAACTGTTTATGATGTAATATAAGAAATTCCTATCGCTTTTTCTAAACTTAAAAAGGCATACTTTAGGTTAAAATGATTTAAGTATTAATAGCTAAAAGTGTCAGAGTTTAACCTGACACTTATATCATGTTTTAGACGTTATGAAAATATCTGCTTCTAATTTAATATATTTCTTATCTAGCAGCTGAGACTGCCTTTCATCTCACAAAAAAATAAAATACACAGGTCTCGGAAACCTGCGTATTTGCGGCCAAAAGCGTTTACTTCTAGCCCTAGTTATTTACAAAGATAATTCCAATACTTTAGTAGAATTTGCCTTGTCCCGACGAAGGAGAAATATATACATACATAGCACTGAGAAGTCTACTTCCGTTAAAAGGTTCCTAACTCCGGCCGTATAAATAACTTACGGCGCGAGGGTTTAATTCGTCCTATTTCCCTGTTAAAAAAAAAAAAAAAAACACGTGTAGCTCTTGAAAATCTACTTCGGTCAAAATGTGTCTACTTCCGTCTTTTGTAATCTACTTTTGGTTTAAAAAATTTCCAGTGCATTATTTGAGTTTGCTGCGTTGTCCCAATGAAGAAATAACACGGCCTAGGGGAAAAGTCTACTAATAATCCTACTACTATCAAATTTCGGTATAAGGGAATTCCTTACAAATTTTATGCCAAAAGTCTAAATAATCGTTTAATACAGTGTACAGTACAGTAAAAATGTTTAGTGACAGTAGTCTCAACCTTCGCCACCTTGTTTGTAATTAGGCTCGACTTGTTTGTTATGCTGGGTCGGAACCGCAGCCATTCCTTGTGAACGAACATGCTTGTTTCTTTGTTGAAGTATCAGTAAATCTAAAAAAATGAGCACGACTCATTGGGTCGTTTCTCTGTTTTTAAATTGTATGTCACCATCTGATTCCACTAAATAATATTTGGACTATAAAATAATAATGTCGTCCTAGAGTCTTGAAAATGTTTCAAATTGAGAGGTTTCCTGTTTATTTGTGGTTAATGAGTAACGAAACTTTGTGGTAAACAGGGACTAAGTAATTAATTTTAACTTTTATATTTTTGATCTTTGGAATGTAATTTTTTAGTTTATGAGTGTAAAAGTGTTGGCCTTGATAACTTTTTATTTGCTATTTGATTTTAAATATTTTTAAATTCCTCATTTTTATTTTTAATAAATATTATTCGAAAATTTAAATTAAAAAATCTAAATATTCCAGTAATTTTTATTTAAATATTAATTTTTATTTAAATATTAATATTTATTAGGTACAGTTCAATGTAAATTATTATGCTGTTTATAAATGGATGAAAAAAGAGAAATGTTTATTCCTTGTATTAATAGAAATAATTGGAGTCGCCCTCCTATAGTTCTCAATGCTAACTTATGTAGGCTACACTTTACTCAATACCTTGGAGAGATACAAAGCTAAAATTTTGTACACTTTTCTGTGACTTTTTGATATACACTTCTACCAGTTTTTGTATCTAAGTTTGATTGGCAACAGTGTTATGGTAAAAAAAAATAGTTCAAAACTTTAAACATTTTAGTTTATTAAAATTGTTAAATAGATTTGAAATAGTAACTTGTAAACAGTCTCTTATCTAAATACTCAATAAACATTTAAAAACTATGCGTAATACATTTTAGGCCTCGATCTGTTATCCTTACTGAAAAAGATTTACCTGAAAGGAAAACATAAAATCTTCAAAATCGTAAATGATAATAAATGCACAATAATCTTTATATGATTCTTATCTTTAATTACTATCCTGGACCATAGAAATGGTTTTCAGGGTCTTCATCTTCTTCCTCACCTTCCTCTAATAGCATAATTTTCAAGCTGGCGTCTTTTCGGCGTTTCATTGCTATTTCGTCCACAGCTTTGGAATTCGCACCCCGTTACTTTTATTTAACGTACGACACAAGTTTGGACCAGTTCTAGGGTTAACACTTTAAACCCAAGATAATTGGACACATTTCATTTGTTACAGCGGAACACTGCTTCATGAACACAAATTTTCAGATTATCAACTCGAGCAAACACTTTTTTGGGGATTTGGCTCGGCTCCATATTATATTATTCAGCAATTTTCTAACGTTTTGGACACCGCCATTCGTGCACTTTGCTAAGAGCAATATTCAATAGGTCTCAGAAATGTGTTTTGTTTGCATCATCTACACTGACAGTTTAACGTGCTCTTCATGATCGTATGGAGAGCCTTCTAGGACCGACATCTGATACTTCCACTAGGTATTTTCTTCTTTGTGATACGAATTGTGTTGCGGTTTGTCATTTTTTGAAAATAGGTGGAAGTAAGGGGCCCATATGGCTTTCTGCATTAATCTAAAACTTAGTCCTTGTTTCTTCTTATAGCTAAACCATAGTATATCTGGATGGTTTTTTATTGCAGCCATTGTTAGCCTACCTTTACCACTGATAGTCTTTCCATTGGAAAACATGACATTCGAATTCTTTGGCTTGAAAGCTCGAAGACGTGAACTCGTTCTCTTTTGATCATTCCAATTTTTCGACTTGAAGCTGGTCACCATAGAGGTTTTCTGCAGAGATGACAATAAACCCATTTGAGTCTCCATCCCCATCCCGTAGTTAATACTTGTAGCGTATGCCGTAGTTGTCTTCCAATCGGTTGGAGATCTCCCGCACGCACTCTACCTCCATCCCGCCGCTAGTTCCTGCATAGTTGGCTATACAGTTCTCAGTATGTTTGCCTTCAAATTTCAACTTGCTAACACATTATTTAAAGAGAATAGCAAAATAAAGTACTTGGTCAGTTAATATACTGTTCGCTATAAAAATACCATTCATTGAGGAAAACCAGCCTCACAGGATGAACTATTTTATAGAAATTTAACTTTGATTGATCGTTTAAATTCATTGTGTCTACAATTTTTCGTCCATTCTGTTGTCCGAAACTTTTGCGTAAACAAACCGACGATTGCCTTAGTAATAAAAACCAGCGTCATTCCCAACTGCCGTCGAACGCAACTACAAAGTCACTACAACCATCATTTCCTCCGCCACTACTTTAACAGTCTCTTTCGTATACTCAGACTAAACATTTTGAGAAGGTCAAAAAAAGAAGTATTTTCTAGAAATTTTACTTTGAATGATGGTTTAAATTCATTGTGTCTACAATTGTTCGTCCAGTCTCTTGTCCGAAAACTATTGCTCGAAGTGCGTAAGCAAACCGAAGATTACCGTCGTAATACATCCTGCTACGGTTTTCATCAGTTGCTTTGGAATTGTTTTCCTGGCTTACTTTGTCCTACATTTGACGTTATCTCACTACAAACTCGTTGTGTAGGCTACGCCTACTTGGTTAGAAATATTGTCAATTTCAGTGATCCACACATTGCATTTGTTATAAATTGACTCGAAAATCTACTATATCATATTAAATAAAAACTGTCCCTGAACTGTTTGTACTTAACAGATTTCCTTTTCAATTTCCTGTTTTATGGACTCACCATTGGAGCTGAACTTACATGAGGAAGTAGACCTAGTTCCAAACGTACTTGGCTTTTTTCATTGATACTACTACTTGTAATACGGTGCCAGCCAATATTCTTCCTCTTTAACACTCTTCCAGTTCTAGACATTGTCACAAAAACCTAAAGAATACCTTACACACATATTTAATATGTAAAAACTACTTGAACATTCATACTATTCATCAAAATACAGACAACTACATTGTACATATGATGTTTACTAGCAGTTGTACCAATACACAAAAGAAAGGAAAACAGCTGTTAATACAAAAAGTATTTTCAAAGACATTTGAGTACAAATGTTATCGATAAAATAATTAAGACCAAGTACTGTAATAAGTTATGTAGCTCAGAGCCGAGCGCTACGACGGTTTAATGGTAAAACTTGCGATTAAACATTGTGTAAGCATGTATTTTCACACTTTTTCATGGCCTAAACCCAAAAAAAACATATATAGTGTTACAATTTGCCGTAAAATATAAGATTTAAGCTACTCAAATAAAATAAGATAAACAAATAAAAAATATGAAACTTGAATTTTTATTACAATGTGGAATTATAATGTTTAAACCTAGCTAGAATGTTTATTTTTAGGGAATAATTGAATTTTATTTTCTAAACCACAATTATTGTAAGTAATTAATTTTAAACTAGATTCTAAAAATGCTGGATGTTGCAAAAACCCATGTGTTTTGAAATGACTCATTTTCATTTCATTTCATTGTCAATTATGTATGGAGCAATTCCAGACCTGAATTGACCTGAATTAAGATTATGGTCTAAGAAATTGTTCTGGACCTAATTTTCCTGAATAAGTAGTTCGATTGGGCTAGTTCATTTTCATTTCTTTCTTATACATTGAGCTATTGTAAAAATATATCATTGTTTTAATTAAACCAACAAGTTTTGAACATTTTATGTGTAATATGTATAACGACTTGGATTTTAGATATTAATATTCAGACATCCAAGACGATGTAAAATATTTTTTATTAGTAAGTTCTGAGTAAATATTCAATAAAATTTATTATTAGTTTTTAAACTATTAAATATTATCTGGTTTGTCTTAAATAAAAATCACAGTTCTAAATAAAAACTATAGATTTATTTTAAACTGGCAAATTAAAAAGTTCAGTGTTTCAGAATTTTCATCACTATTTTCCACAAAGAATTGACAAACCGTTTAGTAATATTAAAAGGACCTGTGGCAAGAAATAAAAACAATTCAGTCAAATATATCAAACTAAAGAACAGATCTCCCTTCTGAAATAAAATAATAAAGTTTTCAAATAAAAATCAAATATTACTCGGAAGTAACTAAAATAAAAATGTTCACTTCTAACTAAGTTCAATCAAAATAAAAAAAATAAAAATCAAACTTCTCTTTCCACTAGTTGTACCTTAACTTTCAAGTCTTTGCAATTCAGATACAACTCTCAAACAATTATTAAAGTTAAATTTATTTCCAATTATAATTCACAATAAAACAGTTCAAATTAAATATTAATACATTATTAAATTTTCAAAATTCAACCAAAATTATTAACAAAATTCATATTTAATTAAACTTTTCTTGCAAGTTTGAACCAAATGTAACTTGTTCGATTCTTTGTGTTTTATTGTGCATCAAGAATCAGTTATGCAGATGGGTCTGTAATTTCTATAAATTAAAATTTTCCTCAATATCCCTCGCGGATAACATTTTGAAACACGGCGCGCACTGCCATCAACTTAATTCACGATAATTACCAAAAGAAGAGCGAAAATTATGTGCTGGCAGTTTTTGTAGTTCCTTTTTCCCCAACTCTGAAGGACATCCGCGGCGTTCTCTCATTGGCCCAGCCGTATCCAACTTGAGAATAATATCCCTCTCAGATCTGACGTAACTGCAGTACACAAGACAAGTTCAAATCAATTAAAGCAATGAACCGCCTTCCTGATAATTTAAAGTTACCAGCACTAACTTACCAAATGATTACTTATTAGTTTTTATGCCAACTTCTGACAATCTAATACAAATTAAATCCCAATATTTCTTTCAAACATTTTCATTTAATTAATGTTTTAATTTAAAAAATCAACCAATGTACCTTTAAAAACGCTACAATATGTCACTGCTTTTTTATTGAGGTGAGGTTAATAATTGAGTTTTGATATGATTAAAAAACTTCAAAAAGTATTTAAAATTGATGAGATGTTTTTAATTCGTCATTGCTAGAGTATTAAATAAAAGGTATAGGTTAACTATTTCCTCTACATTCCACTACTAATGAGCTCTGCGAACTTTATCCTATTAATATTATAGATGCGAAAATGCCTTTGTTTTTCTTTTACGCGTAAATTGTCCAACCGTTGTACTGAAAATTCACATGGCCATTCTTACGGTCCCTGGGATAAATACAGGCTTATTCTTATTTAGCGAACACAGGCCTACGCTACACCGATCTTTAGGTATAAAAAATCCAATCTTGATCCCTAAAATTGTTAAATATTAGGTAAAAGAACATAAACAATACTATCAACTGTTTTTCGTAAAAAGTAGTTTTTATATTTTAAGTTTGCTTACATTTCCATGGAGTGCATTCTCTAAGGTAATAAGACATTTTTATCGCTCTTTTAGACTCCAGCGATTAGGCAAATACTCGTATACTTTACAAAATGCCCCAAAACATAAGATGGTTGGGACTGGACACAGAACACTCCCTTTTAAGTAGCGGGAAAAAACATGCAGGATGAATATTCGCTGAAATGTGCTTTTCAACTAATGTACCAATTCCAGATTTACATGTTCTAAAATATTACCTACATTTGCTATGTTATAAAGAAACAAACGCATTGTGTCATTGTTAATGTACTTTAAACCTACAATTTTATTAAATATTAGTTATTAGATCTAAAAGACAATGCTACTATCTTCCTTTGCCTACCAATTTACAGAAAGTTATAAAACACATTTTAGTTCACTTTTGACAGAATTAGGCTTTTCTGATCTATGATGTCTGTCTACTTTCTTGTAAAAAATCAAGTATGGAAGAGATAAATTTCAATGGCCATAAATGTAAACTTTTTAAAGAATTTTTCTGATTATGTCAACAAGAAAAACTCAACATTGCGGTCAGAAAATATAAATCCCATGAACCAGCAGTGGTCATAAACGTGCAAGACCTATTAAATTGCTTTAAAAGGAGCGGGTAACTACTAGCTATGCAGATATAACAGATACGGCTGTCTACCTTTTACTACAGATTTTAATCCGGTTATAAAGCCTATATTATTTATCTTTTGAGAGAAGTAGGGTTCTCTGAATATTTTTTTGATCGGAAAAAATCTAAAATCTACTGCGGAACAACAAAATAGTGCGACTGCAGCAAATTATAGCTGCCATAAATATATTCTTTTTAACTTGTTTTCTTGATCGCACCAAGAAGGCTAACGTAAAATTGTCGTCTGAAATACAATTTACTGGAACCTGTGAAGTGCTCATATATGTGAATACCTATGAAATACCGGGCGAAGCCATGGACAACTGCTAGTATTTTATAGAACTAAAATGTTGAAACGTTTCAGTCTCGTTAACGAACAGTGTCAACAACTGTTTAATGTTTGTTAAAATTGTATAATAGATATGGAATACTATTATTACTTTTCCAAATAGTAAAGTGTTCGGGAAATATTTACAAAAATACATTGGATTTAGACAGAATGTAGGCAAGATTTCCCCCTATAAGTTTATATAATTTTCCTTCGTCGAAAAAGCTAGGAAAATTAAATTAGTGATATGTTAGATAGTAAGTATATCGGACATGAATTTGGTTTACGAGACATTTGTATTTGTATTTTTCTATATCGTGGTAACAAGACAGACTAACCACATAATGTAACTACTTTATGTTGGGAAGTGTTGATTCTATGAAAACTTTGATTTTAGCTCTAGTAGTAGTAGTTAAGTCTAGCCAATGGCGCTGTGTAGCGGGTATAATATCAATGGCGCAAGATAACCGGATCAAACAACGTCGAGTATGGTTGCTGCTTGTATGGGTGACAACTGAGAGATCCATTCCTTGCAACCAACCCGCCTGCCCAACCATTGGTGGTGGGTCGGAAGTCACCTTTAAGGTGCTGGTCCGAAGGTTAAATGTTATAGAGGGCTTAATAGCCCTAACATCGCCTGGTAAAATAAGAAATCTTTACTTCACTTTAAAGTTTCTCTCATTAAGCATCTTAAGTATGACGCTGAAACATACTTGAGTTTTGATTTTGGAAACTGGAGACATCTTACCCTGAGAGATCCAAAACTGACAGCGACATTAAAGCTAATTGAACTGTTTGTATCTTTTCTAAATTTGAGATACCTAGTTTTCAATAAAATAATGTTATATTGATGAATAGTTATCCTCGTTCTTTCATAAGGTGGTCAAATGGGTGTATTAAAATGTTGCATACATTATCTGGAAGTAAGGTGGAGCAACCGAGTATATTACGCATAACATATTCATAACTGACTCAGTGTGAAATTAATCATTAACAAGGCAGACTCAGCTAGTACGTGTCCTTTTTTCTTTTTCCGTTTACAGATTTTTTCCGTTTTCGTACTACGTTTCCGTATTCGTTTTCCGTTTTCCGTATTGGTTTCATTTTCATTTCATTTTCATTTCGTTTTCATTTCGTTTTCATTTCGTTTTCATTTCATTTTCACTTCATTTTCACTTCATTTTCACTTCATTTTCACTTCGTTTTCACTTCGTTTTCACTTCGTTTTCACTTCGTTTTCACTTCGTTTTCACTTCGTTTTCACTTCGTTTTCACTTCGTTTTCACTTCGTTTTCACTTCGTTTTCACTTCGTTTTCATTTCATTTCGTTTTCATTTCATTTTCACTTCATTTTCACTTCATTTTCATTTCATTTTCATTTCATTTTCATTTCGTTTTCACTTCGTTTTCACTTCGTTTTCACTTCGTTTTCATTTCATTTTCACTTCATTTTCACTTCATTTTCATTTCATTTTCATTTCATTTTCATTTCATTTCCATTTCATTTCCATTTCATTTCCATTTCATTTCCATTTCATTTCCATTTCATTTCCATTTCATTTTCATTTCATTTTCATTTCATTTTCATTTCATTTTCATTTCATTTTCATTTCATTTTCATTTCATTTTCATTTCATTTTCATTTCATTTTCATTTCATTTTCATTTCATTTTCATTTCATTTTCATTTCATTTTCATTTCATTTTCATTTCATTTTCATTTCATTTTCATTTCATTTTAATTTCATTTTAATTTCATTTTCATTTCATTTTCATTTCATTTTCATTTCATTTTCATTTCATTTTCATTTCATTTTCATTTCATTTTCATTTCATTTTCATTTCATTTTCATTTCATTTTCATTTCATTTTTCATTTCATTTTCATTTCATTTTCATTTCATTTTCATTTCATTTTCATTTCATTTTCATTTCATTTTCATTTCATTTTCATTTCATTTTCATTTCATTTTCATTTCATTTCCATTTCATTTCCATTTCATTTCCATTTCATTTCCATTTCATTTCCATTTCATTTCCATTTCATTTCCATTTCATTTCCATTTCATTTCCATTTCATTTCCATTTCATTTCCATTTCATTTCCATTTCATTTCCATTTCATTTCCATTTCATTTCCATTTCATTTCCATTTCATTTCCATTTCATTTCCATTTCATTTCCATTTCATTTCCATTTCATTTCCATTTCATTTCCATTTCATTTCCATTCCATTTCATTTCATTTCCATTTCATTTCCATTTCATTTCCATTTCATTTCCATTTCATTTCCATTTCATTTCCATTTCATTTCCATTTCATTTCCATTTCATTTCCATTTCATTTCCATTTCATTTCCATTTCATTTCCATTTCATTTTCATTTCATTTCCATTTCATTTCCATTTCATTTCCATTTCATTTTTCATTTCATTTTTCATTTCATTTTCATTTCATTTTCATTTCATTTTCATTTCATTTTCATTTCATTTTCATTTCATTTTCATTTCATTTTCATTTCATTTTCATTTCATTTTCATTTCATTTTCATTTCATTTTCATTTCATTTTCATTTCATTTTCATTTCATTTTCATTTCATTTTCATTTCATTTTCATTTCATTTTCATTTCATTTTCATTTCATTTTCATTTCATTTTCATTTCATTTTCATTTCATTTTCATTTTCATTTTCATTTCATTTTCATTTCATTTTCATTTCATTTTCATTTCATTTTCATTTCATTTTCATTTCATTTTCATTTCATTTTCATTTCATTTTCATTCATTTTCATTTCATTTTCATTTCATTTTCATTTCATTTTCATTTCCATTTTCATTTCATTTTCATTTCATTTCCATTTCATTTCCATTTCATTTCCATTTCATTTCCATTTCATTTCCATTTCATTTCCATTTCATTTCCATTTCATTTCCATTTCATTTCCATTTCATTTCCATTTCATTTCCATTTCATTTCCATTTCATTTCCATTTCATTTCCATTTCATTTCCATTTCATTTCCATTTCATTTCCATTTCATTTCCATTTCATTTCCATTTCATTTCCATTTCATTTCCATTTCATTTCCATTTCATTTCCATTTCATTTCCATTTCATTTCCATTTCATTTCCATTTCATTTCCATTTCATTTCCATTTCATTTCCATTTCATTTCCATTTCATTTCCATTTCATTTCCATTTCATTTCCATTTCATTTCCATTCCATTTCCATTCCATTTCCATTCCATTTCCATTTCATTTCCATTTCATTTCCATTTCATTTCCATTTCATTTCCATTTCATTTCCATTTCATTTCCATTTCATTTCCATTTCATTTCCATTTCATTTCCATTTCATTTCCATTTCATTTCCATTTCATTTTCATTTCATTTCCATTTCATTTCCATTTCATTTTCATTTCATTTTCATTTCATTTTCATTTCATTTTCATTTCATTTTCATTTCATTTTCATTTCATTTTCATTTCATTTTCATTTCATTTTCATTTCATTTTCATTTCATTTTCATTTCATTTTCATTTCATTTTCATTTCATTTTCCATTTCATTTTCATTTCATTTTCATTTCATTTTCATTTCATTTTCATTTCATTTTCATTTCATTTTCATTTCATTTTCATTTCATTTCCATTTCATTTCCATTTCATTTCCATTTCATTTCCATTTCATTTCCATTTCATTTCCATTTCATTTCCATTTCATTTCCATTTCATTTCCATTTCATTTCCATTTCATTTCCATTTCATTTTCCATTTCATTTTCATTTCATTTTCATTTCATTTTCATTTCATTTTCATTTCATTTTCATTTCATTTTCATTTCATTTTCATTTCATTTTCATTTCATTTTCATTTCATTTTCATTTCATTTTCATTTCATTTTCATTTCATTTTCATTTCATTTTCATTTCATTTTCATTTCATTTTCATTTCACTTATATTTTAAATATTTTAAAGTACAAATCTAACATATTAAAATTGTGCGTTTTTTCTGTAGTAATAATATATTTAAGAACTGTTAAAAAAAAGAATGAGAAAGGGCATATATTAGCAACTTTTAATAATTCTAAAACGAAGGGTTAATCTCTATTTTAAGACGTTTAAGTATATGACTTCCAAATTCAAAATGGTAACTCATGTTAAAGACTCATGTATATTTCCTGATAGATTGTTTGCTTTTCATCATGTTTCTAAGTCACAGAGAGATCATTATTAATGTATGCAGCATATCATCTTGTAAAATCTGTGAGCTTCTTGAATGTGTAAATGAGATCGACGACAGGCTAGTATTAAGCCTAATATCTTCATTCACACCTGGCCTCAATGTTGTCTAATCTGACAAAATAATCCACCTTTGTAACCCGTATTTATTAAACCCTGTGTAGTTATTTACCTGTTAAATAACCTGATCCCCCTTCTATTCTCCGATCTCCTGTTACATCCCCTCGTGCGATTGGCTCGGGATCACTTGTAGTTTTCAGGTTACGTTTGTTTAATTCTTATTAAACGTTTATTCATTCTGTTTCAGAGACGAAGTGTTACAAATTGTGTTCCCTGAATATCGAGCTCAAAAACTGCTCATGGAGAATTAAAAGAGAAGAATATGTTCTATTTGTCCCTACAAAAAAAGAAGAATAGGACAATATGTGTGTGATAACTGTCAGCGTCATATGTGCCTTGTGTTTCAACCTAAAAAATGTGTAACCTTGCGGCCTACTAAAGATAATAATAGTCTGTACTAAAACTATGTTTGATTGTTAAAACTTACTTAGTTATTTTGCTTAAAACTTTTAATATTTATTTAGTTGCTAATTATTTACTTTTGACTATTTATCAAGTAAGCAAGAACTGTCACTTTTGTTTTTGCCTTTTACCGTACGCTCAAACATTATCATTTACATTCAATTCATTTAAAAAGTAAATAAGACAGGTAAAAATATATGAAACCATAATGTATCCATTTATTTTATAAAACAATCTTTATATAATCCTGAAATTTACCAAATTGTTGAGAAACTACTGCTATTATTATTTGTAGGAATAAAATTATAATTAAAAAATCAACTTTTTTTACATATTTCATATTAAAAGACTGGACAACCCAATTTATTTATTAGTCTGGTAAAGTAAATACAACCTACTTACTACTAACCACGTATTAATGCCTAACATTTGCATTACGTGCTTAGCGAAACATAATAAGTGTCAGTTTTTGACAAGCGAATTAATATCAGCCTTTAAAGTAAAGTTTGTCCCTTGTGTTTACCAGGACGCAATATTCTCCTTACGCTCCGAACATGAATAATACATAGACACACAGAGAGTGTATGAGTCCGTGTCGAGGCCAGAGGCTCTAATGATATATTTTATTTCAATTATTTTCACAGGTTACAGTTGTCTGGAATATTATATCTCTAAACACTGTAAGACAAAACATTGCATTTTGTAGTCTGGGTTTCTCTATTATTGAAAAGAGTAGTTCATTTAGAGCTTTTTCATTTCTGGCTTTTTTTAGATCTTCTCAGACGAACGTGACTCTACATTCCATGAGTCAAATTTGTTGCAGTGGCAGATTTCAAGCGTTGAACTGGAGCTAGTCCGAAAATCAACACTATTATGTTGTTATAAATGTAAATAAACTTATTCATAATATATGAAGAAA
The DNA here is from genome assembly GCF_021130785.1 of Homalodisca vitripennis. Taxonomy (NCBI): domain Eukaryota; kingdom Metazoa; phylum Arthropoda; class Insecta; order Hemiptera; family Cicadellidae; genus Homalodisca; species Homalodisca vitripennis. Next base: position 41,449,490 of record NC_060214.1, read on the forward strand.
GGAATAGACTGTACTGGTAGTACAAACCGCGCACATTGTTTTCCAATGAAGCCAATTGTAGCAGTTACTTTCTACTGAAGAATATATCTTTAAACATTTATTTATTTTTATTCTGATCCGTAATATCAGCCTTGTTAGGGCCATTATTAGTTGACCTTGAATAATAAAAAATCTGTGTACTCTAATATTAAATAGCTTATTTTATTAGCTATAGTTCAAAATATTCGAACATTCTATATTAAAACATTAAAACTATCAGTATTGTCTGGTGTCATGACGTTCCAGACAATGAGTCAAACTTAAGCTACTTTATATCAATTTACCAGGGAGGAAATGATAAAAGATTCCATGATTTGGCATCTATTTGGAGCTGCTTTAAAGGAACGATGCCTACCTCCCGCCGAATACCAACTTTTATACTCAATTCACATTATAGTTTACTATAGATAGATTTATCAAGAAACGAGTGATCCGGATCAACAGGAAAATGTTATCTTACTCGTCATGAGTTAGAAAAGAAAGCGTATTAGAATTAGAGTTATAATTACTAATGGTGTACTATATGATAATTAAAGGCGATTTCTTTATTTTGAACACGCTTTCACTTTACTTTTTTGATGTGTAGGAAATTGATGAATATCAGATATTACAAAACTAAAAATATTTAAAATTCTGTTTAAAATCTTTATATAAGTATTTTTATGTTGTGATATAACAAAAGGTAATAATCTAGACTATGATAGATTAAATATAATAAAAATGTATATTTTTAAAGTTTAGAGTTTCTTGTTCGGAATAATATATATTATTTTAAACATTTAGTTATAAAATTTATGAAGAAACTGTTGGGATCAAAGTTATGCAGCACAAGAGTAAGTAAGAGGACTGTGTTGGAAGTATCGAGTAACCACTAAATCCAAATAACTGAGAAAGCAAACTCAAACTTACGTTATGTTATAACTTCCTAAGCGTAATGTAAGAGTCTCAAGCGGTAAGTTTTAGTTGGTAACTGTACACTTTACCTTTAAGCAACACTGGATTTTCCTAATCAACATTTTAACCCATTTAAATTTTGCGAATATTATTGACCATTTACAAAAAAAACTGTTTCAATTATTAATACGTAGGTGTACAAAAATAATGAAGAACTAGTAGATTAAATTGTAAGCCTATAGGCTATTATAACACTGATTTTAAATATTGAAGTATATATTGTATTTTAGGGACAAGGTAACCGTTCCCTACTTCATTATCTAGAACATTTCACAAGCTTATTAAGCTCAGTTTTAACAAATTTACAATTACACTCTAATTTCATGTTTCAAAGTTCACAGTTTTAGTTTATTCTCAGATGATTTAAGACAATTTTAATTACTAAACTTATATTACTAGCAAAATAACTTAATTAATTACATAACACTCAACGAGGTGAAAACTTTAGAGTAAGAGGTAGGAATGGAGAAAAGTACTAGGAAATTTCTCTTTCTTTGCAAAACTTGCTTACATAGTAATTTTATAATCGAACTACTTAGTTTTATGTTTTCTAGTTTAACTAATTAATTGTTGCAACATTAAATTACAGAGTATTTATTTTCCCTCTATGATAACTTAGTGTAAATAAACTTAGGGATACAATAATTCTTTAATGTTATAGTATGTAATTTTATAATAAAATTGATAATTACACAAAACCCCATACATCAGATTGTAAAAAGGTTACTACTTAAAATGCCATTCTCAGTTTCGATATAAATACCTCTCCTTCTAAAAATTAAATTACTTCATTGCCCATTCCCATGAATAGCCCCAAAATTGTTTCAACCAAGAGCAAATAAGATTCAAAATCATCCCTATCATCTCAATTCAGGTTAATAATGAGAACTACCCTGTAGACAATATGACTCCAATAAACTAAGCCATAGCCGTTAGGCTACGTTATACCGTATCGTGTCTTTAAGGAATTAAAGACAATTTTATTGTATACTTATATATATATATATATATATATATATATATATATATATATATATATATATTAAAACTTACATTTGTTATTCATTTATTCCTTCCAATAAGTACTCACAGTAATTTAATTCTACTCGTATTATAGAATTCAAATCATTCCAATGCAACGAATAATGTTGATAATGTAATAATATTGAATCCTTGACATCCTGCATACATTCTCATTGGTAAAGTTTATTTCCCGGTTATTAGATTGTTTTGCTTTGCTATGTACTAAATAGTAATCGATTAAATCTTGATATAAATGTTCAGTCTACAGAAACATTTACTTGTCGCAAGGATCAAGTAGTATTCATCAATTGTAGCTTTTAAAATTATGTCTTTATTATTTATATATTTGCACTCCATTTCCGCTAATATTTATTTCATTTAATAAAACGTTTCTTATACCTTCACTGTTGTTCTTTACTTTTTATCACATTGCTTTCCTTCTAATAATTTAGTATTATCTAAATTTATAACCCTTTTGAATTATAAATAGTTCCCTATGGAACTGTAGAGGAAGTAACTGACTAAGTCGAAGTAATAATATTTAACTACAAAGGAAAATCCTTACGGACTAAATTTTTTTAATGTATTACAAAGCATGTGAAATACAACAATAAAACGCAAATTAATTAAAAATAATCTCAATAAATTTTCACTATTAAATATTTAAGTATCGATAAATAACCTATCCGGAAAGAAAAACAACAGACTAGAGAAATTAATAATGGTTGCATCGTGGGTATAAACATATTAGACCAAATGGGTTTCTTTAATAAACAGCCATCAGCCAGTGTATTTTTTAAGTTTCACAAAGTATGGTTATTAAGGTTTAAGGGAAAATATAATAATTTATATAACATATTGTTAGAATGAATAGTTCATGGAATTCGCTGGAATCTATCTCGCTCCCCCGTACCCCGCCCTACACCACATGAGCTACATATATCAGGTCATTTGAAAATGAATAAATATGTACAGTCCAAGAGCTGGTAGTTAGAAAATCTACTTTGTTATGTGACCTAAACATCTGTGTGTGTTGACGCACTGAGCCTGTGTCGAGAACCTTTGTGTAGATTATTAACATGTAATATGTATTCAGGTATTTATAATTTCATCCATGGGATGTCAGATTGGTTGAAATCAGGCAGTTGAAATTTCATCAACATTTTACAGTAATGAATAGCACAATAACACACAAAATATTCAATTAAAATAGTACCAAAATAAATTCTTAAGCGCTGTTTTTATTGGAAGTAGTTAAAAGTTTAAAACGAATACTCAAATAATATATTTTTCTATTTACAAAAGTATATTATTAGAGTGTTTGTTTTAAATTTATATTAAAAAAGTTGCAACAGTTTTATTCCATTATTATTTCTGTATTATTATAAAACAATAATCACAATTTCGAGTTATCAATAAGTGTACTGAGTGCGGTATTACAAGCTAGCATTATTCTAACATGCCCCCACGTCTTCAACATTTGCATTGAATCATAATATGATTGATTAATATCACTGACCCAATAAAAAGAATTCCCAATATTTTATGCAATATTTTCCATAATAGGCAGTTGGAATATATGGGTATTGTAACTAACTACAAAAATTTTGCAATCTTAAACAAAATAATTTAAAAAAATCCTGAATTGTCTGCTTAATTTACAATCTACTACTCTGAACCGCCATGATTTGAGGCAGATAAGGCTTTTGAAGTGTGGTTAGCGGCACTGGTTGCTTGACTAGCCTTTACAAATTATGTGCATATAAAACTTTGTTTACATTATAAATGTTCTACTTACTCCTAGTTGACCATTTCCATAGAAAAATAACAGGATGGTTAATACACTGCAATTTAAGTGTTAGTATACAGTTGTCATGTGTGAAGTAGTCTTGTTTCATCTGATATGGTTACAATAGAATGAATACATTCTTGTACTTCTACATCAGATCAATATTGAAAATTTCGAGTCCCACCATTTTGTTTAGGATTAACCATTTTATGTATAGTTTGCAGCATTAGGTTCTACTAATGAACAACTTTAAAATAGTAAGCGCAATAACCTACGTTTACACTTAAGATTTTCAACTGACTCCTTACGGGCCATGCCTCTGAGTTAGTGAAGAACTGCTAATTGTATCAAAAAGTAGTTTTATGCCTCATGCTACTGTACAAAGTTATATGTTTGTATGATTACGACTACAGAAGAAATTAGACCGTTTTATTAATTTTCAAATCCAAATATACATTTTGGACTGTGGAAGTTTTTGCGTGATTGATAGTTACTCCTGTTGGAGTGATGATGGATCATTCTATCAGCAAGTAGAAGCAACCAACGATCACTAATTCATATTAGCTCAGAAAATAAATCTTGTAATACTAGTCATCTCTGACTGCTACAGTATCGGTTTCCGATAAGTCCTTCTTGTAGAATGCATGCTTATTTTTATCTGATTTTAGCTATTGATAAATACCAGTTTCGAAATAAAGATATTCCTTAAGTAATTTCTTTTTCAAACTGCTCATTTGCAGCTATAGGTTAACACGTTCACTGCTAATAAGTAAAGTGTAACATTTACTAGGAGCTAAAAATGTTGAGTGAGTTTTACATACAGAATGGTGGTGTATAATTACCTTAGTTTAGTAAAATAACCTCACCATTCCATGTTCCGGTGACGTCATCGTTTTCGGCCCGATTTATAGTAGGCCGGACCAAACTTGTCGAACCGACTCGAAAATTAAATAATACGCACGAAAAACTTATAAGACACTGTTTTTATGATTTATAATATATTTAGAACCCCTCCCCCACCCTTTTTGTCTCAAGTTACAAGTCTTTGTTGTGAAAATCTTCAAAGCATTTTACGTGGCTGAATGCTTTTTTCCACTGGGCAGGCACAGCAAACATATACAGTTCTTTGTTTGTTTCCACTTTTGGCGCAAAAACCACAACGCTTTCTTTGCCTGTTTCCCAGTGTATCTCTTCCTCAGTTTTCACAAGCTTGTGCAACGAATTTAATGGTGCCGTTCTGAGTGGCTGTTCTGTTGCTGGGGGTAATAGGGCCCCAATCAGGTCATTGCAGAAATCATAAAGAGTCACTTTTATTCTCCCGCTATGCATGTTATGTAGAGCATTAGCTTGAGTTGTATAAATATCTTTTTATACCAGCGAATACTCTTATGCTCACACGGGTAGTACGAGAGCATCTGGTCCCCACGGTCCACCCCTTTCATGTAGGCATTGTACTGTCCACTTCCAGGCTTTTCCTTCTCCTGGACACCTTTATTCACAACAATTGTCACCATGGTGTTTTCAAACTCGGAGGAAATGTATAAAACATACCTCGTCCCTCCATCGCCCCACCATTACACACACAAAATGAAACTAACAGGAACTTCGCTATAAATAACAAAAAATACGATAATTTGAAACTGACCACGTAAGAGTATTTAACAAGACGATGATAGGTTCACTACACGCGAACAGCGATAGATGTATTACCGATAAAAACTGAACTCACACTTCGGGAATACATAGGATATACTTATGTGTTGCTATTGTTACTAACTACTAAAAACTGTTAATGTGAAATTGAACTAATTATAGAAACTTCGTGAACTGTCTGCTAAACTTACAGTGTAGTTTTTTCTGCAATCATTTTGAGACGGATGCATATTTTGAAATGTTGATTGCGGCATACTCTCTTGCTTGACTCCCCTTTAAAATTATGTGCATATCAACCTATGCTTATATTTAAAATATTCTACTTTAAAGAATAATAGCAGGACACTGAAGACACCATAAAAAATATTTGTATACAATAATTATATGTGAAATTTTGTTGCTTTATCTGAAACGGTGACAATAACATAAAGCCATTCTTGTATTTCCACATCAGAACAATTTTGAAATTGTCGAGCTCCGCCATTTTATTTAGGATTATTCATTTTAGGTTTAGTTTGCAGAATTAGGTTCTACTAATTAAGACTTTTAAATAATATGCACATCGACCTATGCTCAAATTTAAGATTTTCAACCAACTCCTTACCGGCCATGCCTCTGAGGTGGTGAAGAGCTGCTGATTACACAAAAAGTTCAATTTCGTGCAAAACGCCATTGCACAAAGTTTTATGTTTGTACGGCTACGAATACATAAAATGTACACCATTTCAAGACTTATAAACACCGCTGTATATCTCTAGACCTTGGAACATTTATATACATTTTGAACTGTTTTAGTTTTTGCGTGATTGATATTTTACTTCTGTTGGAGTAATGATGGATCATTCTATCAGCAAGTGGAAGCAACCAACGATCACCAGTCGGTATCAGCACAGGAAATAAATCTTGTATCTCTTGTCATCTCTAACTGCCGATGTATCGGTTTCCGATAAGTACTTTATCATTACCTGTGGTTATTTCTTATATGGTTGGTATTGCCGAAGAAGTTTACTGCAAACTTGTAAGGAACACATTTTTTTCAGTTGCAATTTGCCCTGATTAAAAATTTTACAAGAATGTTTCTATAAACAATAGCAATGATTAATACCTGGAGTACACAATTTAGTTTCCCTTATTATTAAACATTCTGAATAGTTTTTTCAGTGTCACCTCATCACAAATAAATTAATTATGGGAATTCTAAAAGTATAAATTTAATCCTTAACCAGTACACAGTTAGTAGTACTCTTAAAGCTTATACAACCTATTGATGTTATTTTCGTAGAACTCTGCAAAAATTTATTCTAAATATCATTATGCATAAAAATAAATGTAAAACACTTACATAATACAAGCTTATGTCTAAATTATTTATTGAAACTGTTATAAGATAATCCGTACGTGTAACAGGGAAGTCATTATTTACCTTCAGAACTAAATTTGCCAAGCTATGCGATTAATTACCTGATGACTAAATTATCTCGATATCACAGCGAATAATTGGTCAATGTTGAGTCCGCAATAATCACAGGTATTGACTGCTTTACATACATTGTGTAATTGAGTATAATATATGGTTTACTACGATCCGAGGTCTGTTAAAAGATCTGTCGGTATAAAATCCTGTTTACCACAAGAAACCTTTTATTTATAAAATCAAACTACATGAAAAAATTTTTTAAGGTTTCAAATTTCCAGAGATCGATATTATATAATAGTATTTTCTAGTTATCGGCTGCTTATAAAGTTCAAAATATTCTAGAGAAGAAACCTCGATGTTGTAAAGCTTCTAGAACTGTGCAGTAAGCAAGGTCAAGACCTACAGGCTGATTATAGACGCTAACAAAATCTGGCAGGCTATAAATTTCATATTTTTTGTGGCTCTCGGAAAAAAGTATCTGTATACTTATGTAGTTTAAAGGTACAATTTAGGTAAAATTTGTACAACTTAGGTACAAATTACATGGTGCTAGCTGGTTACAATCGGCTTTGGTATTTTCCCTTAACTGTGCACATGCATTGATAACTCGAATATTTTGAGGAAATTTAACATTTAAATTACAAACATTATGAGTTGCACCTCAAAATTTCCCCGTTAAATAGCAATGATCTGTTACTTTTTAAATCTTGCCATAGGGCTAATAGTATGGCATACGACATAAGATTTGTGTAGTATATTTATACGAATTCTTTTTACAAATATGGCAAAGATTTGAATTTTGATTTATATATATCAAATATATATATATATATATATATATATATATATATATATATATATATATATATATGCATATGAAATTGCAAAATTCTAATATTATTTATCTTTGGCTCGATAAAATATAGGTTTCTTCATTAAATTCGTTACATTTCATTACCTTCTAGATGTGGAGGAAGCTCATAGTGGATTTGCTACTTAACAGTAATTATCGTTGAATTCTAATAATTTATTTAATTCTGAATCTTTTCTAGTTTTCTCAAAATGAATTATTTTCATAAATCTTTTATAAAATGTTGTTGTTAACTTGGAAATGGCATAATCGGCTTACAACCCTCATATTCCTTACAGATTACTAAATTATTATTAGGAGTGTGTCTACTACGAACACTAAGCCAATGGGTCTTGCACATGATTACATAATTAGATTGATTTTTTTCAACGAATTTTTATTTTTCTCGAATCGGTAAAACTTTTTATTAATGGCCAATATCACATAACACATAAATTGAATGTTTTAACTAGAGAGGGTATTGAATAAGTATCACATTTCGACCTGCGGGACTTGACGTAAGATAAGCGATATTTTGCTTAAATATGATTTCAAATTTAGTTTCGAAACTTTCGAGCTTATAAAATATTCTGTACTTACTTTTTATGTTTTACCATATATACATTATTTTAAATTAAACATATTCTGCTATACTATCATATAGTTAATTTTCTTTTTATGTATAAAAAATCGTTGTTTTGTTTTTTGCAACATATTACAAAAAGGTATAGAAAAAGGAACAAAAAAATTAATAATACTAAATATTCAACTGTTATATTCCTTTTAATAATAGTTTAATTTTCTTTTTATTATGTGCTCTTTAGTAGAGATGGTAATTTTAATTAAAATTCAACCTTGGTATAAATCGATAAGTACTGATCAATGACTTATTCTTTTTAATTATATATAGAATTAAATTTTCTATTACACTAAAACATGTTTCATGCGGTATACTGCTGAATTTTACAACTGATTGTGTTACCACTGAGCTTTTAAAGTTTTTAACCGTCACGCTGATTAATAACATTAAAAACAGTTCGAGAATTGTAAAGATACTAACTATATTATATAAATAAAATTAAACGTGAATTCATTTCTACAATCAATATTTACATAGTTTGAAAGTGGGTATAAAGAGAATAAAACATGAAATAATCGACAAAGAGACATTTGCTTTGTTTTACTCAGTCAAAACTAGTAGTTTGTGAAGTTCTTGCCAGTTTCCTTCTTTAAGTAAAGTTGGTATTTAACAAGCACTTGGGCTCCCAACTTTGGTAATTACTACCATACATTTTTCTCAAACAATGAGACATTTCGTCTTTGTTAATCTATCTTTGATGAAGCCCGTTGCTATTCAGCCTTCTATCGTAATATATTTAGGGAGTAAAGCTGCGTAGAAGCTATGGTTACAGGTATTAAATATATTCTTCACACAGGTGATCATGTTTCCTTTTATTGAACCCTTATTATGTTGGAACATTTTGACAAAAAATCAGATAACTAAATATCTATTTCTTAAGTAAGCGTTTATACTGGCATGTATATGTAACCTACTTATCCTTGTTGTTCTATGTACAATTGATACAGCTAATATAGGTGGACATTAGAATCTGGTTTACACCGTGAGCCAACTTTACATTGTATCGATTATCTTATACAATAACCACACTTTTTATATCGCAATATAACATTTGTATTTCACTACAGAGAGGTAGAGATCCTCTTCGGCTTTTGATAGTGGTAGAGTATGTGTTAACTTAGTTGTCGACAATAAATAATTATATAAAAACTGATTTTTCAGAAATGTTAAGCACGTGGAATTTCATTACTGGCTTTAAGTACCAAAAAGAAAAAAAAGCATAAATTGAATATTTTTATTATTACTTGTACAATGTGTGAAAAGTTCTATTAACAATAAATTCTTACTTACGGACATAGTTCACAGGGATGTGGCATTGCGGCTGAGAAAGACCGGTTTGTCTAGAGTAAATCAATGATTCTTGTACCAGAGGTGAATTTGTAACTTAGTCAAGTGTAAAAAGTCGGATCTTTTAATAAATTTATCATTATATACAATACTACCAGAGGCAGTTATTAATAAAAGATCTTCAAATTAAGAGAGAAATATAAATCATATTACAAAAAAAAAAACAATGTAGAGAGACATAAACATAAATATACATTAATAAATGTATACGTTCATTGTCGCCGTATCCGTTGATTAATTACACTTTTTATAACTAGGTAACTTGATCGGGAGATAATTGATGAACTGGGGTTTGTTGATTGTACAACTGTACATCAGGTAATACATTTCATACCTCTTATGATTAGAGATTTATTGTTCGAAATTATTAAAATTAATGTTTATAATGAAACTAAAATACATGTTTCAATATTAATATAGTATTAAATGTTTTATACTAATTATGAGAATGGTATTATGTTCATATATTTAAGTAGCATAATGCATATCAATCCAATTTACAGTACTTTTAATACTAGAAAAAATATTTTTGTTTTTAACTGTTCAGAGCTAATTAACAATTTATGTAATATGACGTGTTTTAATTTAATATTAGCAACTATTAAAAAAAATGTTATTAGTACACTATAATACTAATATGACCTATTCCATATTGTAGTAATCACATAGCATAATAAAGTTTTCTTATCTATACTTTAACGCCTGAGGCAATGAGAGTTACAAGAGTTATGTTCCGTGATGTTGCTTGTTTGCTGAACGGTTCACTGCTAACATCTGCTGATAAAACAATCCATCAGCGGATTATCAGGCACGACAATCAGTCACTGATACTTGAGATATTGCTAGGTTAACACAATTCCACACTATCAATACTATTATTTACAAATCTAATATTGTATTTTTCCTCACTATAGTACTTAAAAACTAGTAGACTCATTGTACTTAAAGTGGGTATTTTTTCATCTTCTAATTAAAACGTGAACTATTTATATTAAAAAAATCCATTAATACTACCTCTGTAAAGTTGCAAAACTTCCCATAATGGCCTCTAAAGTTGCGACATATTAATCAAAAGATCCTGTTAAATGAGATCAACTGGATCATTGTTAACATTGATTTGTGACAGCAAAATCGTAGGTTTAATTCATATAAGTCCAATTTCTTTTAATTTTTTCCGTTGATGGTAGCACCATTTATTGTTTTAACCTTTTCTGTAACCACCTTTGAGCACTTTGTAACAATTATCTAGATAATAAATTTAAAAAAGTAGTGAAATATACTTTTAACTGTACGATTTAGCAAATATTAAGCATGCAATGCTTGATAAGTATTGTAATGCAGATATAAAAGACAGAACCACTATCCACATTCTACTATTACTTTGAAGAACGTTATAAAACCCATCTTAGTTATCTTTTAAGAGAAGTAGGCTTCTCATATCTGTGCATGTCTACATATTTACTTGATCTTAGCAACAAAACATACTACTGTCGTCTGAAATATAATTAAATCAAACTACAAATGCTCATAAACGTACAAAAACTGATACTGTTTTGTACTGATACTTGTGAGCGAAGCAGCAAGTGACTGCTAGTTAAAAATATATGTTGCTCTAATGCAAATTTAAATACTGACATTGGAGTTTTTTCCAACTCAATAGAATAGTGGGGCGTACGTCGGAAAAATTGTACAAACTTGAAATAAAACATTAATGTGACATTGATAAAAAGGAACCCTATGGATATCCATGTAAAATTTAAAACCATAATCAATTATAAAAGAAAATACAACAAGTCTAGTAGTTTTTACGTGTTTTAGTAACACACACATACAGACACCATTACATTTTTATATCATGGTGTAGTTTATTGCTAAAAGTAACAAAGTGATAGTTTCTTAACAGTTTTTTATTTAATTGTAAACTGAGGAATAGTCACTCTATGATTTTTAACGTAATAAATGTTATTCTACAAGAAAAATCTAAATATCTCAATGCACAAAAAATTAAGTTTTGATGTACAAACATACGAGTATAATGGTTATTTATCTCCCTACAAGATGTCGGTCGCAACACTTAAAAAGTTGAAAGCCTGATAAATTTAAGTGAAGATGTTAAATCTTCCAAAAACGTATTATGTGATGAAGTACTGAGCCTAAGCTTTACGTAAGCTCAAAGACTACATCATAACATAAGTCATCTTTTACGCAGATAAATTACTCCCAAAAAATTGACAAAATTAAACGTACTTACCTGTTAATGAGTTATTTTTTGACCTCAAATGCTTATAGAAACATCTTTAGTCAATTCTGGTAGATAGGAAGTTTTTATTGTTATAGGGGAATTTAGTTTCACGTTATTGTTAGAATTCGTAAGTGATTTTGAAAGAAATAATATGTGGATGGAAATTATGTCAAGCGAAAATGACGTAACATTTAGAAAATTTGTTCCAAAACACACACATATATATATATATATATATATATATATATATATATATATATATATATATAGAGAGAGAGAGAGAGAGAGAGAGAGAGAGAGAGAGAGAGAGAGTCATAGTAGTGCTTGGATCAAGACGGATAATCCTTTAGGGATCTTTACTATGAGGCCAAGTCCGATAGGAATATTTCCTCTCCTTCGGTGAGTTCGGTATTCCATGTATACATTAATTTATACTATCTACAGCGTGGTCAATTATATTATTCGCTTTCCGAGTCGATGAGTGAATACTACTTTGCGTCCCGACTCTGGGTTTTGAATAATTAATGTGTCCAATCTTTCGACAACCCCATCTTTTTTTAAGTCAAATGAGATTTATTAAAGGTTTCCAGCATGATATACAATATTCTACAGGTATTACAAGGCCAATACTGTATAGATATTTGTTTTTAGTTGTTTACACCTTATTGAAAATCGAGTGACCATGAATATTTTTTGGTGACAGATTAAAATTGCTCTTACTGATGTAACTAAATACGACAACTATAAAATTGTACACTAGTCCTTCTAGTAGAATTCATGCTTATTTTTATCTTATTTTAGCTAATGATAAATACCAATTTCGAAATAAAGATATTTCTTAAGTAATTTCTTTTCCAAACTGCTTATTTGTAGCTATAGATTAAGACGTTGTTTGATTATTAGGGAAATATTAATAATGTCTTTTGAATAAGTCAGTACTGCTTTGTTTGGTAATGGGAGGAGTCTGGGCTTTTAGAGAATATTTTTACGTCGATGGTTCTAAATTACAACTTTACAGATTCTTTTATCAAAACAATATTTTTCTGTTAAGGCAGTATCGAATATGAATCGGAGTGTAAAATTTACTGAAATTAAGGCTGAGCAAAGGAAATTATTTTCGTGACTTTTTCTTATTATTTACTAGGGAGTACATACTTGTGCAAAAGAAGAATTTACTTTACATTCATATAAATTTTTCTGTGGTATATATATATATATATATATATATATATATATATATATATATATATATATATATTTGGCATAATCGTGTATTGTGTGTGTAAATTGCGCAACATTTTCTAAGTAAGTTTTCGTTTTGCAGTAACATATTAGGAAAGTCTACAGAATATCTGACTGTGAACTTCGACGGTTTGATCCTCCCCCATACCTATTATGAGTAGGATCATATTTGAACAATCGCATGTTTCAGTGTGAGGGATGTTCCAAGGACTCTATATTTCAATTCACTTAGTGGATTGTCATTGGCCAGTTAAAGGCTCTATGAGTGATATGGCAAGAATAGGAGCTTTGTTAATATCTTCAGTAATAAAAATTGTAATAAAACAATATATAACATTTAAATGATCAGAGTATAAATATCAAGAGACCACTTTCTGTTTGTGATCATTGCAAGTTTTGAAGTAACACATTTAACAGTCTAAATTGGATTTGCGTTAGTAAAATACTTTATTCTTTGTCCTTAGAATGTATTAGTTTGTCTTACATGCACTTAACAGTAATATTTAAAAAATAACTAAACAGTATGGGTTGGCACCCACCAACCAACCAACGAGCACAGTTGATCTAGATGGTGTGTATAGAATTAGCACACAGCCCGATTTCTATGATTCCTGAATTATGCGTGTTACAACGCTTTGGTGTGATTTGTTTATTTTAACCTAATTGCAGTTAAGTGTTAGGTTAGTTGTTTACCCAAGGAATATATCATGATACAGATCTTTATGCATAGTTTTGATATAAATAATAGGAGATTTACAGAACCCATTCTACGGTAAAAATGTATCAGTTACAGATTAATTAGAACTATAACCATTATGACTAATATAATTGGCTATTCAAATGTTTTGTGCGTAATATTTCACCACTGTGATACAGATACACATATATCATAATTTTTAGATTGCACACCATGCTTAATTTAAGCATATTTTACTAAAACAAATCAGTATTAATTACCTCAAAGCTTGATATTTCACTTCTTATTCTAGCTTAGCCTCTAACACCAACCACAACTGACAGCAAGCTGTGTGACATTATTAAGTTTGTGTCAAGCTCAGCCAGGTCTGTGACTCCCTTGTAGGAATAGTACCACATATATGTCTTCTCTAGTTTTCACACTAATTACGTATACTGTCTATTCAATAATATTTTTCAGTAGTCCGACAAAATATTACCGGTAACCTTAGAATAAATAGATAAGTGATAAACAGATTTTGTATTTTCTGTATAATTTTTCGTATATGTTTATTTCATGAAACATAAATATTAAACTGTGTGTTTGTTTATTATTGGCTTATTTTACACTACCATCTTCAAAATTAATTTTATGCAACTTTCGTTTATAAAATTTGTATTTCCTATTTAATGAAGTTAATGTATTTAAAATCTAAACAATGAATGTTTTTCGAAACTGAATTTTGCATATTTTGTCTGATATCTTTAACTTTCATTTCATAAAACAAATATGATAGATTTTTTACCCAATTTTACTCCGCACACACATCAGATTCGCTTTAATTCAGTCCTTTCACAGAAAATCGGGAAATTTCTCCTCTAGCAGTAGTTTTGATTTTAATCTCAACGGAAATGTATATTAAAAAAGTTAAAATTAAATATGAAAATTGTTTATATCGATAAAAATCAGAACATCCCTTGAACATTTTAAACAATAACAAATTCTATCATTAGATTTTACTAGGACTATTATAAGCATAATCATTAGTAAATTGATTATTCTTTGCACATCTAAAAGAACAAAAATATTTTTGGTTGTCTGAATGGTCAGAAAGAAATAGTCGTAATTCTTATCGATAAAAAGCTATGCTTCATATGAGTAATATGTATTCTACATACTTGTATATCCATCTTGTTAAGGTAAAATTTCACAATGGAATTTATGAGCTTGTTCGTACTTAATTTGTCATACATTAGTACAAAAAATTTGTGTAATGAGCTATAATTACGTTGGATAGTACGTGACCTAATACGTGATACATGTTTGTAATAATAATTAAGTGGCAGAACCACATACTACGTTTTTATGTAATATAGACTGAACTGTTAATTCACAGATCAATAAAGATAAACACAATAACTCAAGGAACTTATTGAGTAATTAATGTGTTAATAGCATTAGACCATTATAGCAACCAATTTATGAAGTTGAAATTACACCTTCCATCCCTGTTTATTACTAATCTGCATTATTAATATATAATTTTTTTAGAAAACACTAGGCTTTAGTTTACTGATTTTTAAGGTCCCAATAGGACAAATAGTGACTAGAAAACTTAAGCATATTATACCACACTAAAATAGGTCTGTAAAATTATGATTAAAAAAAAAAAATTTCTTCGTAACTTTTATGTTAAATTAAACTTTTCTCTATAATTCTACTATAAAATACTATATACCTCACTTTTAATGTTTATTAAGTTAGCTGACCTGATGATGTTAAACGATATATAATTGGCTAGTGGACTCACCATAATTGCCTTAGTAACACTTGACGTAATCTGCTATTAAAACAAATAATAAATTATATCAGAAGTATAACGTCGTAATTTAAAACCCCGAGGAGGAGTGCTCTGTAGTTGTATGTATTTCGTAATCACAAAAGACACAAATAGAATGTAAAAGATTTCTATTAATTCAATAAAACTTTTTAAAGTTTGCCCCAAAATTATAGAACAGCTACAATAAGGGAGTTAATTAAACCAGTGTTTTATTTATAAATTCTGTCGTTCAAATAAAATAAGTAAGTACTTAGCTATAAACCATTTCTTAAAATGTGTACGTCGATAACAACGAAGAATAGAACTGCTTTTGGAAGCTTTTCATCCAAATACAAATTTGAAAATTCATAAGACGGAAAATGTTATAACCCGACCACGATGAAAGTTGTATACAAGATAAGTAGGACTTTTAAGGTATTGGATAAGATTTAGCAAAACAAATAATTAATGGCGTTCAGTCTGTAACTAAAGTTTTAGACCTGAAATAGGTCCTTATTTGATAATTAATATTTACGTCGGTATAAGTGTGAGTAGAATCGACGACAAGCCTTTTAGAAAAATATTTATCGTAACAGACATTTAACACCAAACCTAGTTTAGACAAAACATCAAAAGTAGAATACTATTACTGTTTTCTGATAAACCATTTTCCAGTACATTATTTATGGTTTATAAAAAATGTATTTAAAGTTTATAATTTCATTCATGCTATTTTATATTTCATCTTTGTTTTCTCCTTCTTTAAAACCACGTTTTAATCAACTTAAACATATATAAAACTTATATGCTCACAAAGTAAAATGTAGGTACACATGAAAGATCCTAAACGTTTTGATGGTACTTCTTACATAGTCCCCAGTTACCGGGAAGTGACTTCAACATTATTTTGCAGGTATAAATATATCAGCGCTATATAGTAGTATTTGGTTTATGTGTAATCACTTTCATGTTGGCGTATCTAAGGTCTACTTTTATTAATATTAACTTTGTTGCATGCATCAACATGGCTTTTATTTGCAAGCCTTAGTACCTAATAGTTTTTCGATTTTATACTCAAATGAGGGACTAGAATCTTTTGAAATTTTTTGATTAGATTGATAATGTTTAGAGATGGCAAGTGTCCTGGATTAATGTAATATTTAAAATCTTAAATGTGGCTGATTATGGCCCGTGATGTCATTCCTAATAATTGAAATATATCCATTGGTTATTATTTGTTTATATATAACTTACCACTGGAGCTCCAAAAAAATAAGGAAATTAAAAAGCAGAAACGCATAACATATAATCAAATTTTTCCTGGATGTAATGTGTGATGATTAAGACATGTCTCATAGTATGGTGTGCTAAGAAAATATTTTACCGGAGTTTTGTGTCAAAATAACTATCTTCAAAAACATTACTTCAAAAGCGATAAATAGATAGTATTTTTAAATTATACTTGAAAAACGAAGTACCCATAGCTTTTTAAATTAATTTCTCATATACGTTTTTTACAGTATTTAATAAATTATGCATAAGCAAATTTTAATGCATTTATTTTTTGTGTTACCCCTTTATGTAAATTTTGATTACAAATTTAAGAATCTTTAAAAACAATATACTTCGTGAAATTAATGTAAAAGTGCACCAGGTTGAGTGTAAATATAGTGCTAACTGAACTACACAAAAATATACTTTTTATTTCAGGTAGTAATGTCTCTTCAACCGGCGATATTGGTAAAATAAGGAAATAATTGTTTGTTTATAGAGCCTGCTAAAAGAAAAACGTCCAATAAATCCAAAGACGTAGCAAATTGGAAACAAAGTAGACTCAATAAATTATGATGTGATGTTATTGGCAGTGTGGACGCAAGGGAGGGAGGAGTATAAAGGGAGAATAAAGTAAAAATAGGTGTCAGAATGTGATAATACTTTGCTGGCATAGAGAGCCAAAATAGATAGGATTAGTTCATCACCAACGTGGCAAAACGATCATTTATTGTTAGTATATGTATTTATGTGGAAGGGTATTATAAATGTATATTAAATGTCCTTTCCATGTAAGGGGGCTGACAAAATATCAGTTGTTGTAACCATACTCAATGTATCCTGTGAATTTATAACGCTTTCTAAAGTATACAGATTTTCCCTTTTTAGTCCTTATAAAACATAAGATCAATATAAAGTAGAAAAAATTTTACTATACCTTAAAATTGATGTGTTTTATATAAAATAAATGGAACAAGCTGTTTACAAATTCTGAAAAAACTCGTGTTTTCGTAAACTAATGATTTTCTAGTAGTTTGTAATTATTTACAGCCAGAATTTACAGAGGAAAGTTTGCAATAGAAGCCATGAAATGACAGTTGTTAGTCATTAGCAATCCCTTTATGCGAAACCTCAACTTACTCTGTTAAACAGAGCATTACTCAAACAAGAATTAGCAGCAGCTGCTGTTCACAGTTACTGCTACAATCAGCACAGTCTGTCGCACGTGATTATTACCCTTAGTGTTTATATTTTCCAGCTAAGTATGTTAATAGGTATGTTATCACTGTAATTTGATCAGAGAAACAATTAATAGTAGAACTATTGATTTCATATGGAATTCATATGTAAACTTATTGTATTTTTAAACATTTCATACATACAGTGACTAGTAAAAAATAAATATTTTAAGCACGTGTGAATCTGTGCGTTGGCGTGTGTTTTATTGCACCCTTAATTTTATTTAGTCCTAAAAATAAAATGTGCTGTTACATATCAAATCTTAACCCTAATTTCGTTAAAAAATTAACTTTTCTTGCATTTAAACTAATATTCATACGATTACTCACACATCTGTGGACTATACCAGTACAATATCATAGTCCATAATATAGGGCAGTATAATTTTTTTACTTATAAAACGCATACAATATATCTTGAGTTAAAATATAATTGTAGTCACTACAACTGTATGTGGTGTAGCTGTGGAAAATGAAGTATTCAGGAACTTTAACATGCTTTTTGGAAGATAAGGTGAGGTTCTTGAATACGAAATGCTGAAAACATAAATCCGACTAATTAATGAAACCCTCCTATGAAAGAACTTTCTAAATGAAGCGGTATATAACTTTCTATCAATTATGTTGTTTAAATATTATCATTTAACCATATACATTGTTTCTAACTATTCGTGTAAATTTTTAAATATCTTCAAATTTATTTTTAAATGAAATATTCACCAGTATGGAACAGCAGGGAATATTGTGTACTTTTTTAAGTAAATTAAACTATGCTTAACACTCAATATTCGCTAATAAAACCTTACATTGGGTACCTTAAAAAAACGATACATATCCACTAATTAATTATAGAACCGTATACTACTTAAATATTCCATCTGCAAAATTTCCTTTGTACACAAAGATACAATATTAAAGATAGATATAATGTTAGTTAATTAAATATTTCTCTGCGATAATCCGTCGCCTTCTATGGCCATCTTATTTACAATAAAATAATTTATCCTCTGCCTTACTCATGTCAACTTTCTCAACTACATTAACCATCTACCTTGCTTAGTTATAACAGTATTAAATTTAATTAACTTCTTAAAACTTCGTTAATATGAATTTTTGTAAAATTAAATTGAGAGTAGTTGATTAAATTTAACAGCTAACTTTAAATTGAAATTATGTAGAACTACAGATTTAAAACACCTTCAAAGAATATTCTTTTATTCTTTTATATTTTTGAGAGTTCGCTAATTAAACGAAATATTTGAGATATAGGTAATTTATTCCGTCAAATTGTAAAATTTTAAGTTTATACCTTAGTTTTATAAAATAATTCAAATAATTATTGCAGTTAGTATTAAAACAAAAGTAGTAGAAATGTATATATAATAAAGCTATTATAGTCTTTTATATAAAGTAATATTTCTCTTCAGCCTTGATCTTTCGGTCTCGAAAGACCACTTGGCCTGTACGTGGATGCTAAATTATATTACAAAGGGACGAAATAATACCTTAGACAGTGCATCAGCTACACAATAATAAGATAATAGTAAACGTCTGTTTTTATTTTATGTATAGCAAGTATGGTGCTTAAGATATTACATGATATCAATATTGGTATGGTAAGTATTGAAGATCATAGGGTTTAAAATACAACATGAACTGAAATGTTCAATCTTACAAATGCCCTGTGTTTCACTTCTCTTTGTATAAGGAATATATGTAATACGTATCCAAGATATTATTTGCTTTTAAATAATTAAAAAGTCAATGTTGGGTCCTAGAAAAGATACAGCAAAGATAAAATAGAAATATTTCTGCGTAATAACAGCCGATCTGTGAGGTTAATATAGTTATTGTTCGCTTCACTTGCCACGATGTAAAAACTATTTTTAGTAAACGGCTTCAAAGTTTCACGGATATATTATTAGTACCTATACTAGAACGTACAATCTGTATTAAATTTTTTCTTATTTTTAAATATTATAATGAAATTCTTAATACCTGGAAGCATGAGGTCTAGGATTTAGGTAATAGTTTTTTAATGCAAAGACCTATTTCTTTTAGGCAGAAGAAAATTTTCCACATAAAAAATGATATTTTAGTTCTTTTATTTCAAGTAAACCATAAAATAGATATATCAACTTTTAGATTGTGGGAATTGTGGATTTTAGTGTTTGTAAATTGGATAAATCCTAATAATTCTTCCGGAAATTGCAATAGGCAAATTTCTTTTAATAACTATTTATAACAATGACAAATGAAGGGTGTCAAACTGTCGTATTCTAATTAAATTACAACTTACTTACCACTAGCACCTGTCAAGGTATATTAGTTAAGTTTGTTCTCAACTCTAACCTCACCTCACCCACTAATCACGTGACAGGTGACAAGACTTACCTTCACTTGTATTGTCAGTTAAACAATCAGCAAGTCTGTATATAGCTAGTATATCTGTATGTATCGTTTTTAAAAGCAAATATACAATACATATCTTTTACTTTAGTCAGGAATGATAAGCGTATTAAAAGGAAAAGTAAAAGGAGAAGAATAAAAGATTTTATATAAAATATATATTATTTCGAAAACTTTCATAAGACACGTACAGGAGATATCATAGTATTTATATATTGCAATCAATTACAAATAAAGTAAAACATATATTTTATTTAAATTTAATGTTTTGATGTACCGCCACCGTATCTAAAGTAGCATAACAAATTAAATATAGATAAAAATAAGAACGCCTCGCTAATATTTAGGTTGTATGTACCATGTTAGGTGTAACCTTGTATATTACACAATGTCCGTTTATCTCATTGTATAAATATATATAATAGGTTACCTCGTTAGACAACTTACTGATATATTTACAAACATAGCCTTATTCAGAGAGTTGTTTATCAAAAAGTAAGTATAAGCCATGTCAATTAAGTTCTCGTCAATTTGAATGTTACACCTTTGAAAGGGAGAAAATCAATCAATTCAAAGTTATTTTGATTCCCTTAGACAATAATCTCCAATTTAATTAAAGCTAAGATTACAAAGAGCAATAATTTATTTATATATTATTTAGATATACCTATGTTCTAGGCGTTCTAATATTAAAATGTAAAATATATTTTACATTTATGAATGTTTGCACATAGGAAATTAAAATTGTACCTAAACGAATGAGTTGACCCTTCCAAAAATTGAGAAGAGGCAGTGGAATCTTTTTTTCATTGTATACAGTTTTTCAGGACATGTACGGTAATATTCTTTTATGGTTTATTTACATTCCGAGATATCTTCAAACTATTTTATGTAGTTGCTTGCTGCCATGAACATATAAAAACTGTAATGATAACTCAATGATTATTTTAAGACAAATGTTCACTGAAACGTTTCATATTACTTTAGGAAATCAACAAGTTAAATCCTCCAAGTTTTTCTCCTCCACTAAGAGCTCCCAAAGTTTTAGTTCAAAACTTCTAAAGGTCAATATGTGTTTTCACTTTTGAGCTGTATCACCTTTTTTAAGTAATCGTAACTTTCCAATACAATCTTCACAGAAACATTCTTATCGCTATTATTAAGAGTATACTAGTATGAGTTTAGCAATATAAGTCAACAGTTAGTTTCTTAAAACAATTATATTTTTATCGAGGTACGTGTAATCCGCGTGGAAATATTAAACAAAATTAGTACATTTTTCAAGTTTTAATTGGTCTTTTATAAAAATTATTTGAGATCCATTTATAGTGAAAACTATAGCTAACTTGAGTAAATGAATAAATTGGCAATCTGAAAATATAATAAATAAGATAAATAGCCTGTTATTATAACAATTAATCATCAGAACTCCCTGAAAAAGTTTATCGTCCTTGATCATTAATGAATTATTGAGTTAAGCAAATAAATACCATTACAATTTGACTTACATTATAATTCTAAAACTATACAGGAAAGGTGTGTTTATTTACACGACTACAGGATAATTAATTGTATAAATGGTTTTGACAGGCGTCACTGTTTACTTCGAAAAGCCAGCGCCACTTCCATTATAAAGCTCAAGAGCTCTTCGCTTAGTGGGAAAGTTTTGTGTTGTGTTGTTTTATTTATTGATTTTTTGCCTTTTCCCAACATAATGAATTGTAAACGTGCAATTAATATTAATTTTGCTATAGTCTAATAATTTTTATTTAGCATTTGTCTATTGTTTTACTGGACGCTATCTTTTAAGTATTAAAACATTATACTTTATATAATCAGAAACATTTATGCTCAATTAAACTATATATTCTGTTTTTAGAGTATGTTGATTATAACACTGATAAACATAATTGTTAGTGCATATAACAGAAAAAGTTACTACGTGATTTAGTTTTTTATAAACGATAAAAATATTTCGTACTTTACTAATAAAAAATATTATTTAAAAACGCCTCCAATATGGAAAATATAACATGCGTAATTTAGATCTGTATGTTAATTTTAATAAAAGTAACAAACAATAGAGCATTAATTAATTTTTAAATACATCATTATTATTTATGTGATGACCTTTAATAAAACTTTCTAAAAGTTACACATTTATTTTAATTTTAACAAGTAGTAGGTTATTACCAAAATCTCAGTAAAATATTACGAAGGCTTGAAATATGAACATTACAATAATATTTAATTACTCTATAACTTTTAATTAACACAATTATACCACGACTTGCATAATGCCTAGAGTGGTTATAGCAGTATTTGGTATATATTTCTTTATAGCAAGTATTATTTACCTTCAATATAAAATTTTAAAAGTATTAGTTACTTTACAAATTATAAGATTCTTTGGCTTAATGAAATAACCTAGGGGGACTTTCAATGAGTCGATACAGCGCA
The DNA here is from genome assembly GCF_021130785.1 of Homalodisca vitripennis. Lineage (NCBI taxonomy): Eukaryota > Metazoa > Arthropoda > Insecta > Hemiptera > Cicadellidae > Homalodisca > Homalodisca vitripennis. The sequence continues at coordinate 41,472,560 of NC_060214.1, forward strand.
ATTGCAACTCCACAACTGTCAATGCTTTATATAGTTTAAAATGTTTGAACGGATTTAGAATTTATTGAAGAGAGAATAATGCAGTTATAGGCAATACCATAAATATACTCGAATACACGAGTCAGATAATAAATGTATACATTATGACAAAGTTATAAATGATTTAAGTAACATTTGAGTTAACAAATCTACATAAGGATGCGGAAATAGAGGTTCGTCATAAGGACCTCACAAAATTTGAACTGCGTTTAACATACAACATAAGTAAAATGTATTACATTGCAATTTATAAAGGGAGAAAGAATTTAAAGAATTTGCAAATTTTGGATAGAACTTTAAATTAGTAAAATCGGGCAAGTCTAAAAAGCTTGTATTTAAATTTGCCTCCAAGTCAGCGTAGGACAGTCCACAGTTTTCTAAAACATGATTTAAAGTATAGGGTATGGATAACGCTACTGTTTACGAATAATATAATATGGGAAAGCCAGATTTTTATATTTGTCACCGTCCTACCTTAAAATTAGTTAGGTTAATAGCCCAGAACTAAGCGCTCTTTGACCCGAAGAAGTTTCTCAGATCAAAATTTCTGTTTATGATACTGGTGGGGGCTTTAAAGGAAAATAATTTTTTTTCAGAAATGTAACTCATTTCATACTCGTTATTTGATTTTATCTCTACCTTTCATAAAAATGATATTTATATATTGGTCCGGCAAAAAGCATAAAGAACTTATTAAAATACTTGGTTTTAATTATTTTATCGATAAATTTTGTATTCATATTTGTATTCAAATGTCTTCGAAAATACTGCTTTTATTCCCAGCTGTTGTCCTTTATTTTTTGTATTGGTGCAACTGCATATAAACATCATATGTTCAGTTTAGTTGTCTGTATTTCGGTGAATAGTTTGAGTGTTCAAGTAGTTTTATCTAATAAATATGTGTGTTAGGTATTCTTTAGGTTTTTGTGATAATGCCTAGAACTAGGAGAGTGCTTAAAAAAAGAATAATGTTGGCTGGCAGCGTATTACAAGTAGTAGTGCTAGTATCAATGAAAAACACCTAAGTACTTGTGGAACTAAGTCTACTTCCTCATGTATGTTAAGCTCCAACGATAAAAGTGCATAAAACAGGAAATTGAAAAGGCACTATGTTAAAGTAAAAACAGTTTAGCGACAGTATTTTTTTAATATGATATAGTAGATTTTTCAATTTTAAGTAAATTTATTAACAGCCTAGCAATGTGGGGATCACTTAAATTGACAGTTTCTAACTGAGTAGGCCTATCATACACAATAGTTTGTATTAAGACAACTTTAAATGTAGGACAAAGTAAGCTAGGAAAACAGTGCCAAAGCAACTGATGAAAACAGTGACAGGATTTATTACGACGGTAATCTTCGGTTTGTGCACGCACTTTGAGCAATAGTACGTGAACAAGAGACTGGGTGAACGATTGTAGACACAATGAATCTAAACCATCATTCAAAGTTTAATGTCCACAAAATAGTTAATCTGTGAGCTTCTAAAAAGGTTTACGTTGAACCTAAGTAGCGGTGGAGGAAAATGACGTTTGTCGTGACTTTGTAGCTGCGTTCGATGGCAGTTGAGAAACACGCTGGTTTTCTTAACTGAACGATGTTTTGATAGAGACTTATATATTAACTGACCAAGTAATTGATTTTGCTACTCTCTACACATTGAGAACTGTATAACCAAATATGCAGGAACTAGCGATGGGATGGAGGTAGAGTGCGTGCGGCAGATCTCCAACCGATCGGAAGAGACCTACGGCATACGCTACAAGTATTGACTCCGGGATGGAGACTCAAAGGGATTTAGTGTCATCTTTGCAGAAAAACTCTATGGTGACCAGCTTGAATTCAAAAAGTTAGAATGTTTAGCCCATGTTCAAAAGAGAATGAGTTAATATGTGTACCATAGTTCAAATTCATTTATGCTGAATCGCGGTAGGAAGTAGGCTCTTATTAACTAGACGCGGTGCGGGGACTTTGTTTGTTCAGTTGGACCGGCAATCAGCTGATCGGTCAGTGACGTATCGGGTGATGCGTTCCTCCCGGCTCGCTGGAGGATTCAGTTCGAGTCTTGAAGCCACGACGACAAGGTCCTGTTGAGAATCGCAGCTCTTCCTCTAACCCTATAGTGTGGGATTTAGAGTAATTCCATTTTTTATCGCGTGTAAATTTAATTCAAGTTTTTTTAATTTTTCTTCAGTGCGTATTAAATCCGTATCAGCCTCCGTAATCTTCAAAGTAGTAAGTCTCGTACCAGCGTTTAGTTAATATCTTTGATTTTTTATACTGTTGTAATTAAAATTTCTAAAGTTTCCCATCTTTCAGAGTCTGAGAATTAATTACATTTTTTTGAAGTATTGTGAATTAAATTTTGGTCATAAAGTTAATATCAATTTTTGTGTTATATTGATTTTGAGTATTTTGAGAAGAGAACTTTTATTTTATTTTGTTAATTTAAACCATTTTTGAGAAGTATAAATTTTTAGTTTCATTTTAATTTTAATTCATTTTTAATCAGACTCTTAATTAGATTTGTTCGATTGTGTGAAGTTTTGAAGAAAATCGAATCAAAAGTTTGTAAACTTTGTTATTTTTTTTGGTAAACTTGAATTTCGGAATAAACCAAGTATTTCCGAAAAGTTGTTTAATTTATAAAGTATTAGCTCCATATAAATTTAAAATATGTGCTATAAAAAACGGTACACATGTCTTCGAGCTTTCAAGCAGAAAGATTTGAATGTCATGTTTAAAAACTATCAAAACAAGAACCAAGGTGTAATAAATGCAGAAAGCCATATGGGCCCCTTACTTTCACCTATTTTCAATAAGCGACCAACCGCAACACAATTTTTACCACAAAGAAGAAAAATACCTAGTGGAAGTATCAGATGTCGGTCCTAGAAGGTTCTTCATACGATCAAGAAGAGCATGTTCACCTGTTAGATGTTGTGATAATACAAATAAACATTTCAGATAAAACACCAAACCATTGTTCTTAGCAAAGTGCAGGAATGGCGGTAACCAAAACGTTATCGAACTGCTGAAACATATAATATGGAGCCGAATCCCCAAGAAAGTGTTTGTTCGAGTTTATACTCTGAAAATGGGTGTCTTTGAAACAATGTCTCGTTACAACAAGAGAAGTATGTCCAAGTGTCTTGTGTTCAACGTTCCAGGCCCGAAACTGGGCCAAAATTGTGTCGAGCGCTAAATAAAAGTAACGCAGTGCGAATTTGAAAAGCCGTCTACGAAATAGAATTGTCATTTACATTCCGCATTTTAAGTTAATTTGTATTATTTGATTAATCCTATTACATCATCATAAACGTAATAAGACCTGTTGATTAGCTAGGACTGTTACAGCAGTGTATTAATTACCAACTTTCTGTAATAACTTCCACTTTTAACATTGAGATTTGTGTTAAACTTAATGTTTATATACCGGAACCTCAAATCAGGATTAGCCTTTGAGGACCTAAATAGCTTCCTCTAATTGTAAAGTTATAGTGATAATATTTTAGTTTGATTATATGTTGTTGTATTTAGAGACGTTTTCAAGTTAATTATTTAAAAAATAGATTATTTTGGAATTTGTTCTAGTCATTGTTAAAAATATGTAGAATATCCAATGTATAATATATTTAGACTCTTAACTGTATTGTGTTAGAGTGAGAAAATAGATTCTTTCTTTCAACAGAAAAATATATAAACGCTTCAAGAGATCCTGCTTCTAGTTACAATTCCTCATTCAGTGTAACAGCATCGTGGAAATGTCAAATTCCTGTCCTTGTACATGGACCTGCATCATGTTACTACAAAAAGATTTCAACCATGCTTTACTTTGAACAATATCTACACTTAGTGCTACGAGACGCTGTTTACTGAAAATCTGCTTAAACGAATATACAACCTCGCATTTTAGCTTATACCGAACCTGGCTGTCGGTATTCTCGGCGGCCACCTAAGCATTAGCTACGATCGACGATGTTTGATTCGGTTATCTTGAGATAACCACCGAACTCGCTACACCGTGCCATTTTCAAATTCAGCACACAGTAAATAACTTTTTTTTTAAGATATATTTTTTAACAAACATGTTCTAGACGCCTTAAATTACGATTACTCGATAATAAGCAAACGACTAAATCTATGCATATGTTATAGTTTTTTTGGGTGCACTGTGTTGCGCAAGGTTGTATTAATATATAAACAAATTAATTAGTCCCCAAATATACATTAAAATTCTACTTTACTATTTGGTTCCTCTCAATTGACATTGAAACGATTCATTTAGATGTTTTAATCAATATATGAGAGCAGAAAAGGCTAATAATAAATTGTGTCATTATTTAAAATACATATTTCAATAACACATTATTTTAACCCATTGCTGTAACAATGTTTAATAATTAAATAATTAGTGATATTAGAGATTCAAAAAAACACATTTTAAAACACTTAATCCCCTTTAAGCAAACTTGAGTATACTCATTATTGTAAAAGATACCATGAATAAAAATATATCGATAAATATGTTGCTAAGCGCTAATTCCAAGAACGGGTGGACAGATTCAGATAATTTTTTAGTTCCAAAATGTTTTATGAAGAATATATTCACATTTTTTTCAATAATATTTATTATTCGGGAAAGTCATAATAATATTTACGAAATCCTAATAATATTATAAATGTGAAAGTGCCGTTGTTAGTTTGTTTTGCTTGACTGTTGACATCGCTGCAGCAACTACACGATACGCCATTCTAGTGTGTTTAAGAAAACGCCATATTGTCATTTACCTGCCACTCTTTGCTTGGATATTACAAGGAAAATTGTCTTTTACAACTTTGTAATGTAGTATTTATCCCTCAAAATGTAAGAGTTAAAGGTTAATTAACACTGGTAAAAAATATTTGTCCTTAATACCAAATCAAATTCAGTTGAGGGAAGACGAAAACTTGAGGTCGAGAAAAGTAAACGGGCAGTCGCAAGAGAGCTCATAATAAATTAATGTACCTTGTGCAAGAGATTAAAAGTTGTAAGTCTAAATTACTATAAAATTACCCCGTCATTAGGTAGGCCTACAGGTTATAGATGTATGGATAATAAACTAGAAAAAGTTTAGACACTTAAACTGATCTATTTTCATCACCAACGGTACAAAGGTAATAGTTTAACTACTAAATCTAGTATTGAAATTTCTATTTTTAATTGTTTGTACAGTTTGTTTGGTTATTTTCCCTTCTTAAAATTATCAACCCTACATTTTGAACATAATCTTTGTGTTTTAGGAAACAATCGCTGTGTCACTAGTCACCTTCAAAAAGGCATTACCAGAAAATATGGAACTAGAGCTGCCTCATCGCTGCCGAAAAAATTTAATTTTTGCACGAAAATAAAGCTTACAGCTCATAGAAAATTTAAAAAGCATGAAACAGGTAATTTTATACGGTCATTCTTAGGGCGCCTGGTACGAGTGTAGGCATAATCTTGTCTCGATAACCTTCCAGGCTATGCCAAAATTCTTTGTTGTGAATCGACTTATATTTATACGAGCGCTAACAATTCAGAAGTTGGAAAATGTATTTAGGTTAGTCCGTTCGATATCTCCAGGCTTGAAAATTTGTATGAAACGTTGTCTATATCAGTAACATCGAGTTCAATAATTTTTAAAGCAATAAACATTTTCAAACTTCTCTTTATCGTTATGTAGAGTAACTGGTGTTCTTCAGTTCAGTTTGAAATAATAAGTATTTTTTTTATTACGTATACTAATAAATATGCATGGATTGACGTACTTCCTTGTTGTGGCTGTAGGCCGTAAACTTATATAACCGGAGTCAAAGCTATTATCGGAATTTCAGTTACAAAAATATTTCGGTAAAATATTACTTGCAAAGTTTAATTTTTTACATAATACAGCCAAGGTGGGGACAGCATTTAAAACCAAAACTGCCGACCCATCCTTCTTTAAAGGTGAATTTATAGTAGCTTATCATAAGAACATAATGGGAAGTTTTGCAACTTTACAGACCAGTGAGACGTAGTATTAATGAATTAATTTTTAAATATAAATAGTTCACTATTTAATCAGGAATCAAAGAATACCCAATTAAATTTAAGTACAATGAGTCTAGTAGTTTTTAGATAATTGAGTCAGGAAAAAAAACACAAAATTAGATTTGTAAAAAATAGTATTGCTAGTGTGGAATTGTGTTAACCCAGGATTATCTCAAATATTAGTGACTGAATGTCGTGCTTGATAATCCGCTGATGGATTGTTCTATCAGCAGATGTTGGAAGTGAAGCGTTCAGCAAACAAGCAACATCACGGAAAGTAACTCTTGTAACTCTCCTTGCCTCAGGTGTTACAGTATCGACAGGAATACTTTATTACGCTATGTGATTACTACAATATGGAATAAATTATATTAGTATTATAGTGTACTAATAACTTTTACTAATAATTGCTGTTGGTAAAAGGAAGCACTCACATTACATAATTTATTAATAAGTAGCTCCGAAAAATAAAACAAAAATATTTTGTCTAGTATGAAAACTATTTTAATCTAGATTGCCATGAATTATGTTACCTAAATATATGAAAATAATACTATTCTCATAATTAAAATAAAACATTTAATATTTTATTAATATTGAAACTTTCATTTTAGTTTATTACTAAATTTAATTTAAATAATTTCGAACAAGATGTCTCTAATGATATTAGGTATGTGATTTATTACCTGATGCGTAGTTGTACATTAAACAAACCCCAGGTCATCAATTATCTCCTGATCAAGTTACCTCGTTATCAAAGGGTAATTTATCAACGATACGGTGACAATGAACGTATAAATTTATTAATGGTTTATGTCTCTCTACATTGTTTTCTTTGTTTTTTTACATGATTTAAATTTTGTCTTTATTTGACGATATTTTATTATTACTGACTTAGTTATTATTTTATATTAAGATAAAGCTATTACAAATTCCAACTTTTTTAACGTGACTAAGTTACACATTCATCTTTGATACAAGAATCATTTTACTCTTGACAAACTAGTCTTTCTCAGCCGCAAGGCCACATCCCTGTGAACTATGTCCGTAAGTAAGAATTTATTGTTAATAGAACGTTTTACTCATTGTAAAGGTAATAGGATTATTTTTAATTAACATAATATAAATAAACTTTTAACACTTTTTAACTTTCTATTTTTATTACACTATGTACATTTCGTAATCATTGATTCCATCTTCAGGTACGAATGAGGTTAAGTTAATTATAAAATAAATAATTAAAATCAATTTGTCATGTGTTTTTTATTACCTTGGTGGCTAAATTTGTTGTATTTAATTTTATGTGAGATCATTGTATATTGTTTAAGAGTCTATCGAATAATAAATTTTTTGTTAGAAAGTCTTTGTCATTTAATAATATATTATGATTAATTTTGGCACTTTTGTAAATTTCAAAATGTTCTAAAGTGGATAATAAGCAACTTTTTTTGCTTGTGTGTAAAATTTCAAGATTGTTTTCGATGTTAGTGTATGTATGGCCGGTGTTATTTAAATGGTCTGCATATTTTGAATTTGATGATGTTTTCAATGCTTTTATGTGTTCATTAAATCTAATTTTGAATGATCGGCCGGTTTGTCCAATATAGTGGGATTGACAATCGTTGCAATTTAATTTGTATACTCCACTATTGTTGAATTTTAAATTTTGATTTTGGTTTGTTGAATTGCTTTTGTTTTTGATTAAAAGTCCAAGGTTGTTCGATGTTTTAAATGCCAATTGATATCCTTGTTTATAAATTGATTTATAAAAATTAAAAAATTTTATAAAAAATAAAGTATTATTTTTCAGCTTTTTCCTTTTTCTTTTTGATACTTAATGCCAGTAATGAAGTTCCTTTCTGGAAAATCAGTTTTTATTTTATTAATTAGTGTCAGCATAAATTTAACCCATACTCAACCACTATCAAAAGCCGAAAAGGATCTCTACCTCTCTGTAGTGAAATACAAAAGTAATGTAGCGATATAAAAAGTGTGGTTATTGTATAAGATAATCGATACAATGTAAAGTTGCCTCATGGTGTAAACCGGATTCTAATGTCCACCCGTATTATTTGTATCAATTGTAAATAGAACAAGGATAAGTAGGTTACATGTTCATGTATATGCTAGTATAAACGCTTACTTAAGAAATAGATATTTAGTTATCTGATTTTTTGTCAAAATGTTCCAACATAGTAAGGGTTCAATAAAAGGAACCATGATCACCTGTGTAAAGAATACATGTACTACCTGTAACCATAGCTTCTACGCAGCTTTGCTCCCTAAATATAATATGATTGAAGGATGAAAAGCAACGGGCTTCATCAAAGATAGATTAACAAAGCGAAATTTCCCAAGTATTGTAGGAGAAAAATGTGTGGTAGTAATTACCAAAGTTGGGAGCCCAAGTGCTTGTTAAATAACAAATTTACGTTATGAAGGAAACTGGCAAGATCTTCACAGACTACTAATTTTGACTGACTAAAACAAAGCAAATGTATCTTCTCTTTGTCGAATATTTAACGTGTTATTTTCATGCTCACATTAAAAATATGCAAAGATTATTAATTGAAATGAATTCACATTTAATTTGATGAAAAACAATATTGTCACTATCATTACAACTCTCGTAGTATTTTTAATGTAATGAATCAGCGTGACGGTTTAAAATTTTAAAAGCTTAGTTTCAATAGAATCAGTTGTAAAATTCATCAGTATCTCACATGGCAAAATTTTAGTGTTGTAGAAAATATAATTTGAATTCTACATAGAGTTAGAAAAAATAAGTAATTGTTCAGTACTTAGCGATTTATACCAAAGTTGAATTTTAAATAGAATTCCCGTCTCTAATTAAACAATTAACTAAACAATACATAATACCCCGGAAATGAAACGATTTTTGCAAAAGCTGTATATTTAGTACTAATAGTTTATACATCTTCCTTTGTATAATATGTTCAATATGTTGCAATAATTAAAACTAATAATATACTGTATGATAGACTAGGATAATTTGTTAAAATTTAAAATCATCTATACAGAGTAAAACACAAAAATTAAAGACAAAGTACAAAGCGCCTAAAATAGGTTAAAATTATAAAAATAAATTTTTAAAAGAAATTTGAAGTAATATTCAAGAAAAATGTCTCTTATGTAACGTGAAATGCCGCAAGTAGAAATGTTATATTTATTCAATTCCCTCCCTAGTTAAAAACGTTAAATTTATGTGTCTCGACATTTTCACTGTAAACATATTTTTGAACGATGCGATAAAATAGGATTTATGTTACAAATTATTATACTCGCTCCAGTGTGTTAGGCTGTTAATAAAGAAAGCACAAGTGATCTTCACTAACCTAGTGGTTATTGTATTTCCTTGGAGTAAATCCTTACGCTTTTTTCATATTATAATCTACAACTGTTTGGTAATATGCTCAAATTCTAAAAGCATTTTTTAAATTTTTAGTATGACAATCATAAACAGAATCATTAGAACAACGCCATTTTGCTCTAAAAGTTGAAGTTTTAGCAATAGATTTTTTAAAGTAACGACGATGGCAGCTTGAATAGTGTAAGTATTACATTACTTTTGTATATTTGATATGGATTTTCGTTTTTAGATGTCCATCGGCTAATTGACATCTAAAAAAGTAACGTAATATTATCTTAAAAAGTATAAAAATTAGTTTAAAAATAGTAAATCTATGCATGTAATCATCTGCGAGACTCATTGGATCAGTGCACATAAAAGATTATACTCAATTACACAATGTATGTAAAACAGTCAATACTGGTGATTACTGCTGGCACAAAATTGATAAATTACTCGCTGTGATAGCGAGATAATTTAGTCATCAGGTAATTAATCACCTAGCTTGGCAAATTTAGTTATGAAGGTAAATAATGACTTCCCTGTTTCAACTACGGATTACGTTATAACTGATTCTTAAATAATTTAGACGTGAACTTGTAGTAAGTAGATGTTTCACATTATATATATATGTATAATTATATTTTCTTGTTCCACGAAATTACATTTATTTGTTCTATAAGTTTTAGGAGTACTGTGGAAAGGTTATTAATTAAATGTGACTTTTTAAAATTCCCATACATAATGTTTTGTAATGATGACGCACTGTAAAAAGTTCAAATGAAACCTGAACTTGAAAAGTTTAATAACGTAACTAAAATTGTGTATTTCAGGTATTGATCATTGTTATGTATATGACCATTCTAGTAAAAGTTTGAATGAGAGAAAACTGGGGTAATTTCAACTCGAAGAAGTATATTCTTTACGAGTTTGCGGTCAAATTTTTCGGTAATACTGACTATATTTAAGAAAGAACCACATGTAATTATAAAGTGCTTATCGGAAACCGATACCGTAGCTGTCTGACACGCCTAGAGGTACAGGATTTATGTTCTGTACTAATTCCGACTGGTGATCGTTGGTTGCTACCACTTGCAGATAGAATCATCCATCATCACTCCAACAGAATATAATCGTCAGCCATGCAAAAACTTACAACAGTCCAAAATTTATATAAATGTTCCAAGGTATATACGTTTTTAACTAGGGAGGGTTTTGAATAAACATAGAATTTCAACTTGCGGTACTTCATGTTAGATAAGTGATATTTTGCTTGAATATTACTTCAAACTTCTTTTATCATAATTTATTTAAACTTAATTATATAATTTCAACCTATTTTAGGCACTTTGTACTTTGTAATTAATTCTTGTGTTTTACTCTGTATAATAGATAATTTTTAAAACTTTAACAAATTATCCTAGTCTATCATAAAGTAAATTTTCTTTCTGTATTCAATCGTAGTTTAAATTATTGCTACATATTATAAAAACTATATTAAAAAAGGAAGATATAATATAAACTATTAATACTAAATATTCAGCTTTTTAGTCCACTTCAATAACCGTTTAATTTCCGGTTTATTATGAATTGTTTAGTTAATTAGAGACAGTATTTCTATTTAAAATTCAACATTGGTATAGATCAATAAGTACTGAACAATTACTTATTTTTTTATAACTCTATGTAGAATTCAAACAAAATTTTCTATTACACTAAAAATTGTGCCATGTGAGATACTGATGAATTTTACAACTGATTCTATGAAAACTAAGCTTTTAAAGCTTAAAACCATCACGCTCATTCATTACATTAAAAATACTACGAGAGTTGTAATGATAGTGACAATATTATTTTTCATAAAATTAAATGTGAATTCATTTCAATAATTAATCTTTACATATTTTTAAAGAGAGCATAAAAACAACACACTAAATAATCGACAAAGAGAAGATACATATGCTTTGTTTTAGTCAGTCAAAATTAGTAGTCTGTGAAATTCTTGCCAGTTTCCTTTATAACGTAAAGTTCGTATTTAACCAGCACTTGGGCTCCCAACTTTGGTAATTACTACCACACATTTTTCTCAAACAATACTTGAGACATTTCGCCTTTGTTAATCTATCTTTTATGAAGCCCGTTGCTTTTCAGCCTTCAATCATATTATATTTAGGGAGTAAAGCTGCGTAGAATCTATGGTTACAGGTAGTACATGTATTGTTCACACAGGTGATCATGGTTCCTTTCATTGAACCCTTACTTTTTTGGAACATTTATACAAAAAATCTCATAAGTAAACATCTATTTCTTAAGCATTTAAAGTGTTACGAATTTTTTATATTAGAAGTAGAAATAAATATATAGATGATCTTATGAGCAGTGCAAGATATGCAGCAAATATACATTTTCGTTTGCCTAAAGTTAATAAAGAAGTTTTTAGACGATCCTAGAATTATACAGGTCGAACGTTTTTCAATAATCTTCCTTTTGAAATTAAAAACTGCAACAATCTGAAACTTTTTTTATAAAGTAAAAATATGGATGTTTGAAAACTCAATTTTACAGTTCTTATAGAATGTATATCTTATATAAGTACTATTGATGTATTGAAAATTTTATCTCTTATATGTGTATATGGGTGTACGGTAGTATGTATTGTTGTATAGTTTGTAGATAGATATTTGTAAATATGTATGTAGGTTAATTATTATGTTGATATAAGGCAGTGAGGGATGCGTGTTTTTGTTGTTGTGATTTTTAATGTTAGTGTTATGTAGTAATAATTAAGGAATGTACATTTATAAAATATGTGTATTACATATATTTTGTACCTTTATGGGACAGATGCCACAGGGCTAGCATTGTTAGCTATATGATTTGTATTTATTTGTAACTGAACTCATATCTTTTTTTTGTGTGTTTATTTATGTTGTGCTAACTATACAACTGGAGAGTGGTTATCATTAGTTCCTAAGAATATAAAATGTACATACAATTGTAAAATACTGATGGAATAAATAAATTATTATTATTAAGTAAGCGTTTATACTGGCATGTATATGTAACCTACTTATCCTTGTCGTTCTATTTACAATTGATACAAATAATACGGGTGGACATTAGAATCCGTTACACCATGAGCAAACTTCACATTGTATCGATTATCTTATACAATAGCCACACTTTTTATATCGCAATATAACTTTTGTATTTCACTACAGAGAGGTAGAGATCCTCTTCGGCTATTGCTAGTGGTAGAGTATGTGTTAACTTAGTTGTCGACAATAAATAATAATATAAGAACTGATTTTCCAGAAATGTTAAACACGTGAAATTTAATTACTGGCTTTAAATATTAAAAAGAAAAAAGCATAAACTGAATACTTTTATTATTACTTTTACAATGTGTAAAAAGTTCTATTAATAATAAATTCTTACATACGGACATAGGTCACAAGTATGTGGCTTTGCGGCTGAGAAAGACCAGTTTGTTAGAGTAAATCAATGATTGTTGTACCAGAGGTGAATGTGTCACTTAGTCATATATAAAAAAGTAGGATCTCTTAATAACTTTATCGTAATATACAGTACTAATAAAGTCAGTAGTTAATAAAATATCGTCAAATAAATAGAAACATCTAAATCATATAACAAAAAACACCAGCAAAAACAAAGAAATCAATAATGTAGAGACATAAACCATTAATAAATTTACGTTCATTGTCGCCATATCGCTGATAAATTACCCTTTGATAACGAGGTAACTTGATCGGGAGATAACTGATGACCTGGGGTTTGTTGAATGTACAACTGTACATCAGGTAATAAATTACATACTAATATGATTAGAGATTTCTTGTTCGAAAGTATTTAAAGTAAAGTTAATAATTAAACAAAAATACAAGTTTCAATATTACTAAAATATTAAATGTTTTATTTTAATTATGACAATAATACTATTTTCATATATTTAGGTAACATAATCCATGACATTCGTGTTTCAAATAGTTTTTCATACTAGATACAATATTTTTGTATTTTTAACGCCATTAATACTACGTCCCACTGGTCTGTAAAGTTGCGAAACTTCCCATGATGGCCTCTAAGGTTGTGACATATTAATCAAAAGATCCTGTTCAATGAGATCAACTGTTCCGTGTAAACATTGTTCTATGACAGAAAACCGTATGTTTAATTAATATAAGTCCTATTTTTGAAATTTTTTCCTGTAATGGTAACACCATTTATTAATTTAACCTTTTCTGTAACCACTTTTGAGCATAGAGTAACAATTATCTAAATCGGAAATTAAAAAATGTAGTGAAATATAGTTATAACTGTACGATTTAGCAGGTATTAAGCATGCAGTGCTTAATCAGTATTGCAATACAGATATAAAAGACAGAGCCACTATCCAAATTCTACTATTACTTTGTAGACTGTTATAAAACCCATCTTAGTTGTCTTTTGAGAGGAGTAGGCTTCTCAAAGCTGTGTATGTATATATATTTTCTTGATCTTGGCAATAAAATATACCATTGTCAGAAATATAATTCAATGAAACTAAAAATGCATACACGTACAAAGACTGCGATATTGTGAGCGAATCCGCAAGTGAATGCTGGATAAAAATATATGTTACTGTAATGCAAATTTAAAGACCAACGTTGGAGTTTTTTCCAAATCTATAGAATAGTGGGGTGTACGTCGGAAAACATTCGTGAAATTAAACATAAATATGACCTTGATAAAAGGGACCATAAAAATATCCATGTAAAAGTTAAAACCATAATCAGTTATAAATGTTAAGAAAATACAAGTCTAGTAGTTTTTACGTGACTGAGTACACACACGGACAGACACCATTATGTTTGTATATCATAGTGTAGTTTATTACTCAAAATTGTAAACTGATGAATGACTAATCTATGATTTTTAACATAATAAAACGTTATTCCACAAGACAAATCTAAATACCTCTATGACAATGCACAAAAAATAAAGTTATGATGTACAAACATACGAGTATAATTGTATCCGAAGAGATGATTATCAAATAGACTGTCATTTTCGAACAGTTTTAGTTTTCTAAATATTTAATTCTTCAAATATTACGGCCAGAGTAACAGTTATTTTATTCGACAGTTTATAACGACCTATGCTTTGTATGAGTTAATTTATACTGCAATACTTGTATATCCATCTTGTTTAGGCTAAATTGTACTATAGAATATTATGACGTTGTTTGTGCTTTGTATCTCATACATTAGTACATACAATTAATTAGTCTAATGAGCTATTAGTACGTTAGATAATACGTGACCTACTACGTAATACATGTTTGTGATAATTTATTGACCGAGCCATATACCACGTGTTTAATTATTGCTGACTGAATTGTTAATTCACACATCAATAAAGCTAAAAAAAATTCTCAAGGAACTTATTGTCTAATTAACGTGTCAGTAACTTTAGATCATTACCGTAGCCAACTTTTTCGGTAGAAATTTCACCTACAATTCCTGCTTATTACGAATTTGGATTATTTTTATTTAAGTATATGTGTAGTTTAAGTTAAATTATTTTACGGTACATATGAGTATTTTGTTTAACACCTTTTAATGTTCGTATTTTAAAGTGATCAAGTGACTAGACAATTTTAAGCCTATTTGGCTGCAATAAATTAGGTCTGTATATTTATCGAAAATACATATTTACCTTTTAATTTTTACATTAAATTTATTTTGATACGAATGTAAACTAAAACTAAGCACTTTCAAAAAAATATTGTATATAAATACATCAAACTTTTAAAACTTACATTTAAAATTATTTCTAAATTATCTAATGATATCATAAATAGTAGGTATTTTTTATCTTAAAACTCAACTATATACCACATTGTTAACTTTTTATTCAGTTAGCTCACCTTTGGATGTAAACAATATTTACTTTGCTAGTGGATTCAAAATAACTGCGTTAGTAACACGTGTTTTGGTAACCTGCTGTAAAAACAAATAAAATATGCTCTCAGACGTATAACATTTTAACTTTGACACCTATTGGAGGAGAGCTCTGTAGTTGTGCATTTTATAACCACAGTAGACACACATATAATGGAAAAGATCTCTATTGATACAATGCGAAATTTTGAAAGTTATCTAAAAAACTTTTAGTACAGCTATAATAAAGGTATTCAAGGTAAAGGTAATTTCAAGTATAAATTTTTTCATATAAATAAAAGAAATACATAACTTAGATACAAACTAGTTCTTCAAATTCTGACGTTGATAGCAACGAAATTAAGAACTTTTTTTGTTGGCTTTTCATCCGAGTACAAATTTGAAAATACAATAGATTTAAATTTCTACCCGATTAAAATGAAAATCTCATATAATACAGGAACGACTCTTAAGGTATTGGATGAGATTTAGCAAACCTAACAATCGAGAGTGTTTAGCCTATACTTACAACTTGAGATCTGAAAATAGGTCCTTACGTCATAATCAATATTTTAGGGCTGTATCGGTGTGAGTGAAATGGTGACAGGACTTTTAGATCAATATTTATTACATGAAACATTGACAAACATGGTCTTAACAAACCATTAAAAGTAGAATACAATTTTCTGATAAACTATTTTTTCAATACATTATTGATGGTTTTATCGTTTAAGTTGTTTTATATAATAACACAATTCTTGTAGCTAATTGTGTTGATTCGTTTTAAAAAGACTACTCATCTTTGCTTTTTCCTACTTTAAAACGTCGTTTTTAAATCAACCTAAACATACAAAAAACTTATATACTCGTCAAAGTAAAATGTACATAGAAATAACAAATGAATACGTTTTGATTAAACAGATCAATTAGTCTATAGTTACCGGTAAACTATGGCTCCATAATTTATTATAGGTTTATACATATCCGGGCTCTGGAATAGTACTTGGTTTAGGCTTAATCCCTTTTATGTTAAAATATCTAAGCTCTTCTTTTGCTTGATATTATATTTTTTGCAGGCATTAACATGGATTTTACTTGCTGGCCTTATTATTTGGCGTAATTATTGACGGTATTATACTTAAATGAGGGAATCGAATCTTTTCAACTTTCTTTGATTAGATTTATAATTCATAGATATACCTATTGTCGCATAATGTATAATGTGATTTGTCCTGGATTTATTATTGTATGATTCAGGCATAGCTCATAGTATAGTAGCTAAGACAACGTAGCACGTGACTTTGTGTCACAATAACTATCTTCAAAACCATTAATTCAAAAGCTCTTTAAATCTATCTGTCATATTTAATATTCTACAGTAATCACTAAAATTCACTGAAATTCATTATTATTTACTGACAATAATGTAAACGTGCACTAGGATGAGTGTAAATTCATTGCTAACTGAACTAAAAATAAGGAAATTTTTCGGGTATTAATGTCTCTTTATTCAGCAATTTCCCAATAAGGAAATTGGTGTTTGTTTAGAGAACCAGATAAAAGAAAAACGTCCAATAAATAAAAACAAGTAGAAGACACTTTTTAAGTAGTAATGTCTCGTCATTCGGTGATATTGGCAAAATAAGAAAATCCTTGTTTGTTTATAAAGCCTGCTAAAAGAAAATCGTCCAATAAATCCAAAGACTTAGCAAATTGGAAGAGAGGTAGATTCAATAAATTATGATCTGATGTTATTGGCAGCGTGGAGGCAAGGGAAGGGAGGAGAGTAAAGTGTAAAAAGATGTAAAGATGTTCTATATGTGTCAGAAAGTGACAATACTTTGACCTTAAGAGCCAAAATAGATGGAGTTGGTTTATCTCAAATATAGCAGAATTACCATTGATCGGTAGTAAGGGAGGAGGTTATTATAAATTTACATTTTAATGTTGTTTTATCCGGTTCATAAATGTATTCAATTTTTCTTTCTTAAATATAAGCCATGTTAGGGGCTGACAAAATATTTTTCATTGTAACCAGATTCAATACACCCTGAAACTTACAAACAATAACTCCTTCTTAAGTTTGAAGATTTTTCCTTATTAGTAGTTGTAGAAATAAGATAAACATAAAGCAAAACATTGTAGCTATAACTTAGCATTTCTGGGAGTTTTATTAAAATAAATGGATCAAACTGTTTGCAAAGTCTAAAAAACAACTCGTGTTTTGGTAAAGTAATGATTTTATAGTAGTTTATGATTACTTACTACCATAATTTACAAGATAAAAGTTAGCAATAGAAGCCATGAAGTGAGTACAGTTGTTAGTCATTAGCAGTCCCATTATGCGAAACCTCACCTTACTCCATTAAACAAATAGCATTACTCGAACCAGAGTAGCAGCAGCTGCTGTTCACACCTACTGCTACAATCAGCACAGTCAGTCGCACGTGATTATTACCCCTAGTATTTATATTTTCCAGCTATGTGGGTATATTATCACTGTAATTTTATAAGAGAAAACGATTAATAGTGGAACTATTGATTTCATATGAAATGCATATACGTATAAACTTACTGTATTTTTAACATTTTATGCAAACCGTGACTAGTAAAAATAAATATTTTAAGCGTGTGTAAATCTGTGCGTCAGCGGGTGTTTCATATAAATAGCTGCAGCTATAGTCATATAAATAAAATCTGCTAATATATATTAAGTATAAACCCTAATTTCGGTCAAAACATTCACTTGGCTTACATTTAAACTAATTTTCATACGATTACTTACACATCTCCGGACCATACCAGTACAACATCAAAGTCCATATCATTGGACAATATCATTTTTTTACTTACATATTGCATACAATATGTCTTGAGTTAAAATGTAATTGTAGTTACTACAACTGTATGTGGTGTGAAAAATGAAGTATACAGGAACTTTACCATGTTTTATAGAAGATAAGGTGAGATTATAATATACGAAATGATGAACTAACATAAATCCGTTTAATTAATGAAACCCTCCTATGAACGAACTTTCTTAATGAAGCTGTATATAACTTTCTATCAATTATGTTGTTTAAATATTATTATTTAATCATATCATATAGCACTGTTTGTAATTATTTGTTTACATTTTTGAATATCTTCAAATCCGTTTTGAAATTAACTATTTATCAGCATGGAACCATAATATTGCGTACTTTGTTAAGTAAATGAAATTATGTTCAACACTTAATATTCGCCACAAACTCTTACATCGGCCAAATGATAAACATTAATTTATTAATTATAGAAAGTAAAATTAAATTTCGGACGGTTAGTTAAATTTAACCACTGACAGTAAATTGAAATGTTGTAGAACTGAAGATTTAAAAAAGCGTAAAAGTATATATTTTTCTATTCTTTATTGTTTTGAGTTCACCAATTAAACGAAATATTTTGGGTATCGATGTAATTTATTCCGATAAATTGTAAAATGGTAAGTATATACCTTAGATTTATAACCTAGTTCACTTCATTTTGTATTTTGAACAAAAGAAGTAGCAGTTAATTCCATAAAGCCATTGTAGTCTTTTCAATAAAGTAATATTTCTTTTCAGTCTAGATCTTCCGATCTGGAAAGATCTGTACGAAGATCCTAACAAATATTTTAGCGGGGTGAATCAATATTTTAGACCATGCATCAACCACACAATAATATGCTAATAGTAAATATCTGTTACTATAATATGATATAGAGCAAATAAGTTGCTTAAAATATTTTATTATAACAATATTGGTATAGTAATATTGAAGATTATAAAGTTTAAAAAACAACATGAACTCCATCTTGCAAATGCTTTGTATAAGTATTCACTTCTCTTTGTATAAGGAATACATATAAAACGTATCCAAAATGTTATAAACAAAGTTGGTTTTGGGTGCTATAAGAGATACAGCAAAGATAAAATAGAAAAATGTGAGCGTAATAACAGCAAATCTGTGTGGTTAAGATAGTTATTGTTTACTTCACTCGCCGCGATGTAGAATCTATTTTTAGTTAACGGCTTCACAGTTTCACGGATATATTGTTAGTACGTATAGTGTAACGTTTTTAATATATACTTTATTAAATTTCTTCTTATTTTTAAATATTATAATAAAATATTTAATATTTGCAAGCACGAGGTCTAAGATTGAAGTATAGCATTTTCAATGCAAAGACCCATTTTTTAGTCAGAAGTAAATTTTTCCAAATATCAAAAATAATATTTTAGTTGTTTTAATTCAAGTAAAACATAAAATAGATATTTGTTTTTTTGTTACGCTGGTTTTGGATTCTGCCATTCATAAATTTAATAAAATTCGAAAAATCTTCCGGAAATTTCCATAGGCAAATTCATTTTAATAACTATTTACAACAATGAGATATAAATGGTGTCAAACTGCCGTATTCCAATTAAATTATAACTTACTTACTACCAGCAGCACCTGTCAAGCCATATTAGCTAAATTTGTTTACAACTCTAACCTCACCTCACCCACTCATCATGTGAGAGGTGACAAGACTTACCTTCACTTGTATTGTCAGTTTGGAGCTAGTAACATGTCTCCTAGGAGTTAAACAACCGGCAAGTCTATATATAGCTAGGTTATCTGTATGCATCGTTTTTAAAAGCAAATATACAATACATATCTTTTACTTTAGTCTGGTAATAAATTAAAAGCGTAATAAAAGGAAAAGTACAAGTAGAAGGATAACAGATTTGAGATATAATAAGTATTATTTTGAAAATTTTTCATAATATACATACAGGAGTTATCATAGTATTTATAAATTGGAATCAATTGTAATTAATAAAGGAAAACATATGTTTTCTTGTTATGATGTACCGCTACCGTATCTAAAGTGTAATTAAACATTAAGTAGTTTTTATAAAAACGTGTCTGTTTCACTGATATTTAGGTTGTATGTACCATGCTAGGTGTAACCTTGTATATTATTACACAATGCAAGTTTATCTCGTTGTGGAAATATTAATAATTGGTTAGCTCATTAGCCTATTGATATACTTACAAATATAGCCTTATTCAGAGAGCTTTTTATCAAAAAGTAAGTATAAGCTACCTGTGTCGTAGAATTCTCGTAAATTTTAATGTTACACCTTTAAAAGGGAGAACATGAATCCATTTTAAGTTATTGTGATTCCCTTAGACAATAAGTTTAAATATAATCAACGCTAAGATCACTATTAGCAATAACTTATTTTATAGGATAAACCTACGCTCTAGGCGTTCTAATATTGAAATGCTAAATATTTTTTGTATTTATGAAAGTTTATTACGTAAGAAATCACACCGGTACCAAAACGAATGAGTTCAGCTTTACAAAACCGGAGACCAGGCAGTGGAATCTTTATTAATTGTGAACAGTTGTTTCAGAAAATTTACGGTAATTTACATCTTTAGTTTATTACATTCCACGGTATCTTCAAACTATTTTATGTAGTTACTTGCTGTTCTGGCCATAAAGATATAAACACGTGATAATCCCTCAATAATTATTTTAAGGCAAAGATTGACTGACACTTGTCTTAAAACTTTAGAAAGTACACAAGTTAAATCTTAATTTGTCACCACCTCCACTGAGAGCTCCCAAAGTTTTACTTCCAAACTTCTAAAGGTCAACAAATTAAAATGTATATTTTCACTTTTGAGCATTTTAATCGTAACTTTCCAATACAACCTTCACAGAAACATTCTTATGGCTATTATTACGAGTGTACTATTATAAGTTTAGCGATATTAGTTAATAGTTAGTTTCTTAAAACCATTATATTTTTATATAGGTACAAGTAATCCACGCGGAAATACCAAACAAATTTAGTCTTTTTACAAATTATATGCGATCCCTTTATAGTGAAAACTATAGCTAATTTGAGTAACATGAATAAATTGGCAATCTGCAAGTATAATAAATAAGTTTAATAGCAATGTCATTATAACAGATACTAACCAAAACTCCATGAAAACGTTTATCGTCCTCGATCTTTAATGAATTATCGAGTTAAGCAAATAAATGCCCATTACAATTTGACTTACATGATAATTCCAATACTATACAAGAAATGTGTGTATATTTACACGACTACAGGGCCATTATATAAATGGTTTTGACAGGCGTCACTGTTTACTTTGAAACACCAGCGCCACTTCCATCATAAAGCTCAATAGCTCTTCGCATAGTGAGAAATTTTTGTGTTGTTTTATTTATTGACTTTGTGCCTTTTCTCAACGTAATCAATTGTAAACGAGCAATTAATATTAATTTTGCAACATTCTAATAATTTTCATTTAACATTTGTGAACTGTTTTACTCGGCCCTATTTTTTAAGGAAACGTTATACTGTACAGAATCAGAAACTTTTTATGCTCAATTTAACTATTCATTCTGTTTTGAGAGTATGTTGATTATAACACTGTTAAACATAATTGTTAGTGCATATAACAAAAAAGTTACTATGTGATTTTGTAAAAACTTTCTTTTTATAAACGATAAAAATGTTTCGTACTTTACTAATAAAAAATATTATTTAAAAGCGCCTCAAATACAGGAATATAACATGCGTAAATTAGATTAGTGCGATAATTTTAATAACATAACTAACACTAGAGCAATAAATTTATTTTTAAATACATCATTATTATTTATTTTATGACATTTTATACAATTTTCAAAAAGTTATATATTTATTTTAATTTTAACAAGTAGTAGGTTACCACGTAAAACTTAGTAAAATATAAGGGACGTTGAAATATGAACTACATTACAGTTATGTTCAATTACTCTGAAACTTTTGATTAATAAATTTATATCACGACTTTTATAAGGTCTGGAGTGGTTCTAGCAGTATTTGGTATATATTTCTTTATAGTACGTATATTAGTTACCTTCAATATACAATTTTAAATGTATTAAAAAAGTTAGTTACTTTACAAATTATAAAATTCTTTGGCTTACTGAAATAGTCGATGTCAGTCAGCCGAGCCGGGCGGACCTTATCGCTACAGCTCCCGAGCTCAAGGTCACTCGTTCCACGTGTGCGTTCGAACTGTTCGTACCTGTCGGTATTACAATTCACTAATATTACCGTTATCAGTGATCGATTTTGAACATGCCGGTTGACTGCAGCGTTTGCTACCTTCCGAGTGGAGAAGAACATGTGCTTAGGTGTACTGCAAGTTGCGGAGCCATATGTCACCTGACATGTGCGCCTCAAAAGACCCGTGGTGCGAAGAGTGCTTGGTATTGTATAACGTGTAAACCAGAAAAGTCCTCTTCGGTGGCCAGCGGTAAGTCAGAAACGGTATCAATCTTGACTAAAGAGTTTCTTATCAACACCATAGAAGGTTTTAAGAAAGAAATGCTCGAAGAATTTAAAAAGAATACCGCTGACAACGCCGAGCTTCGCACCTCGCTTAGCTTTGTCTCCGATTCCATGGATAAGGTGAACACTGTCATGAGTGAATTATCGAAAGAACTAAAAAGAGTCCAGGCGGAAAATACCCAATTAAAAAAAGAGAACCAAGAACTACGAGGGGACATCTCCGGCCTCCACGTACGAGTGAGAAACCTGGAACAGTACTCAAGAAGGCAGAATGTCGAGATTGATGGCATTCCCGAAACCCAGGGAGAAAACGTACTCAGAGTCTTGGAAAGTGTCGCTGAGGCAGTGGGAGTTGAATTCAAAAAGGAGAATATCGTCGCAGCCCACCGCATCCCATCCTTCAACAAGAAGAGGACACCACCCATCATCGTAAGGTTCTCGACCTACGAAGAGCGGGACACCTGGATCAGGGAATACAAGAGCATGCGGCCTCTAATGCTCAACATGATCAACCCAGGATTCAAGAGCTCTGCCAAGGTGTTTGTAAACGAACATCTTTCACCTGAGAACAAGCTGCTTCTGGCTAAAACCAAGGAAGCTGCCAGAAACAAGGGCTTCAAGTACGTCTGGAGTAGAGACGGCAAAATATTTGTGCGGAAGGAAGACGGAGAAAGGTGCAAAAAAATTGATAGCGCAGCCGATCTAGAGACACTACAAGTAAGCTAAGATCTGCAAGCAGCTAAACTCTAATACCTTTACATTTAATTATTACCTGTTATGTTAGACTATTTTTCTATTTATTTGCTAGGCCAATTATTTTTTTGTTTTATTCTACTGCTGTTATAACAAACCCTTATGAGCTTAAATGTATGTAGTGTCTTTGATACTCTAGACAAAACTTTTTTTGAAATCGATAATTATAAAAATGTTTTATGTATTCATCAAAATATTAGAAGTCTCCGGAAAAACTTTAACTTCTTTTTAGCTTATATTCAACCATTAAAACGAGACATAGATGTGATAGTCTTAACCGAGACTTGGATTTGCGAAGAAGAAAAATGTTACTTTGAAATCCCAAACTATTCTTCTTTCTTTTATTGTAACGTATTAAATAGATCAGGAGGAGTAGTAGTTTATATTAACAACAGAATTAAAGCTAATTTAGTAGACTGTGTTATGACAACTGCAGATGTTTTATTATTAACAATTAGTTTTAACGATATACCTTTTTCATTAATTGGAATTTATAGAAAACACGAGTTTACTGTTAACAACTTCTTAACTGAATTAGAACCTATTTTTAGTAGATTAAAAACCAATTCAATAATTATGGGCGATTTAAATATTGATATAAACAAATCAAATACAGACACAGACGCCTATTTATCTCTCATGTATAACTATAGTTTTACTCCTTTAATTGATAATTATACTAGAATAACTAAGGATTCTTCTACTAATATTGATCATATTTTTGTAAGACACAAATGTTTAAGCAATTTCAAACCCGGAATTTTTCACATAAATATTACTGATCATAGCTTAGTAGCCCTTATCATATCAAATGAAAAGCCCAACTATTATAGATCTACAGAAAAAACTTTTGTTAAAAAAATAAATTACGATGGTGTTAAAACTGCGTTGATGACAACAGACTGGAGTAGTGTTTTTAATTGGAACGATGTAGACAATGCTGTTCACTCTTTTTATTCAATTTTAAATAACTGCATTCAGCAAAATACGGAAGATATAACAATATCGAACAAATTTCACAAAGCTAAAACAAAAAGTCCGTGGATTACTGAAACAATACTTAAAAAAATTGAGAAAAGAAATAAACTGTTAAAAACACACAAAAATAGACCATTTGATCTAGATTTCCAAAATTATGTTAACAGATTTAAAGCAAATCTCTGCCTTGAAATTGACAACGCGAAAAAAGCTTTTTATCATAAATTATTCCAAAAACACGCTGGTAACACTTCTGAGCAGTGGAGAATTGTAAACAATTTAACTGACCAGAAAGATAGAGTGCAAATAACTAAGATAAGATTAGAAGACGGACGGATAGAACAGAATCCGCAGGCGATAGCGAACCTGTTTAATGATTACTTTGTGTCTGTTGCGCAACAGCTGATAACCAGCCCTCCCGGCCCGCGTCCCGACACACTCAGGTACTGCCAGCACCAGCCGCGCTCGCTGTTCCTTAACCCTGTCACTCATCAAGAAATCTCTTCCATCATTAAAAGCCTAAAAAATAAGAAATCAACCGGCTGTGATAATATATCTACTCATTTAATAAAATTCATTGAACCTGAAATCTCCAAAGTTTTAGCATTTATTGTGAATTTAAGTTTCTTAAGTGGAAAGTTCCCTACTAAATTCAAGCAAGCAACTGTGGTTCCAATATTTAAGAAAGGTGATAGGGAACTTTTACAGAACCACAGACCAATCGCTCTATTATGTGTATTCTCTAAAGTTTTTGAGAGATGTATGAAAGCAAGGTTGTTGTCTTTTTTAAATAAAGTAAAATTTTTCTCGCCCTATCAATTCGGATTTACTGAAGGAAAGAGTACTGAGACCGCAATTACAACTCTTATGGAAAATGTTTTACACAGTATTAATAACAATAATAAATCTTCCGGTATTTTCATAGACTTTTCAAAGGCTTTCGATTTAGTAGATCACGGAATACTTTTAGAAAAACTTAAGGCTGCTGGAGTAAGGGGAGTTGCGCTGGACTGGTTTGAAAGTTATTTAACGAACAGAACTCAAAAAGTGAATATAGCTAATATTACCAGTAACTCAAAACCTGTATCCCGGGGCGTCCCTCAAGGCTCTGTGCTTAGTGCAACTATGTTTTTAATATTCGTGAATGATTTACTATGCGTTCCCTTCAAGGGAAGAGCCACAGCTTTTGCTGACGACATTGCTCTTCAATATAATAATACACACTGGACTAACATTTTAGAGGAAATGAAATTCGACATTCGGTCATTAAAAGCGTGGTGTGAAAATAATAACATGATAGTAAACGCCGAAAAAACTAAATTTATAAATTTTGGTCTTAAACGTTTTTCTTTCGACAACAACTTGAAATTTCACGTAAATATTAACTGCGAGAATGACAATAAATGTAAATGTCCAGTTATAGAGCAAGTGAATCAAATCAAATACCTTGGCATAATAATCGACGAATCATTATCCTGGAAACCACATACAGACAATCTACAGTCACAATTAAGAAGAAACGTCAGAAAATTTTACTTTTTGAGGAACTTGCTACCTGAGGTTGTAATGCGCACCCTTTACTTTGCACTAATTCACTCCAGATTTATTTATGGGATAGAAATTTGGGGGGGAGCTAGTAATAAAGCTTTAAACCCACTGGAGATAATACAGAAGCACTTTATTAGAATAATAACATTTAAATGTAAACGTGAGCCGTCCCTTCCTCTGTTCAGACAGTTGAAAATACTACCATTAAAATATCTATTTGTATTTAAAGTATTAAAAACGTTTTATATGCGAAGTGGTGATGACAATAATAAACAGTTTAAATATTATACGCGAGCTGCTTCAGAAGGTCTTTTCAAAAGACCAAAAGTGTATAAGTCATTCTTTAGAAAGTCATTTGTATTTTTAGGTCCAAAATTGTTTAACCTGCTACCAAACCAAATCAAAATTATTTGTAAAAAACATTTATTTTTAAAAAAAATTAGAATTTGGTTGCTGGAAAAGGATGAAATTACTGAATTAACAGGCATCATTCAGTGATATATTATAAACTCGATGTAAATTAAAATTGTATTATACAATGATGTAATACTTCATCTTGGGAGTAATTTTAATTTCCATTAAATGTTATGTTGTGGATGAAACATTGAAAATGGTAGCATTAAGTTTAGAATATATAATATTTTATTTCTGTTTCGTAAAATTTGAAAATATGTACTTACTGGGGTATTAATTTCAACAAGAAATAATCTATAATTCTTAGTTTTGACTTAATAGTTTTGTGTAAATACTTTGTGTGTATATAGAAGGCGCTGCAGTGGACCGCCAGTTTAAGTGTCAAATATAGACTGTTGTATGCCAATTTAGTTGTTTGATAAACTGTGCTAGCCATCGCCACCTGTCTAGATGGCTAGAATTCCGAGTTTTTAATTATGATTTATATCTGTATTTATTTTCAAATGGAATAAATATTTCTTATTCTTATTTCTTATTCTTATAGCCCAGGGTACATTCAATGAATCGATACAGCGCAATTGCTACACTACAACTGTCAATGCTTTATATAGTTTAACATTTTTGAACAGATTTAGAAGCTATTGAAGAGAGAATACTGCAGTTACAGACAATACCATAAGCATATTCGAATACACGAGTCAGATAATAAATGTATGAATTATGACAAAGTTATAAATGATTTAAGTGAGATTTGAGTTAACAAATCTACATAAGGATGCGGAAATAGAGGTTCGTCATAAGGACCTCACAACATTTGAACTGCGTTTAACATACAACATAAGTAAAATGTAATATATTGCAATGTATAAAGGGAGAAAGAATTTAAAGAATTTGCGAATTTCGTATAGAACTTTAAATTAATAAAATCGTGCCAGTCTAAAATGCTTGTATTTCAATTTGCTTCTAAGTCAGCGTAGAACGGTCCACAGTTTTCTAAAAAATGGTTTACAGTGTAGGGTATGGATAACGCCACTGTTTACGAATAATGTAGTATGGGACACTCAGACGTTGGTATTTGTCACTCTCCTACCTTGAAATTAGGTACATTACTAGGCCCAGAAGTACGCGCTTTTTGACCTAAAAAGGCTTCTCAGATAATCATTTCTGTTTATGATACTGATTGTTTTCCTTCAAAGGAAAACAATTTTTTTTTATAAATGTAACTCATTTCATACTCACTATTTGATTTTATCTCTACCTTTTATAAAAATGATATTTACATATATATTTGTCCGGCAAAAAGCATGTGCGATCTGTTAAGATGGCTGTGAATGTTACCGTTTCAAAATTATTCATTGATCAAATTAATATTTATTTTTAAATCTTTCCAACATTTTGAATCCGTTTTGACTAGCTTTAAAACGAAGTTAAGAGACTGTTTTCAATACCATGTTCCTAAACTTATCCGCATGTCTTGTATAGAACATAGCCAAAAATTAATATGACTTTTAAATCAATTTAAATTTGGATTCATCAACAGATTTTTTGTATGAAAAACCGAGTGTGCAAAATAATTTCGTTCACAGTTCTTTCACCTGCTTAGAGAAGGTCACTGATAGGGATTTGGAGAGTACGGGAGAAGTCAACTGAGGCCAAGGCTTAGGAAGCTACCTTCAGACAGAAAACTCTCTGGCTCCAGCCACTTTATCTTTAATGTAATTTCAACGGACGGCAGTGCTAAATAATTATACTTAATATATATATTGTCAGTGATTCGATATCGTAGCCATTAATACTCTTGTAGTCCATTATACATTTTTATGGTATAATCCAGGTACTTATATTTGATGTAAATAAAAAATAAAGATAAGTGAAGCAATTTCGTGAATCAATAGTAATAATCCATTTTCATATTATTGTTGAGTTTTTAAATTTGTTCTATAAGATGTACATTATACTTAACTAATATAGCTGGTAGGCGAACGAAAATACATAGTGTTTTTATGAAAAACTCTAAAATTATAATACATGTGTAATCACCTTTTACTACTAATTTAACAAGTGCTATAAAAATAGCTCAGTTACAAACTCATTGATTCCAAAATGTCCATCACAAATTAATATTCAACCAATGTAGTTGTAATATCATCTAGAGCAAAAATAAATTAATACTAATGAGTATCTTTAAAACGATATAAGATAACATTGTAAGATATTAATTTCAAAGGGTACCTGCAAATGTTTACATTGAAGTAAGAATATTCTTATCACTGCTTGTGTGAGTTCAGCTCCAGGAGCCACAATATTCCGCTACTTTTCTTTAAAATTTAAAGTTTAACATTTCTTTTAACTCAGATATATATATATATATATATATATATATATATATATATATATATATACTATACTATACTATACTATCCTAGTAACTTATAACTCAGTAAATCAAATAACGCAAAATCATGGGGAATAATTTCTCAATCGACTTCGCTACAGAACACAGACTTCTATATTATCATTAATTTCCTGGTAGAATAACTTCAATCTAATCTATTTACAATCGTTTTCCCTTTTTTACTCTTTATGACATTAAGCGCACAGTTCGGCCTTATCAAAGGTGGAATTGTCTATACAACAAGATTTTATATTCCTTTTTTCTTAGTGTTGTAGAAACGCAAATATAATATAACTTTCTATATAAAACCCGACAACAAGCGCAATTGTGCCTGCATTCGGAATTACAAACTTCGACATTGTCCCGGAACATAAAACTGAATTTATAAATATTCAGCCTCAAGTTCTATGACGTAGCTTGTACGTTTATGGGACTTTCCTACTAGTGAGTGAAACCTATAACTTAGAGAAATATAACAATTAATATTATATCTAATTATCTGTCTGTCTACGGACTGGCCAATTTCTCTTCTGCCCAGCCACGGGATACATTGAGAACGACATTACATTGGCTTGAAATGTTTGCTTCTAACTTGTATTGTACAGAGAAGTTTGTAACGTACACTAACTCATAGTCCGCCTTTCCCTTGTCTTGCATGTTTAGTGGAGTTAAAACATAGTGGTCCCTTGCGTACAACCACACTAAATACTGATAGTTTACTTTAAAAAAGTATATATTAGAGAATACACAATTTGTACTAAAGCAAAGTAGATATTTACTGATTAAACAATAACATTTTTGAAATTTATAGCAAATAAACCTTACTAAATATTATAATATGAATTATATGATTATAACTGAATAATATTGATTTAAATTATAAAACAAATTTTCCTGTTCATCTAAAAATGATAATAAATAAATATTTTAATTTTTGGACAGAAATGTAAAGTATAAAAACCGCATACATGTGTTTAATAAGGTAAAATTTTTACAAAACCTGTAGATATTCTGTGAATAAACATTAATATTTTACAATATTACGCCAAGAAATTGAAAACAACGTGTTGCTTCTCTTTAATAATAAATAATAAAATTAAATAATAAAAAATTAATCATGTTCCTTTAGTATAGAAAAATAATAAATATTTGCCACTTTGGGTAGAAATTCAAAGTATAAATAACGTAGCGACTGATAGTGACATATTAATATATCTTGTCAAAATACTGTGCGGTGAGTAGAAATATCACTGACTTTTAAAAGTATATTCATCCCTAAACAGTTACCTGTACCATGTGAGCTTCATTTCAGGATGTTCCAAGACTTTCAATATATCAGATAGTAGTATAACCCGTTTGGAGAGAATGAAAGGATTGCCAAATAATCGTGTTAGATAGGTAAAGTAGTAAATCTTTTGGAAACAGTATGAATTACCTGTATGTAAGGTATATTAAATATATTATTAATACATATTTTCTCTCAGATAAAGTTTTGAAAATTTCTATATGAAACACAAAATATCTTGTATCAGTTTATTAGTGTATTTTTATGTCCATCAAAAAGGTTAACTTCGCCACAGTCTTTTTTGGAAAAAAATACCATTTGACTTGGTCTTAAAAGTTTACTTGAATTCAATTCTTAAATAAAATTAGTTATGTTGTTATGAAATTAAAAGTTGTTTACTATACTTTGCAAAACAACATAATATGTGCACATATGGATAATTCGATTTCTACATACATTGTTGTGGAGTATATGGTTATCAATAACAAGCATTAATAAACAATGAACACAAGCGCAATCAGAGTTAACACTAATCACATGTATGGTTCACACTTGGAAATGATAGATGTGACATATTTCAATGTCATGCCCAACCGTCATAATATGTATTATTACACTTCGCCAAATGCCACAAATAATCTTTCACCCTATGATTTTCAAACATATAATAAATAAGCTAGTCATTTATAGATGAGTTAGTTATGTTTTTATAAAGCATTGCTCCAAAATCATTTAGCAATAAATCAAATATTTCCCACGTTTACGAATCAGTCAGATACATTTGTAGAAGCAAGAAAAACAAATCAAAACAAAAAGTAGTTAGTGCAAAGGTCTTTGGTAAATATCTGCAAGATATCCAGAGTAATATTTCATCTATATACTTTTGATAGTGCTTGAACTTTCTGTATGGACCGGAATGAGTTTGACGTACCGTTGGATATGACTGAGTGTCATTGACATCTAAATACTGAAATATGCAAGAGATTTGAAATTTTGTATGGAACCTTAGCAAATCCTGATACGAGAAACCTGGTATTACACCACAATCCACTTCTTTTTTAAGGCATTTTTGGGTATACAATTAGTTTTTACTGTATTTCCAACATAATCTTTATTCCAAAGTAGTATATTTTCCTGCTATATTAGTGTGACATGTTATTACACATAACCGATTGAAACCTTATGTATTTACAAAGGAGACGTGCTAATAGGACTACGGCCTATTTATATATCATAAAATACCATATGGAAAATGAGGAGTTACTAGTGACCTCCTAGCTAGATGGCGTTTTGGAAAATAATTATTTTACTGAATCTAATTTCAATCTTCCGGCTAAATTATGAGCCAACTCCATTCGTATTTAGTTTTAAAATGTTTTTTCTTGTCTGACTAAATTATAGGACGTGAGTTTTAGAGTTATGAAATGGAATAAAAATTCAAATACTGTTTCAATTATCTGTTATAAAATTTATGATTATAATATATTGCATGATTATATATTTCTGAAATAGTATTTAAATTTGAATTAGCTATTCACACAATTATAATGAATAAATTAATTTGGTTTATAGACTTTCGATATTTATTTTCACATGTATTTGTGTATTAAATAGTACTTATTTAGTGTTGCTAAAATGGGTCAATAATAATCTGAAAAAATACTTCAAATAGTTGTAATACTCGTATATTTTAGGACCATACATATAAACTTAGACTGAAAATAATTTGAAGCGTGTATATTCACAATCGTAGTTAAAAAAGATAATGACTTATCACTTGGTATTGGGTATTCATCTTGAGGGTTCTATTGCATAGAAGCAATATTTTGAAACGAGGCTTTCTTATACATTTTATAAATCACCGTTGAAGACGAAACTAACAGTATATGGAAATAGTTAGGCAAAAGTGTAATAATTAATTGAAACCATTGCATTTATGGATTTTATTTAATTATTTACAAAGACTATGACAAGAATTGATAACATTATAAGTGGTTACTTTATTAAATATAAATCAATTATAAGCAATATATTGTCGTGTGTATGTCAGAAGATAATGAATTTATATAAATTAATTAATAAATTCATAAATTCAGCTGTTTCCCGCGGCATTGCACGCTTTTCGTAAGGTTTCCTCGTGTATGTGAACTTCTGGTTTAATTGAATTATATTTACAACGCCGATGTAGAGTTTGCCTTGTTGCCACGATCTAGAAAATATGTTTATGTTTATAGCCATTGTGCACGTACATGTACTTTATTATAAAGTTGTCTAACACTCAAACTTTAAGTTCAACGAGAAATGTGTATTAAAGACAAATATACATAATAACTTAGCGCCTTCTAATAGTGTTTGGCTATGTAATATACGTAACTTGGAGTGTGTCTCGTAATTGCAGTTTATAGTGTGCAGGCGTTTTGAAACCTTTTATCTTATGCAGCGCCGCTGGGTGGTGAGTTACATCAATGGGCATAGCTTATAAACCTTCTCCGTGGAAAAATACGTATACATACAAATTTTCATAATGTTCTGTCTAATATTTTGCGATTCCATAAAGGACAAACACACAAACATTCATATATATATATATATATATATGAAAAGATTTTTTTAAATTATATATATATATATATACTATATAGATTACTGTTCTATATTTCATTTATTTTATACATAGAGTTATTCTAAAACAGTTATTAAAACAAGTAATTCTTGCAGATGTGATCAAGAAGTACAAAAATATACACAAGAGAGGCGCCGAATTCAAGTAATTTACATGTACACAGAATGATCTCGTCCGCAAAATAATTGGATTAAGCCCTTGCAGAATTCATTCCTTCCCTTTCCGCGTCTATGTGGTTCAATTTAGGTTACTATACCTCTATATTAAAATCCTGTTTTGTACTATATAAATCGTTACCGTATGTAATAAATAGTACGCTTATTTTACGTAATATTAACTTTCAATGCACGTTTTTTGTTCAACAAAGTCAGCATTGCAGGTAACACATTACTGCTGACTCTAGAGCGGGCACCATGTTGTCTCACAAGACTGTCAGACGATGTTTTATTCAGTGCACTCTCAGGTTTAAGAATTCACTGACTTTGATAAATCGATTCTTCATACATGTATTACATTATGCACAGTTTATTCATTATTGAGATAGAAATGTGTATTAATTCATATAATTACTGTATTATCAAATTTAATATGGTTTAGATTTTAAAAAGGTAACTATTTATTATCAAAAAATTAATTTACGAGTACAAACCTAAGCGTAGTATTGAATTTTGAGTTTATCTCCAGTTCCTCTTCCCTTTAATGCAGCGTCTGGTATCTGACGCTATCTCAGACTTGACTACTGGAATCTGCAGTTATGTTCGTCTGAAGAAATCCGAAGAAAGTTAGCGACGAAGAAGGTCAAAACAAACCTTTACATCGTTTCTACATGAGAGATACATATAAATAAGTGAAGATGTAGTCTCATTATTTTATCAGGTACACATTTGTTAGTAAATGTTTCCTTTTCAATTAACCCTTCCTATCATGGGTACTTTATATGTAACCCTAGTAATTGTAATAAATTTGTGTACTGTATGACGATAACACATGGGGGTGGTGACTTCTGAGGTCGTAGTATTAAATACTCGAATTGCAAAGTTTACTTATAAGTTCAGTTTAATTATGAATACTTACAAGCACCACTTTTAGATGGTAAAGGAAAAGTATGTAATGCCACGTTGCTGCCAATTAGAATATAAGAACTAAAAATGTATATCTGCTAGGTGGGCCTAAAATATCCAATGTTCTGTGGAATTATGCCTACGATGTTTTACTTTATAAAACAATAAGTTTCCACTTCCCTTCGCAATATGTAGACTCACAACCCGGGCGTCAGCGTCTTGGCACAAGACTTTGAAGCTGTAGTCTAAGAATGGTTATTCCTAGAAGAGGAGTAGAAGTTGGGAAAGTGGTAGCCATCTACTCAAACAACACGTGAGATACATCAGCTACTTGAGCTACGTGAACTCGCCTAAAACAAATTCGCGACGGTATTAGCCATTTAATGATACAAATTACTTATTATACAAACGTGTTCGCCATAAGGATGACGCCACAACTTTTATCTATCTCAATCAAGCAAATAAAAGATCTTCAAGGGTACGTTACTTTACTATTTACAACTTTACTTTACGTTACATTCATTTTTATACGTTTGGCATCAAAGGGCTAATTTAATAATACGAAAAGATAAATTTTACTTACGGACAAAGCGCGCGAGGTCTGATCGGTCACGTAGTTGGGCTGCTACATAGAGTTAGAAGAAAATATTCATACGCGTGCCAATTAGGTAGTTACTCCGCCCAATAATTTAGTTCCGGAACATTGGATGTAAAATAATATTATATTATACTGGCTGACTAGGTTGCGAAATTTACATTATATGAAATTTAATTAACTAATTTACGGTACAGGGTGAAAATAATTCTAAGAGTAATTTATATTGATGTTATTTGTACCTGGCAACAATACCTTTACATATTATACTTTAAAAAAATCCAGACCTTTTGTGACAATTGTTTAAGTTCAACACACATACCTCAGCCAAAAATAATAATATTTGTGGTTAGTGATTCGTTCTCGGGATACTCTCTTAAATATTCTTTACTTGTTGTTGAGGATCTACTTGTAATCAGTCATGCTAATGCCCACTGGACGGATGTACACTTCATGAATTTTGCTTTTGTAAAAATGATGGTTCAAGAATCAAAACAAGGCTATGGATTAAAATATGTTTATACATTCTGCGAACTGACGGACAAAAGACATATTTTATGAAACGCCTGAGTGGTATTGTTATTAGTTATCAGCTGACTAAAATAAAGTAAAATATACCGTAATAAACAATAAACTTTGCAGTAAATAAATGGCATGCTCCTAACTTTTACGAACTTGCAGTAACTGTAAAGGGATGAATGAATATCCCATAAATTGTAAGGTAACATAAGTTCTATCACAGGAAAATTATGTAAGTTTTATCTGAAGCAAAGATGTCGGTTAGCATAAAACTATTCTCTAAGAATTTTTAAGCCTCATACATTCAAGTAACTGTATAAACCTTTATAAAGACGTATCACGTGATGACGTACGAAGCTATTTTTTACAGACACTTGGAATCAACCTGGATCTTACTCATTGTTACACGATTGTTCCTAACCATTGTTTTGGGGAGGAATGAATTCCATCTTACACGTATACGAGTAAGAGTTTAGAATCTTTATTGCTGTTTGATTATCTGCTGTTTTGTTACTTTTGGAACCCTTCATTTCCTTCATTTTCTTCCTTGTTGTGTTAGTTATTGAGGCACGTTCCTGCACTGCCTAGACTTTACCTTGAAAATGGCTTGCGTTCTTCGTGGTTTTATAGACATTTTATTTTTCAGCCCTCCGATTGGTTAGTGTCACCTTAGGTAGATTTTAAGGGTCTTCATATATTAATTAGACAATAAAAAGAGTAATGAGGGAATACACTATGTATCCTAAATTAAATATCCAAGGTCACACTTAAAATAATTTGTATTATTTATATAATTATTTAAAATTTCGATTTCGAAATTATTTATGCGTTAGAATTTCGTCAACTATTGCTAATTCATTAAAAGAGTGTTTTAATATTTAGGAGTAGAATCTACTACGTAATTCTTTAAAACATACAACTAGATACTAAAGGTTTTTGGATGTAAAAGTAAATTTTACTGTAACATAATTCATTTCTTTAGTAACTAAATTTATAAGCAATATATAGGG
Source organism: Homalodisca vitripennis (assembly GCF_021130785.1). Classification (NCBI taxonomy): domain Eukaryota; kingdom Metazoa; phylum Arthropoda; class Insecta; order Hemiptera; family Cicadellidae; genus Homalodisca; species Homalodisca vitripennis. The sequence continues at coordinate 41,508,514 of NC_060214.1, forward strand.
TGACAATTAAGTCTGGAACCTCTTTTTTAATTTTTAAACCACAATATAAAAAAAATACCAAAGTTCTTAGAACTGAAGTCTACGACAACACTTCAGCGTAATGTTCGTACCAAGTACGCTAAAGATCCTCCTAGTAGGCCTAGAATTTATGAGTGGCATAGTTGTTTTGTAGAAACAGGTTGCTCAGTGAAACAAAAAAATCCTCAGGTCGTGCAAGAACATCTGACGAAGTCGTTGAGCAAGTGAGACTATGTTTTGTAAATAGCCCCACGAAATCGACTGGCAGTGCATCTCGAGAGCTGCAAGTACCACATACGACGGTTTGGCGTGTGTTAAGAAAACGTTTGCACTTGAAACCATACCGATATTCGCTTTTACAAGCGATTAAAGACACTGATAAGATTTCCCATAGGAACTTCTGTGTGGATATGTTAAATCGAGTGGATGATGATGAACATTTCTTGGACAACATAATCTTTTCTGACGAGTCCACTTTTCACTTAAGTGGCAAGGTAAACACACATAAATTTAGGATTTGGGACAGCGAAAATCCACATGAAACATTATAACCTTTTCCTGATAGTCCTAAAGTGAACGCTTTTTGTGCGTTGAGCAAGAGGAAAAGTTTACGGCCCCTTTTTTTCCTAGAGAGAACCATCAATGGGATAGTGTACCTTGATATGTTGCAAAATTTGTAATACCACAGATCGATGAGGATGACCGAGAAAGAATAATGTTTTCTTTGTGCAAGATGGCGCACCACCACACTATCTGACTGACGTCCGGGACTTTCTAAATGACCGCTTCCCAGGTCAATGGATTGGCCGTGATGCGCCAATTGCATGGCTCCCCCGTTCCACAGACCTGACAATTCAATTCAATTCAATTCAATTCAATTCAATTCAATTCAAAAAGATTTATTTCCAAAAATTTACAAAATAAACTTTTCAAACATTCAAGGAAATTGACACCCACATAGGCTGAAGCCTGTGCGTGGGTGCGAGCCGTTAATGTAACATAATATAATATACAATATTGAGGAGGTTCAAATTAAAAATGACATTTTTTGGTCTGGTACATTATGACGAGTATGGAGTATTTTCATTGGTAATAATTGGGTGAGAGGAATCAAAAATTTAATAAAAAAAAAGAAAAAAAAGGAAAGTCTGTAATATAAAATAAACAAAAAAAAATGCATGTTGTGGTTATGGACATAATTCTGCTCCAACGAGAGAGCCAGCCCGACGAGAAACGCGTTCCAGTACGACCGACGCACCACATCCGCGAACCGGGCCACCGCCAGCGACCACCGCCCCGGCCCAACGACGACCGCTGTTCATCAACACCAGCGGTCTGTGATTTGGCAAACCGTCCAGCAGCCACCGCCGGGCCCAACAATAGCCACCCGCGAAGGCCCAACCAACAGACAAGGCGCGCCAACCGCCGGAGGATGTGATTAACTGTAAGATAACGGATAGTGGACTGTTTGTCAAGGTCAGTGAAGAGGTCAAGGTAGGCTTATCTGTATCCCGAGACTATGACGCTTTCGGCCGCGTCTTTGCCAATACTAAATATCCAGCCATGCACTCTCTTTTTATAAGAGCTTACAGAACATCCTCCAGAGTTTCTCAAATAGCTCGGAATATTCCTATATAATATATGCGCAATATAAAATGGACTTGTTGTTGAAAAAGACCTGCTTAGCTGCAGTGGCTGTATTCCTATCGATTCTGCGGTTCGTGTAGAGTATGTATGGGATATATTGTTAAATATTAATCTCGGTTGTTTGAATATGTAGAGTAAGATGGTTTTTACATAAAGCTGTCTTATGCTGAGAACTTCAAAAATATTAAATAGATCATGTGTCGGAAACCTAGTACCAACTCCAATCGCGGCCTTTAAAATTGATTTTTGGACTATATATAATGGTTCCAAAGTTGTTCTGAGCGCTCCACCCCAAGCAACAATACCCCCCAAAAACAAAGACTGACAGTACGCAAAATAGACAAGTTTTATTTCAGAAAATGTTAATATTCCGTGTAATTGTTTGAATCCAAATATGTATTTCCGAATTTTGTTTTTTAAATATTCAACATGGGCAGTCCACTTCATTCTCGTATCAAATATTACACCTAAATACTTGTATTTCTCCACTTTTTCAATCTTTTCGCATTTGCAAGTTGTATTAATGCAGCTGCCGCAAGTGTGCAGAGTAAGAGAATTAAAATGTGGGTCTGATCTCTGTGTTAGTGAGATTGGCATGAATTTCGTTTTTGAAACATTCAGAGATAAAATATTTTGATCAAACCACTTTTTAAGAACAGACAAATCATGTAACGCATTGTTATAGACATCGTCCCAGTTTTTACCCCGACATAAGACCACAGTGTCGTCGGCAAATAAAAAACACTGGCCGGATATATTTAACTTGACAACATTGTTTATATAAACAAGAAAGAGAATTGGTCCAAGGGTACTTCCCTGAATAACACCGTAATCAATGGCCCTCTCCCCACTGTCTACCCCACAAACCGTGACAAACTGTTTGCGATCAGAGAGGAAACTTCGGAACCAAGATAGGGATAGCCCTCGACAACCTATGGATTCCAGTTTGTGTAATAGTTTACTTCTGTCTACGGAATCAAACGCTTTTGCAAGGTCCAGGAAGACTAACAAACAACGATCATTGCAAGTGATAGCATCATTAATGTTTTTTGATAAAGCAAACAAAGCGTCTGAAATGTTTTTTTCCTTTCTAAATCCATACTGGAAATCGTTAAGAATAGATTTTTGATTCAAATACTGAACAAACTGACCTTTTACAACTTTTTCAATTATTTTAGAAAAAATACTAAGCAATGAAATTGGACGAAAATTATTTTTGCACGTGACATCATTAGACTTATGAAGAGGAATGACTTTAGCTGTTTTAAATTCGTTTGGAAAAATTCCTGATGTAATGCTTAAGTTAACAATGTGCAATAGTGGTTTTACAAAAATATGTACATTTTCCTTTAACAGAGAAGCAGACACGCCATCATCGCCCGGGGCAGAGCCACCTCGTAGACTGTTCACAGTATTCAGTATGTCAGTTTCAGTAACCGTGTGCATTACAAAGTCAGTGTCAGTAGTAAAGTCGCTGTCGTTCACTAATGGAGTCCCACTGTCGTCAATGGCTGAGGCCAGCTGCGATCCAACCTCGGAGAAAAACGCGTTAAACTCGTCGGCCACTCCCTTCACTTTATTTAGGTTCAACTCTCCCTCAAAGTTTTTCAAATATTTTGTGATAGGGAAGGAATCTTTCTTTGTTCGTCTGCCAGCAATTTCGTTGACTGTTTCCCAAAAAACTCTAGGATTGTTTGACGATGAGTTAATTTTCTCTCTGTAGTACCGTTTCCTTGCACTTTTTATTAGATGATTTAAATTATTGCGATAATTTGAAAAATAGCGTTTCAAATCGGTATTAAAGGGCTGTTTTTTAATTTGTTTACTCAATTTGTCGCGTTTTCTTATTGACGTGATGAGGCCTTCCGTTATCCAGGGTTTAATTTTTTTCTTTTTGGATGAACATTTGTTTGGAGATTTTTTAGAATTTTCAACGATAGAAGAAACAATTCCCCGAAAACACCGAGAACTCTCCAACACATCGTTCGTCCCAGTCACAGAATCCCATTTCTGTTCGCGGAGGAGAGCGGTAAATTTGTTCTTATCTACGAACCCACGACTAACTGTAGGATCGCAGCGAGCCTCAACCCCATTTTCCACAACCTGTATAGTTAGTAAAGTACTTGAGTGGTCAGTGATGTCAGTGCGCCAAACCCCGGCTCTTACCTTATCAAAGTCGTTATGGTCCACAAACACGTGATCAATACAAGTCCGGCTGTCGTCAGTCACTCTGGTCGGCAAGTTTATACAGTTTACAAACCCATGTCCACACAAAGTATTCAAGTATCGGTCTACATGCAAGTTGTTTTGTAATATGTCTATATTAATATCTCCAAGAAAAATGTATGTTTTATCTTTCGTTTTTCTTTCGTAAAATCTGTCCAGTTCTTCAATGAATATGTCTTTGTTACTGTCATGTGTCCTGTATACCGCCAGTAAGCTAAATATAGTTTTGTGAAAAGTAAAGTCAACAGTCAATCCAAAAACGTCACCAATCACCACTTCCGTTACAGTAGCTGATAGTCCCTTTTTCACGTATATAAGTGTCCCATCGTTCCTGTTTAGTTTCTGTATCGTGCGTGCAACATCGTAACCGTCTAAATCAAAGCAAAAAGCGTCCTCACCCAGCCAGGTCTCCGTCAAAATGATGATGTCAAACTGAAAGTTGAGTGCCTCGAGTGACACTAATAAATTATTGAAATTTTTAAAATAACTCCTTATATTTAAATGAAGGAGTTTCAATCTATTGATATCTTCAAAAAGTACATGATTACAGACATCACGTGAATCTTCAAACTCCTCGCACCCAACCCCATCATAAACATTTGCATCACCTTCATTTACTACCATTAATAGTAAGTTACTTAATCAAAATAGTACAAAGATAAATGATATTACAATTGAAATGAAATGGAAAACTATAACTATCTCCTCTGATCAAACACCAGGCTATTTACGTCCTACCCAAAACAATAACTCTGTGGTAAAAAGATCTATTTTATCAATGAATTAACATAATGACGTCATGTTAACATAGTTACAAGGAATAAATACATTTAAAAAACTGTTTAATTGTAAGCCCATCGTGCAGAAAAAAATGGTTATAATATGTGAGTGAAAACATATCCAACTATCAATAAAATATTGAATATGCAGTTTCGAGTAAAATACATTCATGGTGTTTGATCAATGAAAATCAACTACAACTATTTAGCATGATAATTTTAGTGTTATACATATCAATTATAATTAATGAAAAATAAGTTAAATGTTGGTAAACCAAAGTTATTTTTGGAATGTTAGATCATGAATTAGCTGTGCTGTTATTATTTCGGAAACATTGATTTGAAATACCTGTATATTGAAGTCTTGTAACTATGGGACAATAAATATAAGCTTGTAATTGTTAAAAAAAAGAAAAAAGAAAAACAGCTGCAATTCATACACAACAACTTAAAAATGTTCTGATACTTTTTATTCAAGCTAAACAAAACCAAAAATTTTAAAATAAAAAAAAATCTTATCTTGGGGTTTTTAAACTTGTTTAAAATGAAAATATATCAAATGTTTTATCACTAGGCGTACTGCACCAGTTTGGTTACTTGAAACAGTATTCACTTAGACAGTTGGAAAAAAACATTATTTGCATTGCTTTAATAATCATTCAACTATTCACTATAACTTAACATATTAATTACGAAATTTACATCCTCAGATATAAAAAAAAGAATAACAAGATTCAGTTTTACATTACTTTAGGCCTACTTATAAATTGCTACTCAGAGCATCAGGACGATTTAAATAGTACTTAGCGCCCATACGAATAAAAATATTGGAGCCTAGGATATATGACTTAATTTAAATCTAATTTATTGGATATCTAATTGCAAAATGAAAAATAAAGCACTTGAAAAAAGAAACTGCCATCTTATTCCTAAACTACAGCTACAAAAGTGTACATATGTGATTTTACGGTTTGATATTGTGTTCCTAAGCACAATGAAAAATGAAAAACTCTTTAACAACATTCAAATAAGCATCCAAATTCCAAATAAAAATTAGGATATAACACTTGATCTTTAAGCTGATGAGAAAACAAGATAAAATTTAAGTTCTCATGACTTACAGTTCTATTACTCAGAAGCGAGCAGTTTATCCAAGTCCGAGTGGCCACTTATTCTGACGGCCGGAGCTCCATCCACTTTTCGCACCAGCAGCTTGTTGTTTGACACCCATGCGTACGCCAGTCGTCCTTCCTTCACCTGGGCTCTGCACTGGGCGAGTAGCGCCTTCATGTACACCGTCAAGTGTTCATTGATGTAAATGGCAGATGGCTTGAATTTTTGATGGATATTTGAAGCGCAGATCCGCCTTTTAACAGCTCGTGCCGCAGTTAACCATACGTCTCTGGTTCTTCTGGAGACAAATTTGGCGACAATTGATGGGTACAGCGTGCGTTTAGATGACTGGAGACGATGAGCGATAGCGATATCTCCGTCGTGGATTGGGACCGACAACACCCTCGCCACCTGCGCCATAATCTCGTACACATTCTCACCCTGCGTCACAGGAACACCGGTAATTTCCAAATTGTCGTTCCGGGAGTATTGTTCGAGTTCATGAATTTTAGAGTTCAATTGTGACACATCCAACTTAATCTCGTTATTAATTGCTTTTAGCAACGCACACTCCTGTTTAAGGGCCACATTTTCAGCTTTCACAGAGTCCAAGGATTCACTTAGTTGGCAGAAATCACTCCTTAGTTCTGATATCGACGACTGCATATCTGAGAATTTCGCATCCATTTTAGCGCTGAGGGCGGCAATCGCTTTCAGAATAGCACCTTTGTCCTCGCCGCGCTCAGAGCCTGTCAGAGACGCCGCATCGTCCTTACACGCGTCACATCTCCAAGCTGTCTTATCCCGAAGTCTTTGAAATTTCCGATCGCCACCTTTTATACACGATGCATGATAACACATTTCACAAGCACAACACTTTGCTACTTCTGCGTCGTTTATTAATTGTTTGCACTTGAAACACTGGGCCGACATGATTAAAAATAGATGAAGTGAACACACTCAGCTTGTAAACGATAAAATGCTATCGTAAAAATTTATTAAAAAGTCGATTATGCTAGTCACGTAATATAGAATGAAAAAGCACGATCTAACATGAAACGCGTAATGGGCAGGACGCGCCTCGCAGATCAGATAACGAGACCCTCACTCATCGGAGGTCTGATAACGACTACATCAACGCTACATATTTTCTTCTGGGGTTTCATAAAAGATATGGTGTACGTACCTCCTTTGCTGGCCACTCTACCTGAACTTAGAGCAAGAATTTATGCTGCTGCTGAGCAAGTTACACCTGAAATGCTAGTGCGAGTCTGGGAAGAAATCGACTACCGATGGGATGTCTGCAGAATAACCAACGGAAGCCACATAGAACATCTTTAGTTTAAGATTTTTCCTTTACTATAATCCAAAAACCAGATCTGTACTTTGCTTAATAAAATATATATGAATTTTCAAAGTTGTACAGTCCTTTGTGAAACACCCTGTATAATTAACAGTACCATAAGGCCTGAGCCATCCTCTTCAAAGAGCCGTTTCAATACAGGGCCATTCTGTCGTCACCATCTGTACCTGGTGTACATCTTAGTCAACAAGAATGGGTACTTTCCATGTTAAAATTAGATATATGTTGAGAAATTAAATCAGTAATCTTAATATAAAACTGTAGAAGATTTTCCCTTGGTGAAAGGATTTACTATAGGAAAACCACGAGTTCTTCGTAAAACACGTTATTCAGGGTTTCCCGTAACTCTAAGGACAACTATAATGCTAGATGCTAACTAAATCTTAAATTTACCTTATGAATCCTTAGAATGGGACTTCTAGAATATTATGTTTTGTGCACTATACTGTAAACTTTATAGTTGTTATAAAAAGAATGTAATAATTAATGCTTATTTAACAAAACCCAATATTTAAATAGAAGATTTATACTTTATGTTGTATATATTGACTTTAGTTTACATACAAAAGATAATTTTAAGACTTATTGGTTAGTTTAATAGCTAAATAGAGTCTTATTAGTAAATACCACACTTTAACCGCATAGCACAATATTCTCAGATGATGTAATCCATTTGTCAGAGAAATCAAATGTTTTCTCTCGCGAGGAAATTGAATAAAACCTGGAACGGCAGTCGGAAGCCTCCCAAGCTACTCACTGGAATAACAGATTTACGAGCTACATCGATGATTGCTTGAATACATTTTAATACAAATCCCTCGTTGGTTCATACATTTTATGTAATATTTAAATCGCTACATTAATTAATTTGAATAGAACATTTTATCTTCAATTTTTGTAGTAAATCACGTTTTATTTAAAATTTAAGACTACATTCTGTCCAATATCTCAATGGATTTAATATACATCTGTAGGTATTTAATTAAAGAATAAATAATGTATGAAATAGAATATTGGTATTATTATTGGTTTTCATTTCATCTTATACTGATTCGGAATAAAGTTTATCATACATATTTGTACTGTAAAATGTTTATTTGACCATTTCCACATTAAATGCAATTTATATATACATATTCAAGACATTAATATATAAATTATACCCTAAATATAATTATATTTTAACCCACAAATATGTAGGTTGTTTTGTCCCTTCGTATGTCCTTAAAGTTATAGTGAGTTGATCTACGTTCTATCAACAAAGGACTGCAGATATTTTAAGCCGTATTTTATGAAAATTAAGAAAAACATGTAATAGTATAATATATAATTTAAGTTTTTTTTATTTCATATATGCTTAAAAGATTTTCAATTCCAATATTTTCATTTTTATTACAATAAAAATATTCAGTATTTTTATTGGTATTTATTATGATAAGTAGTAAAAAAATTTAATAATGAGTTTCTCAATGTACAGCCAACAATACAAAACCTAAATAAACTGCAGCTCTCAATGGGGGCCATCTTTGTCACAGTAAATTTACTCTAAATCAGTTATTTATTTTTCAATTTAAATAATATTGCTGTCGTTATATTTTTGATAATGTCCCCTAAAAACTGTCGTTCTTATATTAAATGATATTAAATGTTTTTCGGCCACCATTTTGAAAATATTAAAGATAATTTCATAACATTGTTTCAGTAACTGGCCTTGTTATAATACCATTTTGAACTGAATTTGGTATAATTTAATATATCGGTTTTGAAATATTAATTTCATAATAAAAACACAGACATACAGTTGGGGAAATAAGCATGATAAACCCATGTTCATATGGTGAAATATGTCTAGACTTAAGCATTAAAGTGTTATACCTTTGTCCAGAAAATTACGGGAAACTCTTTATATTATATTATAATTTTTAAAATATTATATTAATATTTATAAATTAAATTAAAAGTTAGGAAGCTACCCAAACCATATTGTTCATTGAAATTTATATTACGTTATTTGGTCCATATTTCTCTTTCAGTCCTTTGCATGGTCATGAATATTGAATATTACAATATCATTTGATAATAATCACCCGATTATGTTGGTAGCCGCTTTTTATACTGCTGGCTTTAAAAACAGAATTAAAAGATGTGTATAATACATCTTTTAATAACTTCAGCTATTAAAATGTCATTTGCTAGTGAATGGAAAATTTATTTTCAATGTTTGGGTTGTGAGAAATTGCATATATATGTGGTCTTATAATTAAAGATTAGAACTGAATAAAAGAAACAACACTATGTCAAGATTGTAACATTTTAACACCTTTTCTAAGGATGTCTTATTTCAAACAATTCCAATCCACCAGTTCAGAGAAGGTCGTCTCAGCGGGCTAAGGCTTCGTATTCTCCTTCTATAGTATATTTTCTATCCTGTATCCTGTAAAATTTAACTCGAGTTATAAAATGTGTATTACTGAATATGATAAAAGGTACATACGTTAGAATGTATTTCCTAATATTTAGCAAATAGCAAGTTAGGACTAATTACATATCTCAAAGGGTTTAACAGACCCCAAGTCTGTTCAAAGGGTTTTTGTCTACACCATGGCATTTAAAATTAGTTCATTAAACTGTATTTGTTAACAGTGAAAATCCACTCACATCTATTGATTTTCCCTTTTATCACATATTTTTCCCTATGCTTCCGTGAATGTCAAGAGATAATTTATATGTCTCTGTCACAGTATAGATTTTTTATATGTCATATTTTCAAACCTAATAACGGTGGTGGATTGAATATAAGCTAACGATAAAACAGTAAACTAAAATAACTGTTCAGGTTATGAATACATAATACGGCTGTCAAGATATTTAATAATAAAGTGATACCATCGGCAGAATGATGCAAGCTGTATCTGAATAGTATTCAAGTCTTAATAATATATAATCCTTTGCTATATATGTGTTATAAATATTTCAAACATCTTCAAACTATTTTTAGTAATGCTGGGAAGACTTCAATGCTCTCATTAGATTTTGTTTTTTTTATTAAAAGAAACCCATTTGTTTTAGATAGCCAGACTCTTTGGTTAGATTAGTGCGTGTAAATGAGTTTTATATTAAAAATAAAAGTAATTGTATAATTTTATATAATTTTAATGTCGTTAAATAAATTCTGAATATCAAATAAATCAACCTAATTCAGAAGACTATTTGTTTAATATCCATAGTGAAAATAAACGAAATAATCTTAAGACAAATTTTGTTGTATCGAAATTTATTCAAGATCCCTTACAAGTAAAATTAAAGAATGATCTACTTTAGTTTAGATATTTAACTGTGTTTATTAAAATTAGATAAAACAAGAGAAATATCTGAACCATAATCCCTGTCAATAAGCTAAATTATGAACTTTAGGTTTAATTGTATAACAGAGCCTTATATCCCCAGATTCGTCCTTTTGTATATATGATACAAGTATAGTCATTTGAATTTAATTAAATTGAACTCGTCTAATGCAGATAGTGTTATCTTGATAATCTTACTTTATATTCAAACAAAAATGTTTAATTTAATGTTTGTACAGTTGTAATATTATCATAGTTTTATACATATTTTTATTAGTAGCTCTTGTCAATGTTGGTACTGCGAATAGTACTTGTCAATGGGTAAATACATATATGACCAAACAGAAGTAGGTGACAGTTTAATTAATGGTATAAACATTTATGATATACCATGTATTAATTAATACATTTATGATAAATTGATTTTTCACTTTGAGGAATGGTTAACTAATAGTCTTGTTAAACACTGTTTAAAAGCCTTGTTATGGAAAACAATATGATAACTTCTAAACCGCGAAGATGCGAATCGTGATCTAAGGATTATAGAACTAACGCTGTCTAGAAAATTCTCAATAATTATGTTTCAAATTGTTAACATCTATATATCATATTTAAAATCAATCAATACTAAATTTTAAAAAATAATAAAAGCATTGTTTATAGTATTTGTACATGATGTTGGATATAGTTAATTTACTTTATTAGAACTAAAAGACAGGAGAAAACAATAAAATTTGGATTTCACTCTAAACATGCACAAATTTGGTTCATTTACTTTATTTACATTTGTTTGGTAGCTAATTAAGTTTATTATTAAGGGTATTTTGTGTCATAGACAATTGACAATAATAATAAGCTTTATAAACAACTTCTTCTTTATTGGTTATTAAAAGTATTTTGTGTCCTAGACAATTGATAATAATAATAAGCTTCATAAACAACTTATTCTTCATTGGTTAAAATAACCTTCTTACTTCTGAAAGTTGCTCTTTAGGAAAGTTTTTCAGTGCTAGCCAACTATAATGACATTGATTGAACAACATATAAATACACCTTAAAGCATACATAAAGAGCTAATGAGGGATTTGATTTGGATATATCCTCTATAAATTCAATATATTTAAAGTAATATACGATATATCTCCAATTTATGAATAAAATGATTTGCTTAATTGTTGTTGAGTCAAATATTTAAAAAAAATATATGTTTTAATAAATATTAAATTTCCCTTTATAACTATAACTTTAAAAATAGTCATATACTCGAATTACATTTTAAATAAACATATATATATATATATATAAATGTGTTAGCATATCTATTTATCTAAGTTTAAAAAAATATTTAACATATTATTCCTATATGGATCAGTATATAAATAAAAATTTCCTTTACAAAAGGAAAGTAATTGATGCCCATATAGATAATAAACGTGAAATTTAAGAATTTTAATATAAGTTTTGCACATTAATTTTAAGCCTTTTTACTGATATAGTGTAACAATAAAATTATCTAATTAAAACATACCAGAACTGGTTAATTAGTGTTGGGACAATTTTGCCTATCAGTGAAGCCTATCTGCAAATCTCGAAGAGATGGAGCACTTTATTTTTGTCTGCCTGTCTGTCTATTTGATATCTTTAAAATTTACTGACCTTCAGATATAAAATTTGCTTGAAACTTTATTTCTATATAAGCAATACTAATTTTAATGATAGTGCATGTCAATCTATGGTATAGTATGAGTGTTAGCAAATGTTTTTACATTTGTGTTATAGGAAACCGTGACTGTGACGAGAAAAAAAACTGAATAAATAAATATGATGTCGCTCATCACTCGAATTCCATAAAGTAACATATACGTTTACCAAACTCGAAATAGTACAGACAAACAAAGAAATAGGCAGACAGATAAAGTCAGTTTTTCCAGCCTTTCAAACTCCTTCGCTAACGCTCAGACAACAACTAATTATTGAGAGCTCATATAAAAAGTTTAGTAAACAACAGGTTAGATAGTAATATTAAAAATATAAAACACCATTTTTGTAACCCTTACCTGAGATATAATCTGACTGGAAGCAATATGACATACAACAAAGCATATCTGATACAACAGAAGTCAATAAGCTGTCTGAGACGACATAATAACTGTAAAATTGCTTTGTGAGCAATAATGTATTTCGTGAGCCAAGACGACGCTTGCTGACGCATTTATCCATTGTTTGCTACTTACAAAGCTCAATACGTTGTGCTGTCATGTACAGTATATGTGAACATTTTCCGAATTTAGGATATTAATAATAAATCCATGGTGTAATTTTCAGGTACAGTAATCATACAGTAATACATAAAACACACTGAACACATCAGTGTGTATATAAATAAAAACGTTTGCCCAAGTCTCGTATAATTTTTTATATATGCAATTTTATTTTCAAGTATAAAAACGCAATTTTATAATTACTACTTTAGCGATGCTTATAACACGAGCTAATCTATGCACGTTAATATTGTATGCACCTGAATTTCTACATAGGGAACATCAAGTTCTATGATGGTTCAAGTTCACTGAAGGGGATATGGCTGAGCATTATTGAAAATGTTTTTATTATCCTTTAGAGTAATCGTGATTGCTACACAAAAATCAGGACAAATTAATTTATAAGCGAAGTACAATGGTATGCATTTTTAACTTGTGTCATATACTAATACACGCAATCCGACTAGTCCCAAGATATATCAAGAAATAATGTAAGTAAATTAAAGATATCTTATTTTACCAAGCGAAGTTAGGGCTAATAAGCCCTCTCTAACACTTAATTTGGGGATCAACGGCTTTAACGTGACTTCCGAACCACAACCACTGGCCGAGCAGGCGGGCTGCTTGCAAGGACAGGATCGCTCAATGGTCACTCATTCAAGCAGCAGCCACGCTCGAAGTTGCTTGATCTGATTATCTACCGCTAACCGTTGTACCGCTACACAGCTCTATTGACAAACAACTGTTTGGCTGGAACAATTTATTTTTTTCTGCCGAGTGATTAACAAATTGTACATGTGCAAGAATGGAATGAGGTATAGAACTTAAATTTTGCATGCATCTTGAGCGAAGCCTCCAACGCTACACATGTTGTAAGATATACCTACCTACGATATATATGCCACATCAATTTCCCTTACTTATAGACGTTATGTATTCGTAATTTACGTAATTTAGGGTTTTGGGAGTGTATATAGATATCTAAATAACCACTAAACCTTAGTTATACTCGATAATTTCATATATATATATATATATATATATATATATATATATATATATATATATATATATATATGTACAATGTTAATGATTTCTTGTTCAGTGGTTTCTTACACTAAAGACTATTTCTACGTAAACAGTGCTAGTTGAGATTTAGGACTCGTCAAGTACTATGATTATTTAAATTAATTAAACATAATGAAATAAATAAATAAAAACATAACTTATTAATATTAAGCCTTCCATCACGAATTATATATTTTGTAAATTTTTATGGGGTAAAAAATTACAATCACTCAATGTACGAAACGTGTTCTTGGAGTAACTTATTGTCTTCCAATTATTTATTTGTCCTGCAAATATTAAGATCATCGAACCTTTCACATTTTGTATAATATTTATGAACAGTTATAAAGATCAGCTTTGAGGAATTAGAGTAATAAAATAAAAGAAGGGTCTGGCGAGTAAATAATTAAAGATAATTACGGTTTTATTTAAGCAATTATATGTACTGCAGAAAGACCAAAAGCCATACAGAAAGAGTTAAAATGGAATCCAATATATGTAAAAGATGAAATTTTCAGAGATTAAATTAAAATTTTTAGACAAAACCTAAAGGTAAAGCTCATTACGATTTTAAAACAGACTGAATTAAATTAGTAAGTTCACAACTATCTAAAATTCATAGTAATAAACGATTAAATCATGGTAATAAACAGAGAATCATGATATTATTTAATACAACCAAATTATTGAGGGTAATGAGTTTGTTGCATTAATCTAGGAAGATAACTGAGGGTGAAATTGTTTTGTCACACTTAAGTTTTAATAAAACCTGCTACACTATTGGATTTGCCTTGATATTTCCTTACATATTTTGTATTTTGAAACTTTTTGTGAAGCTTATAGATAAAAAAAACCACCATACTTCAAACTGCTACCGTATTTAAACGTATACCACCAACAACTTAATATTTTGCATGATTTTGTAATTTAGTTTATTAAAGTTGTCTGCCACGTTTCAGGAATTTATCTCAAAACAATTTGTTAACTAAACTACTTTTTTAACTTCCTGAAAGGTGCTGATGCTTTTGAAACTGTCTCATATTAATTAAGTTATAACTTACTCATCACCAGAACCTGTCAAGTTATATTAGCAAAGTTTGTTCTCAACTCTAACCTCGTCCACTCATCACGTGACAGGTAACTAGTCTTAGTCTCACTGGAGGTGTCAGTTCGGAACTAGTTACATTTCTACTAGGAACTAAACAATCAGGAAGTTTGAGTTGTCAGGCTTCACTTCTCCGGTTTTCATGAGGTACCATTCCAACCTTTCACAAAAAGTAACTGATTTTAGATGTTAAACTCTCTCTGTTATTTGTTTGTAACTTATTATTTTTATATTAATTACTCTAAGGCAAGTAGCTAAGAAGTATATTATAACACAGTTGATATAGTTATATAAAATGTTCAACATACATAATTTTATTTTATAAATCACTGTTGCTAAAACTTTTATAAAAACAATGCGCCCAGAGTATTACCGTCGAAAAATATTGCCTCCAACGACGAACATGACCGTTTTATGAACAAAGGAAACGACAATGCTAATTACTTTATGAGAATATTTATATAATAAATATTATATAGCTATAAAACGAGCTTTTAAATTATTAAAATTGAATATAAAGTTTGGAAAGTTGAATATTAAGGCATCCACATCAAGCAGAATAATGTTGTTTGTCCCATTAAAAGGTTTGTTAATAATGAAAATTAGCTAAAACAATAAGTTTTACTTTCCACCTTATATCAATTAAATTACATCTACTTTGGTAGTTAATCCTGGAAGGGTTATTTGCATTAATCTGAACTAAGCAGATCATGGGGAACAAGTATTGCATCATCTATACACGAATTTGTATGTTTAATAACCTGTTTTAAACTTTTCTATTTAAATTAAAAGTGTACTACTTAATTTTTAAATTTGTGAATTATATTAGCTGGTATAAAAACTAATTTCGTCGGTTTAATATGTTTTAATATTCTGCTTGGCAATATTCACAATTATAACTTTTCTTCTTTAATCGTTCTTATTTAAAACCCACAATTTGTATAATGTAACAATGTAATACTAGTATAATATAATACTTCATACGGTTACCTCTCTATTTTTACTCCCTTAGACAATTATGCGGAACACCTGAATTTCAGTGCTTAGTCAGGTGTTCTAAATATTAAGAAATAACTCTAATATGTTCATGAAATAATTTATTGCCAACGAATATATATTTACTTGACAAGCAATGTATCTTTACTGGAGCTTTTTGGAAGATGACCACTTGGATTTTAAAACCAATATCTCGAGTTACTTAAAACACAAAATCTTCAACGAGGCATATTAAAATTGTTAACATCGTATCGACCACACAATAACATTTTAACATGGATGCAACAACGTACTCTAAAGCCAATAGTTACTACTGACTCCACCAAAACGCGGTTCACAACTTTAATCGTGATAATCAAAAATGTAACGTCAATTCTGGGGTATATAGCACAATCAAAGAAAGTCTAAACACTGCTTGCACAAGTACATTATGTAAATCAGTAAAACTTTAGCCAAAGCATTGTGGAGTATTGAGTTCTGCGACATATATGGAGAGATTTTGGCTATCAGTTCAGTTGCAATGACACGTCATTTCGTTACGACTCATCGCGACGAGTATATTGGATTTATTTCCTTGTGAGTAATTTATAGAAAAGCCAAGAATAATCGGCTTTTTAAGTTCTTAACATTTGTACAAACCACGAAAATAAAATACGTTTACTACAACATTCATTTAATTTTGTTTAAAATCATACTTACATACTACTTCAAATACGGTGTAATATAATCATTTATGTCTTGCTTGGTAAGGATAAAACTTTATGTTTGCATCAGTATAAAACAGACAAAATTAAACATCATTTTATGAAAATTTTTGTCTTCAAATTCGTCCTTGAGCTAAACGTTATGGATAAATACGATATACATACACATTCAGATCATCATAATCTATCCGATATTTCAGGTAATTTTCACTCATTAAAATTAGCCTTTCGATTAGTCTTAATCACTTGAGTTGATATGCAATCATACGTATTTTAGTTTTTTGAGAATTAGTTTTATTATATGTATATCTTTTACAAAATAAAATTATGACATGCTTTGTTTTAAATTTTGTTTATCTCTTATACAAACATAAATATTTCAATAATGCCACTAATTCAAAGTTACTGGAGTATTGGCTCAACATAAGTTTATAGACTCGTAAAATGTTGCATTAACTTGCTGATGGAACAACATGAGGAAACATAATAAAACTGGATAATAAACCTCAGTTTGTGGCTCTTTATATCAGCGGCATTTTTACTTAATGGTACACTGAAGAATTCTAAGTCACTTTTCATGGACATTTTTCTTTAACATCTTTTAAATAATGCTTGCTAGCGTTTTATCTTAAATTTTTAGAAAGGCGCCAAGAAATTGAATACGAAGAACAAAATAATTTTTGTCGATAACCTTCTTTAGTAGAGCGCATAGAAATTAACACAAGCTTCTATTAAATAATTGCCTCGTAACGGATAGATTATATTAAGTATTTTAATAAAAACTGTAAATTTAAATAGCAACTTCCTTTATGATTTTATTTGTTATGTTACATTAAAAGGCTGAGCCTTAGCAAAATCTTAAACTTAAGGGGCTGTACATGTTACATTCTATTCTACGTATGACTGTCCACGCAATACGTCTAGAACGAACTGTCCTGGGGCCATTTATCCTAAACTCTGAACCAGTTCCCGAAAATTTTTTTAATCATTTCAGTTGCTGGTTTTGGAATACATTTCAGGCAGTTTTATGACTATCTACATGTTAAAAGTACTATTTTATCTATTTTTTATATTAAACTGTAGGCGCCTTTACCAGTTACAGTTGAAGACATTTGCTCTAATAATGAGTGATTTAGTAGTAATTCAACATGTTTATTACTACATTACGATTTTAGTTCGTTTGACTACTACATCTATATAATATTGACCATGGTTATAACGGAATTGTTTATATAGTTGTTTTGGTACTCATGATAAGCTATCATCTAGTCAGTCAGATTACCCAGTAGTTATGATTGGTTTGTGAGAGTGTACAAGTATTACTTTATTATTGTTTACGATTGGAATGAATTCGTAAAACAGTCACAAAAAGCACAATCTAAGGTACAAATAAAATTTTAAAATTGAAGAGAAGGAAAATATGAAGAATGAGAGAAGAAAATGGATGGAAAAATATATGAACCTAACATATTTTGATTTCAATTTACAAAACAAAAACCAGAAGAAATGAAAAAACCGAAATGATTCTTTAATTGTAATTCCTTTCACGAATATTAAAAACGGGATTTATTTATTTCAGTTTTAGGACATTTAAATTTTCCGTGTATTTCTAAATAAATACAAGATACGTGTTAAAATATTCGGCACTCTCATTCGGTATATAAATTTCACACATACTTTAGCATATATATATATTTTTTTCATAAAATAGGTTAGGAATTTTTTGTTATAAAAGAGCAATGTCAAAGCTTATTTACCTTTATATTAAAATAAAATCTCCTGGGCAATTAAATTAACGCCATACATTCAAAGTCACTAAACAAGCTTTAAGATTTTCACTATAAAAAAAATATAAGCAGAATACTAAAAATGATCAGTTGAAAGTATATGTTTACTCTAACTTATAATTTTCTCATATATATAAACTTTTTGCTTTTTGACATTCTTTGTCATATATTGACAAGTGAAACATAAATATTTCTAAATCATGGGAAATTGTTTTTTCTTGTTTTTATCTTTACAATTTACTGTTGAGGAAATTGCTGGGTAAAGATGTTGCACCCAAAAAAGTGGAAAAGACAATTTGATTATAATTTATTCAAAAATAGTTTTAGTAAATATTTAGTGAAAGGCCTGTCACCCACGATGCACCGCGATGGTGGGATTGACATGTAATTTAATATAGACATAGTGTGTATATTCACTTCACTTTCTTACACTTAGTTGTCTTTCACTCTGGTATGATTAGGTGCCAGGCGTGTGAACAACGTGCTAGGTACTAACTCCAACTATAGTGATAAACATTGTTTGATTTAGGTTTACTTAGAATTGCCAAGGAAGGAGCTATTCCTACAATAGCCAGTGACTATTATCACAACTCCAAGTTCCACCCCCCTCTCACACAACTATCCCACAGTATTTCATGTAGATTGTTAATTTCTGCAAATTAAGGAGAAATATTTATTAATGCTTTTTTATTAAATATTACATTCCGAATAAAAAATGTAAAACCTGAGGTAATATTACGAATGCCTCATTTAAGTTTATACTTTTATTTGTGTATTTTATTCTTACTTTATGTGGTTAAAATGAACACATATTTTTTATATATATATATATATATATTATGGTTTTATATATATATATATATGATACATATGATTGATTTAATTTTGCCTTTTATAATTAATCCATCAGATGTTTTTTTGTTTATGTTTTAAAAATGTGGTTCTGAAAATACAATTCAATGTTATGGCAGATTACAGTTTATTTCTTTTTTTTATAAGTTTAGTAATTTAACAGTGGCGACGAGGATAAAAAGAAGGAGAAATGACTAAAGAAGAAGAAGAGTTACAAAAACTAAAAAAAGCTCGATCTATTATTAAGGGCCAATTTTCAAAGGGCAAAAGACTTGCTGAAGGTAACCCTACATTAACCGAACTAAATATAAAAATTAAGGCTGTGACTGAATACTGGGAACGTTACAAGCAGGTTCAGAATGGCATTGATTGTTTGACAGATGAAAACTATTTAGAACATGAAATAGAATACAGATGTAATGTGGAGGATGAGTATTTAAACCTTACAACAAAATTACAAGAAATGGTACACAATCTCAAAGACACAAACATTACATCTACTTCATCTCCAAGTGAAGCTGTTTGTACGGTTTCAAACTACACTTCAGGGAATATAAATTTCAATCCCTACCACCCTGATGAAACCATTTAAAATTTTGTTAGAAGATTAGAAGTGTTTTTACAACTAAAGAATCAAAGAGCTGATGATAAAACTAAAGTTTACACATTGCTACATGCTCTCACTCCCCAACTGCACCAACAACTCTACGATATTTGTGCTCCCAACGACCCGTTAGATAAAGATTACGACGAGTTAGTACAGCTTCTCAAGGATTTTATCGACCCGCAACTAAGCCAGTGGGCCTTGCAGCATAAATTTATTTCACGGACTCAACAAGAACATGAATCAGTAAGTGAGTTCTCGGTGGCTCTCAAGAAGATGACAATTAACTGTAACTTCAATTGTGGTTGGGGTAAATCAGTTGCAGACTTATTTCTCAAGTTACAGTTTATTCGTGGATTGAAAGACATAGATATTCGGACTAAATTACTCCAAGACCGCGAGAAAACACACCTATCAGGACATTGTGAACATAGCTTCGGCTATAGAGCTTGCCAAAGCAGAAAGTATGACTGTTAGCCGAACACGTACTGAACACATTGAATTAAATCAGGTTCAGCAAAGACATTCAAATGAAGAAAACACATCTAAGAGAGTCTCACCTCGGCCAAAACCTCTACTTAGTCCACGTTCAACAAATTCAGCCATTGAAAAGCTCAAAGGAAAATGCTATCGTTGTGGTTCACCCTCCCATCGTGCTAATAGCTGCAGATTCATAGATGCAACTTGTCGAAAATGTGGAAAAGTTGGACACATAGCTAGTGTTTGTTTGCAAAGTAAATCTCAATTACAAATGAAACCTGGACAACATCAAACTGAAAACAAAAGTGACTTGAATAGTGAGAATGAATATGAGATTAATGTAATTAGTGACAGAAATAATGACAAATTTATGGTTAACATCAACATCGAAGGCAGGACATTACCCATGGAATTAGACACTGGTGCAGCTCTTAGTACAATGTCTTACAACGAGTTTAAAAAGCTTGCCATCCCACAGAAAATATTTTCTACTAACATTGAACTTCGAACTTATACAGGAGAAACCATAAAACCGAAAGGAGTAACATTTGTTAAATGCACGTACAAGACTCAGAAGTTTGTTGGAAAACTTTACCTAATTGATCAAAACGTTGACGCCATATTCGGAAGGGACTGGTTGAGAGAAGTTAAATTAGATTGGGGTGAGATTAAAAGTCTTACAACGAGTCAGACTTCAAATCTAGGAAGCTTGTTAAGTGAATTTAGTGACTTATTTGATGGAAAAATTGGTGTTATACCTGAATATCTGGGACATTTTAGACTTACTGATGGCGCGACGCCAATATTTGTAAAACCAAGACAAGTACCGTTTTCCCTAAGAAGTAAAGTAGAAAATGAACTTACGAGACTAGAAGAATGTGGAATCATAACAAAAGTAGATCATTCAGACTGAGGAACACCCATCGTACCTGTTGTCAAGCCGAACGGTCAAACACGGATTTGTGCTGACTATAAAGTGACTTTAAACAAAGTGATCAAAGACGAAAACCATCCATTACCCAGGATTGAAGAAATCTTCTCTCAAATGAACGGAGGAAAATTATTTTGTACCTTGGATATTTCTAATGCTTACCTCCACATGAAAATGGACGAAGAAACTGCACACATGCAGACACTCAGCACCCATTAAAGGTATGTACAAAGTAAATCGTTTGATGTTTGGGGTGAAGGTAGCACCATCTCTCTGGCAACAATTCATGGACAAAATCTTGCGGGGACTTTCTGGTGTACAATGTTTCTTTGACGATATTATCGTTCAGGGTAAAACAGCTGAAGAATTATTGGCTAGATTACGTAAAGTTCTAGAACGATTAAGAAACAATAACTTAAAGATGAACCGAGATAAATGCAAGTTTTTTCAAACGAGTATCCAATATCTTGGGCATGTCATTGATGCTCAAGGACTTCACAAAACCAAAGCCAAAGTCTTGTCTATCATGAACAGCAAAAGACCGGAAAACATAAGTGAACTTAGAACATTTCTCGGTCTCGCAAACTATTACAACAAGTTCATCAAAGATTTAGCAACAATCCTCCACCCACTCAATAATTTACTGAAGAAAGGCAACCGTTATATGTGGACTTCAAAATGTGAAGAAGGCTTTCAGAAGGTTAAGTCGGAAATAACCAGTAACAATGTACTTGTCCACTACAATCCAGAACTCCCATTAGTGCTTGCAACCGATGCGTCTCCAGTGGGCCTTGGAGCCTGTCTTTCACATCGATACAGCGATGGAAGTGAGAGGCCAATTAGTTTTGCCTCACGCACTTTGACCAAATGTGAACAAAAATACAGTCAAATTGATAAGGAAGCAACAGGTATTTACTGGGGACTCAAGAAATTTTTCCCTTACTGCTACGGGCGAAAGTTCATTTTAGTGACTGACCATAAACCGTTAGTGTCAATATTCAGTCCCACCAAAACCCTTCCAACAATATCTGCTACAAGACTGTTCAATTATGCACACTTTTTATCAGGTTTTGACTACTCAATTGAATATAGAAGAACCTCTGACCATGCCAACGTTGACTTTTTGTCTCGTTTT
This sequence comes from Homalodisca vitripennis, assembly GCF_021130785.1. NCBI lineage: Eukaryota > Metazoa > Arthropoda > Insecta > Hemiptera > Cicadellidae > Homalodisca > Homalodisca vitripennis. The sequence goes on from NC_060214.1 coordinate 41,530,927, forward strand.
CCTACTGAACATAGCACTACAAAATTTGTGGACGATTGCAGCCTTTTTCAACTTAATCAACTTGATTCATTGCAGATTGACAGTATGCTTATATCCAGAACAACTGCTCAAGATAAATATTTACAACCAGTACTACATGCCCTTGAAACAGGAGAGACGGTCGAACCTTTTGGTTTCCACGACAACGAACTAACACTACAAAATGGTTGCATATTCAAGGGCTACAGGATAATGATTCCAGAAGCTTTACAACACTCAGTGTTAAATGAACTACATGTTGGACATCTAGGCATGGAGAAGATGAAAATCCTTGCTAGAAGTTTTTGCACGTGGAAAAGTATTGACAGAGATATTGAGCAAATGGTACGTACATGTAAACAATGTCGACTAAAACAAAATCAACCTGCAAAAGGACCGAATCATCCATGGCTGACCCCTCAAGGACCATGGGAGAGATTACACATAGATTTTGCTGGCCCGATACAAGGTCAGTGGTATTTCATTGTTGTGGACGCCTTTTACCAAGTGGGTTGAAGTAATCCCTACTAAAAACACGTCAGCAGAATGGTGTATGAAGGAGCTAAGAAAAATGTTTTCTACATTCGGCCTTCCTTTGGTCTTAGTTTCAGACAATGGAAGCCAATTTACATCTACAATATTTCGCCAGTTCTTATCTGCAAATGGTGTTGTACACAAAACTACAGCTCCCTACCATCCTTCGTCTAATGGACAAGCTGAGCGTTATGTCCAAACAGTAAAAAAATCACTGAGGGCAATGGAAGATGAGGGGGGAAAGATTGAGCTAAAATTATATAGGCTTTTGATGCAACTTCGACAATCTCCAAACACAACTGGCTCAAACTCATACAACTTAATGTTTGGAAGAAGTGTTCGAACTCACTTGAGCCTATTACTACCAGATAGCAAAAATGCACAAGAAGTTAAACGAATCGTACGCAGACAATTTCAGGTGGGAGACAGAGTACAGGCTCGAGATTACACCAACTCAAGATACAAGTGGAGTTTTGGAACAATTATGGAAAAAGAACGTTCGCTACTGTACAAAGTTAAAATGGACGATGGAAGTGTTTGGAGGAGGCATGTTGACCAGCTATTGAAATGTGAAGTTTAGGGGGGGGAGAATTGATACATATGATTGATTTAATTGTGCCTTTTATAATTAATCCATCAGATGTTTTTTTTGTTTATGTTTTAAAAATGTGGTTCTGAAAATACAATTCAATGTTATGGCAGATTACAGTTTATTTCTTATTTTTATAAGTTTAGTAATTTAACAATATATAAGGCTGTAGCGTTTTTAAAGCTATATTGGTTTATTCTTTTAATTAAAACTCAAATTAAATGAAAATGTTGAGAAAGAAATATTGGGATTATATTTTAAATTAGATTGTGATAAGTTGGGATAAATACGAATATGTAATCCTTTGGCAAGTTACTACTGGTAGTTTTAAATAGTTAGGAAGGCGGTTCACTGAATTGAATTGATCAGAACTTGTCTGGTTATGGCTATTGTTCTTCTAGTTTGATACAGCTGGACCAATGAGAGAACACCGCGGATGTCCATCAAAGGTGGTTGGAAGGGGTATTTAAGCGCCAGATCATAATTTTAGCCCTTCTTTTGGTAATTTTCGTAAATTCAGTTGATTACAGTGCGCCGTGGTTCTAAATTTCTTTCCGCGAGGGATTTTGAGGTAAGCACCAAATTTATTGTACGTTATATTGAAATAGTCTTCTAGATCTGATATTAAATTAATTGTTGTCTTTTTCATAGGATTAAAATCAAAATTTAAGATTTAAATTCATAGACACTGCAAAGCAATGTGGATAATTAATTCTCGAAGAACAATAGAGCATAATAGAAGTTACATTTGGTTTAAACTTGCAAGAAAGTTGAATTAAAACTGAACTTTGTTAATAACTTTAATTGAGATTTGGAAATTAGTAATTTATTAATATTTCATTGGAAATGTTTTATTGTGAATTATTATTTGGTAATAATTGAACTGTAATAATTGTTTTAGAGAGTTTTAATCTGAAATGCAGAGACTTGAAAGTTAAGGTTCATATAGTGGAAAGAGAAGTTTGATTTTCTATTTTTGAATTTAGAGTTAACTTAGAAGTGAACATTTTTATTTTAGGTATTTCCAAGTGGTATTTGATTTTTATTTGAAAACTTTATTATTTTTATATTATAAGAGAGCTCTGATCTTTAGTTTCATATATGTGATTTAATATTATTATATCTGGCCAAAGAACATTTTAAAATTACTAAATGGTTTAGCAATTCTTTGTGTAAAATGGAGTGATGAAAAATCTGAAACTTTGAAACTTATTAATTTTCCAGTGTAAAATAAATTAATAATTTTTATTTAGAACTGTGATTTTTATTTTAGACAAACCAGATGATATAATAGATAACAATTTAGTAATATATTGTACTGAATATTGACACGGAGCTTACTAATCAAAAAATATTTTATATCTTCTTGGATGTCTCATTGATAATTTAAATATTAATATTCTGAAATATTAATATCTACAATGCAAGTCGTTACAAAGGCCCTTAATAATTCACTAAGTCGCACAAAATAAGGAATGAAACAACATTAGATATGCACTTCCTGTCACTTATAGTGTGAAAACGTTACATCTTAGCATCCACATAATTCAGTAATTATATGTTTGTATATTATTATGTGTTCTATAACCTATACGGTAAGAGGCTCCCTAGTGTCAAGCTCCAGACAGTAGCGGATATTGCTGCCGGCCGCAATTGTCGTTATTTACATAAGTGACCTTACCCTGCACACCTCTCTCAAACAATACAGAATAATATGTTCTTCAGAAACAAGCTCGGTAATTTAGATTTAAGATAAAGAGTACCAAAACATAATAAAAATTTTACAATCACGATAACTACTGAATAGCTAGCACACTTTTTAAACTTCTTGTGTTTTAATTCCCACAAAATCTTAAAAATATATTTTGTCAATATTTATACAAGGAAAGGCCGTCACGCATTCAAGTCATAAGTGATCATGCACGTTCTTATAATTTATTCTTAAGTATCCCGATATCTCAATAAACTGTGGCATATATTTATGCCTTGTTATATAAAAAAACGAATGGATTTTTATAAAAAGATCACGTCTAAACAGTTAGAAGTGAATTTTCAAATCGTCAAAGAACTACATTTTTGTTTTTCTTTCAATTTCCAAAGCCTTTGTTAAATATAATACGAAATATACTTGCCTTCCGATCTCAACAAGCAATTTAATAATTTGTCAGGTCATAATTCATAGAACATATGAGGAATAAACAGCTTAGTATTAAATTAAATATTATATTTGTTTGGTTACATTTTTATTTAATTTAATATTATATTTTCCTCTTCCGAAGTAACTCAAATTATTATTTTCATATTACAATGATTGTAATGTTTCTATAGGCGTAAAAATATCTTATTACTTTGTTTCAAAATGTCTTCCGCAAAATATTTTACTTCTCATGGGCACTTGCATATGATCTTTGTTATTATTCATAAATTATTCCGTATATTTGTCTTTTCTATTTTCAATGGTAACGTACGAAAAGTTTTAGACATACATTTTATGAGCACGTACATGGAGACTACAGGAATATCCGAGCTAAAAAGTCATTACGTACATTTATTACGCAAGTTCCAAAAAGGACTCACACTCTTGCATTTTGCTGGCCACCCTTGGTTAATGTATTCTATTTCTGATACGGAAAAGTCCAATAGTCTCACACTTTTCTCATAGGGCCTCCTTCACTCTTTGGGAAATAAGTAAGTGATGACAAGATAGTAAGCTAGCGTGATCTGTCATTCTTTTCTCTATATTCTCTGTGACAGGCTGTCTACTCTTGTTCTACTGTGAGTGCCGACTGCCAGACTAAATGAGGCGCAGAATCTAATATTCTCTACTATTACAGAGAGCTTCATCAGTGCTTCAAATATTTAAATGTCTTACCTATTTTCCCCCACTCATCAGCTATGTCTCCTATTTTATAAATTTCTGGCTAGTAATTACCGCTGACTATTAATAAGTCGCTAACATCCAGTATTGCGTTTGCCTTCACTTGCATGGTGGCTTCACTGTCTGACGCTGTCAGCGAAGCTTCAGACTACAGGAAATCAAGTAGTGGTCCTTTAAATCGAGGTATGCATGCATGGAATTTCTTTAATAACGGAATTGGATGGGATTCCTCGACCCCGTTGCTTGCCAATAAGGGTTGTGTTTCTATTCGAGCCAATCACTTGCTGTGGAGGATTAGGCCCCATATATAGCCTCTGGTTGTAATGATCAGGGACGCAAAATTAGGGAACCTTATATGGCTGATAAAAGTAAAAGCTGTGCTTTAAAGTAATAAAACATTAAATGTATTTTAAAATGTATAGAAAGGAAAAGGCTGTGTTAAACCCAGGAGTGAAAAAAGAAGATAGAATCTAAAAGATAACACTGAGTAATACCTTCAAGAGCAGTAATGGTTAAAACAGTACAAGAAATAAAAAAACAGATCAAGGACCAAAGAAAGCCCAGAGGCCAATGACAAAAAAATCACAAAGAGAGAAAAAGCGAGGATTTCGATAGTGACTAACAGGTAAAGATCAATAAGCGAAAATACCTAATATTTGATATGGTAGCCATATTAAAGACAATGAGGGACTGGCCACAAGAGCCAAAGATCAAAAACCATGTCAGGAAAAACATACCAAAAATATTTTTAAGCTTCTTAAACCATTTGATGAAATTTCCTTTGTAATAAATTGTTAAGATGTCTACAGTAAATCTATATTTTGCATAAAACTTTGTTGTTGCTGTTAAGGCCTCTCATTAATGTCAATTATAATAACACAATTTTGAATAAATTCGAATTTAAACCACCGTGAATAACTTTAGTTAATGTAATATTTAAGATCCTCATTTGTGCCCTTAATTTATGTAATTGTTGCTAAAAAAATTTTACAAGAAATATCTTGCCAACAACAAAACTTTTATATCCTTTGTACAATGATTTGAAGAATAATTGTCCAACTATGTCGATGTATCTAAAGGATTATTTATATTTGACAAAAGATATAATACACAACAGAGATTCTCTCAGCCCTTTGATGTACAAAGGCTCTCTCTAGAGAGGCCTTGAGTATAATATTACTCTGAAAGCAGTGTTGAATATTTTATACATGGAACGCCCTGCCTTTCCACGAAAAACATGGTGTATTATCACATAATAATCTACACTCATTAATATATTTCAGAAATTTACATAGTTTCACAGATTGTGAATCTGTCTCTAATTCTGACATAACTGATGAACAAAGTCAAGCGGTTATATTTATATTTTAAAATATAACACTATAAATTTAATTTTAAATTTAGACTAAAACACTTCAGCTGGTATTATAAAATCATTATATTTTTACTTTTATTCTTTGTTTGTATACATAACATTTATATCCTTTTTGAGTACGACATTTGTCGAAATGTTATAGGATTGTACGAAGTCTTTTTATTTTATTGTTATAAGAAGCTTCTGTGCGTTTATTTATTTATACAGTACGTATTAGTTTCGTATAAATTGATTTCGGACAATAAAAACTATGTTGTCAATTGTAAATAAGGTTTTGGACTGAGCATTAGTGAGTGACAACGTTGTATCATTTATTATTTTGTAAATTTTATTTACTATATTTGGACGGATTGGATGTTTTATTTCTTGAGGTCTGTCTGTCTGTACGTACGATATACCGGGATCATACTGGTCTATAAATTTGGTATTTTGCAAGAAACTTTATTTCAGTATTGGATAAATCACATACAACTTCGTTAAATTTCACTTAGCATTAGGGAATACTTTTATATCAAACCTATGGGTAACCATGAATTTGCAGGCTACTTATATTTGTAAATAAAATTCGAAATAATTATATGAAATTGAAAAATGTAACATATCCCCCCCCCCCCACCCCCCCCCCCCCCCACCCCCCCCCCCCCCCACCCCCCCCCCCCCCCACCCCCCCCCCCCCCCACCCCCCCCCCCCCCCACCCCCCATTTTTGATGCATTTTTTTACAGTAACTATGAGATAGAATACACGAAATATTCTTAATGTAGAATAACACTTAATAAATAAATATAATGTTTTTCCTCCTATAAATCTTTGCAAAATATTCCTGGATCTATAACCCTTGAGGTAAAAAACATATATGTACTTCTTAGTAACAAATCTACAATTCTAATTAAAACTTGTTAATTGGCTAATTAGCAATACGCAAAACACGTGTTAAGTAACAGAATACCGGGGTCACATGCAAATTTTCAACTCTTGCTCTTATTTCATTAGTGTAAATTTGTTATTGTGGTATATGTGCAAATTCCATACAATTTTACTCAGTAGAGTATTTGTTTCCTGTGCAGTTTTCTTACTGTCATCATAATCATCATAATACCAAGTGAAAACTGTATTGCTAACTTTCAGCCAAATCCACAGAGAGGCATTCAAGATCATAAAAAATAATTTTTTTATTCAAATAAAGCATCGTGAAAGATCTTAAGTCTATAAACTAGTTCTTTCTCAAGATGTCGCGAGGACAGATAGTTACACAGGTAGACACAAAGAGAATTCAGAAATCAGTGTTGAATTCTAGGTAACTCATACTATTTATTCTGCAATGGATGAATCCGAAACATTTGTGTACAGTATTTTCATAAAATCGGAAAGAGTAAATATCATTTGGGCAATAATTATCTATAGATTTAAAAAAATTTAGACAAGTGTTATTATTTATTAAGAATTTATTAAGAATACCACTATAATATTTGAACAATGTTGCCCTGATATTTTCATTGCAAATTAAATAACGATTCAGTGACTGGTTGCTAAATTAATATTGTCTAAAGACTTGTATTACTGAGACAAACATTGTAGACGTTCTTTTTATTATTTCTTTGTTAATTCAACATTTTGTGTCGTAAAATTATTGATTCCCACTTAAAAAAAAGTTGTATTTGCACCACGTAATGCTGTTAAGCAGTTGCAAATATTAGGAATGTGAGTTTCTCTGATATTTCAATTGAGTATTACCTAAAATATCTACTTGAACATGTATTAAAAATAAAAAAAATTTATATACATAAACACTTGTATTGTAATGTATTTACGTTATAACCTCTTAAGGCATTAATGAAAACAATTGAAAGACTGTACCTTCGATCTGAGAATGATAACTTTTTTTAAATCACCCCTATCAGAGTCAGCAACTTGCTGCATTTGATCACAATATACTCTGTCAGGAGGTGTTCTGAGAATAATACCTCTGTTTTAGATTATCCATGACAGACTAAGTGAGATTATTATCAGCCAGTAGTCTGAGAGTGATAGTTCTATTACACATAACCTATGACAGACAGATTTATACGCTGTCTTCGATCACCTGTATTTGAAATGACCCAAAATGCTGCCATTGCCTAGGGAATCATTGCAAGAAATGTTATAGTTTATCTTGATAATTCAGCACTGTGGATCATATCATTGTGTCAGAATTGTGTCCTCGTTCATTCAACATCTTCATCATATTTGGTTTTTAGTGCTTTTAATTCCATAAGTATTTGTGAATATTTATTTTTTAAATTGAATGGTTACAATGATGACGCAAAATGGTTTTTTAAGCTAGCCAATAAACTTAGTTGAGAATTTTTTTTTCTAAGATTGTTTTGTAATGTTTTGGTAGTAAACAAATTACCTGTTTACTATTCTAATTTAAAATAAAATGATTATATTTATATCGATAGTACATTATTGTCAATTAAGTTTATCGTTGAAAGTGAAATAAATGAATGTTATGATATTGCTGTTAAGAATTAAATAAATATATTCCATTACACTACTTTAAGTTTGTACAGAACGGAGAGTTAATAAATAATCAATAGGTACTTATTGAAACGAAATGGCGCCTCACGAACTATAATTTACCCTCCACACTGAAATTCAAGGAGACATATCCACTAGCATTTTTAGCCTGTTATTTGAAAATTGTAAATTGGTGGTGTGCTATTCCAGGACATCCATTGGGATTGTTCCCTTTTAACTGATAAATAGGTTTTTTGTGACTAGTACATAGTCTAGCCAGCCAGAAGGAAACCGTTATAGATATTAAATTAAAGTTACAATATTAAACTCAATACCTGAGTATTAATGGTGTAAAGTACAAATATTTTATCAGTTATATAATAAAAGTCCACATATATATTTATTCAATTCCAATTTCATATTTTTCAAGTTATTTACATTTACATATTTTATCTGTACCTATATTAAAGCGTAAGGCAGTTTTTATTATTGTTGGCGTTTGTTATAAAAACACACAATTTTGCTGATCTTTTAGTCGGTATGCATTTCAAAAGACTTATCTACTTTGTTTTACTTAACTTTCTATAGATACCTAATCTGATAATAGATCAGCCCACTATGTAATTTTCATTAAATATTAGGAAAGTAATTTAACTAACTTAGCTAAGCACATCGATCTTACAACTACTTGGCGTAGAGTCTGCTACGACTTGTGCAAGGGCAAGAATGGTTGAAAGTCCATACTTTTCATTTCGTAACGAGAGTTTTTTACAACATGAGTAACAAACTTTGAATTTTATATTTTGCTATACGTTTATTGTGTATTCACGTAAATATTGACCTCTAGATATGAGCTAAATTATATTTTCATATTAACAATACACGTATAAAAATTACCAATTTAACATGAAGGATATATGCTGGAACGTATTTAGTATGTAATTAACTACTAAATACTTTCCGTGCAAATACATAACATCGAATATAATAACGTATTTTTATTTTTCAAAATAAATTTTACAATACGGAGAGTAAAAGAAATTTTAGAGAGGATAATAATAAGCTCCGGGCTGCAGAAACGGCGTCTCTGAACTGTTGGATTGGAAATGTGAGGGTTCAGACATGACCTCTAGGAAGTTGTTATAACATTACGTAAATATTGCTCCATATATTGTTTTCAGTTCTTACGTTGAGTATTGATTCAGTATACGATTTTCTATGACAAACTAATACCAAGATCAGTTATAACTTTCTACAACAGTCAAAGTGAAAGGCTTAGATTATTTAAAAATTTATCATTATTGTATTTACATTCCATTTTAAGGATATTGCGTATAAGTGAAATCTTAAAAATCTTACATTTATAATGTTTTTCTACCGAAATAAGAAACTAAAATCTTCTTACTCACTCTTTTGTCATTCATTATTACGTGATCTATTCCTCCAAACGATTTAGGAAATTTCACAATCAAAACTTATTTTAAATACTGGTATAAGTAATATTTGGTATATTTACTGTCTATTTACGTTTATTTTCAGTTTATAATTTAATTTCATTTACTACCTAATAGTTTCTTTTCAGACGAAGACTATTTTTTACTTCTTGGACGTAAAAAGGCCTACTAAAATAAAAAAATGTTAGTCATCAAACTATGCTCGGCGAACCTATAGGCAAGATTAAATAGAACTAATGATCTTAATTAAAACATCTGAACGAACAAGTTTTCATTAATATCATATATATTTTTATTATATAACCCGCAGTATACAGTTCTTTATAACTATTACTAGGTTACAAACGTTTGGGCAGATATAGTAAATTGATGTAAAATGCGTGAACTAGGAGAGAACAAGGAAAAACAAAAACAAACATGAAGACTGGAAAATGCCAGGAAGTAATTTTGTTTCCGATTGAGAAAACCTCACTGTGCCAAACTGATTAAACTACAAAGCGATAGAACTGTCACTTGCATTTGTTGCGAGGAAATGAATTGAGGTAAAAGAAGGTATTTATTCACCTGATCTTCTTGAAGTAATGAACTTCTCGCTTTCACGTCTTCTTTGCTCGTAATTAAGTAAGTTAGCTTCAATAACACAGTCCTGTAAAATTTGACAGACAAGACTAAACTACTACCTTATGATTCATCACTAATAAACCAAATAAACCAACATGTTCTATTAACTTTATTCTTACTTCAGTCTTCATTTTCCTTCCTTGAACTTAATATAAACATACAAAGTTATAAAAATATATAAATAGAAGTATAAATAAAGAATAAAATATACAGTAGTATAAGTATTGAAAGTAATGATACAAAAATGCAATAGCGTACTCATATCGACTATAACGAATAGCAAAAATATATGTCTTTCTAATAATATGAATGCCACATACAAATCGTTTAGACTATTGGCTTATTTGAAATACTTGGAAAAACTTTAATAAAGTCTTCTGCTATACATTTTTCTCTTATTAGTATAGTTCACAAATTGTGATGTATTTATTAATTTATTATGATTAATTTTTATCGTAATGGAATGCGTGAATTATACATTTTATTCCACTAATATTTAGCGCTGATATGTGATGAAAAATAAAAGCATTAAAGACATTTGCGCTAGCTAAATAAAAATAAAGACGAATCTATAAATTTCTTTCTAAGCATATTTGATTTTGGAATAATTATAATACTTATGTTCCGCAATCCAAAAATTAAGAGATAACAAACAGCTTTTGACACTTTTAAGTTTTATCTTACGTTTTTATTTTTATTTTCGCCAAAGACACAACTCAAACATTTGATTAAGTTAAATTTTATAAAAAAGAATTAGCCTACACAGTGCTTGATCAGTAATTAATGCTGTTAACTTAGATAATGTTACCCTAAAGATGTTATTCTAGATTTCTCAAGTGACGATCAATGACATATGTACCCAATGCATTTTCAACGGTTTGCTTTTTGAATACCATTAAAAATTTTATAAAACCCATCTTAAGGAGCAAAGCTAAAGAATTGTACAAAAGGTACTAATTTAATTTGCAATATGGCATTTACAATATTTTCTGGAATAGAAAATTTAATCAAACTCAGATTGGACACATTGAAAACATTAGAGTGAAAGTGAATGTAAACGGCCTGAAGTAAACGTTTTTGATCTGAGTAGGCTTCTCAGTCCTAAGAATTGACATATATTTTATTTCTCTAGAATATGTAGCAACTTAAACAATATAATTCGACATATCTTAGGCCAAAGTAGTTTACAAGGACTGGATATTACGATTTATACCAAAGTAGATTTCTGAAATGGTCCTATCACCACGTAATCATATGCCTACTTACTTTTGAAAAAATATAATAGGGGAATTATCATATTATGAGTGTTTAAAACAAAGTAAAATACGGACTTTAATTTTTAAAATATTGTATGCAATGCTCAGGATAACATATACTGATTTAAATGTAATGTTTTTATTTTGTAACAAATGTTTTTACATTTATATAGCTCTTTTAAACAAAACTACAACTTTTCTTAAATATGGAGATACTACTTTTTGTAAAAACTTTGTCGATTGTCACGAAGTATACTGTTCTTATTATTTAGCTTGGGTACTATGTTTAAGTAAAACGTACGGCAAATGTGATTTAAATCGTTTTGGAAAATGTAAAATAGAATGAATGGTAATACATTTGTGGTATTAAGACATGAGTTTAAGTAATAAGATACTTTCGTAAAAATATTTTTTGATTAGCGATTTGAAATTAAAAATTTAGTAAATGTTCAGTCACTTCAAATCTTGATGTAAACAATAATTTTGAGATTCCTACTTCAGGAGTGTATAGGAGAAAATTTAATAACAGTAACTTAATCCTTATCTTCTTTTAAATTGTTCCTTTCGCAGTGCTCGTTTATACTAAAAAGAGACCCGCAATTTCCTTAATACCCACTTCTCCAAGTCACTTTTAAGCCGTTGTTCCCTAATGGTTAAGTTTTAGAGAAGGCTTTTTAGCCCTAACCTCGTCTGATGAAATAACACATTATTTGCTTTTTTACTTGCACTTACGATAAAAGCAAGTTATTTGTGATAGTTCTTTGCATCGAGAGCATATAAGCTCATTTAAAAACCTAAAAAAATGTGAAATGAACGATCAAATCTGATAGGTGAACTGAAGAGCGAATATTATGACAAAAGAAATAGATATAACATTATTATGTGGGGGTTTCACAATCCGGAATTTAATTTTCTAATAGAAATAAAGACTGTAACATTTAACTGTGGAAGGAGGAGTAAGCCTTAGTTGCATCGTATATATTTTTCTAGCATTTCTTCTATACTTTGTTATAATCGGAGAGAAACCCTAGGTAATAGTTAAACTTTCAGCCAATGGAAGTTTAAAAAGGAAATATTGATAGTTACGAGGACCTCAAAACCATCAAAAATTCCTGTTATTTGAGAAGCTAACGTTATTATTATATCACACATCTAAAATTACAAAAAAAACAGGAATCCTGTTTCGTAGATTCCCGTTTGCTTATCAGGAGGTACTTTATAGAGATTTAAACCGTTGCATTGCGCAAAAAAAAGCAATTTAGTATTATTTTTCTTGTAAAGACATGAAACAATACATTCAAGTTATTGAATGTTATACTGGCTTGAAGGTTGTAAAGTTATACAGACGAGATGCAATTTTATTGTCTAAAGAAAAAGCTTGTAAAATGTATAGTGTAGTTTTCCCTAAACAGTCACTGAAAGTGGTTACTTACTAAAAGTGATGATCATATAGCTACTATTATTAATGATGATAACAGTCAGGGATAAGTGCGTCAAGGTAAGAAAAATATCATCTGAGTAAACAGTGTGGTTTCAGATTTTAAGCCATTTGATTCCCACTAATTTCAGCTTCCAGATAAATTAGCGTGGGTAGCGATCGGTATAATTGTATCTTAAGGAAAATAAGAGAATCGATTTGAAGAATAACCAGGTAGTGAACGAATACAAATTAGATCTGTTCTAGACCTTGGAATGTATTGCTTATTATGCTTTCGGAAGAGACCACTGCGTGACGTAATAGCAAATTATGTAAACACTCGTTATTGAACGCACTTTTACTTAGACACCACTTACAACCTTAATATTCTAACATGGGCTATACTTGAATAATATAAACATGTATGTCTTAGTAGAATATATGGTTTCTTATTTAGAATCTATAGTAATTGACTTAGGGAAAATAATGTTTCCGCTTATGTAATATATCCATCCAATAATTTGAAGAAAGTTTATTTCTCTTGAAAGTGTATTAATGTAATATATTACAAATAGCTTATTTATTCATACGTTTATTAAAGCATAATAGGATGTTAGCAATGAAGCATAAATTTTAAATAATCAAAAAATCCAAATAGTATAGCAACTTTATTGGCTTTACCTATAGAATTGACGGTAAGTTTTGGAGTGTTATCACTATAGTCTGTATTTAAATAATACTTGAAATAGTAAAATTCCAAACTTCTACACGATAACATAAGCTTTGTTGTAAAAAATACCACAGCTTTTGCCTTATTAAAACCAAAGCAATATTTTCCGTAATAGGTTATACATTAATGCTTTTGAATATGTAAATGTTCTAAGTTGATAATATTAGAAATAATTTAAAAATAAGAAATAATTAATTTACATTATAAGTACCATTAATATATTCCTAATAAACTTAATAAAATATAGCACGTAGGGAATGGTATACAATGTTTTTACCAAGACAGTTGATTAATATTGATTGAATATTATTATTATAAATAAGAAGACGGTTTTTGTTAATTTTAGCAATTAGATTATTTAATTCAGTAAAAGCAGTTATAGCAAAACCTTTAAAATGCAAACAATAAGAAATGGTGTGAGAAAAATAAACGTTTTACAATGACTCAGTTGGAACTCTTAACTGTGTTCAATGTTTATTATAAGTTTGATTCTAGTATTGACACATAACAATAAATTTAATTAAAATTCTATTTTAATTATTTATTAGCTCTTTAAAATAATTGTAATAAGGAATCTGGATTACAATAGATTATTTATATTTACCAATTGTTGACTATGTGATAAGTAATTTTCTAAATCCGTCTACATTCATGCTGAAAACACCCAAGTAATATTATCATATGAGCAAAGACACTTTTAATTACTTAAGTTTGCGTAGTAATGCAGTAACTTAACTTTAAAAACGCGCCAAGAGACGAGAACTTTTACAAATGAGGAAATTATTTCCATAGGGACCTCTTGTCTCTCTGCAAACTTGTTTGAATACCTAATTTAAAAAAAACACATTACTCAGTTGTAAGATCAGTTGTTGAATCTAATTAATATTATTTTCATATTTTCTTTGTTTTTTAGCTATATAATGAAATTTATATAAAAAATAGTACATTATATCTTTATAATGACACTAATTACAAGTAGTGACATAACCTAAAATAATGAGGTTTTTAGTAATTTACTCTTGTAGAAACGTAGTGTAGGCATTATCTTGTATAAGCTTTATGACATCCAGGGAACTCACTGTAGTTTTAAAAAGCCACTACAACACAACGTAATACTATATTGCTTTATGTTGTAATGGTTTAAATCAGTATCCCTCTTCCGCTCATAAGCGCACATGGGACGATTAAAATGGCTTCATGTTAGTTTCTTTCATTTTTTTATTTAGTAAATTATATTAAATACATACTGAAAGAAATGAGAAATATAAGTAAATTGTATCCACCAACTAACAAATTGTGTGTCTGAGATATATTTTAGCGTATTTCCTCGAACTTACTAGTATTTCTAACAGCCAAGGCAACTAAATAATCATTGTTATGTCGTCACGCGAAACTGCACTACCTAGTTAAAGGACAAGTCATTATCAGCGTGCCCTTTGATAAGTACACCTTGTACGTTTATTATTCACAATATCTTACGTCGAAATCGTCAGTTAAGGACCATGGTAAATAAAAGCACATTATACCCTTTAATTTATTTCGAAATGTACATTATTGCGCTTTAATTGCTACAATAGTGTACACTTTGTCCCTATAGATAGGCTCTTAGGCTCTTCATTAATCAGGTCTGTATGAACTCTTAATCTAATCAGAGATAAATAGATGGATGTAATATATATGGCAAGCAGAGGATGAGTAGCCTGTATTTTTAAATAAATAATAAATTGTTTTTAAGCATTTAATAATTTGTTTAATACAGTGAGAACCCCTCCTGTCCTAAAAAAGAAACTTCCAAATCATAGCTTATTTACTTCATTCCCCATAAATTATCACCCAAAAATGATATAATGAACGATTTAAAAATAAATGTATGTAATGTTTTACTTGTTATTATTTAAGTAAGATATAAACATATGTATAAAAAATACTTTTATTAAACGTTATATAAGCATTAAGTACATTTACCTATTTACTTTAAATAAATATAATGCTGCTTTTATAAATATTACATAACTTATTTGAGAACTATTAATTTTCATTCAGCACTCTGTAAGTTTTGCATTGTAAAAACATCACAATGTTAATATTTATTAACACGCAGTTATTAGGCAGATATTACGTTGATGAGACACTGTATGAGATAAAATTAGTTTAAGTTTGGAAAAAAAAAACGATTATCCCCTCAAATAGAATATTCCGAATAAAAACCTAGTACTAAATCACTTTATGCACTAATATTTAAGAACAATGTAACAATATTAAGCTATATATATATATATTATTTAAATGCAATATTTTGAAATATTTGTTAAACGAGATTAACAAACTTGTAATTCACTGCGTAAAACAGGTGAAAAGTCTGTTTTTATAGAATTAAAAACTTTCTTACATTGAAAATAAAACTTTATAAATTCTAAATGTTCAAAATAATTGTACCTGACGAAATTAGTTGTCTCGACTTATTAATTACATTAAAATTAATGAATAAATGAGAGTTTGTTTTTAAACGTATCCAAGCAATCATCTCTGTAGTTCGCGTCAATCTGCTTTTCCAATAACTAAGTTAAAACTCTTGAAAGTCTGCTGTTTGTTTGAATGAATTCCCTTGCGATTACTGTTATTCAATTTTCTGGCAAATGTATTAGGTTATCTAAGAAATTTAAGTTAGGAAGAGAAATTATCATTTTAATTATTTAAAATAAATTGGATTCGTACGACATTAATGGGTTCTTTAGTATGTAATTTAAATGTTTTGTGTATGATCAAATATAACTAGTAAAATATATGTAGATTAAAAGCAAATGGCTTTTTCATTAAATGATGTGTCTTATTTCTCATTTTTATTTATTTCAATAAATTAAACTTCACAATAAAAAGGTATAGGTATTTCACACCATCTGTTATGTAGCTTCAACGAGGCTTGCAATAGTTGTTACTATGTTACATGTCTCAATTTCATATCATTACTGTGCTCATGTTATTTACAAATAATGTAAGTAGACTACAAATCTATTTTAACCCATATTTTTGGCACAAAAATATTCACTAACGCTAGGTGAAATTAAACGAAGTTGCATGTGATTTATCCAATACTGAAATACAGTTTCTTGCCAAATACCAAATTTATAGGCCAGTCCGTTCTCGGTATACTGTTCGAACTGACGGACAGACCTCAAGAAATAAAACATTCAATCCGTCCAATTATAGAAAATAAAATTTACAAAATAATAAATGATACAACGTTGTCATTCAGTAATGTCCAGTCAAAACATTATTGAAAATTTAAACATGGTTTAATTTTTATAAATCCGTTTATATGAAACTACGATTAATATATACTGTACGCAAAAAATAAATGCGCGGAAGACTTATTATAACAATGACGAAAAAGTCTTCGAACAATCCTTTAAAATTTCAAGAAATGTTTTACTCAAAAAGGATATAAATTTTATGTGTACAAACAAAGGATAAAAGTAAAAATATAATAAATATTTTTAATATTAGCTAAAATATTTTAGTCTAAATTTAAAATTATATGATAGTGTGTTATATAATATAAAAATAACCGCTTGACTTTGTTTAGCAGTTATGTCAGGATCAGAGACAGATTCACAACCTGTGAAACTACGTAAATTTCTGAAATTTATTAATGAGTGTAGATTATTATATGATAATACACCATGTTTTTCGTGGAAAGAGAAGGTTTTCCAGGTATAAAATATTCAACACTGCTTTCAGAGTAATATTATACTCAAGGCCTCTCTAGAGAGAGCCTTTGTACATCAAAGGGCTGAGAAAATCTCTGTTGTGTATCATATCTTTTGTCAAACATAAATAATCCTTTAGATACATCGATATAATTGGACAATTATTCTTCAAATCATAGTACAAAGGATATAAAACTTTTGTTGTTGGGCAAGATATTTGTTGTAAAAATGTTTAGCAACAATTACATAAATTAAGGGCAAAAATGAGAATCTAAAATATTGTATTAACTAAAGTTATTCACGGTGGTTTAAATTCGAATTTATTAAAATTTGTGTTATTATAATTCACATTAATGAGATGCCTTAACAGCTACAGCAATCTTTTATGCAAAAAATAGATTTACTGAAGACATGTTAACAATTTATTATAAAGGAAATTTTCAACAAATGGTCCAAGAAGCTTAAAAATATTTTTTATACGTTTTTCATGACATTGGTTTGTATCTTTGGCTCTTGTGGTCAGTCCCTCATTCTCTTTAATATGGCTACTATACTAAATATTAGGTATTTACTCTTATTGATCTTTACCTCTAATTCACTACCGAAATCCTTGCTTTTTCTCTCTATTTGATTTTTCTGTCATTGGCCTCTGGGATTTCCTTGGTCCTTAATCTGTTTTTTTTTTTTATTTCTTGTACTGTTTTAACCACTCTTGAACTGTTGAAGGTATTACTAAGTGTTATCTTTTAGATTCTATAATCTTTTCACTCCTGGGTTTAACAAAGCCTTTTCCTTTCCTTACATTTTTAAAAACATTTTTGTTTTGTTAGTTTGATGCACAGCTTTTAGTCGTGATGATGTCAAATTCTCTTTATCAGTTATATAAGGTTCCCTAATTTGGTGTCCCCGAGCACAACCACAAGACAACCAAAGACTATGGGGTCTAAGCCTCCACAGGAAGTGATTGGCTCGAGTAGAACACAACCCTTATTGGCAAGCAACGGAGTCCAAGAATCCCATCCTATTCCGTTATTGAAGAAAGTCCATGCACGCATACCTCGATTTAAAGGACAGCTACTTGATTTCCTTTAGTCCGAAGCTTCGCTGACAGCGTCACACAGAGAAGCCACCATGCTAGTGAAGGTAAACGCAATACTGAGATGTCAGCGACTTATTAATAGTCGGTGGTAATTACTAGCCGGGATTTTATAAAATAGGACACATATCTGATTAGTGGTGGAAAATAGGAAAGACATTTAAATATTTAAAGCACTGGTGAAACTCTTGGTAATAGTAGAGAATATTAGATTCTGCGCCTCATTTAGTCTGACAGTCGGCACTCACAGTAGAACAAGAGTAGACAGCCTGTCACAGAGAATATAGAGACAATAATGACAGATCACGCTTGCTCACTATGTTGTCTTCACTTACTTATTTCCCAAAGGGTGAAGGAGGCCCTATGAGAAAATTGTGAGACTATTAAACATTTCCCGTATCCGAGATACAATAAATTAGCCACGGGTGGCCAGAAAAATACAAAGGTGTGAGTCCTTTTTGGAACTTGCGTAATGGATGTACGTAATGACATATTCAGCTCGGATGTTCCCGTAGTCTCCATGTACGTGCTCATAAAATGTATGTCTAAAACTTCTCGCGTGTTAACATTGAACATAGAAAAGACACGTATACGCAATAATTTATGAAT
The DNA here is from genome assembly GCF_021130785.1 of Homalodisca vitripennis. Lineage (NCBI taxonomy): Eukaryota > Metazoa > Arthropoda > Insecta > Hemiptera > Cicadellidae > Homalodisca > Homalodisca vitripennis. The sequence goes on from NC_060214.1 coordinate 41,549,709, forward strand.
AATAACAAAGATCATATGCAAGTGCCTATGAGAAGTAAAATATTATGCGGAAGACTTTTGGAAACAAGAAATAAGCTATTTTTATGATATTTAAAAAAGGGTTTGAAAAAAAAAAAAAAAAAAAAAAAAATTATGGTTGCCTGTAAAGTCGGTTTTACGGGCGAAGATTTTACGTGACAACGTCTTTTTCTCGGTAGAATATTTATTGATATGAATATTATTAAATTGCACAATAGGAACAAGGAATTGAATGAAAATAAGAATTGTACAAATTTTAACTATAGAAATATATTTTGTTTACTAAAACATTGTACATAATTTGAAATTAATTAAAATTTGTTATTGTAAATGGTAAAGTTGAATAAAACATTTACTAAAATTGGAATTTGAAATTCTTGCTAAACACAGTTAAATTCTAACTCCGCGCGTGGTGATTGGTCGGTTTAGTTCGTTTGTTTGGTCGCACTGTTATGACAGGTTAGAGGTTATAATTTGTTATTTAAATCTTTGACTAGCAATACGCGCTTCTTCTCAATCGACTGAATTACGATTGATTGCAGAGTGATTTAAACTAATAATTTACTTAACACTATCAACATTTGTCAATAGTATGACATAACCTATAAACTCAGTTTCTCAACTTTTGTGTCAATCTAACAATTAATCAATCAATCATAGTTTACGATAATGAAATATCAGTGTACAATTATTTACCTTTATTGTTGTAGTTGTTGTAAATGACGAATCTAAGCACTCCACATTTTCACGAATAAACATAGTTATCTGCTTTATCCCGTGCGGCGGACCCACAGTTATCTGCTTTATCCCGTGCGGATCCCGTGCGGCGGACCCACTGGACGGGCATCGTAACGTTACCGGGCGTTACACTTTTTCATGAGTGACTCCGAGCCGCAACCTAATTTAAGACGTTGTCACGTCAAAAAAACTAAAATTTTGTTCTTTGACCGGTTGAAAATCCACTTCTAACTCTTTAGACGTGATCTTTTCATGAAAATCCATTAGTTTTTTTATATAACAAGGCATTAATATGCCAAAGTTTATTGACATATTGGGATACTTAAGAATAAACTATAAGAACGTGCCATGAGTGAGACTGGAATGAGTCACGGCCTTTCCTTGTATACATATTGACAAAATATATTTTTAAGATTTTGTGGGAATTAAATCACAAGAAGTTTAAAAAATGTACTAGCTATTCGGTAATTATCGTGATTGTTATATTGTTATTATGTTTGGCACTCTTTATCTTAAATCTAAATTACCGAGCTTGTTTCTGAAGAACATATTATTCTGTATTGTTGAGAGAGGTGTGTAGGGTAAGGTCACTTATGTAAATGACGACAATTGCGGCCGGCAGCAATATCCGCTACTGTCTGGAGCTTGACACTAGGGAGCCTCTTACCGTATAGTTTATAGAACACATAATAATATACAAACATATAATAACTGAAATATGTGGATGCTAAGATGTAACGTTTCACATTATAAGTGACAGGAAGTGCATATCTAATGTTGTTTCATTCCTTATTTTGTGCGACTTAGTGAATTATTAAGGGCCTTTCTAACGACTTGCATTGTAGATATTAATATTCCAGAATATTAATATTCCAGAATATTAATATTTAAATTATCAATGAGACATCCAAGACGATGTAAAATATTTTTTTATTAGTAAGCTCCGAGTGAATATTCAGTACAATATATTACTAAATTGTTAACTATTGAATATCATCTGGTTTGTCTAAAATAAAATTCACAGTTCTAAATAAAAATTATTAATTAATTTTACACTGGAAAATTAATAAGTTCAAAGTTTCAGATTTTTCATCACTCCATTTTCCACAAAAAATTGCCAAACCCTTTAGTAATTTTAAAACTTTGGCAATATATGAAATATTAATAAAATATATCAAACTAAAGATCAGAGCTCTGTTCTAATATAAAATAATAAAGTTTTCAAATAAAAATCAAATACCACTTGGATACACCTAAAATAAAAATTTTCACTTCCAAGTTCACTCAAAATTCAAAAATTAAAAATTAAACTTCTCTTTCCACTATATGAACCTTAACTTTCAAGTCTCTGCAATTCAGATTAAAACCCTCTAAAACAATTATTATAGTTCAATTAAATACCAATTAATAACTCTCAATAAAACAATTCAATTAAATATTAATAAATTTATAATTTCCAAATCTGAATTAAAGTTATTAACAAAGTTCAATTTTAATTCAACTTTCTTGCAAGTTTAAACCAAATGTAACTTCTATGTTTCTAATATGCTTTATTGTTCTTCGAGAATTAATTATGCAGATTGCTCTGCAGTGTCTATGAGTATAAATCTTAAAATTTAAATTTTAATCCTATGAAAAAGACACCAAAATTAATTTGATATCAGATCTTGGAGAGTATTTCAATATAACGTACAAAAAATTTAGTGCTTACCTCAAAATACTTCGCGGAAAGAAAATTAGAACCACGGCGCTCTGTAATCAACTGAAATTGAACGAAAATTACCAAAATAAGGGCTAAAATTATGAGCTGGCGCTTAAATACTTCCCCCTTCCAACCACTTTTGATGGACATCCGCGGTGTTCTCTCATTGTTCCAGCTGTATCAAACTAGAATAACAATAGCCATAACCAGACAAGTTCTTATCAATTCAATGCAGTGAATTCCTAACAATTTAAAACTACCAGTAGTAACTTGCCAAAGGACTACATATTCGTTTTTATCCCAACTTCTCATAATCTAATTTAAAATTTAATCCCAATATTTCTTTCCCAACATTTTCATTTAATTTAAGTTTTAATTCAAAAATAAACCAATGGAGCTTTAAAAACGCTACAGCCTTTTCTATATATATATATATATATATATATATATATATATATATATATATATATATATATATAAAATGCGTTCATTTTAATCAAATCAAGTAAGAATAAAATACATAAAGGCATAAACGTAAATGAGGCATTCGTAATACTACCTCAGGTTTTAGATTTTTTATTCGGAATGTCATAAAAAAGCATTAATAAGTATTTCTCCTTAATTTGCAGAAATTAACAATGTACATGAAATATTACTTATTATTTTGGGATAGTTGTGTGGGAGGGGTGGAACTTGGAGTTGTGATAATAGGCACTGGCTATTGTAGGAATAGCTCCTTCCTTGGAAATTCTAAGTAAACCTAAATCAAACAATGTTTATCACTATAGTTGGAGTTAGTACCTAGCACGTTGTTCACGCCTAGCATCTAATCATACCAGAGTGAAAGACTAAGTGTAAGAAAGTGAAGTGAATATACAAACTATGTCTTTATTAAATTACATGTCAATCCCACCATCGCGGTGCATCGTGGGTGACAGGCCTTTCACTAAATATTTACTAAAACTATTTAAAGATAATTATAATCAAATTGTCTTTTCCACTGTTTTTTTCAACATCTTTACCCAGCAATTTCCTCAACAGTAAATTGTAAAGATAAAAACACTTTCCCATGATTTAGAAACAATTATGTTTCACTTGTAAATATATGACAAAGAATGTCAAAAATCTAAAAGTTTATCTATATGAGAAAATCATAAGTTAGAGTAAACATATACTTTCAACTGATCATTTTAGTATTCTGCTTATATTTTTTGTAGTGAAAATCTTAAAGCTTGTTAGTGACTTTGAATGTATGGCGTTAATTTATTTGCCCTGGAGATTTTATTTTAATATAAAGGTAAATAAGCTTTGACATTGCTCTTTTATAATAAAAAATTCCTAACCTATTTTATGAAAAAAAAAAAAAGTATATGTGTGTGTTAAAGTATGTGTGAAATTTATATACGAATGAGAGTGCCGAATGTTTTAACACGTATCTTGTGTTTATTTAGAAATACACGGAAAATCTAAATGTCCTAAAACTGAAATAAATAAATCCCGTTTTTAATATTCGTGAAAAGGAATTACAATTAAAGAATCATTTCGGTTTTTTTGATTCTTCTGGTTTTTGTTTTGTAAATTAAACTCAAAATATGTTAGGTTCATATATTTTTCCATCCATTTTCTTCTCTCATTCTTCATATTTTCCTTCTCTTCAATTTTAAAATTTTATTTGTAGCTTACATTGTGCTTTTTGTGACTGTTTTACGAATTATCATTCTAATCGTAAACAATAATAAAGTAATACTTGTACACTCTCACAAACCAATCATAACTACTGGGTAATCTGACTGACTAGATGATAGCTTAACAGGAGTACCAAAACAACTATTTAAACAATTCCGTTATAATCATGGTCAATATTATATAGATGTAGTAGTCAAACAAACTAAAATCGTAATGTAATAATAAACATGTTGAATTACTACTATATCACTCATTATTACAGCAAATATTTTCAACTATAATTGGTAAGGCGCCTACAGTGTAATATAAAAAATAGATAAAATAGTACTTTTAACATGTAGATAGTTATAAGTATTCCCTGAACTTAAGCCTGAAAGTATTCCAAAACCAGTAACTGAAATGATCAAACAAATTTTCGGGAACTGGTTCAGAGTTTAGGATAAATGGCCCCAGGACAGTTTGTTCTAGACGTATTGCGTGGACAGTCATACGCAGAATAGAATGTAATATGTACAGCCCCTTAAGTTTCAGATTTTGCTAAGGCTCAGCCTTTTAATGTAATATAACAAATAAAATCATAAAGAAAGTTGCTATTTAAATTTACAGTTTTTATTACAATACTTAATATAATCTTTCCGTTACGAGGCAATTATTTAATAGAAGCTTGTGTTAATTTTTATGCGCTCTACTAAAGAAGCTTATCGACAAAAATTATTTTGTTCTTCGTATTCTATGTCTTGGCGCTTTTCTAAAAATGTAAGATAAAACGCTTGCAAGCATTATTTAAAAGATGTTAAAGAAAAATGTTCATGAAAAGTGACTTAGAATTCTTCAGTGTACCATTAAGTAAAAATGACGCGGACATAAAGAGCCACAAACCGAGGTTTATTATCCAGTTTTATTATGTTTCCAGATGTTGTTCCATCAGCGAGTTAATGCAACATTTTACGAGTCCATAAATTTATGTTGAGTCAATACTCCAGTAACTTTGAATTAGTGGCATTATTGAAATATTTATGTTTGTATAAGAGATAAACAACATTTAAAACGAAGCATGTCATAATTTTATTTTGTCAAAGATATACATATAATAAAACTAATTCTAAAAAGACTAAAATACGTATGATTGCATATAAACTCAAGTGATTAAGGCTAATCAAAAGGCTAATTTTAATGAGTGAAAATTACCTGAAATATCGGATAGATTATGATGATCTGAATGTGTATGTATATCGTATTTATCCATAACTTTTAGCTAAAGGACGAATTTGTAGACAAAAAGTTTCATAAAATGATTTTTAATTTTGTCTGTTTTATACTGATGCAAACATAAAGTTTTATCCTAATCAAACAATACATAAATGATTATATTTCACCGCATTTGATGTAGTATGTAAATATGATTTCAAACAAAATTAAATGAGTGTTGTAGTAAACGTATTTTATTTTCGTGGTTTGTACAAATTTTAAGAACTTAAAGAGCTGATTAATATTTGGTTTTTCTATAAATTACTCACTTACGGAAATAAATCCAACATACTCGTCGCGATGAGTCATAACGAAATGGCGTGCCATTGCAACTGAACTGATAGCCAAAATCTCTCCATATATGTCGCAAAACTCAATACTCCACAATGCTTTGGCTAAAGGTTTACTCATTTACATAATATACTTGCGCAATCGGTGTTTAGACTTTCTTTGATTGTGCTATATACTCCAGAATTGACGTTTCATTTTTGATCATCACGTTTAAAGTTGTGAACCGCGTTTTGGTGGAGTCAGTAGTAACTATTGGCTTTAGAGTACGTTGTTGGATTCATGTTAAAATGTTATTGTGTGGTCGATACGATGTTAGCAATTTTAATATGCCTCGTTGAAGATTTTGTGTTTTAAGTAACTCCAGATATTGGTTTTAAAATCCAAGTGGTCATCTTCCATAAAGCTCCAGTAAAGATACATTGCTTGTCAAGTAAATATATATTCGTTGGCAATAAATTATTTCATGAACATATTAGAGTTATTTCTTAATATTTAGTATACCTGACTAAGCACTGAAATTCAGGTGTTCAGCAAAATTGTCTAAGGGAGTAAAAACAGAGAGGTAACCGTATGAAGTATTATATTATACTAGTATGACATTGTTACATAATATAAATTGTGGGTTTTAAATAAGAACAATTAAAGAAGAAAAGTTATAATTGTGAATATTGCCAAGCAGAATATTAAAACATATTAAACCGACGAAATTAGTTTCTATACCAGCTAATATAATTCACAAAATTAAAAATTAAGTAGTACACTTTAAATTTAAATAGAAAAGTTTAAGACAGGTTATTAAACATACAAATTCGTGTATAGATGATGCAATACTTGTTCCCCATGATCTGCTTAGTTTAGATTAATGCAAATAACCCTTCCAGGATTAACTACCAAAGTAGATGTAATTTAATTTATATAAGGTGGAAAGTAAAAGTTATTGTTTTAGCTAATTTTCATTATTAACAAACCTGTTAATGGGACAAACAACATTATTCTGCTTGATGTGGATGCCTTCATATTCAACTTTCCAAACTTTCTATTCAATTTTAATAATTTAAAAGCTCGTTTTATAGCTATATAATATTTATTATATAAATATTCTCATAAAGTAATTAGCATTGTCGTTTCCTTTGTTCATAAAACGGTCATGTTCGCCGTTGGAGGCAATATTTTTCGACGGTAATACTCTGGGCGCATTGTTTTTATAAAAGTTTTAGCAACAGTGATTTATAAAATAAAATTATGTATGTTGAATATTTTATATAACTATATTAACTGTGTTATAATATACTTCTTAGCTACTTGCCTTAGAGTAATTAATATAAAAATAATAAGTTACAAACAAATAACAGAGAGAGTTTAACATCTAAAATCAGTTACTTTTTGTGAAGGTTGGAATGGTACCTCATGAAAACCGGAGAAGTGAAGCCTGACAACTCAAACTTCCTGATTGTTTAGTTCCTAGTAGAAATGTAACTAGTTCCGAACTGACACCTCCAGTGAGACTAAGACTAGTTACCTGTCACGTGATGAGTGGACGGGGTTAGAGTTGAGAACAAACTTTGCTAATATAACTTGACAGGTTCTGGTGATGAGTAAGTTATAACTTAATTAATATGAGACAGTTTCAAAAGCATCACCACCTTTCAGGAAGTTAAAAAAGTAGTTTAGTTAACAAATTGTTTTGAGATAAATTCCTGAAACGTAGCACACAACTTTAATACACTAAATTACAAAATAATGCAAAATATTAAGTTGTTGGTGGTATACGTTTAAATACGGTAGCAGTTTGAAATATATCTATAAGCTTCACAAAAAGTTTCAAAATACACAATATGTAAGGAAATATCAAGGCAAATCCAATAGTGTAGCAGGTTTTATTAAAACTTAAGTGTGACAAAAAAATTTCACCCTCAGTTATCTTCCTAGATTAATGCAACAAACTCATTACCCTCAATAATTTGGTTGTATTAAATAATATCATGATTCTCTGTTTATTATCATAATTTAATAGTTTATTACTATGAGTTTTAGATAGTCTGTTTACTAGATTCAGTCTGTTTTAAAATCGTAATGAGCTTTATCTTTAGGTTTTGTCTAAAAAATTTAATTTAATCTCTGAAAATTTCATCTTTTATATATATTGGATTCCATTTTTACTCTTTCTGTATGGCTTTTGGCCTTTCTGCAGTACATATAATTGCTTAAATAAAACCGTAATTATCTTTAATTATTTACTCGCCAGACCCTTCTTTTATTTTATTACTCTAATTCCTCAAAGATGATCTTTATAACTTTTCATAAATATTATACAAAATGTGAAAGGTTCTATGATCTTAATATTTGCAGGACAAATAATTGGAAGGCAATCAGTTACTCCAAGAACACGTTTCGTACATTGAGTGATTGTAATTTTTACCCCATAAAAATTTACAAAATATATAATTCGTGATGGAAGGCTTAATATTAATAAGTTATGTTTTTATTTATTTATTTCATTATGTTTAATTAATTTAAATAATCATTGTACTTGACGAGTCCTAAGTCTCAACTAGCACTGTTTACGTAGAAAGAGTCTTTAGTGTAAGAAACCACTGAACAAGAAATCATTAACATTGTACATATATATATATATATATGAAATTATCTAGTATAACTAAAGTTTAGTGGCTATTTAGATATCTATATACACTCATAAAACCCTAAATTACGTAAATTACGAATACATAACGTCTATAAGTAAAGGAAATTGATGTGGCATATATATCGTAGGTAGGTATAACTTACACCACGTGTAGCGTTAGAGGCTTCGCTCAAGATGCATGCAAACTTTAAGTTCTATACCTCATTCCATTCTTGCACATGTACAATTTGTTAATCACTCGGCAGAAAAAAATAAACTGTTCCAGCCAAACAGTTGTTTTCAATAGAGCTGTGTAGCGGTACAACGGTTAGCGGTAGATAATCAGATCAAGCAACTTGGAGCGTGGCTGCTGCTTGAATGAGTGACCATTGAGCGATCCTGTCCTTGCAAGCAGCTCGCCTGCTCGGCCAGTGGTTGTGGTTCGGAAGTCATGTAAACACGTTGATCTCCAAATTAAGTGTTAGAGAGGGCTTATTAGCCCTAACTTCGCTTGGTAAAATAAGATATCTTTAATTTAATTACATTATTTCTTGATATATCTTGAGACTAGTCGAATTGCGTGTATTAGTATATGACACAAGTTAAAAATGCATACCGTTGTACTTCGCTTATAAATTAATTTGTCCTCATTTTTGTGTTGCAATCACGATTACTCTAAAGGATAATACAAACATTTTCAATAATGCTCAGCCATCATAGAACTTGATGTTGCCTATTTAGAAATTCAGGTGCATAAAATATTAACGTGCATAGATTAGCTCGTGTTATAAGCATCGCTAAAGTAGTAATTACAAAATTGCGTTTTTATACTTGACAAAAAAATTGCATATAAAAAACTATACTAGACTTGGGCAAACGTTTTTATTTATAAACACACTGATGTGTTCAGTGTGTTTTGTATTACTGTATAATTACTGTACCTGAAAATTACACCATGGATTTATTATTAATATCCAAAATTTGGAAAATGTTCGCATATACCGTACATGACAGCACAACGTATTGAGCTTTGTAAGTAGCAAACAATGGATAAATGCGTCAGCAAGCGTCGTCTTGGCTTACGAAACACATTATTGCTCACAAAGCAATTTTGCAGTTATTATGTCGTCTCAGACAGCACAGCTTATTGACTTCTGTTGTATCAGATGTGCTTTGTTGTAGGTCATATTACTTCCAGTCAGATTATATCTCAGGTAGGGTTACAAAAATGGTGTTTTATATTTTAAATATTACTATTTAACCTGTTGTTTACTATAATTTTTATATGAGCTCTCAATAATTAGTTGTTGTCTGAGCGTTAGCGAAGGACTTTGAAAGGCTGGGAAAACTGACTTTATCTGTCTGCCTATTTCTTTGTTTGTCTGACTATTTCGAGTTTGATAATTATTGTATATGTTACTTTATGGAATTCGAGTGATGAGCGACATCATATTTATTTATTTACTTTTTTCTCATCACAGTCATGGTTACCCATAAAACAAATGTAAAAACATTTGCTAACACTCATAATACACCATAGATTGACATGCACTATCATCAAAATTAGTGTTGCTTATATAGAAATGAAGTTTAAGCAAATTTTATATCTGAAGGTCACTTAATTTTCAAGATATCAAATAAACAGACAGACAGACAAAGATGAAATGCTCCATCTCCTCGAGATTTGCAGATACGCTTCACTGATAGGCAAAATTGTCCCAACACTAATTATCAAGCTCTGGTATGTTTTAATTAGATAATTTTACTGTTAAATTATTGACTATTTTGTTACTATATGACTACTTTTAAAGTTATAGTTATAAAGGGAAATTTAATATTTATTAAAACATATATTTTTTGAAAAATATTTGACTCAACAACAATAAGCAAATCATTTTATTCATAAATTGGAGATACATTGAATTTATAGAGGATATATCCAAATCACATATCCCTCATTAGCTTTTTATGTATGCTTGGTGTATTTTATATGTTATTCTATCAATGTCATCATAGTTGGCTAGCACTGAAAAACTTTCTTAAAGAGGAACTTTCAGAAGTAAGAAGGTTATTCTAACCAATAAAGAAGAAGTTGTTAATGAAGCTTATTATTATTGTCAATTGTCTAGGACACAGAATACCCTTAATAATAAACATAATTAGCTACCAAACGAATGTAAATAAAATAAATGAACCAAATTTGTGCATGTTTATAGTGAAATCCAAAGTTTATTGTTTTCTCCTGTCTTTTAGTTCTAATATTGTAAATGAACTATATCCAACATTATGTATAAATACTATAAACAATGCTTTTATTATTTTTTTAATGTAGTATTGATTAATATTAAATATGATATATAGACGTTAACAATTTGAAACTTAATTATTGAGAATTTTCTAGACAGCTTTAGTTCTATAATGCTTAGATCACGATTCGCATCTTCGCGGTTTAGAAGTTATCATATTGTTTTCCATAACAAGGCTTTTAAACAGTGTTTAACAAGACTATTAGTTAACCATTCCTCAAAGTAAAAAATCAATTTATCATAAATATATTAATTATATTATATTTAATTCTTCGTTTTTCTAAAGAGTTATAAAAATATAATGATCCGATCTAATCAAGTTGCACAGCATATGGTGAATAACGGCATTTTGTTAATAAAGTTATTTTACGTGTGTACATGACATTTGCACATTTTGATCTGCGGGCATTAATCTCTTCTTTTATTGTTATACCAATCTCTCAATTACCAAAATAATTTCCAAAAACAACTGTTTGTCTTCCAATTCATGGGAATTATTTACCAAAGGCTAGACCATTACAAATAATATAAATGTCACATTTGTAGTTTCTGTATATATTGCACTTAAACGGTTCCTTGAATTGAGTGTAATTTATTATATTACCATATCTTAATGTTGCCTGAAATAAATGTATTTCTTAGTATTTGCATAATGTACCTAACATGCGTATAGAAACGGGATGGATCTATTTCAACAACTTTATCAGGAACAGTTTTAATCAACATACAAGTAATTTTCCTTTTACCTAAAAGTTACGTGAATGAAATTTAATCAATGGAAACGAGTTTCAATTAGTGTACTGAAGGCATATAATCGTATTTAGTCAATACTACGCTGTGTGGCCACAGCACACAATACTCTTTTAGATTAGTTCACCTTATGGGTATTGTGCTATAATAATAAAACTAAACTTTAACAGTTTTAATGTTTAGAAAATATTTGTACTATGTCAGTTACCTATGCTGATATTACCTATAGGTTTGTGCAGTAATGTATTGAACAATTAGTATGCAATTTCAGTTTTTTTAATCTCATTTAGAATGCACAATTACATCTGAGGATAAATAAAGGGAAATTTACTGTTATAAAAACCTGAATAAATATCACATTCAATGCATTGCCTAAAGGGTTTCAGTACAGATTACTCACATAAATAAGCAGATCCATTCACGCTCAGCTGAACTGTACATAATTATTTATTATCAGTATTCAGTAATACAAACTACTACTACAACTAGTTACTAGAAACAGTTAATCAATAAACACGTAAAAACACAATCATGAACCACAAGAATAGCAAGTGGAATTCCAACACATTATAGTTTTTATTGAGATCTGAACAATAACTTTATAATTAATTTTAAATATGAATATATTTTATAATACTGAGGTGTTAGATATTATGTAATAAATAAATGGTAAAAAATGTTATGTGACGATTCCAGCATATATTTCTAGGGCCAGACTGTTAACATCCTATACGGTCTTAAGCGGCCAATCTTTATCAATTAATTACCAGTAATATATTTTATTTTTATTCAGCATAACATTAAATGATTTCTTTGTAAGTAGTTCATCCTTCATAGGGCTTTTGCCTTATGGATGTTTCATTTTATTTCACAATTATTGAGTTTTGATTTTGTTGTAGGTTCTTTTTTATTGTTAATTATATATTTAGTTTGCTTAAATATTACATTAATATTAAATTGTTTTTAAGATTGTAATCATATTATGATCGATGGTTTTATATTGTTTGATGTTTTTTTTTATCAATCTCTTGTGAGTTTTTTTAATATTGTGAAATAAAACCTTTTCAATTTGAAATAAAATAATGAAAATGAATTTAACGCAGCAGTCGTAATAGGTTAAGCAATTCAGGTGGAGAAGATATTTCGTTTAATATAACATATGAATTTCAACTCAGTCTGTCACCACTAAGTCTGAAAGCTATCCATACTTGGGTCAGTTAATTTGCTGTAAACAAGCAGGAATATGCTGAATATGCTGAGTTAGCGTCTGGGACAACGCCACTCAGGGAGAAGTCCATTCTTCTTAGAACAGTCGTGCCGGGGTTTTAAACGCGTAAGGCTCGCGCGATATCTCTTTCTCGCTTTCTCTTCAGCTCTAAATTGGTGACCTTTAAAGTTTTATAAATGATGAAGAAAATTTCAAATTGTTCATAAAATAATGTATATTGTTTTACTCCATGAACCAAGAGAGAGTTTTAATTATAAATAACCTGGACTAGGGTAACTCATCATGACGTCTGAGATCAATCCAAGAACATTGGAAATAAATTTAGTGTGGTTAAAGCTACACAGTTAATAATGTGCTATTTTTGCAGTAGTAATGAAGTTGAAAAATGCGCTGACTGGTAAGTTGTTTATATAACAAAGCCATACTGCCTGAAGTGCTTACATACATATTACAAACGATGATAGTTTCTCCAATAATTCCACCAACGTAATAATCAATCCAGGATAAAGTTTTATCAAAATAAGCAATTAATAACTCCCCAGAATTATATTGCTATACATTATCTGCAAATAAAATTTATTCACTTCAAAACTATACCAAAATAAGAGTAGTGTTTTTGGATTTTTTGAACAAAAATGCCCAAAATATGGTACTTTAAAATAATACGAGTTAAATCTATAGATTGTAAATAGGTTCAAACAATGGACTTTTACAATGAATTAGGCTACTTTGTGATTACTCCGGAGGCTGACTTTTGGAGAAGGTGCGCCTTCATTAAAATTGTAGATTATTCAGTCCTAAATATGAGGAAGTATTCTGTTCTCCTAACACCCTGTCCGCTTTGACCGAAAGAGGCTGGAACAGAGCTAGCCTACAGGTCTTCCATAGTGACATGACTGAAACAGAGATCGTTATTCCTCAAAACGTTATCTTGACAGGAGGCGGCCACTGCCCACAACCCTGTCCGCTCTGATTATTCTATCACTTAACTGTATCATGCAGGTCTGAGATTGATAGCTCTGTCTTAGATCATCCATAGTTGACTCATCAAGAAGCTGTATTTTATCATCTACAACTCAGTTGTAAGCTATAGTAACTGTTTTAGATCATCCATGGTTGATTCAGAAATACGCTTATTTTTTATCATCTTTTTAACATCTTTATGTTACATCAATATGTACTTGATCACTCGTCATCTTCTGTATGACGGTGTGTATTTTCATGCGTAATTATTTACTATTACTAATTAAAAAAATACATTGAAATATCGAGTAAATTACAATTTGATGAGTTGGAAATAGTTCGAACTAATTTTATTGCGTCATATATTGATTCGTGAATGATCACATGTAAATGTTTAAGGCAATCTCTGTGAAACAAATTTATACCATTAATTAGGCTGTCACCTACTTCTGTTTGGTCATATATGTATTTACCCATTGACAAGTACTATTCGAAGTACCAACATTGACAAGAGCAACTAATAAAAAATATTTATAAAACTATGATAATATTGCAACTGTACAAACATTACATAAAACATTTTTGTTTGAATATAAAGTAAGATTGATACAACACTATCTGCATTAGACGAGTTCAATTCAATTAAATTTAAATGACTATATTTGTATCATATATATAGAAAAGAACGAATCTGGGGCTATAAGGCTCTGTTATACAATTAAACCTAAAGTTCATGATTTAGCTTATTGACAGGGATTATGGTTTAGATATTTCTCTTGCTTTATCTAATTTTAATAAACATTTTTTTTATATTAAGAATTTATTTCACGATATTTATAAAATTATACAATTACTTTTATTTTTAATATAAAACTCATTTACGCGCACAAAACTAACCAAAGAGTCTGGCTATTTCCTAAAACAAAAGGGTTTCGTTTAATAAAAAAACAAAATGTAATGAGAGCATTGAAGGCTTCCCAGCAATCCTAAAAATAGTTTGAGGATGTTTGAAATATTTATAACACATATATAGCAAAGTATTATATATTATTAAGACCTGAATACTATTCAGATACAGCTTGCATCATTCTGCCGACGGTATCACTTTATTATTAAATATCTTGACAGCCGTATTATGTATTCATTAACTGAACAGTTTTTTTAGTTTACTGTTTTATCGTTAGCTTATTTTCAATCCAAAACCGTTATTAGGTTTGAAAATATGACATGTAAAAAATCTATACTGTGACAGAAACATATAAATTATCTCTTGACATTCACGGAAACATGGGGAAAAATATGTGATTAAAGGGAAAATCAATAGAAGTGAGTGGATTTTTACTGTTAACAAATAAAGTTTAATGAACTAATTTTAAATGCTTTGGTGTAGACAAAAACCCTTTGAACAAACTTGGGGTCTGTTAAACCCTTAGATATATGTAATTAGTCCTAACTTGCTTTTTGCTAAATATTAGCAAAATTAATTCTGATTTTAAAGCCAACAGTATAAAAAGCGGCTACCAACATAATCGGGTGATTATTATCAAATGATATTGTAATATTCGATATTCATGACCATCCAAAGTACTGAAAGCGAATTGTGGACTAAATAACGTAATATAAATTTCAATGAACAATATGGTTTGGGTAGCTTCCAAACTTTTAATTTAATTTATAAATATGGATATAATATGTTAAAAATTGTAATATAATATCCAGAGTTTCCCGTAATTTTCTGGACAAAGGTATAACACTTTATTGCTTAAGTCTAGACATATTTCACCATATGAACATGGGTCTATCATGCTTAGTTCCCCAACTGTATGTCTATGTTTTTATTAGGAAATTAATATTTCAAAACCAATATATTAAATTACACCAAATTCGGTTCAAAATTGTATTATAACAAGGGCAGTTACTGAAATAATGTTATGAAATTATCTTTATTATTTCAAAAATGGTGGCCGTAAAAACATTTAATATCGTAAAAACCAGCAGTTTCTATGATGAACCACAAGAATAGCAGTTTTTAGGGGATATATCACAAATATAACGACAGCAATATTATTTAAATTGAATAATAAGTAACTGATTTAGAGTAAATTTACTGTGACAAAGATGGCCTCCATTGAGGGCTGCAGTTTATTTAGGTTTTGTATTGTTGGTTATTACAATAAAAATACTGAATATTTTTATTGAAATAAAAATAAAAATATTGAAATTGAAAATATTTTTAAGCATATATGAAATAAAAAAAACTTAAATTATATATTATACTATTACATGTTTTTCTTACAGTAAAATTTTCATAAAATTCGGCTTAAAATATCTGCAGTCCTTTGTCGATAGAACGTAGATCAACTCACTATAACTTTAAGGAAATATGAAGGGACAAAACAACCTTCATATTTGTGGGTTAAAATATAATTATATTTAGGGTATAATTTATATATTAATGTCTTGAATATGTATATATAAATTGCATTTAATGTGGAAATGGTCAAATAAACGTTTTACAGCACAAATATGTATGATAAACTTTATTCCAAATCAGTATAAGATGAAATGAAAACCAATAATAATACCAATATTCAATTTCATACATTATTTATTCTTTAATTAAATACCTACAGATGTATATTAAATCCTTTGAGACTATTGGACAGAATATAGTCTTAAATTTGAAATAAAACATGATTTATTACAAAACATGAAGATAAAATGTTCTGTTCAAAATAATTAATGTAGCGAATTAAATATTACATAAAATGTATGAACCAACGAAGGATTTGTATTAAAATGTATTCAAGCAATCATCATCGATGTAGCTCGTAAATCTGTTATTCCATTGAGTAGGTTGGGAGGCTTCCGACTGCCGTTCCAGGTTTTATTCAATTTCCTCGCGAGAGAAAACATTTGATTTGTATGACAAATGGATTACATCATCTGAGAATATTGTGTTATGCGGTTAAAGTGTGGTATTTACTAATAAGACTCTATTTAGCTATTAAACTAACCAATAAGTCTTAAAATTATCTTTTGTATGAAAACTAAAGTCAATATATACAACATAAAGTATACATCTTATATTTAAATATTGGGTTTTGTTAAATAAGCATTATTTATTACATTCTGTTAATAACAACTATAACGTTTACAGTATTGTGCACAAAACACAATATTCTAGAAGTCCCATTCTAAGGATTCAAAAGGTAAATTTAAGATTTAGTTAGCATCTAGCATTATAGTTGTCCTTAGAGTTACGGGAAACCCTGAATAAAGTGTTTTACGAAGAACTCGTGGTTTTCCTATAGTAAATCCTTTCAGCAAGGGAAAATCTTCTACAGTTTTATATTAAGATTACTGATTTAATTTCTCAACATATATCTAATTTTAACATGGAAAGTACCCATTCTTGTTGACTAAGATGTACACCAGGTACAGATGGTGACGACAGAATGGCCCTGTATTGAAACGGCTCTTTGAAGAGGATGGCTCAGGCCTTTTGGTACTGTTAATTATACAGGGTGTGTCACAAAGGACTTTACAACTTTGAAAATTCATATATATTTTATTAAACAAAGTACAGAGCTGGTTTTTGGATTATTGTAAAGGAAAAATCTTCAAGTTTTTTTTACTTTAAACTAAAGATGTTCTATGTGGCTTCCGTTGGTTATTCTGCAGACATCCCATCGGTAGTCGATTTCTTCCCAGACTCGCACTAGCATTTCAGGTGTAACTTGCTCAGCAGCAGCATAAATTCTTGCTCTAAGTTCAGGTAGAGTGGCCAGCAAAGGAGGTACGTACACCATATCTTTTATGAAACCCCAGAAGAAAAAATCTAGCGGTGTCAGGTCTGTGGAACGGGGGAGCCATGCAATTAGCGCATCACGGCCAATCTATTGACCTGGGAAGCGGTCATTTAGAAAGTCCCGGACGTCAGTCAGATAGTGTGGTGGTGCGCCATCTTGCACAAAGAAAACATTTCTTTCTCGGTCATCCTCATCGATCTGTGGTATTACAAATTTTGCAACATATCAAGGTACACTATCCCATTGATGGTTCTCTCTAGGAAAAAAAGGGGCCGTACACTTTTCCTCTTGCTCAACGCACAAAAAACGTTCAATTTAGGACTATCAGGAAAAGGTTGTAATGTTTCATGTGGATTTTCGCTACCCCAAATCCTACATTTATGTGTGTTTACCTTGCCACTTAAGTGAAAAGTGGACTCGGCAGAAAAGATTATGTTGTCCAAGAAATGTTCATCATCATCCACTCGATTTAACATATCCACACAGAAGTTCCTATGGGAAATCTTATCAGTGTCTTTAATCGTTTGTAAAAGCGAATATCGGTATGGTTTCAAGTGCAAACGTTTTCTTAACACACGCCAAACCGTCGTATGTGGTACTTGCAGCTCTCGAGATGCACTGCCAGTCGATTTCGTGGGGCTATTTACAAAACATAGTCTCACTTGCTCAATGACTTCGTCAGATGTTCTTGGACGACCTGAGGATTTTTTTGTTTCACTGATCAACCTGTTTGTACAAAACAACTATGCCACTCATAAATTCTAGGCCTACTAGGAGGATCTTTAGCGTACTTGGTACGAACATTACGCTGAAGTGTTGTCGCAGAATTCAGTTCTAAGATATTTTGGTATTTTTTTATATTGTGGTTTAAAAATTAGAAAAGAGGTTCCAGACTTAATTGTCACCCTATATATTGCTTATAAATTTAGTTACTAAAGAAATGAATTATGTTACAGTAAAATTTACTTTTACATCCAAAAACCTTTAGTATCTAGTTGTATGTTTTAAAGAATTACGTAATAGATTCTACTCCTAAATATTAAAACACTCTTTTAATGAATTAGCAATAGTTGTCGAAATTCTAACGCATAAATAATTTCGAAATCGAAATTTAAAATAGTTATATAAATATTACAAATTATTTTAAGTGTGACCTTGGATATTTAATTTAGGATACATAGTGTATTCCCTCATTACTCTTTTTATTGTTTAATTAATATATGAAGACCCTTAAAATCTACCTAAGGTGACACTAACCAATCGCACTCTGCTAGGAGGGCTGAAAAATAAAATGTCTATAAAACCACGAAGAACGCAAGCCATTTTAAAGGTAAAGTCTAGGCAGTGCAGAAACGTGCCTCAATATCTAACACAACAAGGAAGAAAATGAAGGAAAATAAAGGGACCCAAAAGTAAAAAAATAGCAGATAACCAAACAGCCATAAAGATTCTAAACTCTTACTCGTATACCTGTAAGATGGAATTCATTACTCCCCAAAACAATGGTTAGGGACAATCGTGTAACAATGCGTAAGATCCAGGTTGATTCCAAGTGTCTGTAAAAAATAGCTTCGTACGTCATCACGTGATACGTCTTTATAAAGATTTATACAGTTACTTGAATGTATGAGGCTTAAAAATTCTTAGAGAACAGTTTTATGCTAACCGACATCTTTGCTTCAGATAAAACTTACATAATTTTCCTGTGATAGAACTTATGTTACCTTACAATTTATGGGATATTCATTCATCCCTTTACAGTTACTGCAAGTTCGTAAAGGTTAGGAGCATGCCATTTATGTACTGCAAAGTTTATTGTTTATTACTGTATAGTTTACTTTATTTTAGTCAGCTGATAACTAATAACAATACCACTCAGGTGTTTCATAAAATATGTCTTTTGTCCGTCAGTTCGCAGAATGTATAAACTTATTTTAATCCATAGCCTTGTTTTGATTCTTGAACTATCATTTTTATTAAAGCAAAATTCAAGAAGTGTACATCCGTCCAGTGGGCATGACTGATTACAAGTAGATCCTCAACAACAAGTAAAGAATATTTAAGAGAGTATCCCGAGAACGAATCACTAACCACAAATATTATTATTTTTGGCTGAGGTATGTTTGTTGAACTTAAACAATTGTCACAAAAGGTCTGGATTTTTAAAAAGTATAATATGTAAAGGTATTGTTGCCAGGTATAAATAACATCAATACAAATTACTCTTAGAAGTACTTTCACCCTCACTCGTCTATTTCCACTACAATTACTAGGCTTAGATATAAAGTACCCATGGTAAGAAGGGTTTATTTAAAAGGAAACATTTACTAACAAATGTGTCCCTGATAAAATAATAGACTAAATCTTCACCTATTTATATGTATCTGTAATGTAGAAACGATGTAAAGGTTTGTTTTGAGCTTCTTCGTCGCTGACTTTCTTCGGATCTCTTCAGGAGAACACGACTGCAGATTCCAATATTCATGTCTGAGTAAACGTCAGATACCAGACGCTGCATTAACAGGAAGAGGAACTTGATGTAAGCTCGAAATTAAACATTAGCTTAGTTTTTATTCGTAAGTTAATTTTTGAATAATAAGTACTTTATGTTTTACTAATCCTAACAATTGTACATTTTATAATTCAGCAATTACATGAATTAATATAAATTTTTATCTCAATAATATATAAACTGTGCAAAACGTTACACATGTACCAAGAATCAATTTATAAAAGTCAGTTAATTCTTTTAATCTAAGAGTGCACTGAATAAAAAATCGGTCTGACAGTCCTGTGAGACTACTTGGTGCTTGCTGTAGTGTCATCAGTAATGTTACCTGCAATGCTGAACTGTCTTGAGCAACATGTGCATTTTTTACGACACAACCAATTCTTAAGTTAACCACCTGGTTTTTGCCTTTCTATTACGCGTAACTTTGTTCGTCTCTTAGAATTTTCAGCATGCCTTCAGTCTGCATAAAATTTGGAACACACTGTATATTGTCAATAAATGTATCATACCTTGGCGTTATAAAATCAACATGAATATTAAACATTGAGAATATAGTTTCTATTCAAGGAAATTATTTTTCTTGTACTATATAAATGATTTTTAAGGTGACTTAAGTTTAGTGATTTAAAATGGTTTTCAAATTTACACCCATGGAAATTTTATAAAGAATGTGTGTTTGCGTTTGTAAGTGGTTCTAACCCTCCTAATAAACGTTTATGGATATCATCTTTGACGTTTTCTTATAATAAATTATGTTAATATTATTAGTCGTTATGTATTCATCCTTACCTATTAGATAATCATTGTTATATTATTATCTGGTAGTAAACATTGGTAGTAGAAAATTTCATGTAATTTAAACTATTTATAATTATGATGAAAGCTATAACTGATAACATTTACAGAGATTATTTTTTATTTCTTTTGTGGTGCTACCCATAGTGATCATCAGATAATAAGTCTGCATATTTTAAATTCTCTTTATGAATAATCAACACTAAAATAATTGTTTTCGTTATTATTTTAGGTTATATCCAAAGATGTCATTTATATATTTTTTACATATAAGTGAAATCTGTCATCTACTAATACTTGTTGCTCTTCATATTTGATATCTCCTAACAATAATGATTGTTATTGTATGGAAACACGTACAATGGTGATTATTATTGTATGGCAACACGTAATATTTTAAGGATATTAAAAAAAAGTATCTTGTACTGAATAGACACTCCCGAAAATTCAGCTAATGCCAATGGCGCAGTGCAGAGGGTACAATGGTTAACGCAACATAACCAGATCAAGCAACTTTGAGCGTGGATTCTGCTTGGATGGGTGACCGATTCTTAGCACGAAATTTGTTTGCGTGGTAAAATAAGACATCCTTACTTTATTTTACCATCATCAAATATGAAGCATTTCGTTAATTTATAATGGATTTTGTAGCCTAACTATGGATGTTTCTTAGAAGAATTGTTGATAAGCTTGTCTGAATACTTTCTTTCATCGGCATTTGAATAAAAGTTAGTTACAGTTTTTATTAGTATAAATTTTGTAAATAAATAAGGGAACGAAAAATATCACGTGTACATTTTTAACCAATTTTCAGTAAAAATACATTTGTTATACGGAACCATACAATTGTAGCACATCACATAAGGGACTTGAGATATTCAGTAAAATAACCACCGAGTATAAGTGGTTATTTGTAGCTCCAACAATCTGAGTCACAGTTAGAGACCGAGGGCCAAGAGAAAAGAATCACGAGGACTGAAGTCCGGATATTGCTTTCTCTCGAAGCCGCAGCGAATTTGCATTGTTTCACCTCAGCGTTATTTATTGTGTAAAAACTGAGCGATATTTAACGCAATCGGTTATATTAACCTCCTGAATATATTTTATGAGGTTTTATTGTTTCCTTTTTGCAAACACTGCAATTTTATATATTCATATTTTCTCTTTAATTTTGTTTTGAAATAATTTGTAAATGTTGCTGTCAGATTTATATTTCTAAGACTACAATCGTCGTCTACTTAAAATGCCACCTTGTAGAGGACACACTCGTTAGGTATACATAAATATAAAAATAAACGCATTGATTCATGAGTTTATTTCAACAAACAACTTATTTCAAGTAGGCTCAGGTCAATACTAAATACTAACTGTAACTAACAAATCGAACTAAATCACAGCTCAGTAATCACAAACTAACATTTATTAATTCGAAGATCCTTCTTATGCGAAACAGAAAACAGTTGTAATATGTTCGGTGTAGTTGTAATTGCAAATGCTGTGACCAAAACAACAGAAGCCTCTTCTTCCAACTTCCAGTCTCACTTTCTGGAAGTGAAGCCTTTCATCTTGGTGGGTGCTTCTTTGAGAGACTTCAACACATACGAAAGTTACTTTTTGAGATACTTTAGCTGTCTAAAATGTGAGTACCTTGTGAACTATGCACCACGTCAGCAGCCTGCACACTGCCAGATATGGTCAATCCGATGCAGGTTGAAAATGAACCTGATGTCAGTTTCTGCATCTTTTGAATTTGGCCAATGTCCCTTCCAGAAATGCTGTTCCTATAAGCAGGTAGACAGTATTGTAAGACTGGTAGAACTAACGTATGCATAAGCTTGAATGGTCACTTTGGGATCAAAGAAGTTATTTCGGTTAAAGTATAGAAATTCATCATGATACAAGGAAGTGATTTATTTTCAAATTTATTCAGGCTGTTTCAATCAGGTCCGCCACACAATTACCCAAACGGAATAAATTTTTTAATCTAAAACTCATAAGTTAGTGATTGTTTTTCAAAATTTGTTGTGTATTCGACAATCTCCGTCTACGACATATTAATACTGTATAGTTTAATTCGTCTCTACGTGCTGTAATATCAGGATCCCGAAAGCAGCAAGTTCCTGATAATTAGGAGCTCTCAGAGGCCGGGGAAGGCCTCTTACATAAAATAGTTTTATTTACTTTACAACTTGTTTCATTATATTCAAAACAGAAAACGGTTTCAGTCAGAAATATTTAAAGTAATGTTCTTAGTAAGTTGTCACTGTAGATGTTGTTCGTTCGCCTTGTGTATTTTTAATGATCAATTCAGAATAATCCAAATTTGTATTTACAAGTAGAAATATATAAGTATATGGTCAAATAAAAAACTGGGTTATTTAGTCTATTAATGGATAAACTTAATGAATACTCAACCAATCCCGTAAGAAATATTACATTAACAGAGAGAGTTTCATTAGAAATGTTAAATAAAGGGAAATTCGAAGTCCTTTAACTGAAATTAATTAAAAAATATTTTGTTTCGAGTTAAATTGGTAGTGATTACAGGAAACATTTACTCTAAGGAATATGACGAATTAGCAATAATTTCGGAACAAGGTTCTGGTGACAAATTAAGCCTTATCCAGACTTAGCCCTTTGATGGTCGGATTTTAAGGAATGGATTTAATTTTACCATAACTCATACATGATACAACGGATTTCGAACTCGGTATATTTTTAAATAAGCCAAACCACTCTCTGTTTGTAAAGGATCTTGGTCTCTGATGGATCCTATAACAATGTATGAAATATATTATCAGCATTAAAAAAAGAAGACAAGTATAAGCACAGAATAAGTGTGAAACGTTAAAAAAGTCGGATAATTGTTGTGCCATATATTTGTATTATTTTACTATTTCATTGATATATTCTATTTTGTACCATTGAAATTTGTGGCAGTGTGATTTTTATATCTAAAATCTAAAATATTAACTTTATTTAATATTAGTTAGTAAAATGCTCAGTGCACATTGGGAGTACAGTCGATGATTGGACGAACGGTGTATCTATTCAGTCTGTGAATGTGCATGTGTGACAGCATTTAGAGTATCTGTATTACTGCACAGGTCACTTGAATCTGAATAGAATATACTCTAGCCATTACTTCGAGAAACCATTAGAGCATACCTGTGCTATCAATTATATTATTACATTAACATCACATATTATCAACAAATTACTATTACAGTATTAAATATATGATGAGTTTGGGTAGAATCTACGGTTCCAAACAAATTACCCCTGTAAATATGAAGCTTTCGGTAGTCTAAGGATCTAGAATTAAGATCGTTGTCATACCTACCTATCAGCATAGAAATATTACGTTTTTACTTTAAAATGTTGTACTTGTTATG
Organism: Homalodisca vitripennis; assembly: GCF_021130785.1. Lineage (NCBI taxonomy): Eukaryota > Metazoa > Arthropoda > Insecta > Hemiptera > Cicadellidae > Homalodisca > Homalodisca vitripennis. Next base: position 41,573,776 of record NC_060214.1, read on the forward strand.
CCCTGGACAGTCTTGACCCTGTAGCTCGTATATTATCGAAATCATTATCAAGTTATTATATTAGTACACTATATTAGATTGTATAACGAATTTAGTTCAAATATTGTCTTACATAATATTTATTTGTGCTTCTTTACGTATTATACCACATACCATTGTTTTTATTTGTAATACATAGGCCATTAATCGTTCTGTTACAACTTAAGTATTGTGACATTTTAATTTTCAGGTTATACTTATCGAAAAATATTTAAAAACTTTGTTTTATAATTAAGTAAAAGTCTCAACTAATAGTCCCTTAAAACGGATTTATCCTTTGATTTTGTTCTTGAAAAACAGAAAAACACATTATTTCTGTTCTTGTAAAACAAAAAAAAACACACTAATTCTATTATTTAAAAACAAAAAAGTACACAAATTCTGTTCTTTAAGAACATTTAAAAAACTTAATTGGAAACACATGTTTTGAATCTGTTTAAATAACAAATTAAATTCATCTAAGTTATAAATGAATAATACCATCATTCTCCTGCACTCTTTAACAATACATATAATGTACTGTAAACAGTTCAAATTTTTATATTCATGCGTTTTAATTTTTATATGATTACAACATTGTCTAAGATACTGCTTTAAAGTACTTCTTAATGGAGTTATCTTAAACAAATGAAGTACTTTTTCTGTGTTCATAAAAGTTGCCTTAATGGACTATAAATTTATAAAAAATATTTCTCCATCCTGTATTTTAATAAATAGTATGAAATATGTTTTGTTATATAGACATAGACTTAACGTTTCACCTAATTCCCTTTCATTGTACTAATTAAAAATCGTATTTACAACGGTACCTGAGAGATTCGTAATTGAATGGAGTCTCAGTTTCGAAAATTACTTAGAGTTTTTCCACTCCGATGATTTGTATGCATATAAAACCCTTATTTGTGGGAAGCAGAGACCACAGAAAGCTCACAACCTCAGCATAATTCAATCCTTTATTAACTTCTACCCTCTGGGAGCTCAAGGTCAAATTCTTGAATCTTCTAGACTTTTGAAATACTCCAATATCTGTAGCCTGCTGCCAGTGGTGGTTTCTGACCTATAATAACTCAGAAAGGCTTGGAAAACATATCATTCTAAAGATTTTATCCTGTAGAAGCTCTTGAAATTTGGCGGTTCCGGGCTCGCATTTTATTATATAAAATTTATAATGTTAATAATATTCGAACCTGTAGGAGCATCCGACATATATCAATAGCTCTATATATAATTCTCTAGGATAGCTCTATGTATGAGCGTTGTAGGCTTCTCAATATCATCAAACTGGTGATATGAAAATTATTAAATTCTCACGGTAACTATAACCAATTGCATTTAAACACGAAATATAGGATTTTCATCAATATTTCTGATGGTGTAGCATATTTTATGTTAGCACATAATGCTATGAAACGAAACCTGACCTTTAGAATTTTACATAACAATATCTAATCTCACTGGGGTAAATTGGTTACAGGCAACGAGTGAAGGAAGGTGAATAAATTGGTTCTTAACATCAAATAGAAGTACGATACTTTACAAGAGAGAGCTCTTTTGATCACAAAGCGACCAATCAAGACTATCAGCAGTAATCGAAATTCGGGAAAAACCTTCCTTTGATCAGCTGTTTCAGTCTCAAGGGCCTCTCTGTTTACTTTAGTCTAATAGCCGTGTTCATTAACAAAATGTTAAGGATAGTGTTAGTATTAATGAAAATCTGTCTATCTTGCAAAAATAGTTTACTTGATTAAATAATTTTATTTGTATGTTTAAAAGATAAGATGTAAAATATGGATTCTTTAAAAGATGCATAAATACATTAAATATATTTTCAAATACCTTCAGTATTATTGTTTTTTTTTCAAATGTACTACACTTTGGTTTTGCCGATTTAGATAAGTTTACAGAAAATAAACATACAACACACTGTATTAACTTTCATTAAATGCATGAATAATAGAATAAGTCCAATAATAATATAGTATCAAGTGGAATTTAATTTTGCAACAACAGTTAAATAAATGTCTTCTGTTTAAAGACTATAAACCTGGAATCTGAATGTATATTTTATAAAAATATTTGTACTGATAACATTCTTGTCTATTATTTATTATAAGCATACTCGTATCATAAAATATAATATATGGGTTTAAAAAGACAAAACAATGACAGTAAGAAGTTTTCTTGCTTAAAGTCCTAGACGATGCATTAAAATCTTAACTTATATAGCAAAATCGAGTAAAATAGACAGATAAGTACGTTGGAAAGCAAATTGTTAAAAATGCAATATTTAAAATCCACGTAAATATTTTGTTTTAATATAGTAGTAATTTAAAATTTATTATATATAGAATATAAAATAACCCTTTTTAATGAATTTAAAAAGTTATAAGTTGTTTTTAGAAAAATAAATTATTTGTAAAATACAAAAAAATAAACAAAAGATAGTTGACAGAAGAATCAAACAAATGGTATTATTTAATATGATATCTGGATAACCCACAAAACTAGCATTTTAAATTCATCTCAAGAGATCTGTAGGATATAATGTGATACAATAATGATTCCTATGTAAATGGAAAACAAAAATACAAATAAAAATATACCACAGAACACATGGAAAAAGAAGTAAAGTAAATTGTAAGCTGGTTGAAGGGATTTAAATGATTTGTTTACTAAGTTCTTTTATTAAGCCTTAATCTTATGAAAACCTTTATTAAATAGAGTTTGTATTATTTATTGTCCTGCTAACGAAAAATCTCTAGTACCTCGTAACAACTTGATCGTCATTATATTCTAAAACAGTTTCCATTTTTATACCGAGCTCCTAAATAATATTGCGTTGATCAAGATCTAATTATAACAAATGCTTTATTGAAAGTATTGATAGAAACGTATTCAGTAATGCTAAAGTTATTAAACTAACTAAATCGAAGGAGAGATATATATTCCTGAAGTTTAAACAATAATATACTATAAAATATAATAAGTGAGTTTGAGTAATAATTCCGTTAAATATCACACAATTTCTACACAAACAATAAATGAGAACATCGTGAAACAGTACAAATCCACTCCGGCTTCGAGAGAAAGCAATATCCGGACTTCCTTTTTCGTTAGAGATCTGACCAAAGAACAGGAACTATATCCCGGAACAGTTCTTTACAGTTCGTTTCTCCATGTTCCGTCGAAACGATTTACTGAACGTGCAAAGAAATTACGGAAACGACCAGACTTCTAAATGTTCCAGTTCCGATCTTGCCTACAGATAATGGCAACGTGTCAATTTGCTTTTTTACACTCTGCTGGAATATTTAGAAGGCTTCAGGTACTGTAAATTGAAATTGAGAAACGTTATTAATGCTATTCTTATTTCTCAAAAAAGATGTTTGCATATTCGATCAAATTAATGGAAGCTCTTGGAGATAATAGTTTATTTTTCTATTTTTAATTAAATTTCTATTTATTTAATTATATTTTATTTTTTATATTGTAGGCTATGGTGATTTAGAAAAAGTTTCAGTAATGTAGACATATTAATGATATCATAAAATTGGTTATTTACTTTGATTTAAAATACTGTCATCAACTTCCTGAGAGATTTAAAGTGTGTACATTAAATATCCAGATATATACCTGTAATCGAGGAAAACCAGTTGACCAGGAATGTGTGGTATTTTTAAAAGTATTTGTCAACATCATTGAGACATCTAGGTAGAGGAATAAGTTGTTCCAATTAGATCTCATATATAACTATCAAGCGCTCCAGAACGCAGTGATACTACATCGCAACGATACCAAGTAAGGCAGGAATAATAAATAATTTAAGGAAAACTCCTTCGGAATGGAACGCATGGATCCTGAACTGCAACAGTTCCGGAAACGTCACAGTCTATCTTTAGGACGGCCTTCCATGCCTCTAGATTTTTTCTTACCTCTCCATCTCTACCTATGACTATGAATGTTGATACTGCTTATAATACTATATATAGCTCGACAGGTTTCGTTGAGTTGTATGATGCATTTCGGTTGTATAGATAATTCAATTGTGGTAGTTTTTCCACACGTATCATTATGCCTCGTGTTAAAATGTTGCATGATTTTATTCGGTTTATTTAAATATTTATTTTCAATGTTTTTCTTATTGCCCTTACGGTACCTAAAATATTAATGTAAAATTCTTCGCCAAACGCTCAGCCCAAAGCCCAAAACTTGACAAGCACCATCATAAACTCCATGGTGTATACATATAAATGAAGGTCCATATTCAAAATTCAAAGTCTGCAAGTCCTATCGTTCTCAAAATATCGTGAGGATGAAGATACAGTAGCACAGTTTTAAAAACCCCTGGCGTGAATGCTTTGCTGAAGCTTAATAAATAAATACAGTCATATATTTATTTAAATTATACTTATTAATTTTTCTTTTATTATACAAATTATTGAAATGAATATTACTTTTTCATTTACGATAAAATGAAAAAAACTCAAGTAACCACAATAGTGATCGGTTTGAAGACCGGTTACTTCTGTAATTGGTAGACAGAGGATTAATTATTTTTGTTTAAATGCTTTTCTTTCTGTAGCCGGACGCTATGTTAATTTGTTGCAGGCTACAGTTTATTTACTTGTTACTGATATCTCTCACGAAATGTGTTATATAGCACAGTTGGTTAGTTTTATCTTTTAAGCTTTCTAATTTGAATTCATTACTACCAATTACATAAACCTTTTTATCAATAGATAAGTTTCAAAATTTATCACCAGGACTTATTGCAAACTTCAGTTTTAAGGTTGATTACAAAGAATGTGTATACATTTGTATGAACTTTTTGTAATTTTTCTTAGATTAAATATAAATTGTATTAAAAAAAACTAGATTTATTTTATAAAATACCTTATAACTTAGTAATTATGCACAAAAATTATAAAAAATTATCAATATAAATCCACTGATAATAATATTGTATTTACATACTTAGAAAATACTTCATAAAATATAATAATAATAAATAATATAAATTAACAATATATATTATATTATATATATAATATATATCATAATATTTATATTATAATATAAATAATTTTTGTGTACCAAAGCCTCAAAAACACATTTTACAAAATGTTTTTCTTTCATAGCTCCGAGGACATATAATTTATTGCCAGAATTTTTCAAAAATAATAGGAACATAAATATATTTTATAAAAAAATTCGTGTATGGTCGATCGGTAAAAATGATATTGAGTATATGTTTAAGATAATAAATTAGTGTATGGTTAGTCTTGTCTGCTAAATTAGAATAATATTTAAATAGACAGGTTAGAGCATTATAAAATAATTATTTATAATATAATATTTAATGTTACATGTATAAAACCTAATATTTTAATTGTAAATAATGCATAAATCATTTTTATTTAATGCAGCACAATAGTTATACTAAATTTAAACTTTGAAACATAATACTACATTATTTACTACATAAGCTACAATAACTCATTTTTATCATTTCATTCTTGCTCATATCCGCTATTTTTATTTTTTACCCTTTTTGTACATAGTATCTCCAACACAGGCACAGCCTTATGGGGTACCTAAATTTCCCTTATTGTGTAAAGTTATTGGCATAATTATTAGTTTAAAAAAAGAAAGAAAAACATAAAAGGATGTAACCTACTTTTTATATTCTATTACTCTAAGTATATAAATTAGAATTAAAATAAGTAGAAAACATTTTTTTTGTATTTGTTATTTACTGCTAGTGTAATAAACATTATGTCATAGTATTATTTATTACTAAGCACTGGCAATAATATTTAGTTGTAATATCCAGTTTGTTATTTTGGGGAAATAAATGATTTATTATTATTTATTTATATTTAATAAAATAATTGTATTTCTATGTTTGAATATACTTCCCGCATTATTGAAATTATTGAATTGATTGGCATATCAGCTTGAGGATCTAGATGCATTTTAAGCGTCCTCAGCTAAACTATTGTTTAGCATTTTAATCTTACTTGTATTGATAATAATTTGATCAAAATGTGACACATTGTTGATTTCGTGTGCGTATCATTTTTATAAATACCCATTGGGAAAATATCCGAGACCCAGCGCCCCAGCTACAGAATACTGTCAATGACCTTTCGGTTACCAATAAAATTATGTACCTACAGAAACTTCTCAGACGAAATATTAAAATTAAAAAAATAAATACAAGAAATAGTTATCGTTGTTCCACGTGACAAATCTCCAAGATCTCTGTCCATTAGGAGGTATTGCACAGACAGGTACAAGAAAGACCTGTTGAATCCATAATAGTTTCTAAATATGGAAATGAATTTGCACCGAACATTATGGCATTTAAATTTAATAAAACTATGTTAAATTATTCTCAATTTCTTTACATTGAATACTATTATGAAAAACATAAATTAAACACAATATTCATAAAAAATTTCCTTATTCTACAGGTGAGCTTATTTGCATTTAATTTTGCATACTTCATATTGAGTTATCGCAATAGGTTAGATCAATTACGTAGAGCATTCAAACTAATTGTTCTGTTCTTGTTTAAAACTATGCTTGTTATTCAGTAGCCAGTAAAACAAAAGTCCACGCTCTCATTATAAACATCTACAGAAAGTCTGGAGCTGAGTTTGTTTTCTCACTCTTAAGGTGCACTAATGAGGTAAGGACAATTTGTAGTGATGTAGAAACTTAGAAGTTGACTGTAGTCTCCCGCTGCTCCTGCACTTTTGTGTATTTCTGTAATTGTGTAGCTGGATAATGAACAACTCTGCGATTGTTACTGTTTTAAAACGGTAGAATCTGTTTTAATATAAAATAATTATTATAACCTTCCCAGCCCGTCTTAAAAACGTGTTTTTTAATCAGTTTAATTATTTATTGCATTTAATGTTGGTTTATCAATTATATTTCCAACCTTATTATCTATAAAAACTTTTTAATGTATTAAGTATTTTATTTTTATTCTAAATTAAAACTATTAACTATATGAACTTCCATTATTGTATTTTATATTTTGGTTACATTGTTTTGAGCTGTATTAAAAATTATCAAGCCTCTATACCGTCGTAAAGCTACTTAATTATAGATTAAAATGTTTAAACTTAGAAAAAGACAAGAAATTGAGTTTGAAAAAAAGTTATAAAATAAATCCCAGAAGTGATGTACTAAAGAGTACATTCTGGCAACCCATTTATTTGCCACAACTATAACAATAGTAAAAAAAAATAATTTGTGAGAGAAAGTATACTCAATGGAAGAATTAACTGTTGTATAAATTGAGTTGACAGCAATCTCTCTACTTGAGAGCCCGGCCGATATTTCCATTAAAGCTCCAGAGCTCTTGGACAAACATGCTGTGTTGTTTTATTGCTTTTTTACCTTTTGCTGAACAAGAGGTAAAAGTAAAGAACAAATTTGGAGTATTTTGAATACCTTTAAAATTTACGAGTTATGTTTACAACTTGTAATGACTATAAATCTGTAATATGTATAAATAATATACGTAGAAGTGACTATTGTAGGATACGAAAGTATTTGTAAAATAATAAACAATAATCTGGGGGAAGAAAAAATGAATATTTGATGCATGAATAATTACCATGCGATCCACAGTTTATTTTAAACTTCATACGTATAAAAATCCAATATTACATATTTTTAGTAAATTTAACTGTAATAGTGAATCTTTTAATATAAATATCTTATTGTAACCTTATAAAAACGTATCAAAATTGTTTTATTTACTGAATATTTACGTAGTTTTTTCCATAAATCATAATCATATGGAAATTTAATAATTTAAGACCATTCGCTATTTCTTGATTTAGTTGAGAGTCATGTCACAATTGAGTCGTGTAGTTCCATAACTAGCTACATCCACAAAACTGTTTTTTTGAGGAAATGAAAAAACGGATATTTTGTTAGCCGTTTAAAATAAAACTATTATTTTCCCCAGGGATGAAGTTAATATCAGGTACTGTAATGGCATACTATTATTGTTATTATTAATAATTATCAATCCAAGTAAAAAAATAAATAAAAATGGATGTAGCCCATTTTGAATCTCATCAGTGGATGTAACTGGTTTTGCATCTAATATTTTGGATTTACAGCAGGTAAAAAAATATTCTGTGATTTTGCAGTTTCTCTGTATTTAAATTTGTATACACATAAATGAACAAATAATTAATTACAATAAATTATATAGATACCAGAGAATAAGTTCATACAACCAAAAATTAACTGTAGAACAGTTCTGAGTACAATTCCCTAAACTACTAGATCAGTTACTTCTTGATAATTTACTCATTCTTCTGTCAGGATTTCACTCCTCTGGTTATTTTCTTCTTTTTCAACCTCTACTAATCTTTTATAATATTTTAGGGGAGCCAAATCTTTCCAATCACTGCCAAAATGTTTTTCTAACAGGTTTCCAACATCCCTTAGTTTTAAAGCTGAAACTGCAATGCCTGTTTGAATTAAGCAAGGAAGAGGCATTCTACTTACTTTCCTACCTTTCTGGCAAACACTTTTGTACATTCCTAAATCATTACGATAGTGAGCTTCTCTTTTAAGAACAATTTTATCTCCTTTGCAACTTTTTTTAAAATAAAACCGCTTACTTAAGTTAAATTTGAAGTGCCAATATCTATTTGGCATGATTACCTCAGAACACTTTTGTTTCCAATCATACACTTTTCCAACTAACGATCGTGTTGTGCCGAATTCAGAAAATATTTTTGTATATTCCTCTGGTGTAATTATGATGTTTGTCTTTTTTATTTCTTTTTCTATACGAGCAAAAACTCTGTCTGGTGGCAGAATGGAATGTCCCACTACTGGAAAACATATTCAAGACGTTGAAGACTTGCAGGAGAATTATTATACAGCCAGTAACTCAGCATTGACATCATGGTAGAAGTTTTATTTTGTCCTCCACATCCGTCAGACACAAGACGGAGGACATGCACCGAATTAGGGAAGTCAAACGTGTTGAGAAAATCATAAACAGCCGAGCTTATTTCGTTTGATCCCTTTTTGTGTTCTGACTCATCATAATGATATATAAAAACATTATCTTTGGTCTGTTTAGCTGTGGAGTCGCCGAAAACAATAGTAAGATTATACTTATACAGTTGACGGCTGTAATAGGCACTCTGATCTGGGACTCTAGGTAATACCTGATTCTTTTGACAGTCAAAGGATATGCTAATCAAATCATTTCGTTTTTCTTTAAGGAGTAAGTAAAAAGACTTAGCTTTCAGTTGGTGGCACGTCTGAGCACAAATGATATCATTTTTCACAGTTGGGTCGATAGCATTTTTAATTCTTTCTGCAAAAGATATACAGGTCGAACACTCATCGGTCCTAGGACAACCAAATCCAATATTGAAATTTGACCTGAAAATGTACCTAAAATATGATTGTTTTACCTGAAGGTTTTCATCTTTAGTCTCAGAGTTGTACATTCTCCACATTTTCTTAATGTTTAATTCTGTTGGTAGATATTCCCTATTGGCGGTTTTGCTTCGGCAATATTGGTTTTCTATAACCTTAAAATTTTTAATAAACTTGATAACTGATTCTTTTCTTTTTTCATACGCCTTTAATTTATGGTCCTCCCCCTCTATTTTCTTTAGGTATAAGTCCAGTTTCAAAGTGCCTTCTAACCACACCCTTTACTCTATTTTTTGATACGCACAAAGTTTCAATAAAAGCTTTTTGACAGACTGGAAGTTTCATACGCAAAAATTTTTTATAAATAAAATATTGGACAACCATTGACTTTTGTCCTCTGTCATTGTTTATAAGTCTTTTTCGTTTTGGTTTTGTAGATTCCGTGTATTTTAATATAAAACAATCTTGTTTGTGTTTCAATTCACTAGATTTACCAGAAGTGTCATAAAACTTCTCGTAAAAAATCTTTTGGTCATTTGCTGTGATTTCTGAACAACGATAAGTCTTCCCTTTTTTCTCGTGTTTACATGTTATAGTAGTTGGAGGACCGGCTGGACCGTATCTGAAAATAAAACTCGCCATTAATAAAATGTTATCCCGCCTACCGTAAAGTTTACTTCAACTAGCCTACATACTACTACCCTATACCTTGGCATTATAGGAACCACACGACTCAGTTAATTGCAAAAAGAAATTGTTGCCTACTTGTCTTCAACTAAACTATGATTTAACCGAAAGATAAATAAGATTTACCAATATTGAACAGTTGCACACCTCAAAAGTAAAATTATTTCAATAGTAAATATTCAACAACCCACCTTTGCTTTTGCATCTGTGCACGTTTCCAGTTCTCTGACTGTCGTGGTCTTTTGCGTTGGTGATGTAAACGAATTGTTGGTTCACACTCCATTGTTACTAGTCTAACTAAAAATACTTCACTATAAACAAAACACTATAAACTATTTATTCATCACGCACATCAGTAGTTGCTCACAAATAATCCTCACTCACTCAGAAGCCAGCAGTCATACGGCAACGGCAAACACTAAAGCTGGGAACAGCCCACCTGCGCATGCGCAACCAGATGGATGTAGCTGGGTTTGAAAGTAGCTTTGTTCTCTAGCTGGTTTTGAAACTAAACCCCTACTTTGCTATGCTATTGCTATAAGATGTAGCCTGTTTTGATTTGAAATATGTTTTTCCTAGCATTAACACGATTTCAGAATTGAAGAAACCGGCATCAGCTCAATTTTCATAAAAAGGGGATGTAGCCCATTTTGAAACTACATGACTCAATTATAAAGTCTCCATGACCTATGTAATGTTACTTTTCAATCAATTACTAAATTTTTAAATAACATGTAGACAAATATTTATAGATTTTTAATGAATATTAAGAATCAATCCCAACCGATATATTGTACTGGTGAAACTAACAAATTAGACATAAATTATAATACTAAGAGAAGGGTTTAGTCAATGGAAGAGTTAATTGTTGTATAAAACAATCTCTGTTTACCTGAGAGGCTGGACAGAATTTCCATTGAGGTACCAGAGCTCTTAAAAAAATATGCTGTGTTGTTTTAATGTTTTCCTTTTATTTATCCTTTCTTCGAAGTAATTATAAAATTGTGAGAGTTGTAGACACTGCTACTATATGAAAATTCAGTTTACAACTTGTAATAACTATAAGTGCCATCTTATTGTGAAGTTTCCAGTGTTTTGACAACATTGGATTTTATAAACCTCTTCGTAAATATTATATAATGTTTTACCACCCTATGCAATACTAAGTAGAATACTGTACCACGTGTTTTATAGTAAGTATCGCTGAGATCTTAGTCTGTAGATAAGCTACGTATGATATGACGTCACAATATGTTAAAAAAGTCTTATTATTGTATTCCTTTTGTTTATAGATGCATTTTTTCCAAGAGATAGTATAAAGCAAGATAAAATGATGCATGTCAAATTTCAAACATAAAGATATGTTTGGCATTAGTACCCTGATTGTACATTTTTGTTTATTTTAATGTGGAACATTTTAACTAAGTTGAAAAATGTCCTCTCTGCTCCTTTAATACTCTTTTGTACTAATCATACGTTTTCATAAGATATTTGCCAAATATACAATTCACAACATTGAGACAGTGAATAAAAACCAACATTCTGATGAATAACAGTGATATATTTAACAAAAACATAAACATATATGTAATATTTAAAAAAATTAAACAAGCAATAATGGATGAATGTTACTTAGAGATAAATAAACATAGAAAGGTGTTTGTCAGTAGTTACCTGTAACAACAAGGTAATTGTAGCTAGTACTCAGAAATTTCAAGTCTATGGGTCAGTTAATTTTAAATATATCATGCGGACAGACAGATAGACAGACAAAAAGACCGAAATGAAATTTTTAGAAACTCTAAATAAAGACTTCTCTAATATTCTGCCAACAAGATAGTTATTATATGCTATTGCTTTCATTCGGCATTAAAATGTAATGTTAAAAAGTATGTGAACTTATCTTAACTATTATAACCATCTATGATGATAAATATAATAATTCTTGCAATTAGACACTAAACTAAATGATATAACAATAATATTAAATATTATAAATATGCCCATTTTTAATTGTGGACGAAAACATTTGAGCATTGTTGATAGTTTCATTCAGTTTCATTATTTTCAGGATAGAACAAATATGTAGTTAAAACATAACTGGCAGAAGGGGTTCATTTTTTTCAAATACAACAAGGTTAAGTTTAAATTATAATCTAAAACATGATTAAAATGTAAGTAACTATTTCTACTAATCTCTACAGATAGCCACCCAAAATAACAGTATTGCTAATATTTTGTATCTTTAGTAACATTATACAATAACATTGTGTCAGCATTCTAGACACAAAAGGTAATGTAAATGAAATCGATATTATGACAGATGAGATAAGGCAAGTCACAAGATTTATGTTCAGTGCTGATGCCGGTAGGCTGATCGCTGATTGCCTACACCTGCTGAAAGAACCATCCATCAGCGGGTTAGAAGGCACGGCAACACAGTTATGCTCAAACTTGGTGTGACTGCGTTGGAGCCATATTTGTAATTACTCGTTATTTAGTTGTTTATGCCTCATAAATTCATACTAAAAGTACCCAGGCTATTTGTACAAAGTAAGCGCGTGATAGACTTCTGAGTTCTATATAAAATGTCAAGATCACAGGTATTATATTAGAACGCCATATGTTAATATGTTATATATTTTCTTACAGGCTATAACTTGTAGGGGTGAAAAAAGTCATTTATGTCTGTCTCTCAGTAGGATAACTCCAAAACAAACTGGCCTACATAATTTAAATTTTATATGGAGTTTGATTTATATACCACCAACACTGAGTTCGATAATGATGCATTTAATGTATGGATTTGAATAATCGTTAACAAATATTTTTACATTTTACTAATAGGTAACCATCGCGACAGCGATGAAACAGCAGAATAAATACATTTGTGAACAACCTGAGTAACAACCATATGAGATTTTAAAACTTAGCATTTTTTGTGATGTGGATGATTCACACATCGGAAAGAAGAATGAAGGATTTAAGTTCCATATTAAAAGTAGGTGACTAGTTCTGATTTCAGCGCACTCTTTTACTGTAGTGCCCTGCCTACTTTACCAAAACTGTTATTTAACACTGCTATGAAACCTAATAACATTGTTAATGTGTCATGTGACATGAAGTCTCGATAAAAATATATCTGCGTGCTTTAAAGTTGGCATGAAACTTTATTCGTAGATACAAAACTTTCATAATGGTTCACATCTGGCCATGGAATTTGACTTAGCATCATTCCAGCACTTAGTCAGCTTACACAGATTATATTTTGTCCAACGGGGGATGTAAACATTTATTTTCTGCATGAATATTCTCTCTGTATAATTATCTGACTGCAGGACATGTAGAGAATGAAATGAGCTATCAGCATGAAAATTTGCAAGCAACCTCAGCGAAGCCTGTTACGCGACACGCGGTGGCTTAACCTTATATTGTTGTACTGAAGTGTGGTGATTATCCGTACCATAATCCGTAACACTGATATAAACATTTTCGCCAACGGTCATAAAAATGGCATAGAGTGACATGCACTCCAATTAGAAAATCGGTTTATATAACTCTATTTTCCTGATAAAACAATTTAAAGTATGTAAATCGGTTTGCCCTAAAAACGTCAAATAAAGATTCCGTAAGAAATTAAGTTTTTCAGCAACCTAAGAGTTCACTATAGCTCAGAATGTAATATGTTTAGAAAGTATTGATAACATCTTTAATCGTATATATGGCCAACATTTAATCATTAATCGTGACGTGTCTTATCATTAAAATCATTTACAGGTAAATTGACAAAATTTCAAAACAAATCTGTAGGTACAGAAATATTTAAACATATCTGTTCTAAATTTAATTGGATTTTTATTTCCAAATCAATAAAATATACCTCAAAGATCAGAGAAGCCTTCTTCTGGCAAAAGTGAACTAAGATTAGTTGTATATCAGTAGTTATATTTATAGTAAAATTTGTTTAATATTTTAGAATATTTAGAGCTGAAATTTGTACAGTAATTCAAATTAAAAGTCCAGGAAAATTTAATCTTGCATATTTCTTGTCCACTATTTTAAAGGGAGTCTTAGGAGTAAATTCTTGATAATTTTTGTTGTGTTTTTGGATATTTTATAAGGTAGATTAGGCTACTTATCTAATCGCTAAAATTAAAAAAAGGATGAGAAATTAGGGCAAACATAAATTTCGCACAATTTCTCACTATAAATGCAGATAAATTCTAAACAATAAACAGCGTTTGCACATACCGATTTATTTTATTTAAGGGGAGTGGGAAGGGGAATTTTTTTTTTTAGATTTTCTATTTTTAATGCAGTTTTGTAGAATGAAACTTCTTCTTTAAGTATCTGCTTTTAGAAATTAAATACGATAACTCTAAATATACTTTTTTAAATATAACAACATAGTAAGTTTTTTGCTTTATGGTAGCACCAGAGTAGGCCTCACTTTGTATAGTACTACTCGCCTTCGGCTCGCTGGGGGTTACGCCCCCAGGCCCCCAAAGTAAACGCTTGCAAATTCGGGGATAAGCGGAATTCGGTGACTGGTTAAGTCCGGACATTAAGTAAATGACAAGGGATTTAAAAATTGACCTTTTTCATAGATTTTTTTCCGGATTCGTAAAAACTTTTGACTTTGAGGGCATTTTGCGTAACCGTTAGAGATACGACAAAAAGTGACTGGACCTTTCTTGTTGGAAATTTAATTTTGTCTTTCGATTGTGCCCTCAGATCTGATCTACGACCTATGGTTTAGCCAGAAATGAGCTCGGGAGAAAAGTCTGCACGGGTCAGCTATCTTGAATTGTTTAGTATAAACATAATAAAAACCTACCTCAAGGCAGTATTTTAAGTCGAACAGGGGGTTTAATATCACCAGGAGACTGACTATCTAGTCAAGGCGAGAAATTCCCTGGGTGGGTGATTAATGTTAAGGAGGTTAAGACAAGAGGGGGTTTAATTTCGTCAGGATATTGTCTGGTCATATGAACAAATTCCCAGGGGGGGTTAACGTTACCGGGGGATAAGTCTCCAGGGGGTTATCTGGTCATACCAGGATCTTCCCAGGGGGGGGGGGTTAAGAGATTTGGTGACTGGTAAAATTCGGACATGAGGTCATGGCAGGAAATTCCCTGGGGGGGTTTAATGTTACCAGGGGGGTTAACACATCAGGGGGTTGAATGTACAGGAGGTTATCAGGTCATACCAGGAAATCCCCGGGGGGGGTTAATATTACCGGGGGTTAATGACACACTTGGGCCTTTTTTAGAGGGTATTGTGTCTGTGAACATAATAAATATTCCTCTGTCCCTATCTACTATTGACGCTTAGCTAACGCTCAGCCAACTCCCGAAGTCACTGAACCTTTTCTGTAGATCACGTGATTTCCTAAATCCCGTTTAAAATTTGTTTTGAGTTACGACCAACCGTTTAGGAGAGCCGCTATCAAGCCCGGAATGTAAATTTTTAGGCGAAAATGTCCAATATTTTCACTTAATCGCGTTTTGCGGTCAAACTAAGGGAAATATAGTAAAAAGTCACTGGACCTTTTTTGTAGGTCATCTTATTTCCTAAATAAAACGTTAGTCTTATTTTGACCTCCGACCAATGGTTTCGCCGCTATCGACCCCAAAAACAAAAGTTTCGCGTAAAAGTTACAACAAAATTGTACATAATCACGTTTTTTTCGGCCAAACCAATCGAGATAGGGCAAAAGATTACTGGACCTTTTCTGTAGATCGCGCAATTTTCTAATTTGATTGGTCAATCAGATTTGAGCTACGACCAACGGTTCGGCCGCTATCGGGCTTGAAACATTATTTTTATCGAAAAAATCTCTGGAATTTCAAATGTTCGAGCGTTTTGTCGCTTAACCATGGAAGATAGAGCAAAAAGTCATTAGACCCTTTTTGTAGTTCACTTCATTCCTGACCATGAATTTTCCGTCAGATCCGAGCTAGCTCCAACGGTTCGCCCGCTATCGGGCTTACAAAAAATGCCTGCAGGGGTGAAGAATGCGCGATTTTTTGGGAATTTTTTTGAGGGGTTGAAAATGAAAAATTCTCACTTTTCGGGATTTTCCTGGTGGTTACACGTGGAAAGCTATCTGTGTACCAAATTTCAAGTCTCTAACTCATCTGGAAGTAGGTTAGAATGAGTATACGTGAGTGAGTGAGTCAGTCAGTCAGTCAGTTACACATGCGGTTGTATATATATTAGACTTACACAAAACAGTTGGTGTGTTTTGATTTTGTTATGTTGGTAGTACCAGCCAGTACTGTTTACTGCTAACATCTGTTGTTTTTCTGAATTGTTTGTTTATTTAGTCGACTAATATTACACAACTTTAGAGACCAAGATGGGATTTTTTGCTACTTTAGAGCCCAGTGGGTTGAAGCCTGGAGGAAAGGTAATAGTAATAATAACCGTAAGAAAGTTTTTGTAAAATTTCATTGAGAAGTTTTCAAGTGAAAACAAAACAAACAATTATTCTACAACTGATCAAAACTCAAACATATTCAATCTCAGATTACAGAATATTTATCATTAGTCTGTGGTATAATCTGTATCTTTAAAACAATATACGTTGTATTAAAGACTTTTTATTAATTTATATTAATGATGCACAGTTTTCTTGCCACTACTTGATTAATTTTGAGCTAAATGCCGTTGGGATTGTTATTAATTTCTAGTGCTCTTGGACGTCGTACTTCATTCTGTATTCATGACATAATTTTCAAAAGCTTTTTTCAAATGAATGGAAACTGTGGAAACGGATTGGAGTGGCTTATTAAATAAAACGTAAATAGGAGTCTCATTGATAATTTCCTTCTCATGTTACTCAATGTAGAGTTAGGCGTTTTTGAATTAATATTGTGTATTGATTTTAGAAACAAATAACGTTTTAATTAAAGAAATATAACACTGTTACTAGCATTTAAAAAGACATAATTACATTACTTATTTAATTATATTTTGGTGTAATATAGGTTTTCTACATTAATAATTATTTCATATTTTCAATAAGATTTTTTAATATTTTCTTTTATCAATTGGTAGGTAGCATAAGATATGCCAATAAAATAAAACGTTCATACCAAGTAGATATTTTTTATTATAATTTCCTAATGTATACAATGCTAGATAAAATTTATTTTCTCTATGATTTCCTGCTTGTTTGTAAGACATCCCTGCAATGACGTAATATGAGCTTAAAATCTTGCATGAGATACAGCGAAGCCTTGTACACGAAATGTGATTTGACATAGATCTTGTATTTTGGAACAAACAGAAGAGAATACTGTATTTATACAGGTTTCTATAAATATTGTATACAGGGTGATTCATGAAGTTCTCCCCCCACTTCTACAGCACATTTTACTAGTAAAAATAATGAAAAAATGTTATATAAACATAGGTCCGAAAACGCTTCGTTAGCGAGTTACAGCTAGCGAAAGATTTCGCCTGAATTCCTGGGTAAAGAGTAAAATAAAGCCATACTGAACTTTTGGAAAGGTTAATTAAGTAAGAAATATCGTGGATTCTTATGTATTGTTACCTGATAAAGCTAATAAAATAGGTTTCAGAACTGTACCTGTAGTAGTTTTTGAGGGATTCAGGGTTAAATGCAAAAAATTGGGGCACGAAACAATGTTTTTTTAAGTTTGATGTACAATAACTTTGTTAAATTGGTAATAAATACATAAAATCAAAAAACATTAATTGTGGAGAATTTAATTCTGAGAAAATTGATATAATCAAAGTCTAAAATAAAACAGAAATAAGTACCAAAAAATCGATTTTATTCAGTATAATACATTATTAGTTTTAAGCTAAATTAATCAGGTTGGGCCAACCGTACGCACCTTTTTATAATAGATGTTCGAAAATGAGGCCATCATTATCAATACATTTTGCAGCACGTTTTTGTATTCCTTTTGTTGCGTTTCTTAATTTTTCAGGACTTCCCTGTATCTGCACAGCCGAATCCATAATACGGGCAATTAATTCATCACGAGAATTCACTTTTGTCTTGTATACAATGTCTTTCATCCATCCCCAGATGCAATAATCCAATGGAGATAGATCTGGTGATCTTGGTTGCCAAGGGTGAGGCCCTCCACGACCAATCCAGTGTCCAGGGTCTCAATCCTGAAGAGAGGTCCCGTTTGGTCTTTGCTGGTCGCCCTTCCACCTTTTCTGAACTGGACCGTCTGTGCATTGCTTCGCGCAGCGTGCAGTTTGCTGACCAGCAGAGGGCGGAGAGGAACAATCATCGTTCCATCCAGCCCTCCAGGGCTGTCACGGCCGTACAGAATCCCGTGGATGGGCCACATCACTCAGGTGGGCTTCGTCTACCCATCTGCTATGCCTGTGGTGAACGAGGTCATACTCGTCGGGAGTGTCCTAGGAGATATCGCACTGGTCCAAAAAACTAGATCAAAGGGGGGTTTTATCTGAAGTTCCCCCGAGGTCTAAGAAAAAATTTCAAAAAAATAGTACCTGTGCGAAAAATTTGATTAATAGTCTGGACATAATGAGCCTAGCAGAAAAGGGAAACCTACGGCTTAGGACAGCATCTTTGGTGTGCCCTTATATCAATATCTTAGTGGGAGACTCAGTGCATAAGGCCCTAGTTGATTCCGGGTCAGCCTGTAGCCTCATCTCTTCCCGTCTTTTTGAAGCCATTTCAAGGTTAGGTTTGGTGAAGCACACCGAGAAGTCTTCTTTAACTTGCTGAACTGCTTCTAATTCTCCTCTTCCAATTTCGAAGAAGGCTTCAATCAAGTTTAAGGTCGAATGTTTTTCATGGGTGTGGAGCTTCCTTGTGGCCCAGGACCTGGGTATGGATTGTATTTTGGGGGCGGATTTTATTCAAAAGACAGGTTTGGTGCTGGATCTTCAGGCGGGCCAGGCTTATTTCAAATTCAATCGGCGAGTGTCAGTCCCCTTTTCTGATAATTTCAAATCGACACCGCAGGTTGGTGAGGTGGAGTGTGAGGAAGGTTCTGGCCCTGGGGACCCGTTCGGTCACTTGGATGAGGAGCAAGCTGGGGTTCTCCGTGAGCTTTGCTCAAGATTTCCGGAGGTCCTCACACCCAAGCTCGGTTCTACCCATCTTATTGAATATGAAATTCGTCTGACTGACACTCAGCCAGTACGCTCCCACCCATACAAGTTGGCTCCTCCAAAGATGGAGGTTATGCGTGGTATCATCAAGGATCTCTTGGATCAAGGAGTTATTGAGCCTTCAAACTCATCGTATGCCAGTCCAGCGTTCTTGGTTCCTACGCCTAATGGAAAAAATCGTATGGTGGTCGACCTAAGAAAACTTAATGCCAAGATTGAAATAGACTCAGCGCCTCTCCCCCATCTACATTCTGCTTTTGATTGGTTCGGTAAGGCCAAATTTTTCCCTATCTTTGATTTGAACCAAGCCTATCATCAGATTCCGTTGAAGAAGGAATCACGTCCTCTCACGGCCTTCTGTGTTCCGTGGAATTTGTATCAGTACCGATCTGTGCCGATGGGGCTAGCTGTGGGGGCCCAAACGTTAACTAGGTTGCTTGACTCCATCTTCCACGATGTGAAGTTCAGGTATGTCTTTAATTATCTTGATGACCTTCTGGTCTACAGTGAGTCTTTCACGGAACACGTTAAACATCTTGAGGAGGTCTTGGTTAGGTTGGGTAGGTCTGGCCTTACAGTCAATCCGGAGAAGGTGTCTTACGCCAAGTCTGAAATATCGTTTCTCGGTCACCTCGTGTCGTCTAGGGGTGTATCTATAGACCCTGCCAGGACCCAAGGCATTCGGGATTTTCCTCCGCCGAAGGATGCCAAGGGTGTTGCCAGATTCATCGGCATGGTTAATTTCTACCGTAGGTTTATTCCTGACTTTGCCGAGGTGGCCTCTGAACGCTTTAAGAAGGAAAGACGCAAAGTTCGTTTGGGGTGAAGATCAAGAACGTGCTTTTCAACTGCTTAGGGAGGCCATTATCCAACCTCCTGTGCTGCGAATACCGGACTTTAGTAGGCCCTTCATCTTGCAGACTGACTCCTCATCCTGTGCTGTAGGAGCTGTGCTTTCTCAAGAGTTCGACGGCGCTCGGCAACCTATAGCTTTTGCATCTAGGACTTTGACCCTTCAGGAAAAGAAATCTTCTATTTATGAGCTGGAGTGTCTGGCGGTCGTTTTCGGCATGGATAAGTTTCGGAGGTTCCTAGAGCATTCCGAATTTCTGCTGGAAACTGACAATCAAGCTCTTTCCTGGCTAATGGCCCATCCTCGACAACTCGGGAAGATTGGTCGCTGGGTTGTCAAAATTGCGGCCTTTAAATTCAGGGTGCAGCACATTTGCGGCACCCAAAACGTCGTCGCCGATGCTCTTTCTAGAATGTATCATCTACCCAGCGATCCTGTTGATTCTCAAGCACCGTTGTGTGGGACTGTGCTGTTGGATTTCCCTGCTGCCTATGAGAGTTTTGGTTCTCACCAACTTCAAGACCCCGAGTTGTCAAACATCATTGGCGAGCTACAG
The DNA here is from genome assembly GCF_021130785.1 of Homalodisca vitripennis. Taxonomy (NCBI): domain Eukaryota; kingdom Metazoa; phylum Arthropoda; class Insecta; order Hemiptera; family Cicadellidae; genus Homalodisca; species Homalodisca vitripennis. The sequence goes on from NC_060214.1 coordinate 41,594,475, forward strand.
GAGGGAGAAGCCCACTCTCCTTACTTCTTGTCCAAGGGTGTCCTCTGCTGTCGTGCCCGACGCGGAGGTGGTCCCAAGATTGTTCTGCCGAGTGCCCTCATACCGATGGTCTTTTCCTATTTTCATGTTTCTCCCCTGGGCGGTCATTTAGGGATTCACAAGACCATCGCTAAAATCAGATATAAGTTCATCTGGAAGAGTATGGACAGAGACATTGCTGGTAGAGTACGAGCTTGTCATCTTTGCTCGGTCAGTAAACCAGCACAAAATACCAAATTAGGACTTCTTTCCTCCGAGTTGGCGGAGCGGCCTCTCGAAAAAGTATTCATTGACTATGTGGGGCCCTTTCCCCGTAGCAAGTCAGGGAACACCTCCCTGCTTGTCGCTGTGGATGCTTTCTCTAAGTTTTGCTGGTTGATTCCTCTTAGGAGTGCCACGGCGTCGCTCACCGTCAAGGCACTCAAGTCCCGCCTTCTACAGAATTTTGGAGTGCCCGCCACCGTCGTCTCAGATAACGGCACACAATTCGTGTCGAGGGAGTTTCATCGCTTCTGTTTTGGGCATGGAATCAAACATGTTACGACATCTCCTTACTACCCCCAGCCTTCTCATGCTGAGCGGTTCAACCACAATCTCAGAGCCGCTCTCATCGCTTATCACGCTGAGAAACAAACTACCTGGGATGAAAACCTGAGCTGGCTTCAGTTAGCCTTCAATTCTGCTCTTCACGAAAGTCATGATTCCACGCCTTTTCAGGTCATGTTTAGTCGTCCTCCTTCTGATCCCTGGTCTAATCTCTGGAGTCTGGATAGTCTTCTACCAGTGCCTGGTACTCCCAATGTGAGTGACACTTGGGAGGCAGTCAGGGTTAAGCTCCTACAGTCTAGGGAAAGGGTGAGGAGAAAATTCAATAAGGGACGTATTGCTATCCCCTTCCAGGTGGGGGGTCTTGTCTTTTGTAAGGCCCATCCGGCCAGTTCGGCCGTGGATAAACGGGCAGCCAAACTTTGCTATCGGTGGACAGGTCCCCACCGGATTCTTCGTTTTCTCTCCCCAGTTACTGCTGAGTTGGTTGATCCCGTATCGGGGAGGTTGTGGCGGCAGGCCCACGTTTCTCATCTGAAGGCCTTCCGTGGTGATACCTCTGGTCATGCTCTGGATACTGGTGCGGCTGCGGGGGAGTCCGGGGACTGATCACCCCTGGTTTTCTCTGTAGTGTCGTTTTACTCTCTTTCTCTTTTCTTCTTTCTCCAAGAGAGGCGCCTCTCAACTTTTCAGGAGGATCGTGTTTTGTCTGCCTCCTGCTCAGGACTTCGTTTCCTGTTAGGGTTCTCGACTTCCCGTATCCTGTACCAGAGCTTGTTGGTTCTTCTTTCAGTGGGGGAGAGGTTTTGTTTGGGGTTGCACCCTTTTTAGTGGGGGAGGTTGAGCCGGGGCTCAGTTTGGACAATTTATTTTTGTGTCTTATTTTTCCCACCTCGGCCACTCTTGTCAGTCGGTGGGGGAGTCACTCCGTCTAGTATTGATTTTCTGCTTGGTTGGACTGATTGGTCGAGGTCAGCTTATTGCCCTTGACTAGTTTACCGACCAGCTGTTCACCGGCACCGGCACCGGCTACTGTTCGGAGCAGTCAGACACGTTCGGAGAAGCTACTGTGTTTTCTGGCTGTTCTCTGCTCGTTCCGTTTCCCCATGGCTGGCTAACTCCACTATTTTCGGCAGGTAATTGTCTCTCTCACCCTCTTAACTTTATTTTGTTGGCGGGTTTTTCTCTCCCACCCAGACACATATTTTCTTAGCTTAGTAAATAGTAGTTTATATATTATTTTGTAACTTGTATTCCTCGTGTACGTTGTTCGTGTCGCAAAGTGTTCCTTCCTGTCTACCGTACGTTCAAAATTGTTAATTTATTAACTATGCCAGTTAAGTTTATACTTTCGCTCTTGTGCTTTCTAACTGATCCGTTCGGCCAACGGAAATTATTTTTCCGTGTACACACTTTGTCTTTATTTAGTGTAAGCGAGACGGTACAGACTTTGCAAATTTTTGTTACCTCGTGTTTTGTGTTGCGTGCAAAATTGGGTGGCAACATTCATGATTTCAATTTTATTATTTAATTATTGGCTTTATAGTAGCGTGAACGGAGTATAATTTAATTATTGTTATTTGGGAAATAATGTATTGTTATTATTTGTAAATTACATAATTATTATTACATTACAATTAATATTATATAATGATTAAATACAGTGATTTATTGTTACAAGTAAATGTTACCAAACTGAATAATTTAGTATGGCTGTTCTAGCCTAGAAATAAATGTTTAAGTATTTGAAAATTTGTTTTGTACATAATATTTAATATTGTCACCAAGTAGTGTATTTTATAATACTGGGTGTCTTGAGTTATTTTTAGGAAATAGTCTTTGATACTTAAAAGGTACTGTTAGTTACTGATGGTTATTTTTAGTTGTTAAATTTAAATATTTTATATATACATTGTGGCACACATAATTAAGTTTTTATTATTTCTCAGGTTGCAATAACATTTTTCTAAATATCTACTGGTTATGATGGGATTCTATAGGGTCCCCGTGAGTGCCGTCAGCGGGACTGGTGCGGCGAGTCTGCCCAATGAAACCACTGAAACCAAAACTGAATGCCTCGCGCCCTGCCAGCGCTCCTGTACCGGCATCCAACCGGAGTGTATGTGTTCATATTCATTTCATCTGGAACAAGGTTGGATCCAAAATGTTTTTTTACTTTTCTAATACTGAACTTGCGAGGATTGGGGTGCAGCGAGCGCTGCCAGATATTATATCTGGAGGAGGGCCAGTGTTAAGACTAGTGTGTATTTAGTTTAGTGACATGATCTGAAGGGGAGGATTTCATCTTTAATTCGGATTCGTGGAGGCAACTAAGCCCACGCCTCCATCGAAAATCGGCTTTAAATATATTTTTTTTTATTTTTTGGCTACAAACCTGAAACCAAATTACTTTTTAAAAATAGTGGGGGCCTAGAAATTCTATAACCTTTTCCCTCCCCTCAGTTCATAAACATTTACCAGTTAAAGATAATTTTTCCTACATGCCGTACCTGAAATTGTTTATTTATATATCAAATTTCTATATTATATTATATTATTTATTTATTATGCTATTATTTCTATTTATTATGTTATTGTCTATATTGGAATTTTATCTATTGTTATTTAGTTTGTAAGTTACGCGGTGCACCGTGGTGCTACAGTTAATTGTATTTTGCATGGAAAGATGTTGCCATCTACCTAATAATTATAAATCTTGTACTCGAAATCTTGTCTCGCTTTTTGTCTCTTCCCACTAGTGGCATGTGATTGTTTTTTTCCTTGCTTTGCTCCGAGTTTGGGAGGGGCGCGCTTCCGAGACCTCCTGTCTATTTTTGCTCACTCGGGACAAAGGCTAACTCAAAATTGATGTCGGAAGTATAGCTCAAACCAGTAGGGCTCATACAAAAACTAAACCTATGAAATTGCGTGCGAAGTCGCAGGTAACTGGTATTACATTATTGAAATAAACAACCATATCAGTTAATCGTTTTGAATTGATACAGGTCTAATCAACAGCGTTTTAATATTTTTATTTATATAAGAATACAACACATTACGTATTAAATCACAGTTAGTTACACAATATTATCAAGTATTCTGTACTTATGTATTGGCTTACACAATTATAATATATAGTACGTTTCACTCAATATAAGATTGAATGATGTAATCCATTTGACAGAGAAATCGAATGCTTTAATTCAGAAAGGTATTTGAATAAAACATGAAACTCCAGCCTCAAGAGACTAAACTTGCTTCCTGTGGAGGAAGCTTGAAGCAGGATATGATGTTTTGCTACATACATTAGTTAAATCATTAAATTGATTCTAAATGCATTTAATAATTTGAGCTGTAAGGTGAAATTGTTGACCAATATCATTGGTATATTGGTATTATATTAGTTTATTAGTTAAACGGTCTTTTATGTTTTTAACACGTTGACTGTAGTGGACGCTTCTCTTGCCTACTCAGGCGGTCCTAAAGTCGGTACATGATTAGTGTTGCAGTGAAGGTGTTATAATAGTTAATATAGGCAGTTTGCTTAATATAATATCATTAGTTTGATCTTATTACTCAATTTAAAATAATCTACAGAGAAATGTTAGTAAGAAAATTAGTAATATTACCCTTGCTTTTCTATTTGTAATATTATTGTTTTTTAAAGACTTATCGCATAGAATTTGATGAAGAAAATAATTTTTTTCAGCATTATAGCATATATTTGTTAGAAAATTTGTTACGACTTGAAATATGGATTTATGAATTTCTCAAAATATAAGAATTAAGTTCTTTAGAATATTAGTCTTTTTTATACTTTCAATTTCTGTTACTGTATATTCACGTTTTAAGTTGTTTTTGTTCGTTTATGTATACAACCTGGTTTTAAACAATGTATTCTATTGTATATTATCCTAATTCATGTAGGTCTTTGATTACGACTATGTGATGTTTTATTAAAAATCATGTGTAAGAGATAGAATGTATAAGTAAGGAGTATGCTATGTTTCTTAAAAGGCTTATGTTGCTAATTTGGGCTAAAAATATCGTACCGAGAAACATATATACAAACAGGCGTGTAAATAATAATGGAACACGAATTAAAACTAAAAATTGTTTACTTGCCAAAATTCGAAATTAAAAATAGTAGGAAAATAAGTAATTGGGTATTATGTATTAAATATTAATGTTAAGATGTAGTAAAGTAAATAGAACGCGCGATGGAGCGGTAATAGGAGTGTATAGAAACAAACGAATTTCATTTACATCAAGAAACTGAATAGTAATCTCAATCAGAACGGTGCATTAAAGTTCAACTGTTAAAAGATAAATCCTGATTAGTAAAGGCTTTAGCTTTATAAACGTAACGTTGAAAGGTATTCAAATGAACAGATCCGCGCTGTCAATTTCAGTTTACTGAGCGAATTACGTGGTTTGTCAGATGACGTGATTGAGACGTACGTCGTATACCAACTGTACTGTCGTATACCAACTGTAATGTAGTATACCAACTGTACTGTCGTATACTAACTGTACTGTCGTATACCAACTGTACTGTCGTATACCAACTGTACTGTCGTATACCAACTGTACTGTCGTATACCAACTGTAATGTAGTATACCAACTGTACTGTCGTATACCAACTGTACTGTCGTATACCAACTGTACTGTAGTATACCAACTGTACTTTCGTATACCAACTGTACTGTCGTATACCAACTGTACTGTCGTATACCAACTGTACTGTCGTATACCAACTGTAATGTAGTATACCAACTGTACTGTCGTATACCAACTGTACTGTCGTATACCAACTGTACTGTCGTATACCAACTGTGCTGTCGTATACCAACTGTACTGTCGTATACCAACTGTGCTGTCGTATACCAACTGTACTGTCGTATACCAACTGTAATGTAGTATAACCAAATGTACTGTAGTATACCAACTGTACTGTCGTATACCAACTGTGCTGTCGTATACCAACTGTAATGTAGTATACCAACTGTACTGTCGTATACCAACTGTACTGTCGTATACCAACTGTACTGTAGTATACCAACTGTACTGTCGTATACCAACTGTACTGTCGTATACCAACTGTGCTGTCGTATACCAACTGTACTGTCGTATACCAACTGTAATGTAGTATACCAACTGTACTGTAGTATACCAACTGTACTGTCGTATACCAACTGTACTGTCGTATACAAACTGTACTGTCGTATACCAACTGTAATGTAGTATACCAACTGTACTGTAGTATACCAACTGTACTGTAGTATACCAACTATACTGTCGTATACCAACTGTACTGTATTATACCAACTGTACTGTCGTATACCAACTGTACTGTCGTATACCAACTGTACTGTCGTATACCAACTGTACTGTCGTATACCAACTGTAATGTAGTATACCAACTGTACTGTCGTATACAAACTGTACTGTCGTATACCAACTGTAATGTAGTATACCAACTGTACTGTAGTATACCAACTGTACTGTAGTATACCAACTATACTGTAGTATACCAACTGTACTGTATTATACCAACTGTACTGTCGTATACCAACTGTACTGTCGTATACCAACTGTACTGTCGTATACCAACTGTACTGTCGTATACCAACTGTAATGTAGTATACCAACTGTACTGTCGTATACAAACTGTACTGTCGTATACCAACTGTAATGTAGTATACCAACTGTACTGTAGTATACCAACTGTACTGTAGTATACCAACTATACTGTCGTATACCAACTGTACTGTATTATACCAACTGTACTGTCGTATACCAACTGTACTGTCGTATACCAACTGTACTGTCGTATACCAACTGTACTGTCGTATACCAACTGTAATGTAGTATACCAACTGTACTGTCGTATACAAACTGTACTGTCGTATACCAACTGTAATGTAGTATACCAACTGTACTGTAGTATACCAACTGTACTGTAGTATACCAACTATACTGTCGTATACCAACTGTACTGTATTATACCAACTGTACTGTCGTATACCAACTGTACTGTCGTATACCAACTGTACTGTCGTATACCAACTGTACTGTCGTATACCAACTGTACTGTCGTATACCAACTGTAATGTAGTATACCAACTGTACTGTCGTATACAAACTGTACTGTCGTATACCAACTGTAATGTAGTATACCAACTGTACTGTAGTATACCAACTGTACTGTAGTATACCAACTCGTTACCACAACTTATTTATTATTTATTGTAATGTGTGTATACATCAATAGCTATTTAGATAAGGTTTTAATAATTCTATATGCATTTACACTGGTAATAAAATATCGAGATTTAGTAAATAAATCATTTTGCATTACTTTACGTTGAATTGACTACAATAGTTTGTTAAAAAATACAATTAAAACAAAATTTTGAAGTTTTTGTGGTTTCTAAAAATGGAAAATAATTTTAATAGATCCATATATCGTAGTACGTATGTTTCTAACATATGATATAAAGCTTACTGATAGGAAGCTATTTCTCATAAGGTGCGTGTGGTAACGATCTAGCCGAGTGATGGGATAATACATTTCCTTGCATTACATTATAGTACCAAATGATCATGACCCCGACCACGCTGCGATGTAGTGAGTAGTAATAGGCACGCTCATTTATCAAAGAGTATTAAAGGTTTTATAATAAACCTTATCAAAATATAGTAAAGTAAAGAGATAATTTAATATACGATAACGTTTTATAGCACTGCATACTATTATAGATCAAGTGGTTTTGGCGGAAATAAGAAGTGGTAAACGGATTGTGCATACGATTATAGAAGTGAGTTATAGACCATATTTTACTTACTTTACGTTATAGCTTTTTAAGTCTCGTATAAGAGACTTGAGAGGTAGGTATCCATAGAGTCTACCTTTATTAAACATGTTCTATCGTGACGTTGTCCGTCAGTATTACGATAAGTTTTGATAGAAAGGTCTTAGAGATTTGAAACGTGGTAGGCTACACGTATTGCTTTAATTTCAGGGGGGGATGTTATTTATTTTTGGTAAAAATATAAACAAATAAGATCTAATTGTTTAATATAGAATTCAAATACGAGTGGCAACCATGATAGCAACGAAAAACTCAGATTTTCTGAGAAAAAAACATTTTAGTGCAAATTCTAAGTTTGCAGCCACAAAACAAAAATCATTAATTTAAACTAGTAGTTGAAAAATTTACTTCTACTCAAAACTATCATCAATGTTTTAATTAAAAGCTAAATTCAATAAAAAGATATAATATAACAGCTACATTTAATTGTTGTACATTTGAATAAGATATTATATTGCAATTATTTATATATATATAAATTGAATGTATGTGTCACTAAAAGAATCAATTTATTTAACATTAATAATAAATAACACACTTGTAAATGTTAATTGAGGAAATGAAGTTCTTTTGCGCGGTAGGAGGATCAAGTTATCCTTAAATCCACTTTAGTTGTGAACATCGCTATGACAATGAAGAAAAGAAAAGCACCGTGAGACGGTAAGAACAGATCAAAGAAAGATTTTCTCCTGAATTTCGATTACTGCTGATAGTCTTGATTGGTTTGCTTTGGTGATACAAAAACTCTCTTGATTAAAGTATCGTACGTTTATTTGATGTTAAGAACAAATTTATTTTCAAATTTACTACGTCTGCTACACTCTTTGCCTGTAAAAAAATTACTCCATTGAGATTCTATATTGTCACGCAAAATTCGAAATGTCAATTTCGTTCAATAATATTATATTTACTAAAATAGATATATGTGCTATACCATCTACTATTAACGGAAATCCTATTTTTTTATATCTAAATGCATTTTTTTAGTGAATGTGATCTTTAAATCATTTTCATATCACCAGTTCGATAACTTGATAAGCCTAGAACCCTGATAGACCACCACCGGCCACCAGACCACAGATGTGGGAGAATTTCAAAAGTCTAGAAGATTTAAGAATTTGTCCTTGACCTCCCATACGGTAGACGTTTATAGATTCACGTATATTCAATAAACGTCTACTATTCAATTTCTAAATATATTTCTGACGTCATCGGTTTACATTCAAAGGTTTTATAAGCATACAGATCACCAGAGGTGGACTTTTCTTGGTTTTCAGAGCTTGAAATTCCATATAATGAAGATGATCTCGGATACCGGTAGTGAATATGGATTTTTTATTAATGCAATGAAAGAGAATCAAGGTACAAACTTACGTATGTGTATAAATAATTAGAGAATACTGTTGAAGATTATACGTAGTTATACGTGTTACTTTTGTCAAACAATCCTGACCTTGATGGGGTTAAGTTAGATAGGCAAAAAAATATATTTTTAGGGAGAGATTTATTTACCCGTCCAAAATTTTAAATATATATTTTCTAATACTTTACATATCAAATTAGTAGAAATTAATGTTTATATATTTTAAAGTAAACAGAGTGAGAAATTTACTTCTCTTTAGTTTATAAACGGTTTGTTGGTCCACAATGTACAATAATTTAAAGAATACATGATTAGATATGCGCTAGTGAAGCCCATTACTGAAAATGGTTGGAATAGTTGTATATCTGTATTTCAGGTCGAATTTCGAAAGAAACTTCATTTCTTTTTAAGCAACAACGACTTCAATGGTAATGCAAGTAGAATAATTTCTTGTTTTATTTTCTCTTAAGTAATCCGTAATTATATTGATATGTACAATAGCATAAGTAAATATTACTCAAGATCTCCTGTGGTAAAGTGATTAACACATTTCACTTCTCTGTTTGTGTTTCAGTACACTTACTGAACCACTATAACAACTTTATAGCGATTTCGATGAATTGTGATCCAAACATCAAGACTATTCAGAAGCGTTACAAGTGTAGTGTTTTAAAAGGGCTATGTAATATTTCAACGCTGGCTTATCATACATTTGATAATATTATTAAACTCACGTATGGTCTGTAGGCTAGTAATGGCTAGAGTACACTCTGTCCAGAGATAGATTGATCTTTGAAGTAATGCAGAACCTCACCTTGCACGCTCACACACGCATACTCACAGCCTGAATAGTGAAGTTACGCTGATCATTCATTGAATGTACTCTCAATGTGAACTGAGTATTTTATTAATTGTTAAATATATTTCGTAATTCAGTTAAACTATCTTTTTAATACACAATCATTATACAAATGTGGTAAGGGTGCAAATTGGGTTGCAAAAAACTACATAATAATATTTAAAGTTATAGCTCAATAGTACATCTATTTCAGATTTCTTTAATAATTATCATTTAAACAATGGGTTGGTTTAGGCTTATTAGACAAGTATCGAGTTAAGAAGTGGTGGTACCATTTGGCAATTATTTTAAAATTACTATTAAAATAAAACAATTTTCTTGTCGATAATAACAAATAACATTAACATTAATTTATTATTAAAATTAAAGCACTACTATCATGATTGACCATTACTGAAGCAGATAATGTAGAATGTACGATAATGAATGTAACATAATGCCAATACTCTTTCGTGTGATCAGTAGGAAATCAGGGGAAAATCCATCCCTTAAAAGCAGACCGCCAAAGGGCTAAATCAGGATTTGGCTTAAGGTGTCGCTTATCCTTTGCATTGAAGTTCCTGCTGATTGTCTATCCCATAGAATAAGTGTCGCCTGTAATCACATTAACTCAAGTTGAAGATAACTAAAGTAATGATTTCTTAAGTTCAGTTTAATTAACTATCAAATACTTTCAAACGGAAATAATAGAACGGTTTCTATTCATGTATTATTTTTTACAACATTGCTTAAGTAATAATTAAGTCCATCCCTTAAGAGAACATCGACTCTAGCTTTTTTTCATTTAATAATAAGAATCTGTACTTCTAGAAAAATCCTGATTCCTTCACAATCCTTCCATCCTTAAAAGCAAACAAATAATATACTTGTGGCTTTTAAATATGTATTATTGATTCAACAGTGGCTAACGATATTTTTTGTTGCTTACATTAAATGTATCTGGACTGATTAGTTAATGGAAATAATTAACTTATCTTACCTTCTTACAAATTATAATTTCATACCACAGTGTATAAGTATATATACTGATAAATCAGTATGAAATTATATATATATATATATGTGCATACGTCTATAATATTTATAACTTTATTTTATTAGTAACCTTTATGAAGCGATAGTGGCTTCCCCAACTGCCCATCCATCCATGGACACCGAGTCAACTCCAAGGGATCCCGATGGAGGCTTCAACGTCAGACGTATTTACGTGAGACTGAAGTCGTTGAGTGAAAATTCTTTTATTTATACGGTTAACCCTTCCAAAGTCGTCTGTCTCTTTTATTTTAATTCTCGATTATGAAATTAATCAATACACATAGGAAATATTGGGGTTTGACTATTTTTTTAATATACACGGCGAACGACAACAATTAATGTCAAAACATTGGAAGAACTTGACCTTAAGGATTTCTGATTTCAATTAGATGAAAACTGTGTTAAAATAGACGCAAATAATGTTAAGATTATTTGTTAGCATCTAAATGCGCCCAATTACTATGAAATTGCTGACTAGAATTCTGATATTATAGCCCCTAAACTTTCACGGCCTCTATAACCCATTGCACATTGAGAAGAATGATATAATACTCATCTATCATAGACAGTGATCTTCGAAAACTTAATAGATTGTGAAACAAATCATTAACTTATGAAGGTTACATGGAAATAGCTTATTCCGTTTGGGTTATTTTGTTGCGGGCAATGAGTGAGACGGCCTGAATAAATTTGAAAATAAATTACTTTGTTCCGCCAGTGAAAGTTCGATACTTTACCCGATAGACCTTCTTTGATCACCAAAGAGACCAATCAAGATGATCAGAAGTAATCGAGTCTTCCTTTGATCTGCTATTACCGACTCAAAGGACTTTTTGTTTACCTTATTCTAATAGCGATGTTCAGTTCTTAGAGTTAAGGAAAATGTAACTGTCTCCTTAAATGTAAATCAATACTTTAGTATACGAGGAAATACTTTATTTCTCTGTATAATTTATCATTTATCTTGGGAAATAATGTGACATATAAGGATTCTTTAATCTGAATATTGTATTAATAGGAAAAGAGTTTTCAGTATTGGTAAAACTAACTCACAGTAACAATTCACATAATATTACTCGAAAGTCTGTTGTTATTTCATATAATACCATAGAATTAGATATCCATATTAGTATTGATAATATATTAACAGTAAAACAAAATCTGTTCAAACAATGAATACTTACTGGCACATAATAGCACAATTAATAATACAGTAAGTGAATTTTTGTAAATATTACCGAGTTTTGGCTATATATATATAATATGAAGTGTTCTTTTAACTCTTATTTAATGTTATAGTATTATGATTATTATATTTAATAATATAACAAAATACCATCTCTGACGTTTAGTTTTAACGTCCTGTATGTATGATCTTCGTTTAAATGGAAACATTGCAGGACTACTTAACTTAAAAAAAAATAGAGAATAACGTAAAAATGTAATTGACTAACAATAACGATAATCTGAATAACAATAAACATATGTTTTATGCTTCTCGTAATTCATAAAACATTACAGTCATGGATAATTGTAAATCCTACACACATTTTATATGACTTTGTGACTTATAATAGGGTTCTCTCTCTCTCCCTCTCTCTCTGTCTCTATGTCAATACAAGTTTAGACCATAATAAAATCTCTTACACCTGAATGTCCGGCCATTATTTGGTCACGTGTCTATCCCGTTTTATCATCGAAGTTGACTTATCCCCCATTCTGGCTCAGTCTAAGGTAAGGAAGGTTCCACAGCTCTAACCTCTCTGGTTTTTTTTAAGGAAGTGAACAATCAATGTTGCATGCACCACACCATTACGAATGAAAATAAAATTTAGACTGCACTTTTAAATTTTGTAGCTCAAGCTGGAAACACGTTTGAGTAAAGTTTCAAAATAATTTTAACCAAGCATACTCAAAAAGTGTAAAAAATATTGTTCTAAATCAGTGTAAACCAAATCTGTCCTAAATTATTATATAACTGGAATGTAATTTTCCCACCAGTCTGTGATAAAATCCAATAATAAAAAAATCAAATTTTCTATGGAATACAAATTTGAAATTTATCATACAATTTAATAACACTAGTTAAATCAAAGAAAAGAAAAATTGTATTCTACGCTGGCTACATAGGCTATAGAACTAAATCCATGATATCATCATATACACTAAATTCAGTAAGTCATATACGTATAAAATTAGTTTAATCAAAATAACTCAGTTTACAACAATTGTTTCGGTTGGGTTTGTAAGTTTTCTATAGAATAGTGACATAGTAACGTAACTGATTATTTTACTCACGAAAATAAAGAAGAAATATGAGTATACGAAATTGCAGCTTATGCGAGAAGAAAAAGCAATAATAATTTATACGTATATTCACCAAGTTTAAGAGGAACAGTTGTGGTAAATATCGCTCAGTTTTCTACTCGGACAATAAATAAGGTTGAGGTGAAAGAATGCAAATTCGCTGCAACTTCGAGAGAAAGCAATATCCGGACTTCAGTCCTCGTGATTCTTTTCCTTTAGCTCTTGGACTCTAATAATTGTGACTTAATTGTTGGCGATACTTATAAAAAGTCTCGGCGGTGGTTTATCGTTTTCTAAATATCTGCAGCCTTGAATGTTATCTGCTACTAGATTGTATTTCCGGGAGGACAGTTGTATTATATCTGCACATTGATCAAAAATATCATCAAGTCTTACTTTGTGTTCATTTATCTATTTGGCGAAGGACATTAAATGGTGATGAAACTGAAATAACATATTATTTGAATAACGTTATTTGAATAACGTTATCAATTAAAGAAAATACACAGTTATTATTTATTCAGGAAGAAAGTTTGAAATACATTTACTTACTATCTGATTGCACTATAGATGGTGTCACAAGAAAAATAGAATGAGTCAAATAACAATTTTTCAACTAACGCGATTTTTATAAAACAGACATACTTTAACAAAACTATAAATGTAACTGTCTTTCCTGTCAAGCTCCAGCCACTTGGTATGGAAACATTTTAATTACATCCATGCCATAAAACGTCTGTGGACATTTTCATTCAAACCCATTTACCTACATGATTTCCGGACTGGTTATAAGAAAAACATGTATTTTTTATCCGTAAAAAGACACGCACTATCACTTAGTCTATTTTTTGTGTACTTACAGAATTATGGCTTTATGGAAAATATGTAATAAAAATACAAAAACCTTATTAATATAATTTCCGGATAATTAGGTTATGTAAACGATCAGCCAAAATCCATAACATCGTCAAAAAAGGCTTGCCATGTATAAATAAATAGATGCAAAATTTCAAGTACATTGCTCAATTCTCGTTGCTATCGTTGTTACTCGTAAGCAAAATATAAAAATATTCCATAATGCTTGGAAAAAGTGTGTAGAGTGACACGCACCGTATTCGATCTCGATTTGTCTATAATGAAATGAAGCTTCATGCCAAAAGTTCAAGTCTATAGATCAGTTCGTTCTCGAGATGACGTGAGAACACACTGACGGGCAGAAGAGACATTTTCAGCGCACTTATTTGATGTGGGCTTTGCTAACACTCATCTGGCTAGACGAAGAAAGAAATTAGTTTATACAAAAAACACTGGAGTAACTACCATATAAATCTCTCTAAGAATATTTTTTTACGTTATGAGTAAGTTAAAACTTCAAGCAAATGTTTTTATCTTATTAAAAGTTACAGAGAGAAATAATTTTTTGCATAGTGTAACAGGTGTGTCTGGACAATCTGAGTATAATACGATTGTAATCAAGTAGACCGTTTGAGATCAGACGAGCAATGAAAGATACTTGCAGAATTTCGATTACTGCTGATTTGTTCCTTTCGTGACCAAAACTGTTCATAGGGAAAAGGATCCTATTTCTCTGTAGCATGAGAAACCAATTTACTTTCAAACCGTTTCACTGCGCATTATTCGTTTGTAAGAATGTAACGACATTGATTTAGTTTTTAACCACACTGAAACGATTGTTCTTGTTTTACCTTTCTTATTATGATCTACCATTTACTTTTTGATTAATGATATACACATTTTACGTAAAAGAACATTGTGTTTTGTACAATATTATGTCTGATACTGCCGTACTAACCACAGACCGTACTAACCATGCTGTAGTAGAGTGATAACGTCACTCGTGCGGGTGATATCACTAGCAGCTTAAGATGGGATGATCTTAATAGATCGGCAAGTCGAACAGTGGAAGAATGAACGCTGTCCAAAGCGTCAATGTTGAATTCGCGGATCAAAAAGAAATCTTGATTGCGATTGGTAAAAATCTGCTAATAAAAGTTCTAGTTTTGCGAAAAAATGTCTTCATTGCCACTGGGAGGCTTGTATATTCCAACAACCGTTAATTTCGATGCTTCTCTTTAAATTTTGATATCGGCTCCTTGAAAATCTTTTTTGGATGTTTGTTTCATTTAAACATTGAAGCTTTTAAATTTTGTTTAAAAAATATTGTCATACCAACTCCTTTCGATTAATGTCGGCAGTACGCGTTTGCCAGGTTAAAATTTAGAATTTTACAAAGATCTTTGTTTTCCCTGTTGAAACCGCTGTTAGTTTTAATGCAATCATTACAATTTTCCACTTTTATTAAGAATGTTTAATCCTATTATAAGTTGCAAAGTGAACCTTGTAATTAGAAAAACATATGGTTATATAGTTTTATTTATACGTACGGATAACTATTGCCTCTGCTTGTGAGCGTCCCTTCTCCCCGTGGTAAAGCGATGAAACGATAGCCCGACCATTTACCGAATAGCAATAAACTGTTTCTAGGGACCCTACTCTCCAACGAAGGACTAAATTGACAAACCCAAAAAATCAGAAACAAACAAATTCAAATTTTTCTGTTTAGAACCAATGTCGGCTGCTTCATCAAAATGCCCAATTGGCTACTAACGAACTGGATGAAATTCATCTCTTTTGCGAAGATATGAGCCGATTTGCTTATCATCACTTCTGCATGGAAAACTCGTGCAGTATGCTTATGACACAACTTTTTACTTCAGTGGTAAGTCAAAGACGGCTGTGGAACAACAGGCTTTTGTTGCCCTCAACAACTGTGTCCAGTACTTTTAAAGTCTCAGTCTGACAACAAATTCTTCTAAATCAAACTTTTTCGATTATTTATTGCACTCTGTAGAATCAGTAAACGGCCCGGGCATAATTCTAGCAGATTCCATGATAGAATAAGTCTATGCCTCGTAGTTCCTCGGTATACACTTAGATGAAGGTTTGACATTGAATTCACACATTCGGTTTACGAAAAATGGTTTTCAGGCATTTATTTTTTGAAGTCCCTAGCCAAATACTGCCCTGATCAAGTACTGATGACTGCGTATTATGGCATGATTTATCCAAACCTTTCCTAAGAACTGATTTTGTGGGGGCGGTGCGTAAACAATCAATTTTTAAAAGCTTTTTCAAATTGCAAAAGAAAGCGATTCGAACTATCACAAAAATAAATTTCAGAGAATTCTGCAAACAAGCTTTCAATTAATTGCAACTGTTGCCTCTGCCGAGTCTCTAAACGAAACGAATATGTTCTGTAAGTTAAGATGTGTCCTGATAAGGGGCCGAGACAGAGACAGCTACCATACTGAAAGACACAGAACGGTTGCTTATAAGCACTTGCCTCACAGGTTGGTGTTCATTAAAAAAACAGATTGCCAGATTCCATCAAACGTGCCACAACGCCCAAAAGCGTTAATAATTCGCCTTAAATGCTTTTTAGTGTCATTTTATAATGTCGGCGAATTTATGGCAAACAACTTGAAGACCGATCATTTATAAAACTGACCCCGACGTTGAAAGTGGTTAGAATTGGCATATAAATGAGAATGAAAGAATGTCAAAATTTTATGTAAGAATGAATATTGTGGTATAAGAGACAAAATTATTTTAATTAAATTTTAAGATGTTTGCTATATGTTTTAGAAATAAACAATTTGACTTTGATATATCTTTAATAGGCATAGATTATCTTATACTGTGCAGTACATTTCTCGCTAGTCCCTGTAGGTTAAAAGCGGAGAAAACCTAGGATCAAATCCATAGCGTGCATAATTAATGCGAATACTTTGTGGTTAGATAGAGTTTAGCCAAAACTGACGTATACATTCTGCAGACCAAGTAGACCCCGCAGCCTATAGCTTTGTACTGAAGGAGGTGAAATTAGGTGAGCCAAGACTTCATGTTTTGTTTGTTTCAATATTAAAAATGTCTACAATTTACAAGGGTAATTAAAGTACATTGGGTACGCAATAATCAAGTATTGTAAAGGACACATATCTCAAAATCCGTACTTTACTGCATTAGTTTCGTGTAATGTGTAGAGAGAGCCGAAAAATTCTCAAAATCTCTTTACATATTTTTTATTTGCATTTATTTTTTTCCAGTTTAAATACCAATTCATTATGAAAGATCTACAGGAGGATACTTTCTCGTATTGATACCAAAGTTTTTTATTAATAAACTTCAAATTAAAATCAGAATTCAATTAAATAAACATTATACCAGTAGAAATTTATTTACATTCAATCATCATATACATACACAACCTTGTAAAAGCTTTCTAAAGATATTTTTTGTAATTAAGTAAATACAATTAAAGTTAACTTTTTGATTACAAATGTAAATCAAACTAAAACATTATCTTATAAAACATGAATAAAATATAAATGTATAATTTTATCTGAAATAAAATTATTCTTTATCTCGTGTAAGTGAAGAATAATAAAACAACTAAAAAGTAACTGAGAAATTCTACATAACACGTGTGTCATTTCCTGTTACTGTTGGTACATATTCAAATTTAAAACTGTAATTAAACTATATTTCACCTAAAATGTTTACAAAAAACTTGACACCATGATGGATTAAATTTATTTTGACAGTTTTTCCTTAAACTTCTTTGAATGAAAACTAACTAATATGAAAATTGAAAAAGTTTCTTGAAACACTTTTACAACTTACTCTCTCTTGTAAACTTTTGTCAATTATTTAGTAATTTCCCAATCTTATTATTATCTTTGTTTCAAAATATTAAAATAATCCCTGTAAAAGAAAGCTAAGATTTACTTGACAACAGATTTTCCATAAGAAAATCGTAATTTGACTATAAAAGATCTCCTGGTGCTACATAACTATGTCACATCTGCATTTTCCAGGCGGAGGCAGGTCGATTGCATACTGCTCGACTTCTCAAAGGCGTTTGATAGAGTCAACCACAATCTTCTCATTTCTAAACTGAGAGGCTATGGTATAACGGGATCTCTACTGGAGTGGCTGTCAAGTTACCTGACTAATCGGGGAATGATTGTGAAGTTTGCCGGCTCTTACTCTGAAATGTTTCCAGCCCCGTCTGGTGTTCCGCAGGGCTCGCATTTGGCTCCTCTCCTTTTCAGTCTTTTCATTAATGATATTTGCGAAGTTATCTCTACGGGTTGTCTCATGTTCGCTGATGACATCAAGATATTTGTCGAAGTGAACTCTCCTGAGGACTGTCAGCGACTACAGGATACTTTAGATCATATCGTAGCCTGGTGTCAGCGGAATGGGATGGACCTGAATGCTGATAAAAGTGCTGTACTCACGTACTCCCGGCTGGACTCACCCACTGTATTCAACTACACTCTCTTCGGCTCCTCACTAAATAAAGTCTGCAGTTTTAAGGACCTTGGGGTCGTTATGTCTCATGATCTCAGTCCGTGGAATCATATCTCATGCATATGCAGCAAGGCCAATTCACTAATGGGATTCCTATGCAGAACATCGAAAGACTTTCAATCCCCAACTACATTGACAACACTGTTCAAAACCTTAGTGCGTCCGATCCTAGAATTTTCATCTGTTGTTTGGTGTCCCTACCTGACAGGGCACATTGATACTCTTGAGCGGGTGCAGATCAGATTCTTGAGGCTCATCGGACTGCGTCTTGGCTATCAGTTCCTGGAGACGCCTGTTGACTGTTTGAGGATCTCCCTTGGCCTTCCACATTTGGCGACTAGAAGAAGGATGGCGGACATCTTGATTCTTCATAAGATTGTTAACGGTGCTCTAGACTGCCCTCGTCTTCTCTCTCTTCTCGAGTTTCGAATTCCGACATCCACTCGTTCCGGGGACATCTTTTTCAAGAGGGCACTTCCTTCTCTTTACAGCTACCACAGCTGTATTCCCAGACTTATGAGAGAAGGTAATGAGGTTTCAGGTGGTGTGGAATTTTTTGGATCCTCTTATCAGTCATTTCGATCGTGCTTGGGGAAGCTACTATGACGGGCAACTAGTTCTTAATTTGTTGTTGTTTAGCTGTTTACTGTTATTATTATTGTGTTCATATTATATACGTGTTATTATTGTTGTCCAGATTCCTATATATATATATATATATATATATATATATATATATATACATATATATATTGACCCTAAAGTAACCCACCATTATTATTTTTATTATATAATTTTTGTTGTTTAGCTGTTTCTGTTGTTATTATTATTGTGTCAGATTTATACATGTTATTACTGTTGTTCAGATTATATAAATATCATCTCACTATAGACCATAATGTAACTCGCCATTATTATTATATAACTTTTGTTGTTAGCTGTTTCCGTTGTTATTATTATTGTGTTCAGATTCTATACGTGTATTATTGTTATATAATTTTTGTTATTTAGCTGCTACTTTTATTATTATCTCGCCCAGACTCTTTACGTATTATTATATTATTATTGTTGTTAACTTGCAATAATTATTGTTGTTCAGATTCCATGGATATCATTACACTCATCATAAACCTTATTTAAATCACCATAATCCTTTATGGTATTATTGTTATTTTTTCTCTGATTGTGTTTTGATTTTGTTGTTTTGATTTATATTAAGTAAAATGCTTGGTTATGGATAGCTGCCAACTTTGTTATAAGTTATGTTGTACAAAATGGTTTACCGTTGAAATAAATAAATAAAATAAAATAAACTTAAAAAAATTTCACTTACATTAAATGAAATTTTGTAGAAAAAATGAACAACTGGGAAAAATACCAATGAACACCGCTTAACACTATAAAAACGCCTAGATGCCCCGTGTCGGAGGATTTTATACCGACCCCTTCCCTAAATAAAAATACCTCGTCATCGACGCCCTTGATTGGCCTCCAGCTATCCAATCACAGGGCTAGAGAAATTAATTGTCAACTGCACAACCCCTATTGCAAATAGTTATCTAAGTCGACTTACAGATAAACCGCTGTCCATGCCTACATTCGCGTACCCTTTCTTGAGAAACTAAATTATTAAATTTATCAATGTTTGACAAATGCACTTACATCCATAAATATTTTAATGTATATATATATTCTACCATTCTTATTTTTTTATTACATAGGCAATTTATTATTTGCCTACATTGCAAAAGCCACACAATATATAAAACTTTACAGAGTTGAGTTTTAGTGATTATTAGGACACTACTGCCTTAAAGGTAGAACGTCAGTTCGCATACTTTATTTCATTATAACTAAACAATCCAGAGATTTTCATTGAGACTTTAGAAAATGTTAAGCATTATTTAAGTGCTTTTGAAGTAACTTTAATAATTCATTACTTTTTGGGAATATTCAAAAAATAAATTTTTGCTATAAAGCCTGACTTAATTGAATTATCAAAATTGTTTCCAGAATTTAGTCAAAGAGGACAGAGAAATTATGTTCTTTCTAAGTAGCCTAAACGATATTACTTTGATTATTTTTGGGAATGAAAATATAACAAGTTATAAAAGAATTGAACAAAGAATGATATAAGTGGAATTCAACGTAGAGAATATTTAAACATAAAACATTCATTCCAAAGTAACAGGAGAAATCAGCGGCAATTTCAGTACAAAGGGCTGATGGCGCCTTAAGCCGTATCCGGGCTTAGCCCTTTGTGGTGGTCGTCTCTTAGGGGATGGATTTTCCCTTGACTTACTCCCAGTTACAAGAAATTGCAACGATTGACTTTGTATCATATCTATTTTATACTTCAAACTATGTCCATCAGTAATACGAAAATGCGATTGTAGAGTTAGAAGTTTAGCTATAAATTCATTGGAATTTGTATTTTTCCCTATCAACGACGGAGTATTAAAAGAAATTGATGCATTTTCAGGGTATTAGTATCTGTATAGTTATAGAACCATTATAAAAATATGCTATGCCCATAAATATTTCAGAAAACGAGAATTTATTATAATTTTGACATGTACCGATAACGAGAAAATTGCTTTATAACTTTTGATGTTAATACAGTGTATATAGTTCTTTATTTAAAAAATGAAGGAAAGACCGATTGTATTTTAAGCCTTATTTTACTTATGGGCCACTGGCCTGTTCTTGTGTGTGCAGATTCTTCAGGGGATCTTATCAACTGAATAAGTAGGAAAGTAGATGCAGTACACGGGTCACAGACACAATTTGAACCCGCAATATCTCTACCTCAGATCCTAACTCTGACGTCTTAGGCGTGTGGGAACACTAAGAACGTTGTACTGTTCAATGGTAAGGCCGATTTGTCGAATATGTCTCTGTAGTGTGTCCCCGCACCAGTCAATCTTGATAAATGACCTTGAAAAGATTCAAACCAAGTTTCTACGTTATATGGGCGTCCGAACTGGCTTCCTGTACAGAGAGGTACCTGTGGACCGTTTGGCTGAAGCGCTGTGTCTTTCACCATTGGCAACCAGAAGAAAAATCCAAGATCTAATTTTTTAAAATAAAATCATCAATGGTCTGATTGATTGCCCTGAGTTGCTGGAACGTGTGTTTTTTCGTCTGCCTTCTCATACACGATCCAGATAACTTTTTTGTACATTCCATCATGTGACTAACTATGAAATGAACAGCGCCATAGTAAGGATGCAACGTCTTGGAAACTCATTGTCTAAAGAGTTGGACTTCTTCTTCATGTCGGAGGCTACTTTATGAAGATCAATTAAGTATGTACTTAGTGTATTATAAGTACATATTTTTAAAATATATTTTGTGTGGCGATTATCTATGTAAAATAATTAACTAAATTAAATTATGATTAATAAAAGTGGTCTACGCATATTGAGATGTCTGTACATAATTCAAGGAAAATCCTTATTAGGGGAGTGAGTGCCCATACGAAAGCGCGTATAGGATGAGAGTCTTTATGACCTCACTGGTCACGACACTCTGGACAGAATATTGCTCAGCCTTCACTGAATACGATAGTCGTTAGCCCACACATAAGGTCACTAATGTCGCCATATGTAAAAAATTCTATAAACTTATAATTTTATACATTAAAATTATGTTTTGTTCTAAGGGACAAGCAAAATACTTAAACATATCTCCCTTAGATTTTTATAACTACTCAATTACGCCCGTTGACCTGGCGTTAAAAGTCTTAATTTTATAAATTGCATTTGGCCGAACCATTCAAAAGTTGCTATATATGTATAAGTTTAAATGCACTTTTTAAGCCAAAATTAACATATACAATGTTTCTGGCACACTAAGAGGTAAAACATTATTTATAAAATAAGATTTACCTTCAATAATAAAAGAAATTGTTATTAATAATTGTTAGTTATTTACTTGGTTATGGAACATCGGTTAAGATTAAAATAATGTTGCCAAAGAATATAAACCTATTTTTTTAAAGGTACAATAAGGGCCTTATCGGCATATTTCTTGGTATTGGGTCAAAAACTGTTTCTATTTTCAAATAAACATCAAAGTGGGATCATTATTGATCAGTACAACATTGCAATTATAGGAATAATTACTTAAAACACACATTCTTATTAGCCATTAGTAGAAAATGGTAATAATACTAAAAATCACATCCTAAGCATCAACGGTGTAAACTCAAGCATAAACTAGTATAACGTTAATTGATGACTAAACCATTAATATCGCGTAACGTATGTTGTTTGCAGTATTGATAAATTAAAATTCTGACTAACGTTGTTACGTAATTGACAGGTAACTGATGACCTGGTTTGGGCAATGAACGAGTCAATCACTTAGTTGTCACATCGTTAAACATGCATACCATTGGTAAATTTTGTCGTAGTTTCCTTTAAGTTTGTAGTAATAACTGAATGAAAAATGCAAGTTGTAATATACCTAAACCTTTTAATTTTGTTTATATACGTTATTACATATTTTTTACGTTTTAATCTTGCCATTCAATTTTTCATTAAGATGTAATGTTACTTATTTGTTTTATGTTATTTAAAAAAATTATAAAAAATAAATTAAAATCAACAATCATGAAATGTAAGAAACTAGTTATTAAGAGGCTCAGATGTTTTTAAAGATCACATTGTAGAGTATGGAAACAAAATATGACTAAGACTTACGTTTAGCTTCGTAAATATGCAGGTAGATAAACATATCTTGGATCCAAAATGATTACATAGTTTAAGATTAATACATATTTATAGATATTTTCAGAATACGTCTAAGAAAACGTTATGCAGTTCTGACTTCACCTTGTAAAATAAAATTTGTGTTCATTCAATCATATTCCGAAAGATTACATTTACTCTAGAAAAGTTTTTCAATCTATGCAACGGTTTCTTCAGTCATATAAAAAATCTATCCGCCATGGAACTATTATTACCAATTTGTGCCTTTGTTAAAAATTTTCCATTACGATGTTACATTTAATATTGTTAAAAATAATGATTCCTGATAAGATAATAGCAGTTTAAATAATGACGCCGGAGACAGGGCGTGGCACAAGATTGATGTTCAGTGCTGATACCGGTAGGTTATACGCTGATTGCCGACACCTGCTAATAGAACTATCCATCAACTGATTAGCAAGCCTTAAAAGTTCGTGCATTGGCACCATATAGTTACTAGCTCTTTATTTGATACCATATCTAAATGTTAAACACTACTATGGTGTATAAATACCCGAAAGATAAATATACATTCCATTTGGAAGAAATGTAGATTTTCCTTTTGGCCGTCATTTGTATACGTTCCAAAACTGAATACTCAAACTATGCATTTTAATATAATCATGACACATTTAATCAATGTGAATGTTCAATTCATCCCGTTCACATATTCTCTTACCGTAGTTTTAAGAATCTGACAATGTCAAAGACTTGACTCGCGGAATAGATAAAAAAGTTAACGACGAAGAAGCTTAAAAAACCAACTCTCGATATCTGAGTATGCACCTGATTTGGCGATGGGAATACCTGTCACCGATAGAATTTAGTTTATTTAGTAAAATATTCCAGTTAGCGAAATCTAAACCGTTTCTCAGATCAAGAAACTTACGCATTGCTCGTTTACTGTTAAACATGCATAGTCAATTCTCCTGTTTATATGAAATAAACAACAAAGTTCTGAATCCAGTTTAATTTTAATTGGTATATCTTTCTAATATATTCAAATATAATACCAGCTAATCTTTAATAATTATAGTATTGAAGTTATAAAAATTTGTGTATTGGTTGTCTTAGAAATTTTGAATATTTGTTGCTATTTTGAACTGATTAGGAAAAACGCAAGACGATGTACTAAGTGGTCGGACGATATACTCCGGTTGAGTTGTATAATTTTGGGAGGGGGAGGACAGAATTTAAAAACAAAATTGACAGTTTACGCTTTTTACCTTCATGCGTAAAAGGAATCAAACTCCACTCGAACCACATGCACCTTGGCAGCTCCTAAATGACATGTTTAACTAAAGGATTTGTCAACCCTGCTTTCCTACCTTCACGAAATCAACCTAAAGAATACTAAATATAACTTACACATACGATAATAACTTTACGTAGGTTTCATAGCTACTTACTGTTCATTTAGTACCAAATTGACTAGTACTTCATTTACAACCTCAAAGGTTCCTCCTTCACTTAGCATAGATAAATAAAAAAAATTTGGTGAATGATACTGCCGCAGGAGCCAGAGACAGGTAAGGTTCCAACAATTCAGAGAACAAAAGTAATGACAGAACTGTTTAAAAGTCAAGCTACATAAACATAAGCTAATGGAATTAGAAGCAAGATTTTTTTAAATCTGAATTAAATCAGCTAAAATAATATGTCTTAACAGTTTTGATACTTTATAATAATGCTAGTTTCATAAATACATATTTAAACTAATTGAAAACCTAGAAACTTACATAGCTTAGGTCAAAAAATTACAAATGGAGTTACAAAAACTTTTCAAAACAGGAATAGTCTTTAATTTGGTTGGGCAAAAAAAAATTTTACGGCTGTGATAAATCTTGCATATGTTATTAGAAGATTTTAAATAATAATGAAAGTTTATATCTCAACCAATACATAATTTGTGGAAGTTTGAAGCTAATATTTTTAATTTGATATACAATTTTTATTCCAATATAAGTTTTTTATATGAAGTTATAGATTTAAAAAAAACATCTAAAATATGAAGGTATTTATAATTTGTTTTCTTCAATTATTCAATTTCAGTGATAGACCAACCGTTTTACAAATTAATAAATATATAAAAATAGTTTAAATTTGTTTACTTTATTCTCAAATTGCATAAGAAACATAATCCTCATTAATAAACAATTAAATATTTAAAGGACAAAGATAAATTTAAATTAAATGTTTAATAACAAAAGTTGAAAGATTTAGGTAAAAATGTATCTCATCCTTCCAGTATTTCCCCTTAGGCCATAAAAAAGTTTCTTTCAAGGTGTGGAATGTTTCTATAACAGTAACACTTATAGAGCTGGTTCACAATATTGTGCCGAATTGGGTTTAAATCGAGTGGAAAATCTGAGTTGGCAATATTTTATCAATTTGAGATCTATGAGGGAAAAACGTATATTATTATTGGTTAAAAAAGGAAGAAATTTTGTGTTTTAGAGGAATAATTGAGTAAATTTATTAAGCAAGATTTACGATAAATTTTCCTTAAGCATTTTTTATAAGATACAAATGTCTTCGTTAGTAATTTATTAGTTTTAAGTTTTTATTCAAACCTGTTCACTCTTTTTTTGCATAGTAAAGCATATATATTTTCCATATATTGATAATAACGCTTTTGTAGAAATAAAGAACATAGTCACCTTTTCCACTATATTTAAGCTGTTTTTCTTACATTTTGTAACATATATTACTTCCAAATATGAAAGATTTATTACTGTAGTAGATTCAGCATTTCTAGAAATAGACAATAATTATTTATCTATGATACAACTTTTGTGAGGTCATACCCTTTTGAGGACTATCTTATTTCTGCTCTGCAAAGAAAATTTAATCCTGTATTAAATGACTTTGCTCAGGCCAGGTATGTTTAGGTTCCATTTATTGCTTTTGGTTTTACTGACTAAAACTCTTCCTAAGAAATGGATATATGTTTCGATACATATCACGTTGTTTATATTGACAAGTACACATTACTAATTTTTGGATTGTTACACAAAGTCTAGAACGTAGGCTGGCTTGTTGGATCTAAATTATTTTACGAATTATAAACCTTGAGTAATTTAATTAGTGACAACAAAATGTTTGATTTCTTTGTAAATTTAAAAAATAAGGTTAACTTAAACATACGTTGTGATGGTTACATAAACTGTGAGAAATATAAATATCAATGTATGATTTAAAAACAAAACTATGTTATGCCACAGTCTATTCCGAATATTTTAGTCGTTACATGCCAGTTTCAGGCTTCACTGCTAGTAACTTTAATTCATTTTCTGTGTGTAAATGTTTTTTATTAATATTTATAGTGCAGTAATCAGTACACACGAAATTAACGTTAGTATTCTTCACCACAAAATGTTTACGGTTCAAATCCCGACTTAGCGAGTAGTATTTGGTCATAAATATTTATGGATACTAAATTAGGCTATTGAACTATACGAGTTTAAAATTAGTCTTAAAAGCAGGTGTTATTCCGATCACAAGTTTGTTTTATTATTTAAACGCATGTTTAACACAAAGGATAAAACAATTGACGCAGAATAGTAAGGACTCTAGTGTATGGATTTGCGCCTGGCAAATAAGAGATCCAAATTTCATTGGTTCTTTTTTGTGAATGTTACTAAATCTGTAAAATAAATTATACACTAAATTCTTTAAAATTAGTGTTTATTCTTTTAATTGATTGAAGCGATATCTGGTTCTTATGTTTTCTGACATATAGAACTTGGTATACGAGTCATATACGTTGTTCAACGGAACCAGAAGAGATATTTTTGTGTCATTAAACTCAAGGAGAGATCAGGAGCTGATTGGACAGATCAGTTGGGATTGGATTTAAGTCACGTGGAAAACTGAAATCGAGACGATTTTCTTCCAAGCTGTGAAGTAGCAATATACAACGTGTAATTTTGTTGGTACTTCCTAGCTTTTAGTTTTTATTTTCTAATAAAATCTGGATGTATATAAAATCCAGTTTCTTGATAGCACAATGAAATAAACAGTCCTTCATATAAATAAATTGTTAAATTTCAGATATTAAAGGTGCAATACAAAAATTAAAAAAAAATGTCATTCATGCATAGTAGATAAACCAGGTAATCAGGTGTCAAGATATATTTAAGATAGTTTTATATAATACAGATGGCATTAGTGAAATGTATTAGATTCCTGATAAGCATCAGCCAGATTCAGTTAACTGTAATTAAAAAATGAACGTAAATACTTTTTTCTTTGAACGTAAAAATTCTTTCCTCTGCTGACATTGTCAAATTGTCAATTGTATAATATCATTGATTGTGTGTTACAACTGGGAATATTTTCATTATTGTAATTATAAATAAATTATAATAAGGGAGTCTCAAGAGTTTAGTACTGATTAGTATAATTATATAAAAACATGTTTGGCTAGGTAATGTCCTATTAGAAATGGTATGATTGGGGTTCAAATCGTCCACCATATTGATACAAAATACAGCCGTCTTTATATGAAACATCTTCGTTCCTACCGAGAGTACCCGAATCTAACAAGAAAAACGAAGAGTGGCTTATATAGAGCTGGAATCCCTCCAGCTTAATATTGTACAAAATAACCATAAGCTATACCCAAAATTATGTTTTAAAATGATTAATATTATATTATATCTAACTTCGTGTAGGCCTAGTGAAATAGGTAAAGTGATATTGATGTTGACACTGAATATATAAAATATTGGAAAGGATTACCAAGATTTTATGGTCTCCCATTACAATACACGTAGAATAAATATGTAATTAGTATATTGTTTTAGTCAAATTACTAAATAAAAAATCCCACAAGAATTAAAAGTAATTTGTTATAAAAGAAATATATTTATATTTCTACGTATATTGGAAAAGTTTGCTAGAATGTATGAAAGATTTCGAAACTAAGGACAATGACACGAGTTATTCATTCGTGACGAAAATGAAAATTTTGACATTAAAAATATACAGTATTTAGGAACGATCTAAGTAATATCACTAAAATGATCTTTTACGAAAAATTTCAATAACGATTGTTTGATGAATCCTCAACACGGACTCGAAATGTGTTCATTCATTAATGAAAAATTGAAATCTTTAATTAATTATAAAGTAAAGCATATCTTTCACATTTTGTGCTTTCTATGGGACACTGACACAGGACGCTGTGTCTAGAATTTTTGTCTAAACATTTCGCTATTGGTTCATGTCGGTGAAACGCTGTGTTTAATATTTTTGTAAATCTGTCTGTCTGCTGTCCGCAAAAATCTAGGTAACAAACTAGCCTATAACGTATAAAATTAAAATTAAGAATAAAAGTTAATTTTCATAATGGCAAAACAGGCATCGATTATTTTTTGTTCATAAATTTAAAAATCAGTTCTGAATAAACAGACCATTACAACATACATTTAAGTATCAATGCGAAAAATGAGCATTCTGATTTGCAAAATTTAATGTACTATTATTCGGATTTAATCTCATTAAATGTCAGGAGATGCTTCATAAACCTCAAGATAAGTGAATTTAGGCTTATATTTCACAACAAACATATTGACTCCTCCTAATTCCATAAGAAATGTCATCCTACTGTGGTACATGACATATATATAGAAAAGGCAAAAAGGGACCTTTTCTTTCCATTCTTTTCCTCTTTCTGTTCTTTTAATATTGTTTTATCCCTTTTGTAACATATAATGAAGGCAAAGTCCGATATCCTGTTATCCTGTCAAACCTTCCATCGTCAATAAGAAACTTAAACACAGGAGTAGTGCGAGTCATAGCTTTCCTACCACCATTCACATTTTCCATGGTAACATGTCTCTAAACAATAATAAATCTTATTAAGTTCTTTTTTGTTTTGTCACAACATGTAATAAATTGCATACAAGCACTTTGAATAAAATGTTATAGTTAGAAAATATTCTGTGTCTACAGCTCGATTAGTGCTAGAAATATCCTGTACACGGACAGGAGAGTAATTTCCCCTATACTATTGTTCACTGACGTTTCGCTAATAAGAGAATGTTCCGTACGAAGCTGTGAGGAACAGTCAGTATATGTAAATTTATCAGTAAAATATTGGGGACAGTTAATTTTGTTTTTTAAAATGTTAATGAACTATATAACATTGTACATTTACATGTTTGGCTAAAGATGCCAAACTATTAATATAAATTTCTTAAAGTAATATCCATGGATATAAGTGCCCTGAAAGTTTCTACAAAACTAACATCAGAGCAGTAACAAACATCTAAACTTTAGCTGTTAACACAATCCTAAACACACTATGTGTGTCCATGTATTATTCATATTCAGAGATCAGGGGATTGTGTGCTTACAAATTCAAGGCACCAGCTTTCCTTTGTATAGTTTGTTATTTATGAAACGTATAATACAAAAAATATTAAAATTGAAGCTAAACTTGAAGGCTGCAACTATTTTACAGCAAAAATGTGTAAAAATAAACGTTAAATCTAGGGCGTATGGTAATCAACCATAGAACTGGTATCTAGCCAAACCAGCGTTACGTTCACATGGATAGTTCAATTTTAACAATAAAACCTCTTCAGATTATTGAATGATTGTTAAAAAACATTTAATTGATTACTGCCCGTTTATATTTCATGGTTCTTAGTTTTTCTTTGTACACTTTGAACACTAACAAAATAATTAAGTGTCAAAGAAAGGTATTTTTTATACCTGATTTATAAATAAATTATACTTAGCAGGATGTTTCTAGTTTAACATAATATGATGGTAACAAATGGTCCTCTTAAGGCATACAATTCTTAGCAAGCATGTAAGTAGACTATAACGACTTGGATTGCAGAATAATATTCCAGAATATTAATATTTAAATTATCAATGAGACATCCAAGACGATATAAAATATTTATATCGGAGATTAGTAAGCTCCGAGTGAGTATTCAGTACAATTTATTACTAAATTTTCAACTATTAAATATTATCTGTTTCGTCTAAAATAAAAATCACAGATTAACACTAAATAAAAATAATGGATTTATTTTAAACTGGCCAATTAATAAGTTCAAAGTCTTAGAATTTTTATCACTCTATTTTCCACAAAGAATTGACAAACCGTTTAGTAAATTTAAAAGTTCCTTTGGCAAGAAATAAAAATATTAATCAAATATATAAAACTAAAATCAGAGCTCTCTTCTAAAATAAAATAATAAAGTTTTAAAATAAAAATCAAGTACCACTTGGAAATAATAAAAATAAAAATGTTAACTTCTTGTAAAATTAAATATTATTTATTACCAAATCCTAATTAAATTTAGTTAAAGTTCTATTTTAATTCACTTTTCTTGCAAGTATGAACCAAATGTAACTTGTATTATTCTATTATGCTCTATTGTTCATCAAGAATTAATTACGCAGATTGCATAGACAAAATTAATTTAATATTAGATCTGGAAGACTATTTCAATAAAGCGTACAATAAATTTGGTGCTTATCTCAAAATCCCTCGCGGAAAAATTTTAGAAACACGGCGCACTGTAATCAACTTATACACGAAAATTACCAAAAGAAGGGCGAAAATTATGAGTTGGCGCTTATATACTCCCCCTCTAATCAACTCTGCTGGACATCCGCGGTGTTCTCTCATTGGTCCAGCTATATAAAACAAGGGGAAAAATAGTCGTAACAAGAAAAGTTCTAATCAATTCAAGGCAGTCAACCGCCTCCTAACAATTTAAAACTACCAGTACTAACTTGCCCAAAGGAATACATGTTCGGTTTTTACCCTGACTTTTTTCACAATGTAATTTAAAATTAATTGCCAATATTTTGTTCCCAAGATTTTTATTTAATTTAAGTTTTAATAAAAAAATAAGCCAATGTAGCTTTAAAAACGCTACATATGACCTGCTTAAAAGTCGGTTTGTGAGAGATAATTATATTGAATTTAGTAATGCGAACAAGTTAATTGCAAACGTGATGTACACAAGTATAATTAGGAGTTTAAATAAAGACTCAAGGATTTCAGCTTTTACATTATTTTACTAATGCCTTAGCGTTTGTGTAGCCTATCAATGAAGTTGAAAATTGTAATTGCTGTTTGTCTAACTATGTCTCGGTCTGTCGCTCGTAATTATTTGGGCTATAGAGATTTTGAAGGAAGCTTTATTTTTATATAGGCTACAACAAATCCAATAAATTTACAAACGATTTTGCTGGGCGTTGGTATATTTTTACATTAATCTTATGGGTAATCATGTTGAAAACAAGGAAATTGCAGAGAAAGCAAATTTATAAACCAACTGAATACGATTATGTCATTGTAAATTACGTACGACCTTTTAAAATGTGACATATGTAGCCTAATTAATAATTTTGTTTGCAATCCTGTTGTAGCCTCATACGCGGCTGTATGACGTATTTTTACCATGTGTAGCAAGTACTCACTTTTTTGAAAATTTTATACAATATAAAATAGTTTATACTATTTAATAACATTAAGAAATAATGCAGGCTTTTTCAACATTTAAGTGAAATCAGTATCTCACTCGAATGTCTAAGTCAACAGAAAACTAATATCCAACTGTCACTACTCCGTTGCTTTCAAAACTTTTCTTTTGTTGGATCAACTTCACTATTTGTTATTTACCGAACAAGTTTTACAAATATAATAAAAACTTGGATTTCACTTAACAACTGAACAAGAAGAGATGTTCAGATGTGGTTTTAATTTACTTACAATAAAAATGTTTAATTGGTTAGAGCAAAATAAAATGAAACTGAAACGTTTTCAGACCATGCAGTGAAAAAATTTAAAGATTATTATCTCTAAAGAGCTCGGTTATTCATTAGAATGTGTTCTAGCTTTAAGAGAAAAGTACTGTATGTTGTTAAACATGGACGAATATTCCGAATATTTTTGGTAATTTTTAAATTCAACTTTGAGTCAGTGTTATTTATTTTATCAAAATATCTCTCTCGTTAAAAAATTCAAAAATAATTTATTTATTATAATTTATTATATATTATATAATTTATAAAAATAATAATTTATTGTGCCACCGTTCAAAGGTGGCAATAATATTTAACCGACCCGGGCATTTTTGGATCCAAACTCATGCCACCTTTGAACGGCTGCAATGTTTTGACTCGGTTATCCGTTTGAGGTCGGGTTTGCGGCTCTGTAGTCTACTAATAAAGACCTTTAATTTGATATGCATGTTAACCTATGCTTACATTTAAGATTTTTCTTCTGACTCATAGCGGGCCGCCCCCCTGAGGAAGTAGCGGATCACTGAAGACGTGATAAAATAGATTTTTATGTCCAGTAACTTTGTGTAAGGTTTTGTAGCTCTATTTTAAATATTTTGAAAACTATTTAACCGACCCGGGACTTTTTAGACACCCTGTATATTGTAGAAGATAGTACTCCTCCCAGTGACACCACTTTTCTATTGCCTGAGGACATCTATCAGACTTTTTATGGATATAAAAGCATTATTTCCTTACTTAACATTACATATAATAATAAAACAGTAAAATATTTTTAAGTGTTATATGTCAATACTTTTTTATTAAGTTGTGCAATCATATCGAGAATTTACGAATAATTTCCTATCTCAATATAGAACAATATAAAAATAATATTATAATTATTACGGTTTTAATTCATCGCAGAAACAATATTTGTTGGTATTGTTTTGAAGATGTTTTTCACTTATGCTATCCAAATCTATAGTATCGTTTTGATTCCATACACAGGCAAATAAATCGTCAATATAGGTTTTTTATATTGTGACTAGCAATTATTTGTGGTGATTACCTATTGAGTAACATGTACTTAATAGGTAATGTCGAATTTAGAATGCGTAATAAACACTCTTTAATATATTGAAATCTCCTGATTCAGTTATGAATAATAGGATTTTCAATTTAAAAGGGCAATGTTTAGAAGCCTTCTAAGTGAAGTAGTATTTATATGTACCAATTCGTTATAAAAGTTTCTTTTGCAATAGCTCATAATATCTGAATGATTAACTCCAAAAATTTCAGTAAAACTTGAACTATTTAAGGATAAAGTAGAGGAATACTAAGTGGATTGTAATGATAATGAAAGAAATCATGGTGTAATAAGATGGAGCCATATGATAGATAGATGTGAATAGGAACATACGACATCTTTGTGGTACTTTATTATATAGTAATTTATATTACTTTAGCGTTCAATGGTGAGTTTGAGTCTAGCCAAACTGGTACTTTAACTTATTAAACGTTTGATAAGCCTTACCTGTTACATCTCACTCGTTTTACTAGACTTTGCCTTGTTGTCACGATCAAATAGTAACATACCTACATGTGAAAAACTAGTGCCAGTCATAACGGGTCTGTTGATCAAAAGTATTATTGTGATAATAGCTCCTTTTGGATTGATAGACCATGAAGGAAATATACACTTGTGATTGCGTGAAAACCCTACTTCGGTCAAAAATATAACCTTCTGGCACTTTTGAGCAACGTAAAATATAAACTATTTTGGTGCCATAAAAGTGTTTAATTCATTCAAAATTACCTCGGGTAATAAAATAATAATTACTAGTTTTTGTATTGTATTGTTTTTCTTATTAAATCTTAAATTCAAAGGACAACTAATTAACCTTACAGCTAGTTATTGGTCAATATAATTACGATAAATAAATGTTTTTATCATTAAATTCAGTGTTAGGGAGCACCAAGATACTTTTTAACAAGGAAAAGCGTTTGAATAAAACACACAATGTCGGTCTGCAAGAATGAACTTGTTTACTCTGATGGAAGCTTGACGTCAGCTGTGACGTTGTTTGCCTCCATTGCACTTTAGATATTAATTGTTTATTGATTCATAAATCTTTATGCATTTCATAGATAAAACTTCATTAAATGAATCAGCTGTAAACGTTTATTACCAGATATCTAAAACATGTTTTATTGGAAAAATAATACTATCTATTTTATAGCACAGTAGATTTACTTTTAATTGCCTTAATAAGTCCAAAATATATACTAAATATGTTAACTTTGTAATTTTTAAAACATTATAAAAACGAATGAGAATAATAAATTGAAAGATAGTACAGGTACTAATTACTTTGTAATTGTGATTACTTGTCTCGTTGTACAGATTCTTGGTGAAGAGACTATTTTGGTGGTAACATTCATATAAATAGTAATATATTATTGCTGAATATTAGTTTTACATTACATTAAATCAATGTACTCTGTACATTGAATTAATTATATTTCAGATAACAGACTGCAGTCTAAAACTCCTATTATTGTAATCCTGTAAGCCCTTTTGATTTTTCCTCTGTTCAAAAATACTGTCCAGAGATCCTACACAGATACATATATCAATTAAATTTCAATAATTGAAAAAAATATGGAATAAACTATAATATTTGAACTGTTAGACCAATTACGTTACATCTTGGTAATAGGTTCATGCAATAGACATAGAACCTCGATTTTAAGGGAAATTCAATTTACCTGTTTTATTATATTTATGGGTACAATCTGAATA
This sequence comes from Homalodisca vitripennis, assembly GCF_021130785.1. Lineage (NCBI taxonomy): Eukaryota > Metazoa > Arthropoda > Insecta > Hemiptera > Cicadellidae > Homalodisca > Homalodisca vitripennis. Next base: position 41,629,214 of record NC_060214.1, read on the forward strand.
GCAAGTTCAGTTACATAGATATGCTATATAAAGTAAAGGTGCGAACAGAGGTTGTTAGGTGTTTACCGGAAAAAGCTTTTACACTTGAAAACATCAAATGTGATGAATTTACGAAGCAAGTTCAGTTTCCTTAGTGACGTACTCGGTTTCAGGATAATCGAATTTATGATATAATAATATGTAACAAAGATGCGATGTGTGGCAAATCATAACACGTTGTGTTTATGGTATAAACTAAAATTTTTTGTTAGTATAATTCAATATTTTGCGTGTTTATTAAGGATTATTAGATATATCTCAATTAATAATGTCTAGCTTCGTAAATATGTAAGTACAGTAGAAGTTTTCGAAGGAATCTAAACTTTAAAATAGTTAATATCTATTTTACAAACGTATAAATCGTCAATATAAAACATGAGGCATTAAAAATAAAGCAATAGGTTTAAAAGCAAATATTATAATAACAATTAATTTAATTTGTGTGAGGACTTTCTCTTTTCTTGAAAACTTCTTCAGAACGACATAACTCATATCAAAGACGTTACAGTCACAATATAAAATTTTCGTGCATAAGAACATGACATTAAAAATACAAGGAGATATCGTTTAAAAACCAGAAAAATGTGTCCAATTTATAAATTAATTTATTTACTTTATAAAAAATAAGCCTGTAAGTAAATTAGGATTTAAAAATACAGATTTTACCTTGATAGTTAATTTGAGTAGAAATATAATAAATAGAAATTTTTTCCTGAGCTAGGAGTGTATGATTATACAGATAGACAAGCGGACTGCTCTTTGAAGGTCTACCTCAAAATTTATTTTCGTCATTGGATAAAGATAAGCTACATCAAGTACCAAGTTTTATGTGTCTAATATCATTGTATCAAAAATTATGTTATGGATGGACAGACAGACGGAAGGACAGAGACACGATTCAATAACGCACTTTCGGTTACTTAGTAGTCGTGATTTTTTGTTATTACCATTCAAACTGTTGTACGATTTGGTGGACGTCGAAACGTTACAATTAATGGATTAAAGTTCACTATATTAATTAATAAGCGTTATATTTCTTCATCTTGTTAGAATTATTGAAACTATATATTGTATTTAACGTTAAAAAGATAAATATTTTAGTCTTTATAGAATTAGCTTGGGTGAAACAAAGGTATTTCATATGGTTCTTGTAATTTCTCTGCAAAGTGATTCGTAACATAATATATTTCTCAGTTGGCTAAAGTTTGTTTCAACTGTTTGAATTCAGCAGTTGGTCTGGCCGTGAACGACTGACCTCAGCTGTTAAGTATTCAACTTACATCATTAGTATTCAGTCTGCTGACTCCAAATATTCCATACACTTTTTGGTTACCATTATAATATATTTATAGTTCATAAATTTTCGTGAATTTTCTGAAATATTTTTAACTATCAATTTAGCGTTTAAAATATTATAATTAGGGCTTGGAAAAGCATAGTTTCTACATGTCTGTGTCCTGTCCCAACAATATATCAAGAATAGTTTGTTCACATATAGACTCTTTCTATGAAACCTATTTATACAGTCTGATCCAAGTCGCGCACATAAAAATAAATGTATCTAACCACATTGTCTGTAGTATTATTCAGTTTACTGCTTTGTAAATATTAAGTTTTTTCAATAGCAGCGAATTTTTATTGTTGAACGGTATTTATCAACCTGATCATATGCTCATTGTGTTAAAACATATCATGCGAATGTAAGTAATTTGTGTATACTAAAAATAATTAAAGTCCGTAAAATATATTTTGGTTCATAGATTCCTTTTTTCGTTTTACTACTCAATTACTTTTTTTATATGTGTTACTTAATTGCCACTCTGTATATAGGCTACAATGAGTTTGATCGCTATGTATATCACTTTATGGGATTTGGGTGGGCGGTAGGGAGCAATGTTTCTCATAAGTGATCATGATGGTAACGAAATTACTGAATATATAATATAATATATATTACAATATGTTATTTTAAAATTCAAAATAGTAACACATTTAGCCTAATCATTGGAATAGGATTATACCACTGATTTCGTAGTGTAAAGTGCAATCTGTCTGTATTATCCATCTGTACGATAACTATTGATAGTAAAGTTCCCAGAGAATTGAAACGAATATAAGTTGGACGATTCCAATGTTATAATCTACGAAGAACCCTTTTGGACTAAAAAAAACACTAAAAATCTTGTTAACGGTCAATTAATATGTTAAAATATCTTAAAAAATTATCTAATATAAACATTAGAACTATTTATACATTTAAAATTTTATATTTATAATTATCATTTCAAAATTACAACCACTTATTGAAACAAAAGTTCAATAATAATCATTTAGTGAGTTTATTTTTGTTTTTAAACCATTCCTGTACTTAACAAGACGTTATTAGGAAATGCTTCATAGTAAAGTTGTTAGTAACTGCAAGTATCACAAAAACCTTACTTAGGTGAAAGGCAACGATGTTAGCAGAAGGTTGAGTTGAGTGTGGAAGTTAATTAAAGGCTGGTTTTGTTGGTCAGGTTTAATCCTGCAGGAAAGAAACCGTTACTGTTTAAATTACCTCTCTAAGCATTATAAAGTTCAGTAAGAGAATGTACACATACCACAGAGATTTCTTCTCCTGAATCATATTTAGTATTGTGAAATAATTAACTCCTAGAGCAATGAGTATAAATAAACGTTTTTTTCACACTTTCTTTATTACTGTCATTAGATAAAACCGGAGGGGTTTTAAATACTCATCAATCCTGCAATAGATTGTTCTGTTATAAGATTACTCACAGATAAATCAAACATAAGTTAAACTTAACATTATTAGACCAATTCTTTTAATGCTTCAAAATACCAGCTTTGACCCTAGCAGTTAATGAAAGTATCACTTATTTATTGTGAATCTAAAGCTATATATATATATATATATATATATATATATATATATATATATATATATATATATATATATATATATTATAGGAAAACAGGTTTTTGTTATAAAAACACGACGTGTTGCTTAACAGGCTTCGATTAGGTTAATTCAATGTAATATTTTAAGTTTATAGCTCATTTTATCATGTAAAGATAGAGCTATTTACAATCATACGGCAAAGAAACTCTAAATTTACTGGCAAACGAAAGAGAGTAAAAATGTGACACCCTTCAATGACACGTTCAGCAAAATTATATATATGGACATGCATCTACAGTGAACTCATTTTTATACATGCAGATATGAAGTTTCATGCCAAAATTTAAGTCTACTTATGAAACATTTTACGAGTTGTCTTGAGGTATAAATCGATATGTACATGATGAATTCACACTTATTTTATTAAAATAGGTTTATTATTAGTATATAGTAAAGGTCTACAAATAAAGACACTATAAAATGATGTTCAATATGTTGACATAATTCAACATAAGTTTTTATGGGCCACATGCTTAAACATTGGTTTTTATAGGTACAACGACTTGGATTGTTGATATTAATACTCCAGAGTATTAATATTTAAATCATCAATAATACATCCAAGACGATATAAAATATTTTTTTGATTAGTAAAGATTCTAGTGAATATTAAGTACAATGTATTACTAAATTTGTTAACTATTAAATATTATCTGGTTTGTCTAAAATAAAAATCACAGTTCTAAATAAAAACAATGGATTTATTTTTTAACTGGAAAAATAATAAGTTCAACGTTTCAGAATTTTTATCACTCTATTTTCCGCAAAGAATTGACAAACCTTTTTGTAAATTTGAAAATTCCTTTGGCAAGAAATAAAAATATTAATCAAATATATCAAACTAAAAATCAGAGCTCTCTTCTAAAATAAAATAATAAAGTTTTAAAATAAGAATGAAATACCACTTGGAAATAATAAAAATAAAAATGTTCACTTCTAAGTTCACTCAAAATTCAAAATAAAAATTTCAACTTCTCTTTACACTATTTGAACCTTAACTTTCAAGTCTCTGCAATTCAGATTACAAGTCTCTCTCTAACAATTATTAAAGTTCAGTTAATTTTCAATTAATAATTAACAATAAAACAGTTTCAGTTAAATATTAATAAATTACTACCTTTTCAAATCTCAATTTATTAAAGTTATTAACAAAGTTCAATTTTAATTCACTTCCCTTGCAAGCATGAACCAAATGTAACTGGTATGATTCTATTATGCTCTATTGTTCTTCGAGAATAAGTTATTCAGATTGCTGTGTAGTTTCTATGAATTTAATTTTTTCCCTATAAAAAATACAACAAAATTAATTTAAAATCAGATCAGGATGACTATTTCAATAAAACGTACAATAAAGTGGTGCTTACCTCAAAATCACTCGCGGAAAAAAATTTTAGAAAAACGGCGCACTGCAATTAACTTTACTCACGAAAATAACCAAAAGAAGGGCGAAAATTATGAGCGGGCGCTTAAATACTTCCCTTTCCAATCACCTTTGCAGGACATCCGTATAGCTCTCTCATTGGTCCAGCTGTTTTAAACCAGGAGAACAATACTCACAATAAGACAAGTTCTAATCAATTCAAGGCAGTCAACCTGCCTTCCTAACAATTTAAAACTACCAGTGCTAACTTGCCAAAGGATTACATGTTCGATTTTACCCTGAAATTTCACAATCTAATCTAAAATTAAGTCCCAATATTTCGATCCCAAAATTTTTATTTAATTTAAGTGTTAATTAAAAAAATAAATCAATGTAGCTTTAAAAACGCTACAATAGGCCACATGCTAAAGGCTGTCTGTCTGTCCACTCGATATCTCACAAACAAACTGAACTATGGAATTCAAAATTTGCAGAGATATACGAGAAACACAGATATAAATGAAGGTGCTTGTGTCCTTTTTGACAGAGCATTAGCTCAAATATTTTTAAATTCGTCTCATGGCAACTAAATAGCAGGAAAATTAATTTGTAAAAAAAAACAAAAAACTGATTAAATCATACGACATTCGAACATTAGATATTTTTATTCATACACTTAAAAGATGAAATAATAAAGTTAAAATCAATGCTAATAGTTGGTGACAAGACTTTTTTTCAGCCCACTCTTGCTCTGTGGCGGTCTTCATAGTTCACCGGAACATTTATCATTTAAATATTGCTACTAACCCAACCAAATTTTCAAACATTTGGATGTTTCATGTTATAAGAGGTCTATAAAACTATTACGTCTGTAACCTTCAAATTCTGTAAGAAAAGCCTTTTCTACATATTAGAGAAGTCAAGTCTAACTATGGAATTTTGCTAAGCGTTACATTTTGCATGCAAACTCAACGAAACCTATTACACGACACGTGATCTGGCATAATTCGTACAATGTTTACAGTGAGCTATAATGATCACAATGTACAGATTTCCTTGAATGACAACGATTCCAATGTTCTTAATGCCAGTAGAGCCTGATTACATTAATTGCTTTGCAGACATGAAGAAGATCAGGATTACTGGAAATAACAATGTCAGTGAACAAGAGGAACATTTTGGCTGGGTATAAAGTATTAACCTAGCTGATTACATGTGCAGCTATAATGCTATAAATACATAGCAATGAATCCTAGAGCCTAATGACGAAAGTTGGAAACCCAACAGGTGAGGCCATTTGTTTCACCACTAGACCGCTCTTAAACAACAGCACGGCTGGCCACAGCATTCAGTCGGTCTGTGTTGGTTAGCCAACTCTGGAATTTCAGTTGAGCGCTACATTAGTTGAACGAAATCATCTTACTACCATTAGTTGCTTTCGAAGACTATCTAGCCATTTAAACAATATTCGTTCAAGATTGTTTTAAGTAAGTACATTTGTGTAAAAAGCAAAACTGCTCCGATAGTATATGGTGTACCTTTTCTGCAACATGCTAACTTTCGGTATTGTGTAGCCCAACTAATAAATACTAAACTTGATTTACTGATTCGAGAAGGCGTAAAGGGAATGAAACTTATATGCCTTCCACCTATAGATTATGTACTGATATCCTCAATACTGATAGTTTTAATTGATATAATCTTAGAAATTTGATGGGTTCAAAGACACCACATCTATTCCACGAGGCTAAAACACCTGTACATGTCTTGTTCCACCCAGTAAAGATAACATAGTTTAATCTGGAAAAGTAACGTGTTTCCAGCTTATAGGTATACAAAAGCCTGCAAAGTGATGAATTTACGAGTAGTATATATCTTCATAAACATATATTATTAATATACATACACAATCTAATTAAACTGTAAACAGCAGTATAGAAACAAATATGAAGTGTAATGTATTATATGTGGTGAGTTGTTTTGTCATATGTCACGTGCATGTGACTTGGTTTGTCTGACATATTTGTCATACGCGCTAATGTTTTTATAAATCATTAGTAAATTTTTCTGACACAAAATTTGTGTATGTATCAGGGTCACACATATACTCGATCAATTGGTCATCTCTGAGAGATAAAGGAAACAGTTTAACGTAGTATAGTATTCTGTAAGTTATAATCTTACATACGTGTTTCATTATATTATGCAAAATATTGAGAAGTGAATCGTAACTAAATTCCATCTAAGTGTAACGCTTCAACGAAGAAGCCTCAATACAATAAAAAATGTCTCCAGTATTGTTCAAGAAAATTAATGGTAGTAATTACTATAATTGGAAGTCTGTCATGGTTTAGTAGGTGCTTTACATAATGAATCGTACTTTGAGTCGGCAACTTGAGCTGTAAACAGAAAATACAACGTCTCATTTTCCTGTAAAGTACGTATTAACTTTATAGAGTACAATCTTGATAACCATTTTAGTATTTGAAAAATAAATCAACCATACAACTCGAGAGAATATTTATATATGTGTATATATATATATATATATATATATATATATATATATATATATATATATAATTTCACTTATTTAAATTAAAAAACAAAGATTATAAGGCTTCTATATATTTTGTGGGATTTGATACCCACATCTTTGGGAAGCATAATATAAATATGAAGAAAACAAGAAACACAACAAATAAAATGAAAAATAACCAAAAATGTAAATACGCAACTAAAACATTCAAAAACCCAGCTGATATATCATTAATGGCACAGATGGCTAATTGGAAAAGTTAAATTTATCTTAAATTTAGACCATTTGGGTATTTTGATTTTAAAAGTAATTGATGTGCTTGGTCCAGATTTTTAAATTTTATCTATTTAAATTTTCTTCAGGACAAGGGAAGACCTTATTGATTCCTTTAAGGTTATAACATTCTTCAATTTTGTTTTTTTTTGTGCTCAGCAGTATGTTTGGCCAATGGCTTCTCCTTGTCTTTATGGAAAATACGAGGTAGCTATCAAAGGCTCGTATCAAATCTGTGCCTTGTTATTCTGACTCTAAGTTGGTTAGATGTTTATCCAATGTACGGTTTGTTACAAAATTTACAATTAATTTGGTAAATTACATTCTTAGAGTCACATTTTACTTTGCCAATGATGGGATAAGTTAAACCTGTTACGTTACTTTTACATTCCCTAGAGTTTTTCATAATTTTCCAAGAACCGCAACGTGGTTTGTTGCACGGTTCACATCCATTAGTAACGGGTTGGTGTAATTTAGGTAGTTTAGGTTAGACAAGTTTGTTTTTTAAAATTTGGAGGTTTTCGAAATATTACTCTAGGTGCTTTAGCCATAAAAGTTTGGGTATCTGGAGAGGAAAGTAGGACATTATGGGCAATTTTAATAATACTGTTAATTTTCTGTAGTCCAGGAAAAACTGTGTAATAAACTTTGGTTGTGTTTTATAATTGAAGCTTGCTGGATGTTTTGGTTAGTTTATTCGATTTTTTAAAATTTTGTCTGGGTAATTTAAATGTTTAAAACTGTTGCTTAATTTTTTCAATGTAATTTAAGTAGTCTATATCATTGCTGCATAGCTTCTTGGCTCTATAGATAAACTTTTTGAAATAGAATTTTTTATGTATATATATATATATATATATATATACTATATATATATATATATGTATTGGATGGCAACTTGAAAAATTTAGATAGTTCATTGTGTTTGCTGTTTTAACATGCAATTTTGTTTTTATGTGGCCTGATTCTAAGAAATTTCTAAATCTAAAAAAGTTATTATAACATCAGAATAGTTCCATGTAAACTTCAAAGGAGAACTCTTGAAGATTCTTCAAACATTCTTGCAAAGATTTCATTCCAAGATGCCATATGAAAAATACGTCATCGAGGAAACGAAAAAAATTAAATATATATATATATATATATATATATATATATATATATATACATTACTACTAATTAGTTATTAGTTAGTAGATTAGTTTAACTCTCTACAAGGATGCATACTATCTTACTTGTCATTTTGCTCGTTGTTATTGTTCCTGTCCGTTTTTATAATGTATGAGTATCTGTGAGTATGAGAAGCGGTACATCACTAACAACAAGTATTTAGATGTTGAGCTACTAACATACACGTGGGAGAGTACTGTACCCAACCCTTATTGACTGGAAGTGGCTGAAAGAGATCTAGTAGCCTACTATTCTTCTTTTAACGTACAGCCAACTATACCTCATGTAATATCGACAGGACGCAGCTCCTACCAATAATCTAACGGATCCTGAATAGTCCATCACTTCGGGAAAAGGTGGTAAGAGCCTTATAGGGTTAAGTGCATTTTCTTCTCATAAGAAAAAAAAATACCAAAAAGTACTTGTTAGTCATTAAAATATATATCTCTTATTTATGCTTTGAAAAAGATTTAGGAGGATTTCTTAGTTGAAAGAGCGAAGCAGTTTTTTTCAAGGAAATCTATGAACCACAATACATCCCTAAAAAACATTTTATGAATAAATATGCAATAATAAACCTTTTTAACACGTTTTGAAATATTTTTTATTTTGTACAATGTACATTTCAAATTCTAAGAATTCATCATCAGTCACTTGTATGTTCATGTAAGTGCATGTGTATTTTTAATATATTCTGGGTAATTTGAATAACGATTCACACTTATTATATAAACTGAAACGTATATGAATATATTGGCATGTGATGCATACTACGTGTGTTTTACATGTAAGTAGAACAGTCTACCATAGCAGCGTGCAAGCCATTATCAACACTCTCTGTGAGTTGATGTATTATTCATATTGAGGGAGCAAATGGGTGCTGGGTTTAGGTATATAAAAGTAGACAACTTTACCTTGCATAATTAAATAACAATTTTTGTTTATCAAAAAGGGAAATCGTTATTGTTATTATATTTACTTGTATTTAAATTTTAAAACCAATCATTCCGTTTGTTAGTTGTTTTTTAAAGTACACATACTAAGTGTAGTTTATCTTTTACTGTCGTCTGGAGCGTAAAGCACCTTTTTCCAGTAAGAGTTTCCAGCCACTTTATGGGAAGTTAGGTGATAAAAATTTGGTTTGTAATTTGTTTTTAATTATGTTTAAACTTGTTAAAATCCTGAATGGATTTATTGAAAATTTAAAAACAATTAAAAGATAAACTTTACCCAAATACTGCAATAAGACAGGGAAAAGTAACTACTACATAGTTAAGTTTTCTAAGAAAGATATGTTTCTAGAAAAATATATTATGCTAAAAAGTCTCCAAAATAGCTTTAAAAAAATAATTTTCACCTTAGAGTGTGCCCTTTGGCTTCAACCTTGTTTAAAATTAACCCTGGTTATCACAAAATAGACTATTGATGGAAAAATTTTGATTTTTTACAAATCAAATCAATAATAAGAGATCCGGAACAGTTCCTTGATTTACTTTTTTTATCCGAGGACACGTTTGATTGGTTCTGGCCGTGTTCATTAAATGTACTTGTAAATAATACGCAATGTAGCTTTAATTTAATACCACTGGTAAATTAAAACCATTTCAATGATCTTAAAACCTATAAGAATCTTCACTCTATGTGGTTTTTCGTTAAGCTCGCTTTAATATCAAGATCATCCATAAAAAAATCTGAAAAAATACCACCAAAAGAGTGTTTAAAGAAAAACAGATGGAAAGCAGAATTTTTTAGCTTCTTGTAGAGTTTTAGGCTTTACTTCACACTACTTATAAATTATGTATTTTTTGCAACTGTAGATAACAGGTAATACATTTCAAACCATATGAATGCTCTCGTTACAGAAACAGAAGACATTGATACTTTATATTCCAAGTTAAGTAGATCCAATCTTAATGGCTAAACTTCGCTAAGTAATATAGAAATGCCAACTTTGACGACCCGCAGCGAGGTGAGATATTTACGCTGGACTACTCTAACAACTCCATTTCTCTTTGTAAAGCGTTTTATACATATATTTTCAAATAATATTATAAAAATGTACTTATATAGTATTATAATTAAGTAATGTTAGTTTTACATAATATTGTAGATTATATATTTTTTTTTTTATTTGCTTGTTTAAAATTTAAAATAATTTAATTTAAAATTTTAAACAGTGTATTCTGAACACAGTCCAATGGCTGTCTGGACTAGGGATGGAGCTCTGATTGAAATAAATAAGTTCAAAAATTAGTCATTTGTATTCAATTTTGTGTCTAGAAAAAACACTGGCTGTCTAAATGGCTACGGTAGGAAAAAGTAAAAAATCATTTCAAAACTTTACTAGATAAACTTTTATTTGGTGTGAACAGCTTTCTAACACAATAGAGTAAGGCAATCAAACTCTAGACGAGCCACACACACGAACTTATGCTGCAGAAAACGGTACAAAATTCACGTTTTACTTCTTTCGCCAAAATTACATAGTCTTATTGGTCGGTAATTATCAATTGCGTGTTCTGGTCTCAACAGGGTATTTAATATGTTCAAGAGGGTTATGTATGACTGTGTGTTACCAAAGTAGGCTCAGAGATAGGTACTGTCTAAATGTATTTGCGCACAATGTCTCGAGAACGAAAAGAGGTATAAACTTTACGGGACTCTTTATTTCTATAAAGGCATCATGGATGATAGTGATTATCATCTACTCCCAGCCACCATCATCTTAATTTGGCTGAGCGTTAGTGAACATTTGTCTTATGGTTAACACTATAATGACGCAGAGAACACCGAAGAATAAATAAATTTGTACACAAACTGAATAGTCATGATATGACGTAGTATAAGCATACGTAGAGATAGACCTAATACTTTACATATTTAGAGTTTAAAAAGTAACACCTAAAGCTGGTGCAGATTGCTCGAAGGCACTTTATAACAAATATTGACCTAACGGTCTAACTCAACGTGATAAAACGCCAAATTCCCTGATCGTTCGGACGCCTTTGTAGTTAAGGTTGCGTCGCCGAGGCGTTTGGACTTTAAACTTTTGATCGCTTCCTGCGGCATCAATTCACACAATTTTCGGCGTCTAGTTGTTTTGAATTTCCTTACTTTGTGGTATAGGAAACTTAAAAAAAGTATAAATCAAACTGAATTTGATCACGGAATAGCCGATAAATTTGTTATCATTTAAACACAGTACTGTTCTATATTGGTATAACCATACGGCGGCAAGAGCAATATTATTTAAGGCACCTTTTAAAAGGTCGTTTTGAATGGAAATACTTCCTTAGAAAAACTAATCAATATAAAGTCCTCCTCGCAGTACAATTTTTAATGCCACTGTAAAAATCAAATGCATTTTAATGAATATACAGTGTCATCGAAAATAATGCCTAGATTTAATAAAATTATAACATCAAAACCTTTCATGTTAAATGAGTAATTCTTTCACTGGACGATAACTGGTGAACGCAAGTTTTGTTTTTAGTTCGTCTGATTGTGTTTCCCTGTCTTTGTGATGCGCAGACAAGCTGCGCAATCGTCAAGGTCAGCCGGCTACAGACCCGCCGCCGCTCAGTACGATGTTGACCGTGCAACAAAAAGCACAGTGCGTAATTTGGTACGCGGAGTCAAAGTCAATTGTCAGTGTACAGCGGCTCTTTCGGAGAACATATCCGGGTCAAACAGCACCTGATAACAAAGCTATCGTTCGATGGTTTAACCAGTTTAGGGAAACAGGGACCGTCGGCAAAAAATCTAGACCAGGCCGGCCAAGAACATCAGAAGAGAATGTTGAGCGTATCCGGCAATCTTGTGTTAAGAGCCCAAAAAAATCCATTGCTCGACGAAGTATTCAACTAAACATTCCAAAAACAACAATACAAAATGTACTGCACAAACGGCTAAGACTTCATGCGTATAAAATTCAGATAAAACAGCAAATAAAACCTACCGACCGCCCTAAACGAACTGAATTTGCAAGTTTTATGTTAAATGAAATTGATGATAATCCAAATTTTTTACAGAGAGTGTTGTTTAGTGATGAAGCTACGTTTCACATAAATGGATGTGTAAATCGTCACAATTGCCGTGTATGGTGATCGCAACAGCCAAACGAAATCCACGAGTATGTGCGTGATTCTCCCAAACTCAATGTGTGGTGCGCGTTATTTCATGACAAAGTTATTGGACCTTTCTTTTTTGTAGAAAAAACCATTACAGGCCTAGTTTACCTGGACATGCTTGAACTGTTTGTGTTCCCCCAATTAGACGATATCGAACAACAGACTGGACAGCGAATCATTTTTATGCAAGATGGGGCTCCACCTCACTACCATCGCGAGGTACGCGCTGCACTAAACGCACACTTCCCAAACGATTGGATTGGTAGAGCAGCCCCCATTTCATGGCCTCCTAGAAGTCCTGATCTTAATACTTTGGATTTCTTTTTCTGGGGGTACATAAAAAATATAGTTTACGCAGAAAAGATTCGGGATTTGGACCATCTTTGGGTGCGAATTTCTTCCGCAATCTTAACTGTTACGCCAGATATGATTGGACGCACGTGGCAGGAAGTTGACTACAGACTTGATATCTGCAGGGCAACGAACGGTGCTCACATTGAAACATACAAAGGTATGAAAAAAAATTATTTCTTTCCGCTCATTTTAAGACTACAACCTTTAAATTACCTTTAATAGTTTATGACAGTTATTTAAAATCTAGGCATTATTTTTCGATGACCCTGTATTTTATTTGATTGTAACTTTAACAAATTTCTGTTTTAATTTGAAGGTTCAGGATTTCGAATTTTATAAGGACTTAAATTGAAAGAATAAATATGATAATAATATATCTATTATAGATATTTAAATAAACTCATTAATCAATCAACAATACCAAATTTAAAATAATTAATTATAAAGTTATTTATAACTGACGGACAGCATACAGTCCAGACTCGAGAGAATGAATCAAAGCGATGTCACTGCACAGGGGCAAAGAGCATAAACACGAGTGTGTCCGAACTAACGAAGGTGAAACAATGACGAGGAACTCAATATCGGCAATTCCTGTCATATCGCAGCGTGTCATCTGAAACAAAGAGAATAGGAAAGTGATGGTCGGTACGAGGAGGTGCGAAGGGAAAACACCTCCAATCTTATGTTTTTGTCCTTCACCTCAATCTCATGGTGTGTGTATAGAATTTGATAGGTTGAAAATCTTTTGTTGTTAAAATCCTTTTAGGTTCCCTAGTCAATTAGCTTTTTTAAATAGGTAACGAAAGTGGTCTAACCTCTTTCAAAGTCTCTTTTCACGGTCGGTCTGCCAATTTTAATTATGAAGCTTAAAAAAGTTTTTTTTAGGATCTTTCTTTACACCTGAAGAGGGGGGTTAGATGTCAATCTCTAAAACGTAGTACTTTTTGAAACTTATAGCGTAACAAATGTTCGAAATCCTATTAACCTTTTAAATATTTTATCGTCAATAACAAGCTTTAAACAAAGTACAGATGAAGTTGTGGTTCAACCGTATTCGATAAAGCAATAAAATCAAAGTAGAAATTTGTTTTATTGTTGAATGTGCAATAATGAAGTTCAGACACCAATTTACTAGCTTTGCATTTCTTGCATTTGTATCAACGTCAATGAACTCAATTTGTTATTTCCTGAGCTGGAATTTCAGATGTAAAACACAGTGAGATATTTTGTAAATTGAGATAGACCAGTGAATGCTGCATAGTTTTATTTTCAATTGTGAACGACTGTCTGAAAGGAGCTGTAAAATGCATTTCCAGGTTACATATTAAAAATACCTCTTTACTGAACTGCATTCTATTGCTTTAGTATAGGTTTTTTTACCAATATCCTTACTTGTAAATCTAGAATCAATTGTTTAAGTTGTATTCTGTTCATGTAGTCCCTAAATGTTTCATTTAACTTTGGCAATAGTATTGACGAAATATATGATCCAATTTAATGAGTTTATAAAAAATTCTTATAACTACTTTTATTTTTTATATCCCATCTAAACAAATTAATTTAACCTGGGACATCTCAACGGTATAATTATGGCAGTATAGCCTGCCCACACATTGCATTTAAAACAAATTGAGCAATAAAACTAGTTTAGTTTTACAATATTTTATTTCCAACATTGACGCAACCTTGAGTTTAATAACTATGTATGGCACTCTACGGGATATAACTGAGCATTAGTGAAAATTTTACGTTGATCTTATGGGTAACTGAAATGGCAACGAGAATAAGTAAATTTGTAAACAAACTAAGAACAATAATTGGATATTTTAACATGTGAGGTGTAACACATATATTTTAATAGGATGAGCGATATGCTAAAATGTACATGCAACCTTAGAGAAACCAGTTATTTGACACAAATCGATACAACGTAATCCTTCCTATCTTGTAAGTAAGGAAGGATAGGTTTCAATGTCAGTAATGCAAATCTCATCCGTAGAAATAAAGTTCACGCCTAATAAATATCAAGTCAATAGCCTCATTACTTCTTGAGATATCATAGCGAAACATACAGACGTACATATAAACAAATACGAGAATCGTACAAACCTGTAGAGAAATTAATGTTCAAGATAAATAGTGGAAAGCTAAGCTTTGCTAGAGCTTAAACAAATTAAAGAAGGATTACACTACAATTGAACCGATGTCGCTTTATGAAAAATGAAGCTTTATACAATGTTTTTAAGTCTATAGATGAAATCCTTATCCATTTATTATGTGGACGGACACTCAAAAAAAGGATTTCGTTAGCTGTTACCTGATAGTATTTTCCAACGGTTAGCTTATTAAAAAAAGTGTTCTATCATTAGGGAACGATGTTAACGATGTCAGGGAACTGGATCTAATCCAATTAATTAACAAGCTGATCCCCATTCAGTAAACTAAAACATTAATCACCTGTTGATTAAATAACTTCTCTATGCTGTGACTAATTAAAATGGTTTATGCTGTAACAACAGTTACCTTGCAGGCTCATAAGTATTTTATATCTTTTGTATACCTCAATACTGCACTCCTTTGTAATATAATTACATTTTTAAAGTTGTCAAGAGATTCTGTTTTTTTTAACTAGCTAAATTCTGTAAAGTAAGTTATTGCAGTAGTGATTATTAAAATGCACTAAGAAACTTTTCTCGTTGACCAATTTTAGTATACGAAATTCTGTTATTTGCAAGGAGTTGCAAAGTAGTTGTTTGTGAAATAAAATTTCATGATAGAGTTAGGCATACCACGTTATAGCTTGGTTTAACGTAACATTTTAAGTCCGTAGCTTAATTCATTTGGTTTTATCACAAATTTGTTTTTCTGCGAATTTTTCCTTGCCATTATTGTTACCCCTAAAACCAGTGTAAAACCTTTTAGTAACGCTTAGCTACATTTTAAGTAATTACATGTATCTTCGAAATCGGTATTTTTATATAAGAATGAAGCATAATTAAATAATCGATTATATTTGTCAGTTTGTTTGTAAGATTTCGGGCGAAGTGAAAATCTTCTAGTTCCTCTAGGCATAGGTGTCAACTAACGCTTAACGGTGAAATAACGGAGATAGAGAGGGGAAATAGCTTCTTGAATGTATGTCTGTCTATCTGTACACAGGACATATAAAAAATATAATGAGCTGTATATTTTAAGTTTTTCATCCAACTCAGTGAAACGTTATGTGAAACGCAGCGTGGCAGTCTCATGTCTTTTTTTAGACAAATTCTTTGATGACTGTTACGTAAAAAGGCATTGATTAATAAAATAATGTTCTTTTCTAACAACTATACCAAAACACAGATATCAGAGTTTGATACCTTTTAACTCATTTTTAATTTGACCTCGTTAAAAACAAGTTACCGTGAAATTTGTACAGATTTTAAGCTCCGTATAGTGGAGCGTCTTAAAAAGAAAGTTTAACACAACATTAACGGTCGTAAGTATTATTTTGGGAAAATTAGTTATAGTAAAATTGTTAAAATTAGAGGTCCAAGTCCTTGTTATATGGAAACTTTACATAATGAAGCAAACTTTGGGATCGTCACAGCCTGCCAACTTTTCGTCAGGAAAACAAAGCAAACTTTTATAGATTTTAATGATTTTAATTTTATTCTTATTCAAATTTAATTTTTTATAAGCAGTCGATTCAAAGATGACTATCATATATATTTTAATAAGAGAAAGTTTCACGCTAGATCACTATTATAGACAATCTGAAGTAAATTCAGTTAGTTTTATTTTATTTTATGAAATTTCTTAAAATATCAGTTGGAAACGAAGAAGTACATTTTGTTCAATAGGGAAGTATTTATATTTATTTCATTCAGAGTTTAAGTTTTTAAACTGATTTAATCATCCCTAAAAATGTGTAATAGCTAATGAAAATATTAAGTGCACTTAAACACGACACACCGAGTTGGATGGTAAAATTTATAAGTCTGGTTTGCTTTGGGCAATGTAAAAATGTTTTCAATTCTCCAAAATGTATTTAAAAATTTAAAAAGTTAGAATATAGTGATTAATTTGTAATTAAAAATGCATAAATAATACATGTCTTTTCTATTTCAGCTACTTGAAACTGAGAAGGTGATTCCTCAAAGCACCATATTTTGATATTGAGGGAAGATCTTTTGTCACATTGCATTACGAAAGACTAAGCGAATAACGTATCATATTAATTTCTTGTTCAAATATATATTTGGGATTGTTTCCATTCTTGCTATAAATACATGTATAACATTACAAAGTGATTAAGCAACAGTGTGATATAATTTTCCTATTAATTCGAAGTTAATTTATGTAAATGTGTGAGTAAAATCATTGTGACGAGAATAAACTAATTATGAAGATTAATTGAGTATTTCTTGAGTAAATGGATTATTGACGAAGGAATAATTTGTAGATAAACAAACAAGTTTTGAACTAAGGAAAAGAAATTTTTAAGTCTATTATTAACTCTTTATATATCTTTAAATATTGCTTTGCCTTTTCTATATTATTTATAAAATATGTGCTGAACAACGTTATAATGTCGAGAACATTAGCTCAGTGATAGATTATTGTATAAACAGTACTGATAATATATTACTAGGTAGGTGTACACCATACATAGTGACGTATAACAGTCTTGATTCCACTTAAAAATTGTAAGATTATAGAAACATGGGTCACATTCTCATATGAGTGTGCTCCTGTTTTTTAACCTTTATTTATTTTAAGATATTCTCGCTGTACCGATAAAGTAAAATGTACAAATCTTGATTAATGCTCAGCATAATTCCATAAGTTAACTAGTATTATCACGGAACTCAATTTTTTTCTATATAGAAATTTAAGGTTTATAGAAAAGTTCAAAGCTTATAGGTCAAATCGTTCTCAAAATATCATATGTGGTGACAGAAATAAATACAAAAACTAAAACCCTCGAATGATATTTTAAGAAACATTAAAATCAAGGAAAGATAAATAATTTTAAGTTTCGTCAGGTAAACTAAACTTTTATTATAATAGAAACCAAAATAAAAATATGAGCCTTACTAATTTCTCTTAAAAATTACTGAATATATTTTTGCTCAAGCTTTCATTCGAGAGGATGGAAAGTTTTAATTCTCTCTTTAAATTTTGCATCGAGTTTCATTATTACACAAAAAAATTTGATAGTGGAGTTCTATGATAGTGGATATTAAACCACGTGATTTGGCTAAACTTTTTGTGCATGAATATTTGTTCTGTATGGTTGTATGCAGGGCATCTTGAGAATGAAATTTTCAAAATATGTGAAATGTATTCAACTTCAAAAGAAGCCTGTTTTGATACACGTGGTGTTGCGTACAATTTTATGATTTTATAGTAGTGTAGTAAGTAATGGTATTTTTGAAGGAAGCTAGAATCTTAAACTTCTGTTGGTCTGTCAGATTTGAAAATTACTATGAAAGCAACTTCAGCGATTATGTTTCACTTATGTGTCTTGGCATACTCCTGTTTTAGAATTGTAAATACTAATATGTTATTTTATTATATATATATATATATGACTAAGCAAATATAATGAACACCTAAATCGAACGCTTTGTTTGCTTAATATAATATAATAAAAATAATGTATTGCACATAGCTTTACTTTTATACTGTGGCGGAGTTTGACGAAAGATACAATATTGTTTTCAGTGCATAAAACCGTATTATTTTGAGCCATAAAAATATGTCATCTAAAATTTAGAACTGTAAAAATGAGATAGATGTTAAGTGTGGCTTCATTTTTTATCAGAGAAGAAATAAATATTCCAAGCTATGAAGCAGTCGGTTAACTTTATATTGTTTCTATTAACTGCTATTACTTTTCGTTTTATTACTTAAAATACACACTAGAGGATAAATCCAATAGTTCTGTCAAACATTACAATTTTTTTTTTTACGAGGAAACAATACGTTTTACAGTAAACTTGTATCAATTAACAGATGAAGGTTGGTTTTCAATGTATGTGTTATAATTCTATCTGACCTACAATAGAAACTTATCATATGCCTTGCCCTCTGTAACTTCGTTTCTAGTTTTCTACTACTTAAAGTGATACAGTCGATTTTTGGGAAGGAAAGTGTATCGTTTATTTTATATTATTACCCAATTAACTCAGTTTCACTACAGACAGAAAAGGTGAAACACAAGTTATTAGTCGCTCTACAAAGAATAAAAACCCGTTAATGTAGGAAGTAAAAAATGAGGTTTAAATAAAAACTGCTGAAGATAAAAATATGAAATGGTATGTATATGAATTTATTTTCAAGGAACGAAATGATTGTATTAATATTGATATAAGGAAATTGTACGGTACTAAACAAGACGGGTTTTTATTAATTATTTTACTTAAAGGATGTTTTTTCGCAAGAAGTGAACCTAAAATTTGATAAAAAAAGTTGTTCTACTTTTACTTTCTTCATAGTTTCTGCGATTGCCCCGACTTAACTACTCTGCAGCATTCCTCAGCCAAATGACCTATAATTAAAATTGAAAACCATCTTAACTCTATTAAACTGTAATAGTTGTTACTATTTATCAGGCTTTACGTTAGAAACAACGCAGTAAAGAGACAAATCTAATTTTGCCCCAAAACCAGAAGAAGCTTACATATATGTAACATTATATTTACATTTTCTGGTGGATATATAGAATCGGTTGTAATAATATTTTAATTTAATTTAAATTTGCGAACAGAAATTATGGTTTTATTTTAATTAATAAACGCTATTTAATTTTCAAATCATAATGGCTGGAGTATACATTCAAAATGAGAGTTAATATTATAATAATCATTTTACTTTGTCGAAAATTAAATTATACAATTGAGATATGATTCAGTTAATAATTTGAAGTTCAGTTTAAATATAAAACAAAAGAAGATCCACTTAGAGAAAAGACATTTGCTTTTTTCCAGTCAGAGTTAGTAGTCTGCGAAGATCTTAGAAGTTTTCTTTATTGCGTAAAGTTGCTATTTAACCAGCACTTGGACTTTCAACTTTGGTAATTACTACCATCAATTTTCCCTCAACAATACTTGAGACATTTCGTATTGTGTTAAGCTTTTGATGAAGCTTCTTGCTTAAAGCAGTTTTTTCATTTTTTTAACAAGCCATAATGCCAACCATCAACCTACTGCATTATACAGAAAACCTTTTGCTAAGAGATAGTGTTTATTATGTAGAGTATAGAATGCTGCTCTTAATTGTTTAATTAAATATTTATAAATTTTGTTGTATTTATATTAAATTTCAACTTAATTATAGGTGTCGGCTTATATATGTTGCATATGTAAGGTGCCATCAACAATAATACGTGTTTTAGAAAAAGATGTTGCATGTGGCAATGTCAGACAATATGTATCCGTTACACGAGACCGGTAACAAAACATCTCAATTTATAAACAATACAATTATTCGCTTTAAACTCGCACGTAATTATAAATAATTTTAACTTATGGAATAGTTATACTAAAAAAAAAAAAAATTCCAATCAATCATTTGTGAAATATAGACGAAATAAATAAATAACAAATAGAAATTTCAATAATTAATGATATTACAAATGGTATTCTTTTGTGAATAGTTTTTTACATATTTTAACTTATTAGTCAATAACTTATAAAACAGTCGTTGATTATTCAAAATCATACCCAATACAACTGACCAATAATATCCTCTCATAACCTCATGCAACAACTTACATGTTAGGGAATGTCTTGAATGTAAGTTACAGTTACGTTTGTATATTTGGTTGAGTGTTAGTAAAGCCTATCACAAGGGGCGATGGTAGTAAAGGTATTTGTATGTATAACTAACTGAATGTCTGTCCACAAGATATCTTGGTATTAAATTAAGCTACTGTATATATACATAAAAGGATAGGAGAAAGCCAAATCAGACAGTATAACAATTAGATTATTAGACCGTTATAGCTGAAGGATAAATCATATTCATTTTATTAAGTAACAATTATAATAATAGTATGAGTTGTATGAATCATCCATATAATTACCTACAGCTAGTGTCAAAATTTACAAAAGTAACGTGTAAGGACCCATGTAAGATCTCTAACATCCTAAAGATCCTGCACGTTACAAATAACATGAGACTCAAAAGAGTTTATTTTTTAATTTATGTATCAAAATAACTACTCTTTAACTAATTATCTGTACATGACTGTTGGTGACTTTTTGCTCAAATACTTAAGGATGATTTTATAGATTTCTATCCTAACCTAGATCCACGATATTGAAACTTCAAGCGAAGGATGATTTATATATCAGGATGAGCAAAGCCACTCTTAATTACCAAAGTTTGATAAGTAATATAGAAACCCCAACTTTATCGACACTAATGAAGGCGTGAACTGTTACATTGGACTTCTATAAGGATTTTCTTTTTATAAAGAATGCTTATATAGTTCTACATCCATATTCTAACAAGTGGTTTCATATGTAATTAAAATTATTAGTTTTTAACTGTGCGGTTTTCTACTGTTTTTAATTAATCTAATGCTATACAGGGTGTTAATAATAGGGCGTCACAAACATATGATGATTGAGAAACGCGTGTCACTGCGGTTAGAGTAATTTAGAATTTTTTAATAACTTGCAATAAAAAATTAGAGCCGGTTGAGTTTACAGAAAAATAAAAAAGCCAGTATTGTTAATTCCAACGCTACTGCTTCGACGAAACCCGTCAACGAATAAGATATTGCCATCATTGAAAAGTATGTTTGCATTAGCAGGGATAAAAAAAAACATGTTAAATTAGGTAATTCCATTATATATATATATTTCTATTTTGGTTGTTTGGATACTGGAAGTCATGATAGGAGAGATTTAAAAAAATCCGGTATAAGGGCGATTGCAATAGCTAGATTTCTATAAAATCTACCTAAAATTTCCTATAGGAACCAATATTTGGCTTTTACTAGTCCACATATATAGGTATGTAAATTGTGTTGAAAATTACGCTACTTAGTATTTTTTAAATTACGATAAAATTTTGTTAGTGTATTTTTAAACCATAATAATAATAAAAAATAATTTTCAGTCTCTTTCGGTTAGGTAGAAAACAGGAAAGCGAGAAAACAAAAACATACGTTCACCCAAGAGCTCATGAAACTTCTAATTGAAGTGGTGCTGGAGTTTTATACTAAACAGTAACTTTTAACTCATTTTAACTAACTTTAAAAACAGAGACTTTTTAACCCACAAGAGACTCCATTCTTTTGTGTTTAATCAGGTAGAATTTAAAAATTAATAGATGAGAGAGATGATTTCCTTTCATTATTACTTGTATACCTGAATAATAACACCTTAAAAAATCTATTTGTCTATCTTCATACTGTTGTGCTTAGTAAATATCACCCTTCTTATAAATGTCATATATTTTTTTATTATTTTGATTTATTTAAGTCCTGCCCAATTTTCCTCTTTAGGTTTTCTATCAAATTTACAATTTATTTATCCACTCCATGTCTCATCAGCATATGTTATATGTTACCATTTTATCTTTTGTTTATCTTAAAAGATCTTCCATTATACATATAACAATAACAGATTTAAGCCTCTACCTTCAGCAATGCCTCTGAATATATTGTACGTGTATTGTTTTCATTTACTTTTAATTTGCATCTAGATTTATTAATATATATGTTTAACATTTAACTTAAATTAAATAATTTAAAACATCAGACCAGTAGCTGAATCCTTTGAGAGGGTTCTTATCTAACTCTATCGAGTTACCTTAAGAGTTCTCGAATAGTCTCAAATTTTGTTTTTAAATACAATATTATAAACTTTTGCAGAAGTCACAACGTATTGTATCGCTACAAAAAAATTATAGTTTCTAATCCCTCTTATACATCTATACTCTTACAAGGGAATACTCAAACCGAAGGAAATCATCGAATAAGTAGAAAGTATAAGCATTTAACGGTACATTTTTGACGGTCTTGAGAAACGTGTATGACATGGACCATAAATTAAATACATTCGTGCAGAAGGACACTATCGTAATTAAAAATTATTGTTTCAAAGCCAAAGTTAATGCATCAAATGAAAGATAGAAATAACTGATTAATTAATATATTGTTTACGTCAAACTGGATTACATCTGCTCAATGATTAACATTAGTATACATATTTTAACATCTTTTGAATGTTTAACAAGCATTGCCCTATAATTTATGATTCAATTCATGGCAACGTTATATTTTATAGAGTAAACCAAACATTAACAGTTTAATAACAAATACTTAATTAATTAATATGTTGTGTTTTTAATTATTGTTCCTTATTCAACTATTGATGTAATATTAGTGACATTCATATTAAATTTAATTAATATAAAGAAACTATTTATTTAAAGATAATATAAGCTATGCTGTACTTACCCTCTCTACTTATACTATACCTAATACTATATACTAGGTATATATACTAGATTATACTGTATTATATACTAGATTAGGTATATTAGGTATACTATACCTAATCTATGCTGTACTTACCCTCTCTATTTATACGTTTACGTCAAACTGAATTACATCTGCTCAATGATTAACAATGGTATGCATATTTTAACATCATTTGAATGTTTAACAGGCATTGCCCTATTATTTATGAATCAATTGATGGCAATGTTATGCTTTATATAGCAAACCAAACAGTAAAGGTTTAACAACAAATACGAATTAATAAATATGTTGTGTTTTTAATTATGGTTCCCCATTCAACTATTGGTGTAATATTAGCGACTTTCATATTAAATTTAATTAATATAAAGAAAATATTTATTCAAAGATAATATAATCTATGTTGTACTTACCCTCTCTACTTATACTGTACCTAATACTACTATATACTAGGTATATATACTAGATTATACTGTATTATATACTAGATTAGGTATATTAGGTATATACTATACCTAATCTATGCTGTACTTACCATCTCTACTTATACTATACCTAATACTATATACTAGATTATATTGTATTATATACTAGATTAGGTATATTAGGTATACTATACCTAATCTATGCTGTACTTACTCTCTATACTTATACTATACCTAATACTGATATTCTCACATATACATGTTTATTTATTTACGTACAGACTGGGGCTTATTCTTAACTTACAAAATGAAATTAAATTATTGTGGATGTTTGAAATACAACCGTATTGACTGAAGCAATAAACAAAATGAAACAAACTTATTTTATCAGGCACGATCCATTAATGAGGTTCAAACATGACTTCACCAGCTTTGCAATCCTTGCATTCACATCCAGGTCAATTCACTCGCCATTTTATTCTCTGAGCTACAATTTCAAGTGAAAATGACAATGTAGTATTTTATCATTGAGATGGAGTAGTGTAATCTAAATTATTTCATTTTCATTAGTGAAAGAATGTCTGAAAGAAATCGTAAAATACTTTGCCAGGGCAACCTGGAATAAGAAAATAATAGGAAAACAATTCCTAATTACCCCACTTTAATCCAGTTGTTTAGTAGTGTACCAAACATCCTAGTAGTTATACGAGTAATTCTAGAAATAACATTTTATGTTTTAATTTATTTAGTTGTCATAACATAGTAACATAACTTGTTCAAGTAATTTTGTTATTCATATTAAACTTAAATATATGAATAACATATTTATTTAACATTCTCTTATATTTCATGCCATGGACCAGAAACTGTTGTATAACTGCACCGAACTCAAAAAAGGTCTGCAATACAAAATATAGAAAGCTTTACCTGAAGGAATTGAACTCTCTCTACCCAACTACGTTCTCTTCAGAAAATAGTAAATTGTTTTTCTTACCAGCCTACCCTGACTAAATTTAATGTAATGATGTTACAGTTATTACTGGCATTTACTTAAGCGTCATTAAATCCTATAACTTATTAGTATGTATAGCGCAATTTCTCATGCGTGGTCCACAGAATCTAAAAACTATTTTCTGTATTAGTGTATATTTATTATGGCTGTCTGTCGGCCTGCAAGATATTTATAGAACGAATTATGCAATACACTTAATTTTGTACGAAACTTTTTTCATGAACACATAGATAGGTCTTATGTTTAATCATGATGACAGTGAGAAACTCAGAGAATAAGTAAATATCTAAACAAACTAAATATAATCATGTGATATTGTTATATGTATCATATACTATAGCCTAATGAAGTGAGTAATACATTAGAAAATGTTCATAAATATTCATTATGTGTTTAAACTTTCTCTGAATTATTATTTTTATACGCAACATAGGGTTTGATAATGTTCTATATCATTCAGTGGAATTTGGATTACATCGGTTTATGGGTATCCAAGGTGGCAAAGAGAAAATAGCTCAATAACTAAGTTTTCATACTAACTAAGAACAATTATAAAACACGTAATACGTTACATAATAACATATGTAGACTTATTAAATTATAAATAGGCAGGGTATCCTTCTAAACTATATCTGGTTTAGTATACTTCTACAATTTAATTAAAATTATATTCAAAGCTCTTTTAATGTTTATGTTACACACTGTAGCATGTGCACGGCGCGTTTGACCGATAACACCCCTTAATTTATAATACTCCTTATCAATCCACGTAATGAATAACAGAATCCAAAATAAGTATAAATTAATTAATCTGTTAATATTTTTCTAGTTACCATTATGAAAAGCATAATCAATATGATTTTTTCTACAATATAAAAAACAGAGCATACATTGCATAATTGCAATGGCGTACTGAATGATATGTTTATTATATATGGTGAAATAAACAGAAACTGGTCTTTCTTAGTGTTAAACATAGGATTAAAGTACTTTTATAAAGGATCCAGACACTCAAGTAGCGCCTGTAGTATTACAATGGAAACACAATGTAAAGGATGATTTGGTTTGTTTGTTACAATCCTGTCAGAGCTAGTTATTGTTCGCATCTGTTTCTTGGGTAAAATAGCTTTTGTAATACGAGTACCTCTTGAGTAATAAGTATGAGTGTTTTCCAAGACAATGCCGTTGGTAGATGTTCTTGTATAACTTTAAATATATTATATTAAATGTACGTTCTGAATAAAAAAACTGCATACTCTTTGTTAAATAGAGTCTTGGAGTATTGCACATTAAACACTTTCCTCAATAAAGACATTTTTAAGATGGCAAACGATAAATATATCATGCATTACATAATTGCCTTATCTTTAGGGAAGCCTATCTCTCATGGTGGATCATTTTTATTTCTGTCTGCTTGTCTCTCCCTTTGCAGTCTACACAATGTATCGAAAATGAATTGTCATATAGACTTGAGTTTGCACAACATAAATGTATGGGACACTGAGTTTGATTTGTGCATTGTAATTCCATTATCAGGATGTGGCTAAACATTAGCGAATAATTTTACATTGTTACCCATAAGAATGTGTAGCCGTGATGGCAACAAGAAAACAACAGAATAAACCATTTTCAAAGAAAGTGAGTACAATCGTATGAGGTTTCATCGTATGGCATTTTTACTGAAAGAGGTCAAATAAAAAATAATATGGAATGTCAATCCTATGAATAAGGGCAAGATTTGATTTCAGCGCACCTTTGCTTAGTAGTACTCTACCTAGCTCACTGAAACTTTTATAATTGGAATTGCTATGAAACTTAACTTAATAAAGAAAAATGATAATATATCATGTGTAAAGATATTTCGAAAAATATTCTATCTGTAAACTTTTAAATATGTATAAAACTGCGTTGTATGATTGCATGTATAACCACGGAATAAAACTATGAATTATTGAAGCCTGTTCCTCCTGAGGCTGATTTCTCTTTTGCTGCGCGGGGTATGTAGAAATATAATTTCTGTATGACTATTCTTATGTCTCCTTATCTGTCCATAGGACACCTCAAGGATGAAATGAGCTATGGATCTGAAATTTACAAGCATATTCACCGAGTCACGTTTTTTTTTGGTTATCTTAAGAAAAAAGCTTATACAAATTGCACTTAGGCATATCAGAACCTTAGCGCTGCTTCCGGAATGACAGGATATTCCGGATGGGTAAGGTTAGGGGTTAAGGACCGCCTCCTATCGAGATCCATGAGGAAGGGTTAAGGCACTAACCTTAATGTCCCCTGGAAGAAAAGGGGGCCAGTTGTGAACCAGCCTCTCCAGTCAAAACAGGCAGGGGGTGGCACACCCTTGTTGAGGCTAGCAAGAAATTCTTTTCCTTTGATCTTTAGGAAATGACCCAACCAACTTCAACAGTCATCTACTCCAGTAGACTATACCTATCGAATCATCCTTGCACCCTAGGATCTCGGCATTTGAAATTAGTGATGTGCCGGTCCTGGATATAAAGGTTGCCAAGATTTAAGTCGGTTTTTGCTGTGCCCAGTGGTAGCTTCAACTGGAAAGTATAAACCAGCCAGAAGTGGTGATCCCTGCTGGTTTAGCAATTCTGGTTATACGACACGTAGTGTGGCGCACTCCTACCTTAAACAAGTGCATATTTGAAAGACGTGAAAATATATTTGCAATGTTATCAAGAAATATACATGACATAGCACGGGAAAATAATAGTTTTCATACATTTATAACGTTTAGCAAGCATTGGCTTGCCCTAAGGCAGCGGTTCTCAAATTTTCTACTTCGAGCCCCCCTGCATAATCCAGCTGGTAGCCAGGCCTCCCTATGGGTAAGCGTACTATATAATTGAGTCACTTTTGAAATATACAGTCAAATTTTATATGCTTAGTTTTGCATATTTTATGCATACTACATTAGAGCCTAATGGTGCAATAGGTTTAAAAGTAATAAAATTAAAAAATTCTATAAAAAAATTACAATTTATTATTTACATATTTCAGCTATCATTGTTGTTTATAACTTAAAGTAACAATAATAAAAAGAGCTTCAATGTGAAGAATGTGAATGATTTCTGTTTGATCATAGTTTGTCGAAACGCGGTGTCAGTTCTGATAACGCTACTCTGAGTTCCTTGGTCAAATCCAGTCTTGAGCGATATTTACTCTTTATGTCAGCTGAAGCTGAAAACCCAGTTTCACAATAATAAGAGGTGGCGAATAAAGTGAGTATTTTCAATGCCTTTTCACTCAAAACTGGGTGTTTCCATATGTACACCAATATAGAAGAATGTGACAGAAGATTCTTTAAAGTTACTTTCAAGCTCAGTGTCACCCAGCAGGTAAAAAAAGATTTTCTTCTTCCATCATACTGAGGGAGCACTCATCAACGGATGGTTTGAACGGGTTTTGAATCCATGCCAAACCATCCACGTCGTCATCAAAACATTTTTTAACGAGATTTGAGGATTTCAAAATGTTTCTAGAAAGCATTTGTTTTGATTCGTTGGAATAGTTATGAGATCCATTTCTTCAATTATAATTTTTAATATTAGGAAATAGCTCAATACTGTCAATTTCAGACCGCCCTCGTACAAACTTAGCTTCTTTACAAAGCTGTTCACCTTTTTTAATATTAGTGTATACAATATCAGTGTATTAAAGAAGGTTTGCATCTTTTTTCTGTAAAGACTTGCTTAGTACATTTATTTTACTATGTACTAAACAAAAGCCTTTGTATCAAGATCGCAGCAAAAAGACTGAGTCATTGAAAAGAGTTAAGTTTTGGTGGTTTTTCGAGCAAAAATGCAAGGACTTCATATCTAAGCTCAAATATTCTGGTCAAAGCCATTCCTCTCGATAAACAGCGAGCTTCAGTATGAAACAGTACATATGTGTGTTTTGAGCCCATATATCTTCACATAGAATCTTTAAAAACTCGAGACTTTAAAGGCTGCTCTTTAATGACATTGACTGTTTTTAAGACCACGTTTAAAATTTCATCAAGTTCCGGGGGACATACCTTTTACTGCTGAAGCCACTCTATTAATTATGCAGTGTCCATCTACCTTCTGGAACTACCTTTTTGATCAACCCTTAAGGTCCAGTGTACTTTCCTGACACAGCCCGAGCTCCTTCTGTGCAAATTCTTGTATATTTGATCCAAGATATGTCATTATCCTGCAAAAAATGTATCAATCATTAGGAAAATGGTTTCACTAGTGGTATCGGCTGAAAATGTCTCACAAAGAAGCAGCTCTTCCCGCATAGCATCACCATCGACGAATCTTACATACCATATGTAATAAGCAACTCTATTAAGATCGGTAGCTTCATCGACTTGTATGACAAAATGAGAATTTTTCACCTTTTCCATGAATTGCGCGTGAAGATCTTCCGAAATGTCAACTATAGGTGTTGATACCGGATCATTTGACATTGGTATGGCCTTCAACTGTTGACCCATAGATTCTCCAAACCTAGTTATCCAAGTTAGTTATCAATTGCTGCTGGTAATATCAGGTCATCTCCAATAGTGTGCGGTATTTTCTTTGGGGCCATTCTATGAGAAATATTATAAGATGCCAACAAAGCCTTTGAAGGTAGGCTTTTAATGTTAGAAAAATATTTTTCTGTAGATTTAACACTGTTGGGTTTTCTTCCAAAAAACTCTATAGGTTTGTCTTCGATACTTCCAAGTTTAATGCCAATATGTATTTTTAGTTCGTCACGATTCATGCTGTCAGAGATCAGGATGGCTAGACAGATTACACAATGGGCCATTACAGAATACACTTAGCCATTTATGATTGTTTTTAAATCATAACCTAGTGATAAATAACTGTCGTCATACTTACGCACTCTGGCTACGCTTGGTATACTCAGACTTTCAGAACGAGTGTTTACACTTGCCGTGTTGCCCGAGTCCTCATTTTGACCTTCACTGTCACTGACGCCAGTACTCGTACCTGCCTTCACTGACGCGTCTCCACATTCACCACTTGTTACAAGAAATCTTTTCATTTCGATGTACATATAAACATTTGCACTCAAAAAGCTTACGCAAAACCAAAATATCTCTGAAAATAACCACAAACTTAAATAGCAACACATTGAACCTGTCTATAACGTAGCAGACTCTAGCCTAAGTTCGCAACTGTACTCTATTCGTTTACAGATCCTCCGTTACACTACTTTGTGTATATAGATAACTCATCGATACAGTAAAAAATATTTGTAAATTATTTTCTTTTGTAATGTCCAATAACCTCCATAATTAAAGATGTGGCTACGTTCCAGAGTGATAGTGGGTTTAGCATCAATGATTTTCTGTTCGCTGACCCACTGATGAATGATTGAATCAGCAGTAGGCAACTATCAGCGCTCAGCCAATCGACATCAGCTGTGAACATTAATCTTGTTTCTCGTCTTATTTCAAACGCCTCCGAAACGGTTTATGTTCCCTATTCTGATATGTGGATATTTCTATATTATTGGGTATCATGCTAAGATCAGTACAGTATCAGATTGTTTCTGAATAACACTTTAGATTAATATCGAAGAGTGAAATCTAGAAAAAAAAATATATTTCTCCTATCAGAGACACTCCGGACTATATTTCGGTTTAGGAAATATGAATGGGCAATATAATTTAAACTACTTTATTGAATGAAGAATTATATTTCCTTTCACTAATTCTTCCTATGATTTTAGTTTAATGGTTGTTTTTAGTAATTTATCGAGTTACAGTTAATACACAAAACCCCTAATAAAATTCGTATTATTTATCTCTTAGAGTATTTTGTCAGGAAATTCATTTAAACACATTCTACACTAGTTCATTCATTTCTTTAATTACAACGTTTTAAATGACATTTATTTAAACTATATAAAGAGTTTTACAAGTCTTCATGAGACGTTCAATTGACAACTGTCGAAAATATTTTTCTAAGTGTTATTTTTTGCTTTGACAGCCCCACCTTCAAAAATCAACTGCAAGCATAGTTCTTATAACATTGTGTAATACATTTTATTTATCTTTTTTTAAATATATTGCTATGTTAACTTTAATAAAATCATTATTACTTTAAGATATAAAACCAATCATAAGCACGGATCTAAGAACACACAGCAATAGTAAAACACATATTCTGGAAAACCAAGATAGAATAGGCCTATTTCCTATTGTCGATTAGCCAATTATTAAAAAATAATTTGTTGTAACAAAAATGTACTTTTAAAAGGTAAGAATCGAAATTTATATTTTGACATTGTACAACTGTAATTGAGGACACAAGAGAGAGGCCAACCCGATGCAAATCCTTTCCGGTTCTGGCAGGAAGCAATATCCGTAGTTTAAGTCCCTCATACCTCTCTCCTTTACCTGTGGCTCAGGTTATATTAAAGTAACACCTAATAAAAGTCTTAATGGAATTGATATATCAGTGGTATAACGATTTTTTTCGGTATTATTGTTATAAGACGGTGGTTATCCTACACAGGTGCGCAAAAATAGGCACATACCATATATTGTTTATTTATTCATAAATATAATATAGACCAAAATAATCAGGCTACGGCCTTTGAATGTTCATAAATGAGTACTTTGAAATTATAACACAAAATTCAGTTTCATGAACTATAGTTCCCGCACGCCTACTTGTGACCTATGTGAAATATTTAAGCTTTCAATGTTTCGAAAGGGGATATCATCCTTATTCGATTTATGTATTTCAAAATAATAGTTTATAAGATTTTGCGTTATAGATGTCTTGCTATATTTGTACCGCAGTCTGGTAAGGAATGGAACATTGTGGCGTGTTAGTATTTACTTCTTGCTTTTTTCTGTACCCACAGTTAAAATGCCATAAAAATATCAAGGAAGCCCACCAGTTTCGAGTTCCCTATGTGGTTGGTTTTATAACGGTGCGGCGTTAAAATAAAATATCAAACATATTAAATGGTATAATTTGTCATTAAATCAATGTGGAGTGAAAGTTATATACATTTAACTACTATATGCATAAAGCAAAATTCTAAAATATAAGTAGTAAACAAAAATGTTTCTGCATCTCTAACGGGCATCAACTGAAAGTGTCTACGATTTTAGTGTCAGTTCAATTTGGATTATGAAAAATATATAACACCATTTGCTCAGAATTCCAAAATATTTCAGGTGACTTGTGTAATACGCCTTTTCTTAAAAACGTTCGATAGGTTAAAAAGAAATTTCTACAAAATGAATTGACCTAATTGTTATAGCTGTTATCGATTTCACTCCTTAGCAACAAGCTTAGTCATAAATAAAATCCTTATTAATTTGTATTTATAAGTTTGAAAGATGAAAGCTATAAAAAATTTAGATTTTGTTGAATCGTGTTTTTTTATAAAAATGTTAAAAGTAAGAATTATATTAGGAGAAAACTCATACTGTTTAAACGTGAATATAAAAAAACAGCAACACAATTTTATATAAAACAGTCGTATGAAACAGTTTTTATCAATTCTTTTAAAACCCTAACACTAAGAGATCTATCAACTCCCTCTTCTGCACTTCTGCGACGGTAATAACCCAAGTTTACAAGGTACTCAGCGGGGGCTGGAGCCAAGAGTCTATATATATAACTCGGTTTTCTGTAAATTTTGAAATTGTGCTTTCTGTTGATCTTGGTTATAGTCAAATCAAGGTAGTTTATTGCATTATTTTCTTCAATTTCACTGGTAAAATTAGATTATGATGGATTTGGTTTAAGTAGTTTTTGAACATGTTGAACATTTATTATTACAGATACGTTGATGATATAATATGTCTATTCAAAGGAAATGAAAGAAAAGTTATTATTCGATGGACTTTTAAACAATATACATTGATTTCACATAAAATTAAATACAGCAAATTTAGCCACCATGGTAGTAAAAAACACATGACAAATTAGTTTTAATTATTTATTTTATAATTAACTTAACCTTATTTTGTACCTGAAGATGAAATCACTGATTCCGAAATGTACATTGTAAGAAAAATAAAAGTTTAAAAAGTGTTAAAGGTTTATTCATATTATGTTATTTATATTTATAAAATAAACTATCATAGACAATTAGTATATAATTATTTGAGTTATTAATGCGATAAATAGAACAATTAACTTAAACGTTATATTTAGATTTACAACAGGTTTGATTTTTAAATCCATAATAAAGGATTTAATCATAGCTAAATCACTGTATTACTAGTATTGAATGTGTAAAAGCAGTGTTAAAATATAAATGTTCCTTTTGTTTTAAATCAATAACAAAATTGTAGCTAAAACTTAAAAATTACAAATTATAACTAAATATTTATAGATTCCACTCATTACCCAACACAATTCTCACATGCGTATCCTACTTTAAATTTAAAATTAAAAATATTTACGTACTAAAACTATTAATTTTAATCTCAGTGCCACGTATATATGGACAGACAGAATAATTAAACGTTGTGAAAATTAATATAAAATTATGGGGCTGAAAGTGTTGTTCACCATATATGCAGAATTGCAGTATAACTGTTAAAAATAAAATTCACCTTACAGACATAAAACTCTTAGACGTCTCAGACAATGAAATAATCAATAGGAGGAGTTCATGTACTATGGATTTAAAGTTATTCTTAGAAACATAGACATGTCTGAAGCGGGAAAATACTCTTAAAATAACAAGAGATATATCTTTTTGCACGTGAAATTAAAAAAATTACTATTTGCAAATCTTACATAAAATTTATTATTAATTTTTATACATATATTTTTATATCTCTAGGATAGTCCAGGTGCTATGTAAATCATTAAGGGCAAATACAGTAACGTATCGTAGTCACTTACGAGTCAAGTCAAGTTTATACATAACGAACTCGACATCAAACGGTTATAAAACCATAATCTCATATTATATCTCACTAACCTCCAAATATGTATGTTAAATAATTAAAGTGTTGATATAATTACATATTAACTTATTTGAAGTATTCTAAATTTATAAAATTACATTTAAACATCATTTTAGTAGAATATGGCCTAACATAAATAGTCTATAAATTTGAACAGCGCTTTTATGTAATTGAACAAAAAGATATAAATTACCCGTTGCAGTTTACTATGTGTCTTATTTAATACAAATAAGATTTTTTTAATTTCTACGAAATATACAACCTGAGCCCTGACAGCCTTTCTTTCTTTTATCGGTTCTCATCTTTTTGGTGCATTATACGTTTTAGGGGACTACGGTCTATTGTTTTACTTATAATTTGTAAGTATATAGTGTCTAGGATTATTTGTGTATGGATTCAACCGATTTCTCATATCTTTAGATTTCCACTTCCGGGAAACTGACTATGAAGATCTGTATCTTTTTTTCATTAGTCCTCCACGAGTCTTGTAACTACGTCACAACAGTGGAAGTGTGGTATCTGGTAACTATAAGCGCATATAAGTATTTGTTTCTGAGAGCTTCATAAACAAGGGAGTGTCAGCCCTTTGGAACATTTCTGCATCTTGAAATCTTCTTATGGGGGTCTTCAACTACAATTATTGCCCAATTCAATGATAAATCTATGAAACTACTTCATCCCATACTACCCATGCTTTGAAATTGGCATATGAAGTAAAGCTCTTCCTTAATTATTATTAAAATATACTATAAATATGTTTTTGCATACTAAAAAAATTCTATATTCCGTGATCCATCTCATAGTTTACAACATACTTTCAAATTCATATTATAAGGCAGAGAAAAATTAAATTTCACTGCTAAAACAGCTAAAACATCAATACCAAATATTTAAAAACACGGTACAATTTTAGAGATATGTAGAATATTTAACAAAGATGACTTCTGCAAAGAGAGGATATGGAGATCTTAGACAATGGTTGAATTCCAGTACACCAAATAGTATATCCAAACGGGGTGGATGGAGGGAGGGGGCGAGTTTACCGATCTGTGAGTGACGGTTTGCTTTAATTGGAATATAATTAGTTGTCTTGGCTAATTGGTAATGTTCATTTCTCTTTTATTAGTTCAAACTTTTTGCTTGGTTGCACGTATATCTATAATAAGTCAATAATGCATTTTTAGAATATAGCTTTAATTAATAAACTAGAGATTGTATTCCGTCAATATTAGGTTAACGTTATTCTTTTAATATTATGAATATTGAAATGTGTGTTTTATATATTGTGGTATAATTAAAAAAACAGGTACTTGTGCACAGAGGTAATTTTTCACGGATTTTACAATTTTATAAAAAAATTCTGCTTTGTTTTATTTTAGAATATAAAATAATTTATATCTGGAATAATTACTTCAATAAAACATCAGTTAGCTTCTGTATACTATTAATTTTTCATCGAATTCAAAATGTTTACATTTAGTAATTACTTCACCACTCTAAGAGTAGATAAGTCTTATACGTAGCACAAAATTGTTTAGTTATTTCATTGATACTATTAGAATTATTATTTGATTTCCAACTTAAGCATTATGTAATTTGATGTTTAAGTTCTATATTATGTAAGTAACTTATTGAGCGTTATTGCGACGGATATTAGAAGTAGAATAAATGATATAAAATACATGTTATTATTTATTTTAAACAGCAAAACAAGATGTTAAATTAACTACATGAACAATGACGGACATGTAAATCAGCATAACTCTTTTATTTCAGATATTGCTTATTCGTACTGTGTAAATATTTTATACCATAATATCTCTTTAATTGATAATTAGTTTACCCATAAGGTTTAAATTGACTTTCGTGTTTCTATTGATTATTGTTACATACACAATATAACTTGTTTAAATATGAACAGAATAGTAATGATTTATTTCTGGATAAGCTTTTTAATTTCAAAGACCATACAAATCCAGGTTATTACGTGCTGTAGAGAACCAGGGTTTAGGAAATGGATTTGGAAAATATATTTTAATAGCATTGTGAAGGAAATTAAGAACGGTTTTTGACAATGAACTTGGTCTCCCCTCACTGGCCACAATTTCAGTGAAAAGAGAGAGCTAAAAAGTAAAAGTAATGTCCATTTTGCTCAAATTCGTGAAAGCTCAGTTTTTATATACTTTTTAATACAATTTTAATTATTAGTTATTTCTTTATATTTGAGTATTATTCAACTCAGTATAGTTAAAAAAAACTCATACACCATCTATTGTAATGATTTATGTCATGATAAATTGTGATATACAGGATTATATTAAATTATAACGTTAGCTAAAAAGTAATTAAATACGGCTACATTCCTTGCCGAATTATTGTGGCAAGTCGTAGTGCATAATATATAATATTGTACTACCTTCGTTATTAAATGCCCTATTTAAGAGATTCGTTTTCACACATTTTTAGCATAATGTGTACAATTTCAACTCTCTCAGACCTGCTAAATATTATAACATAAATATAACAAAATATTCAATGTACTTCTATCCCATCCTATTAGGGGATTTTAAGTCATTGAATATTTTCCGATATTTCAGAATCGTCTTTAACAATTTTTCAATTATTGAATGTATTATTTTCACGACCATCCATTTATTGGTTTCAAATAGGGTGTGGAGCATGAGTAATTAATCAATATTTGTATACAAATATTACTCTCTCTCAAGTAGAACCTTCAAGAATGTAGGTTTTCGTTACCCAAAATTGCTTGTATCTCCTACTAAATTAAGCACAACCAATTTGGAGGGTGGTTTTTTAACCTTATCGCAAGCTTACAGAGCTAAAAGACCTACCCGAAAGGAGGTCGTAAACATAAATGTTTTTTTTACAGTTTATAATAGAATTTATAGGAGTTTGAGTAATTATTTTAAGATGTAGATCAAGGTTAAATATATGAACTTTTAAACCCACTTAAACTCAAGGCCTAGATAGCCTTTACAAGACGCCGCCGCTGGCAAATTTCTGAGGTTCTTAATACCCCAATATTAAAAATATGGGCAAATATGAGTTTCTCTGTGTTACAACCCTACACTGTAAAAAATATTTTAGAAGTCAACATATTTGAAAATTAGTTAATGTACCGTACTACAACGTTTAAATATTCAAGATGGCGGTCTTTACAATTTTACTAACATATTTAAAAATTAACAACTTAAATGTAAAATACTAGAAATTGCACAAATTGAACATTTAAATAATCGAAACAATTTAAATTTTATATCCTGAATTATGTAGGTCTTATTGGTAGTTTTTATAGTATATATGTAACAAAGTACGTCGGGTGAATAGCAATTCTTTGAGCAGAAGGTAGATTAGAGCGTGGAAGTTAATTAAAAGCTGGTTTTGTTGAGTAGGTTTAATCCTGCAGAAAAGAAACTCATTACCATTGCAAATATTATTAATGAAAACCCATTACAAAATTAATATTATTTTACTAACTTCGTATTGTCGTTCGATAAAAGCGGAGTGATTTAAAAAATTCATCTATCTATTAAAATATATGTCTTTTTACTGACTAAAAATCATACATCCATCATATAAACTCATCCATCCAGACCTAAATTAACCGTTCCTCTGGCTTGTCTGGATTAGTTTTACACAGTAGAGTGATTCTAACGTATTGTGAAAGATGCTATTTATATACAGTTTTTGGCTTAATTTGTTTTTTGCCATGTCCGAACTTCAAAATAACGTGGACAATATAACAAATTTTAATATTATTTTAGACCTACGAAAAGTTTATAATTGAACATCGATGAACGTTACAGAAGTCGATGGTTTATTACGAGAAACAATCCGAAAGTTCTGTGGAATTATGGCTTAAACGAAGACAAACTTAAACAAAATAGACTGTCAGAGTATTTTGTGTAGCAGTAAAAACAGTTTGTATGTTTTCAATACTGAATCTCTGTAAAACAAAACCTGTGAAATAATACATTGTACCTCTTTTTATAAGACACGTGTAACAAAAAATTAAATACCTTATCAACTGTTAATAGTATGTTGTTTAACTGTATTTCTAGTCTGAAGATATACTCATCCGAACTTAATTAATCTGGAGAAACGAGGTTGCTTTGTACTTCAGAATGAATGTTGCCATAAAATAAATTTTTATACTTAGAAAATTAAATTAATTAAATTAAATTTAGAAACTTTCTTTTTTATATTTGTATGCATATACAACAAGGTATGAATATTTAAATCTATAATAGCATTACCTGTATATAATAATTTTACTTTTCCTAACCGTTAAAAATGATAATATTTTATAAATTAAAAAATGCGGACTACTTTCAATGTTTCCACTATATATACTTATATGCTATGTACTTTTTTCGAAAAGGCGTGATTTTAAATGTTTAAAAGTTGCAAATACTGCCTGATTAATCAAATTAGTAAGAACTCATGACATTTTACCATTTTACATAATAACGTATTCTAATGAAATGAGCTATAGATATGAAATTTTACGTTAAACCGCAACACACCGTAGTGTGGTGTAATTCTATCTTCTAATTGTATTTCAGACAAGTATCGAGCAATTTCTCGCAAATATCCTAATTTCTCATACTATAAGTGGTTAACCAAAACGTTTGCTAAGTAAATTATATTCATTAATACTTGGATTATAATATACTTTGCATAATATATCCAGTTCAAAAATATACGACATTACTTATCATCGTAATAGAATGTAAATCTTTAAAAAAAGAGTACAATACCGTATACAAAAGCCATAATATACATGTGATCCTATAAGGTAGCTTACAACATTAATACCCGTTAATTAGTAACGGCGATAGCGAGGTAATTAATTAATCAACAGGTGATTAATGGCCTTGTTTGGCGAATGTATGTCAGCTTGTAAATTAATTGGATTATATGGAGCTAATCAGCGTTAGTTATCAATACGTGACTATAACTACAGAAAATAAGGGAAAGTAGTGGTGTTTGCAAAATTTATAGCTATAGAATAGCGTTAATAATATGATAATAATCCCTGATTTGTTGGATTCGTCTCTAGCCCTAATAGCAGAATAACTAATAACGTATCAAAAAAATTACGATAAAAGGTTAATAAAATAGAAAATGTTTATTATTTAATTGTACTAGCATTAACTGTTTTCTATAACGTTTTAAAGATAGAACAAGCACCTTTTTAAATAATTCAAGCGCAAATGTCATTTTTTTACATTTATATCCATCAAGGAATTAGAGTAAGATTAATAGTAACAATATTTCTTATTTCAACTTTTTCTCCAACCACTGTTCAACAAATATATTTTTATTGTATATTTTAGCAAATAATAAAAACACAGTGGTAGGTCAGTACTATAATGCAGATATCAAAACTGCTAGTTAATAGGCTAATAATTGGTTTAGATTGAATGTAACAAAATTGCAGTATTGATATGACTTTTTTATAAACGTGCTAAATTAGATCATATGACTTTTTAACTTATGTGAATAAGAGCAATACTCGAAATACACTTAATTGAAGTTTTATTGACGACATGAACAGATTAAAACGTAAAATGTTCTTTATAGGCTTACTTATATGTGTACTGAACTGATGTTATGCATTTGGATAAAGAGATTTATCATTTTACTATGTAAACTTAGGAAGTACTTTACAGTTCCTTCCAGTCATTTTTTTACTAAATAAAAGAAAGATGTATAACATTAAATTTTTCATTTATTGTTTCATCCAATATGACTGATTTAAACCTGTAATTGGTAATTTAATTTGAGTTTTGTTATTCAAGAATAATATTTTACTTTGTACATAAATTAATTAAGGAGTATGCACAACATGAAATATATTGAGTAAATTCTTTATACCTACTTTTAAATGTCACTCGGATCACATAGTTATTTTAATGAGAAACAATAATTTAAAACTTTACACAATACATGTACGTGTAAAAATTGTGTACAGTTTAGTTTATTGCAAAAATTATAACATTACCATCGATTGTTTTATAAATATTGGCGGAACGCCTAAATATTTTGTTTAAGTGTGCGAGAGAATTTTAGTAACAAATCTCACCTTGGAGTTACCAACCTGTAATTAATCGGTTCCTTGTAACTTGCAGTCGAAAGATTAGGTTTGAGTAAGACGTAATCAGTTTTTAATTTTCATAGTTTAGTACACTGATACATAAAAGTAATTAATTATGATATCTTGGTCTAAGGGTTGCTTATTCTAATCCATACACATTATACAAGACTGTTAAAACGGTTTATATTCAAATGTATAGTATTTACTATGTTTTCCATGATTTACCAAAGTATATGTATTCAAGTATCTAAGTCTAGATTTATCTTCTTAAAGAATAATGGGTGGCTAAATTAATTTTTGATCGATAAAAGTGGCATTGACTAACTATACAAGTTTAGAAAATAAACACAATTCATATTAAAAAAAATACAGTTTGAAACGGTTTAAGAATTAATAGGATAACGATGAAATAAATTTACTATGGTATATTCTCTTATACATGCCAACAGTAACAAGTTTTAAAATAAAAATTTAAACATAACAACCCCACCTAACTACGCATCATTTATCTTTTCTTGGCCTCCACCATCCAAGCACATCTTGAAGACGTTAGTCCTCATCAACTGTTCTACAAAACTAAAGCTCAACTGCGAAATAAGAGCATTATCAATGGGATTATTTCCGAGGAACTGCCCGAAGAGGGGATTAACATCTCCGTCAACCTGTCTTGAGTCTGGAACAAAATTCGTCGATAGTACATGATACATTTTAATGTATCGGTAAGGTAATTAATATTTATAATATTACTCTAAACATCCTAATAATATATTTTTGCTAACAGGCACAGAAAAAGGTAACTGCATATTATATCTAGATATTTTTGTTTTAGCTTTTCAAAGACAGAACAAAATTACAGATATAGAATGTGTTAAAAGGAACCCGCTATGTCTTGTATATATATTAATTGATTTAAATCATTCATCGCATTTAATTAATTGAAATTTACCTTCTGTTGAACCTACCCCTAATATTCTTTAGATTTTTAAATATTTAAACACCCCAATTTCTTCGTAGACACGCGAGAAGTTAAATATAACTTTCAGTTAGTAGTCTAGTGTACGGGCAATGCCCTTGTGTTTACGTCGTTTTATATTCCCCCCTCCGATACCATTCATTCATCTTCATTTCAAAGTGATAATTACTTCAAGTAAATGAAATATAAATTTTTTCAGTCGGATTGTTTAATTTAAATTATTATTGTTATTGTTGCTCTTTTGTTTGTCTCTGAACAATACCCGGCAAAACAAACCAACATTAATTTCTGTAAAGGATAGCGTCTCTAACCTACGCACAGGCTGCTTACACATGTAGGCTAATTTCCAATAATAATTTTCAATATATTTAGAAATTGCAATGTTTTTAATTACTAATATTTATTTTCAAACAAATTTGTAATCTCTGTACCTATATGAAGATTGTGGAAATAAACTTATATTTCATTTAATTTCTTTTCATTCTTGCCAGGTAGTAAAATAAGCTCACAAAATGTAAAGAAAAGATTTTTGCAGAACTGACCTAACGTTTTTCCTTCATTACGGAATTAAAATTTGGTGCTCTTTGATCTTTGAAAATCATTAATAGTGTTATTTCGACCAAGTTACAAGTGGATAGGACTTATATCAAGAGTTATATAATGATAAAGATATGGACCGACGGACAGATAATGACAGTGCTTTAAGGAGTATATGTATGATACCTCGGAAGAAATATTCAGCCAGTACATAAATTAGCATTATTTGTCGATTTAATAATTAAATATAATATCGGATAAAGAATGCGTTTTTTATGAGAACAATCGTGTTTCGATAAAATGTTAGTTGTTTTATAAAAGGAGTTGGCATAAACCACGGTTTACTGGAAAAATAAAGCTCCACTTCCATTAGAAGGTAAACGCTTCAAATTTAGGGAAACAATATTTTGTTTTGTGTGTTTGCACTTTTGTTTCCATTGTATGTCTAGATCCAAACGTACTGATAAGAATATGATTGTCATTATTCAGCGACTTCCATGAGAAATTAAATCAACTTTGATGAGTAGTAAATATGTGATACATAAATACATATTTTTAGATAAAAATTATATGAACTTTATCGGATGTCTCTTTACTTATGAATTTAGCTGATTCTATTTTGTTAGTTAATATATCTGATTTCGTAGTAAAATATCTATAGCAGTACTAAATGGTATTACAAAATAGCTTTGATTAAAATATATTAACCTGGCACGTTGGTTATCATATTAATAAATAAATTTGGTATTGGTGTGTGTAGTGATATACTTATGATTGCTGTATTATTTTCCTATAATATATTACCTGAATTAAAGTGTTATAAAAACTCAAAATTTCACACGTTCCTGTTAAAGATGAAATTTTTCGAGTACAAGCAAATAAAATAGTATGAATACGTTATTGCACTGAAATGTATCTGATTCAATCATAGCAGTAAACATTTTCCAACGTCGTAAAATACGTATAATTTAATAAAAAAGAGCTTTATAGTGATATTTTTGTTCTAACGAAGTCCATCCTTTTGAAATAACAATACAGTGTTTTGCATAGTACTGCTCTCGTATTATATAGGGAAAAGTCCTGTGAAAATGTACAGCTAAATACGGGATCGAATTAAATTTTATGTATGCATTTAAATAAGGTTATCTATACCACAAGGATAAGGAAATATAAAACGACTAGACGACACAAATAATGTGAATTTGATGCCACAGAGAGCAATCAGAGGTTTTAAGCCTACACGGATCCGCTCAAGCGTCCGAGTGATTCGGGAATTTTGAGCATTGGAGTTACAGTACTCAAAATGGCAGACTTTAAAGTATATCGGTACATATTTTAATACTTCACATGCTAAAAAGTCAAATTACGTATTCAGTTTGGTTACAAATCTATCTATCTGCGATTTTGCCTTTGCCATCATAGTTACCCATAATACCAGTTAAAAATGACCACCAACGCTCACTTAAATCATCGAACTTGTTGGTGCTTTTTTAGAATAAAGCTTCCTAAAAATTTATAAGTCTATACCTTAGTTAGTTCTCAAGATATTGTAGGGACAGATAAAGAGGCAGAGCCCATTTGTGAGCCTACTCTTCTAACCCACGATCATACATAACTCCAAATTCTCCTTAAAAAAATTAGAAATCCTTTTGAAGCCAGATTTGCAGTTGATAGTTACCGACCTGTTATGCGATTTCGACAATAAGAAGTAAAACGTAGATTTCATGTCACTTGCTGAGGGATCAATTTATGTTGGAGGCGCGTTTAGTTTTTATTGACTTACCCTGATTTACTAGAAATATGTATACCAAATGAAAGTTCATCTAATACCGTTCATAATTACTAAAAGCACAATAATAATGACATACCAGTTGAATATCCTCTTTTTTCTCTCTAATTTGACAAAGCCTGTAATAGAAGGTGTAATCAATAAAGGAAAATCAGAAATATCAGTAGAAACTCGTAAGCAAAGCATGAAAGTCCTTCATCTTGAATTACGCACTTTGATACTGAGTCTTTTAAGATACACAAAAAAGACACGAAAAACAAATTTTAACCGATGAACTTCTTTCTTAAGTTTACCACAAACAAATGAATATTATAACACAATATGAATAAACCTTTTTACACCTTTTTTAAACTTCTATTTTTTATACAATTTAAATTTCTAAATCTGGGATTTTATCTTCAGGTACTAATTAAGATTAAGTTAATTATGAAATATCACAATTTAAAAAGTTTTACAAACAAGCAAAAAAAATTCGCTTATTATCAACTTTAGAACGTTTTGAAATGTACAAAAGTGCCGAAATTAATCATAATATATTATTAAATGACAAAGATTTTCTAACAAAAAATTCATTATTCGATAGACTTTTAAACAATATACATTGATCACCCATAAAATTCAA
Organism: Homalodisca vitripennis; assembly: GCF_021130785.1. Taxonomy (NCBI): domain Eukaryota; kingdom Metazoa; phylum Arthropoda; class Insecta; order Hemiptera; family Cicadellidae; genus Homalodisca; species Homalodisca vitripennis. The sequence continues at coordinate 41,672,950 of NC_060214.1, forward strand.
TACAACAAATTTAGCCACCAAGATTGTGAAAAAACGCATGAAAAATTAGTTTTAGTTATTTATTTTCATAATTAACTTAACCTTAGTTATTAACTGAAGATGAAATCCCAGATTTCGAAATGTACATTGTATGAAAAATAAAAGTTAAAAAAAGTGTTAAAAGGTTTATTCATATTGTGTTATACATATTTATAAAACACTTTTCGAGGCTATATCTCTAAAATGAATATTTATTGAACTTTAAGTTTATAATAATCACAGACCCATTTTTAGTGTAGCTATTCATTGGAAAGTGGTTAGAGAGCACTATTTAAAATGATAATTTAATCAAGTATTAAATAAATATGATATGCACCTAAAAATTTTAATATATAAAACTAACATTAGTTAATTATACTATTATATAAGTACACCTTAATAATGTAATATGAAAATTAAACTTTATAAATGGAGTTGTTAAACAAGTCCTGCGTATATTCCCGACCTCGTTGCGAATCATCAAAGTTGGTGATTCTATATTACTTAGAGAAGTTTAGTAATTAGAATTGGCTGGACTTAACTGAAAATATGAAGTATCTGTCTTTGTTTATACAATATTTGAAGATTTTTAAATAACTTTCCCAAATGTTTCAAAAGAATTCTTATGATGGATCATGATATTAAGTGATCTAAACGAAATTCCAAATAGATTATTTTATAGGTTTCTTCAAAGAACACGATCAGAAAATATCAACTGTGTGCTCAAATACAAGCAATAAATCAAAAGACTGGTCTGGATCTCGTAATATTTGTAGTAAATCAAAAGATTTGAAACAATTGTCTATGATGTGTAACCCGGGATTGATTTTAAATAGGGTTGATGGTATAAGGCTCAGCCCAAGGGGTGAGCTAATTTAACAAAACTGTTCTGGGGAATTATTAGGTAGAATAATTAACACATCTCAACGTAGTGATTTTATTGGCTGATCCCAAGTTCATGACTCCATTTTACTCATATATGATTAAAAGAGGTGAATACCTGAGACGATTACCTTTACCTTTTGAAGCAACTTTGGATAAACAATTTTAACTTAAACGAGATGGTGAAATTTAGTATTGTATTTAAGCTTTAAAATGGCTTAAAACTCAATATTCCTGCAAGTTTTAATTAATTCGATTCTTCTTTCAAAAATATTGGCCAACCTGATAGTTACTTTGCAATACTTATGATTTGGTGTATTTAAAATCAGATACGCTATAAAATCAGAAATTATACTTATAATTATATTCTATTAGTTTTACCTGTTATAAATTACTACGTAACGTTTAAAAGAGCCAATTGCCACTTTTTTATTAATTTATATTCTAATGAAAAATTATATAAATGAAATGAAATATTAAAAATATATTTGAACTTAGCTGTTTCCTTTTTATTGAAAAATGACAATTACAATTAAGTTTAAAAGTAAATTTAGAGTTAATTAAAGTTGGCCGATATCAATTGTCTAAATATAGTGAAAATGAACGTTAAGTTTGGACGAAATATTTCAATGTTTATCTGTCTATCTGTCAATCTCTATGAATGACTATTAGTCTTCGAGTGACTACCCGGAATCTTAAATTCTATTGAGAATATAAATGTTTTACATTCTATTTGTCTGTACATAGTACAGAGTATGCCTTGTCTGTATGAATTTAGCTACATTTTACAGTACAGATTGTTGTAAAAGTTCGAAATGGTTTAATATTTAAATAAAGAGGCTAAAGCATTAGACTAATCTAATTTTAACAATTATTTATTCTCAAAATTTGTTACCTCTTGACAGCAAAGTTATTTGGATGGCAAATGTATAATGCATATACAGCACTAAAGCTCAAGATCTGAAACCGTCTCAATTTCATTAAAATATGTAAAAAGGAGAAAACCAACGGAAAAGTAAGAAAAACTTCTAAGTAATATTAACATTCAATAGATCCTCAATATCCATATGTTTTAATACTTACTATAGGGATTCTAGTTTATCTATAATTGATAGAAAACATGAGATATTGTGATGGGATTATGAGCTAATACTACAGAAATAATTTAAATAAAAAATCAATCGAGATTGCGAAATGTTTTATAATTGATTTTACTATAAGATCATGAAGAAGTGGAAAATTGGAAATTGACTTAAACCAGCTTTCAGAATGACAGGACCTTTTAAATTTTCACCTTCCTCTTAGTGCAGAGTCTACAACCAAATGCTGTCACAGACAATGCAATATGAGTAATTTTCGATAACAACAAAAAATTTCGGCGATGGAGAAGGTCAAAATAAATTGTCTACATCGTTTTAATACCAGAAAAACCTAGACTACAAAAATATAGTGTAATGAAGGTGAATAAGTTACAAACTAACTAGAAGCTATAAAAAGCCACATAATTTCAAAATTTACGTAGAAGTATATTATGCCTTATAGTGTCCTTTAAGCAACGTTTCGCTCTTTAATCTTAGATATCGTCCTAAAGAATTTTGTGAAGGCTAAATAAGAAAAATTAGTTTTTAATGACTAACAGGTTCTTTAGGATTTTATTTGTGGACTTACGTCAAGAAACTGCACTTTGTCCTAAATGATTCTCACCACTTATTTCCAGAGTTATAGGATATCTGGGTTGGTAAGTTTGTTAGTATGAACCACCTTCAGTCGAGATTCCATGAGGAAGGATAATAGTCTGTATATGTTAATAATGACACATTAGAAGAAGAGGGTGACAGCTCTATTCAAGTCAATGCGAATAAGAAGGGTAGAGTACTCTGTCATGTTTACGAATGTAATAGCTTTTATCACTAATGCAGTAAAAAATTTGAAAATTGTACACGTTGATCTAGTCAGAGTCTCAATTTTCGTCTATCAGAACATGACTTTGGATTAAGTTGGTCTTATAGGTTACCAAGTTGGCAACGACAAAACAGAGAACAATTTAACTTATAAACAGTGTATGTGGGGAAGGTTTAACACATCTAATATTCTAGCTAGCTTTAAACACGCTATACTGAAGTACAGTTGGGTGTAAATCAATAAATTAATCACAACGCCACCTTATCTGGGATAAATTGCTGGCTGACTTTAAAATTACAGAGCCCACAAAAAACATTGTCTTATAACCCTGACCACTTTATTTATCTCGAAGAAAAGTTTCCAACATAAATTCCCTAATACAAATTTCTCCCTTTAACTGTAGGACCAAAAATTTGGCTCCACGAAATAAGGATGAATAACTTGAAGGTTGACCACGAAGTGTGATGCCCTTAACTCCTTGACGAAAGTAGTAAACGATTCGGCTAAAACACCCCAAAACTTATTATTTCAATAATTTTAACTTCATTAATAAGTTTTTCGGGTGTAAGGATTCATGAAATCTACTAAAAGTCGTGTGGTTATTGATGGGTATGAGACGTGAGCAATATCTCGCAAGGATAAATATATAAACATACTTCTCAGTATCGTAACAATATTTACATGGTACAATATTTACAGGTTAGGTTAATTTGACTATTGAATGATAGATTTCAACGACGAATAGTCAAATTCTATCGTAGAACTCATGCTATATAGAAGTGTAAAATTCCAAGTCTAGATGAATCCGGTCTTGAGATATCTTGCCATTAAATCTTATGTTTATATTTATTTCATTAAACTGCGTTACATAAGTGTTAAAATATAAGCTATACACCAAGTTACCATAACATTATTTTGATGTTTTAGTTTAATCAGGTGGCTACAGGTGTTAAAATGTCAAATGTTAGAAATATAGTATCAACTTAATAATACTAAAATAAATACAGTAGTGGAACGTTTATAGGTGTTTATAGACAAGGTGTGGACAGACATAAATGATATTTTCCCAGCTCTATGAGTGATATTAGAATATGTAAGTTCAGCGTATTAGAAATAATATTATATTTATCGCTGTCTTTGGTTACTGCTACAATTGCAAATAAATTATTTGTATACCAACATATTTTTAAAAATTGTTGCTTTGAAAGAAACGACATGAAAAGTTTAGAGTTTACAGGAAAATAAGACGCTTTATTTGTTGTTTTCAGCTAAAGTTGTCACAGCCTGTGACGATCTTCAAAGTACGGTTCATTATGTAAAGTTGCTATTTAACGAGGACTCCAAAACTTTTGTAATTACTACTATTATTTTCTTGAACAATACTTGATACAGTTTGTAGTTTTTATTGTGTTAGGATATCTTCGAGCGTCAAACTTTAATGAAATTTAGTTTCAGTTTACTTTTAAACGTTTTGCATAATATAATGAAACACAGATGTAAAAATATAGCTTAAGGAAAGTAAGTTGTATGCTATTATAAACTTCTCCCTATATTTCTCTTAGACACCCAACTAGGTGCATGCAGCTCTGACACATGTATAGTGTCTGTAATATTGAAGGATGTTTCAAATAAACATTAGCGCGTTTGTCAATGTCTGACAAACCGTGTCACGTGCACGTGACATATCACAAAACAACTCACTTCATACAAATACATTGCGATCAATACAAGATTGCTTCATATATTACTGTCTACTATTTAATTGTATTTGGTATGTTTACTTTTAAGAAAACGTTTATAGAAATATATACGAAATTAATATCTTATATTGATAATGTGCTAAAAGTATGTAGGTTATTGTGATACCTATCAACTGCTGTAAAATCAATGGAAATCAGTTTTCTACCCATCATGATTAAGAGTAGGTAAATTATATTTATCAGTCTTGTGAATATCCGTTCCTGATCTTTAGGTGAATTGTTATTCCTCTGTTTCATTCTCACTACATAAAAATCAAGTTTTATTAGCCTAACATTAATGAAGTCTATCACTCTTTTTGTAATATATGTCCTTTTGGTGAGTAGATAGGTTCCATTGTCTATGATTTTAAATCAAGCGTTCTTCCTTTTTAGTTACACGAAAGTACCAATTTTTAACCAAATGCTTGAATTTACGCGTATCACATTTGGGACTGTCAAATCATGACTTGATAATTTTATTTCTGTCTGCCTATAGGAAGATATCTCAAAACAAAATAAAAAACTTAAAATTTTGATGAAGCTACATTTAGAAACTAGCAACACTCAGTTCGATTAAGGCGCATGTAACTTCATGGGATTTATCTGAGCGATATTGAATATTTGAGCAATGCTCACGTGGGTAACTGTGATGGCAACGAGAAAAAACAGAATAAATAAATTTTTAAGCAAACTGAATTCAAATATTTTTGTTATTTTAGGGCTTTATTCCTAGGGTTAAAGGAAACATAGTGGAAATTTCAATGTTAAAACACATTGCAAGATTTGATATTAGCGCACTCTTGTGTTGCATTGCTTTCATTAAATCACCGTAACGTTTATTATTTGAACACTGCTATGAAATCTAATTTAGTGATAAACATGGGAATGTTTATCTGTGAAACTTAAATGTAGGCATGAAATTTCATTTCTACATATATCAGAATGTGTTCTATGATGGTACATGTTCGACCATTGAATGTTTCTGAGCTTACTCATTAGACTGACTCAGTTACGCTTTTGTTGACTGGAAGAAATGTAAAATTGTCTTTATGAATGTCCGGTCTTCACTCTATCCGCAGGACATCTGCAGGATGAAATAATGAACTTTAGATAGCTAACTACAGCGAACATTACGTGACACGTGTTGTAGCGAACTCCTACTTTGTATCTATAAATTATACTACACAAGGTTGAAACCACAAAAATCTTAATTTATCTTAATCTTAAATAATTCATAAAATCTTTAAAAACCTTTGTTAGCATTCAAGAAATGCCGATGATCCAAGAAATGTATAGTTGATCTGTAATGGAATATAAATAATTGTGGGTCATGTAGGTTTTGACAGTCCATATTTAACGAAGTAATGGCTCACTTCGTTGATAAACTGAGGAAGTGTTGTCATTTTAATTATATATGACTTAAAAACGGTTACAAAGAAATAAAACCAGTGTTTACATTAAAGGCTTAAAACTCTCTCCTTGCAGATATTACAAACCGTAATAAAGTCCCAGGATTAAGGACATTTTAAATTTATCCCCTTCTATCTCCTGATCAAATTTTCTAAATAGTGCCAAATTAATCCTAATATTGAACTTTAAATGAAATTTTTTAGATTAGGTCCGTGGCCTAAGAGAAAAAACTAATGTCAGTACATTGGTTTTTGTAACTTATGTAGCGCAAAACAGAATTATCTGTGCTGACAAACCAATGAAATTATTGTAATTACATATTTTAAAACACACATAAAGTAATACGGTATAATCTGAACCAGTACAAATATTTTTCCATTTAGAATTTTATCCGTAGTTCCGTAGTTGCGACAATGTGGATTATTTCACAATAGATAAGATATACATATACAGTTGCATATATATTGTATTGTAAATAAAACGTCTGTTGCAAATATACCAATAATGACTGATTATATGTAACCTGCAGGATATGCATGTAATGTATATTTTAGATTTAAATATAATTACTATTTACTATTACATAGGTAATATACTATTTATGTAGAAAGTTACCTTGCAACTTTGCAGCGTTTTGATTACTAAAAAAACATTAGGGTTTTTTTCTTTGGTAAAGAAAAAAATCATGTTTAAAGTTTCAAGTCTCTAACGATATTATATCAAAAGTTATCTTTTACATGGATATAAACTGACAGATACGATAGTTTATGGATTCCTATTGCTCCAAAACGGAAATAGTGGTCCGTCTGTCTATCTGCGCGTTCTTATGTGCGATAAATATAGATAAATTGGTGCTTACATTTCGGCACATAGGTTCATTTTGATTCAGGGGGCTATCTTATTAGTTTCTAGGTCAAAAGTACAAAGAGCAGTCCGTATGCATATCTCTATATTTATGGATATTATACATAGACTCCCAGCTCTGAAATTTTTCTTGTTATAATAATTCCATTTTAATCAACTTTCAAAGTATGTTATATATTTTAAAATCTTGATTCACTTACACGTGGGATAGAAAAATTATACATATAATATATAAATTAGACATACTCTCCTGGTTTTAATTTATCTTATTGTGTATTTAATGACATATGTTATAAGGTTTGATATTTTTACGTTATAGTTTTAACCACTTTGATTTTAGTTTTGTGGGTCTGACATTGCTTTCATTGAAAGGTATTGAACCAATAAAATTATTATTATTGGAGCGTTTGATTTGAATTTATTTATTTATTTTTATTGTTTGACTTTGTTATATGCACATTTTAGAAAACAATACACGGTAAAAATAAACTAGAATTGATTTATAATTTATTATAAAATAATACTTATATATATATATAAAATAAAAAGTATATATAACATCAGCAACTTGCTATATTGCATACACAATTTTGACGTGACAACGTCTTAAATTAGGTTGCGGCTCGGAGTCACTCATGAAAAAGTGTAACGCTCGGTAACGTTACGATGCCCGTCCAGTGGGTCCGCCGCACGGGATCCGCACGGGATAAAGTAGATAACTGTGGGTCCGCCGCACGGGATAAAGCAGATAACTATGTTTATTCGTGAAAATGTGGAGTGCTTAGATTCGTCATTTACAACAACTACAACAATAAAGGTAAATAATTGTACACTGATATTTCATTATCGTAAAGTATGATTGATTGATTAATTGTTAGATTGACACAAAAGTTGAGAAACTGAGTTTATAGGTTATGTCATACTATTGACAAATGTTGATAGTGTTAAGTAAATTATTAGTTTAAATCACTCTGCAATCAATCGTAATTCAGTCGATTGAGAAGAAACAGCGCGTATTGCTAGTCAAACATTTAAAATAACAAATTATAACCTCTAACCTGTCATAACAGTGCGACCAAACAAACGAACTAAACCGACCAATCACCACGCGCGGAGTTTAGAATTTAACTGTGTTTAGCAAGAATTTCAAATTCCAATTTTAGTAAATGTTTTATTCAACTTTACCATTTACAATAACAAATTTTAATTAATTTCAAATTATGTACAATGTTTTAGTAAACAAAATATATTTCTATAGTTAAAATTTGTGCAATTTTTATTTTCATTCAATTCCTTGTTCCTATTGTGCAATTTAATAATATTCATATCAATAAATATTCTACCGAGAAAAAGACGTTGTCACGTAAAATCTTCGCCCGTAAAACCGACTTTACAGGCAACCATAATTTTTTTTATAAACGTCCTAAAATTAGGTCGTATGATTTTTTTAATTTAATTTGAATAAGAAAAATGCTCGAAATACACTTAATTGAAGTTTTATTGACCACACGAACAGAATAAAACGTAAAATGTTAATTCTAGTCTTACTTACACGTGTCCTGAACTAATGTTATACATTAGGATAAAGAGAGTTATCATTTTATTGTGTAACCTAAGGAAGTATTTTAAAGTTCCTTCCAATAATTTTTTGACTTATGAAAAGAGAGTTGTATAACACTCAATGGTCTATTTCAATTAAGAATATACCTCGTTGTGTTTTATATCTGAAATTCTATATCAGTGAATAAAGAATAGAGTTAGTTATCCTAAATACCAATGCAAGAATTTAAAATCTAGCAAATTCATATTTAAATAAGCGAGATGATGTTGGTAACAAATCTCAGTTTGGACCTTGTAATTAATCGGTTCATTGTATCTCGTATTGCGTCAGCTTTGATGAAGAATTAGTGAGTTTTTAACTATCATAATTTTGTGCACTGATGCGTGAAAGTAATTAGTTATGATATCTATGTCTAAGGTTTCCTTATTATTTTCTATACACATTTCACAAGACTGTAAAAAAGGTTACGTTTCCTAGGATTTTCTTAAGTATATGTACTCTACTCGAAGTCTAGATTTGTGAAGTCTTTAAGAGTAGAGGACACTGTATATAAAACAATTTAAAAATACCTTAAAACGAATATTTTAGGGTATCACTAACCTTTGTTGAGACTGGACGTGGCGGAGGGTGCACCCTTTCTCTGTAGAGCAACTTTATGTGGCTATGCTTATAAACATTCGCGTTGTGATCAATAATTTAAAAAGTTCAAAATATAAATTCAAATAAAAGAATAAAATATTACTGAGACGATCAGTTATAATTCGAAGGTGTTAGTTAGGACGGGTCTGTGAAAATAATTTGAAACTCATGATATGATGTGATGTCTAAATCACATCATTTTATCTTAGACAATACTTGACACCTGAATACCATGTTTTCTGCTATGCAATGATGGACATTTAGAAAATGTTGTATTACACCTTTTATGATGACAATTTCTAAAGTGTGACAAAGTAGTTTATATAAAGAACTTGGTATATTTTACTGTGTTATCAATAATTTGAAATTTTATAACATCCAGGTTTTATTAAAATAAAAACTAAAAGTAATAAAGTACCGACAAGGTTACACGTGGTTTATTGCTACTTTAAAGCTTAGAAGAAAGTCTCGATTCCAGTTTTCCACGTGACTTAAATCCAATCCCAACTAATACTGCAACTCGTGATCTCTCCTTGAGTTTAATGACACAGAAATATCTCTTCCAGTTCCGGTGTACAATGTTCACGACCCCTTGTATAGAAAATGCTATTCCTCAGATTGCATTAGAGCTGAGCATCAAATGAATTCATAAACTATTTAATTAATATTTATACCTATTTTTATATAACGGAATAATTCATTATTTATGTATTTTAGTGATTAAGTAATGTCCATAAAAATGGAGCCCGTATGAGTTAATAAAATTCCTCGGCTCTCCCTCTTCCCGGCACCATTACACCAGATTCTTAATTTTTCCATAAATCTTTTTGTACTCCATTGTTTTTGGTACACATGCATATAAGTAAACATTCTTACATGTGATTGGAAGACCAACAACATTACTACTTTTAATACGAATTTTAAATTTGTATACGTAGCAATGGCCTAATGTAATACAAAAAGATCGATGACCAAATAGTAAAGTTGCAATAGTAAAATTGCAAAGTTGGAAGTTGAACTCTAAACTTTCACTTTTTTAATGAATATTATTTTAATGCATTTCTGTAATGTATATTGGTTACTGAAACATCTACTGTAAAATAATACTGTTGATAATAATGTATTATCCCATCATTCGGCTAGATCGTTACCACACGCACCTTATGAGAAATAGCTTCCTATCAGTAAGCTTTATATCATATGTTAACAACATACTACGATATATGGATCTATTAAAATTATTTTCCATTTTTAGACAACCACAAAAACTTCATAATTTTGTTTTAATTGTATTGTTTTAACAAACTATTGTAGTCAATTCAAACGTAAAGTAATGCAAAATGATTTATTTACTAAATCTCGATATTTTATTACCAGTGTAAATGCATATAGAATTATTAAAACCTTATCTAAATAGCTATTGATGTATAAACACAACACAATAAATAATAAATAAGTTTTGGTATATGACAGTACAGTTGGTATACGACAGTACAGTTGGTATACGACAGTACAGTTGGTATACGACAGTACAGTTGGTATACGACAGTACAGTTGGTATACGACAGTACAGTTGGTATACGACAGTACAGTTGGTATACGACAGTACAGTTGGTATACGACGTACGTCTCAATCACGTCATCTGACAAACCACGTGATTCACTCAGTAAACTGAAATTGACAGTACGGATCTGTTCATTTGAATACCTTTCAACGTTACCTTTATAAAGCTAAAGCCTTTACTAATCAGGATTTATCTTTTAACAGTTGAACTTTAATGCACCATATTAATCTGATTGAGATTACTATTCAGTTTCTTGATGTAAATGAAATTCGTTTGTTTCTATACACTGCTAATACCGCTCCATCACGCGTTCTATTTACTTTACTATATCTTAACATTAATATTTAATACATAATACCCAATTACTTATTTCCCTACTATTTTTAATTTCAAATTATGCCAAGTAAAACAATTTTTAGTTCTAATTCGTGCTACATTATTATTTACACGCCTGATTGTATATATGTTTCTCGGTACGATATTTCGAGCCCAAATTAACCCATAGACTTAAAATTTAGCATGAAACCTCATTACTATATAAGTAATAGTGAGTAAAGCCTTTTAAGCAACATAGGATACTCCTTACTTATAAATTCTATCTCTTACACGCGGTTTTTACTAAAATCTCACATAGTGGTAATCAAAGAACTACATGAATTAGGATAATATAAAATAGAATACATTGTTTAAAACCAGGTTGTATACGTAAACGAACAAAAACAACTTAAAACGTGAATATACAGGAACAGAAATTTAAAGTATAAAAAAGACTAATATTCTAAAGAACTTAATTCTTATATTTTGAGAAGTTCATAAATCCATATATTTCAAGTTGTTACAAATTCCCTAACAAATATATGCTATAATGTTAACAAAAATTATTTTATTCATCAAATTCTATGCGATAATTCTTTAAAAAACAATAATATTACAAATAGAAAAGCAAGGGTAATATTACTAATTTTCTTACTAACATTTCTCTGTAGATTATTTTTAATTGAGCAATAAGATCAAACTACTGATATTATATTAAGCAAACTACCTATATTAACTATTATAACACCTTCACTGCAACACTAATCATGTACCGACTTTAGGACCGCCAGAGTAGGCAAGAGAAGCGTCCACTACAGTCAACGTGTTAAAAACATAAAAGACCGTTTAACTAATAAACTAATATAATACCAATATACCAATGATATTGGTCAATAATTTCACCTTACAGCTCAAATTATTAAATGCATTTAGAATCAATTTAATGATTTGACTAATGTATGTAGCAAAACATCATATCCTGCTTCAAGCTTCCTCCACAGGAAGCAAGTTTAGTCTCTTGAGGCTGGAGTTTCATGTTTTATTCAAATACCTTTCTGAATTAAAGCATTCGATTTCTCTGTCAAATGGATTACATCATTCAATCTTATATTGAGTAAAACGTACTATATATTATAATTGTGTAAGCCAATACATAAGTACAGTATACTTGATAAAATTGTGTATCTAACTGTGATTTAATACGTAATGTGTAGTATTCTTATGTAAATAAAAATATTATAAACGCTGTTCATTAGTACCTGTATCAATTGAAAATGATTAACTGATATGGTTGCTTCTTTCAATAATGTAATACCAGTTACCTGCGACTTCGCACGCAATTTCCTAGGTTTGGTTTTTTGTATGAGCCCTACTGGTTTGAGCTATACTTCCGACATCAATTTTGAGTTAGCCTTGTTCCCACAATCTAGAAAATTTGTTAAAAGTATATATGTATATTAACATACTGTAAAGGAATCAATAATTTTGGTATAAACAACTTTCAAAATCTTCACAGAGGCAAGAAACTAGGTTTGATAGGTTATACATTAAATAATTATAATATTTTAAATCAATTTTAATGAGATTAAGGATGGGCTGATGTTTATGAATAGAAAATTAATTTAATCCAATCAAAATTAACTGTTATTAAAGTTATTTTAATATTAACAATAAATATTTAAAAAATGCTTACGTGGTAATTATTATATATAATTTTGGTCAGATACAATATGAAGAGATTAGTCTAATATATATACAACCGCATGTGTAACTGACTGACTGACTGACTCACTCACTCACGTATACTAATTCTAACCTACTTCCAGATGAGTTAGAGACTTGAAATTTGGTACACAGATAGCTTTCCACGTGTAACCACCAGGAAAATCCCGAAAAGTGAGAATTTTCCATTTTCAACCCCTCAAAAAAATTCCCAAAAAATCGCGCATTCTTCACCCCTGCAGGCATTTTTTGTAAGCCCGATAGCGGGCGAACCGTTGGAGCTAGCTCGGATCTGACGGAAAATTCATAGTCAGGAATGAAGTGAACTACAAAAAAGGTCTAATGACTTTTTGCTCTATCTTCCATGGTTAAGCGACAAAACGCTCGAACATTTGAAATTCCAGAGATTTTTTCGATAAAAATAATGTTTCAAGCCCGATAGCGGCCGAACCGTTGGTCGTAGCTCAAATCTGATTGACCCATTAAATTAGCAAATTGCGCGATCTACAGAAAAGGTCCAGTAATCTTTTGCCCTATCTCGATTGGTTTGGCCGAAAAAACGTGATTATGTACAATTTTGTTGTAACTTTTACGCGAAACTTTTGTTTTTGGGGTCGATAGCGGCGAAACCATTGGTCGGAGGTCAAAATAAGACTAACGTTTTATTTAGGAAATAAGATGACCTACAAAAAAGGGCTAGTGACTTTTTACTATATTTCCCTTAGTTTGACCGCAAAACGCGATTAAGTGAAAATATTGGACATTTTCGCCTAAAAATTTACATTCCGGGCTTGATAGCGGCTAAACGGTTGGTCGTAACTCAAAACAAATTTTAAACGGGATTTAGGAAATCACGTGATCTACAGAAAAGGTTCAGTGACTTCGGGAGTTGGCTGAGCGTTAGCTAAGCGTCAATAGTAGATAGGGACAGAGGAATATTTATTATGTTCACAGACACAATACCCTCTAAAAAAGGCCCAAGTGTGTCATTAACCCCCGGTAATATTAACCCCCCCCCCGGGGATTTCCTGGTATGACCTGATAACCTCCTGTACATTCAACCCCCTGATGTGTTAACCCCCCTGGTAACATTAAACCCCCCCAGGGAATTTCCTGCCATGACCTCATGTCCGAATTTTACCAGTCACCAAATCTCTTAACCCCCCCCCTGGGAAGATCCTGGTATGACCAGATAACCCCCTGGAGACTTATCCCCCGGTAACGTTAACCCCCCCTGGGAATTTGTTCATATGACCAGACAATATCCTGACGAAATTAAACCCCCTCTTGTCTTAACCTCCTTAACATTAATCACCCACCCAGGGAATTTCTCGCCTTGACTAGATAGTCTCCTGGTGATATTAAACCCCCTGTTCGACTTAAAATACTGCCTTGAGGTCGGTTTTTATTATGTTTCAAGATAGCTGACCCGTGCAGACTTTTCTCCCGAGCTCATTTCTGGCTAAACCATAGGTCGTAGATCAGATCTGAGGGCACAATCGAAAGACAAAATTAAATTTCCAACAAGAAAGGCCAAGTCACTTTTTGTCGTATCTCTAACGGTTTAACCGCAAAATGCCCTCAAAGTCAAAAGTTTTTACGAATCCGGAAAAAAATCTATGAAAAAGGTCAATTTTTAAATCCCTTGTCATTTACTTAATGTCCGGACTTAACCAGTCACCGAATTCCGCTTATCCCCGAATTTGCAAGCGTTTACTTTGGGGGCCTGGGGGCGTAGCCCCCAGCGAGCCGAAGGCGAGTTATTTATATAATATCACAATATTCCCTTAGGAGATTTGCTTAGAAATAATGAAATAAACAATTTACAGGTTTCATAAAGAAATAAATCATGACACAACATTGTTAATGTCAATCATTGACCGAATGGTGCGAAATAGTGATGGAGATCTTAAGGATCATGAATTAACACATTAAGAACTCTAGCAAATCAGGTTTAACTATAATAATTAAACATAATGCATCATGGCAATTTAAAAAAGATGATCCATTAATATATGATAATATTTTAACATAATGGGGACACAAATCAAAATAACTTCGTTAAGTTTAGTAAGAAGAATACTATCCAGGGGACACGATTTTTTTTAATTTTGAGTTGGACAGACGTTTGTGTTGGTATTGACTGATAGTGTTGAATTGCTAGAGTGAAGTTGAGAAGGGAAGTGGAATAGGTCAAATATGTCATGCGCTGATAACTGGTGGGCTTCTTGTTCACTTTTGCACACATTATTGTTTTGGTCGCACACTTTACATTATATTGATTACTTTTTCACTTTCAGTGGAGGAAGAAAAGAGCTTTCAGTTTTACTACATATATTCTCAAATACAGCAAGAAAGTTTTTACTAAAACTGTACTTATTTGTTTATTTATAATATGTTATTTTTATTTACACGGTCTAGTAAAATAACCTGACTAACATTTCGGGTCAGAATACAAGCGAATCTCTCATAATCTCTTGATTATTATGCTAAAACATCATTATGCTAGTTGCAATCAGAATGATGAAACACATTTTTTGTATACTGCGTGATACATTGTATTGGAAATATCGTAAATCACTTATTAGTTAATGTAGAATATGTTCTTAGACTAAGCAGCAAAAGCTGACATTATTTGTAAAACGTGTGATTCTTTAGGAACTTTTTCTACAACTCTTTTATGTATATAGTAATGTTAAACTGAATTTTTTAAAGTTAAAAACTTAATTTTGTTAGCTGGATATACGACAGGAGTATTTCTTACCGCCACATTAAAAGTAGGACATTATATTTACTAGGCAAAAACCAACATTCTATTAAATAACATTGTATTTTGTAGACTCAAAAAAGGTGATTCAGAAGAAAATCCATTCGCTAAAATACATACAAACGACTAATGCAGTGTGAAAATAAATTGTTTTCTCCCACCACAGAGAAATAGGATTCTTTTTCCTATGATATTTTTTGGTCACGAAAGGGACCTACCAACTGTAATTGAAATTCTCCGAATTTATTTCTTTGCTCTTCTTACCTCAAACGGTTTGCTTTATTTTTATCGTATTATAATGATTTATAAAACCTCTTACTTTATAAAACAATCCCTCTATTTCCTACAATACTATAATGCTATATTTTTCAAAAAACTCAAATTTGCTTGAAGTTTTAACTTGCTCATATAGTTGTAAACGATATTCTTAGGGAGATTTCAAAAGTGTTTACTGCAGTTCATTTGTATAAAGAAATCTCCATGTATATCTAGTTGGATAGTTGTTAGGTTAACCCAGATCGATCAGGCTGCTTGAAAAAGTCTCCTCTGTCTGTTTGTCTATTCACACGAGGACCCGGGAACTAACTTAGTTTTGAAAGTTTGTACGAAGCTTGATTTATATACAAATAAAACTGAGTTCGATGATGTTGCATGTCACTCCATGGAATTTCGCTGAGTGTTATCAAGCTTTTCTGGTAAACCATAATGGCAACGAGAAAATCACAGAATAATTTACGTATATACTTGAAATTTTGCATGCAAATTGATTTATTTATTTCAACGGTAAACACCAATTTACATTTAACATACCCACTTATATCGTAACATTTCATTCCAAGTGGCAGAAGAAAAATGGTAACAGTGGCAAGAGCTATAGAAAAGTAACAACAGCAAGCAAAAAGATGTAATGACAATAGAATGGTCATGAATGACAGTACAGATTTATGTGCTTGTGAGGTTTAAGTGTGGCTAAGTATAACATTAGTCAAGATAGCAATTTTTAAAGATGCAAGGGAAACCCCGAAGAAGTCAGTCCGGGTGTTATTTATACATAGGCAAAGTTTTGTTACATTATTGTTATGTTTTCATGGATTTTGGCTGAGTGTTTGTGTACCCTAACTATCCGCAAGTTACGTTAATAAAGTCTTTGTATCTTGACTTCACAATTTGCATGATACTTCATTCTACGAGTACATATAAAAGAATGAATTAAATTATGGTGCTTCCAACATCCCACATGTATACACATGTATACATTGATGACATGTATTGATTGACGGAATTTTATGAAGATTTTCACCTATACTGTACGAAAAAACAGGGGTAGATTTCATGAATAATGAACTTAAATCCCAATGGATTCCCTCGGCCAGAACTCATGTTTACTCAACTTCTCACTGACCCTGGACATCCTTAGATCCCATTCACCTTAATAAAACATTTTACTGACTACTGAATAAAATATCAACTTAGAATAGTTATTAACTTTTTACAAACATGTGTTAGGTATATTTGAACATTCGTGTTTTTAAATAGCTAATAAAAATGCGTGTATTTTTAAATCTTTAATCATAATGGGGAATAAACTTTAATGAAAATTTCCGCGGAGATTTTGCGGAACTGACATAAAATTTAAAAATTTAAAATTTAAAATTTTTCTAACCCCAAGTGCTGACAGGAAAGACATAATTGCACGTACAGGTTTGTTTCAATTGCTATACATATTTTATGAAACAATTGTCAACTAAAATTTATGATTTATACTGGCTTTAGATAATAGGTGTATATTTAAAAATTTCTTCTTAAATAATCAACATGAAAACCTTTTTTCTTTTAATAAGCTTAAAAAATTTAACGTAAACTCCAAAGAGGTCTTAAATATCAAGTAATATATAAAAGTAAAATATATTGCCTATTTATTGCTATTCATTGTTGTTGTGTACTTCCGTAGTATTATATTAGAATACTTGAAAAAGTTTAAGTATAGTGAAGTATCGTAAACAATCTTCAAATATGAAGCATTCTCATTAATTTGTAACGGGATTTCTAGCCTAACTACAAATTTGCACAAATTGTATTTTCTGTAGAACAAGTCAACAGCAAAGCTTGATTCAATTTTTTTATTCATTGACAACGGTATTTAAATAAAATATAATTAAAGTTTATCACCATCTATTTTGAATTTACTATATATAAGCGAACACAAAATATGACGTGTACATTTTAAATCAATATGTAGATACCATACAACTCTCACGTAGAACTACAACCTAGTAGGAGATTAGAGCTTTAGATATTCAGTAGCCTACACGATAAATCACCACCGTGAAATTGTATAAGTAGCACCAACAATCTGAGTCGCAATTAGAATCCGAGAGGTAAAGGAAAAGAATCACAAGGACTGAAGTCCGGATATTGCTTTCTCTCGAATCCGATTTTTTCACCTCAGCCTTATTGTCCGGGAAGAAACTGTGTGATATACAAGTAGACCTCGCCCCACTTATGGGAGGGAGAAATTCCCTCATTTGCTGGAGAAATCCCCTAATGTGCGGGAGAAATTCCCTGCTCACACTCTTATCCTATCAAAATGTTCCAAATTCTGGGTGTTTTGGGGTGATTTGGGGTGTCAAAATCGGTGTTTTTTTTTCGGTAAAATCGGTGATTTGTTGGGTCCTCACACTCCCCGTGAGTGAGAAACGAGGGACGGAGGGAATTCCAATATGGCGGCGGGGGCGGGAAAAATTGGCGGGAACAGGGGAACCTAACCTCACTTTCTTGGTTTCCCGCGTATCCAATATGGCTGCGCCCATGAATTGGCGGGAACTGGGGAACATAACCTCAATTGTGAAAAGGGCGGGAAAGTAACCTCACCTTACGGAGTCAAGATGGAGCAAACAAGAGAAATAAAGACGAATCGTACCTTATTGTGTGATGTGGTGAGTCGATGTATAGAGCTGAGCATAGGGGTTCCAGGAGTTTAAAATAAACATTTTTTGGGTATTAAAAAACTAATTTATTATACTATTTCTAAACAACTATTCACATTGGCACTCTTCACTCCCGCCACACACGTAACAATACGTGACGTCATCAGCGGGAGCCTGTAACATAAATAGACCTGAGTTAGCCAGTTCTGAACAAGAAAATTTCGCGCTTCCCCACTGGCTGGAATAAGCGCGTACTTGATTGGACGTAAATAGTACCTAAGCGCTCTGATTGGTGGAACCTGAGAGCCCAGCACTCCTTCCTCTCTCTGCCGTCAGATCCGTGTGGGAGGCCAGGGAGATAGGACGTGTGTCGCTCTGAGTTTTACACAATTACTTAAACAATTACGATCTTTTGAACAATTACTCGAGTAAAATAATTCAATCTAATACGTTAAAATATTTTTACTTTTACTAATATTTATTTTAATTGCCGTTAATACTATTTTTTTAATTATTTTTCTTAATCTGAATAATAATTATAGTTACTAGTAACAGCTTTGGATATTGGCTTTTTAGTCATTTTAGTTGCTTTTCTAACGTAATATCGTTTCTATAATACCTTATTGTAAATAATATATCCTTAGTTTGAAACATGTCGTACGAAAATATTGAAGTAGATTCTGAACCTTTATATATGGATATGGAGTTGGATCCTGTAAAAATTCTAGGAAGAAACGAGACCTATGTGAGAAAATTCAGGGTATATGGCACTAAGACCACCTTTAAATTCAATCCCGTCCCTGAAAACATAATGAAATCGATTGGCTAAGGACGGGGTTTTCTAAAATTGTAAATGAAATGAAAGCAAATTGCACTGATTCGGACTACCTGGGCTTCACCCTTCATAGTCTAAATTTAAAAAGTAAAGATCCGGGCTACGTGGCATTTCGACCAGCTGATCAGGTCAAAGACGATGTCCTTTTTGAAATTTTCGGGGGGATAATTCAAAGTAACGCGGACTCTATAAAATCTACCGATACGTTCAAAGTCGAATGTACGCGTGTCAATCTCCCTGTTGGTAGTGGTAGGGTAAGACCTGGTTTTTATAACAATTTCCAAGAAGAATGCAAGACCCGTAAAGGTATCGTAGTCATTAAGAATAGCGATAATCTGTGTCTAGCGCGTGCTCTGGTAGTAGCCAAAGCCAACTCTAAAAAAGATCCTCAGTTCAAAGCAATAAGGCAGGACATGGGTAAGAGGCAATTTTTCAGAGCCCAAAAACTTATGACTAAATCCGGGGTCCAAATTTCTGAACAGGGAGCGGGGGTCCCCGAACTTTCAAAATTTCAAGAGCACCTCAAAAAATATAATATTACAGTTTACAACTATAACAGTAAGGGTAGGGACGTGTATTTTAGCGGTAATAATGAAAGTGCTCTGTATAAAATTAACCTACTGTATCATAACGGTCCCTACAATGTGATCACATCCCTCACCGCAGCCTTTTCATGCCATTTTTTCTGCGAAGCATGCCATGTCCCTTACGACCACAAATGTTTTCATAGATGTTCAAATATCTGCCCTGCGTGCCAGACAGTTTCTCCACCCTGTAAAGAGGAGCATGGAGGAATAGTTTGCCCAAATTGTAACATCATCCAAAAAAATCAAATATGTTTCGCGGCTCACCAGGGTGAACGGTGTAAATCTGTTAATAAATGCAAACAATGTCAAAGACTCGTATTTCTGAAACAGCGTAAATCGAAACACGTGTGCGGGGAAGTTTTCTGTAAAATCTGTAATGATTTCAAGGCCCCAAACTACCAGTGTTACATGCGAGTCGACACAGGCAAGCCCAAAACAGAAGATTATCTATTCATATTTTTCGATCTGGAAACAAGACAGGACGAGTACATTGATGATAAAAAAGTTCATAAAGTAAATCTATGCGTCTCGCAACAATTATGTTTCAAATGTATCGGTGGTGGAAATTGTGAACATTGTAATACCCGCACTCGAGTCTTCAGACAAGATCCTGTAGTTAAATTCATGGATTATGTGATGGATGTTAGAAAAAACTTCAAAAACGTTTGTGTAATGGCTCATAACGGCCAGGGCTTTGATTTTCAGTTCATCTTAAAATACGTACTGGAACAGACAAAATTCAGTCCAGAGCTAATTATGCGTGGCACCAAAGTCATTCTCATGGAATTGGACAACGTGAGATTTATCGACTCACTGAACTATTTCCCCATGGCCCTCTCAGCACTCAACAAAGCCTTTGATCTACCCCCAGAGAAGAAGAAGGGTTACTTCCCTCACTTGTTTAACACTCTGGCAAACCAAAACTATGTAGGCTCCATCCCACCCAAGGAATACTACTGCCCTGAATCGATGTTCGAAAAAAGTTATAAAGATTTTGAAAATTGGCATAATGACCAGGTCAACAAAAACGTAGTGTTCGATTTCCAAAAAGAATTGATTGAGTATTGTATTTCAGATGTGGAGATTTTGGCGCAGGCGTGCATAAAATTCAGAGCAATGTTTCTCGAAGAATGTAATGTAGACCCGTTCATGGAAGCCGTCACCATAGCCAGCGCCTGTAACTTGGTGTTTAGACGGAAGTTCTTAAAACCCAATACTATTGGCCTGGTCCCTAACAATGGATACAGACTTGTTGACATGCAATCCCCCATCGCTTTGCAGTGGCTGACTTGGGAGGAGGATCAGCGCGGCGTCCGAATTCAGCATGCAGGGCGGGAAAGAGATGTCAAAATTGCCGGTATGAAAGTAGACGGTTTCGACGGTGAACGTGTGTATGAATTTCAGGGTTGTTATTTCCACGGGTGCCCTAAATGTTACAAGTATGAGAGGGATGTGCCCTTATCAGATGATCCCTCAGACTCTTTGCATCTGAGGTACGAAAGGACCAAATCCAAAATAGCTAAACTCCAAAATTCCGGATACGATGTTATCGAGATGTGGGAGTGTGAATTTAAGAAAATGAAAAAAGATCCTAGATTGGCATACCTAAATTCTACCAATTACCAATTCTAAACACGCTCCCACTTAATCCAAGAGACGCCTTCTTTGGTGGTAGAACAGGCAACGCAAGAACATACCACAAGTGTGCTTCTTAAATGTAAAGTCCTGCCCCCGCTAAAGTTGTATCACCCGGTTCTCCCTATACGCATGATCGACAAATTAATGTTTGTTTTATGTAGGACGTGTGGGGAGGACATGTACTCGGGTGACTGTGCCCACACCACGGAAGAGAGAGCATTGACGGGGACATGGACGGTGCAGGAAATTATAAAAGCTGTAGAAAAGAGGCTATACCATTTTAGAAATGTACGAATTATGGGAATACGAGGTAGTGACCTATGAGGATGGCGGACTCTTCACAGACTTTGTAAATAAATTTTTTTAAATCAAGCAGGAGGCATCAAGCTACCCTTCCTGGTGTCTCACTGATCAGGATAAAGAAACGTACATTAAAAAATTTTTGAACATGAAGGTATCAGACTTGACCAAACAAAAATTGAAAAGAACGCGGGTCTTCGTTCCCTCGCGAAATTAACGTTGAACTCTTTCTGGGGAAAATTCGGACAGAGAGAGAACCAGACAAAGACATCGATAATACGATCACCTGACACATTTTTCAAACTACTAACCAGTCCCGGTACACAAGTAAATACGGTTCAAGAAATAAACGAAGAGGTTCTCCTCGTAAATTGGCAAAACATAGAAGAGGTTAGCGAGTCCCTCAGAACCGTCAACGTCGTCCGCTTTTACTACATCTCACGCGAGGTTAAAACTGTATGAACACTTGGAACAGCTACAATCTCAAGTCCTTTACTATGACACAGACAGCGTACTGTACATACATAAAAATGGCATGTATAAAGTTCCTACCGGTGACTACCTCGGGGAGATGACCGATGAGTTGGTCGACTACGGTCCCGGGTCATACATTGTAGAATTCGTTTCTGGTGGTCCTAAAACCTATGCCTACTTAGTGCGGTCCACAAACAAAAATTCGTTAGCTGAAGTCTGTAAAATAAAAGGTCTCACTCTAAATTTAAAAACTAGTAAACGTCTAAAATTTTGAAAAATTAAAAGAAATGGTGCTTAGTGAAACGGATCCAACTCTAGAAATAACAGAAAACCTTATTAGACGGACAAAAGATAAAAACATAGTTACTGTAGAAGAGACTAAACTATTTAAAATTACCGGTCCTAAGCGTACGCGGGAAGGAGAATATGAGACACTACCGTATGGCTATAGTAAAGTTTCTAAATATTAGTATATTATAGTATACTCACAGTGGGTGTAAATATAGCCTCTTTCACTCTTCTAAACACAGACACCACAAACAATAACCTTCGTAAGTCAATACTTTTCCCCCTCATCCTCTTTAACTTTTCCCGCGATTGCTCGAGTAGATGCTGCTTCTCCTCCATCACTGACCGAGACTGAGAGCTCTCCTCGCAACCGTGTACCCCCACTACCACACAGCGTCCAAGACCAAAATCACTATCCTGTCACTGTGCTTGCTACCTGTCCCCAGGGATCCCTGCAGGCCCAACAGCCTGAATTTGTGTGTGGTGTGTGTGTGTGTATGGGCTCTGAGGTCCCGGACAGAGTGGTTGCGATCCTTCATGCGGACTAAACTCCATAATTCCTTGGGATCGTGTGTGAATGTGTGTGGCAACGAGGCGGGCTAAAACCCATAGATGTACTCTTGCCGTGAATGTGTTTATGAAAGAGGTTCGTGGCCTTGGGGGTTTGAATGTGACCCTTCAGGTGGACTAAACTCCATAATTCCTTGGGATCGAGTGTGAATGTGTAGAAGATAGTGATGGACCGGATCAGCCATGGCAGATTACAAATGTATAAACTTGTATATAGTGTTGATATTACTGTAAAATTGTAAATATTGTTGTAAACACTTATCTTTGTGCAAAGTGTGAGGTCTCAGTGGGGGATTCGGTGGTGGGAGAGTAACCGTGGAGGCAGTGGTGGTGGGAGAGCACTTCATTCTAACTGAAACTATGGCCGGGTTTAGAGCATTCCAGCCACGCTCCCTGTTTGACCTTGCTAAAAAAATGTGGTCAAACAGTTTTCTAACAATGGGAGTGCCCTTATGAGTTTAGAAGTACCGCTGACGGTCAGGGACGCTCTCATCGAAGAGCACATTAAAACCGACTGTTTTCAAGGGATGTGTACACTCTACGTACCACTCGGTTAGCAAAACCACTACTGTGGCATCCCGTGTTTGAGAAGAGATATGGATATAGAGCCCGAGGTTGAAGTATATATTACATATGAAACCCCCACTGTACCATCTTGTTTTTGAAAAGAGAGCCTGGAATAGAGCCTGATATTTGGTACTGTGTGGAACGTGTTGTTTACCATGAGTTATCAAGAGAGGATTTCCTATATGTAGAAAGGACATTTCGCTGTATAGTCTGCGATAGGACCCTTGCCGGTACTGTGTGGAGGGGCTTTTGTGGATGTTCCGCTGTCCAGTGTGCCATAAGCACATCTTAGATCTCCCGACACAGTTCTACAGGAGGTCTACAGGGGGCTATTGTGAGTGCCTTCGTTAGGCCGGGGAGAGACGGGGTAGCCAGGGTGCGAACTTTCCATTGTCTAAGCAACAAGGGATGGGACTCAATGATCTATACCAGGCTGACCTAGTAGAGATGATCCCTTATTCAAGGGTGAACAAAGGTTACAAGTATATATTGACTATGATAAACTGCTTTAGTAAACTTGCGTTTGCCATTCTTTTAAAAAACAAGACAGGTACAGAAGTTGCTCATGCTCTAGACTCCATTTTAGCAAAACACAAAATGAAAAACCTTCAGACTGATCAGGGTAAGGAGTGGTACAACACTCACGTCAAAAAGCTAATGGACAAATATAAAATAAACCTTTACTCGACCTACTCACATCTGAAAAGTTCTATTGTAGAGCGTCTAAACAGAACATTAAAAGAGAAAATGTATAGAAAATTCACGACACGTGGAAGTTACGAATGGTTCAGTATTCTATCTGATATAGTCAAGGAGTACAATAATAATGTCCATAGAACAATCGGTATGAAACCAAAAGACGTTAAACAGAAACACGTAAAACAAATCCTTGTCCGTTTAAACAAAACCACAAAAAAACAAAAAATTAAAATTACTAAATTTAAGTTAAACGATAAGGTAAGGATTAGCAAATACAAAGGAGTTTTTAAAAAAGGTTATCTGCCCAACTGGACAAATGAAGTATTTACAGTATATGCAATAAAACCTACAAAAACCCGTAACGTACATTTTACAAGACTCTAAAGGTGAAGTATTGAAAGGTGGGTTTTATGAACAAGAACTGCTCAGGTCCAAAACTGGTAATGTATATCTAGTTGAGAAAGTGTTGAGGCGGAAAGGAGACAAAGTACTTGTTAGATGGCAAGGGTTCGATAAAAACAGTGACACATGGGTGAGCAAGCATGACATCACCACACACTAAGTGTGTGACTGCAACTGCAGTCGTGGGACCGGATGCAGCTGCACCAGCCGCTGTGTGGGAGCGGATGCAGCTGTGCGCTCCAACGTCCAGGAGGGCTACCAGTTCAGCTCTGTTACTTTATATACTATGTCATAATAATGTGCAACTTAGTTTATCTTCGACAAACTATCTATCAATCTGGTAATCTATCTTAGTCAATCTGTGAAATTACCAGTGAGAAATTTTGACGAGTTTGTAGGTGGTGGTATGAATCGTACAAATAAAAACGGTCCTCTGCTACCTGACACGATTCGCGGATTAATTGTTGGACCGTCTAATTGCGGTAAAACGAACGTACTGTTTAACCTATTGGTAGATCCTAACGGTTTGAGATTTGAAAATGTTTACGTGTTTTCAAAATCACTCTACCAACCAAAGTACCAGCTACTATCCAAGATTATGCCGCAAGAGATCGGATACCACGCGTATGATGACAATGCATCTGTCATACATCCGAGTGAGGCTAAACAGAATTCAGTAATGATATTCGACGACATATCCTGTGAAAAACATAACAATATACGAAACTACTTCACCATGGGTAGACACAAGAATATTGACACATTCTACCTAGGTCAGACCTACAGCCATATACCCAAACAGCTCGTTAGAGACAATGCCAACTTTATCGTACTATTCAAACAAGACGAAACAAACCTTCACCATGCATACAGTGACCACGTCAATACCGATATAGACTTTGAAAAGTTTAAACAAATGTGTGCTCTGGCATGGAAAGACAGACACGGCTTCCTGGTCATATGCAAGGAATGTGACATAGATAAAGGCAGGTATCGTATCGGAATCGATAGTTCCATTCAAGATCTATGAATGTAAGGATATACCACTACAATGACCTCAGAGGATTCTCAATCCAGAGATCCAACAAAGTCCATTCAAACCTGTGCACCTGGTACTATGCCGATAAGAAAAAGTTTTGCGGTAATTACTGTAGCAGACGCGGACCACATGGTTTTCTCTTCAATAGGAGGTGCTGGAGACATAAGCGTGAAGGGATGTACAGTGCTAGTCTACCACCCGTAATCTTGTTAATGATTTCAGCAAGCGAACGGTTCTACAATCGCGATATATGGATAGAGTTTGTGAAAAGAAGTCAAAACAAAGGGGTACCGCTCGAACTCGTGGTGTACCACGAGGACATGCTAAATAGTACGGTAAGAAATCCACAGAACATGTTATCCAGATTCAGAACGTTTTCCGATCAATTCGGTCAAATCCTACCGTTGAGAAACGCTCATGGTAGTGTAAAATTTGCGCAGACATGTATAAGGATGCTCCAGTATGGGTGTAACATACCGCATGCAGCTCACTGTATTCTCATTACAGAGAGAACAATACCAATCAGGAACCCTGTCAAGATCTACAATCGTGCTCTAGCTTCAAAGTGCTACATCGACATTATCTACAACGTAGGTTACGGCCCCGTCCCAGACGGTTTACCGCGAGGTCAAAGGAAGAAAGATTTTGCTGGTGTAAACAATCTTTGTCAAAGTCTGTTTACGACAGAATTTCTCAAATTGGCTTTACCGACCGTACCAATGTACTGCGATAAGTTCGGAATAACACTGCGAGACGGGACTTACACAATTACAAATACCAAACAGTTTGAGGCTTGGAGGAGTTTTACAGGAGCTAATCCAAGTGAATTCTGGTTACTCAACTCTTACATGATTCACATACACAGTAGGGTGAACAGACCTATAGAGCATCTGAAAAAATATATGGAAAAGCACGTGGAGAGTGACAAGTATACTGTAGCTGAGATTCCCCAGTGGAGATACGGATGGAAAAGGACCTTTGTGTTCAGGGACCCTGATAGACCTGTACAGATACCGAGAACAGTTTACTTAAGAGGGCTAGGTACCGTGGTGTCACTAAAGCAGGTCGTACGCTTTCTAAGAAAGCATAAAAACGAGCCCTCTTCTTTAGACAGGTTGAACTGCCATAAAGTAGTTAGTATTAAAGTACTAAAACCGAGTCACATTGTCAGTTTAAACAATGGCTTCAAAGGAGAAGGACCTTACTCTCAGTATAACTCGTTTGAGGAAAGCTATAAAGCAAAAGTATAAACAGTTCAGAGAAGGAACTCTGGCCACAGACGTATTTCTAGAAAAACAGTACAAACCTATCCTGTCAGAGTTACGAAAAACAACAGGATCTGTAAAAAACTGAACCGAAAACCGAACCAAAGCAAGAAGAAGAAGAGGAAAATGAAGATGAGGCAGCCGTACAGTTCACTCCGGACGTTATGTCAACCCCCAAAACACCTGCGTTCCTGCAGGACGATGATGTGCTTGAAGCAGGACCGTCGTCACCAGACGTCAGTGATATACTCAGTACGAAAGAAGGACAACTCTCAGCATCTGCATGGATACAGAACACGTTCTCCCATCCACTAACCAAAAAGTACATGACAAGTATGATGAAGGATATGTCAGGTAAACATAGTAAGATCGACCACACGTACGGACCACGCTACGACAACAATACGCTGATGGTAGGAGATAAGAAGTTATCATTTGGAGATGACGGTAGCATACTCGTAGGTGAACGGTCCTACAAACCTACACTGGGACTTTATGAATTGCTTTTTAATCGTCTGCCTGATGACAAACGTTACAACGTAAACGATATGACAGCTTACAAGGATATATTGACACTGTCGTCTGCTCACAAGAGAAGTTACAATTATAAAAATCACGTGGACCGTAACGCTTCAACGAAATACAAAGTCATTATTTCTCAACTCTTCCCAAAGACCGGTAGCGGGTATAAGGATGTAGGAGCACCAGACCCTGTCTACTATGATGACCCAAACGAACTGTGTGACAGACTCAGACTCCTCATGTCCTCAGCAGAGACCGGTAACACGGGTCATAGGAACGAAATAATAAACATTATCGAAGAACTCAAAGAATCAAAGACTATATCAGGTGATGGTAACGCGAGATTCAGATCATTGATGAGATGACCGTCAATAACCAAACGGTCAGAGGCCACAATTTCTGAAGAAGCAAGACATTCAGAGAGTTACGAATACTGTAAACAAAAAGCTAAAGAAAGATGTAAGAAGACTGTACTCTCAAATTGCAATCCTTCAGAATCAAGCGCTTATTCAGCAGAATCAAATAAACAGCTTACAAAATACAAATGAAGAAGCTATAAGACGTCTAGCAGTTCAACTATTTCACTGGATCAATAAGATACACACTACCGTACCTCCAGCTCGCTTCCACGGCGTCTTAGATGTTGATGAAAACACATATATTGACTGGGATAAGATATTTATAAAGAGCAATGTACAGGAGGAGTCTTCATCACTTGCACAATGAGTGTTGACAAGTTTGGTCATACGGTCCGTGAAGGAAGTAAGAGAGGTCCGCCTGGACAAGGATTCAGTCTCACAGTCGATAGCAACTACGATATCAAGGGCAAGCGGTTATGTAACGTGGCCGACGCCCAGCAGAGTCTAGACGCTATAAACTTGCAGACCTTGAAAAATAATGTGGATAGCGCAGTCCTCAAGACTGTGTCTGACGTTTCGCTTGTATCCAAGAAAAATGTGATGGACGCTAAAGGTAACAGAATAAGCAACATAGGTGATGCTCTACTCTGGACCGATGCTCTGACTCTTCGCCGTCTTGCTAGGAAGGTACCCTATAAGGACACGAACAGTAAATATTACAGGTTTGACAACTACAGTTTGCGCATGATAGGTGATCCCGCGGGGGATACAGATGCAGTGACGCTAAAATATCTTAAAACGAACACTCTAAAAAGAAGTAGTGATGGTAAAGTCTGGAAATGTGATAACAAAAGACTCGGACAGATGGCTGATCCTCTTCTCGCTGGCGACGGTTTAAACCTACAGACTTTGAACAGGAAACTGAATGAAAAAACGCTGGCGATAGACAAGGACACGATCGACGCTAAAAAGAGGAGACTAGTGAATGTAGCCGATGGTCAAGGACCAAATGATGCCGTTACACTCTCTCAGTTTCAAAATCTATTGCCTGCTACTAAAAGTATTGCGGACGGGACAGTTATCTTTAAGAATTACAGAGTTTCTAATGTTGCCGAACCTAAAGAAGGTACCGACGCGTGCACTGTAAATTATGTGAAGAAAAGAACACCGGATTCGGATAAGGATAAATGGTTATTTGGACATAAAGTCAAGTAGCTTCTCCGCTGTATGACGGAGATGCTGTTAATAGAGGATACCTTAAAGTGAACACTCCGATACTTGACGGTGACACGTGGAATTGTAGGAATAAAAGATTGAAACTTGTGGACGACCCTGTCGACATGAGTGACGCTGTGTCTGTTAATTATCTGGTGAGAGTGGTGAGCGAAGTCTTTTACGGTATGTACAAACTACTGGCTCCGACGCTATACACGTAACCGATAAAAAAACGAGTGGATTAGGTTTAACATTGTCAACAAATACTTTAAAGACCCAGTGAGCAGGGTGAGATCGAGACCGTGATGGTTTTATTTATATGTGAGTTGCTGACATTTTTACCGTCAGTATTTATTTAGCGTGTTGCCAGGAGTTCCTGATGGATTTGGAGGAAGTTTCAGATATATAAACGGCCGTCTGTACTTTATAACAGACAGTCACGTTCTGGAGTACGACGAGTTTACAAGAGTGGTTACAAGATCCGAGGCGGATATCTTTAACGTACTGCAGATCACATGTGTTAGGGAGACCTTGCTCAGGCAACTCTATAACGTATTACGGTATATAAGGGAATAAAATGGGAAAGCACAAAGTAAAGCCAAACAGATTGAAACGAACCGTCAAGAGAGGAAGAGGTCTGGTTTCGAGCGCTTTGCAAAACGCCGTATCGGTCACTGGAAATCTTTTGAACCGTGCAATTGACGCTCTACCTGTCGAACTCCATTTACCTGGTGGGTACCGATACTGTGGTCCAGGTACAAAATTAGGGGTGAGATTGGCAAGGGGTGATAAGGGTATAAATCCCTTGGACGAATATTGTAAAAATCATGATATAGCGTACTCAAAATACAAGGATTCCGAACACCGAAGAGAAGCCGACAAAGAATTAGCCAAAAGAGCCTGGGAAATAGTCAAATCGGCAGACGCAAGTATTGGGGAAAGAGCCGCAGCCTTAGCTGTAACAGGAGCCATGAAGACCAAAACAGCCCTCGGTGGAGGGAAGAGGCGGAAGAGCAAGCGAGGGAAGCCCAAACGTAAAGGTCAGGGTATGTACCTCAAGCCGTATCCAAAGAGAGGCGGTGGGGTAAGAAAGAAGAGGAAGTGTTGCAATAAAAAAAATGTCTATACCAATAAAGCCGTTATCAAATTACGAGCTAGTACACTACGCGAAACTACTTAACATTCCGAATTTCCGTGGAGTTTATATGAGAGACGCTCTACCCAAACGCCCGCGATCGTATGAATCGGCCATAATTAATCTGGATAGCTCGACCGGTGAAGGTACACATTGGGTGTGTTACAGGAAGTTAGGTAACAGAGTATACTACTTTGACAGTTTTGGTAACCTTAGACCACCAATAGAGCTTATATCATACCTAGAACCAGACGTTAACGTACGGTATAATTACGAGAGAAGACAGAGTGAGGGCTCAGTAGTCTGCGGACACTTGTGTTTAAAGTTTCTCAGCAGTAATGTTTTCACTTAGCGGTCCTGCTCCACAGGTATCATGCGAGGTATTTCCTCCAATGGACGTGAGCGATGGAGATTACGAAATTGGTCTAGTTGACCTCTCCACATACTATACGATTCCAAACATTGAAACGGGAATAAACGATATGTTTTATTACGGTGACAATAAACAAATCAAGATAGCAGAGGGGTCGTACGAAATTGAAAATATCGAAGAATACATAAAATCCCATTTAAGCGCGGATGTGGCATTTAGTCTGAAAGGAAACAATAATACGCTAAAATCCGAAATCACTTGTAATAAAATCATACACTTTGACAGAGAACAGACAATCGCTCCCCTACTGGGGTTCAGTAAAAAACCACTTGAGCCAGGCAAGGTACACACATCCGATGTCCCCATAAACATAATGAATGTAAATACTATACGTGTTGAGTGTAATATTGCCCGAGGATCCTTTCAAAACGGTGTAGAAGGACACGTGCTGCATGAGTTCTATCCTGAAGTGGCCCCAGGCTATAAAATAGTTGAGAAACCCGCCAATGTAATCTATTTACCGGTGAACGTTCGTAGAGTGAACAACATTTCCGTAACACTCAAGGACCAGGACGACAGATTGATTAATTTCCGTGACGAGATAGTCTCACTACGCTTGCATATAAGAAAACGATAATGGGTCTAGTATTTAGAGAGTTGCCGAGTCACACACTGATCAGTAATCACCGAAAGGTGGCAGCGTTAACATCAAAGAACATAAAGTTTCTAAAGTCTCTAGGCTTTAAGTATGGCGCTTCTATCGATAGAGTCTGGAGCAATGTACGATGAAGTCGTAACGGGGTGGGAATATCATACCCATAAACCGTACGCTTCGTCTACGTTTAAGAATAACGATGAAATCAGAATACCGATTAGTCAGCAAGACATAATCACAGCACCATTCGAAAGCTTCATACATATTAAAGGGACGCTGCAGGCTAAAAAGCTGATGGTAGTGCTTGCAATGTAAATCTAGTGAACAACTCAATGGCACATTTATTTGATGAGATTCGTTACGAGTTGAACGGTCAAGTAATCGATAAAACACGCAGTGTCGGCATAACTACGACGATCAAAGGACTGGTATATTTTAAGGAAAATGAAAAAATGAGTCTAGCTAAGGGAGGGTGGCTCGGGGCGAATAAATCCACAGACGCTGTTAAAGAGTTCAATTACGCTGTTCCCGTTAGGACATGGATGGGATTTTTCGAAGATTACAAAAAGGTAGTGGTTAACAGTAAACAAGAGTTGGTTCTTCTGAGATCCGCCTCTGATAACAATGCTGTAATTTCAGCTGACGCTGCTACTGTTGATCTTGATATAACTGACTTGTACTGGAGGGTTCCTTACATTACAATATCAGACAGCCACAGATTAAAGCTGTTGCGTATGGTCGAGAAAGATACACTGATTCACCTTCCGTTTCGATCATGGGAAATTCACGAGTACCCCAGTTTACCGCTGACAACACGTCATAGTTGGACAATAAAAACGAGTACCCAAATTGAAAAACCTCGTTACGTGATTTTAGGTTTCCAGACTGGAAGGAAGAACAATTTGAAAAAAGACGCTTCCAGCTTTGATCACTGCGATCTACTCAATATCAAACTGTTTCTGAATTCACAGTACTTCCCGTACGATAACATCCATGGTGACCTACACATTTTCTACGACATGTTTACCAGATTCCAGAGCACGTACTACCAGATACAGAGTGCCCCTACAGTCGATTTCAACACGTTTAAAAGTAACGTACTTCTCTATTTTATTGACTGCTCCAAGCAGAATGATTCAATAAAAACTGGTCCTGTAGACGTGCGTCTGGAGTTTGAGACTAAAAACGCTATTGCTGCAAATACTGCGGCTTACTGCTTAGTACTATATGACTCACACCTGGCATACACTCTGCTCACGGGTAACGTAAAACGTATGATGTAATAGTGGTGGGGGTAATTGTATAAATTGGGGGTCTCTAGTGCTATACTTCATTAGCTCAATCATGTCTGACCGGGAGTGGCCTAAACAGTGTACTGTAACTATTCGACTGCTTAAAGATAACGTAACTGTTAGCACTAATAAGTTAGATGTAGAAGAGGGTGAGTCTGATTACGGAGATGATTACCATGTAAGCAAACTCCCAGAGTTTGATGCATTTAGAATCATATTTGAAAGATATGAACCTGTTAGTGACAGATACAACGAGATTGTTCTTGAGGATTTTGCTAATGTAATATTCGAGAAAGAGGGTCGCTCTGTTGGCCGACTAAGCATTAATGTGAAAAAGTGGAATCTGTTCCACTCTAAAGTATTTTACGTCAAGGATTTTCCCGCCTTTGACGGTTTCGTGTTGGCGTATGAACAACACACTAATGATGATGATTTAGAGTATTGCATGTATTGTAGCGATTACACATACGAGATCCGTTACAATTAGAAAATTTAAATCTAACCGTATTTCCTAGCCCTCCTATTGGTCAAAATAATCTCTCCTCTCATTGGTCGAAATTCTCCTGTCTAAAAGTAAAATTTGAGAATTTACGTCAGACGTTGAGATGGAGTCGCAGACTATGGACGTGGAACCCACGCGGATTCCAAAACGTAAAGAGCGTATCAATGCGTTAACCGGGGTTTTTCTTAGATCTGTCTACTTTTTGGATAGTGCGTCTACTTTTTGATCTTTCAAAATGCGTAATTGTAGGGTTTGCTAAGAATCGGAGTGACTCTCTCGGAGTTCTCTTTAAGGGTAAAAAGGGATGCGTTTATTGGTCACACGATGTGTTCAATCAAATCACTCCTCATTTCAATTCCATAACCCTGGCTCTGGAGAATAAAACCAAATTTTATATTAAATCAGACACGGAGGAGGATATCAAGGTCACAAATGTTTTCGGTCGTATGCACGTGTTTCTCTTTGACGGGGAGCATACTTTAGCACTTAACGAGGCCGAATGGACTCAGTTTACAAACAGTCTTCCTCTGATGTACATTGCTCTCAGAGACAATTTTCTTATCGAAGAGTCTGTACGGTTTACCATTCACGCACTAGTATCAGGGTTGGTAGAGGAGGACGTATTTGCAAAAGCAGATAGTCAGGGACTCCTCTGCTCCACAGCTCATAAATTAGCTCTTGAAGTGGCCTTGTACAAACGTTGGCCCAATGGATGTGGCAGTAGTTGAATTTCACGCATTTCAAGGCAATAAAAGACCCTTTATTCTTAAAGAGCTCGCGATCGTGGGAAACTCTTTTCATGTCAAATTATATTTAAACCACCTTTTCCTATAGAACAGTTGAACGCCAAAAATCGTACAACAGCTCGCTGGCTTGAAGATAACTACCATAAGATTTCTTAGGAGGAGGGTGATTATCCCTACAGAGCTAATGTACTTCGCACTCTATGCAAACCCTTTGCCGTGATTTACACGCGCGGGTTGGAGAAGGCAGAGTTCTTGAGAAAGTTTCACGGCGATGTCCGTGAACTGGACGATATAGTGTGCGAGGAGGCCGGCAATCCGTGTAGCTGTAAAACAACACACAGGTTAGCTTGCTCGTTGCCACAACATACGTCAACCGAGGATCCCAATGTGAAATGCGCAATGATTACAGCAAAGTGCCGTTTCGAGATCCTTAACAAACAGCTGCACAATACCAAGTAATAATCCTTATTAGTATCGGCGAGTGATTAGTAAAGAGGCGGAGGGTTTCGGCATTTAGTTGAGAATCCCGACGTGTTGGCTTGAAAGGACTCGCCGACGAGTCACATTGAAAGGCTTCACCGAGTAAAGTGACTTTTGACTGTAGGTTACATACGAAACACTCTAGAGCGGGGCTAGTGATTGGTAAGCTCCTAAGGCTGGCGTAAAACCTGTAAGTCCTGGGGCTCTTTACTGCTCTTACGGCAGGCCTAAACTCCGTAAGACCGGGAGCAGTTGTGGATGTGTGTGTATGACAGATACCTCTATGGCAGGCCTAAACTCCGTAAGTCCAGGGGTATGTACCTCGCTCTAGATGCTGTAAAAAATAAAAAAATATAAAATTCTCCGGTAAGTTTTTGAGTCACGTTGAAAGGCTTCACCGAGTAAAGTGGCTATTGAAACTTACAGGAGGAAAAAATATGTTGAGGAGCGATACATTGTATGGAGTGAATCGCTATCGTGTACAGCGGTGGTTGGGGCTGTACACAAATGCTGGTCACATTGAAAGGCTCCACCGAGTAAAGTGATTAGTAAAGTGAAAGAGTGAGAATAGGCCTACTGGGGAAACTCACTATAATCAAAAACGCACTGAGACCCCTACGGCCTAGCCATTCTGGCTTACCGTGGTGTGGAAACGTGGGTCACAAACTGCAGTTAATGCAGTGCAAGTGCGAGTCTCGGTGGGGAGGGGCGTCAGCGTATAAAAGTGCGGTGCATAGACTGCTGCTGCACTTGCTGTGATAGCTTTGCTATGTCTGTGGCAACTAGTTTTACCGTTTTCGCCATGTTGCTGTTGGTGGTGGCTGGCAACGATCTCGAGGTAATTATTGTTTTGATTATTTATTGTTCTCTCGAGTTGTCCCTCAACACTGTTTCTAACTTGTAAAGTTGCTTTTTTTAGGAACAACCATCCACTTCAAACGGTTTGCGTAGGAGTCAACCGATCCCTGTGCCCGGGGCTATCCGGGATCGATACTTTACTATGGATAGCGGGTCTATAGTCCACTTGAATATGGTTAGCTCACATTTCAATGCTCTAATTTGTACTCCTTAGGTGTGTGACAGCTTTTCTAACTTTATTGTTCTCTTTTCAGAATAATGGCGATGATCGGGCTACACTCCCTGTCCTTCAGCGTGAGGTGACCAGGGTCAGTACACCATTGTTACCGTTGCATTGTAATAATTATGCATTGCTGCAGTCTCTCTAATCGAACTCTATTTCAGAACGAGTACGAGGCTCAGATCCAGAGGATGTTCAGGTCTGGGCGATGGGTGACCACTCAACGCGGTCGACTGCATGTCATAAGCGCCGGTATTGAAGAGGTGATTACCATTATCCTATTTTCCATTCATGCAGTATTAACTATAGACCTGTCTGCTAATGTGTATTTATCTTCAATGACATCAACCAGTGGCGGGACCCGGCAGATCACTGGCACGGTGGGTGTTGTAGTATATTTAGCCACTAGCCGTCGCTAGTCTGGCAGTGTATTAATTCACTTGTTCTTTAGGACGAGTCTCAACCATCGAGTCTCGGGTGGACCGGTGATGCGATAAACCTGGGTGATGCTAACCCAAACATCACTCTCCCCTCTGACATCTCTGAGGAGAGTCTAATCGCTGCTGCCGATAGGGCTATAGCTGAGGCGTCGACTTTTCCCGACGAGGCGACTCAAAGGGTGGTGATGGAGGAATCTAATTCCAGCTCAGATGAGGCGATATCGGTTAGTATATAGGGCAATGCATTCATATTATATTGCAGGTTTCGCTTTGTTTACAGAATCAAAACATGGATATTTTTTGTTGATAGTTGAGTACTTCTTGGGACTTCCGACGCAACTCCTCGACCCGTAGACAGTCCTCTGAGGATCTCTCTCAGTTCTATCGGAGGTTGAATCAGTCTACTCCACCAACAGTCTCGCCCATCAGTAGTGGCTCCTTCCACTCTGGTTTCTCCCCCGACCCCTCCTCACAGGAGTCCCTCATATCCATGGAAGTGGCTGTCGGCTCGCCACCCCTGCTCTCACCATCTGCAGTACGTTTCATTCCCTACATTATCCATGCCACTCCGTAGTGTTTCATCTGTTTAATTCGTTACCTATGTTACAGGACAGAGATCCCCAATGGGAGGCAATGAGGGCGGTGTCAAGGTCCTTGAGTCTAATCACTCAGGTGCATATCATCGGTGAGGAGGCCATCTACGAAAGCGAACCGTGGATGGTGCGGAGACCCGACGAGGAGGAGTTCCGTGCCGCCGCTTGGGAGGAAATCCGCGAACGGTGGATGGTGCGGAGACCCGTGGAGGAGTTCCGTGCCGCCGCTCCAGCCGCTTGGGAGGAAATCCGCAGCATCCTCGCGGATTTCCTATACGAGACGGCTACCCGCATGGACTAGGACTCCCGACGTAGAAACACCACTGCGCCGTCCAACGAATCAACCCCTGCCACTCAACCCCGCGAAGTGTCCTGCCCCGTTTGCTTTGCGAATCTACCAACAATCGCTCTTCGACTGTGTGAGCATACACTCTGTCGTCCATGCTCCAACAGAGTGGGGGATAGATGCCCCACGTGCCGTGAGCTGATTGTGGGAAGATTCACAATATATCTCCCCAGGTAGATCTCTCTCTGTCGAGTTCTACCTCTATCTAAATTATTAAGCTTCTTCAATTGGCTTCACATTCAAAATTTATATTCCAAATTTAATTTCCAAGGGACGGGACATTATCCAGTCGTAGGATGTCTACCAGCTCTCTGGACCGATTCTTATACTGGATAATGTTTAACCTGGGTACTATACGTAGTGCGAATGTTCCGAAACCACATCCAGGCCCACATCGAATCACCACATCACACAATAAGGTACGATTCGTCTTTATTTCTCTTGTTTACTCCATCTTGACTCGGTAAAGTGAGGTTACTTTCCCGCCCTTTTCACAATTGAGGTTATGTTCCCCAGTTCCCGCCAACTGGGCGCAGCCATCTAAGAAAGTGAGGTTATGTTCCCTTGTTCCCGCCAATTCATGGGCGCAGCCATATTGGATACGCGGGAAACCAAGAAAGTGAGGTTACGTTCCCCTGTTCCCGCCAATTATTCCCGCCCCCGCCGCCATATTGGAATTCCCTCCGTCCCTCGTTTCTCCCTCACGGGGAGTGTGAGGACCCAACAAATCACCGATTTTACCGAAAAACACCGATTTTGACACCTCAAATCACCCCAAAACACCCAGAATTTGGAACATTTTGATAGGATAAGAGTGTGAGCAGGGAATTTCTCCCGCACATGAGGGGATTTCACCAGCAAATGAGGGAATTTCTCCCACCCATAAGAACCCATGTTACGGCCCAAGTGGGGCGAGGTCTACTTATACACTTTACATACTATACACCAGGGGTGCCCAACCTTTTTTACCCAAGGGCCACATTTTAAAGCCTTTATGGCCAGGCGGGCCAACATCCCAGGGGATTTGGAACCCCAAACAATACGTATTGCTCGGGGTTTGTTCCAGAAATCTTTTGCAAAATATGAGTTTTAAGGTTATTTGGCCCTTGTTTCCTGATTATTGTAATTTCTTATTATTTATTAGTTGTTAGGTAAAGGTTTATAATATATTATGTTTTTTAGGTTCTTTTAGTAGAATTAAATATAAACCCAGACTTTTGGATGTTTGCTCCAATTCTGAGGGAACAATAAAAAGTCACCAATAAATTGAATACATTGATTTTAATTAATCCTACTAGGATACTAGGACATACAAATTACGTGGCGAGTGGTGACCTTGAATTGGGTAGGGGTTACGTAGTCAGTGAAATCTGTCTGCAACTACTTCTTTCAACACTCATACTCCACCAAATGAATACGGCTCGTTCTATGTGAAATCGGCTGGACGATCCTAGGTTGGGCAGCCCTGGATTAGAGTAAAGAAAACTTTACTATTAAGTAAAGACCCTTAAATGGATATGCTTCTCTAATTATATATTTTCGACCGATTTTTGATACAACTATGTATACACGAGTGGCAGTGTATAAATATATGTAAATCACAATAGAAGTAATTCATGAAGAGCAACAATTACAAGGAAATTGCGAAGGAAGTTGTGCTTGGTTCTCAAAATTTGTATTTATTTAATATTTCAAATGCTTGTAAACAAATTTGGTTGTTTTGGCAACAAGGCGGGCCACATAAAACTGACTCGCGGGCCGGATTCGGCCCGCGGGCCGTAGGTTGGGCAGCCCTGCTATACACTATACACCTTTGTAGTGCCTAATCACGCCGCACAAGCGCTAGTGACAGTTACGTTAAACGTGGCTGCCTTCACTGGACCGGAGCGTGCTAGCTGTGTTTTTTGGTTTGAAGAATCGAAGTCTGACTCATCAGTTCAGCTTAATTTTCGTACCAAGTACGCTAAAGATCTTCCTAGTAGGCCTACAATTTATGAGTGGCATAGTTGTTTTGTAGAAACAGGGTGCTCAGTGAAACATCAAAAATCCTCAGGTCGTCCAAGCACATCTGACGAAGTCGTTGAGCAAGTGAGACAATGTTTTGTAAATATCCCTACGAAATCGACTCGGAGTGCATCTCGTGAGCTGCAAGTACCACATACGACGGTTTTGCGTGTGTTAAGATAACGTTTGCACTTGAAACCATACCGATATTCGCTTTTAAAAGCAATTAAAGACACTGATAAGATTGCCCGTAGGAACTCCTGTGTGGATATGTTAAATCGAGTGGATGATGATGAACATTTCTTGGACAACATAATCTTTTTTGAAGAGTCCACTTTTCACTTAAGTGGCAAGGTAAACACACATAACTGTAGGATTTGGGGCATCGAAAATCCACATGAAACATTACAACATGTTCGTGATAGCCCTAAAGTGAACGTTTTTTGTGCGTTTGATGAAGAGGAAAGTGTACGGCCCCTTTTTTTCCAAGAGAGAACCATCAATGGGATAGTGTACCTTGATATTTTTCAACAATTGTTAATACCACAGATCGATGAGGATGACCGAGAGCGAAATGTTTTCTTTATGCAAAATGGCGCACCACGACACTATCTGACTGACGTCCGGGATTTTCTAAGTGACCGCTTCCCAGGTCAATGGATTGGCCGTGATGCGCCAATTGCATGGCCTCTCGTTCCCCAGACCTGACACCGCTAGATTTTTTCTTCTGGGGTTTCATAAAAGATATGGTGTACGTACCTCCTTTGCCGACCACTATACCTGAACTCAGAGCAAGAATTTACGCTGCTGCTGAGCAAGTTACACCTGAAATGCTAGTGCGAGTCTGGGAAGAAATCGACTACTGATGGGATGTCTGCAGAATAACCAACAGAAGCCACTTAGAACATCTTTAGTTTAAGGTAAAACACTTGAAGTTTTTTTCTTTAAAATAACACTAAAACCAGCACTGTACCTCGTTTAATAAAACTTATATGAATTTTCAATGTTGTAAAGTCATTTTTTAAACACCCTGTATAATGCAATCACTTACTCCTAACTTGCTAAATATATTTATATATCATTATATATTGTAGTAAAAGTTTAAAAAAAGTTATCAATATTAATAAAATTTAAAAGCCATGTTTTCAATGTATTCTCAATTGTTTTCTATTTTACAATTTTTTATTTGAAAAAAAAATGTTGTACCCATAAAAGAAAAACATTTTTGGAAAATTGACTTATTTACCTTGGGTCTCATGAACAGCCCCAGTATGTCACCTCTTGTTCTTTGCTAAACTCTGTCATTCCTGTTTCCACTTTTCCCATAGAAAATCCTTAATACTTTGAATAAAAATAAATATTTTAGTGGAAAGATTGTTAGATATTTATAAATATGTAATGCAAATTCATACCTTTTCCTTTTTGCAAATATTCTTATGAAGTGACTTTGTGTTACATTGAACGGTTGTATGGTTATATTGTCAGCAGCTCCGCAATTTTCTATACTATAATTCAATTTAGAATGAATGAGTGCAAAATAAAGTGTTCTCTATAATTTATCATCAATGAACTTCTGAAAAAATAAGAACTTCTGATATTTCTTCTTAAACCTGCATGAATGCTGTTTATATGCGGTTTACAGCTCAGCTTTTCATCAGTGTTTATTCACAAATATTTAATTTGTTCCACTTGATCAATAATTTCAAAATTGCAGTTTGAAATGGCTTGAAAATCTAATTTATTAAATTTTAGCAGATTATTGAATTGGTATCCCTTTAAGTCAAAATTTATAAATTAGTCTTAGAGGAATTCAAGACCATTCTTTTATTTTCACACCATTTCCTGAATTTTACATAACTAACTATAACATAAAACAAATAATAAACAGTTGCTGGTTAGTTTTTAGTTATTTTCTAAAACTATGCA
The DNA here is from genome assembly GCF_021130785.1 of Homalodisca vitripennis. NCBI lineage: Eukaryota > Metazoa > Arthropoda > Insecta > Hemiptera > Cicadellidae > Homalodisca > Homalodisca vitripennis. The sequence continues at coordinate 41,713,591 of NC_060214.1, forward strand.
TGTTACTCGGTAACTACTGAAACAAAAGTCCACGCTCTCATTATAAACATCCACAAGGACTCTGAGAGCTGAGTTTGTTTTCTGCGCTAATGAGGTGAGGACAATTTGAGGTAAAGCTTGAAGTGGTCTTCAATGTTCTTAAACTATCTCGCTGGTCGTGCACTTGTATGTACGGAATTAATTGTGTGGTTGGGATAATTATCAACCTTGTATTCCACGTTGTTTTCAAGTAATTTCATATTTAATGCAATTCGCTTCGCTATAACACATTAGTAGTAAAAGCTGAATATAATCGAAGTAAAATCAAATATTATAACCATACACTAGTATTCTATTTTATAATAATGTTTTTTTATCAAAACAGTTATTTTCCGGTTTTAAACTTTGCATTTTCAATAACACTTCCTTGATTTTTCAAATATTCATGCATATTTTAGATTCGTGGTTTTATGAAAAGATTAAGTGCTGTAAACTAATTATATACAGCCTCCACACATCTTTACTACATATAAAACCTATGAAAAAGTATTCACTCAAATGGAAATTGTCTGAATACGTAATATTACATATTATATTTTATCATCCTGTTGTGAGTTATGTTGAAATTTCAAATCTCAATGTCTTATGTCTTATTTAAAACTATTAAATGTAAAAACTTAAAAGACAACAAATTGAGTTAGTACAAACGTTTTAAAAACAAAACTCAGAAGTTATATTTTACTAAGAACATGACATCTTTGCCTCAGCGTTGAATGAAATAACTAATTTTAATGATAAGAGGAATTTAGTCTGTGGAAGAGAAAACTGTTATATAAACTGCGTTGACACCAATCACTGTTGACCTGAGAGCACAGACGGCATTACTATGTAAGTATTATTGAGTAAAGCTTTTACGCAACATAGGATGCTCCTTACTTATACATTCTACTTACAAATAAACTATAATGTTGTAAACTGGTTTTTTAGCTCAGTGTTAGAGAATAGTATCACTCGTGGCTATAAATGCCTTTTCTGACTGCTTGTTTGTATATCTTTTATTTAATATTTTGAGCACGAACTAACCTATAGACTTAAAATTTAGCATGAAACCTCATTACTATAAGTATTATTGAGTAAAGCCTTTTACGCATCATAGGATACTCCTTACTTATACATTCTATCTCTTACACATGATTTTTCATAAAACCTCACATAGTCGTAATCAAAGACCTACATGAATTAGGATAATATAAAATAGAATACATTTATTTAAAACCAGGTTGTATACGTAAACGAACAAAAACAACTTAAAACGTGAATATACAGGAACAGAAATTGAAAGTATAAAAAAATTAATGTTCTAAAGAACTTAATTCTTATATTTTGAGAAGTTCATAAATCCATATATTTCAAGTCGTTACAAATTTCCTAACAAATATATGCTATAATGTTAACAAAAATTATTTTCTTCATCAAATTCTATGCGATGTCTTTAAAAAAACAATAATATTACAAATAGAAAAGCAAGGGTAATATTACTAATTTTCTTACTTTCTCTGTAGATTATTTTAAATTGAGTAATAAGATCAAACTACTGATATTATATTAAGCAAACTGTCTATATTAACTATTATAACACGTTCACTGCAACACTAATCATGTACCGACTTTAAGATCGCCAGAGTAGGCAAGAGAAGCGTCCACTACAGTCAACGTGTTAAAAACATAAAAGACCGTTTAACTAATAAACTAATATAATACCAATATACCAATGATGTTGGTCAATAATTTCACCTTACAGCTCAAATTATTAAATGCATTAAGAATCAATTTTGTGATTTGACTAATGTATGTAGCAAAACATCATATCCTGCTTCAAGCTTCCTCCACAGGAAGCAAGTTTAGTCTCTTGAGGCTGGAGTTTCATGTTTTATTTAAATACATTTCTGAAATAAAACATTCGATTTCTCTGTCAAATGGATTACATCATACAATCTTATATTGAGTAAAACGTACTATATATTATAATTGTGTAAGCCAACACATAACTACAGTATACTTGATAATATTGTGTATCTAACTGTGATTTAATACGTAATGTGTAGTATTCTTATATAAATAAAAAGATTAAACGCTGTTGATTAGTACTTGTGTCAATTGACAACGATTAACTGATATGGTTGTTTCTTTCAATAATGTAATACCAGTTACCTGCGACTTCGCACGCAATTTCATAGGTTTGGTTTATGTATGAGCACTCCTGGTTTGAGCTATATTTCAGACATAAATATTGAGTTTGCCTTGTTCTCACGATCAAGAAAATATGTCAAAAAGTATATATTTATAGTAAAATATTGTAAAGGAATCCATAATGTTGTATAAAGTTCCTTCAAAATCTTTACAGAGACAATAAAATAGGTTTGATAGGTTATAGGTTAAATAATTATAACATTTTAAATCAATTTAAATGAAATTAAGGATGGGATGATGTTTATGAACAGAAAATTAATTTAACCCAATCAAAATTAACTGTTATTAAGGTTATTTTAATATTAACAATAAATATTTAAAAGATGTTTATGTGGTAATTATTATATATAATTTTGGTCAGATACAATATGAATGCGAGATTAGTTATTTATATAATATCACAATATTCATCTAGGAGATTTGCTTAGAAATAATGAAATAAACAATTTACAGGTTTCATAAAGAAATAAATCATGACACAACATTGTTAATGTCAATCATTGACCGAATGGTGCGAAATAGTGATGGAGATTTTAAGGATCATGAATTAACACATTAAGAACTCAAGCAAATCAGGTTTAACTATAATAATTAAACATAATGCATCATGGCAATTTAAAAAAGATGACCCATTAATATCCGATAATATATTAACATAATGCGGACACAAATCAGAATAACTTCGTTAAGTTTAGTAAGAAGAATACTATCCAGGGGACACGATTTTTTAAAATTTTGAGTTGGACAGACGTTTGTGTTGGTATTGACTGATAATGTTGAATTGCTAGAGTGAAGTTGAGAAGGGAAGGGGAATAGGTCAAATATGTCATGCGCTGATAACTGGTGGGCTTCTTGTTCACTTTTGCACACATTATTATTTTGGTCGCACACTTTGCATTATATTGATTACTTTTTCACTTTCAGTGGAGGAAGAAAAGAGCTTTCAGTTGAACTACATATATTCTCAAATACAGCAAGAAGATTTTTACTAAAACTGTACTTATTTGTTTATTTATAATATGTTATTTTTATTTACACGGTCTAGTAAAATAATCTGACTAACATTTCGGGTCAGAATACAAGCGAATCTCTCATAATTTCTTAATTATTATTATAAAACATCATTATGCTAGTTGCAATCAGAATGATGAAACACATTTTTTGTATACTACGTGATACATTGTATTGGAAATATCGTAAATCACTTATTAGTTAACGTAGAATATGTTCTTAGACCAAGCAGTAAAAGCTGACATTCTTTGTAAAACGTGTGATTCTTTAGGAACTTTTTCTACCACTCTTTTATGTATATAGTAATGTTAAACTGATTTTTTTTAAAGTTAAAAACTTAATTTTGTTAGCTGGATATACGACAGGAGTATTTCTTAACGCCACATTAAAAGTAGGACATTATATTTACTAGGCAAAAACCAACATTCTATTAAATAACATTGTATTTCATAGACTCGTAAAAGGTGATTCAGAAGAAAATCCATTCGCAAAAATATATACAAACGAATAATGCAGAGTGAATCTTTTTGGAAAATAAATTGGTTTCTCCCACCACAGGGAAATACGATTCTTTTTTCCTATGATATGTTTTGTCACGAAAGGAAACTATCAACTGTAATTTAAATTCTGCGAATTTATTTCTTTGCTCTTCTTACCTCAAACGGTTTCCTTTATTTTTATCGCATTATAATGGTTTATAAAACCTCTTATTTTATAAAACAATCGCTCTATTTCTTATAATACTATAATGGTATCTTTTTCAAAAAAACTCAAATTTGCTTTAAGCTTTAAATTGCTCGTATAGTTTCAAACAATATTCTTAGGGAGATTTCAAAAGTGTTTTACTGTAGTGCATTTGAATAAAGAAATCTCCATGTATATCCAGTTGGATAGGTGTTAGTAAACCCAGATCGATCAGGCTGCTTGAAAAAATCTCCTCTGTCTGTTTGTCTATTCACACGAGGTCCCGGGAACGAACTTAGTTTTGAAAGTTTGTAAGAAGCTTGATTTTTATACAGATAAAACTGAGTTCGATGATGTTGCATGTCACTCCATGGAATTTCGCTGAGCGTTATCAAGCTTTTCTGGTTTACCATAATGGCAACGAGAAAATCACAGAATAATTTAGGTTTATACTTGAAATTTTGCATTTAAGTTGATTTATTTATTTATTTCAAAGGTCAACACCAATTTACATTTAACATACCCACTTATATCGTAACATTTCATTCCAAGTGGCAGAAGAAAAATGGTAACAGTGGCAAGAGCTATAGAAAAGTAACAACAGGAAGCAAAAATGTGTAGTGACAATAGAATGGTCATGAATGACAGTACAGATGTATGTGCTTGTGAGGTTTAAGTGTGGCTAAGGATAACATTAGTCAAGATAGCAATTTTGAAAGATGCAAGGGAAACCCCGAAGAAGTCAGTCCGGGTGTTATTTATACACAGGCAAAGTTTTCTTAGATTATTATTATGTTTCCATAGATTTTGACTGAGCGTATGTGTAGCCTAACTATCCGCAAGTTACATTAATAAAGATTTTGTATTTTTACTTCACATTTTGCATGATACCTTAGTCTAAGAGTACATAGAAAAGAATAAATTAAATTATGGTGCTTCCAACATCCTACATGTGTATACATGTATACATTGATGACGTGTTTGATGGACGGATTGTTATGAAAATTTTCACCAATACTGTACGAAACAACATGGGTAGATTTCATGAATAATGAACTTAAATCCCAATAGGTTCCCTCGGCCAGAACTGAAGTTTACACAACTTCTCACTGGCCCTGGACATCCTTAGATCCCTTTCACCTCAATACAAAATTTTATGGACTGACTACTGAATAAAATATCAACTTAGAATAGTTATTAACTTTATACAAGCATGTGTTGGGTATATTCAAACATGCGTGTTTTTAAATAGCTCATAAAAATGCGTGTTTTTTAAATCTGTAATCATAAGGGTGTAACGTTAGTTTTTAGTAGGGTGCAAAACTTCAACCGTTTTGTAGCCTACGCGGATAGTTGCAGTTAGCTGGGTATTTCCCAGGGGTCTGGAGAGTTACGTATTTCGGATATAAAGTGTTGACTCAGAAAGCAAGTAGATCTCAAAAAGATCTGTTAAAGTGGTTAGAGCCACAAGCTCATCATCGCCAACACTTTAAGGGGCAAAGAACCGACTTGATTTTAAAATTACGTATACGGAAACAGAAACATGGTATACAAGTAACCAACCCACGCTCAATTGGTATTCCGTCACTGCGGGACAACCTAAGCTTACCCCACGAGAATTCAGTACAATCGGGTTTTAAATCGCTAAATAAAAATGATCGTAATAAGATGTGCAATCATTTTAAGGCTATGTCATATATTTATCTTAATAGCGACCGCTCGTATATCCCGCTTATGACAGCAGATCAGAAATTTAGGGAAACCTAAATTTATTTCAGACAAGACCGATTTTCACAGCAGTCCGAGAGCCTAATAATAAACGAAAATTTTATTTAATCGAAAAAAACAGTTTAATTTAATCGCGTTTAAATCGTTATGAAACGCTTGTGACAGCAGATCGTAAATTTAGGGAAATCTAAAATTTATTTTAGACAGGACCGATTTTCACAGCAGTCCGAGAGCCTAATAATAAACGGAAATTTTATTTAATCGAAAAACAATTTAATTTTAATTGCGTTTAATCGTTATGACCCGCTTGTGACAGCAGATCGTAAATTTAGGGAAAACCTAGATTTATTTTAGACAGGACCGATTTTTCACAGCAGTCCGAGAGCCTGACAATAAACGAAAGTTTTATTTAATCGAAAAAAAACAATTTAATTAATTTTAATCGCGTTTAATCGTTATGACCCGCTTGTGACAGCAGATCGGAAATTTAGGGAAACCTAAATTTTTTTTTAGACAGGACCGATTTTCACAGCAGTCCGAGAGCCTAATAATAAACGAAAACTTTATTTAATCGAAAAACAATTTAATTTAATCGCGTTTTAATCGTTATGACCCGCTTGTGACAGCAGATCGGAAATTTAGGGAAACCTAGATTTATTTTAGACAGGACCGATTTTTCACAGCAGTCCGAGAGCCTAATAATAAACGAAAGTTTTTATTTAATCGAAAAGCAATTTAATTTAATCGCGTTTAATCGTTAACGAAATGTTACTAATGGTGAAGATAACTAAATATTACTACAATATATTTAATTCTATATGCGTACAAATTCAATGAAAATATGCATGAAAATTCTTGCACATGCAGAGTGAAAAACGTGCAAAGAAAATTTACGTTAATATTTGCAAGCCAAGCTAAGCAAAACAAACAGAAATTTACTACAACTATTGCACCATGAATAATGAAATAACTAATCGAACTCGGAATAATAGTTACCTGTCAAATGAAATTGAAGTTGTCTGAAAATGTCCTCTGCTCGCTGTACTGTCCTTCACCTCGAATAATCACGCTTCTCCGTATCGAAACCCCTCTCTCGCCGGCCCTCGCCAGTCCCTTTATCAGTCGACTACCGCGCTCTTAGGTGGCGGCAGCTACAATCTTTAACAGCGCGCCCCCGCGGATTCTACGGCAATCTCGTCCGCGACGGTAGCGCGCCGTGCGAGTTTTACTACAGCCAGGACATTAAAACTATCTTCTCGCTTCCACTTGATACAATTTAAATGTAAAACAATATAGTATTTCACTGTTCTGACCAAAAAAAACACTTCAAAATTTGGACCTTACACCCCCCACTTAGTTCGGTCAAAAAAAAAAGAAACGGAAAAAGAAAAAGAACTCTGTTTTACTCAAAATGAACTATTCTTTTTACTTTAATAACATAAATAAAAACTTCTAAACTAAAATAAGTATTCCTTCAGCTCCAAATTTAAACTTATTTCCTATAGTATGTTTTGTCAACCTTGACAAATAACAAAACAAAAGGTAACTAAAAAACTTATCTTGCTTCTTCACAATCAGAAAAACTTTATACGGATGCCTTCATCGCATCCTTTTAATGTAGGTACTTTACGTTTACCCTCCTTGAAACTTCCCATCTTCGGAATATATTCTTATTCTCTTCGGGTGTCTCTTTTTCCTTTTACATTTTTCGGTCGCCTTTGTATTGCGTGTTTCACCGTCGTATTCTCCTCGCGGTGTTCCACTCTGTTTTCAGGGACGAAGTCTCGGCTTCCATTTCAATACTCTCCCCTCGGTTTCGATATCTTTCACCGTATCGTCTCCTCGTTCTTCGCACAGTCTTTCATCAATCACTTCCCAAGAGTCCGAAGCCGCGATTGATAGACATGGAGAGAAACCGGCCTATCGGAACTCGACTTTTCATTTCTCTTTCATGGTCATTCGTCCGTTGGTTCCCTGGCTCCACGTCTAGGTCCCTTTACTGCCTCGTCGATAAGGGCAATGAGGTCATCCGTTTGCTGCGGAATCTTCCTCCACGTCGACCCTCCATCGGGGCCGGGTGAGACGGTCCAGTCGATAAAGAGGGCCGAAACAGATCAACGTGCCGCATGGATGGATATCCGAGTTCGGCCGCTCGAAGCAGATCCTCCAGTACTGGATCATTATACTGACCCACTCGCTTCTCCCTGGAGTGAGGTCGCTGTTTCTTTTGGGGAGAGGCTAGTTTGTCCTCGAACCGTAGGAAACATATCCGCTATATATCGCCCGGCTCGGCGTAACGAAAGTCCTCGACGCCAACGCGCCCCGCTCGGAGGACCGAAGCGATGTTCTTCCGGATCGATTTTCCACTCGCTTTTTTTTCCTTCTAATCGTGCCTTCCTTGACAGCACCTCCGCATACATACACACGAAGGCGCCGCAATCGTACGAGTTTTCTCTTGTCGAGGGATATCCTTGGGTGCGTCTACCGTTTTCCATGCCTCTACCTTCCGGTTCCTTCTCGAGTGGCCTCGTATGTCAGGAAATCTCGCACTGTCCCCCTCTCTCCGCTTCGTTATTCCATCCGCAAGAGTCGTACGCGGTGATTGTATTTTCTTCGACCATCACCACGATTAAGATCCAGTGTCCCCTGCTACCCACGGTCCTGGGAGGTGTACGGGAACGAATAACCTATCGTTTTGAAAGATATCTTCTTTCTTAAACCGGTTATTGACCGCCTGGTATCTTTTCTCCTTCCAGTCCTTGAAGAAAACGTATCGAACATAAAGATCGATGGAAGACACACTTTGTGGTACCAAATTCCGTCTCTCTATAATTCGTAAGTAGGCCTCAATGACGACGTCGTTCATCAATGTGTCTTTCTTCGCCGCTAAAACATCGATTTCGTTTGGTTTAACCGTGATTAGTTTTTCTCAGACCCTTCATTCTTAACCACAGGTATTACCTGAAAGCCCACAAAACAAGCATCATGCAAAGCAGTTTACTAACCAGCTAGCCAGTACCTTCACCACCAGTAACATTAACGAATGAACGTTTTTAAGTCTTTTACGTGGGCATTACTATTTTTACCCGTGACCTCATCGGTTATAACGGTATATGTTATAACCTACTTTAGAATCGATTTTAAAAAAGGGTCCTATGTACTTTGGAGCTAATTTTGCGGCAAAAGCGTTAGCGGCTGAAGAAAGAGCGTGATTTCTTTTTAGGACTCTATCGCCCGCCCACTTATACGTTACTACTTCTCGTCGTCTTAAATTATATACCCTTGCTTGATTGTTATAAGCTGCCCTTAAGTTCAGATGACATCTCTCGTATATAAACGTTGAAATCGATCATACCTTTCCTCATGGATATCGGCTGTTGAGAGGGGTCGTTTATCATTTCCCTTCTCTTCGAAAAACCCGGATAGGGATTTCGGTGGCTTCAGCTCTCTGCCAAAGTTAAGCATAGCGGGAGTGAACTTTGTACTGCCATGTACCGCTGTATTCATCGCGTATCTGAACTCTGAAATGTTCACGTCCCACTCTCGATGGTCATTCTTAACGTATTGGGCAATCATCGTTCCCAGCACGCGGTTATATCTCTCTACCGGGTTCGACTGAGGTGAAAATGGAGCAGTATAATTGACCTCGATTCCCCAATCCTCAGCTAGTTCCTTAAAAATCTTCGACGTGAATTGTGTTTCCGTTGTCTACTATAAGTACCTCAGGTGATCCGTAACCTAAGTAATATCAATTCCTTAAATTGATTTGCATACTTGGCGAGCGTTGGCAAGTCTTATGGGTGCTATTTCTACCCATTTGCTAAAACAGTCTTGGAAAACCACCGCATAAGTGTTACCTCCTCTTTTTGATCTAGGTAACGGCCCAATCAAATCCGCCGAAACTGCGAACCAAGGCCCCTTTGGTCGTCTAAATTTCATTATTCCGGCGGGTTTTCTTTTGTTCACACTCTTGAATTTCTGGCACGTCTCACATGAAGCGACATAATTTCGGACTTCTTGCCGCCATCTCGGCCAGTAGTATCTGTTCTTTCTGCAATTCGTTTGGCTGTCTTTCGATAGCCGAAGTGCCCAGGCCGTTTCCTTATCATGAGTTTCCTCAAGTACTCGATTTTTCTCCTCCTCGGGAACACACATCTTCCAATCCAAACTCTTCTGAACGCCCCTCTCTCCTGGGCCTCTGTAGGGAATAATATCTGTATAGTTTTCCTCCTCTTATGGTAAGCCGAGGGAAACTACGGGGGATTTTTCTTAACTTTGTGTATTAGGTTATCATACCATGACATTGGGAGATAGTCGCCGCAATTTGAATTACTTTCCTTCTCTGAGCTTTCTATTACAAACACCTTCAGAGAATGATCTCTAACTTCGTCGTTTTCGGTTGTTTGATCAGTCCTTTCAGGAGGGTTTCTCGAAAGAGCATCGGCTACTCTATTTAAAGCACCTTTACGGTACTGGACTGAAAAATCGTGTTGCTGCAACTCGAGGATCCAGCGGGCCAACCGACCGGTTGGTTGTTGTATCTTCATTAACCATTGCAGTGCTTGGTGAATCGTGATTGCGAGGAAAATGGTACCCTTCGATATAAGGTCTAAATTTTTTTACCGCCCATACCAAAGCTAAACACTCTTGTTCAGTGACCGTAAACTTCTTTTCCCCGTCCGTTAACAGTCTACTGGCATACGCTATAACCACCTCTTTACCCTTTCGCTTCTGGCTCAAGGTGGCGCCTAACCCTATTTGAGACGCATCTACCTGTAGGACAAATTGTTCGCTGAAGTCTGGGCATGCTAGAATAGGGTGTTTGTTAGGCGGCGTTTCAGTTCGGCGAAAGCCTCTTCATGAGTCGCTGTCCAATCCCACTTAACCGCTTTTTCTCAGCAGTTTAGTAAGTGGCGCCGTCAGAGTCGCGAAACCTGATATGAATCGGCGATACCAACTCGCAAGACCCAAGAAGCTTCGGAGGTTTCTTATATTCCTCGGCGTTGGAAAGTCTAAGATAGCGGACACCTTATCTGGATCTGTGGATATTCCTTGATCGTTTATAACGTGTCCCAAATATTTTAAAGCGTGTCTGGCAAAACTTGCACTTCTCCGGGTTTAAGCTTTAGGCCAGCTCGTCGAAGACGTTGAAATACTTCTCTCAGAGATTCTAAATGTTCCTTGAAATTCGATGAAATAATAATCAAGTCATCTAGATAGGCGAAAGCTTTGGGTTCCAATTCCGGGCCTATTATGGTATCGAGAAGTCGTTGAAAACGTTGCTCCCGCTGAGTGCAAACCAAACGGCATCCTCGTAAATTGGTAGAGAGTCCTTTTCCTGGTACTGTAAAAGCGGTTATGGCGCGACTTTCCTTCGATAAACCCACCTGCCAATACCCTGATTTTAAGTCGAGCGTGGAAATAAATTTTGGCTTCCTTGAGTTTTTTCTAGGATAGAGTTGATTTGAGGTAGGGGATAAGCATCTTTCTCGGTTTTTTTGCATTTACCTTTCGGAAGTCCACACAAAACCTAAATTTTCCGGAAGGTTTCTTGACTAATACAACTGGAGAACTCCAGGGACTATTCGATTTTCTCGATTATCCCGTCCGCCAACATCGAATCAACTTCATCGTTGATCACTTTCTGCATTGCGGGGTTACGTGGATAAAATCTCTGTTTAATCGGTTCGTCGTTCTTTAATTTAATCACATGTTCTACTATTGGGTAAGACCAGGGGAATCCTTAAACTCCGCTAATTCGTCGTTTCCCAAAAACTCTCTAAGCTCCTCTTCTTCCTCCTCGCTTAGCGTGACGATAGCATTTATAGCTGTCCCCTCACAGTTATTTACGCCGTACTCTTCTCTGGAAATAGTTTTCTTTTTAAAGTCAATTAGTTTTAATGGCGCTATTACGTCCATGCCTAAAATAATCGGAGAAGTAAGACCTGAGACGTTAAATCAACTTAAACGCGTGTTGTATGTATTTCGATACTTCCTTCAAATTCGATCCCTCTCCTTGCTTTCGGTTTTTGTCCCATCGGCCATTTGAATCTGAAGTTTTTCAGTCGTAATCCGCGCTCCTTTACTCATTAGCATATCATACGTTGTATCGTTTACAAGGGAGATCATTGCCCCCGTGTCGACCAGGGCCCATACTAACATCCCACAGGACAATACTGGGTACGTACGGTCTTATGTCTTTATTCCGAACTTCGGCAGGACAGGTTTTGGTGAATTCGGCTATATATTTTACCCACTGCTGCTGCATTCAGCGGAGGTTTCTTAAATTCGTTTTTGCGGGGCTCCAGGTGACCTCCTTTCGCCTGAGCCCTCACATCCGTCCCTTTTCCAAGTTGCATTTGCAAATCCGTAGTTTTAAAACCAGGGGTCTTGCAAAAGGTTAACATTTTAGGGTTTTTCGGGAAGTGACAATTCCTAAAAATGTGACCGGGTTTCTCACAGTTCCAACATACAAAACTAGAAGTATTCTTCGGGATAGTTGTGTTTCTCTGAGAGGCTATACTTTCTCTTCTTTACAACTTTTTGTCCTTCCCTAGTATCCATTTCCGGCCTACCAGATAATTTATTCGTCCCTCTCAAACACTTTATTTTCTTCGTTATTTATTGATTTTCCGAGGATGTTTCCCGTTGATCTCGATTGGATGTTCATTGTGTGATTCTGAGTGTATCAGCCGCTGCCTTATTTGGTGACATTTGAAACACAAACGTTTTTAAATTCTTATTTTTGGGGCTATATGCGGTTTCAGGGCACCAGGGACTGAGCTGGACCTGGCGGTGGGCCGATATAAGTGAGTTTCTCGGATATACATCTCGTAGTGTTCTGCCGAAGAAATGAGTTCACTAATCGTTCGTATGTCTTGCCTCTTTAAACTCAGCTTGTACTTCGGGGTGCATATTTGCATATAACCTATCAAGCTTATCTACGGGCGTCATACCGCCTCTTCGTCGCATCAACGTATTCAAGGCCACTACAAACGTCCTGATGGGTTCACTGTCACCTTTGTGTTCTACGTTTTTATTTCATCGTCCATGTTCGTCTTATAGCCTACCGGAAGGAAGTTTAGCTCGAAATCTTGACGAAAATCTTCAAAACTGTCCCAAAACTCTCTATTATTTCGATAACCACAGTAAAGCGGTACCCTTTAGCAATTCAGGGAGTGCTTTTAATCAGATCGCCCCCGATACATTATAAGCCTCCATCAGCTCATCAAGTCTTTCAAGAAAAAGACACTGGATTTCGCTCTCCGTCCGAAATGTAAATTCCACTTTCTAATTGTGTTGCATATCTCAGCGGAATTGACATGTGGCTGTCGGGAAAGGTGCTCATCTCTCAATCTTTGATTTTCGTTAGAATAGTGCGTTACATGCCGCCTAAGAGAATCGTGAGAGAAACCCCAGGTGCAATGTATTGACTTGTCGCCAGAGCTGGGAGTTTAAAAGCATCGGTATACACAGATCTTGTTGCGCCATCGTAAGGTGCATAACTCGCATATTCGTGTCCAGTATCCCAGTTGGACTTGGCCTTTACTCCGCGTCTTCAGTGAAACTAAAAGCCTCTTTACTTCGTCGTCACTAGTATCGGGTGGAACCTCGAGTATCTCCCTCAGGTTTAACTCTCGGCTTCTTTTATCAGTCTCTGCTTCACTGGTATTCGCCCAACTGGGTCGTTGCCAAAGGATTCTCTTCCGCCTACAGCCTCATCTCGTCTGTCCGGCTGTGAGCGAAGAAACTGTACGAAAGATTTTCTTAGATAATCTGTCGTCCTAACCCTCGGTGTCCAAGTCGTGTTTTTAGCATTTCAGTTATTAACTGGGCTTTCGTGAGTCTGTATATCCACCCACCCCACGACTGGATCTAACTCAGAAGGGGAATAACTAGTCGTGGAAAACGCCTTTGTTGTTTTGGTCCTTCGAAGTCAACAGTGGCAAACCCAAATCTCGTTTTTCGATACCTTTAATTTGTGATTCGCTAGTATTTTCAGAGGAACTAGTAGTCACAATCGTAGGTATTTGTTTTTTGGTGTTCTGAGTCTGTTGTTGACTTTTCAGGCCTATTCGTGTTTCCACCCTTTGGTAGAACGTGCAGTTTGAGCGAAAAAGTATTCGCACAGTCGCCCAAAACCCCCGTTTGTCGAAGCATTTTATAAACACTATCTCGCTAAACCTCTTACTAAAAGTTTATCTTTTACGTTCGAAGAATATTACACTCGTACAATCACTATACCCGTCCCTGTTTTCGGGCGCCATTTTGTAACGTTAGTTTTTTAGTAGGGTGCAAAACTTCAACCGTTTTGTAGCCTACGCGGATAGTTGCAGTTAGCTGGGTATTTCCCAGGGGTCTGGAGAGTTACGTATTTCGGATATAAAGTGTTGACTCAGAAAGCAAGTAGATCTCAAAAGATCTGTTAAAGTGGTTAGAGCCACAAGCTCATCATCGCCAACACTTTAAGGGGCAAAGAACCGACTTGATTTTAAAATTAACGTATACGGAAACAGAAACATGGTATAACAAGTAACCAACCCAACGCTCAATTGGTATTCCCGTCACTGCGGGACAACCTAAGCTTACCCCACGAGAATTCAGTACAATCGGGTTTTAAATCGCTAAATAAAATGATCGTAATAAGATGTGCAATCATTTAAGGCTATGTCTATATATTTATCTTAATAGCGACCGCTCGTATATCCCGCTTATGACAGCAGATCAGAAATTTAGGGAAACCTAAATTTATTTCAGACAAGACCGATTTTCACAGCAGTCCCGAGAGCCTAATAATAAACGAAAATTTATTATTTAATCGAAAAACAGTTTAATTAATAATCGCGTTTAATCGTTATGAAACGCTTGTGACAGCAGATCGTAAATTTAGGGAAATCTAAATTTATTTTAGACAGGACCGATTTTCACAGCAGTCCGAGAGCCTAATAATAAACGGAAATTTTATTTTAATCGAAAAAACAATTTAAATTTAATTGCGTTTAATCGTTATGACCCGCTTGTGACAGCAGATCGTAAATTTAGGGAAACCTAGATTTATTTTAGACAGGACCGATTTTTCACAGCAGTCCGAGAGCCTGACAATAAACGAAAGTTTTATTTAATCGAAAAAAACAATTTAATTTAATCGCGTTTAATCGTTATGGACCCGCTTGTGACAGCAGATCGGAAATTTAGGGAAACCTAAATTTTTTTTTAGACAGGACCGATTTTCACAGCAGTCCGAGAGCCTAATAATAAACGAAAACTTTATTTAATCGAAAAACAATTTAATTTAATCGCGTTTAATCGTTATGACCCGCTTGTGACAGCAGATCGGAAATTTAGGGAAACCTAGATTTATTTTAGACAGGACCGATTTTCACAGCAGTCCGAGAGCCTAATAATAAACGAAAGTTTTATTTAATAATCGAAAAGCAATTTAATTTAATCGCGTTTTAAATCGTTTACGAAATGTTACTAATGGTGAAGATAACTAAATATTACTACAATATATTTAATTCTATAATGCGTACAAATTCAATGAAAATATGCATGAAAATTCTTGCACATGCAGAGTGAAAAACGTGCAAAGAAAAATTTAACGTTAAATATTGCAAGCCAAGCTAAGCAAAACAAACAGAAATTTACTACAACTATTGCACCATGAATAATGAAATAACACTAATCGAACTCGGAATAATAGTTACCTGTCAAATGAAATTGAAGTTGTCTGAAAATGTCCTCTGCTCGCTGTACTGTCCTTCACCTCGATAATCACGCTTCTCCGTATCGAACCCTCTCGCGCCGGCCCTCGCCAGTCCCCTTTATCAGTCGACTACCGCGCTCTAGGTGGCGCAGCTACAATCTTTAACAGCGCCCCCCGCGGATTCTACGGCAATCTCGTCCGCGACGGTAAGCGCGCCGTGCGAGTTTTACTACAGCCAGGACATTAAAAACTATCTTCTCGCTTCCACTTGATACAATTTAAATGTAAAACAATATAGTATTTCACTGTTCTGACCAAAAAAAAAACACTTCAAAATTTGGGACCTTACAAGGGGGAATAAACTTTCATTAAAATTTCCGCGGAGATTTTGAGTAACTGACATAATTAAAATATTTCTAACCACAAGTGGCTGACAGGAAAGACATAATTGCACGTACAGCTTTATTTCAATTGCTATACTTATTTTATGCAACAATTGTCAACTAAAATTTATTATCTATACTGGCTTTAGATAATAGGTGTATATTTCAAAATTTCTTCTTAAATAATCAACATGAAAACCTTCTTTCTAGTAATAAGCTTCAAAATTTTAAGATAAACTCCAAAGAGGTCGTAAATATCAAGTAATATATAAAAGTAAAATATATTGCCTATTTATTGCTGTTCATTGTTGTTATATCTTCCGTAGCATTGTATTAGGCTACTTAAAAAAGTTTAAGTATAGTGAAGTATCGTAGACAATCTTCAAATATGAAGCATTCTCATTAATTTGTAACGGGATTTCTAGCCTAACTACAAAATTTGCTCAAATTGAATTTTCTGTAGAACAGCAAGTCAACCACAAAGCTTGTTTAAATTTTGTTCATTCATTGACAACGGTATTTAAATAAAATATAATTAAAGTTTATCACTATGTAGCGTTTTTAAAGCGACATTGGTTGATTTTATTAATTAAAACTTAAATTAAATGACAATTTTCGGAAAATAAATATTGGGATTTAATTTTGAATTAGATTGTGAGAAGTTAGGAAAAAACGAATACGTAATCCTTTGGCAAGTTAGTACTGGTAATTTTAAATTATTAGGAAGGCTGTTCACTGCCTTGAATTGATCAGAACTTGTCTTTTACTTGAGTTACGTTAGATCTGAGAAGGCTATTGTTCTCCAGTTGGTTACGGCTTGGCCAATGAGAGAACACCGCGGCTGTCCATCAGAATTGGGGGAAAGAGGAAGACTATAAGCTCATAATTTTCGCCCTTCTTTTGATTATTATCGTGATTTTAGTTAATGACAGTCAGTGCACTGTGTTTTATAATTTTTATCTGCGAGGGATTTTAAAGTAAGCAACAAATTTATTGTACGTTATATTGAAATAGTCTTCCAGATCTGATATTACATTAATTTTGTATTCTTTTTTATAGGAAAAATTTAATTTATAGAAACTACAGATATCTGCATAACTGATTCTTGATGAACAATAGAATCATACAAGTTACTTTTGGTTCAAAATTGCAAGAAAAGTGAATTAAAATTTAACTTTGTTAATAACTTTGATTTAATTTGGGAAATTTAATAATTTATTAATATTTAATTTGAACTGTTTTTATTATGAATTATTAATTGGAAATTAATTGAACATTAATTATTGTTTTAGAGAGTTTTATCTGAATTGCAAAGACTTGAAGGTACAACTAGTGGAAAGAGAAGTTGATTTTTTATTTTGAATTTTGAGTGAACTTAGAAGTGAACATTTTTATTTTAGTTAATTCCAAGTAGTATTTAACTTTTGTTTGAAAACTTTATTGTTTTATTTCAGAAGAGAGCTCTAAATTTAGTTTGATATACCTGATTAATATTTTTATTTCTTTCCAAAGGACCTTTTAAAATTACTAAACGGTTTGTCAATTCTTTGTGGAAAATATATTGATGAAAATTCTGATGAAATTTACTAGTGTAAAATAAATCCATTATATAAATTTAGACCTGTGCTTTTTATTTAAGACAATCCAGGTAATATTTAATAGTTTAAAAATCTAGTAATAAATTTTACTGAATATTCACTCGGAGCTTACTAGTCAAGATTATTATATATTGTCTTGGATGTTTGAATATCTACAATCCAAGTCGTTATATACTATCTATTTTGCATTTACTATATAGATAAGCGAACACAAAATATGACGTGTACATTTTAAATTAATATATAGATACCATACAACTCTCACGTAGAACTACAACCTAGTAGGAGATTAGAGCTTTAGATATTCAGTAGCCTGTAGAGTTATAAGTAGCTCCAACCACCTCAATCACAATTATAGTCCGAGAAGTAATAGAAAAAATCACGAGGACTGAAGTCCGGATATTGCTTTCTCTCGAATCCGATTTTTTCACCTCAGCCTTATTGTCCGGGAAGAAACTGTGTGACATATAATGCAATCACTTACTCTTAACTTGCTAAATATATTTATATATCATTATATATTGCAGCAAAAGTTTGAAAAAAGTTATCAATATTAATAAAATTTAACAGCCATGTTTTCAATGTATTCTCAATTGTTTTCTATTTTACAATTTTTTATTTGAAAAAAAAATGTTGTACGCATAAAAGAAAAACATTTTTGGGAAATAGACTTATTTACCTTCGGTCTCATGAACAGCCCCAGTATGTCACCTTTTGTTCTTTGGTAAACTCTGTCGTTCCTGTTTCCACTTTTCCCATAGAAAATGTTTAATAATTTGAATAAAAATAAATATTTTAGTGGAAATATTCTTAGATATTTAGAAATAGGTAATGCAGATTCATATCTTTTCCTTTTTGCAAATATTCTTATGAAGTGACTTTGTGTTACATTCAACGGTTGTATGGTGATATTGTCAGCAGCTCCCCAATTTTCTGTACCATAATTCATTTTTAAATGAATTTGTGCAAAATAAAGTGTTCTTATTAATTTATCATCAATGAACTTCCTTAAAAAATAAGAACTTCTGATATTTCTTCTTAAACCTACATGAATGCTGTTTATATGCGGTTTACAGCTCAGTTTTTTCATCACTGTTTATTCACAAATATTTAATTTTTTGAACTTGATCGATAATTTCACAATTGCAGTTTGAAATGGCTTCAAAATCTAATCTATGAAATTTTAGCACATTATTCAATTGGTATCCCTTGAAGTCAAAATTTATAAACTTAGTCTTAGACGCATTCAATACCATTCTGTTATTTTCACACCATTTCCTGAATTTTATATAACTAACTATAACATAAAACAAATAATAAACAGTTTAGTTTTTAGTTATTTTCTAAAACTATGCATGTTACTCGGTAACTACTGAAACAAAAGTCCACGCTCTCATTATAAACATCCACAAGGACTCTGAGAGCTGAGTTTGTTTTCTGCACTAATGAGGTGAGGACAATTTGTGGTAAAGATTGAAGTGGTCTTCAATGTTCTTAAACTATCTCACTGGTGGTGCACTTGTATGTAGGAATTAATTGATTGTAAAGTTGGGATAATCATCAACTTTGTATTCCACGTTGTTTTAAAGTAATGTCATATATAATACAATTCGCTATTACACATTCGTAGTAAAAACTGAATATAGTATTGAATCCAAATAAAATCAAATATTAAACCCTAATATTCCATTATAAAATCTTGTTTTCTTATCAAATAAGTTTTTTCCTGTTTTAAACTTTGCATTTTCAATAACACTTTTTCAAATATTCTGACACCTTTTAGTTTCGTGCTTTTAGGGAAAGAGTAATTGCTGTAAACTAAATTTAAACAACCATCACACACCTTTACTACATCTAAAACCTATAAAAATGTATTCACTTGTATTTTTAATTTTAAATGGAAATTGTCTGTATTATTGCGTATTATATTTTATCATCCTGTTGTGAGCTATGTTCAAATTTTAAATCTCTATGCCTTCGCAGAGCTACTTTAAAACGATTAAATGTACAAACTTAAAAGACAACCAATCGAGTTAGTAAAAACGCTTTATAATAAAGCCCATAAGTGATATTTTACTAAAAACATAACAGCTTTGCCTCAGCGTTGAATTAAATAGCTAATTTTCATGATAATATAAATTTATTCTGTGGAAGAGTTAACTGCTATATAAAACTGCGTTGACAGCAATCGCTGTTGACCTGAGAGCCCGTCTGGCATTTCTATTAAGAAGCCAGAGCTCTTAGACAAACATGCTGTGTTGTTTTGATGCTTTTGTATCTTATGTAAATTTTGTGACTGTTTATAAGCTCCATTTAGAACTTTGAATTAAAAGCTTAAAACCCTGTTCTCAAATGTCTATAATTTTATAAACACGACATTTCATAAATATTAAATATGAGTAAGATATGACAATGGATCACCACTTGTCACGTAACAGGCTTTTTTAAGTTGGCATGCATATTTTCAAGTCTACAGTCCAATATATATATATATATATATATATATATATATATATATATATATATATATATATATAGATTATATGTGTTACTATTCACATAGTAATATGTGGTATTAATTTGGTCAGTTTTTTTACAAGTTTTTTATTCAACTATTTTACCAGGTCATTATGGTTACCTACAAGATGAATGTATACCTTTTCGTTAACGCTCAAACAAATTTCCATGGGCAACAATGATTTTATCAGTTACGAAATACAATTTGTTTTTTAGTACATATCGAAGGTGCAATGCACCATCATTAAACTCATATTAAATATATAAAAAGAAAACTTTATGCAAATTTTATATTCCTAGGGTCATTTCGTTTTCCAGATGACGTGCAGACAGAAATAAGGCAGAAACGATTTATTCTACCTCCTCTAGTAATACGCTTCGATAACGCTCAGCTAATAATATATTTGAAGTATAATCAAATAACGTTCACATACTCTTACATACAATTTCTTTAATGGTCTGCACGTATATCACCTCCCTGAGACACTACATTGATATGAATCAAAGAAGTGAATTCCATAGTAAAGAAACAAATTTATACGGCGATAAATATTGGGTAGTCTGGATAAAGCGGAGTACGAAGTAACAGCTAGTATATCATATGCTTTATACCGAGAAATAGATAATTAACCTGTGGCTTGGATTACAGTAGAATTATGTCATTAGCTTTAATATCATAAACAATAATCGATGAAAATAATTTTTAATATGTTAAAAACGTTTTTATAACAGAGTAAGAAATCAAATTCAAAAATTTGAAGTATAAATTGTTATTTAATAATCTTTTATTATGTAAGTAACCGTTACTAGTGATCTTTAGAGGAATCAATCATGCAAGAGAAATAGTGTTGCTATTTGTTTATCTTTTGTAACATTAGACTATAACAAATATACTTTCAATATCTAGACACAGAAAGAAGGTAAAACATTAGATATAAGATATACGTATGGGATAAGGCATATAATTCAGTGCTGATGTCGATAGGCTGAACGCTGATTACCTACACCTGCTGATAAAACCATTCATCAGCGGTTTACCAGGGACGACAATCACTCTAGCGCATTCTTGAAGATTCCTTGTCACGGGTGTCAGAGAATCCTACCAAATGTGGGGCTGAACAAATTTGATTTCTGTCCGACTCTGTTTTTCTGACTATCTGTCAGTCCCTCCGTATTAAGTATCAAAAATGAACTGTCATACATAATATATTATATATATATATATATATAACTTACGGGATTTTCCATGTATTTGCCATTATTCATTGATACAAGAAATCAGTAACATGTTTCGTTTTCATATTTATAATTTGATTTCTTTTTCAGATATTCTTTATTTTAATATTTCATGGTTATTACGTGTTAAGTTATTTTCCTTCACAGTCCTTCCTTCATCAAATACATAAATTTAAAAATAGACTACTTGGTTTAGATCAAATTCTAGAAAAAACATAGATAATTTAAAACTCACTGATATAGATGGTTTTCATTTAGCAATAATTAAAACATAAAAACCATTAATAGATAAAAAATCGTTCTCTTTGAACCTTTATGATTGTTTTTATAATAACAAAGATTTTTATTGTAAACATGCAACGGAGAAACTAAAGAATGTTGATTATATAATCCCGTTCGTAAACAACAGTATTTGATATCATGCCGGAATAATAAATACAAATATCATTTTTATTTCACCACAAGTGTTTTTAATTCAGTGTGAAACAAAAGTTGATATAATTAATACCGCAGTATAGATATAAATATGATTAAATTACATTGATCTTTTTTTGTTTAAATTATATATTTTATTAAAGTTTCTGTACTTGCTCTTAATTTTTATAATCACTTATTAAATACGTTTTGAATAAATTCAGCACTACCATCCTAACTGATACATCAATAAACATTTGTTATACCTCGGTATAATGTAGGTATACATAACCTTTACAATACACGTAGTTATTCAATCTAAAGTTATTACCCTTACAAAATCAGTGGATATCTATATTACATAACTGTTAGGGATTTATTCCATAAATTAAAATTTACACTAAATAGTAACAGTGGTGTTAAATATCGCGGAATTTTTATTCAAACAATAAATATAGCCGTAGTGAATGAATGAAAATTTGCTTTTGGCTTCGAGAGAAAGCAATATTCTGATTCCATTCATCTTGATTCTCTTCAGTTATTCGTCTCTATTTATGGTATTTGATGCTAATTATAATGGAAGAAATAAATACACCAAATCATGTGAAATATTATACGCATCGCTGAGGTTTTTTCCATAAATATTTTATAGTTTATTTCATTCTTGAGATACCCAGTAGACAGATTGAAAGTTATAGGGAAAAGAAACTGTTCCATTCCCAAGATGCTCAACCAGGTTTCACGGATGGTCAAGTACTTTTCTATTTAGAAATTAAAACTAGTCAAAAATGCTTTAAAGTCTACAAATAAAATCATTCTCTAGATCATATTGCAACAAGTTAAGTTACATTTTTAATTACTGCACTTGTTAAAATATCATATAATTGTACTCAGTTCCCCTGCTAATTTCTGTAATCTGTGATTTTCACATTGGCATATGGTTATCATAAGATCAATGTCCGCTGATCGCTCAGTTAAATCCGATTGAGTAGCATCCACCATCTTCAAACTCAGTGTATCCTTTATAGAATTGAAGTTTCATTCAGAATTTAAAGTTTATACGTCAGTTTCTTCTCATGATATCGAGCAGAAAAACCAGACATACAGACTAACAGATGGAAATGAAAGTGTTCCAGTAATTCTGTGGAAGGCTAGCACTCCACCATTAAAACAAGAGTTATCGTGTTATCTATCTACCGTGTATTAAAATTATTTATGTACTGTCGTTCATGATACAGTAACCAGAACAGTGATCGGTTTATAGACCAGATTACTTCTGTTATTTCAGGCAGAGGATTGATTGTTCGTGTGTAAATGTTTTCCTTCCTTCGACCGAACTCTTTGTTGACTTGTGGGCTTACAGTTTATTTATGTATAACTGATATCTCACATAAATTGCAGTGTATAGTAACTTTTAACAATATTTTAATTTACATATTGAATTCGGTTTTTGAATACTATCCAGATATTTATTATTATTCAACTTGCACCTTCAAGTATAATTGGCAAACAGCAAAATATTATGAGTAATAATACATATCATAGTACACGGTTATAGATTTTTACTAATATTATACTAGCTTTTATGAAGTGAAACATTTTTTGGTAAAATATAATAGTTATTCTATAAAGAACGATATATTTATGAAGATTTATATAAGGTAGAAGATACACATTACAACGTTGAGGGGCTGCAAAAATTAGAGTTTTTAAATACTATCCAGATACTAATTCTTATTTAATTTCTAGCTTCTACAGAAAGTGAAGAAACACGCAGCAAATTGTTATATGAAATATTGCAAATCATAGTATTCGGTTATACTTTTTACTAAAATTATACAAGCATTTACGAAGTGAAACATTTTTTTTAATATAATGATTTTGCAGTAAATAAATTTATATTTATGATTTATATAAGTTACAAGTTATCCATTATAATATTGAAAGGCTTGAAATAAATCATTTTCCGTTTTTTCTGTCTGTCTGTCCGAAATATGTCTCGAAAAAGAACTGACCTTTATACTTGACTTGATGTTTTGCTTTATTTCTGATAAGCTACCTTGATGCATGTCATCCTATAGGATTTTGTTAAGCGTCATCAAACATTGGCCAAGCGGTTACCTTGGTATGAAACCGCTTAGTTGGTATGAAAGAAATAAAATTTACTTTGGTCTGTATATACGATAGCTGTTAAATGATGTCACTTAGTAGGTTGAAATATATGGTGAAACTATCGCTACTACTTCTACGTACGTAGTGAAATGGTATGCATTATGGTTAATGGTATTGGAAGTCTCAATTTATGTTGGTTACATAATTATTTAGTCTGATTAAATCGGTAACTATGTTGATACCAGCGAAAAAACACAACATAAATAAGCAAATGGAGTACACTGCGAAAGGTAACTGCATGCCTTTTTTCAGTACCTTATAAACACATGTGATTATATTACTTTATTCCACTTGCTCTTATAAACTTTGCTATGGTGACTTTTTAAATACCGATAAATTTTGTATAATGTCTTTGGCTATCGCTATGAGTTCTATCTAATGGTTTATCTTCTGTCTGTTTAACTATCTGCAATTTTTTACCGATTTACGATTATTTCTAAATTGAATTGTGCTATAGACCTTTTACTTTAAACATAGTTTTTGAATAACCAACGTCATATATGATGATGGGCCCGTCCTTATATGGAATTTCACTTAGAATTTAAATGCATAACTTCCCGCAGTATATCTCGAGAACTATTTCAGTTGCATCCTTTAAATTTTGCTAGAAACCTTCATTTCCAAATAGACAAGAATGAGTTCCAATAATGAATAAAGCTTGGAAAAAATATATGAATAAAGACAACAGCTTCCCTCCTCTCTCGCTGTTCTGAAGTTGTAAATTTCCTTATTATTGAGTTGAGTTTAAATTATTGACTGTACAGGTTTAAATCGTACATTTGTGTGAAAATATATAAGTTTTCGGTAGCAAATAGATAATTATTTATTACAATGTTTCTAAATTAACCTATGTGAAAGGGGTTGTTTATCTGATTGTTTGGTTGTAGGAAATACCTACTATGATATAAATAAACTAAACATTTTTCATGCAATTCATCGAAACCTTTTACGCCACATTTCATATAGCAAGCATGTTGTAATCTTTTAATCGCTCATTATTCTTTAAGAAGCTAAATCTATACTTAGATACTTGAATACATATACTTAAGTAAATCATGGAAAACGTAGTAAGTACTATACATTTTAATAGAAACCGTTTTTAAAGTCTTGTGTAATGTGTATAAAATAGAATAAGCAACCCTTAGACAAAGATATCATAAATAATTACTTTTATGCATCAGTGTTCTAAATTATGAAAATTAAAAACTAATTATGTCTTAGTCAAAGCTAAACTTCCGACTACAAGTTACAACGAACCGATTAATTACTCCAAGGTGAGATTTTGTACTAATATTCTCTCGCACGCTTAAACAAAATCTTTAGGCGTTCCGCCAATATTTATAAAAAATTCGAGGGTAATGTTATAATTTTTGCATATAAACTAAACAGTACACACAATTTTTTCACGTATATGTATAGTTTAAAGTTTTTAATTATTGTTTCTCATTAAAATAACTATGTGATCCAAGTGAAATGTATAAAGACATTCACTCAATATATTTTATTTTGGGCATAATCCGTACAAAGTAAAATATTATTCTTGAATAACAAAACTCCATATAAATTACTAAGTACAGGTTTATCAGTCCTATTGGCTGGAGCAACAAATGAAAAGTATTGATTTATTTTATTGTACGTAATCCAACGATGAAGTTCATAATATTATGGATAAGCCAGATTTTAAATTCTTGCATTCATATCCTTAACTCACTCGATACTCCTATTCCCTGATATAGAATTTCATTTGTAAAACACAGTGACATATTATATGCTCAATTCAGATAGACTATTGAATGTATACAGCTTTTTTTCATTAGTAAAAAAATTACTGGAAGCAACTGTAAAATACTTCCTCAGGTTACATAGTAAAATCATCTCTCTTTATCCAAAAGTTATTGCTAGTACAATTATATAACACTCATTTTTCTATTTTTATACCTTTTTTCGAAAATTTACTGATATGTTAATAACTTTTCTGCTATTTGGGGTAGAGACGAATCCAAAAATCAGGGATTATCATCATGATTCGACAGCTATAAATGTTTGCAAACACCCCAACTTTCTTTTATTCGTATAGATATATTTACGTATTTATTTTGCATACGCTGATAAACTCCATACAACTCAATTAATTTACAAGCTGATCTGCATTCGCCAAACAAGACCATTAATCACTTGTTGATTAAATTACCTCGCTATCGCCGTTACTAATTAACGAGTAATTAACGCTACCTTTTATGATCATAGGTATACGATATGGCTTTTATATACGATATTGTACTCCTTTTTAATAGATTTACATTCTATTAACGATGATATGTGAAGTCGTATTTTTTGAACTGGATAGATTATATAAAGTATATTATAATAAAAGTATTAATTAATATAATTTACTTAGCAAACGTTTTCGTTAACCACTTATAGTATGAGAAATTAGGATATTTGCGAGGAATTGCTCGATAATTGTCTGAAATACAAATAGCAGAGAGAGTTACGCCATACCACTGTGTGTTGTGGTTTAAAGTAAAATTTCAAGCCTATAGCTCATTTCATTAGAGTCGTAAGGTATTATGGAAAGTGGTAAAATGTCATAAGTTTTTTCTAATTTGATTAAAAATGTGTTTCTTAAGCGATGTTTTCATTACTATCCTAATCATCCCTAAAACCAATGTACAATTTTATACTAACACTCAGCCATTTTCAATATAATGAAATGTTCCATAATCGAAATCGATATATTTTATATTGCAATAAACATTCGTTATAAATATTGAGTCTATGGTTCCTAAGATATCTGGTACACAGACTGTCAGAAATTAAAATTCTCAATACCCTCGAGTCGCAGCCGTCAAATAGCTGGGAGATATTCAGTCCCAGAGTAGTATAGGCTTCCAAATTTATAGTTTGCAGTAGAAATTTTTAACTGTATATTAAGATATAACTAACCCAAATTGTTTACTTTGTGGGCATTTTACAATATTAAGCTTTATGCACTGTGACAGATATCTACAAATAACGAACTGGGCTATCGGTTACAATTACCTAAGTAAAATTCAAAAAAGATTTAGAAAAAAAATTGGATAAATTCACCCAGGGGGTATAAAGTTTTTTTTTAAATATTTATTTATGCCTAAACATTGCGTAATAACCAAATTCAAATTACATTAATCGTCATAGTTCTACTGTGCAACTTCGTGCTACTTTAAAACTGTGGGATTTTGTCTTGTTCCCGTTATATTTCAGGTAATTTTTTAAAATTCCTATGCAAACTTACTACTAAGTGATTTCTCATTAATGTCCAAAACTACACTAATTAGTCCGAAAGACTAACTATTTTAAAGGATTATATTAATCGTTTGTTCAAATTGGAAAAATTAAGTATTCTACATGAAAATTTGCTTTCTTCTTTGTTTCTTCAAATTATTCATCATAAATTAATAATGAAACAAATAAAAGAGTTATATATATATATATATATATATATATATATATATATATATATATATATATATAACTTATTAAAATATATTAATAATTTGAATAAACAATATTAAAACTGTTTACTAAACAAAAAATATTTTTCAGTTTAAAATGAAAAAAGTAAATTTTTTAATAAATTGTACAATTCAATAATACTGGTAACTAATCTCCATATATAGAAATGAAATTTCATATTTATGATTTCAGAGTATTATTACTAACAGCTGACATTATATTAAAAATACACGACAATTTGGATGTTTGTGCTTCTATTTTATAATAACTTTTATTTGTCATTGTGCCAAAATTTTACATAAATATCCAAGTTTATGTTTAAAACTTTTTGAAAGGCTCCATCATAACATTTTATTATTGCTAATCACTTCCTGAATACTATTTACCAGTTTAATTCCCTCGGACCTTAAAGGTCCTCTATTTACGTTTATTGGGCCTTAGCTTTTTAATAGTTATGTATAAACACTATTAATAAAGAATTCTTATGAATTATGTTTCTTAAATTATTGCGCATTAAAAATAACATATTGAATTTCCACCGTGTTTTTAGTTAAGGCTGGTAAAATATTGCTATAAAATAGCCATATTTTAGCTGATTGCTATAAAAATGTCTTCGCTATAAATATATGCTATAAAAAAAACATAAAGACAGAATTCTTTCTTGTAACCAAAGGAAGATCAAGGATAAGTCCATCCTCTTAAGAGTTGCCCACCACAAAGGGCCGAGCCCGGATATGGCTTAAGTTGCCATCAGCCCTTTGTGTTGAAATAATTGTTGATTCCTTCTATCACTTTATTGTAGAGATAAATGTTTTTATCGATTTCATTCACAAAAAACTTGCTTTGCTACATATTTCTTTTCCAGGAAGAATCATCTAAATATTACATAATTCTTTGAAAATATGAAGACACCTTTTGTGGTCCTTTAGTTTTGAGGGATTCTAATTTTATCCATTTCAGAGAACTAAATGGGTTTTTTATTCCACTTACTAATTTTATTCAAAACTATTGATAGATTTAATTAGTATGATAAAACGTTCTCCGTATTTATAATAATTGTGACAGTGAATGGGGTCAATTGACAAATAGTTTTGTCCTTGTGTTTTTTTTAAGTAATTAAAAATATTAAAAACTTGTACAGATGTACATATTTTGGATAGGCCGATAGTAAAATAATAATAGTAAGCAGTAGCAATAGTAGTAGAAATTAACCAAAATTTTTCCATACTAAGCCTAGTATGTCTGCTTACTGTACAGGGGTTAAAAAGAGACACACTATTTAAATATTGTAATGCCTCATACTGAAAAACTAAATTCTTTTGGTATAATTACTACTTTGCTCACAAACCTAAATCGGGGAATTTTGGAAGAAACTCAACCATTGCAAATCATAAGCTCCATAGAGTGACCCCTATTTTTGATATTTCTTATAAAAGAAAACTAAAAACGAAAACTAAAGGTCTCTATCTTAATAAGTCCAAAATGGCGCCCACTTGGAAATATTAGAATCACAATGAAACAATACTTATAAGCTACGCATAATTAACCTTATGAAGTTTCAAAAAACTTTAAAATTGAAACACCACTCAGTGATGTCTTTGGTAATAGAGATTTTTTTGGTAATACGTATTTTTTAGTACTTCATAGCATAACGTTTCGAAACTATTGAGTGACCTGCCAGATCAGTAAGGCTGTCACCAATCGATTACTTTTTGTGGAATTATGACAAAGACAGAGTATACAAATCAAAGCTATAAGATCTTTATGATCTGAGAAATCACATTGTTCAGTAAATACTCAACCAACATCACAGTGAGTTGTAACAAATGTACAACACTCTGGCACATTGTCAAGCAGCTGAGGGGTCGCAATTTGAACATTTCATGTTTTGGGAATATTTGCATAATGGAGCCCGTACTTACAGTACAATTTTGCTAACACTTAAAAATATTCTTCTTGAAATCTGTACAGATTATTAGAATTTCGATATTATTGTTTCCATCTTAAACTGCTCCCAGGCTTTAAAAACACATGTTTTTAATTAATAAAAGTAAAGCTATTACTAGTGCGAAATAAAAAAAACCATAGTTATTATTGGAATCTATGCATTAGCATTATTAACAAATGTATTGCAAAGAATATGAAATGTTCTCACGTAGACAAACTGGCCTGTGTGAGGACAAAGAAACTGGTTTTTTAAACAATAAAATGTAAGCTAAATGTCCTGCAGAGTATTAAAATTGTTTTGTCTCACTGGAAGAAATGCATGATGGTGTAATTTTAAATTTACTATCGTGTTTTTTAACAATTATTAAGTTTTTGTCATTAAGATAAACTTATCCGATGGTTAAGCCCCATTTTGTTTCTCCTAAACTAGTTTTATGGGAATTCTAAATGAAGGTATCAGGTAAGTGGAAAAAGAAAAGAATTTTCATTTTGGAGCCTTTTTTATCTTGTTGCTCCATGTCATATCCTAAAGCTTAAGTAGTGGTAGACCATAAAATTGAGCCTTAGAACATACAGAGGTATTTCCTCTGGCAAATATAAGTTCATTTAACATTTTTCTAAATACATAACATTATTATAACTAGATAGTTTATTACTTATGATCCAAAGTAGCTCCAAGGAAGAAGCTTTGTTTGAAATGTGGATGGTTGTAGAATTTACTGTCCTTTGGAGCAGCGTCCACTATTCTTACTCGTTTGACGTACTGAAATCTTGTAATATCCAAGCCTGTGAGTGCTCAAAATATAGGAAAATATGGTTTAAAGCCATGTCCTCACAAGATATCCTTTTTAGCTATGTTCTTAAGACATGCCTAGGTGCTCTCATATTTTCAATGAAAGGCATGATGTGGCATTTTCAACTAAATATCTTGAACAGTTAAACAGACAGGTTTCTTGACTAAAACTTATTGTAACTGATATGTGATTATGAAAATAAATAAACTTTTTTGCCTATAGTTAGTTGTAGGTAACTGACGAAGACCGCATCTATACAATGAAGTATGTTTGAAATGTTAACAATTTGTAACTTCCATTAAATGGCATAAAATTGGAGTAAAATCAGCTGATTAGGTATACAATTAAGTAGCTTAAAGGGCATAGACCTGAAGGTAGGTGCAATAAAAATTTAAAAAAATATATATAAATGAGGAAAATTAAAAGGCGTTATAATATATCAGAGAACAATAAACAAAATTTTGGAACAAACCCAACATTATACACCACGTAAAACCATTATGAAGGGAATTTAAACGCTTAAAGTAAGAGATTTCCATTAAAAGAGTACAGAAGCAAATCGTAATTGTGTAAAACGTGAAACGAGCGCTAAGGAACGTTTTCATTTACCGTATCTCATTTTACATAATAAGACAATTAAATTAAAACTAAATAAACGGATTACCCCAATAATCAGTTACTAACACTGCATTGTTTTATATCCGGGTTATATGTGAATAATACATAGTCAATATGACGTCTTAGGAAATAACTGTCACATATTTGTACTTTTTATACTATAACATTTTTTTTATATTATGATTAAAGTGGTTAAAACTGCCAACTAATCACCTTTTGTAGGATAACAGTTTTCAACGAGGCTCAATGCAAAATTTTAAGCCTCAAGTTCATTTAATTAAACTCCATGTCTTACCAGGGCCACATATTAAAACATCATACAATTTTACTCAATTTTTACACTAATTTTTTACCCCCATTGAAATCGGTAAATCCCATTGAGTGAAATGCATAAAGCTCGATGTTACTTATATATAAATGAAGATCTATGCAAAGTTTTAGGACTATAGATTAGTTTTTTCTCATAATATGAGTATATGGAGACATATAGGAGTTATTTCAGTCTCTAGAATAATATTGATTGCTAACGCTAAGTCAAAAAAGCAACAGAATGGTCATTGGCTTGTTTTTACATAGTTTGCGACGACATTGATAAAGTGATCACTGATATAACGAGATAATATAATCACCTGGTAATTATTAACTACTAAGTGCGTTTAATTCAGATTAGCCTGAAGATTTATTACCTGAAATATACTTATCAGCTATATACATAGTTACAACACCGTAATCCAAAACATAGTATGCCTGAAATGATTATAATCGTACTATTATAACTGGTTTATTATTTATAATAAATATTTATCATTTTGTTTTAAAAAATTAATAATTCATGTATACATAGTATTACAATTTTTATATATTTTTGTGAAACAATAATTAACTGTAACTCTTTTGTAAGTCAGTTTTTATTAAAATTAAACACGATCCCTTCATTCAACGCAACAATTAAATGTAGAAACTTCAAATAGTCTTATTCTTCTCTGCAGTCCTTATATGGAAAATATATTGGGATCTATGTTGAAGGTTCAATAAATCACGTTCCAAGGATCTTTAGTCAAGTAAACGTTTTTAATACTGCAGAATATAACTTAGATACAACTTTCTTAATCATTTTAAATTCTAACACTGCATTAACATTTCAATACAAATCAAGTTTTAACTACAACACCACACAAAGCGACGCAATGCAGTATCGACGCTGAGAGACCAAGTCACATAACGAAAACTAATTCAGAAGTCAAGGTGTGTTTGGTAGACTGGATAACCGTTAAGCTACTCTAAACTCTTCTATTACAGATCCAAGGGGAACAATTCACTGGAATGTTACTGCCTTACTTATGCTCTTGAATAATTCAACTTGTGATAATTATTTTAGTTTCTACTAATATATATATACTATATATATCAACCCATTATTGCATTTAATGTTCCTTTTTACAGATTACAGACCTATTTAGGAACTCAAAAGTCTCGTTTGCTCCCAAACAATTGTACCGTTAGTTAGTTCCATTTTTATATAATGC
Source organism: Homalodisca vitripennis (assembly GCF_021130785.1). Taxonomy (NCBI): domain Eukaryota; kingdom Metazoa; phylum Arthropoda; class Insecta; order Hemiptera; family Cicadellidae; genus Homalodisca; species Homalodisca vitripennis. Next base: position 41,745,649 of record NC_060214.1, read on the forward strand.
AACATTTCACAACCTAGTTAGCCAGTACAACTTAATAATTAATATTTTTTATCCAATGTTCCGGAACTAAATTATCGACAGACTAACTACCTAATTGGCACGCGTATGAATATTTTATTGTAACCCTTCGTATCAGCAGCCGAACTACGTGACCGATTTCACCTCGCACGCTATATCCGTAAGTAAAAATTTATATTTACGTATTATTAAATTAGCCCTTTGATGCCAAACATATAAAAATGAATGTAACGTAAAGTAAAGTTGTAAGTAGTAAAGTAACTTACCCTTGAAGATCTTTTTATTTGCTTGATTGAAATGGTTACAAGTTGTGGCCATCCTTCTGACAAGCACGTTGTCGTGATAAGTTTTTTGTCTCATTAATGGCTAATACCGTCGCGAATTTGTTTTAGGCGAGCTCACGTACTATTTGAGTGGATGGCTACCACTTTCATAACTTCTACTCCTCTTCTAGTAATTACCGACTAGAAAATAACCCTTCTTAGACTACAGCTTCCCCACCCCCCCCCCCCCCCACCCCCCCCCCCCCCCACCCCCCCCCCCCCCCACCCCCCCCCCCCCCCACCCCCCCCCCCCCCCACCCCCCCCCCCCCCAAACGTGATTCTTCAACCAAGGGTACCGTATAAAACAAGTTAATTTCAAGAATGATTGAATGTTGTACGATAGGGAGAGTCGGCTTCTTATGGTCAGATGTCATACACTTACAAAGGCCTACATATTTTTCGAATCATAACATTATGACGAAGATGGAATCATTGGGAACCATAAAAAGGATTATTATAAAAATCCCCTTTTCTGAAATTACAACCTGTTATTTTATAATCAAGAGCGTAAAAAGAGTGATTATGATGTTGAATCCATGTACCTGCAAGATAAACTACGTAATTAGGCAATTCTATCATGCTTTTTTTAGTGTAAAAGAAAAACAGAATTCTTTAATGATTACTAGTTCTCGCTTTTCAAGTAATTATTATGGAATATCCAATAACTACAATTGAATCTGTGAAGTAAAACTTAGAAAAAAGTTGAGGACATATACGAAACATCATCATTCAAGTATTAAGGTTATGCTTATTTCAAGACCATTTAAATATTTAAGGGTGGAAAGTCTTTTAGGATATTTGTTTAACGATTAATGTTTTGTACTATATTGATATAGGCTACAAGAGAAAATTGTATTTTTTTATGTTAGACAAAGTAATAAACTCATCTTTAGTTATTAATAAATAATATCGAAACAATTGTAGGACTTTATAGGAACGTGTGAAACATTCGTGGAGTGTAAGGTGCTGCGTGACTGAACGTCACGCCTGCTGATCCGCTTATGGATGGTTCTATCAGCAAGTGTTGGGAATCAGCGCTTAGCCAATCAATATCAGCACTGAACATAACTCTTCTATTTATACATTACTCACATGCTACAGTATCGATTTGTAGAGCTTTATTATAACTAAAACAATATATGTGTTAATGCAGTTTTAAATTTTAAAATGTATAAGAAAGTTGTATCTAAGTTGTATTCTGCGGTATTAAAAACGTTCATTTGACCAAAGGTCATTGGAACTTAATTTAAGAATAAGATATTTTTAAGGTTTTACATTTACTTGATTGCGTTGAATGTACGGATTGTGTATCATTTTAATAAAACTGGCTTACCAAAGAGTTACGGTTAATTATTCTTTTACGAAATATATAGACATTTCAATATTACGGACAAATTAATTATATCTTTTCAAACCACAATAATAAATAGTTATTATAAATGTACCAGTATCATAGTAAAAATATAATCATTGCAAGCGTACTACGTTTTTAGATTCTGTGTAACAATGTATGTCGTTGTTAAATATAACTGAGGTAATAAATCTTCAGGCTAATCTGCATTCCAAAACTTGGTAGTTAATTACCTGGTGATTATATCATCTTGTTATCTTAGTGATTACGAACCACTGGCATTATGTTGTTTTGTTGAGCAACACTATTACTCCAGAGGCTAAAAATAACTTATATCTGTCTCCCTGTACACATATCTCGAGAGAAAACTAACCTATAGACGTAAATCTTAGCATAAAGCTTCATTTCTATATACACAAAACTTAATTTTTTTTAAACTAAATCATAGACATACTGTCTAAGTATTAAGTTCCTGGAATCCGGATATGAAACAATCCGACATTATGACGGCTTCCTGTAATAATGGCCTTCATTTATTTTAATCGAATAAACTATAATTATAATTAATGGCACGTTGTTTTCAGTCGCTCAACGCCCCTTTCTTGTTTTACACAATTACGATTTGGGTCTTTACTCTTGTTATGGAAATCTGTCACTTTAAACATTTCAATCCCCAACATCGCATCTGTACGTAGTGTATAATGTTGGTTTTGTTAAGAAAAATTGGTTTATGGAGAGTTCTTATTTTAGAAATTGGAAGTTAGGAATAATACGTTGTGTAAGTGTCTTATAGACTTCATTGCCCAGATTCGGTCTTCTTCAGATACCCAATGCAATCATTCGTAAACTTTTTAAGACTCCTTACCATCTGATCATTCTAGCCATCTAACTTTCAGAGCCGACTTTCCTCTTTCCTACGAATCACAATCTTTCGTCAAGTTAACTTGTTTTATACTCTACCCTTACCGGTATGTATATAATTATAAACCTTAACACTTTTAAACTTTTTTCTTTTCGTACAATGTACATCTCGAATTCTGGGAATTCATCTTCAGGTACTAAGGTTAAGTTAAGTTATGAAAATAAATAATTAAAACCGAATTTTCATGTGTTTTTTCACTACCTTGGTGGCTAAATTTATTGTATTTAATTTTATGCATGATCAATGTATATTTTTTAAAAGTCTATCGAATAATATTTTTTTTGTTAAAAGATCTTTTTCATTTAATAATATATTTATCAAACACTTTTCGAGGCTACATCTCTAAAACTCTACCCTTGTTTGAGGAATCATTTAAACATTATAAGCCTTTAGTTAAACATTAATATAATTACAAGATAATATAAAAATTTCATTTATTTACTTAGTTCTTTAATTAAAATAAATGTTTACTCTTAGTTTAATATGGTAGTTCAAAATGTGACATCTTTGACGTGTATCCAAACTGTCCTCAACACATAGGGAGAAATTACCTTTGCAGTTTTTATAAAACTACAGGCTAAATACAGGTTCAATTATTTTCATTGTGACATATCCCTTGCAATAAGTTTACGTTATGAAAACTGTTGAAGCCAAAGTCTTAAAGTTTCAGGATTGCTGTCGTTATCTAAACAGTTGCAAAAATATATTGCATATATTTCGGTTAAAATACCACAACATGCCTTTAGGTGAAATTATGACGACCCTAGGCATGCCTTATGGGCATACCTTAAAGGAATATCTTGTCAGTAAATGGCTTTAAACAGCCATATGTCTTATATTTGGAGTACTCACAGGTTTTTATATTACAATTTTTACCATATGTCGTTCCTCCAGAGGTCAGTACTTTCTACAAGCTTAAAACTTTCCATACTTAAAGCAAAGCTTTTTGAGGCTACTTTGGAACATAAGTAATGGAGTATCTAGATACGATCAAGTTTTAACAATGTTATGTATTGAATCGAATGTTAAATGAACTCTTATTTACCATGAGAAATACCTCTGTATGACATAATGATACATTTTGTGGGCTAAGTAGTTTTAGAATATAATATAGAGCAAGGAGATAAAAGAGGCTTGAAATTTAAGTTCTTTTCTTTTCCCATTTATATGTTACTTTATTTTAGAATTCGCATAAAACTAGTTTAGGAGAAACCAAATGGGGCCTAATAAACGGATGAGTTTCTCCTAACGACGAAAGCTTAATAAGTGATTAAAGCACAATAATAACTATAACATTACAACACTATGCAGTAAAAATTATGTTTTCTTCCCGTATGAAAAAGGTTTTAATACTCTGCAGAACAACTTTTACTGCTTATAAAAACGATTTATTTGTCCTCGCAAACAGGCCAGTTTGCCCATGTAAGTAAATTTTAATATATCTTTTGCACTAAATCTTTTAATATTGCCAGTACATAGATTCCAATGATTCCTTATTCGCACTAGCATAAGCTTTACTTTTATTAAATTAAAAAATAAATGTTTTGGAAAGCCTGAGCACTTGAAGACGAAAACAAGAATAACTGGATTTTCATAATTCGTAGAGATTAAAAGAGAATTTTAGAATTTATTAGTAAAATAGTATTGAAATCCATGCTCCCATTGTGCAAATATTACCAAGACTTGACATTTTCTGATTACTTCCACTCAGCGGTTTGACAATGGGCCATAGTGGTGTAAACATGTGGCACAACTCGCTGCAATGTTTTTTGAGTATTTACTGTACAATTTTATCTCTCAGATCATCAATATCTTGTAGCTTTGATTTGTATACTCTGCCTTTGACATAATCCCATATGAAGTAATCGAGTGAATCGAGGTGACAAATTATGATCTGGCAGGCTCCTTAATAGTTGTGAAACGTTACACTGGTAAATAATGACAGCATATCTGCTTCTCAAATTATTAACAATGTTAAAACATTTTTATTAGATATCTTTTCTTTGCCTTCATTGATAACAATAAAATACGTATCACAAGAAGTCTCTACTTCCCATAGTTTTAAACGTGTTATAAATCCCTTAAAAGCAGAAAGAAATTGAGTGATTATAAATTTTGCAGTTTCTAGCTACTCCCTAAATTACTTGTGCGTAGGTTATAAGTAGGTTTTTTATTATAATGGTTTTATTTGGCTATTATTTTGGACTTGTTAAGATAGATACCTTTAATTTCCGTATTTATTGTTATTTTATAAGAATTTTCAAAAAGAATGGGGTTTATCATTTGAAAAGTTTTAGTTACCTCCTAAATCCCACTCTTTTAAGTTTGTAAACGAAGTAGTAATTATGCCAAAAGAGATTAGTTTTTGCATTGCGAGTAATTACAATATTAAAATGGGGTTTCTTTATTAATCCTACATAATAAGCAGACATACTACACTATAGTTCGTCACGTTATACCACTGCTTACTTTTATTACATGTACAAAATATACACATCTGTATAAGTCTTCAAATACTTTTAAAATATCACAGGAACAAACATATTTTTTCGTTTGACCCCATGTCTCAATTATTATAAATAAGGGAAATATTTTATCATACTTATTATATCTATCAATAGTTATGTATGAAATGAGCAAGTCGAATAAAAACCGTTTAGCACACAAAAAAGGATAAAATTAAAATTCCTTTGAACTAAGGGACCATACAATCTTTCTTCCTATTTATCAGTATTATCAAATACTTGATTGTTCCCGGAAACTAAGTAACTAAGAAATAATAAATAAGAATTTGAGCAGGTTTTTTCTGGATGAACTCAATAAAAAACATTTATCTCTAAAATAAAATGATAGAAGGAATCGACGATAATTTCAACACAGAGGGCTGATGGCAACTTAAGCCATATCCGGGCTCAACCCTTTGTGGTGGTCAGCTCTTAGAGGATGGACTTACCCTTGAGCTCTCTTTGGTTACAAGAAAGAATACTGGCTTTATGTTATATATTTTGTGTACCTACATTACGTTCTTTAGTAAGAACACATGTTATAACAATTGTACCATTTTTCGTGATAAATAGCAATCAAGTTGTACATTTTTTCCAAAACGTATGAGTAAGGTATATATTTTTTAACATATTAATAGGAAATATTTATAGACTTCGTTTTACACTCGTTCAATTTTCGGTGAGCTTACATTAGACCGGCTTCAACTAAATACTTGGTGCAAATGCGGATCTTATTTAAATTCACAATAATTTAAGAAATAATATTCATAAAAACCCATATATATATATATAAATAATAATATATAACATATATAAATATGTTACATTTTGCTACCATTCATGAAAATTACGTTGTAGAGTGGGGTTGACGATTAAAATTTTAAAACATGTTCTTCAGTTTATTTTATATATATATGTATATATATATATATATATATATATATATATATATATATATATATATAGTGTCTCTCTTTAAGACTATACAAAACTATTAAAAACCTAGTGCCCATTAAACGTTGTTTAGAAGTCATTTAAGGCCCTAGGGAACTAAACTGAAGTCGATAGTCTTTAAGAAGTCATTATCAATATTATGATGGAGTTCTAAAATAATTTAGAAATAAAAATTTTAATAGTTTTTGGCACAATTAAATAGAAGGTATTATAAAATAGACTCAAAAACATCCAAATCATAGTAATGATAATATCATATCAGTTGTTAGTAATAATACTCTTAAATCGTAACTAATAAAATTTATAACTGTATATGGATTAAATACCAATAATATTGAGTTTTATATTTTAAACAAAAAAATTAAAACTCTTTGAAAAAATATTTGTTTAATAACAAGTTTACATGTTGCATTTATCCAAATTAAGTATCATAAATTAGGGATTAAAACTAATAAACGGGTTTCTCTATAGTACATACATGTTCCTAATTGGTAACCAAGGCTTATTCTAAAGCATAATTTAAAAAAAATAATGTTCATCACTATACAACCACGTACAATAAATTATTAATCTAATAATTTATACCATTTTAAAGCCCTTCCATTTAAAGTTTGCTGCGCAATGGCAAACCAAACATCCATAATTTATCAGTCCAGTATATACAGTACACAAAGTAAAAGTTTTACAAAACATTTGGATTGCTTTGTTATTAAAAAGCTATCAACTTTGCGGTCAAACAGATCAGTGGATAGCTTTCTTTAATAATTAAAATGTTATATTGAGTTCATATGTTACATTTTGCTACCATTCATGAAAATTACGTTGTAGAGTGGGGTTGACGAGTAAAATTTTAAAGCGTGTTTTTAATTTTATATTTGTGACAAAAAATATGTGTACTTTCAAGGATAGTATTTCCCCTTTACAGTAAAATATAGAATGCACATGTGTTCTAAGAGAATAAACCCATCCGATATTAAATTAATTTTTATAATAAGTTATTTTAAAATACGTAATAACTTTTAGTTTCTTAATCTTGCGTATTGATAACAACCAAAGTTAACATTAATAATCGGCAGCTGCAGGAGGCAAGGGGCTATATCTAATGGAGTGGTAAATGATATTTATTTTTTCAGCCCAAACTTATATGTAATCTCATTCTCACTTTCCTCCTTGGATGTAAAATAAAACATTAAAGTAGACAGTGTTTTATCACTATAACGTGAAAATAATTAAAATTTATTGTTAAAATCTATACACAGTTTAAGTTTTTAATGTCTGTATCGGATGAAACAAAACGATCAGCTAACAAGCTATATGGTAGTGAAGTGTAACGCTTTAGCTACACTAGTTTTAGTTTAACAATTTTTTTAGTTTTATTTCATAAGAAAATAAAAAAGGGGTTAGTGTTAAGTAGATTTGTCGTTCGGTAGGTAATAATGTTGAAATTTACTTCTTTGGCAATTCTGCTCATGTTAATTGAGGTTTTTATTTTGATTCTGAATTGTATTTGTTGTACAGTTTTCTTTTGTTCCAATAAACAATGGAACAAAATGAGCCAACCAAACATCAACTCAACTCAATGGTTCATTAGTTGAGCTATTAAACAATGTTCCAAGTGAATTGTATTAATTACTTCGATTATAACTTTACTTACATAATTGGTGGAGAAAAAAAGATAAGTCACCACTTACCATCGGTAATAGAGTGCAAACCTATTTAAAGGAGTACAATATCACAAAAGCCATAAAATACCTATGATCCAACAAGGTAGCTTACAGCATTATATTCGTTAATTAGTGACGGCGATAGCGAGGTAGTTTAACCAACAGGTGATTAATGGCCTTGTTTGGCGAATGTAGATCAGCTTGTAAATTAATTGAATATATCTACATTAATAAAAGAAAGTTGGGGTGTTTGCAACATTTATAGCTATATAATAGCAGTATTATAATAATCCCTGATTTTTTGGATTCGTCTCTACCCCGAATAGCAGAATAGCTATTAAAGTATCAAAAATATTACGATAAAAGGTAAATAAAATATAAAACGTTTATTATATAATTCTACTAGCAAGAACTGTTTTGTTTAAACGTTTTTGTAAGACAGAACAACCCCGTGTTTAATTAATTCAAGATCAATTATCAATTTGCTTACATTTATAGCTAAAAAAAGACAGAGTAAAATTGATAGTAACAACATTTCTTATTTAAACTTTTTCTGCAACCACTGTTGAAAAAAATATTTTGTAATGTATATTTTAGCAAATATTAAGTACATATTACTTGGTCAGTATTACAATTCAGATATTAAAACTGTTAATTGATATGCTAATAAATGGTTTATATTGAATGTAACAAAATTGCAGTATTTATATGACTTTTTTTATAAACGTGCTAAATTAGATCGTATGATTTTTTAACTTAATATGAACAAGAACAATACTCGAACTATACTTAATTGAATTTTTATTGACCACATGAAGAGAATACAACGTAAAATGTTAATTCTAGTCTTACTTATATGTGTACTGAAACACTACTGAACTAATGTTTTACAATTGGATACAGAGAGTCATTATTTTACTATATAGTAAAATAATAACTACCTAAGGAAGTATTTTACAGTTCCTTCTAATAATCTTTTCACTAATGAAAAGAAAGTTGTATGACATTCAACATTTGTTTCAGTTGAGTATATAACTCACACTGTTTCACATCTGAAATTATTTATCAGTGAATAAATATAGTTGGTGTTTTTATATAACTTAGAGAAACTTGGTAATTAGATAATTTGGGGAAATTGGCTTGACCTAATTGAAATATAAAGTATCTGCCTTTGTTTATACAATATTTTTACGTTATTTCTTTATAATTTACCTGTTTTTTCAAAAGCATTCTTATGATAGATCTTGATATTCAGTGATCTTAAAGAAACTTCAAATATTGTATTTATAGGTTTCTCCAAAGAACACAATAAGAATCAATCAAACGTGTGCTCAGATAAAAGCTATAAATCAAAAGACTGGTCTGGATCTCTTATTATTTATAGGAAATCAAAAGATTTGCAACGATAGTGTGCGCAATGCTATCCAGGGTTGATTGTAAATAAGGTTGACGATATTTGGCACAGACTACTTTAACAATACTTTTCTGGGGAATTATTAGGGAGAATATTTATCACATCTTAACTCGTGGCGTCTGCAAGTTATTTCATTGGGGCGGCATCCAAGTTGAAATGTCTTTGAAATCGTTGAAATGTCGAAATCCATGTTGAAATACAGCTGGTCTCGTCGCTTGCGAAGTCTAGATTTTGAAACTCTTTCTGGCTGTTACTTTTAGACTTACCTGTCCCTACTTGAGTTTTGCTAGGGTTTCTAGTTTTTTTATCAGCGTTGCTAGCTCGAGCTCTACTCCAGACATCAATCAATAGAGTGAATACGTATGGCCAGAATTTGGCGGAGTCGTTTTTTTCATCAAAGCTGGGTGCTCGCTCCCTCGACGAAGCGGCATGCCTCCAGTGATTCTTATGTAGTTTCCTACCTTGCTAAAAGGTCCCAGAACGTCTAAATTTAGTTTCAATAGGACCAATTCCTTCTAAATATAATGTAAGCAACAATTAAAATTTATCTTGAAAATAGTGATTTTATTCTATGATCCCTGTATCATTACTCCATTTCAATCATGTATGATTAAAATGGGTGAACACCTGAGACGAAAGCGGTGAATCATCCAAATGATTTGGGCCATTAACTTTTGAAATAACTTTGGATAAACGATTTTAACTAAAACCTGATAGTGAAATGTTTTTTATAAAGTTTAGTATTGCCTTACGTTGTAAAACGGCTCACAATTCAATATTTATGTAAATTGTTATGAGTTCGATTCTTCTTTCATAAATAGTGGACAAACTGATATCACTATGTAAATACCTAAGATTTTCGTGTATTTAAATCATATACGCTAAAGAGTCAGAAAGTACACTTACAATTATATTCTATTGCCTTTACCTTCTGGATTGCTACTTAAAGTTTAGTGCAGTGATTGTACTAAAAAAACATGAAACTGTGGAACCCGAATTGGACTTAACAACTTTCTTAGTGACAGGATTATTAAATGTTGAGTTTAACTCCAGTTCACCTTCCTCTTAGTGCAGTTTCCGGAACCTGATGCTGTCACAGACTGGCATCTCGAGTCATTTCGTTTTTTAACATAGAAAATTCGGCGATGAAGAAGCTAAGAATTAATTCTTTACATCGTTTTAATATTAGAGACATCTAGATACAAAATATTGTGTAATCTAGGTGAACAGGTATTCTCACTGTATCAGTGGATGCACAAATAAGTGTACTACAGTGGTTTAGACAAAATCTGTAATCACGATATACCAAACGAGTTTTATAAACATAACGTGGGTATGGTGGGAAGGGTTAATTAATGTAAATGCTAAGCCCCAGTTCACCTTCCTCTTAGTGCATCGTCTGTAATCTAACGCCACCACAGACTTGACTCCTGAATCCTGGATATATATTCAGGAGTACAACCCAGTAAAATAGATTTATCCCTTTATTCTAATACCTGAGATAAAGTAATAAAACCTTAGGTAAATATTAATTAAATTAAGGTTTGCCAAATTATCCATCCCACGAAGAAGAAAAGATTTTATTTCGATAAGCTTCCATCAATTTTTCATACCTTTATCTATTATTTATGACTAACTTTACTTTTTTTATATAGTAGTTAGTTAAATCTTCTGATAACTCTGTTACTAATTCACTTGCAATATGCTTTCTCATAGTGTGTAGGGTATCAACCCATATGTGGCGAAATACGCAGCAAAATGTGGTTGTCCCTGTAAAAAAGTGTAGAATGTTAAAGGAAATACAACATTCAACATCTATTAGTGTGCAATAAATTGCAGCAAAATGTGTTTTTCTACGAAGTAAAAGTTTTTTTTTCAGATTAAATAGTTACTAGTTACTTTACCAATTGTAGTGCTGTTTTGGCCAAATTATGCTTTGGCATCGTTTTAACAAGGTGGAGTATACATTTAAATAATAACATAGCAAATTTTTGGTATCCTAACACTCCTTAAAGCAGCGGGGAACTCTTATTGGACCAGAGTTTCCATACATTAGTAAAAGAAACACAACACCTGCACACAAGTGTTTTAGAAAAAATTATACAAAAGGAAGGATGGTTTTCAGCATTAAAAAACTAGGAAAATGCATAAAAGTAAGTTATCCTTTTTCGTAAACAAAAATTATAAACCGCAATAGGTAAAGTTGGCTTATTTTGTCTACCTGAAACCATCACCCATTTGCTCTATATTCAAGCCCGTTTGCTGTGTGCCAGCATTTATATTGCTCCTGCAGTATGAATAATACATCAACACAACACACAGAGAGATGTATAAGCCTTTGATAATGGGTAGAACGCTGCTATGGTAGACTACTCTAAGTAAACGCATTTAGTATGCATCATATACCAGGATATATACGTGTAGTTTTCTATAACAAGTATGATTTGTTATTCAAACTAGATACTATTAAAACGCAACTATATGTTGGTTTATTTTATGTTAGCTAAGATAAATTTGTCTTAGTTTATTATAAGAGAGTAATGCCTTTCCATCGGTTAAAATTTGAAAAATAATAAAAAATTAAATAAATATCATTATAAAATGAAATTTCTCTATCAAAAAATGTATTTTAATTTTTATATTGTTTCTTTAAACGTTAACACTATAAATACTTTTTACATCTTTGAATAGGCGTACGCCACACCACGATCGGTGTAACAGGCTTCGCTGAGGTTTAATAAACATTATTAAATGTACAGCTTATTTCATTTTTGATAGATACATCGACAGAAAGTCATTCCGCAAAAATCATTACTTCCTCAGATAAAAGAAAGTTTTTTCAGCGTCCTTAGTGATAGGTTTCAACGATGATTAGTCAAATTCCATCATAGAACTCATACTATATAGAATACAGGTTCATGCACAATTTCAGGTTTACATATGAAATCCATCTTTAAATATCTTGCCGCATTATTAATTCGATTTCTTTCATTATATTGTGTGTCATATAAGTGTCGAAATATCAACTATGCACCAAGTTACCATACATTATTTTGGACGTTTTGGCATATTCAGGTGGCTACGGGTTTTAAAATTTCAAATGTTATAATTAGTTATAAGAATACTGAGTTTGTTTAAATAATTATTTTATGAAATGTTTTTTCGTTACACCATAACACGAAAGTAAAAATAATATCTAACTCTTTACTACATCCTATCTAGGGACTTGCACCATAATTTAACTCTGTGTTCGTAATATAATAACTTAATCTTGCATAGGTTCAAGCCCATAGGTGTTTATAGACCACGTGACACAGACAGAAATAAATTGTATTATTCTAGCTCCATGAGTATTTTTCGAATATATACGTTCAGAAAATTATAAATATAATAATTATATTTATATTTATAATTATATTTATCGTTCTCTCCAATAATACATTATTTTTAAATACCAACGTAATTTAAAAAATTTTGTTTGGAAAAGGTTGATATTGAAAGTTTGTAGTTTACAGGAAGATGAGACGCTTTCTTAGTTTTTTTTAGCTAAAGTTGACAGCCTGTGACAATCCATTATGTAAATTTGGAATTTAATGAGGACTTGGACTTCAAACTTTTGTAATTACTACCATGTTCTTGAACAAAACTTGTTATAGTTTATATTGTGTTAAGATATATACATTGGATCGTTAAAGTTTTATGAAATTTAACTTCACTTTACTTTTCAATTTTTTCCATAATATAATGAAACACAGATGTAAAAATATAAATTAAAGAATATATTGTATGCCATTGTAAACTTCTCCCTTTATTTCTCCTATACACCCGACTAGGTGCATGCAGCTCTGATACATGTATAGTGTCTGTAATATTGACGGATGTTTCAAATAAACATGGACCTAAGACCTGAAATGACGTTATTGAATCGTATCGTCTGCCTATGCGATAACTCTAGATAGAATGATACTGGACACATAAAATTTTGTACATACACTAGGTTTAGTTTTGGGCCCGGACGTTAATTTTTTTAAAGTTAAAAGTACATCTTTCTGCTTCAGCCTCCATGACCCAGTCTGTGCAATACCACTTCTACGGGAATGTTTAGAGACTTGGAACATAGTACATGGATTCAATTGCTACAGAAAGGAAAGTGTAGCCCGTCTGTCTATCAGTTCATCCGTATGTACGATAAGTATCGTTAAATTGATACTAGACGCTTAAATATATATTTTGGACATACTCTTCTGGGTTAAAAATTGATCTCCTTGTGTTTTTAACGACACGTGATTTTAAGGTACGATATTTCATGTTTTAATTTTAACCCCTTTTATTTTATATTTGTGGATCTAATCGCTTTTTCATCGAGAGGCGTCAAACAAATAAAATTAACTATTATTGAAGCGTTTCGTTTTAAAGTTATTTATTTATATTTCATGCTTTACTTTTTTATATAGACATTTTATAAAACATTATACAGCGAAAAATAAAGTGAAATTTTTTATTCAAAGCCATATTTGTTATTAACAAAACACGTCTGAAAGTTCATATATTATCAGCAACTTGATATTGTGCATATTTAATTTTGAATTATGATATTACCAATTTGAACCAGCAAAAATAGTCCACATTAAACGTATAAAATATAACGTAAGAATTTGTACATTAAGCAATTACTATATATACTTTTTGTTGTATTGTATGTATTACTCTTATTTGTTCTTATAATGTGCTTAAATAACAAAAGCAACATATGTTTACAAATTATTACGAAAATTTTAAGTAAATCTATTTTAATTTAACATATATTGTATAGCTCTTGAAATAAAATATTTTACATATGAAAATCAAATACAGTTCCAATTGGTTTATTTTATGAAGTTTTTATCCATCAAATACATAACATTCCACGAATCAATAAACTATTAATACTTAAAGTGCAATGGAAGTTTTATAGCTGACGTAAAGCTTTCACCACAGTAAACAAGTTCATTCTCTCAGGCTGAAATATTGTGCTTTATTCAAATATCTTTGCTTGATATACATTGAGCTTCTATGTTACTTAGATTCAAAATGACTTTTATTACAAAAATACAAAGAAACATTGGCTAATATCTAGCTGTAATTTATTTAATATGGAATTTAAGTACTAATAATTTAATAAGAAAGCAATAAATAAACTATTATAGGTGTATATTTTCTTTATCGAAGCAACAATGAACAAATGAAAAGATTTTTGAGCAAACAGTTTACTAAACTTACCAGAATTATATTTTTGACTAAAGTAGGTTTATGTATATATATTTTCTTCATAAGGGTATCAATCCAAAAGCAACTATAGCCTTAATAAAACCTTACCCATGTAGACACACTAATACTAACGCTGGTTTGTACGTATTTTATAGTTGCAACAAGGCAAAGTATACTGATATAATTTATGGGAAGCAGAACTACTACTTCACAAGTTAAACCTGAAATAAAAGCCAATGAAAATGTACCATACACAACGTCTTCTTCCTATTCAAATCTATTATAAGGGCAAATCTTATTCCATCAAACTTTCTTTCACTATCATTACAACGGACTTTGGTCTTTCTTCACTCTATCCTTAAATAGTGTTAAAGAAATTGATAAAATTGTTTTCTATAATTAATTGAAACCATAATAATTAGAGTATTATATTTTACATCATTCTATATAGCTATTTGAAATAATTCAGAGGTTAAGGATATGACTGGGCTACTTAGTAGTAAAGTATTGAAATATTACTCTTACAAAAATGTTTACGATGTTATTGTTACATGTAAGGATAGAACAAGGAAGTAATTAATCCCTTTACAACTTTAAGAACACTGCAAGATTTCAAGGAAATATAAAATTGGGTTGGTAAAGGCATTGGGAAAGTACTATCTTCTAACAATTTATATCATCCAATTTTTCCAGGTTCCGAATTCAATTAGGATTCCGTAAGTGTTAACGGAATTTCTAATAGTATATAATGGTTCTCAACCGAAATCTTCATTTCAGTATTTCTAATCCTGTCACGCAACAATATTCTAGAAGATTTGAATATTACAAATTTATATATGTATTCTAAATCATTTATGTTCTAAAACCAATCTTTATCAATAATAAATATTTATCTTGGGCCATTACAGTGGCCTAGACCAGGTCGAACTCGCCCACTTCCGACTCCCTAATAACCTTCAATAAAGATTTGTCCTCAGCGTACAACTAATTCCATAAATAATAATCTAAGACTGTATTTTACGAAATATCCTCACTCCTTCTTAGTATCTAATCAAATAGGCATTGCTTCCTTGTTATGGCCGTAAGCATGTGCCTATTACGTTCACATAGAATATTATAATTTTCGACTTAAACATACGGTATATTCATCCACATATACCCTTAAACAGTATTTATCTTATGAGGCTAGTAATACATTATGATCTGTTATTTAAGTTATTTAAGTCTGATGTTAAAGCTCTCCATGGTTCGAAAGCTTTAAAAAAATTGTATTTGTTACTGCATGCTCTCAAAACATAAGTTTTATTCACTTTACATTTGAAAATATTACAATATAAATAAAACACGTTTTACCGCATCTGAAAATGTTCCCTGTAAGTCATATTCAAGTTAAATCTAAGTTTTAATCTTATTTGTGAAACTTTTAGGTAAACAAGAAATAATGGAGTTGACCCAACAAAGGAAAAGTTTACATCAACGGAATGACAGTTGGATAACAGTTTTTTCTTTCCTGTTGACTGAGATAATTGAGAAAGATACCGATTTTCCAAAGGATGTTTAAGAACACTAATATTGTATCCTAATGTTATTTACATTATGAAGTATTAAAAATTGGATAAAACTTTTACTTGAAGTATTTTGTACAAAAATCGAAACCGGTTTGCAGCCTTACTGAAAGCTAAATTGCTAGAAACGATGTCAGCGATAGGTTAGTTGGGGTAGGTTTTGGAGGACGGATAGGGTGCTAGTGAATGCGTGTATGAATTTATTGTATGAATGTATGTGTACTAAATTTTTAAAGATACCTTTATTATATAATTTTGTTTTATTTTCAACGTAGTAGTTTTATTTGACGTTTATTTGAAGTTCTATACTATTATATTAGGGTTAATTGTAAGACAGGGCCTTATGGCCCTAAATTCGCCCTTTTGTAGATATAATACAAATAAAGTCATTTGAATTTCAATTTGAATTTGAAAACAGGCGCCAAATTATAATGCGCCAATTAAGTGCCGCCTAACAGGATTCGAGAATATTGCGTGCATAATTTATCATTACGTTACGCTTGTTGCTATGTCAATTTTTAACATATTATGATATAATTGTATTCAGTTGGAGTAAAGGTTTACTAATCCTGCAATTTTCTTGTTTCCAACAAACCTAACTATAAGACCAATGTAATTATATGTCATCGCCCAGCAAAATTCCACGTAGTGACTCACACTATGATCGTACGTGATGTCCCCTACATATAAATAAAGCTTCATGCCAAATTTCAATTCTATAGGTAAATTTATTTTATATTAATTGTGCGGATAGGCAGAAGGTACATTTTAACACCTCAATAGATATGCTACGCTAGCACTAAGCCAACTATAAATGGTAAAATAATATGAGAACTTAAATCCTTGTGTCTGGAACTTAACTCATTAATAAATTTCACTGACCACTTGTGCTGATCTTGAAACGTGTCCAGGAACTTAGGTAGTTAACTTGTTCAACTTACTAAATTTAATACACGTATCTCGAAGAAACCGTATCTATGGATTATATTCTAACCAATCCTTGTGCTTTCCAAGAATCTTGCATTATGCTTCCTCTGAAATATATGCAGAGGAAGTTCGTAAGAATGGTGGGCGTTCGACAGGGGCTGCTCTACAGGGAAATCCCAATTCCTGGACTGCAGGCTAATCTTCTTCTCCCTGATTTCAAGCGAGTCGGTGCGTCTCGTGTGTTCTGCTCCTGACGAAACTGGTAAATGGGCAACTGGATTGTCCGATGCTCCTGTCGCAAGTAGACTTCCGTATTCCTTTGGCAAGGACTCGATCACGCGACTTGTTCAGTAGACGCCATTGCCAGCGTTCCTATGTCTTTCACGGTCCACTCGCCAGAATGGTCAGGCTCGGAAATGGTTTTATGTGACAAGTTCGACATCTTCAATGATAGTGCAGCAATTATTAGAGGACGTGTGCTAGCTGCTTCCTAGTATACTGTAGAATAGGTCGGGACCTTTCTGAGTGATTTGGGCATGGCATAAATATTTTTTTCTTTCTTTGCATGAAGTAATTAATTTATTTATACCGTTATGTAGTTTTATTCAGTTGTTATTTATTTATTTATGATTGTATTTGGCATTTGTTATATGTATATGTTTTTCACTCGTTATTGTTAAGGATGGTAGTTTGTATTTGTAAAATGTTTTATCTTTTTTTGGTGTTTATAGATCTTTATCACTTGTTAATCATCCTTAGTTTCTTTTTGCATTGTCACTTATTTAAAAATATGTTATTAACATTGTTGTTCATTTATATATATATATTTTCCTGTTATCCATTTACAGTTTTCTGCATTGTTACTTATATTTGCATTGTTATTTATTTATAGATTGTTTATCTGCTCAATAAATATTTATCATTTACTGTTATATTGATTATAATTTATACTTATTTTGTACACTGTCAATTATATCTAGGTATATAAAGTCCAATTGCATGTTTGGCTTTTCTAGGTAATGTTAAAGCGTTGTGGTAATTAGCTACCTTGCAGTGTGTTTATAATTGTAAAGTGGTCTTTGCCCGTTGGAAGGAAATAAATTATATTATTTTGCATGACAATATACTCGTATTGACTAGAAATTAGTATTCTTTTGCAGAATCGATGTACCAAATCACTTTGCGTGACACATCAACACTTATATGGTGTTACAATTTGCTCAAAGAACACTTGGAATTATATAATATGAACGAACAGTATTTTTTTATGCTTGTGCAGGTTATTCAATTATATAAACGAGATTTTGTTTGTTAAAGTCAGACCATATAGATGTACATATTGCGTGTTTTAGGGAAAGACGTAATAAAGTTAAGAATTTCAGTGTGGTTTAAATGTTCCACTTCTAAAAGCATTGTGTCCACTCATTATGTGTTTTGTGAAATATAAATATATTGATTTCTTATTTTGAGTCCTTTAATCTCTTGTTATATTTTATATTACTAAATCCTAATGAACGTACATGAGATTTGGAATGCTCCATTTTCATTACTTGCATTCATCCTGATAGGGATATAGTGAAGGTATATTTATTCAGAATAGATTTTAAAATATACAATATAGTAGTCAATGAACAAAGAGTAATCATTGCCTGATGCAGCAACTATATTAATTATCTTTCATAATAAAAAGTGAGGAGAGAAAGACAGAAAATAAACAATTATTAAATGCTACTAACCACTTCATCGGTAGGCTTCATTAAATAAAACTGGCTGAACAAATAAGTAACTCAAAGAATTGTATATCAGACTCCCATAAGAAGCACAAAAGGGTTAATGGTGTAACTTAATAAAAATGCTAATTTTTTATTAAACTATGTATCAAGATAAAAGTTCAAATAGTCATATTCTCTGTCAAAATATCTAGCACTCAGGCAATCTATCAATCCCAATGTTCATTAGTCACTGAACAGACACACTCATAAAGTTGGAACGCTCCTTGACGTTTAGCTTCATATGAACAAAAATTGCAATTTGATATGAAATATAAAATTTTACCAAACCAAAAAATACTTCAAAATAACGTGTGTTTATACATTACTGGGGAATGCAATAACATTATGATTCACTGGAACATTCATTCAACATCCAGGTTTTATTATAAAAAAAAATAAAAGCAATACAAAGTACCGGAAATATTACACGTGGTTTATTGCTACTTTACAGCTTAGAAGAAAATCGTCTCGATCATAGTTTTCCACGTGACTTACATCCAATCCTAACGGATAATGCAGCTCCTGATCTTTTCTTGAGTTTAATGACACAGAAATATCTCTTCCGGTTCCGGTATACATATATATATATATATATATATATATATATATATATATATATATATATATATATATATATATATATGTATATAAATTGTAATTTTTTTAATAAACAATATATTGGCCAAACCTCTAACCCTCTCCGTATCAGAATGACAGGTCACTGTTACAGTATTGATCATGGAGATGACAAGCCCCTCGCTGTACATTCCAGGGAACATATTGAGGACAAAATTGAAAACTGTTACAAACTAAAAGGCATCAATAATGTTCCATTGCATGCCAACAAAAATTTAAATAGGTTTACTTTGAGAAGGAGCGATACTGCTCACCAACTCGTTTTAATGTCAAAATTTCCTTTAGGTTTGAACATTCGTTAATTTCAAAATTTTTTACTCTTTGGTGTTTATGATGAAACATCAGCTGTAAGGTATTTTCCCCTGTTTATTATTCTATTTCAGTTCTTTTTCTTGTTGATATTTAGTTATTAATTATTTGATTTTGTAAATATTTATACAATTTTTGTTATCTGAAGAAGTATGCTGACATACGAAAATTCATAAAAAGAGTTTACCAATATTTGGTTTTTTATTTTCACATGAAGAGAATACATATTGATACATAAGCCATTTGGCATTTAACCTCAAGACTGAAGACAATATCCTTCTGGTAACCCAACTTTATTCTCTTCTTTTATTCCCTCATTTGTTTCTGAGTTTGTTCGCCCTACCTTATATTTTATATTTTGTTATTGCATTTTCATGTATATCTTTCTTGACAATATGAATAGTGGGAAATCCTACACAAGTTTGATGAACCAATTTAGATCTATTTCAATGAAAGTGGGCAAGCTAAATTGTCATATTGCTTTTATTGGTACTTGTTTGATGTTAGGACTATGCTCGAAAGGATTTAACGTTAAATTGCCTACTTCTGGATTGCAATCTACACTTCACCGTCAAGTAAACTTACTTGCCTTAAAAACAGGATTTCAACTCTTACATTTTGTGTTGCAATCTTATAAAACTCTTTACAAAGAACATGCTGAAGAACTTAGAAGCATTCACCAAGAATTAGTTAATAATTTCAACTATAAAAAACCCTGTGTTAGAAATAAATCAATTCCTGACAAAAACTGATGAATTCATGAACAAGAAGATGATCAACCTACAAAAAAAGCTTAGAGAGCTGTGGGAAAAGACAAAAGACTCGAACATTGACTTTGATATCAGGCGCCGAATTATTTTAGAATTACCTCAAACCATATTACTTTCATCAGACAATATATCCGCAAATAAAACATGTGATTATCATGTTCCTGTAGAAAACCACCAGCCTGATTGTGATCCATTGTACAATTCTGGTGATTCATGCGACACAATCAACCTTGTTGAAGATAACCATGCTAACATTGAAAACCTATCTAATTATGACCTTTCTGGTGATGAAATATATGTTTTGTCAAAAGTTCTCACTTTTTGTCCTACACTAAAATTTGATCAAATTAGTTTAGTCGAGGACACGTTAAATTTTGCGCGTAATGTTCGTATTAAACATTATTTTTCAACTCACGAATCTGAACCTTCAAATCTACCTGGGTGCTTGGAAAAATTTAAAGAGCAAAGCGACTGGGAGCCTCCATCTTTATCACCTGATCATCCCGTTGAGCAATTTATCAATGTTATCCTCTCAAATTTATCAAGCTCATCTTTCCACAATTCGTTAAAATATAAGAACAACTTAACAAAAAAATGAAATCAAAGCTATTAAATCGCTCAAAAACAATAACGATATTATTATTCTACCAGTAGACAAGGGTAACAAAATTGTAATTCAAAACATTAATGATTACTGCAACGAAGTACAGAGACATCAACTGGCTGATGATGAAACTTACCAACTACTGCAGACAGATCCAACCAAAGAATTTAACGAAACCATAAAAACGTTTTTGGAACAACGAGGAAAAGACAAAGATTTATCACAGAGAATTATAAGCATACTAACACAAATATTCCGTTAACAGAAAAAAATATCTAGCTTGTGTAAGGCAGGGCATTTCAAAGTTTCGCTATGGGTTTTACTAAAAAAATCAGTGGGTGCAGAATTAGCTTTAAAGAAATTGAAATGATTCTTAGTTATTTAATTCAAAACGTAATAGGGCAAATCGATAAAACAACAAGCCCTTATTTCTCTAAAACAAAAGTAAAACACCTCCTTTGGAACCTATAATAATTTTATACTATGGATCTGAAAGTGAGAATATGTCGCCAACTCACAGATTTTCCACTCGATTTAAACCCAATTTGACACAATATTGTGAGGCAGCCCTATACGTGTTGCTGTAATAGAAACACATCTCATACACTAGAAAGCTCTTTTTGTTACGAGCAAAGGGGGAAGTAAGTGTTGGAAGGAAGAAATAGAATTTAATCCATAATATTCAATTAAATTTTCTTTAGTCTTTTAAATACAGTATTACTCGAAACTGAAACTTACTATTTAATGTGTGAACAAAGCAAACGCATTTAAACTTTAATCTTTACATAATATGTATTATTTAGTAAATAGTTAGCTATCACTAACATTGAAGAAACAAAATTAGAAATACCTTTTTTTAATGAATGAGTTGTGTAAGAAATTAAATATACAATAAATACAAAATGGGTGAAGATTTTTGTACGTTTGGACGTTAGAATGTTTTGATACTCAGTAATTTAAATTGCAATAAGCAGCTTCAGACAAATTTGACATCTTAATTAACTAGCTATTAGAATCAAAATATAATTCTTTAATTCTAAAACAAAAACCAAAAATATATTCAAAATTAATTTATAGGAAATATATTTTCCGTAAAAACAGGCAATAATTTTATGGTTGATTTATTCACAGAAATTGCCGCGCTACTCACTTCTCTTAATAAATATCTGCTGTAGTAGCATGATACAATTAGTATTGGCAAGTAGCAATATGTAATTTTTACTATGGATAGCAGCAATGGAGAATTCAGACTTAATAGTTTATTGTGGACCATTCTCTGCGTTCGCTTAACGAAGAAATTGTTAATGTGTATAAATAGGGTATTTGAAGTATGTTGTTTATACATTTTTTGATGGCATATTTACATGAGCTGAAGGAACGACAGAAGAAGGACTGGACTCTAACATGAGTTAACATAATATTTGCTTCATGACTACAATTTGAGCTAACAAGCTAACAAGGTGAGTCTATGACCATAGAGAGTAAATGCAGTGTTATATGACAGAAACTCGTCGAGGAGACCTGCTTCCTATCTTCCTGATAAGAGATACAATGAAGTTTAGGTGTATACAAATTTATATTATTCTTATAATGTACCAAGGAAATATAATGATATTGGGAAGCACGATGTATGCTGTAGTGTATCAGATATAAATTCTATGTAAAATCGAATATCGAGGGTACAAACAAAGTTAGCGAGCCAGTAGGTCTGCAAGGTAGACTAACGTTATCTCATATGGAATTAATAAACTAGAAGTTTGCTGCGTAGGATTGTCCTCAATATTTTGTAATCCGTTTCATATACAGTGAAGAAATTTGGTACGAACTGCATCCTGTGTACAGACCTTCTCTCTAAGTGGTCGCAGGAGCGGTAAAATGGTTCCAGTAACGTGAGGACGAATGTAAACTCTTGTTGGTCAATGACATAAGTGTCATAAAATATTTTCTTCAAAACAAATGAAACTGATTGTATATTTCTTTAAATGTTCTTTACGTTTATTGATTTACAGTAAATACTTATTTTATCTATGGTTTTTTTATATAGGTTCTTTAAGTTTCAGTATTTAATTTAGTGTCTTGTATGAAAAATAGTGCATATGACCTAAGAAAGTCTGATGAGGAGTATGAACTGAAAACAAGAGGTCAACCTAGTGAGGGAAAAGCCTGTGTGTAATAGAAACGTATCTCCTAATGTTGCTTTAACAGTACTCCGTACACAAATACAGCAGCTATGGAGGGAAGGGCTGATTTGATACGAATGTTGAGATTAGCTGCAGTTCACATTCCTTTTACGTGCATCATCTGAAATATGATGCTGTTGCAGACTTGACTCCTGAAATCTGGAGTCATTTTCTCTTGAAGGGATCCAAAAATAGTCCGCGACGAAGAGCGAAAACATTCAAAAGACTACAATTTATGCAGCGGCAGTATTTTTTTAATAGCTCGAAAAAGTTAGTTAGGCAGTATTATCCAATACAAAATTTAAGAGGCTTAAACAACTTCTCTATTATTTGCCGCTGGTTTAAAAATTTCTTTCAGTATGATTGTTTATCGTTCTATATTTTAGTAATGAAATATATAGGCGTGAAAGCATGTATTGGTCCTAAGTGAAATCTGTTAAATGTGGTGTGGCGTACTCCTAATATTTATAAGTATAAAATCCAACCAAGACAACGACTTTACAAAACTGTTAAATTAAAGACTTGTAAAAAGTACATTCAGTTATTATAGACATATACTATTTTTGTCTTGTAAAGTGTCATGATTATGGAGTTTATAAATGTTTAGAAGTGTTAGGAATATATATCAACATGCGAACATTGAGAATTATTGTTCCATCATTGTCATGTAAATAAACCCTTTAAATTAACAATGCATCATTTTGACATTTAAATATAACGGTTATGTGTTAAAAAAAACTACCTTTGTTCCAACTATGCCGGCAGGAAATTGATCTATCAGGTCTTTAGTATAAATTCAAGGACACCATAGTAATTATCTTTTTTATGGAAATTTACACATATACAAATTATTGAATCTTTCTTAGACAATAGCGTCTAAATTTTGAGTATAAATAGATATGACATCAACTAAAGAACTAGTAATAATATGGTGCAAGTGCAAGAATTGTTTAATGTGCGTGAGTGGTTGTCGTGTCTGCTAATCTGCTGATGGATGGTTCTATCAGCAGGTGTATTCAATCAGCATTCAGCGTACAGAATCAGCACTGAACATCAATCTTGTGTCCCGTCTTATCTCCGGCGTCATAATTTAAACTGACAATATCACGAATATCACTTATAGGAATATTGAATTGCCACTGTAATAGTAAATTTTTACCTCAGACAAAAATTGGTAACAGTAACGGTATGACAGATAAATTATTTTTAATGCCAATAAAAACGGTTAGTTAAATTGAAAAAGATTCTTTAGAATATTATTCAAATTCGTTGTGAAATATGATTGAATTAATACACTTTTTATTTCACAAGATGATGTGAGTACTGCATAATCTTTTCTTACACTTAACCCAGAAATATTAGTAAAATAATATATCAAACTAAAACTATTGGATCCTGAAGGTTAAGGTAGTGTTTTCATAAGGAGTGTCATATTTTTTTCTCTTACTCCAAAAAGTGTACTTAAAAATGTCTCTGGCATAGAAATTAGTTGCTTACATCTCACAACCAAACACCTCAGTAACTAACATTAAAAAAAATTTGCATTATATACAAACGCAGAATGGAATCATAAAATGTAACAAGTATGTTTATAACACAGGTTATACAGAAAACTGAAATGTTTAGATGTATAACAACTTTTAATTTTTAGTTCAATTACTACTATCAACTTGAACAAAACCACAACACTTTTAACAATGAGTATGCTTGTATAACGACATAACAACTAAGTGATTGACTAGTTCATCTAGTTTGACCAACCAGGTCATTTACGTCACCTATTAAAAACGTTACAACTCTAAAGTTTAATTTATCAACGCTACAAAATATGTACGTTAGTCATATTAATGGTTTAGTTATCCCTTGGCGATTTATAGGTTTAAGATAGAATTCACATAGGATACGCTTTTTAGTCCTGTATGACCATCGGCTACTTATCACAATTAAGACAATTATTTACTGGTAAGACATAACTCGTTTTTAAGTTATGGATAGTTAATTCTACAATTACAATAATTATCAGTAGTAAGAAAGATTGCATTACAAATATTTAATGAATAATAGAAAAAAAGATGTTAGACCCACATTCTTAATAAATATGGAGAGGATGTCTTTATTTTAAGTAAAATATGGGTTGTTGTTAAAAAGAATTTACTTGAACCCTACACCACCTGTTTGCTGATCTTGAAACATTTTTCATTGTAATATTAAAAAAGTAGAAAACCTTTTATGCCGATTTCAATTACAAACTTTTCATTATAGGTCCTAATAAGAGAGCTGTGACAGGTTGAACCTTTTGAAAAAAAAGTTTTTTTAAGCGCAGCGAGGAACGACACAACCAAATATTAACTTAACCACCTGGTTTTGTTTGTCTTGCTATTACGCGTAAACATTGTACTTTTAATGTTTGCTATATCTCTTATAATTTCCATCATGCCTTCAGTGTGCTTGTGGAACACACTTTATATTTTCAAAAACTTGAGGGGAGAGGGGGAGAGAGAGAAAGAGTGTGTGTGTATATATTTGTAAGTCGTTCCAACCCTCCTAACAAACGTTTATGAATTTTAATCTTTGACTTTTTTATAATAAATTAACTTAATATTATTATTCATTATGTATTAATCCTTATGTATTAGATAATCATTGCTATATTGTTATCTGGTAGTAAATATTATTGAGACAGTTTCATATAATTTTAACTATTTATAGTTATGATGAAAGCTAAAGCTGATAACGTGTAAAGAGATTAATTTTTTTATTTCTCTTGTGATTTTATTCATAGTGATCAGCAGATAATAAGTCTGCATACTTAAATTCTCTTCTTGAATAATGAACACTAAAAGAATCTTTTTTCGTTATTATTTAGGTTATATCCAAAGAGGCCATATATATTTAATTTCAATAAACATTGAATTACAAAAAGTACTTGCTCCGCCGGGACTCGAACCCGGATCTCTCACTTACTTTTTGTGATTCAATGTTTATTGAAATTAAATTAGGCGATTCCCACTTATACAAATTTAATAAATATAAAATTCATTTGACAGGTATTTGGTCTTCCGATCATATTTTAGTTTGCTTTTTTAAACACATATGTGAAAGAAACGGCTAAATACAAAATAATTGAATCGTAAAAAGTAAGGGCTCTGTGGTGCAATGGTAGCACATTCACCCGGCAAGTGAGAGATCCGGGTTCGAGTCCCAGAGGAGCAAGTACTTTTTGTGATTCAATGTTTAATGAAATTAAATTAGGCTATTGCATAATTCATATTTTATATATTCATATATGTGAAATCTGTCATCTACTAATACTTGTTGCTCTTCATATTTGTTGTCTCCTTACAATGGTGATTATTATTGGATGGAAACACGTAATGTTTTAAGGCTATTTAAAAAATTATCTTGTACTGAATAGACACTCCCGAAAATTCAGCCGATGCCAATTGCGCAGTGTAGAGGGTAAAATGGTTAACGCAAAATAACCAGATCAAGCATCTTCGAGCGTGGCTCCTGCTTGGATGGGTGACCGATTCTTAGCACGAACTTTGTTGGAGTGGTAAAATAAGATATCTTTACTTTATTTTACCATCATCAAATATGAAGCATTTTTGTTCATTTATAATGGATTTTGTAGCCTAACTGTGCATGTTTCTTAGAAGAATTGTTGATAAGCTTGTCTGATTACTTTCTTTCATGAACATCGGTATTCAAATAAAAGTTAATTACAGTTTTTATTACTATAAATATGGTATGTAAATAAGCGAACGAAAAGTATTACTTGTACATTTTATACCAATGTTCAGTAAAAATACATTTGTTATATGGAACCATAAAATTGTAGCACATCACATAAGGGATTTGAGATATTCAGTAAACGATAAATCGCAACCGAGTATAAGTAGTTATTTGTAGCTTCAACGATCTGAGTCACAGTTAGAGACCGAGGGCCAAGAGAAAAGAATCACGAGGACTGAAGTCCAAATATTGCTTTCTCTCGAAGCCGCAGCAAATTTGCAATGTTTCACCTCAGGCTTATTTATTTTCCGGGTAGAAACTGAGCGATATTTAACGCAATCGGTTATATTAACCTTCTGAATATATTTTATGAGGTTTTATTGTTTCCTTCTCGCAAACACTGTAATTTTATATATTCATATTTTCTCTTTAATTTTGTTTTGAAATAATTTGTAAATGTTGCTGTCAGATTTATATTTCTAAGATCACAATCAAGGTCTGCTTAAAATGCCACCCTGAAGAGGAAACACTCGTTAGGTATACATAAATACACAAGTAAACGCATTGATTCATGAGTTTATTTCAACAAACAACTTATTTCAAATTGGCTCAGGTTAACACTAAATACTAACTGTAACTAACAAATAGAACTAAATCACAGCTCAGTAATCACAAACTAACATTTAATGATTCAAAGATCCTTCTTATTATCTTTTAAGTACGAAAAATATAAAATTCTTGTAGTCTTTTCGGTGAGAATATTTCAAATGCTGGGACCAAAACAAAAGAAGCCTCTTCTTCCAACTTCCAGCCTCACTTTCGGGTAGTGAAGCCTTCCATCTTGGCGGGTTCTTCTTTGAGAGACTTCAACACAGTTCTCTAAATTTGAGGACCTTGTGGACCATGCACGTCAGCACTCTTCACACTGCCGGAGAGATATGATCAATCCGACTCAGGTTGAAAATGGACCTGATGTCAGTTCTGCATCTTTTGGATTCGGCCAACGTCCTCTCTAGAAATTCTGTCCCTATAAGCAGGTAGACAGTAGTGTAAGACTGGTAGAACTAACGTCTGCATAAGCTTGAATGGTCACTTTGGTGATCAAAGAATTTATTTCGGATAAAGTATAGAAATTCATCATGGTGCTAGAAAGTAATTTATTTTCAAATTTATTCAGTCCGTTTCAATCAGGTCCGCCACACAATTACCCATTCTGAATCAACTATTTTCATGTAAACCTTATAATTTACTGATATTTTTCACAATATGTTGCGTATTTGACAATCTCCGTCTACGACATATTAGTACTTTATAATAGAATTCGTCTCTATGTGCTGTAATATCAGGATTCCGAAGGCAGCAAGTTCCTAATAATAAATAGCTCTCAGAGGCCGGGGGGTTATTAAATAAAATAATTTTATTTATTTTACAACTTGTTTCATTATATTAAAAACAGAGACCGGTTTCAGTCAGAAATATTTGAGGAAGCGTTTCAATGTACATGTTGTTCGTTCGCCTTGTGTATTTTTAATAGTCAATTCACAATATTCCAAATTTGTATTTACAAATAGATATATATATATATATATATATATATTCAAGAATTCTACAGTAATCTTGAATAGGAGTGATTATATTAATGAGGCTAACAGGCAATTACAAGATTCTACTGTGTACATGACTCTGGAAAAAGACCCAACTAACGATTTTAGTGCAGAAATCAAAGAATATCTCTTAGAAAATGGCCCCAAGCAAAATATTTCTGATAATATACTTAAAACTTTAATCCCAACACAACCAAAGTCACCTGTATTCTACATGTTACCTAAAACACACAAACTAGTAAGATCTCCTCCAGGCCGGCCTATTGTTGCAAGTATTGGAGCTCCTACAGAAAAAATTTCTGCTTACGTAGATGACATTCTACAACCTTTCGTTAGAGAGTTGCCCTCCTATATCAAAAATACCAATCATTTCTTAGAAAGACTATCGGAAATTCCTCAACCATTATCTGGTGAAATAATATTAGCTACAGTTGACGTAGAAACACTCTACACCAATATTCCACATGATGAGGGCGTCGAAGCAATTAGGAAACTTTTAGATGAAAGACCGAAAAACACTTTACCCACTTCTAATTTTATCACTCATTTAATTACTATGATCTTGACTATGAACAATTTTAAGTTTCTAGACAAAAACTTTCTTCAAATAAAGGGCACAGCGATGGGGACAAAAATGGCTCCTTCATACGCCAATCTTTTTAAGGGGTTACTCGAGAAAAACTTTTTATCAACCCAAAAATTTCAACCCTTGGCTTGGTTTCGTTATATTGATGATATATTTCTTGTTTGGAATAATGGAATGGAACATTTGAAACAATTCCTAGAAGAATTAAACGATTTTTCATCACTAAATTTCACCTGGAAAACATCGCCAAATTCTGTGACCTTCCTTGATGTAGACGTTTTATTAAACAGCGGTCGTTTTAAAACTAAAATTCATGTCAAGGACACAAATAGTATGCAATATTTACATTATGATAGCTGCCATCCACAGTATGTAAAGAAATCTGTACCCAAGGGTCTTGCTCTAAGAGCTAAGAATCTATGTACAGATGACACTGACTTCCAAAATTATGTAACAACATTATCAAATTCATTAATCAACAGAGGATACCCTGCAAAATTAATTAACAGTGAAATAGCTAAGCCTAAAAACACAAACCATGTTTTAAGTGTTGTGGAAAAAGATGCCAAATTTGTAACTCAGTACCATCCTGGATTATACAAATTAAATGGAATTATGAAGACCGCCTACAAAATATTGGAACAATCTCCAGAAACAAAGGATCTTTTTAATAGACCTCCTAGAATTATTTTCAAAAGACCACCAAATCTGAAAAATCTATTAGTTCATCCAAAATACATTAAAGATAAAGACAACAGTCAAAATTTCAAACACAAATGCCATCCATGCAATAAACCACGCTGTGGAATATGCAATATGATGCAATCTACAAACTGTTACAAAAGTTTCGTTACGCACAAAAAATATTCTATTGCAGAAGATATCACATGTAACAGTGAAAATGTAGTCTATAAATTATCCTGTCAACATTGCCCTAAAGACAACATTGGAGAAACATCTACGTCACTTAGGCTGAGGATGAACAATCATCGTGCCGATGTTCGACATCAAAATTTACTTAGACCCGTATCTGCACACGCTGTCCAACACAACAAAACCTTTGAAAATTGTTTCTCTCTAATTGGCATCAAGAAGTTTCAAAATTATGACAATAAAGAATACACAAAATTATTACTAAGAAGATATAAACAAGCAAACATAATGGCTCTTCAATCAAAATCACCAGTTGGATTAAATTTGAGACACAGCTAATTTAAATTTATTATTCAAACTTTTTATCTATCTCTGTGTTTAGGAAAGGTTACATGTTTAATTTTCTTCTTTGATACCATATGTTTTGTTTTGTTTTTTCCAATGTTTTTATAACCTTCATTTTTATATTTGTTTATATTTTATTGTATACATGCTTTTGATAATGTTACTGAAAAGTAACGAAATATTAAGCTTTTCAAGTTGAAGAAACATGTTTTGTTTTCTTTTATACGTATATATATATATATATATATATATATATATATATATATATATATATATATATATATAGAGAGAGAGAGAGAGAGAGAGAGAGAGAGAGAGAGAGAGTCCCAGCGGAGCAAGTACTTTTTGTGATTCAATGTTTATTGAAATTATATATATATATATATATATATGGATAAATCTATAGAAATTATATAATGAAGAAATAAAAATCCAATGAATTTAGAATGTTTTAAAGGTTATGTATGGTAGGTTAGCTATTTCCATTAACAACTAAACAATTCAGAAGGATTTAGTTTTTATCGTGAGTTACATGGAAAAATATAATCTCAATGGGGTAATTTGGATACAGGCAACGAGTGAAGGAAGGTGAATAAATTTGAAAATAAATTGGTTCTTAACATCAAATAGAAGTACGATACTTTACAAGAGAGAGAGAGAGAGAGATCTCTTTTGATCACCAAGCGACCAATCAAGTCTATCAGCAGTAATCGAAATTCAGGAAAACCTTACTTTGATCATCTGTTACAGTCTCAAGAGGCTCTCTGTTTACTATAGTCTAATAGCGATATTCATTAGACATAATTCTAAGGATAATTTAATCCGCCTATCATAAAAACATAGTTTACTAGAACAAATAATTTTTATTTGTATTTAAATTAAATAAAGTTAAATATATATACTCTTTAAAAGATACATAAATTCATTAAATATATTTTAAAGTGCTTATTTTAAAGTACAGTACAATAGTTTTTTAACTGTACTACACTTTGATTTTGCCGATTTAGTAGAGTTTACTGGAAATAAACACATAATATAGTTTTTTCATCTTTATTAAAAGCAGGATTTTAAGTCCATTATTGATATAGTATGAAATAGAATTTAATTTTTCAACAACTAGTTTTCAAAATAATGTCTTCTGTTTCGTAACAAAAAAATTGAATGTACATTTTCTAACAATATTTGTACTAATAAAATGTATTTTATATTATTTATTATCAGCGTATTATTAATATAAAAAACAATAATATGTGGGTTATAAAATGACAAACAAAATGACGGGTAGAAGGTTTCTTGCTTAAGTCGATGGCGATGCATGAAAATCTTAACACATATAGCAAAATCTAATAAAATTAAAAACATTTAATGTTTAAAATCCACCCAAATATTTGATTTTAATTTAGAAGTAATTTAAACTTTACAATAAATTATTTATGGATAGGAAAATATCCCTTTTTGAACCAAGTATTATAAAATTCGAATGTAGGAGAAAGTTGATAATAGAATCACGTTATAAACAAATGGTATTATTTAAAATTCATCTCAATATTACTGGTGCATATAATTTAATACAATAGTGATCGCAATATAAGTGCAAAATATAAATACCAATAAAAATATACCACAGAACACATGGAAAAAGTAAGTAAACTAAATTGTAAGCTGATTGGTGAGATTTAAATTATTTTCTTTGGTGAGATTTAGTAAGTTTTGCACCTCTGATAACTAAGCACCTATTATAATTCGTAACAACTTCAGCGTCGTTATATTCTAAAACAGTTTCTATTTTCATACCGAGCTCCTAAATAATATTGCGTTGGTCAAGTTCTAATTATAACAAATGCTTTATTGAAAGCATTGATAGAAAGGTATTGAATAATGCTAAAGTTATCAAACTAACCAAATAAAAGAAGAAATATATATTCACAAATTTAAACATTAATGTATTATACAATATATTAAATGAGTTTAAGTAACAATTGCGTTAAATATCGCACAGTTTCTACACAAACAATGAATGAGAACAACGTGAAACAATACAAATCCACTCCCGCTTCGAGAGAGAGCAATATCACTTCACATATATCACAATATCGGACTTCATTCCTCGTTAGACATCTGACCAAAGAACAGGAACTAGATCCCGGAACAGTTCATTTGGATCCCCATGTTCCGTCAAAACGATTTTGCTACACGTGCAAAACGTTCCGGGAACGACCAGCCTGCTAAATGTTCCAGTTCAGATATTGTCTACAGCTAATGGCAACATGTCAAGTTACTTTTTGTCAATCTGCTGGAATATTTAGAGGGCTTTTACAGGTACTTTAAATTTAAATTGAGAAGTGTTATTAATGCTTTGCTAATTAATAACACTTTACTGCTAATTAATATTTTAGTAAAAGAATTATTAAAATAAAATACTTTGCAATACATAAATATTGCTGAAATCTAAAAATTGTTTAGTTACTATGATTAAAAATACTGTCAGCAACTTCATGAGGGATTTAAAGTGCATAAATTGTATACCGAGATAGATATCTGTCATCTACTAAAACCAGTCGAGCAGGAAAGTGTTGTATTTTTAAATGTATTTGTCAAAATCATTGAGACATCTAAGTAGTGTAATAAGTTCACTTAGATCTCATATATAACTATCAAGTGCTCCAGAACGCGAAGATACTATATCTCAAAGATATGAAATAAGGCAGGAATAATAAATAATGTAAGGGAAACTCCTTCGAACCGGAACGCCTGGACCTGGAACTGCAACTTGTTCCGGAAAAAACCATTCTATCTTTGGAACGGCCTTCCATGACCCAGAGAATTTTTTTCTTTCTTCTCCATCTCTACCTGTGACTCCAGATGATGTTGTTACTACTTATAACACTATATATAACATTTTTTTAGTTGTATAATAAATTTCGAGTGTATAGTTAATTCAATTCTGGTAGTTTTACCACGCGTATCATTATTCCTCATGTTAAAATGTTACACGATTTAAATCGGTTCATTTAAAAATTTATTTTTTGTATTCTTCTTATTACGATACCCATAATATTAATGTTAAAAATGTTCGCTAAAGCCCATAGCTTGACAAGCACCATCATCAATCTCCATGTTGTATACATATAAATGAAGCTTCGTGCAAAAATCGAAGTCTGTAGGTTCTATCATTCTCAAAATATCGTGTGAAGATACAGTAAAAAAGTTTTAAAAACCTCTCGAGTGAATGCTTCGCTGAAGCTTAATAAATAAATCAGTCATATATTTATTTAAATTATACGTATTAATTTTTCTTATGTTATTCAAACTATTATAATGAATATTACTTTTTCATTTACGATAAAATGCATTAAACTCAAGTAACCACAATAGTGATCGGTTTGTAGACCTAAGTACTTCTGTTATTGGTAGACAGAGGATTACTTATTTTTGTTTAAATGTATATGTTTATACAGCCGAACCCTATGGTAATTTGTAGCAGGCTACAGTTTATGTACTTGTTACTGATATCTCACATGAAATGTGTTATATAGTACAGCTGGTTAGTTTTATTTTTTAAGCTTTATAATTTAAACTCATGACAACTAATTAGATAAAAATTCTTATATATATAGTCCAGTTTCAAAATTTATCACCAGGACTTATAAAAGTAAAATTGCAAACTTAAGTTTTATGGTTGATTTAAAAGAATGTGTATTAACGTTTATGAACTTTTTGTAATTTTTCTTAGATTAAATATAAATTGTATTAAAAAACAAGAGTTATTTTATAAACATCTTATAAGTTAGTAATTATGCACAAAATATTTTCAATATAGATCTGCTGAATAATAATATTGTAAAAAATACTATTAGAAAATATTTCATATAATATTTAATAAAATAAATGTATTTCTATGTCTGAATATACTTAGAGCATCATTGAAATAATTAAATTGATTGGCCTATCAGCTTGAAGATCTAGATGCATTTTTAAGT
Organism: Homalodisca vitripennis; assembly: GCF_021130785.1. Lineage (NCBI taxonomy): Eukaryota > Metazoa > Arthropoda > Insecta > Hemiptera > Cicadellidae > Homalodisca > Homalodisca vitripennis. The sequence goes on from NC_060214.1 coordinate 41,779,933, forward strand.
GTCCTCAGCTAAAATATTGTTCAGCATTTTAATCTTACTTGTATTGATCATAATAATTTGATCAAAACATGACACGTTGATTTCGTATGCATGTTAATTTTATAAATACCCATTGGGAAAATATCCGCCCCAGCTACAGAATACTGTCAATGATCTTTCGGTTATCAATAAAACTATATACCTAAAAAGACTTCTCAGACGAAATATTAAAATTAAAAAAACAAATAAATAAAAATATTTATCGTTGTTCCATGTGACAAATCTCCAAGATCTCTGTCCACTCTGAGGTATTGCACAGACAGGCAAAACAAAGACCTGTTGAATCCGTAATAGTTTCTAAATACGGAAATGAATTTTCAACGAACATTATGGCATTTAAATTTAATAAAACTTAGTTAAATATTTCTCAATTTCTTTAGATTGAATACCATTATGAAAACATAAATTAAACACAATATTCATATAAAATTTCCTTATTCTACAGCTGAGCTTATTTGCATTTAACTTTGCATACTTCATATTGAGTTATCGCAATAGTTTAGATCAGTTAGGTATAGCATACATAACTAATTGATCAGTTCTTGTTTAAAACTCTGCTTGTTGTTCAGTAGCCAGTATAACAAAAGTCCACGCTCTTATTATAAACATCCACAGAAAATCTGAGAACTGAGTTTGTTTCCTCACTCTTAAGGTGCACTAATGAGGTAAAGACAATTTGTAGTGATGTAGAAACTTAGAAGTGGACTTTAGTCTCCCGCTGCTCCTGCACTTTTGTGTATTTCTGTAATTGTGTAGCTGGATAAAGGCCAACTCTGTGATCGTTACTTGTTTAAATGTTAGAAGAATTTGATATAAAGAGCTAAATAAAATAATGAATATGTTTTAATATAAAGATGTTTATCATAACCTTCCCAGCCCGTTTTAAAAACGTGTTTTTTAATCATTTTAATTATTTTTTGTATTTAATGTTATTTTATCTATTATATTGCCACCTTCATTACCTATAAAAACTTTGTAATGTATTAAGTATTTTATTTTAATTCTAAATTAAAAAATACAAATTTTCATAATTCCTATTATTGCATTTTATATTTTCGTTTTCTTTTTTTGAGCTATATTAAGAATGATCCACTCTCTATACCTTTGTAAAGCTACTTAAGGATCGATTAAAAAGTTTACACTTAAAATGCAGACAAGAAATTGAGTTTGAAAAATAGTTTTAGAATAAATCCTAGAAGTCATTGTATTAAACAATACATTCTGACAACCCATTAATTTGCCACAACAATAATAATAATAAAAAAAATTATTTGTAAGAGAAAGTATACTCAATGGAAGAGTTAACTGTTGTATAAATTGAGTTGACAGCAATCACTCTTTACCTGAGAGCCCGACCGTCATTTCCATTAGGGTTCCAGAACTCTTGGACAAACATGCTGTGTTGTTTTATTGCTTTTGTACCTTTTCCTGAAGTAATGGTCAAATTGTGAGTGTTTTAAACACCCATAAAATTTATGAGTTATGTTTACAACTTGAAATAACTATAATACAATGTTATATCTTGTATTCAAGTGTCCATAATCTGTGAAAATAATATTTTATAGGTATTACATAAAGTTTCACAATTTTATATAATACAAGATTTATATAGATATAGGTAACCCACACCACTTGTCAAGTAACAGCATTTACGACGTTTGCTTGCGTTCAAGTATATAGCCTTAACTATTTAGGCTAAGTGTGTTACTATGGCTTTCTTTGGATCTTATCAGACCAACATGATTTTACATTCCTGGAGTCAAGTCTGAGACAGCGTCAGATACCAGACTCTGCAATAAAAGGAAGGTGAACTGGAGCTAAACTCAAAATTCAATAGGTATCTATATTAAAACAGATTCTTAATAATAATAACATCAGAAATGTGAATTTAATGGATACGAAATTGCTTATACAGTTATAAAAAATAATCTTGGGAAGCAAAAAATGTATATTAGATGTATATTGAAAAATTACCATGTGATCTATAGTTTATTTTACATTTCATACGTATTAGAACAGGTTTTTAATACATCTAACTAAAATAGTGAATCTTTTGAATGTAAAAATTTTGTTGTGACCTTATAAAAACCCATTAAAACTTATTTTGTTTATTGAATATTTACGGTGTCTTTTATATAATAACTCTAAATCATATGTAAAACTTAATAATTTAGAACCATATTGTTATTTCTTGATTCAGTTGGGAGCCTTTTTCAAATTCTAAAGTCTCCATGATCTTCTTAATGTCTTAAAATCAATTACTAAATTTGTACATAACGTGTAGGCAAATATTCATTGGTTTTTATTAAATATTAAATATCAATCCAGATATATTTTACTGATACAACTAACAACTTTGACATAAATCGTAATACTAAAAGAAAGGTTTAGTCAATGGAAGAGTTATTTGCTGTTTGTGTACCAGCAATCTCTGTTTACTTGAGAGCATGGACGGCATTTCCTTTAAGGTTCCAGAGTTCTTGGAAAACCACGCTGTGTTGTTTTAATGTTTTCGTGTCCTTTCCTCGAAGTAATGATGAAATTGTGAGAGTTTGCACCCTGATACTGTTTAAATGTCAGTTTATTACTTGTAATAACTATAATTTTATACTCCTATTGTAAAGTGTAGTGTCTTAAGAACGCGTGATTTTATAAATTTGTTCATAAATATTATATAATATTCCACAACCCTATGCATTACTAAGTAGAATACTGAACTATGTGTCGCCTACATGTTATATGACGTGACAATATGTTAAACAGTCATATTATTATTTTCCTTTTGTTAATAGATGACTTTTTTCGACGATATTCTCGTTACGATAATGGTTAATAAAAATAAAGTAAAAAAGAGAGAAAATGTTAAGCAAGATAATATGATGTAAATGTAAAATTCAAAACATAGAAATATGTTTGGCAGTATTGCCTTCATAGTACATCTACTTTCCTTTGAATTTTTTATGTAAACTTTAATTTTTTTAAATAAGCTACAACATTTTGTGTCAGCTCCTTTGATACACTTTTGTCCTAATATAAATCAACAACATAACTATGTTTTATTGTGCACTTTTATTTTCAAAAGCCCTACGATATCCCTCAGTGGGTAATGAGCCAGAGTGATAATTTTCACCTTCTGAGGGATTGCCCCTTCAGATGAAATCTATAAAGATCTAATTACAAAGTTTCGATTGTTGTACTTCTCTTCATTTCAAAGTACTAGCTTAAACTGTATATCAATATATTACTTACTTGGAAATATTTTCTTTGTATAGTCCAATTTGAACCTCCGACGTTTAAGAACCCATTTAGCCATTTTTTAACATCCTTCAGGCCAAACACATCAGTTAGTGTCAATAAGTCGCTGCTTGATATAGGCTCCTGTCTCTCATTATTTTTACTCTAATAATTCATTTTTAATAATATTACTATCTTGCCAAACAATAAATTATCAAATATTTAACAAACACATATATAATAATTTTTAATAATATTAAACAAGCAACAATGAACGATTGAAACATGTTACTTAGAAATATATAAAAATTCACTTATGTTTGGCAGTAGGAATTTTGTTACCCATAAGAATATAGAAACAATTTTCACTAGCACTTAGAAATTTATGGATCAATTCATTTCAAGATAAACTTGACTATGGACGGACAGATAGACAGACAATCCAACAGACTAAAATGAAATTTTTCAGTAACTCAAAATATATGATTCAGCAATTCTCAGCAAACAAGATATATTATATGTTATCGGTTTCATTCGGCATTAATATTTAATGTTCAATAGTGTATGAATTTATCTTAATCATTATAACCATCCATTATTGTAAAATGCTTGAAGAGTATTTTAATGAGATGATTATTAAAAAAATATAATTCTATGAATTAACACACTAAAGAAAATGTTATAAAAAACAGTAAATCTTATAGATATGGCTCTTTTTGATTGTGGATGGGAACATTTTATCATTATACATTGTTTTATTAAGTTTCATTATTTGCAGGAAAGAAAAAATTATGTAGTTAAAAAATGACTGGCTGAAAGCGTTTCATTTAAGATTGAATTCATTTATTGAAATTCCACATAAGTTCCGTTTAAGTTTGAATTGTTATCTAAAGCATATTTCAGAATGTAAGTAACCATTTCTACTAAACTCTACAGCAAGTCATCCAAAACAGCAGTATTGCTACTATTTTGTATCTATACTATCATTATACTATAACGATTATACGTTAAGTGTTCTAGACATAAAATATAAGATAAATAAAATTGATATTATGACATATGAGATAAGGCGAGTCACAATATTTATGTTCAGTGCTGATGCCGTAAGCTGAACGCTGATTGCCTACACCTGCAGATAGAACCATTCATCAGCGGATTAGCAGGCATAACAATTAGTTACGCCCAATCTTGAAAGGTTCCTACGTTGGTGTCATATTTTTAATTACTAGTTTCTTCTGTTGACGACATATAAATTCATACTGAAATTATCAAGGCTATTTATACAAAGTAGGCACGTATTAGATATCTGTGTTCTATTCAAAACGTCTAGATTACCGGAACTTTTTTTTCTCAATATGTTAATATGTCACATTATTTACTGAGTTTCAGCGAAGCCTATCACTTGTGTAGCTGAAAAAAATTTAATTTCTGTATGTCTTTACGCCTGTTAGTAAGATACCTCAAAAACAAGCTGACCTACACAATTTAAATTTTACGTAGAGATTTTTTTATATATATTTATTATATTATATATATATATATATATATATATATATATCATATATAACATTAATACTGAGTTCGATTATGATTTACTGTATGGGATTTGAACGAGCTTCAGTAAATATTTTTACATTTTATTCAAAGTTAACCATCATGGCAATGATAAAATAGCAAAACAAATACATTTGTGAACAACCTGAGTACAGCAATATGAGATTTTAAAACAGCATGTTTTCTGATGTGGATGATTCAAACATCGGAAAGAAAAATGAAGGATTGAAGTTCAATATTACAAGTAGGTGACGAGATCTGATTTCAGCGCACTCTTATACTGTAGTGCCCTGCCTACTTCACTGAAACTGTTATTTAAACACTGCTATAAAACCTAATGGATAACATTGTAATAAGTCATGTGACATGATATCTCGATAAAAATGATCAACAAGCCTTAAATTTTTCGCATAAAACTTCATTTGTACGTACGCAAGTATCATGATAATCCATGTCCAGCCATGGAATTTGACTGAAAACCATGCAAGCACTTAGCTGATGGAATTTCTTTTTTGGTCTACATTTATTTTCTGCATGAATGTCTGTCTATCTATCGGACTGCAAGACATGTAAATATTGAAATAAGCTATAGGCATGAAACTTTGCATGTAACCTCTGTGAAGCCTGTTCTGCGACACGTGGTTACACTTAATCCTACATTGTTTTATTGAAGTATGTTACGTGCTAATTTTTTTCTTTGAAGTATGAATTAATTACCAACGATGCCATATTATAAAGCCAAGGGTTGAAATTTTTGGGTTGATAAAAAGTTTTTCTCGAGTAACCCCTTAAAAAGATTGGCGTATGAAGGAGCCATTTTTGTCCCCATCGCTGTGCCCTTTATTTGAAGAAAGTTTTTGTCTAGAAACTTAAAATTGTTCATAGTCAAGATCATAGTAATTAAATGAGTGATAAAATTAGAAGTGGGTAAAGTGTTTTTCGGTCTTTCATCTAAAAGTTTCCTAATTGCTTCGACGCCCTCATCATGTGGAATATTGGTGTAGAGTGTTTCTACGTCAACTGTAGCTAATATTATTTCACCAGATAATGGTTGAGGAATTTCCGATAGTCTTTCTAAGAAATGATTGGTATTTTTGATATAGGAGGGCAACTCTCTAACGAAAGGTTGTAGAATGTCATCTACGTAAGCAGAAATTTTTTCTGTAGGAGCTCCAATACTTGCAACAATAGGCCGGCCTGGAGGAGATCTTACTAGTTTGTGTGTTTTAGGTAACATGTAGAATACAGGTGACTTTGGTTGTGTTGGGATTAAAGTTTTAAGTATATTATCAGAAATATTTTGCTTGGGGCCATTTTCTAAGAGATATTCTTTGATTTCTGCACTAAAATCGTTAGTTGGGTCTTTTTCCAGAGTCATGTACACAGTAGAATCTTGTAATTGCCTGTTAGCCTCATTAATATAATCACTCCTATTCAAGATTACTGTAGAATTCTTGAATATATATATATATATATATATATCTATTTGTAAATACAAATTTGGAATATTGTGAATTGACTATTAAAAATACACAAGGCGAACGAACAACATGTACATTGAAACGCTTCCTCAAATATTTCTGACTGAAACCGGTCTCTGTTTTTAATATAATGAAACAAGTTGTAAAATAAATAAAATTATTTTATTTAATAACCCCCCGGCCTCTGAGAGCTATTTATTATTAGGAACTTGCTGCCTTCGGAATCCTGATATTACAGCACATAGAGACGAATTCTATTATAAAGTACTAATATGTCGTAGACGGAGATTGTCAAATACGCAACATATTGTGAAAAATATCAGTAAATTATAAGGTTTACATGAAAATAGTTGATTCAGAATGGGTAATTGTGTGGCGGACCTGATTGAAACGGACTGAATAAATTTGAAAATAAATTACTTTCTAGCACCATGATGAATTTCTATACTTTATCCGAAATAAATTCTTTGATCACCAAAGTGACCATTCAAGCTTATGCAGACGTTAGTTCTACCAGTCTTACACTACTGTCTACCTGCTTATAGGGACAGAATTTCTAGAGAGGACGTTGGCCGAATCCAAAAGATGCAGAACTGACATCAGGTCCATTTTCAACCTGAGTCGGATTGATCATATCTCTCCGGCAGTGTGAAGAGTGCTGACGTGCATGGTCCACAAGGTCCTCAAATTTAGAGAACTGTGTTGAAGTCTCTCAAAGAAGAACCCGCCAAGATGGAAGGCTTCACTACCCGAAAGTGAGGCTGGAAGTTGGAAGAAGAGGCTTCTTTTGTTTTGGTCCCAGCATTTGAAATATTCTCACCGAAAAGACTACAAGAATTTTATATTTTTCGTACTTAAAAGATAATAAGAAGGATCTTTGAATCATTAAATGTTAGTTTGTGATTACTGAGCTGTGATTTAGTTCTATTTGTTAGTTACAGTTAGTATTTAGTGTTAACCTGAGCCAATTTGAAATAAGTTGTTTGTTGAAATAAACTCATGAATCAATGCGTTTACTTGTGTATTTATGTATACCTAACGAGTGTTTCCTCTTCAGGGTGGCATTTTAAGCAGACCTTGATTGTGATCTTAGAAATATAAATCTGACAGCAACATTTACAAATTATTTCAAAACAAAATTAAAGAGAAAATATGAATATATAAAATTACAGTGTTTGCGAGAAGGAAACAATAAAACCTCATAAAAATATATTCAGAAGGTTAATATAACCGATTGCGTTAAATATCGCTCAGTTTCTACCCGGAAAATAAATAAGCCTGAGGTGAAACATTGCAAATTTGCTGCGGCTTCGAGAGAAAGCAATATTTGGACTTCAGTCCTCGTGATTCTTTTCTCTTGGCCCTCGGTCTCTAACTGTGACTCAGATCGTTGAAGCTACAAATAACTACTTATACTCGGTTTGCGATTTATCGTTTACTGAATATCTCAAATCCCTTATGTGATGTGCTACAATTTTATGGTTCCATATAACAAATGTATTTTTACTGAACATTGGTATAAAATGTACAAGTAATACTTTTCGTTCGCTTATTTACATACCATATTTATAGTAATAAAAACTGTAATTAACTTTTATTTGAATACCGATGTTCATGAAAGAAAGTAATCAGACAAGCTTATCAACAATTCTTCTAAGAAACATGCACAGTTAGGCTACAAAATCCATTATAAATGAACAAAAATGCTTCATATTTGATGATGGTAAAATAAAGTAAAGATATCTTATTTTACCACTCCAACAAAGTTCGTGCTAAGAATCGGTCACCCATCCAAGCAGGAGCCACGCTCGAAGATGCTTGATCTGGTTATTTTGCGTTAACCATTTTACCCTCTACACTGCGCAATTGGCATCGGCTGAATTTTCGGGAGTGTCTATTCAGTACAAGATAATTTTTTAAATAGCCTTAAAACATTACGTGTTTCCATCCAATAATAATCACCATTGTAAGGAGACAACAAATATGAAGAGCAACAAGTATTAGTAGATGACAGATTTCACATATATGAATATATAAAATATGAATTATGCAATAGCCTAATTTAATTTCATTAAACATTGAATCACAAAAAGTACTTGCTCCTCTGGGACTCGAACCCGGATCTCTCACTTGCCGGGTGAATGTGCTACCATTGCACCACAGAGCCCTTACTTTTTACGATTCAATTATTTTGTATTTAGCCGTTTCTTTCACATATGTGTTTAAAAAAGCAAACTAAAATATGATCGGAAGACCAAATACCTGTCAAATGAATTTTATATTTATTAAATTTGTATAAGTGGGAATCGCCTAATTTAATTTCAATAAACATTGAATCACAAAAAGTAAGTGAGAGATCCGGGTTCGAGTCCCGGCGGAGCAAGTACTTTTTGTAATTCAATGTTTATTGAAATTAAATATATATGGCCTCTTTGGATATAACCTAAATAATAACGAAAAAAGATTCTTTTAGTGTTCATTATTCAAGAAGAGAATTTAAGTATGCAGACTTATTATCTGCTGATCACTATGAATAAAATCACAAGAGAAATAAAAAAATTAATCTCTTTACTGATATTTTTCACAATATGTTGCGTATTTGACAATCTCCGTCTACGACATATTAGTACTTTATAATAGAATTCGTCTCTATGTGCTGTAATATCAGGATTCCGAAGGCAGCAAGTTCCTAATAATAAATAGCTCTCAGAGGCCGGGGGGTTATTAAATAAAATAATTTTATTTATTTTACAACTTGTTTCATTATATTAAAAACAGAGACCGGTTTCAGTCAGAAATATTTGAGGAAGCGTTTCAATGTACATGTTGTTCGTTCGCCTTGTGTATTTTTAATAGTCAATTCACAATATTCCAAATTTGTATTTACAAATAGATATATATATATATATATATATATTCAAGAATTCTACAGTAATCTTGAATAGGAGTGATTATATTAATGAGGCTAACAGGCAATTACAAGATTCTACTGTGTACATGACTCTGGAAAAAGACCCAACTAACGATTTTAGTGCAGAAATCAAAGAATATCTCTTAGAAAATGGCCCCAAGCAAAATATTTCTGATAATATACTTAAAACTTTAATCCCAACACAACCAAAGTCACCTGTATTCTACATGTTACCTAAAACACACAAACTAGTAAGATCTCCTCCAGGCCGGCCTATTGTTGCAAGTATTGGAGCTCCTACAGAAAAAATTTCTGCTTACGTAGATGACATTCTACAACCTTTCGTTAGAGAGTTGCCCTCCTATATCAAAAATACCAATCATTTCTTAGAAAGACTATCGGAAATTCCTCAACCATTATCTGGTGAAATAATATTAGCTACAGTTGACGTAGAAACACTCTACACCAATATTCCACATGATGAGGGCGTTGAAGCAATTAGGAAACTTTTAGATGAAAGACCGAAAAACACTTTACCCACTTCTAATTTTATCACTCATTTAATTACTATGATCTTGACTATGAACAATTTTAAGTTTCTAGACAAAAACTTTCTTCAAATAAAGGGCACAGCGATGGGGACAAAAATGGCTCCTTCATACGCCAATCTTTTTAAGGGGTTACTCGAGAAAAACTTTTTATCAACCCAAAAATTTCAACCCTTGGCTTGGTTTCGTTATATTGATGATATATTTCTTGTTTGGAATAATGGAATGGAACATTTGAAACAATTCCTAGAAGAATTAAACGATTTTTCATCACTAAATTTCACCTGGAAAACATCGCCAAATTCTGTGACCTTCCTTGATGTAGACGTTTTATTAAACAGCGGTCGTTTTAAAACTAAAATTCATGTCAAGGACACAAATAGTATGCAATATTTACATTATGATAGCTGCCATCCACAGTATGTAAAGAAATCTGTACCCAAGGGTCTTGCTCTAAGAGCTAAGAATCTATGTACAGATGACACTGACTTCCAAAATTATGTAACAACATTATCAAATTCATTAATCAACAGAGGATACCCTGCAAAATTAATTAACAGTGAAATAGCTAAGCCTAAAAACACAAACCATGTTTTAAGTGTTGTGGAAAAAGATGCCAAATTTGTAACTCAGTACCATCCTGGATTATACAAATTAAATGGAATTATGAAGACCGCCTACAAAATATTGGAACAATCTCCAGAAACAAAGGATCTTTTTAATAGACCTCCTAGAATTATTTTCAAAAGACCACCAAATCTGAAAAATCTATTAGTTCATCCAAAATACATTAAAGATAAAGACAACAGTCAAAATTTCAAACACAAATGCCATCCATGCAATAAACCACGCTGTGGAATATGCAATATGATGCAATCTACAAACTGTTACAAAAGTTTTCGTTACGCACAAAAAATATTCTATTGCAGAAGATATCACATGTAACAGTGAAAATGTAGTCTATAAATTATCCTGTCAACATTGCCCTAAAGACAACATTGGAGAAACATCTACGTCACTTAGGCTGAGGATGAACAATCATCGTGCCGATGTTCGACATCAAAATTTACTTAGACCCGTATCTGCACACGCTGTCCAACACAACAAAACCTTTGAAAATTGTTTCTCTCTAATTGGCATCAAGAAGTTTCAAAATTATGACAATAAAGAATACACAAAATTATTACTAAGAAGATATAAACAAGCAAACATAATGGCTCTTCAATCAAAATCACCAGTTGGATTAAATTTGAGACACAGCTAATTTAAATTTATTATTCAAACTTTTTATCTATCTCTGTGTTTAGGAAAGGTTACATGTTTAATTTTCTTCTTTGATACCATATGTTTTGTTTTGTTTTTTTCCAATGTTTTTATAACCTTCATTTTTATATTTGTTTATATTTTATTGTATACATGCTTTTGATAATGTTACTGAAAAGTAACGAAATATTAAGCTTTTCAAGTTGAAGAAACATGTTTTGTTTTCTTTTATACGTATATATATATATATATATATATATATATATATATATATATATATATATATAGAGAGAGAGAGAGAGAGAGAGAGAGAGAGAGAGAGAGAGAGAGAGAGTCCCAGCGGAGCAAGTACTTTTTGTGATTCAATGTTTATTGAAATTATATATATATATATATATATATGGATAAATCTATAGAAATTATATAATGAAGAAATAAAAATCCAATGAATTTAGAATGTTTTAAAGGTTATGTATGGTAGGTTAGCTATTTCCATTAACAACTAAACAATTCAGAAGGATTTAGTTTTTATCGTGAGTTACATGGAAAAATATAATCTCAATGGGGTAATTTGGATACAGGCAACGAGTGAAGGAAGGTGAATAAATTTGAAAATAAATTGGTTCTTAACATCAAATAGAAGTACGATACTTTACAAGAGAGAGAGAGAGAGATCTCTTTTGATCACCAAGCGACCAATCAAGTCTATCAGCAGTAATCGAAATTCAGGAAAACCTTACTTTGATCATCTGTTACAGTCTCAAGAGGCTCTCTGTTTACTATAGTCTAATAGCGATATTCATTAGACATAATTCTAAGGATAATTTAATCCGCCTATCATAAAAACATAGTTTACTAGAACAAATAATTTTTATTTGTATTTAAATTAAATAAAGTTAAATATATATACTCTTTAAAAGATACATAAATTCATTAAATATATTTTAAAGTGCTTATTTTAAAGTACAGTACAATAGTTTTTTAACTGTACTACACTTTGATTTTGCCGATTTAGTAGAGTTTACTGGAAATAAACACATAATATAGTTTTTTCATCTTTATTAAAAGCAGGATTTTAAGTCCATTATTGATATAGTATGAAATAGAATTTAATTTTTCAACAACTAGTTTTCAAAATAATGTCTTCTGTTTCGTAACAAAAAAATTGAATGTACATTTTCTAACAATATTTGTACTAATAAAATGTATTTTATATTATTTATTATCAGCGTATTATTAATATAAAAAACAATAATATGTGGGTTATAAAATGACAAACAAAATGACGGGTAGAAGGTTTCTTGCTTAAGTCGATGGCGATGCATGAAAATCTTAACACATATAGCAAAATCTAATAAAATTAAAAACATTTAATGTTTAAAATCCACCCAAATATTTGATTTTAATTTAGAAGTAATTTAAACTTTACAATAAATTATTTATGGATAGGAAAATATCCCTTTTTGAACCAAGTATTATAAAATTCGAATGTAGGAGAAAGTTGATAATAGAATCACGTTATAAACAAATGGTATTATTTAAAATTCATCTCAATATTACTGGTGCATATAATTTAATACAATAGTGATCGCAATATAAGTGCAAAATATAAATACCAATAAAAATATACCACAGAACACATGGAAAAAGTAAGTAAACTAAATTGTAAGCTGATTGGTGAGATTTAAATTATTTTCTTTGGTGAGATTTAGTAAGTTTTGCACCTCTGATAACTAAGCACCTATTATAATTCGTAACAACTTCAGCGTCGTTATATTCTAAAACAGTTTCTATTTTCATACCGAGCTCCTAAATAATATTGCGTTGGTCAAGTTCTAATTATAACAAATGCTTTATTGAAAGCATTGATAGAAAGGTATTGAATAATGCTAAAGTTATCAAACTAACCAAATAAAAGAAGAAATATATATTCACAAATTTAAACATTAATGTATTATACAATATATTAAATGAGTTTAAGTAACAATTGCGTTAAATATCGCACAGTTTCTACACAAACAATGAATGAGAACAACGTGAAACAATACAAATCCACTCCCGCTTCGAGAGAGAGCAATATCACTTCACATATATCACAATATCGGACTTCATTCCTCGTTAGACATCTGACCAAAGAACAGGAACTAGATCCCGGAACAGTTCATTTGGATCCCCATGTTCCGTCAAAACGATTTGCTACACGTGCAAAACGTTCCGGGAACGACCAGCCTGCTAAATGTTCCAGTTCAGATATTGTCTACAGCTAATGGCAACATGTCAAGTTACTTTTTGTCAATCTGCTGGAATATTTAGAGGGCTTTTACAGGTACTTTAAATTTAAATTGAGAAGTGTTATTAATGCTTTGCTAATTAATAACACTTTACTGCTAATTAATATTTTAGTAAAAGAATTATTAAAATAAAATACTTTGCAATACATAAATATTGCTGAAATCTAAAAATTGTTTAGTTACTATGATTAAAAATACTGTCAGCAACTTCATGAGGGATTTAAAGTGCATAAATTGTATACCGAGATAGATATCTGTCATCTACTAAAACCAGTCGAGCAGGAAAGTGTTGTATTTTTAAATGTATTTGTCAAAATCATTGAGACATCTAAGTAGTGTAATAAGTTCACTTAGATCTCATATATAACTATCAAGTGCTCCAGAACGCGAAGATACTATATCTCAAAGATATGAAATAAGGCAGGAATAATAAATAATGTAAGGGAAACTCCTTCGAACCGGAACGCCTGGACCTGGAACTGCAACTTGTTCCGGAAAAAAACCATTCTATCTTTGGAACGGCCTTCCATGACCCAGAGAATTTTTTTCTTTCTTCTCCATCTCTACCTGTGACTCCAGATGATGTTGTTACTACTTATAACACTATATATAACATTTTTTTAGTTGTATAATAAATTTCGAGTGTATAGTTAATTCAATTCTGGTAGTTTTACCACGCGTATCATTATTCCTCATGTTAAAATGTTACACGATTTAAATCGGTTCATTTAAAAATTTATTTTTTGTATTCTTCTTACTACCATTACGATACCCATAATATTAATGTTAAAAATGTTCGCTAAAGCCCATAGCTTGACAAGCACCATCATCAATCTCCATGTTGTATACATATAAATGAAGCTTCGTGCAAAAATCGAAGTCTGTAGGTTCTATCATTCTCAAAATATCGTGTGTGAAGATACAGTAAAAAAGTTTTAAAAACCTCTCGAGTGAATGCTTCGCTGAAGCTTAATAAATAAATCAGTCATATATTTATTTAAATTATACGTATTAATTTTTCTTATGTTATTCAAACTATTATAATGAATATTACTTTTTCATTTACGATAAAATGCATTAAACTCAAGTAACCACAATAGTGATCGGTTTGTAGACCTAAGTACTTCTGTTATTGGTAGACAGAGGATTACTTATTTTTGTTTAAATGTATATGTTTATACAGCCGAACCCTATGGTAATTTGTAGCAGGCTACAGTTTATGTACTTGTTACTGATATCTCACATGAAATGTGTTATATAGTACAGCTGGTTAGTTTTATTTTTTAAGCTTTATAATTTAAACTCATGACAACTAATTAGATAAAAATTCTTATATATATAGTCCAGTTTCAAAATTTATCACCAGGACTTATAAAAGTAAAATTGCAAACTTAAGTTTTATGGTTGATTTAAAAGAATGTGTATTAACGTTTATGAACTTTTTGTAATTTTTCTTAGATTAAATATAAATTGTATTAAAAAACAAGAGTTATTTTATAAACATCTTATAAGTTAGTAATTATGCACAAATATTTTCAATATAGATCTGCTGAATAATAATATTGTAAAAAATACTATTAGAAAATATTTCATATAATATTTAATAAAATAAATGTATTTCTATGTCTGAATATACTTAGAGCATCATTGAAATAATTAAATTGATTGGCCTATCAGCTTGAAGATCTAGATGCATTTTAAGTGTCCTCAGCTAAAATATTGTTCAGCATTTTAATCTTACTTGTATTGATCATAATAATTTGATCAAAACATGACACGTTGATTTCGTATGCATGTTAATTTTATAAATACCCATTGGGAAAATATCCGCCCCAGCTACAGAATACTGTCAATGATCTTTCGGTTATCAATAAAACTATATACCTAAAAAGACTTCTCAGACGAAATATTAAAATTAAAAAAACAAATAAATAAAAATATTTATCGTTGTTCCATGTGACAAATCTCCAAGATCTCTGTCCACTCTGAGGTATTGCACAGACAGGCAAAACAAAGACCTGTTGAATCCGTAATAGTTTCTAAATACGGAAATGAATTTTCAACGAACATTATGGCATTTAAATTTAATAAAACTTAGTTAAATATTTCTCAATTTCTTTAGATTGAATACCATTATGAAAACATAAATTAAACACAATATTCATATAAAATTTCCTTATTCTACAGCTGAGCTTATTTGCATTTAACTTTGCATACTTCATATTGAGTTATCGCAATAGTTTAGATCAGTTAGGTATAGCATACATAACTAATTGATCAGTTCTTGTTTAAAACTCTGCTTGTTGTTCAGTAGCCAGTATAACAAAAGTCCACGCTCTTATTATAAACATCCACAGAAAATCTGAGAACTGAGTTTGTTTCCTCACTCTTAAGGTGCACTAATGAGGTAAAGACAATTTGTAGTGATGTAGAAACTTAGAAGTGGACTTTAGTCTCCCGCTGCTCCTGCACTTTTGTGTATTTCTGTAATTGTGTAGCTGGATAAAGGCCAACTCTGTGATCGTTACTTGTTTAAATGTTAGAAGAATTTGATATAAAGAGCTAAATAAAATAATGAATATGTTTTAATATAAAAATGTTTATCATAACCTTCCCAGCCCGTTTTAAAAACGTGTTTTTTAATCATTTTAATTATTTTTTGTATTTAATGTTATTTTATCTATTATATTGCCACCTTCATTACCTACAAACTGTACAAACTTTGTAATGTATTAAGTATTTTATTTTAATTCTAAATTAAAAAATACAAATTTTCATAATTCCTATTATTGCATTTTATATTTTCGTTTTCTTTTTTTGAGCTATATTAAGAATGATCCACTCTCTATACCTTTGTAAAGCTACTTAAGGATCGATTAAAAAGTTTACACTTAAAATGCAGACAAGAAATTGAGTTTGAAAAATAGTTTTAGAATAAATCCTAGAAGTCATTGTATTAAACAATACATTCTGACAACCCATTAATTTGCCACAACAATAATAATAATAAAAAAAATTATTTGTAAGAGAAAGTATACTCAATGGAAGAGTTAAACTGTTGTATAAATTGAGTTGACAGCAATCACTCTTTACCTGAGAGCCCGACCGTCATTTCCATTAGGGTTCCAGAACTCTTGGACAAACATGCTGTGTTGTTTTATTGCTTTTGTACCTTTTCCTGAAGTAATGGTCAAATTGTGAGTGTTTTAAACACCCATAAAATTTATGAGTTATGTTTACAACTTGAAATAACTATAATACAATGTTATATCTTGTATTCAAGTGTCCATAATCTGTGAAAATAATATTTTATAGGTATTACATAAAGTTTCACAATTTTATATAATACAAGATTTATATAGATATAGGTAACCCACACCACTTGTCAAGTAACAGCATTTACGACGTTTGCTTGCGTTCAAGTATATAGCCTTAACTATTTAGGCTAAGTGTGTTACTATGGCTTTCTTTGGATCTTATCAGACCAACATGATTTTACATTCCTGGAGTCAAGTCTGAGACAGCGTCAGATACCAGACTCTGCAATAAAAGGAAGGTGAACTGGAGCTAAACTCAAAATTCAATAGGTATCTATATTAAAACAGATTCTTAATAATAATAACATCAGAAATGTTAAACATTTAGAAGTTAATGGATACGAAATTGCTTATACAGTTATAAAAAATAATCTTGGGAAGCAAAAAATGTATATTAGATGTATATTGAAAAATTACCATGTGATCTATAGTTTATTTTACATTTCATACGTATTAGAACAGGTTTTTAATACATCTAACTAAAATAGTGAATCTTTTGAATGTAAAAATTTTGTTGTGACCTTATAAAAACCCATTAAAACTTATTTTGTTTATTGAATATTTACGGTGTCTTTTATATAATAACTCTAAATCATATGTAAAACTTAATAATTTAGAACCATATTGTTATTTCTTGATTCAGTTGGGAGCCTTTTTCAAATTCTAAAGTCTCCATGATCTTCTTAATGTCTTAAAATCAATTACTAAATTTGTACATAACGTGTAGGCAAATATTCATTGGTTTTTATTAAATATTAAATATCAATCCAGATATATTTTACTGATACAACTAACAACTTTGACATAAATCGTAATACTAAAAGAAAGGTTTAGTCAATGGAAGAGTTAATTGTTGCTGTTTGTGTTCACCAGCAATCTCTGTTTACTTGAGAGCATGGACGGCATTTCCTTTAAGGTTCCAGAGTTCTTGGAAAACCACGCTGTGTTGTTTTAATGTTTTCGTGTCCTTTCCTCGAAGTAATGATGAAATTGTGAGAGTTGCACCCTGATACTGTTTAAATGTCAGTTTATTACTTGTAATAACTATAATTTTATACTCCTATTGTAAAGTGTAGTGTCTTAAGAACGCGTGATTTTATAAATTTGTTCATAAATATTATATAATATTCCACAACCCTATGCATTACTAAGTAGAATACTGAACTATGTGTCGCCTACATGTTATATGACGTGACAATATGTTAAACAGTCATATTATTATTTTCCTTTTGTTAATAGATGACTTTTTTCGACGATATTCTCGTTACGATAATGGTTAATAAAAATAAAGTAAAAAAGAGAGAAAATGTTAAGCAAGATAATATGATACATGTAAAATTCAAAACATAGACATATGTTTGGCAGTAGTACCTTCATAGTACATCTACTTTCCTTTGAATGTTTTTATGTGAACTTTAATTTTTTTAACTAAGCTATAACATTTGGTGTCAGCTCCTTTGATACACTTTTGTCCTAATATAAATCAACAACATAACTATGTTTTATTGTGCACTTTTATTTTCAAAAGCCCTACGATATCCCTCAGTGGGTAATGATCCAGAGTGATAATTTTCACCTTCTGAAAGATTGCCCCTTCAGATGAAATCTATAAAGATCTAATTACAAAGTTTCGATTGTTGTACTTCTCTTCATTTCAAAGTACTAGCTTAAACTGTATATCAATATATTACTTACTTGGAAATATTTTCTTTGTATAGTCCAATTTGAACCTCCGACGTTTAAGAACCCATTTCATTTAGCCATTTTTTAACATCCTTCAGGCCAAACACATCAGTTAGTGTCAATAAGTCGCTGCTTGATATAGGCTCCTGTCTCTCATTATTTTTACTCTAATAATTCATTTTTAATAATATTACTATCTTGCCAAACAATAAATTTTCAAATATTTAACAAACACATATATAACAATTTTTAAATAATTAAACCAGCAACAATGAACGATTGAAACATGTTACTTAGAAATATATAAAAATTCACTTATGTTTGGCAGTAGGAAGTTTGTTACCCATAAGAATAGAGAAACAATTTTCACTAGCACTTAGAAATTTATGGATCAATTCATTTCAAGATAAACTTGACTATGGACGGACAGATAGACAGACAATCCAATAGACTAAAATGAAATGTTTCAATAACTCAAAATATATGATTCAGCAATTCTCAGCAAACAAGATATTTATTATATGTTATCGGTTTCATTCGGCATTAATATTTAATGTTCAATAGTGTATGAATTTATCTTAATCATTATAACCATCCATTATTGTAAAATGCTTGAAGAGTATTTTAATGAGATGATTATTAAAAAAATATAATTCTATGAATTAACACACTAAAGAAAATGTTATAACAAAACAGTAAATCTTATAGATATGGCTCTTTTTGATTGTGGATGGGAACATTTTATCATTATACATTGTTTTATTAAGTTTCATTATTTGCAGGAAAGAAAAAATTATGTAGTTAAAAAATGACTGGCTGAAAGCGTTTCATTTAAGATTGAATTCATTTATTGAAATTCCACATAAGTTCCGTTTAAGTTTGAATTGTTATCTAAAGCATATTTCAGAATGTAAGTAACCATTTCTACTAAACTCTACAGCAAGTCATCCAAAACAGCAGTATTGCTACTATTTTGTATCTATACTATCATTATACTATAACGATTATACGTTAAGTGTTCTAGACATAAAATATAAGATAAATAAAATTGATATTATGACATATGAGATAAGGCGAGTCACAATATTTATGTTCAGTGCTGATGCCGTAAGCTGAACGCTGATTGCCTACACCTGCAGATAGAACCATTCATCAGCGGATTAGCAGGCATAACAATTAGTTACGCCCAATCTTGAAAGGTTCCTACGTTGGTGTCATATTTTTAATTACTAGTTTCTTCTGTTGACGACATATAAATTCATACTGAAATTATCAAGGCTATTTATACAAAGTAGGCACGTATTAGATATCTGTGTTCTATTCAAAACGTCTAGATTACCGGAACTTTTTTTTCTCAATATGTTAATATGTCACATTATTTACTGAGTTTCAGCGAAGCCTATCACTTGTGTAGCTGAAAAAAATTTAATTTCTGTCTATATGTTACGTTTGGTTATTTAAGATACCTCAAAAACAAGCTGACCTACACAATTTAAATTTTACGTAGAGATTTTTTTTTATATATATTTATTATATTATATATATATATATATATATATCATATATAACATTAATACTGAGTTCGATTATGATTTACTGTATGGGATTTGAACGAGCTTCAGTAAATATTTTTACATTTTATTCAAAGTTAACCATCATGGCAATGATAAAATAGCAAAACAAATACATTTGTGAACAACCTGAGTACAGCAATATGAGATTTTAAAACAGCATGTTTTCTGATGTGGATGATTCAAACATCGGAAAGAAAAATGAAGGATTGAAGTTCAATATTACAAGTAGGTGACGAGATCTGATTTCAGCGCACTCTTATACTGTAGTGCCCTGCCTACTTCACTGAAACTGTTATTTAAACACTGCTATAAAACCTAATGGATAACATTGTAATAAGTCATGTGACATGATATCTCGATAAAAATGATCAACAAGCCTTAAATTTTTCGCATAAAACTTCATTTGTACGTACGCAAGTATCATGATAATCCATGTCCAGCCATGGAATTTGACTGAAAACCATGCAAGCACTTAGCTGATGGAATTTCTTTTTTGGTCTACATTTATTTTCTGCATGAATGTCTGTCTATCTATCGGACTGCAAGACATGTAAATATTGAAATAAGCTATAGGCATGAAACTTTGCATGTAACCTCTGTGAAGCCTGTTCTGCGACACGTGGTTACACTTAATCCTACATTGTTTTATTGAAGTATGTTACGTGCTAATTTTTTTCTTTGAAGTATGAATTAATTACCAACGATGCCATATTATACGGCCTTCTAAACAGGTCATAGGGGAAATCGAAAGTCTACATGCATTGAGAGTAACTATAATGAAATACACGAGCTTTTTCTTCAATACGGCGCAAAGATGGGATTGGAATATGAATAAACTAGCTTTAAAATGCTAGAAACTAAGTCGACTCAATGTATTTTTGAATTTTATCGATTTATCGTTGTTATCATGATTATCCGAACACTGATATAAAAATTTTCGCTAACGCTCAGAAACATCCTGTAGAGTGATATGCACTCCAATTAGAAAATCGATTTATCTAATTGTTTTCCTTATAACAAAATTTAAAATCTGTAAATCGGTTTGTTCTTAAAATTTTTAAATAAAGGGGCAGGTAGAAATGAAATTTTTCATCATCCTAAGAACTCGTTTAAAATTTATTGATGCAATCTTCAATCGTATATATTACCATGTTTAAATCATTAATCGCGATGTTTCTTATCATAAACATAATTTAAAGTTAAATTGATAAATTTTAAAACATATATGTAGCACCAGAAATGTAAAGCAGTTAGATTTCCCAATCAAAGAAATCGTAATTATTGGAGTCCCTTGAGATGACAGATCTGAAATTGCTTTTACAAAAAAATCCAATTTTTAACAGGTTCAGATGGATGAATTACATGTAGTGATACTCTATACAATCTTAAAAAGTTAGAGATGTATTATCGATTTCTATAGAAAAATAGTTTTCTTTTATTACAGATGCTAAAATCTGAGCTAAAAGAGGCCAAGCAGATCCCTCCTCGTGAAAAATATCCTTATTTAGGTCTATGAAAAGCGCACTATTAAGATTACAAGAGATTAAGTATTATCTTGAAAGGATCGAATACACAAACAGCTCTCTGTAAATCAACTTTGGAGTTTGCAGTAAGTTAATTTTTGCTATAATCTAAAATATTGTAAATTTAGAGTTACTCGTGGATTTGATCGCAATTTGGTAGGTTTGCACCTGCATAAGCACTTCTGGCTTTAGTGAATTATATTATTCTGACGCCAATGTTGACTCTTTTTCTTCCCACGACCAAGAATATATACATGTATCAAATTTGTATATTTATTAACGTTTTAATTTACTCTGATATTAGTATTTCTGTTCCAAAGCTAATTTTGCCTCTCTCCAGACCAAGAAAATACATATAAATACACAGCTTTGAGAAGCCTATATTTATCAAAACACAACTTAGATAAGTTTCATAATAGTTTTAAATATATAGTAACAGTAAAAATACATTGTCTCTTATATCTGCACTGCTAGCAGTTACACGCTCCTTTGCACGAAAAATAGTAGGCGTTGGCACGTTTATGAATTGGCGTTGGAAGGCGTGGTTCGAGTGAATTATATTTCCGACAAATATGTTGAGTTTGCCTTGTAGCCACTATCAAGAAAATAAGTCAAACAGTTTATAATTACAGCCATTATAATTTAATTCATTCTTAGTATATTTTGGATAATCGCTAAAGTATAAAAGGGGTGAATAATAATGGACAACAAATATGTTCATACAATTTATTCACTATAAATGTACACAAATTTAAAAAAATAAATAATGTTTACATAGAGTAGTTTATTACATTTTACAGGATAATTCAATTAATATTACACAACTGTATAGACCTAGATGGAATTTTCGCTACTTTAAAGTCCAGTGGGGAGTGATTTTCGAAATAGTAATAGGCCTATATTCATCCTATTAACCGTAATTGATGAGTAGTCTACGCTTGAAAATACCTTTAAAAACAATAAACTTTTTATTGTTTCATATTAATGAGGCACAGTTTTCTTTCCACTAACTGATTAATTATGAGCTAAATGCCGCTGGGATTGTTATTAATTTCTAGTGCTCTCGGACTTCGTACTTCATTCTCCATTCATGACGTGCTTTTAAAACTCTTGTTTCAAATGAATGGAAACTGTGGAAACGGATTGAAGTGGCTCCTTAATTAAAACGTAAATATGACTCTCATTGATACTTTTCTTCTTATGTTACTCAATGAAGAGTTAACACAATTTTGAATTATTACTTTGTATTTATTCATGAACAAATAAATTTTTAATTAAATAAATATAACACTGTTACGAGTATTTGTAAAAAAAACATAATCACATTAATCAGTAAATCATCTTATATGTAATACACGTGTTTAACATTAATAATTATATAATATGTTCAATAAGATTTTGTTGTATTTTCTTTTATCACTTGGAAGGTAGCTTAAAATTTACCAATCAAATAAAACATTCATACCAAATAGATACCTCTATTATTATAATTTCCTAATTTAGACTAGGCGAGATAAAATGTATTCTTATTTGATTGCATGCATGTTTGTAAGACATCTGTGCAAAGACATAAAATAAGCTTAAAAATCTTGCACGCTTTTAATTATTTTTATTTTATTTTTCTGTTACTTAATTCCCATTAAGATATACTAACATTTTTACGGTTTGAAATACTGAGTGCTTTGTGGTGACTAGGCTTTAGTAGCCCATGTGAAAATATTTCTCAAGTAATTAAATTAGAAATATAAATTTATTTTACACATTAAACTTTAAAAACCAAATATTTAATTTAATTATATATGTTTTAATACAATGAATATATTAATATGTATCTTTTTTCATTTCTCGGAGAAGAATGGGTTTCGATTTGATTTGATTTGCTACACAGCGATGCATTTTAGACATGTGATCTGGAATAGATCTAGTTTTTAGAAAAACTGGATGAGAATACTGCGTATTTATTCTTAGAGCTTAATTGTTATAGTAGTGACGTATATCAGTTATTAGTGTACATACAGTATTTGTGACAGCCCTATTAATATTAAATGTCAATGCATTTAGAATATTTTGTTTTGAAAACTAAGATTATTTTCTGCACTTAAAATCTTTCTTATATTGTTCATAAATAGCTTGAATATTTGTTGGTTTTGTATCTTAGAGGGCGGTCCAGAAAGTAACAGACGTTTAGATATGGCTAGGAAATATGCAAACGGCATAGTGCTCCTACATTCAGACCTCAGAACGCAAAGCGTGATAATTTGTGCATCATGCCTTCGTACTTTGCATGCAGTGGGGTGATGAATTAGGTGCTGCAACTGAAACTCTCACAAGAAATTTGATCTTTGATAATGTTTTGTTGTCAAAAAATCACTAACCAATTTATCGCCAGATTTGTGATGTGCACGGTAAAGGAGTAAAGAGTGAAAGCCGAGAGATGCAGTGGTGCATTGATTTTTAAAATGGACGATTCAGCGTTACGATGAGCATCATAGAGGTTGGTCTAGCCTGGCGAGTGATGAGTTGGTGGCAAAAAGCAACGAAACGGTCCGTAAAATTGCAATTTCACAATAACGTAACTCCTAAAATGTCATGGACTTTAGTGCCTGAAATAGAGGTTTGTAATTTTGGTTACCAGAGATTTTTTGCCAGGTGGATTCGAAAAATCTTAACTGAAGAACACAAAAAACCAGAGACTTGCTGCAGCTATGAAATTTTTGGAAGACTACGAGAAAAGTGATAACCAAGTGATCTATAGTGTCACAACCGGCAACGAGAGTTAGAAAAAGCATGTAATTTTAAAACATGGCTGTTCATGGAATGTGGACGCACGCATTCACTTAAACACCGAATAAGTATTTGCAAACGCTACCACCAACAATAATCGAGGCTACTGAATTTTTAGACACTCTGGAAGTGATTTTCGTTGATTTTATTGAACGTGGTCAAAATGTAAACTCAGATAGGTAACAAGTAAGTTAAGATGCGCGATACAAAACAAATGACTGAAAAACGTCAGCAAGAAAGTATTTTTTATCCACAAAAAAGGTCGTCCACACATAGCCAATAGTATCTAATAGCTCTTGCAGGGTTTTGAAAGCTTTCAATTACTCGACGTACAGCCCAGATTTGGCCCCAAGCGACCTCGACTATCTGTTTGTTACCAGCGTGAAGGCGTGGAATGATTTGACACTGACGCTGAACTGTGCTCAATTGGTTTGTGATTTTCGCCAATAAAACTTTATCACAAATCACACTTCGCAACTGGTTGCATTTTACATTGCATCTCTCATTTCAACAATCCACTTTATACAAAGTACAATAGGCAAGATGCACAATCTTCCACAATCTGGAATCTGGACTTCTGGTCCTCTTAAACCGCAAATACTGATTGGGAAAGCACCCGAGATGCAGCACCGAATTAATGACCTTTCGGTTATCAGTTGATTAGCTACCAACTGAGGCATCTCAGACGGTATATATCTATAAAATAATAAGATGAAAATTGTTATTAATGTTCCATGTTTAAATGCCCCAGGATCACTTTCTTTGGAGATGTATCAGACGGAAAGACACAGAGATACAATTTTAAGAAGGTCCTCCTGGATCCTTAATAATTGCAAAATACGGAAACCGAATTTATACAGAACATTTCAATAGATATAGTACTGGAAATTAAAATTAAACTTAGTTAAACCGATCTAAATTTTGCCGATGAAAAGACCATTATGAAAAATAAATAACAAGACAACTTTTTTAATCATTTTTTTAATTAAAAAAAACAAATCTAAAATCATTTTTCGGGCAGCTGTATTTAAATTAACTGGTATTTAAATTTGTATAGGTTGTGGTAAGTCATCAAAATATGTGTCATAAATTATGTATAAATCAAATCAAATCATCTTTTATTGCATTTTTTTAACAATTCAACATTGCATCGCAATCGTCAAGAAACCCCTTATAATTATAGTTATAAGCAACCCCTTATACATTCACGCACACAGTCAAACTTACATCTTCATACATTCTCTCAAAACACATTCTCACTGACCTCAGATCCTATGCTCTCATAAATCCCAGCGGCTCATCATGAATTCATCTACAGAGTAAAACGCTCTAGACACCAGTAGGCGTCTTAGACGAGTTTTAAATTGATTTTGATTGTTGGAATTCTTTATACTTTCAGGGAGCCTACTGATCAGTTTGACACCAACTTCTTGAGGTAGATGTTGCGACAACGCCAGTCTGTGATGCTGAGTTCGATAGTTGTCCCTGCCTCTTGTTTCATATTGGTGAACGTCCCTGCCACGAATCAGAGTACACCTTGATCTGCAGTACGTAACCACCTCAAAAATGTAGAGGCAGGGCAAAGTCATAAATCCAAGCTCCCTAAAAGATTCCCTACACGACTCTCTGAAACTCAATTTTTGTATGATTCTGACAGCCTTTTTTTGAAGTCTGAATACTCGTTCCAATCTATTTTTGGCACAGCCTCCCCAAAGTCTTACTCCATACGCAAAGTGTGGATGGATAAGGCCATAGTAGGCCATTTTTAAAACTTTGGGGGAACATAACTTTGCTAGGTTGCGCAAGGCATATATACCTGCGGAAACTCTAGCACATATGTGGTCGATGTGGTCGTCCCAGGTCAGCCCTCTGTCAAGGAACATTCCCAGAAACTTTGTAGAGTATGTTTCCTCTAAAAGGACATTATCTACAAATACAGCTGGCCCATCTGAACGTGTATTCTGCCGAATGCAGAAATGTACAAAATTTGATTTGGTTTGATTTGTTTTCAAGTTCATTTCAGAAAAGAATTGAATACATTTGAATACACATTAAATGATTTTTAAATATATGAGCAACAAATAATCGATGCCCGTTTTTTCCATTATAAAAATTAACTTTTATTTTAAATTTTAACTCTATTGGTTATAGGCTATTTTGTTAACAGGATTCTTGCGAACAGACAGACAGACAGATTGACAGAAATGTTAAACACAGAGTTCCACCGACATGAACCAATAGCGAAATGTTTTCACAAAAATTATAGACACAGTGATCTGTGCCAGTTCCCCATAGAAAGCACAAAAAGTAAAGTAAAGCATGTGAAAGATATGCTTTACTTTATAATCAAATATAAACATTTTTTCTTTAACTAATGTATTGATAAAATTTTAAATTATTGTTGTAATTTCCAATGTAATTTGTGACAAAAGTTCTGTCTATGTCCGACATATCACGTAGTTTCTATACAAATCATTTCGAATAAAACAAAGTTCCACGATATTACACACACACACACACACATATATATATATATATATGTAAAAAACAATAAATAGACTTCTTGGTATTAAATGTCCTTTAATATTTCGGAATTTGCCGTTTTCAAAAAGGCAAGTTTTTTATTTATTTATGTTAATTTTGTTTGCTGTGTTATTTTTTATTATACCTTTTTGAGAACGGCAAATGCCGAAATATTAAAGGAAATTTTATACCGAGAAGTCTAATAATTGTTAAAATAGAGCAATTCTGCATGTGGGTATATATATATATATATATATATATATATGCTTATTATGCTTACAAAACTACTAAACCTTTTCTTGAATAGTTAAACTATAAATAGTCATATGTTTAAATTATATATTTGACCGACACCCCATAACTATATTTCACTATTACTATAAATCTACTCCAGACGGTGTGATGATGTTATCGTAAAGGCTTCACAATATCCGGTTATTGCATGCAACGATTTTCAACACACACACACACGTACGCGCGCACGTTAATATTCGTTTTGGGAAGAATGGCCACATTTTGAGTCAGTCTTTAGGATTCATCAAACAATCGTTATTAACATTTTTCGTAAAAGAACATTTTAGTGAATATTACTTAGATCTTTCCTCAATACTGTACATGTTTACTCTCAACATGTTCATTTCCGTTACGAATAAATAAATAGTGTCATTATCCTTAGTTTAAAAATCTTTCATACAATCAAGCAATCTTTTCCACGCAATATACGTAGATAGAATAGAGATATATTTATTTTATAACGACTGTTACTTTAATTCTTGCGGGAAGTTTTTTTAATTCACTAATTTGACTGATACAATTTGACTACAACAATATATTTATTCTACATGTATTTTAACGTGAGACCATAAAATAAAGTAAATTTAAGTTAAATCTTTCCAATATTTAATACATTCAGTATCACACCCATATCACTTCACCTATTTCACTAGGCCTACACGAAGTTAGATATAATATAATACCAATCATTTGAAAACATAGTTTTGGATATAGCTTGTAGTTATTATGTAAAATATTAAACTGGAGGGATTACAGCTCTATTTAGGTCACTCTTAGTTTTTCTTGTTAGGTACGGGTACTGGGTAGGAACGAAGATGTTTCTTATAAAGATGGCTGTATGTTTTATCAATACACTGGATGGTTTAAACTCCAATCATGCCATTCATAATAGGACGTTCCCTATCCAAACATGTTTTTATATAGTTATACTAACCACTACTAAACACTTGAGACCCCCTTATTATAATTTATTTATAATTACATTAATGAAAATATTGCCAGTTGTAACACACAATCTATCATATTACACAATTCACAATTTGCCAACGTTACCAGAGAAAAAAGTTCGACATACATAAAAAGTATTTACGTTTATTTCTTAATTACAGATACCTGAGTCTGGCAGATGCTTATCAGGAATCTAATACATTTCACTAATGCCATTTTTATTATATAAAACTAACTTTAACTTGACACCTGATTATCTTGTTTATCCACTATGCATTCACGAAAGTTTAGAACATTCGGTATTGCACTTTTAATATCTGAAATGTAACAATTTTTTTATATAAAGGACTGTTTATTTCTTTATGCTGTCAAGACTCTGATTTTATCTACATCCAGATTTTATTAGAAAAAAACTACAAGCTAGAAAGTACCAACAAAATTACACGTTGATTATTGCTACTTCACAGCTTGGAAGAAAATCGTCTCCATTCCAGTTTTCCACATGACTTAAATCCAATCCCAACTGATTTGTCCAATCAGCTCCTGATCTCTCCTTGAGTTTAATGACACAAACATATCTCCTCCGATTCCGGTGAACAACGTATATGACTAGTATACAAAGTGCTAAATCTCAGAAAACATTAGAATCACTTATCGCTTCAATCAATAAAAGGAATAAACACTATTTTTAAAGAATTTACTATATAATTTAATTCTAAATTATTTATTTTACTGATTTAGTAACATTAACAAAAAAGAACCAATGAAATTCGGATATCTCATTTACCAGACGCAAATACACTAGATTCCTCACCATACCACGTTAATACTTTTATACTTTGTGTTAAACATGCGTTTAAATAATAAAACAAATATGTGATCGGAATAACACCAGCTTTTAAACTAATTTTAAACTCTTATAGCGCAATAGCCTAATTTAGTATCCATAAATATTTATTACCAAATAGTAATAAGTCGGGATTGGAACCGTAAAGATTTTTTGGGGGAGAATACTAACGTTACTTTCGTGTATACTGATTACTGCAATATAAATATTCATAAAAAATTAATACACAGAAGATGAACTACAGTTATTAGAAGTGAAGCCTGAAACTGGCATGTAACGACTAGACTATTCGTAATAGACTTATTTAATCCTTAAAGTTCACAAACGGGCATAACATTTTTTTCTTGAGATTTATTCTTGTGGCATAACATAGTTTGGTTTTTAAATCGTACGTTAATATTTATATTTATCATAGTTTATGTATCCATCACAACGTATGTTTAAATTAACCTTCTTTTTTAAATTTAAAAAAATCAAACATTTTGCTGTCAAAATTAAATTACTCAAGGTTTATAATTCGTAAAATAATTTAGATCCAACGAGCCAGCCTACGTTCTAGACATTGGATAACAATCCAAAAATTATTAATGTGAACTTGTTAATATCAACAACGTGATAAGTATCGAAACATGTATCCTCTTCTTAGGATGAGTTTTAGTCATTAAAACCAAAAGCAATGGATGGAAGAGCCTGTACATGCCTGACCTGAACAAAGTGATTTAATACAGTATTAAATTTTCTTTGCAGAGCAGAAATAAGATAGTCCTCAAAACGGCATGACCTCACAAAATTTGTATGATATTTAAATAATTATTTTCTATTTTTAGAAATGCTGAGTCTACAGTAATAAATCTTTCATATTTGGAAGTAATATATGTTACAAAATGTAAGAAAAACAGCTTAAATATAGTGGAAAAGGTGACTATGTTCTTTATTTCAATAAAAGCGTTATTATCAATATATGGAAAATATATATGCTTTATTATGCTAAAAAGAGTGAACAGGTCTGAATAAAAACTTAAAACTAATAAATTACTAACGAAGACATTTGTATCTTATAAAAAACTGCTTATAAAAAAGTGGCGGTCATTTTTTCCTGTAGTGGCGGCATGTTTTAGAGCCTCGTGCAAGGGTTTGTAAAAAAAATTTATTAAAAATATAAATTAAAAGTAATATATATATATATATATATATATATATATATATATAGAAATATATATTTTTGTGTTCAGAATTAAACATATAATAATATTAGTATTTAAAGTTGGCCTTAAAAAAACTTTTACTAACAATTTTTTCCATGAAATTCGAAATTTAAATTTTTTTTTTTTAATTTGGGGGGGACCATACCTAGCAAACCAAGTTATAGTAAGAAAACTATAAAATTGAGATAGCCATTTTGTGTCAAAATTATTCTAGTTTCAGAAAAACATAAGCATTATACAAATTTATGAAACTATATTAACGCTATATAACAAAAAACAGCGATGCGCATAAATTGTAAAAAAAGGGTGTATATGTAAGAGTTTGCTAATAAAAGTTTTACTAATACAGTTTTACTTGAATACATGTTATATTCCATATTTTATTACTCAGAATGAAGTAAACTGTACAGCAGCAGTAAAATAAATTCCATAACTTTTTTTTAAGAGTCGAAAAAAGTTTCATTTTGTCATTACTCAAAACTTTTGCGGAACATTTTCAAACTGCAAAGTATAAAATGTTTTTCAAAGCTTGTATTATATCCAAATTTATAA
Organism: Homalodisca vitripennis; assembly: GCF_021130785.1. NCBI lineage: Eukaryota > Metazoa > Arthropoda > Insecta > Hemiptera > Cicadellidae > Homalodisca > Homalodisca vitripennis. Next base: position 41,810,504 of record NC_060214.1, read on the forward strand.
ATCTATGGTTTACATCTGATGGGAAATGTTATGTAGTTTTAGAAAACCATAAACTGTGTCTAAATATATTACAAATATTTTGATTCCACAACTACATGTATTACTAAAATAACAGTATATAGCCTATGCGACTAACAATGACCCTGGAATGGTCCAAACAGTTATCATACATAACCAAAGAAATTACGGTAAATATATATTTGTTTTTGAAAATTGTTATTTCATAACTAAAAGAGTGCCTAAAATAACGTTTAGTGAGTGAAAAACAATAACAAACTACGTGAAACGAATTTTAGCCAAGTCATTTTGCAATAGCCTACACAGATTCGATAATTCATCAAACATTTCAGTAAAAAGAAATTTATTTATTCTAAAATATATTTATTTGCACTACTGCAATATTTAACAACTCGCCACACACTAAACACAACACTAAAACACAAATAAAACTACTAAAACTTAGTAACAAACACGACTCGTCACAGAAAGAAATGTGAACGGCAGCGACAACATGGCGGTCACAATGAATTGTATCATCTTCTTTTACGTTCCAAACTACGAACTTGGTACGTTGCAACTACAATACTAAGAGGAATAAAACTATAGTATTCCTTAGGCTTTTTTTCCCGAATCCAATGGTGCAAGAATCGAATCGATACGTTGCCGGAATATACTGTAATAAGTGATTATGCAAGGGAATGTTTGTTCGTCAACATTTTGATGAACAACACTTGGAGGGTTAAGGAAAATCTATCGTAAATCTTGCTTAATAATTTTACTAAATTATTCCTCTACAACATAAAAATACTTCCTTTTTTAACCAATAATAATGTACGTTTTTCCCTCATAGATCTCAAATTGATAAAATGTTGCCAACTCAGATTTTCCACTCGATTTAAACCCAATTCGGCACAATATTGTGAACCAGCTCTATAAGTGTTACTGTTATAGAAACATTCCACACCTTAAAAGAAACTTTTTTATGGCCTAAGGGGAAATACGGGAAGAATGAGATACATTTTTACCTAAATCATTCAACATTTGTTATCAAACATTTAATTTAAATTTGTCTTTGTCCTTTAAATATTTAATTGTTCATTAATGAGGATTATATTTGTTATGCAATTTGAGAATAAAGTAAACAGTTTAAAACTTTTTTTGATATATTTATTAATTTTTAAACCGTTGGTTTATCACTAAAATTGAATAATTGAAGAAAAAAAATTATAAATATTTAGATGAATCTTTTAAATCTATGACTTAATATAAAAACCTATATTGGAATAAAACTTTTATATAAAATTAAAAAATATTACCTTTAAACTTCGACAAATTATGTATTGGTTAAAATATAAACGTTCATTATTATTTAAAATCTTCTAATACCATATGCAAAATTTCTCACAACCGTGCAATTCTTTGTTGCCCAACAAAATTAAAGACTAGTCCTGTTTTGAAAAGTTTTTTGCAACTCAGATTGTTTTAAGAATTGGTTAAATTTGTAGACCAAAGCTTTGTAAGTTTGTAGGCTTTTAATTAGTTTAAATATGTATGTATGAAACTAGCATTATTATAAAGTATCAAAACTGTTAAGACATATAATTTTAGCTGTTTTGATTAAAATTGTTTTAAATCTTGCTTCTAATTCCATTAGCTTATGTTTATGCAGCTTGGCTTTTAAAAAGTTCTGTTATTACTTTTGTTCTCTGACTTGTTCGAACCTTACCTATCTCTGGCTCCCGCTGCATTATCGTTCTCCCATGTTTTATTTTTTTTTTTATCTATTCGAAGTGAAAGAGGAACTTATGAGGTTATCAATGAGGTACTAGCCAATTTGGTACTAAATAAACAGTAAGTAGCTATGAAGCTTATGGAAAGTTATTATTATATCTGTAAGTTGTATTTAGTATTCTTTAGGTTGATTTCGTGAGGGTAGGGAAGCGGGGTTCACAAATCCTTTAGTTACAAATTTCAGTTAAGAGCTGCCGAGGTGCAAGTGGTTCGAGTGGAGTTTGATTCCTTTTACGCATGAAGGTAAAAAGTTTGTGTAGGTAATTAAGGTGGAAATATAATTTGCACTGATTAAAAAAACACGTTTTTAAGACGGGCTGGGAAAGTTATGATAATTATTTTTTATACTAAAACAGATTCAATATTTTATTCATTTCTTTATATACAATTCTTCTATTATTTAAAACAGTAACAATCACAGAGTTGCTCATTATCCAGCTACACAATTACAGAAATACACAAAAGTGCAGGAGCAGCGGGAGACTACAGTCAACTTCTAAGTTTCTACATCACTACAAATTGTCCTTACCTCATTAGTGCACCTTAACAGTGAGAAAACAAACTCAGCTCTATACTTTCTGTGGAAGTTTATAATGAGAGCGTGGACTTTTGTTTTACTGGCTACTGAATAACAAGCACGGTTTTAAACAAGAACAGAACAATAATTAGTTTGTAAGCTCTACGTAATTGATCTAACCTATTGCGATAACTCAATATGAAGTATGCCAAGTTAAATTCAAATAAGCTCACCTGGAGAATAAGGAAATTTTTTATGAATATTGTGTTTAATTTATATTTTCCATAATGGTATTCAATCTAAAGAAATTGAGAAATATATAACTAAATTTTATTAAATTTAAACGCCATAATGTTCGGTGGAAATTTATTTCCTTATTTAGAAACTATTAAGGATTCAACAGGTCCTTGTTTTGCCTGTCTGTGCAATACCTCCTAATGGACAGGGATCTTGAAGATTTGTCACGTGGAACAACAATAACTATTTCTTGTATTTATTTTTTTAATTTTAATATTTTGTCTGAGAAGTCTCTGTAGGTACACAGTTATATTGATAACCGAAAGATTATTGGCAGTATTGGCAGACTTAAAATGCAACTAGACCCTCAAGCTGATAGGCCAATCAATTCAATTATTTCAATGATGCTGCAAGTATATTCAAATAAAGAAATATAATTATTTTATTAAGTATTATGTGAAATATTTTCTAAGAGTATTACAATATTATTAATTAGCAGATATATACTGACAATATTTGTGCATAATTACTAACTTACAAGGTATTTTATAAAATAACTCTAGTTTTTTAATACAATTTAATTTAATATAAGAAAAATTACAAAAAGGTAATAAAATTAATACAAAATCTTTGTAATCAACCTTAAGTTTGCAATTTTTCTTATACAAGTCCTGGTAATAAATTTTGAAACTTAACTATATATACGAATTGTTTTCTAATTAGTAGTCAGGAATTTAAATTAGAAAACTTACCAGCTATACTATACCACACATTTTGTGTGAGATATTAGAAACAAGTAAATAAAGTGTGACCTTGCAACAAATTAACATAGCGTTCGGCTAAAGAAACAAAAACATAAAAAAATAAGTACGTAATCCTCTGTCTACCAATAACAGAAGTAATCTAGTCCACAAACCTATCACTATTTTGGTTACTTGAGTTTAATGCATTTTATCGTAAATGAAAAAGTAATATTCATTTCAATAATTTGTATATCATATGAAAAATTAATACGTATAATTTAAATAAATATGTGACTGTTTTATTTATTAAGCTTCAGCGAAGCATTCACTCGAGGGGTTTTTAAAACAGTATTACTGTATCTTTATCCACACGATATTTTAAGAACGATAGGGCTTACAGACTTTGAATTTTGCATGTACCTTCATTTATTTGTATACAACATGGAGTTTGATGATGGTTCTTGTCAAGTTATGGGCTTTTGGCTGAGCGTTTGGCGAAAATTCATATTATAGGTAAAGTATTTGCAATAAGAAAAACATAACAAATAAATGTTATATAAACCGAATTAAATCATGAACATTTTAACATGAGGCATAATGATACGTGTGGTAAAACTACCAAAATTAAATTATCTATACACCCGAAATGTAATATACAACTCAACGAAACCTGTTGAGTTATATATAGTATTATAAGCAGTACCAAAATTCAGAGTCACAGGTAGAGATAGAGAGGTAAGAAAAAAGTCCAGAGGCATGGAAGGCCGTTCCAGAGATAGAATTTATTTTTTTCGGAACTGTTGCAGTTCCAGGTCCAGGCGTTCCATTCCATATATATATTCCTGAAATATAAAAAGTAATATACTATAAAATATAATAAGTGAGTTTGAGTAATAATTCCGTTAAATATTGCACATTATCTACCCAAACAATGAATGAGAACATCGTGAAACAATACAAATCCACTCCGGCTTCGAGAGAAAGCAATATCCTGACTTTATTCTTCGTTAGAGATCTGACCAAAGAACAGGAATTAGATCCCGGAACAGTTCTTTATAGTTCGTTTCTCCATGTTCCGTAAAAACGATTTACTAAACGTGAAAAGAAGTTCCGGGAACGACCAGACATCTAAATGTTCCAGTTCCGATCTTGCGTACAGGTAAAGGCAACATGTCAATTTGTTTTTTGACACTCTGCTGGAATATTTAGAGGGCCACAGGTACGCTACATTGAAATTTAAAAACGGTATTAATGCTATTCTAATTTCTCAAAAAAGATGTTTGCATATATGATATATATATATATCATTTGATTTAGTTGGTTTAAGAACTTTAGCATTACTGAATACCTTTCTATCAATACTTTCAATAAATCATTTGTTATAATTAGAACTTGATCAACGCAATATTATTTAGGAGCTCAGTATAAAAATAGAAAACTGTTTTAGAATATAATGACGATCAAGTCATTAATGATGAGCAAGTTATTTCGAGGTACAACAGATGATTAGTTATCAGGAAAATTAATAATACTAAATTATTTAATAAAGGTTTTAATTAGATTAAGGCTAAATAGAAGAACTTAGTAAACAAATAATTTAAATCGATTCAACCAGCTTACAATTTAGTTTACTTCCTTTTTCCATGTGTTCTGTATTTTTGTATATTTGTATTTTGATTTCCACTTATATTAAGATCATTATTGTATCACATTATATCCTATAGCTCTTTTCAGATGAATTTAAAATGCTAGTTTTGTGGATTATCCCGATATCATATTAAATAATACCATCCTTTGATTCTACTGTGAACTATCTTTTGTTTACGTATTTGTATTTTACAAATCCTTTATTGTTATAAAAACAACATAACTTTTTTTAAATGTTTAAAAACGGATATTTTATTTTCTATCTATAACAACTCATTTTAAAGTTTTAAAACTACTAATATACTAAAATCAAATATGAACTTGGATTTTAAAGATTACATTTTCTATAATTTCTTTTCAACGTATTATTATTTCTTTTTAGTCTGCCTATTTTATTCGATTTTGCTACATATGTTAAGATTTTCATGCATAACCATGAATTTGAGCAAGAATGCTTCTTAATGTCATTTTTTTGCCTTTTTAAACCCATACATTATATTTAGATATATATATATATATATATATAAAATCAATATGCTCATATTAAATACATTTTATCAGTTTTTTAGAAAATATACACTCAGATTGTAAGTCATAAAACAGAAAACATTATTTAAAAACTAATTTTTGAAAAATGAAATTCTACTTAATACTATATCAATATTGGACTTAAAATCCTGAACTTAATAAAAGTAAACTAACTGTGTAATATGTTTATTTCCTGTAAACAATACTAAATCGGCAAAATCTAAGTGTAGAACATTTGAACAAATATAATTGTGCTGGAAGTACTTTAAATGACATTTAATGAGTTCGTGTTTATTTTAAAGAATCCATATATTTCACATTATATAAAAAAAAATACCAATAAAAATTATTTAAAAAATTAAATTATTTTTTCGTAAGAGACGGATTAAGATTAACATTCACACTATCCTGAACAATTTGGTAATGAATACGGCTATTTAACTAAAGTAAACAGAGAGCCCCTTGAGACAGAAACAGCTAATCAAATGAAGGTTTTTCCTGAATTTCGATTACTGCTGATAGACTCGATTGGTCAGTTGGTGATCAAAAGAACTCTCTTGTAAAGTATAGTACTTCTATTTGATGTTAAGAACCAATTTATTTTCAAATTTATTCACCTTCCTTCACTCGTTGCCTGTAACCAATTTACCCCATTGAGATTAGATATTGTAATGTAAAATTCTAAAGGTCATGTTTCGTTTCATAGCATTATGTGCTAACAAAAATATTCTACACCATATGAAATTGATGAAAATCCTATATTTCGTATTTAAATGCAATTGGTTATAGTTACCGTGAGCATTTAATAATTTTCATATCACTAGTTCGATAATATTGAGAAGCCTCATAAATAGAGCTATCCTAGAGAATTATATATAGAGCTATTCATACATGTCGGATGCTTCTACAGGTTCGAATATTATTAACATTATAAATTTTATATTATAAAATGCGAGCCCGGAACCGCCAAATTTGAAGAGCTTCTACAAGATAAAATCTTTCGAATGATATGTTTTCCAAGCCTTTCGGAGTTATTATAGGTCAGAAACCACTACTGGCAGCAGGCCACAGATGTTGGAGTATTTCAAAAGTCTAGACGATTCAAGAATTTGACCTTGAGCTCCCAGAGGGTAGAAGTTAATAAAGGATTGAATTATGCTGAGGTTGTGAGCTTTCTGTGGTCTCTGCTTCCCACAAATAAGGGTTTTATAAGCATACAAATCATCGGAGTGGAAAAACTCCAGGATCTTTTCGAAACTGAGACTCCATTCAATTGCGAATCTCTCAGGTACCGTTGTAAATACGATTTTTTAATTAGTACAATGAAAGGGAAGTAGTTGAAACGTTAAATATATCTCTATATAACAAAACATATTTCATACAATTTATTAAAATACAGGATGGAGAAATATTTTTTATAAATTTATAGTCCATTAAGGCAACTTTTATGAACACAGAAAAAGTACTTCATTTGTTTAAGATAACTCCATTAAGATGTAGTATCTTAGACAGTGTTTTAATCATATAATAATTAAAACGCTTGAATATAAAAATTTGAACTGTTTTACAGTACATTATATGTATTGTTAAAGACTGCAGGAGAATGATGGTTTTATTCATTTATAACTTAGATGAATTTAATTTGTTATTTAAACAGGTTCAAAACATGTGTTTGCAATTATGTTTTCTAAATAATCTTAAAGAACAGAATTTGTGTACTTTTTTGTTTTTAAATAATACAATTAGTGTGTTTTTTTGTTTTACAAGAACAGAAATAATGTGTTTTTCTGTTTTTCAAGAACAAAATCAAAGGATAAATCCATTTTAAGGGACTATCAGTTGAGACTTTTACTTAATTAAAAAAACAAATTTTTTAAATATATTTCGATAAGTATAACCTGAAAATTAAAATGTCACAATACTTAAGTTGTAACAGAACGATTAATGGCATATGTATTACAAATAAAAACAATGGTATGTGGCATACTACGGAAAATAGCACAAATAAATATTATGTAAGACAATATTTTAAATAAATTCGTTATAAAATGTGCACTAATATAATAACTTGATAATGATTTCGATAATATACGAGCTACAGGTTCAAGACTGTCCAGGGCATAATGTGTATAACATTTTAAAGTAAAAACGTAATATTTCTATGCTGACAGGTAGGTATGATAACGATCTTAATTCTAGATCCTTAGACTACTAACAGCTTCATATGTACAGGGCTGATTTGTTTTGGACCATACATTCTACCCAAATTCATCATATATTTAATAGTTAAATAGTAATTTGATGATAATATGTGATGTTAATGTAATAATATAATTGATAACACAGGTATGCTCTAATGGTTTCTCGAAGTAATGGCTAGAGTGTATTCTATTCAGATTCAAGTGACCTGTGCAGTAATACAGATCCTCTAAATGCTATCACACATGCACATTCACAGACTGAATAGATACACAGTTCGTCCAATCACCGACTGTACTCCCAATGTGCACTGAGCATTTTTACTAACTAATATTAAATAAAGTTAATATTTTAGATATAAAAATGACACTGCCACAAACTTTAATGGTACAAAATGGAATATATCAATGAAATAGTAAAATAATAAAAATATATGGCACAACAATTATCCGACTTTTTTTAACGTTTCACACTTATTCTGTGCTTGTACTTATCTTCTTTTTTAATGCTAATAATATATTTCATACAGTGGTATAGATTCATCAGAGACCAAGATCCTTCACAGGCAGGGAGTGGTTCTGCTTAGTTCAAAAATACCGAGTTCAAAAACCGTGTATCATGTATCAATTATGGTAAAATTAAACCCATTCCTTAAAATCCGACCATCAAACGGCTGGATAAGGCTTAATTTGTCACCAGTCCCTTGTTCCGAAATTATTGCTAATTCGTCGTATTCCTTAGATCAATTGTTTCTTGTAATCACTACCAATTTCAATCGAAACAAAATATTTATTACTTAAATTTTAGTTAAAGGACTTCGAATTTCCCTTTATTTAAAATCTCTATAACGAAACTCTCTGTGTTCAAACAATCCAGTTGTTTATTTGACCATATACTTTTCGTTATAAAATATTGTTATTGGTTCAATAGTGGTAGTGATTTTTTCACGTAACTCTCGATAAAAACTAAATCCTCTGGATTGTCTAGTTGTGTAACAATCCCAGTTTCACTCAGCCAAGGGGGTGGGTAGATTGCTCAAAAATCATAAGCTGCTTTACGTCCAATGGACCTTAAGTATCCATATAAACAACATATTACAGGGCGCCACCTTGTTTTGTCATAGTTTAAATCCAGGCCTGAACAAGGAAAAGGCCTAAGGAATAAGTAATGGTAGCCAAAATCAGCTGAGGTCCAGTCTGCCAGAGAGTCCTTAAATTGGTTTTCTTGGTTTAAACACACACACAAAAAAAATAATAATACTAGAAAGACAAAAATCCTAAATTGTTAAAGAATTCTTTAAGTTGACTTTGACTGTAATAGTTATAAACTAAGTTTACAAGTTCTCAAACTAATTCTCCCAATTTAATTTAAACTGAAAAAAAGGCAAGGTCGGTCTACATAGACATACAGGTTTTTAATTAATCAAGTCAAAGATTGTCTACTACCATTTATTCCAAGGGTGAATTCACAAGTGCTGTACTCCAAAAGCATGAAATAGGCCCTATTAAATGCCTGCAACCATTAATGGTGGACCAAAGATTTGATTCCAATTTATACCCGTGTCACCATTATTAATCCAAGAAAATATGTTTAACATGAGATAAATCAAGTTATAATATGAGATAAAACTCAATACTAAATACAATAGCTTAATATTTGTACAAATACCTTGGGTGGCCACCATATACTGAAATAAAACAAGTTAACTATATAGATTATTATAACTAACATAATATACAAATCTTACACACTATACACATAAATAAATACACAATAAACAGTTAATAATATGTAGTATAAGGGATATCCCAGTAACAATTGTAGACAGTTCCAATATTGAAGTCCATTCACTGCTACAATAGGCCCACAGGTTCTCACAGTTGTAAGGGGTCAGGCTCACAAAAAGTCCCAAAAAATATTATTAATTTACATCCACAGGTGGGAGGTAAGATTTGAAAGCCCCACCATTCAATGTGTAAACTGGAACTAACAATCATAAGTTCCCCATACTATTTCAGATTATTTGGCATTGGCCGGCAAAGTGAAAATAATGAATAGTCCTTCAGAATAAAAGTATTTCCACTTATCGGTACGATGAGCCCCGCCAATAGTCTATGAGTAGGCCTAGGTAGATAGTGGGTAAGGGCAGGCAACCAGGCAGCTGCGCTAAAGGCCAGTAGGTAGGCCAGTGGGTAGTGGGTCGCACAAGCCGGAATCAGCTCCCAAAATATCCCTGAGCATACCAAGAGGGAATAGAAATTTGCTAGACTACACATTTCAACATAATGATGACTAGCATAAATAATAAAATAACACCAATCAGTAGAATAATCTTTTGGGAAAACAATATTACTAGCATGGTACAATCCATCTACTACTTTAAAATTTTCCTTTTTATTAATAACAATAGTTTATTTTAAATAAAGACTTTTCTGTATTTAAACATTGAAAAATAATTTCTAAGCAATAAGATTTAATGTAAATTACCATTATTTGAATTTAATAACAATTTTTATTAATAACAATAGTTTATTTTAAATAAAGACTTTTCTGTATTTAAACATTGAAAAATAATTTCTAAGCAATAAGATTTAATGTAAATTACCATTATTTGAATTTAATAACAATTTTTATTAATAACAATAGTTTATTTTAAATAAAGACTTTTCTGTATTTAAACATTGAAAAAATAATTTCTAAGCAATAAGATTTAATGTAAATTACCATTATTTGAATTTAATAACAATTGAGTTCAAACATTAAATAGATGGATTAAAATAATCAAAGTTCAAGAATTAATCATTATTGAAATTTTTCATTACAGGAATATTTAAATATTTTCATCCTCTAAATTCACTCTGTACACTTAAACAAAATTTGATGACATTAAAATTGTACAGCATTAAAGGTAAGTAAATCAATTCTTAAAGCTTAAGGCTGAAGTGTAAAAATTACATTACAAAAATGCATCAAACAGTTACAACATTACACAATGGACAATATGACCGGTTACATGATTCCATTATCTACAGAATTTTGTCTGTTAGGTTTTCTAATAAATTTATCTTTTAAATTAAACAAAACACAAAACCCTGAATATAATAATTACAAACATATAGATACATATTTTCTTGGGCATTAACACAATATTTTATCTTAAAAAGCAAATCAATGAATAATTAATTGACATTTTATTTCATGAAAATTTCAGGAATAAACCTTCCTTGTCTCTGTTCATATTTAAATTCATTTATGACATTAAATTATTTTACAGTTATTTTTTATACCAAGCTATTGTCCATAACATAAGTTATTTTTGTCCATGAGCCTTTATTAATAAATTACATTTATCAAAATTAACTCTCACCTTAGCTTAATAAAATCCTATAAGAGCAAGGAGGGAGCACAGGCATGAGAAGTTTTCTGTTCCAATCTTCTGAAAACTACTACTGTAGACGGCAGTGATGCAGAGTCATCCAAGAGCAGGAATAATCAAGACAAGAGTAGTTGAATTGTAGTTTGGCCAACTGGTGCTGCAGCAATGTTTTACTAACCCAGCTGATAAGAACTAACACAGGTTGATCAGGCCTGTGACCTACTTGCAGACAATTAACTACCTTGATAACTTGATTTTGTCCATCAGCGAACAATAATTGCATTCTTGAGGTTGAATATTATTATTTTGAAAATAATCACTACAGTTGATGGTAGCTAACCTACCATAGTTTAAAAAACATTCTAAATTCATTGAATTTCTTTATTCATTCTATTATTTTCATAGACGTATCCATATCATAATTACATATTTCTACTTGCAAATAAAAATATAAAATATTGTGAACCCTTTTAGTGGCAAGGGCCGATGATATTTACAAAAAAAAAACATTAATAGTCCAAAAAGGTTTTTTGTAATTATCTGTGAATATTTTGGATTGAAATTTGGCGTGCTTGATGAAAACTTATCACTACCCATAAAACAAAATTTTTCCCTGAAAAAAAGTGAAATAAAAGTTAAGTTTTTTAAATTTCAAACTTTGTGTAAATAATTACTTTTATGTAAAGCAAATGTGTTATTATTTGATATCATATTATTACCCATAATGTAACCAAAAAATTGTTAGTCTATGATGTGCCATAAGAGAAGTGATGCATATTTTCTCTAATGTATGTCAAAAAGCTGTTTTATGGCTTAGAACTACTGAGTAGCACAGAGCGAAATGGCTCTGGCACTTTACAGATGATATTGTGAAAAACGGCCCTGGCATCAAAAGAGAAAAGCCTGCCATTAAAAATACGCAAGGCGAACGAACAACACTTACAGTGAAAACTTACTAAGAGCACTTTCTCAAATATTTCTGACTGAAAACCGGTTTCTGTTTCGAATAAAGGTATAATGAAACAAGTTGTAAAATAAATAAAACTATTATATTTAAGAGCATAATACCGGCCTCTGAGAGCTCCTTATTATCAAGAACTTGCTGCCTTCAGAATCCTGATATTACAGCACATAGAGACAAATTATATTATACAGTATTAATATGTCGTAGACGAAGATTGTCGAATACGCAAGATATTGTGAAATAATCACTAGTTTATGAGTTTTACATGAAAATATTTGATTCTGTTTAGGTAATTGTGTGGCGGATCTGATTGAAACGGCCTGAATAAATTTGAAAATAAATTACTTTCTTGCGCCATGATGAATTTCTATACTTTATCCGAAATAACTTCTTTATTAAACAAAGTGACCATTCAAGATTATGCAGACGTTAGTTCTACTAGTCTTACACTACTGTCTACCTGCTTATAGGAACAGCATTTCTAGAGAGTACGTTGGCCGAATCCAAAAGATGCAGAACTGACATCAGGTTCATTTTCAACCTGAGTCGGATTGACCATGTCTCTCCGGCAGTGTGCAGGCAGCTGACGTGGTGCATGGTCCACAAGTTCCTCACATTTAGAGAGCTAAAGTATCTCAACAAGAAACTTTCTTATTTGTTGAAGTCTCTCAAAGAAGCACCCCACCAAGATGAAAGGCTTCCCTTCCCGAAAGTTAGGCTGGAAGTTGGAAGAAGAGGCTGCTGTTGTTTTGGTCACAGCATTTGCAATTACAACTACACCGAACATATTACAATTGTTTTATCTGTTTCGTACTTTAAAGATAATAAGAAGGATCTTTGAATCAATAAATGTTAGTTTTGTGATTTCTGAGCTGTGATTTAGTTCGATTTGTTAGTGAAAGTTAGTATTTAGTGTGTTAACCTGAGCCAATTTGAAATAAGTTGTTTGTTGAACTAAACTCTTGAATCAAGGCGTTTTATTTGTGTATTTATGTATACCTAACGAGTAATAATAATAACAATAATAATAATCTTTATTGCGCCAACAATTATTACATTGCATGCATGCGTCAAGTACATTCATAACAATATACATTTCCATTGCAGTTATTGCTATTTAATTGTATAACAGAACTGGGGGTTTAATTTTATTCTTGTTTTCAATAGTTTTTAATAATTTTCATCCCAGCAACTCAACATGAACTCTTCAACGGAGTAAAACGCCTTTGACACCAGGAGTGTGTTTTAATTGAGATTTGAATAGTTTAGAATCAATGAGATGTTTTATTCCCTCAAGGTAGCTTGTTTATCAGTTTCACACCAACTTGGGACGGCAAGTATTCAAATGCACTCGTTCTATGTTGTTCAATCCGAAAGTTTTCCCTGCCTCTTGTCTCGTATTGGTGGACGTCACTGCCTTGGATCAACTCGCATTTAAGTCGACAATATAGAACGACGTCGAGAATATAGAGACAGGATAAAGTTAACAATCCAAGCTCTCTGAAGGCACGAGTGTGTCCTCTACAGGGTGGCGTTTTAAGCAGACCTTGATTGTTATCTTAGAAATATAAATCTGACAGCAACGTTTACAAATAATTTCAAAACAAAATTAAAGAGAAAATATGAATATATAAAATTGCAGTGTTTTTTGGGAAGGAAACAATAAAACTTCATAAATATATTCAGGAGGTAAATATAACCGATTGCGTTTAAATATCGCACAGTTTCTACACAATAAATAAAGCTGAGGTGAAAAAATGCAAATTCGTTGCGGCTTCGAGAGAAAGCAATATCCGGACTTCAGTCCTCGTGATTCTTTTTCTCTTGGCCCTCGGTCTTTAACTGTGACTCAGATTGTTGGAGCTACAAATAACCACTTATACTCGGTGATGATTTATCGTTTACTGAATATTTCAAGTCACTTATGTGATGTGCTACAATTTTATGGTTCCGTATAACAAATGTATTTTTACTGAACATTGGTTTAAAAATGTACACGTGATATTTTTCGTTCGCTTATTTATATACAAAATGTATACTAATAAAAACTGTAACTAACTTTTATTTGAATACCGATGAAAGAAAGTAACCAGACAAGCTTATCAAAAAATTCTTCTAAGAAATATCCATAGTCAGGCTACAAAATCCATTATAAATTAACGAAATGCTTCAAATTTTATGATGGTAAAATAAAGTAAGGATGTCTTATTTTGCCACGCAAACAAATATCGTGCTAAGAATCGGTCACCCATCCAAGCAGAATCCACGCTCAAGTTGCTTGATCTGGTTATGTTGCGTTAACCATTGTACCCTCTGCACTGCGCCATTGGCATTAGCTGAATTTTCGGGAGTGTCTATTCACTACAAGATACTTTTTTTAAATAGCCTTAAAACATTACGTGTTGCCATACAATAATAATCACCATTGTACGTGTTTCCATACAATAACAATCATTATTGTAAGGAGATATCAAATATGAAGAGCAACAAGTATTAGTAGATGACAGATTTCACTTATATGTAAAAAATATATATAAATGAACTCTTTGGATAAAACCTAAAATAAGAACGAAAAAAATGTCTTTTATTGTTGATTGTTCAAGAATAGAATTTGAAATATGCAGACTTATTATCTGATGATCACTATGGGTACCACCACAAGAGAAATAAAAAAGTAATCTCTGTAAATGTTGTCAGTTATAGCTTTCGTCATAATTATAAATATTTTAAATTAGATGAAATTTTCTACTACCAATGTTTACTACCAGATAACAATATAACAATGATTATCTAATAGGTAAGGATGAATACATAATGACTAATAATATTAACATGATTTATTATAAGAAAACGTCAAAGACGATATCCATCAACGTTTATTAGGAGGGTTAGAACCACTTACAAACGTAAACACACATTCTTTATAAAAGTTCCATGGGTGTAAATGTGAAAACCATTTTGAATCACTAAACTTAACTCACCTTAAAAATCATTTACATAGTACAAGAAAAATAATTTCCTTCAATAGAAACTATATTCTCAACGTTTACTATTCATGTTGATTTTATAAAGCCAAGGTACGAGACATTTATTGACAATATACAGTGTGTTCCAAATTTTATGCACACTGAAGGGCATGCTGAAAATTATAAAAGACGAACAAAGTTACGCGTAATAGAAAGACAAAAAACCAGGTGGTTAAGTTAAGAATTTGTTGTGTCGTTCACTCACTGCGCTTAAAAAATGTATTTGGTCAAAACGTTCAACCTGTCACAAGCTCTCTTATTAGGACCTATAATGAAAAGTGTTTACTTACATTTTTCTACGTTTTAATATTACAATAAGACATTTTTCAAGATCAGCAAGCAGGTTGTGTAGGGTTTAAGTAATTTGTTTCAAATAAAACAACTCATTTTTACTTAAAATAAAGACCTCCTCTCCATATTTATTGAGAATGTGGGTCTAACATCTTTTTTTATATTTTAACATTAAAAATGTTAATGCAATCGTTCTTACTATTTATAATTATTTTGAGTACAGAATGAAATACCCATAACCTAAATACGAGTTATGTCTTACCAGTATATAATTAAGTCTTAATGGTGATAAGTAGCCGATGGTAATACCGGACTAAAAAACGTATCCTAAGTATTAAAGGTGTAAATTACATATTAATCCTATAAATCGCCAAGGGATAAAGAAACCATTAATAAGCCTAACGTACACCAATTTGAAGAGTTGATAAATTAAACTTTGGACTAAAGTTGTAACGTAATTGAGGTAACTGATGACCTGGTTTGTGTCAAAGGAGAAAAACTAGTCCACTCACTTATTTGTTACATCGTTAAACACGCATACCCATTGTTAAAAGGTTCTGTGATTTTGTTCAAGTTTATAGTAGTGATTGAATTAAAAAAACGAAATGTTTCAATACATCTAAAACATTTCAATGTTGTTGTTTCTTTGATAGAAAACTACATACTTATAACCTTTTATGATTCCATTCTGTGTAGCGATCTAGTGATAAATATGGGTTTTTATGATGACTGCCGCGATGTGTGATTCTGAGATGCAAGCAACTAATTTCTACAAAAAGATGAATGTTTTAAAAAAGTAACCTTCTTGGAATAAGAGAAAAACATATGACACGCCTAATGAAAACACAACCTTAACCTTCTGGATAAGATGATTTTAGATTAATATATTGTTTTATTGACATCTCTATGTTAAGTCTAAGAAAAGGTTATGCAGTACTTTACGTTGTGAAATAAAAAGTTTATTGAGTTTATTATATTCCACAACAATAAATTTAAATAATGGTATAATAAATCTTTTTCAATTTACAGGCATTTCAAATAATCTATCTGTCATGTCCATTAATGTTACCAATTTGTGTCTGTGGTAAAAATTTGAGTATTCCGATGGCAAATTCAATATTTCTAGAGATTATCATTCGTGATATTGTCAGTTTTAAATTATGACACCGGAGATAAGACGGACACAAGATTGATGTTCAGTGCTGATGCGGTAGGCTGAATGCTGATTGTCTACACCTGCTGATAGAAACCATTCATCAGCAGATTAGCAGACACGACAACCACTCACGCACGTTAAACAATTCTTGCACTCGCACCGTATTATCACTAGCTCTTTAGCTGATGCCATATGCCATGTATTTTGATGCCATGATGATCTATGTACTAACCATTTGTAAAAACAAAACATGTAACACTCAAAAAAAACGGACTTAGGAATTTTTCGAATGACGGCTCCATGTAAAACATGTATGGGTTTGACAAATACGATACAGTTTTCTGCCACTTTCACATTTCGCGTGCTTCGAGTGCGACACAATTACGCACTCGAAAAAAATATATATCAAAAAGGTATGGAAGCAAGTCCCATCATCGACTTTCTCTAATAATCATAGTCATCGAAACATCAAAACCGTGCTCGCTCGTTCCTCAAATTGTAGTAATCAAAGTTAAATCATGTTAGTGCACAGTCCTCTCTCTCCTGTTGATCCTTCTGCTCTTGTAATTATGCCATCATAAAATGTATAACAAAACATAATTCAAGGACTGTTACTATACATATTTTTGCACTAAATAAATGTTTAGAATAGTCCAAAATAAGCTATTTGGTCTGTATTCATCATGCCTGCCATCTATATTAAAAATGATGCTACTATGATTGGTATTTAAAAAACATTCTACCTGCCATTACTTTTTATATCACGCTACGGCGGCTGAAATTTATTAATTTTGGTGACTCAGTCAGACATAAAAATTATTGCCCGGGTTCCATTAAATATAATTTTACATAAAGTACTTTTAACTATATTTTTTGGCATTTATTTTAGAATTTAAATATGCCTATGTTTGATTCCGATATCTTTTTAATGGAGATGTCAAATTTGACTGAAGGTGCTCATTGGAAATTGTATTTCTGTGTATTAAGCATCAAATGATACAAAAATCTTCACCCACCCTTATTTATTATATATTAAATTTGTATGAAAGGTAATTTTCTACTTTAGTATTCACGCAGAACCACAAAAATGCTTTCTCATCCGGAACCGGATCTTTCACTTGCCTGGTGAGCGTTCTAACACAAACACCACAAAACCTTTAATTTTTAACAATAGATCTTTTTTTATTTGAGAATTTTCTTTCACATATAGATTTAAATAATGAAACAAAACCAATTATAACAGGTTTGTATACCTAAAAGGGCTTTTATACCTTAGTGTATCTACCGACCGTACAAACTACTGTTCCACTCTCTGACACCAGTCATTTAAACAGCTTCCTAGGTCTCTGTAAATCGCCCACGAGCGATGCAATACAGGAATTTATCTCAAAATTAAGCTCCTCCCTTACTACAAATTCCTAAATATTAGAGAATATTAAATAAATCACTCGATCACGACACAAAAAACAAATCACAATTAAAGAGCTAATAGAATTCAAACTATTTCGAACTTGTAGAAACAGAATATTCCTAACAAAAAAATTATACAACTACTTAACCAAGTGGCAAAAAAAATTACCACAAATATTCCTGCTAATCGAACGAAAAGGCATGTTCTTTCTTCTGTTCCCCCCCCCCCCCCACCCCCCCCACTGTTAATAACCTTAAGTTAAAGTGAGACTGAAACTGGCATACAAAAGGTACAATTTTTGTAAAACCTGATTTGATCATCAAATTTTAAAAAACAGATGTATTTCTCTTTTGAGATCGCTTCTTGTGGGATAACACAATTTGGTTTGAAAATTGTAAATAATCTTATTCATCACAATGAACCCTTTAATTAACCTTAGTTTTATAAACCTAAAATGAAGCAAAAGACATTGCCGTTTACGCCACTGCCGTTCGCGATTATTTGAACGAATGTTTCCAAAGAAAATTTATTGGTCGAAAGGCAGATTTTGACATGCCACCCACGTTCACCAGATATCACACCAATGGATATTTTTCTATTGGGAGTAGTCAAGGACTCTGTTTATTGTCGAAAGCCTCATACTATTGACGAAGTGAAAGACTACATACATGACGCATTTTATGATTTGGACTATGATCCCACACTGCCGTAGAGTATGTAACAGTATTCCAGAAAGACTTCAAAGATGTATTAATGAAGACGGAAAACTATTTGAATATAAAAAATAATTGTTTGTAATAAAAAATAATTTCAAATAAATCTAGTCTTATTTTAACCAAATGTCCAGTGACTATTGCGCCACCCTGTATACTTCTGGCTAAATTAAAATTATATAATGCTTTACACTAATATTGTATAAAAAATTTTTGGTTTCGTATGAAAAAGTAATGCTTGTACTAAATAAATCAAAGCATTGTTTTTACTGCTTTGGGGAATTCTTGTGACAGATATGAATAATGTGTGAATAATTTTTAATAACAATTTAATTTAATTTTTGGTTTTCTATCAAACAAACCTTATGTTTTTTTATTCCAACGACCAGAATGACATCCAAAAAGAGTGAAGGAGGTTTTATTATTTTTTTATTTGTTACTTTTGAACTCTCTTCCTGTTTTTCTTTGGGTAAATCTATACAAACATCATCTATGGAGAGAGGGAGAGGTGTTTCAACTGGTAGCAGATCGTGGTATTAATACATTTGTTTAATAGATTGTTTGTCGCTCTGCCTACACATTATTACGGAAAGAACACGCCTTTTTGTCGATTAGCAGGAATATTTGTGGTAATTTTTTTGCCACTTGGTTAAGTAGTTGTATAATTTTGTTTGTTAGGAAGATTATGTTTCTACAGGTTTCGAGATAGTTTGAATTCTATTAGCTATTTAATTGTGATTTGTTTGTTGTGTCGTGATCGAGTGATTTATTTAATATTCTCTAATATTTAGGAATTTGTAGTAAGGGAGGAGCTTAATTTTGAGGTAAATACCTGTATTGCATCGCTCGTGGGCGATTTACAGAGACCTAGGAAGCTGTTTAAATGACTCGGTGTCAGAGAGTGGAACAGTATTTTGTACGGTCGGTAGATACACTAAGCTATAAAATTCCTTTGTAGGTATACAAGCCTGTTATCAATGTGGTTATGGGCTTGGTCATTATTTAAATCTAGAGGTATTTGAAAGAAAATGCTCAAATAAAAAAAATCTATTGGTAAAGAATTGAAGGGTTTTGTGGTGTTGTGTTTGAACGCTCACCAGGGCAAGTGAATAGATCCGGGTTCCGGATGAGAAAGCATTTTTGTTCGAGTTCTGCATGAAACTAAAGTAGGGAAATATGCCTTTTCATACAAAGTTATACACGAATGAAAATCTCTAGGAATATTAGTGAATTTGCCATCCGGAATAACTCATATTTATTATACCACAGACATAAATTGGTAACAGTAATAGAACATGTACAGATAGATGTATTTGAAATGCCTGTAGAAATTAGGTTTCCTTAATTAAATTGATAAAAGATTTCTATTATACCATTATTTAAATGTTATTGTTTGTGGAATATAATAAAACTCCAATAAACTCTTTATTTCACAACGGTAAAGTACTGCAATAATCTTTTTCTTTAGACGTTAACATAGAGCGATGTCAATAAAAACAATATATTAAATCTACAATTATTTTATCCAGAAGGTGTAAAGGATAGTGTTTTCATTAGGCGTGCCATATGTTTTCTTCCTTATTCCAAGAAGTGGTGACATTTGTAAAAACATTTTATGCTGTTGTAGAAATTAGTAGCTTGCATCTCAGGATACAACACATCCTCGGTCAAGTCATCATAAAAAACCTATATTTTATCCACTAGATTGCTACCCAGAATGGTAATCAGTAAAAGGTTTATAAGTATGTAGTTTTCTAGTCAAAAGAACAAAATGTGAATATTGCTTTAGATGTATTTGAACCATTTGTCGTTTTTTTAATTCAATCACTACTGAATAAAACTTGAACAAAATCACATGGCGCCCTTTAACAATGTAAAAGTATGCGTGTATTAACGATGTAACAACTAAATGATTGACTAGTTGTTTTCCACCGCTTTAGACCCATACCAGGTCATCAGTGACCTTCAATTCACTTTACAGTACTTGTGAGTCACAAAGTTTAAATTTATTTTCAACTGATTCAAATTGGTGTACGTTAGGCTTATTAATGAGTTTTACTGGTTTCCCTTGGCGATTGTATTAGATCTAATACGTAATTTACATCTTTAGATGACTTAGGATAAGTTTGTTTTAGTCACCTATATTTAAACATCGGCTACTTATCAACCATGTAAAGACTTAATGATTATTACTCGTAAGACATAACTCGGTAATTTATGGTTATGGGTATTTAATTCTGGTACCTCAAAATAATTAATAAATAAGTAAGAACGATTGCATGATTAAACATATTTGGTAAATTAATTGAAGATCAGCGACCTACCGCTCCGTAACGCCCATAAGGTTTTTCGTACTGAACACAGGTTATACGTTAATTGTTCACTAAATCAAATCAGCTCCCGATTATCGCTAACATATAAAAACCGAGTTTTACGGCAGTACAATTGTTGGCAAAACAAAAACACGATAAATAACAAGATTTTCGACTATCAAACTAAAAACAATGGCCGAACCATGAGACCGTTTTGATGAATTGACAGTAGGCCACACGTGACAAACAGGAAGGTTTCCGGATTGGGCCGGGAACCCGGTGGGGTCACGTGACCTGATTGGGGACGGCCTCTCGATTGACCGCCAGACCTGTACACAAACAAAACCCACCATGGACCAAGGAATAATTAGTGAAGTTATTGACATGGGGCTTTGCGATGAATGTTCTTGTTCACGACGCTAAAAAAGAAACCCTAGTCTTTGCCTATTTCAAAAATTCTAGATCACGTCGATGCTTGCCCGCTGCGGCAAGGCGCTTTCGCGCTTGCTTGGACTCTTTTAGAAAAAAAAAAATTAACTCGAGCTTGATCAAGAGTACCAAGCCCCAGGAACACACGCATTGACTGCCTTACACACACAAAACAACTCAGGGACAGCGAACTAACGCAGGTTTCATTACAGGCAAAAGATAAGCGGAGGGCGCAGGCGCAGTTATATTACTGATAAGATAAGACGAGTTTAGATACTAGAATTAGTACATGGAACTACTACCCTACACGAACTAATACCACACCAAAGAAAAAAAAACGAATCAAATGCATTCTTCGCAGTCCAGGTTTTTTCAAATTTTTTATTTTTTTCCAAAATTTTTTTTGGTTGGGTGGGAGTACAACGGCTACGGCGATAATCCGGGACTTACTTGTTTTTGTCGGGTGAAAATTACGTGCCCTTACGAACTAATAACACCAAAAAAACGAATAAATGCACCTGTCAGTTCAGGTTTTTTTTAAGTTGTTATTTTTTTCCAAACTTTTATTGTTTTTTTGGGGGGGGAGTAGGGTAAACGGCTACTGCGATAATCGGGACTTATTTTTTTCGGTTAAAATTACGTTGTAACCTGTGTTAGAATGCAAAATATTACGGCGAATCGGAGCGGTGAGTCGCTGAGCTTAAGATTTACCAACATTTTTAATGTAAAATATAAAAAAAGATGTTAGACCCACATTCCTCAATAAATATGGAGAGGATGTCTTTATTTTAAGTAAAAATGGGTTGTTTTATTTGACAACAAATTAACTTAAAACCCTACACCAACCTGCTTGCTGATTTTGAAAAATGTCTTATTGTAATATTAAAACGTAGAAAAATGTAATTAAACACTTTTCATTATTATAGGTCCTAATAAGATAGCTGTGACAGGTTGAACGTTTTGACCAAATACATTTTTTAAGCGCAGTGAGTGAACGACACAACCAATTCTTAACTTAACCACCTGGTTTTTTTGTCTTTATATTACGCGTAACTTTGTTCGCCCTCTTATAATTTTTAGCATGCCTTCAGTGTGCATAAAATTTGGAACACACTGTATATTGTCAATAAATGTATCATACCTTTGATTTATAAAATCAACATGAATATTAAACATTGAGAATATAGTTTTCTATTGAAGGAAATTATTTTTCTTGTACTATGTAAATGATTTTTAAGGTGAGTTAAGTTTAGTGATTCAAAATGGTTTTTTAAATTTACACCCATGGAACTTTTATAAAGAATGTGTGTTTGCGTTTGTAATAAACGTTTATGGATATCATCTTTGACGTTTTTCTTATAATAAATTATGTTAATATTATTAGTCGTTATGTATTCATCCTTGCCTATTAGATAATCATTGTTATATTATTATCTGGTAGTAAACATTGGTAGTAGAAAATTTCATCTAATTTAAACTATTTATAATTATGACGAAAGCTATAATTGATAACATTTACAGAGATTATTTTTTATTTCTCTTGTGGTGCTACCCATAGTGATCATCAGAGTCTGCATATTTTAAATTCTCTTTATGAATAATCAACACTAAAATAATTGTTTTCGTTATTATTTTAGGTTATATCCAAAGAGGTCATTTATATATTTTTACATATAAGTGAAATGTACTAATACTTGTTGCTCTTCATATTTGATATCTCCTAACAATAATGATTGCTATTGTATGGAAACACGTACAATGGTGATTATTATTTGTATGGCAACACGTAATATTTTAAGGATATTAAAAAAAAGTATCTTGCACTGAATAGACACTCCCGAAAATTCAGCTAATGCCAATGGCGCAGTGCAGAGGGTACGCAACATAACCAGATCAAGCAACTTTGAGCGTGGATTCTGCTTGGATGGGTGACCGATTCTTAGCACGAAAATTTGTTTGCGTGGTAAAATAAGACATCCTTACTTTAATTTTACATCATCAAATATATGAAGCTTTTCGTTAATTTATAATGGATTTTGTAGCCTAACTATGGATGTTTCTTATAAGAATTTTTGATAAGCTTGTCTGCTTACTTTCTTTCATCGGTATTCAAATAAAAGTTAGTTACATTTTTTATTACTATAAATTTTGTATATATATATAAGCGAACGAAAAATATCACGTGTAAATTTTTAACCAATGTTCAGTAAAAATACATTTGTTATATGGAACCATAAAAATTGTAGCACATCACATAAGGGACTTGAGATATTCAGTAAAATCACCACCGAGTATAAGTAGTTATTTGTAGCTCCAACAATCTGAGTAACAGTTAGAGACCGAGGGCCAAGAGAAAAGAATCACGAGGACTGAAGTCCGGATAATTGCTTTCTCTCGAAGCCGCAGCGAATTTGCATTGTTTCACCTCAGCATTATTTATTGTGTAGAAACTGTGCGATATTTAACGCAATCGGTTATATTAACCTCCTGAATATATTTTATGAGGTTTTATTGTTTCCTTCTCGCAAACACTGCAATTTTATATATTCATATTTTCTCTTTAATTTTGTTTTGAAATAATTTGTAAATGTTGCTGTCAGATTTATATTTCTAAGATCACAATCAAGGTCTGCTTAAAATGCCACCCTGTAGATGAGACACTCGTTAGGTATACACAAAATAAACGCCTTGATTCATGAGTTTATTTCAACAAACAACTTATTTCAAATTGGCTCAGGTTAACACTAAATACTAAACTGTAACTAACAAATCGAATTAAATCACAGCTCAGTAAATGAAAACTAACTGTTATTGATTCGGAGATCCTTCTTTGTATCTTTAAAGTACAAAGAAGGAATAAGATAAAATAGTTTTAATCTGTTCGGTGAGAACATTGCAAATTGCTGGGACCAAAACAACAGAAGCCTCTTCTTCCAACTTCCAGCTTCACTTTCGGGAAGTGAAGCCTTCTATGTTGGTAGGTGCTTCTTTGAGAGACTTTCAACAAATACGAAAGTTTCTTGTTGAGATACTTTAGCTCTCTAAATGTGAGGAACTTGTGGACCATGCACCACGTCAGCTGCCTGCACACTGGCGGAGAGATATGGTTCAATCCGACTCAGGTTGAAAATTAACCTGATGTCAGTTCTGCATCTTTTGGATTCGGCCAATCATCCTCTCTAGGTATGCTGTTCCTATAAGCAGGTATACAGTAGTGTAAGACTGGTAGAACTAACGTATGCATAAGCTTGAATGGTCACTTTGGGATCAAAGAAGTTATTTCGGAATAAAGTATAGAAATTCATCATGATACAAGAAAGTAATTTATTTTAAAACTTATTCAGGCTGTTTCAATCAGGTCCGCTGCACAATTACCCAAACGGAATTAACAAATTTCATGTAAAACTCCATAAGTTTAGTGATTTTTTCAACAATCTGTGGCATATTCGACAATCTCCGTCTACGACATATTAATACTGTATAATATAATTCGTCTCTATGTGCTGTAATATCAGGATTCCGAAGGCAGCAAGTTCCTGATAATTACGGGGGTCATAAAATAGTTTTATATTTACTTTAGTTTACAACTTGTTTCATTATATTCAAAACAGAAACCGGTTTCAGTCAGAAATGTAAAGTAATGTTCTTAGTAAGTTTGTCACTGTAGGTGTTGTTCGTTCGCCTTTTGTATTTTTAATGATCAATTCATAATAATACCAAATTTGTATTTTACAAGTAGAAATACATAAATAATTATTATATGGATAAATCTATGAAAATTATAGAACGAACAAATAAAAATCTAATGAATTTTAGAATGTTTTGAAAAGTTATGGTAGGTTTACCTATTTCCAATAACAACTAACCAATCCTGAAGAAATAAGTTTTTATAGTGAGTTACATGAAAAAATCCATTAGCACTATTGAACCACTAATAATGTTTCATAGCGAAAAGTATATGGTCAAATAAAAAACTGGGTTATTTATTCTATTAATGGATGAACTTAATGAATACTCAACCAATCCCGTAAGAAAATATTACATGAACAGAGAGAGTTTCATTATAGAAATTTTAAATAAAGGGAAATTCGAAGTACTTTAACTGAAATTAAGTAATAAATATTTAAATTGGTAGTGATTACAGGAAACATTTACTCTTAAGAAATATGACGAATTAGCAGTAATTTCGGAACAAGGGACTGGTGATACCTTAAGGTCAAATCCAGACTTAGCCCTTTGATGGTCGGATTTTGAAGAATGAATTTAATTTTACCATAATTGATACATGATACCACGGCCTTTTTGAACTCGGTATTTTTGAAATAAGCCAAACCACTCTCTGTTTGTTAAAGGATCTTGGTCTCTGATGGATTCCTATACCACTGTATGAAATATATTATCAGCATTAAAAAAAGAAGACAAGTATAACAGCAGAGAACAAGTGTGAAACGTTAAAAAAGTCGGATAATTGTTGTGCCATATATTTGTATTGTTTTAACTATTTCATTGATATATTCCATTTTGTACCATTAAAATTTGTGGCAGTGTGATTTTTTATACCTAAAAAATATTAACTTTATTTAATATTAGTTAGTAAAATGCTCAATGCACATTTGGAAGTACAGTCGATGATTGGACGAACTGTGTATCCATTCAGTCTGTGAATGTGCATGTGTGATAGCTTTTTAGAGGATCTGTATTACCGCACAGGTTACTTGAACCTGAATCGAATACACTCTAAGCCATTACTATAGAGAAACCAATTAGAGCATACCTAGTGTTTATCATATTATATTATTACATCCAACATCCACATATTTACCATCAAATTACTATTACAGTATTAAATATATGATGAGTTTGGGGTAGAATGTATGGTCCCAAAAAAAATTAGCCCTGTACATATGAAGCTTTTAGTAGTCTAAGGATCTAGAATTAAGATCGTTATCGTACCTACCTGTCAGCATAGAAATTATTACGTTTTTTACTTTAAAATGTTATACTTGTTATGCCCTGGACAGTCTTGACCCTGTAGCTTGTATATTATCGAAATCATTATCAAGTTATTATATTAGTGCACTATATGACATTTTATAACGAATTTAGTTAAAATATTGTCTTACATAATATTTATTTGTACTATTTTACGTATTATGCCACACATACCATTGTTTTTTATTTGTAATCTATAAGGCCGTTAATCGTTCTGGTTACAACATTAAGTATTGTGACATTTTAATTTTCAGGTTATACTTATCGAAATATATTTTAAAACATTTGTTTTAATAATTAAGTAAAAGTCTCAACTAATAGTCCCTTAAAATAGATTTATCCTTTGATTTTGTTTCTTGAAAACACAGAAAAACACATTATTTCTGTTTCTTGTAACACACAAAAAAAAACACACTAATTCTATTATTTAAAAACAAAAAAGTACACAAATTCTGTTCTTTAAAGAACATTTAGATAACATAATTGCAAACACATGTTTTGAACCTGTTTAAATAACAAATTAAATTCATCTAAGTTTATAAATGAATAAAACTATCATATCTCCTGCAGTCCTTTAGCAATACATATAATGTACTGTAAACAGTTCAAATTTTTATATTCATATGCGTTTTAATTATTATACATGATTACAACATTGTCTAAGATACTGCTTTAAAGTACTTTTATTAATGGAGTTATCTTAAAACAAATGAAGTAATTTTTTCTGTGTTCCATAAAATTAGCCTTAATGGACTATAAATTTATAAAAAAATATTTCTCCATCCTGTATTTAATAAATATTATGAAATATTTTTTGTTATATAGACATATACTTAACGTTTCACCTGAATCCCTTTCATTGTACTAATTAAAAAAAAAAATCGTATTTACTACGGTACCTGAGAGAGATTCGCAATTGAATGGAGTCTCAGTTTCGAAAAGAACCTGGAGTTTTTCCACTCCGATGATTTGGTATGCTTATAAAACCCTTATTTGTGGGAAGCAGAGACTACAGAAAGCTCACAACCTCAGCATAATTCAATCCTTTATTAACTTCTACCCTCTGGGAGCTAAAGGTCAAATATTCTTGAATCGTCCTAGAAACTTTTGAAATACTCCAACATCTGTGGCCTGCTGCCAGTAGTAGTTTCTGAACCTATAATAACTCCGAAAGGCTTGGAGAAAACATATCATTCCGAAAGATTTTATCTTGTAGAAGCTCTTGAAATTTGGCGGTTCCGGGCTCGCATTTTATAATATAAAATTTATAATGATAATAATATTCGAACCTGTAGGATCATCCGACATGTATGAATAGCTCTATATATAATTCTCTAGGATAGCTCTATGTATGAGGGTTGTAGGCTTCTCAATATTATCGAACTGGTGATATGAAAATTATTAAATGCTCACGGTAACTATAACCAATTGCATTTAAATACGAAATATAGGATTTTCAATCAATTTCCATATGGTGGTAGAATATTTTTTTTTTAGCACATAATGCTATGAAACGAAACATGACCTTTAGAATTTAAAAAACATAACAATATCTAATCTCAATGGGTAAATTGGTTACAAGCAACGAGTGAAGGAAGGTGAATAAATTTGAAAATAAAATTGGTTTCTTAACCATCAAATAGAAGTACTATACTTTACAAGAGAGAGCTCTTTTGATCACCAACCGACCAATCGAGTCTATGCAGCAGTAATCGAAATTCAGGAAAAACCTTAATTTGATCAGCTGTTTCTGTCTCAAGGGGCTCTTCTGTTTACTTTAGTCTTAATAGCCGTGTTCATTACCAAATAAAAAGCGTTCAGGATAGTGTTAATGTTAATTTTAATCCGTCTATTGACGAAAAAAAATAGTTTACTTGATTAAATAATTTTTATTGGTATTTTTTTTAAGTGATAATGTGAAATATATGGATTCTTTAAAAATAAACACGAACTCATTAAATATATTTTAAAAGTACTTCCAGCACAATTGGTATTTGTTCAAGTATTTCTACACTTAGATTTTGCCGATTTAGTATAAGTTTACAGGAAATAAACATATTACAACAGACAGTTAGTTTACTTTTATTAGGTACAGGATTTTAGAAGTTCAATATTGATATAGTATTAGATAGAAATTAAATTTTTCAAAAATTAGTTTTTAAATGAATGTTTTTTCAGTTTTAGTGAGACTTAACAATCTGAGTGTATATTTTCTAAAAACTATTTGAAAACTGATAAAATTTATTTTAATATTATTTAATATGAGCATTATTTATTATAATATATACTATAAAAAAATATTAAATATATAAATCTATATATATATAGTATATATATATATTATATATATATATATAATATATACTAAATCTAACTATGGATAATATGAGCAATTATTTATATCACAAAATATAATGTATGGGTTTAAAAAGACAAACAAAATGACAGTAAGAAAGTCTTGATCTTAAAGTCCAATGGGTTAATGCATGAAAATCTTAACATATAGCATAAATCGAGTAAAATAGGACAGACTAAGTAACGTTGAAAAGAAATTGTATATAATGTAAACAACTTTTAAAATCCAAGTAAATAATTATGTGTTTTTAGTATAGGCAGTAATGTTTTAAACTTTAAATTTTAAAATGATTATATATAGAAAATAAAATATCCCGATTTTAAACATTTTAAAAAAGTTATGTTGTTTTTTATAACAATAAAGTATTTGTAAAATACAAAATACATAAACAAAAGATAGTTGACAGAAGAATCAAACAAATGGTATTATTTAATATGATATCGGGATAACCGACAAAAACTAGCATTTTAAATTCATCTCAAGAAATCTGTAGGATATAATGTGATACAATAATGATCTTAAAAATAAGTGGAAAACAAAAATGCGAAATATAAAAATACCTACCACAGAACACATGGAAAAAGGAAGTAAACTTAAATTGTAAGCTGGTTCAATCGATTTAAATTATTTTGTTTATTAAGTTCTTCTATTTAGGCTTAATCTTATGCAATACCATTATTAAATAATTTTAATTAGTAATTAATTTATTTTCCTGAATAATCATTCTGTATGTAACTCGAAACAACTTGTTCACTGCCATTAATGACTTGATCGTCATTGTATTCTAAAACAGTTATACCGTCCATTTTTATACTGAGCTCCTACTTAAATAATATTGCGTTGATCAAGATCTAATTATAACAAATGCTTTATTGAAAGTATTGATAGAAACTATTCAGTAATGTGATAAAGTTATAAAACTAACTAAATCGAAGGAGAGATATATACTCCTGAAGTTTAAACAATAATATACTGTAAATAAAATAAGTGAGTTTGAGTAATAATTCCGTTAAGAGATCGCACAATTTCTACACAAACAATAAATGAGAACATCGTGAAACATAACAAATCCACTCCGGCCTTCGAGAGAAAGGCAATATCCGGACTTCATTTTTCGTTAGAGATCTGACCAAAGAACAGGAACTAGATCCCGGAACAGGTTCTTTACAGTTCGTTTTCTCCATGTTCCGTCGAAACGATTTACTGAACGTGCAAAGAAATTCCGGAAACGACCAGACTTCTAAATGTTACAGTTCCGATCTTGCCTACAGATAATGGCAACATGTCAATTATGCTTTTTTACACTCTGCTGGAATATTTAGAGGGCTTCAGGTACTGTACATTGAAATTAAAAAAACGTTATTAATGCTATTCTTATTTCTCAAAAAAGATGTTTGCATATTCGATACAAAAATAATGGAAGCTTCTTGGAGATAACAGTTTATTTTTCTATTTTAAATTAAATTTCTATTTATTTAATTATATTTTATTTTCTAATATTGTAGGCTATGGTGATTTAGAAAAAGTTTCAGTAATGTAGACACATTAATGATATCTTTAAAATTGGGTATTTAATAATTTTGATTTAAAATACTGTCAAGCAACTTCATGAGTGACTGATTTAAAGTGTGTACATTAAAATATCCAGATACATACCTGTAATCGACGAAAACCAGTTGACCAGGAATGTGTTGTATTTTTAAAAGTATTTGTCAAAATCATTTACAAATCTAAGTAGTGTAATAAGTTTTTTCTTCACTTAGATCTAATATATAACTAGGAAAGCGCTCCAGAAACGCAGTGATACTACATCGCAACTCACCAAGTAAGACAGGAATAACAATAATGTAAGACAGACTCCTTCGGAATGGAACGCCTGAACTGGAACTGGCAACAAGTTCCGAAAAAAAAAATACATTCTATCTCTGGAACGGCCTTCCCATACGCCTCTGGACTTATTTTCTTACTCTCCAATCTCTACCTGTGACTCTGAATTTTGGTACTGCTTATAATACTATATATAATCTCGACAGCTGTTCGTTGAGTTTTTTATAATATATGCATTTCGGGTGTATAGGATAATTCAATTGTGGTAGTTTTTTCAAACACGTATCATTAGACATGCCTCATGTGTAAAATGTTTACATGATTTACATTCGGTTTATTTAAATATTTTTTTCCAATGTTTTTCTTATTGCCCAATTTACTGTACCTAATAATATTAATGTAAACATTCTTCGCTAAACGCTCAGCCAAAAAAAGCCCAAAACTTGACAAGCACCATCATCAAACTCCATGTTGTATACAAATAAATGAAGGTACCATGCAAAATTCAAAATTCAAAGTCTGCAAGTCCTATGGTTCTCAAAATATCGTGTGGATAAAGATACAGTATCACAGTTTTAAAACCCCTCGAGTGAATGCTTCGCTGAAGCTTAATAAAAAATAAGTAACAGTCACATATTTATTTAAATTATACTTATTATTTTTTCTTTTATTATACAAATTATTGAAATGAATATTACTTTTTTCATTTACGATAAAATGAAAAAACTCAAGTAACCACAATAGTGATCGGTTTTGAAGACCAGATTACTTCTGTTATTGGTAGACAGAGGATTACGTACTTATTTGTTTATGTTTTTGTTTCTTTCTATAGCCGAACTCTATGTTAATTTGTTGCAAGGCCACACTTTATTTACATGTTACTGATATCTCTCACAAAATGTGTGGTGATATAGTATTACAGCTGGTAATGGTTTTCTAATTTAAATTCCATTGACTACCAATTAGATAAACAATCCGTATATCAATAGATAAGTTTTCAAAATTTATTACCAGGACTTGTATAAGAAAAATTAAAAACTTAAGTTTTAAGGTTGATTAAAAAGAATTTGTATTGAATTTTTTTTTGTAATTTTTCTTATATTAAATATAAATTGTATTAAAAAAAACCAGATTTATTTTATAAAATACCTTATAACTTAGTAATTATGCACAAAATATTATCAACATAAATCCGCTGATAATAATATCGTATTTACATACTTAGAAAATACTTCATAAAATATAAATAATAATAAATAATATAAATTAATAATAATATGAATAATATAATATATTATATCTTATATAATAATATATAT
Source organism: Homalodisca vitripennis (assembly GCF_021130785.1). Classification (NCBI taxonomy): domain Eukaryota; kingdom Metazoa; phylum Arthropoda; class Insecta; order Hemiptera; family Cicadellidae; genus Homalodisca; species Homalodisca vitripennis. The sequence goes on from NC_060214.1 coordinate 41,842,338, forward strand.
CATAATATTTATATTATTAATATAAAATAATTTTTGTTGTACCAATAGCCTCAAAAACACAACATTTTAACAAAATGTTTTTCTTTCATAGCTCCGAGGACATATAATTTAATCGCCAGAATTTGTTCAAAAAATAGTAGGAACATAAAAATATATTTTATAAAAATTAGAGTATGGTTGATCGGTAAAAAATGATATTGAGTATATGTTTAAAGAATAATAAATTAGTGTACTCTGGTTAAGTCTTGTCTGCTAAATTAGAATAATATTTAAATAGAGCAGGTGTAGAGACATTATAAAAACAATTATTTATATATATAATATTTAATGTTACATGTATTAAAACCTAATATTTTAATTCTAAAATAATTGCATAAATAATTTCTTATTTAATAACAGCACAATATTTATACTAAATATTAAACTTTTGAAACATAATAGTACATTATTTACTACATAAGCTACACATAACTTAACCATTTTTGTCATTTCATATATCGATGCTACATATCCGCTATTTTTATTTTTTTTATTACTCTTTTTGTACATAGTAATCTTCAACCACAGGCACAGCCTTATGTGGGGGTACCTAAATTTCCTTTTATTGTGGTAAAGTTATTGGCATTAATTATTAGTTAAAAAAAAAGAAAAACCTAAAAGGTACGTAACCTACTTTTTTATATTTCTTATTACCTTAAACGTATTATAAATTAGAATTCAAATAAGTAGAAAATATATTTTTGTATTTTTTGTTTACTGCTATTGTAGAATAAACGTTATGTCATGAGGTATTATTATATTACTAAGCACTGGCAAAAATAATTTAGTTGTAATATTGAGTTCGTTTATTTTGGGGAACATAAATGATTTATTATTATTTATTATTTATTTATATTTAATAAAATAATTGTATTATCTACATGTTTAATATAACTTCCCGCATGTATTGAAAATAATTGAATTGAATTGGCAATATCGGCTTGAAGATCTAAGATGGCATTTTAAGCGTCCTCCACGCCTAAACTATTGTTTTCAGCATTTTAATCTTACTTGTTATTGATCATAAATTTCATCAAAATGTGTACACATATGTTGATGTTCGTATGCGTATCATTTTTTATAGAAATTACCCCAGCTGGGAAAATATCCGAGACCCAAGCCGCCCCAGCTACAGAATACTGTCAATGAATCTTTTCCGGTTACCAATAAAAAGAAAGTTAATGTACCCTACAGAGACTTCCTCAGACGAAATATTAAAATTAAAAAAGAAAAAGAATAAATACAAGAAATAGTTTATCTTTTGTTCCATGTAACAAATCTCCCCAAGATCTCTGTCCCATTAGGAAAGTATTGCCAACAGACAGGCAAAACAAAAGACCTGTGGACGATCGATAAATAGTTTTCTAAATACGGAAAAATGGAATTTTTGCACTGAATACATTATGGCATTTAAATTTAATCAAAACTTAGTTAAAAATTTTCATCAATTCGTTTGGAGTTGAATATCATTATGGGGTGCAAAACCTAATATACTTAAACCACAATATTCAAAAAAGAAATTCCTTATTATTCAGGCTGAACATTTTATCTTGCATTTCTAACTTTGCAGTACTTCTATAAATTGCGTTTATTGCAATAGGTTAGATCGCAATCACGTTATAGAGCATTACAAACTACTTATTGTTTCTGTTATTCTTGTTTAAAACTGTGGCTTGTTTATATTCCAGATAGCCAGTAAACAACAAAAGTCACACCGCTCTCAATTATAAACATCCACAGAAAGTTTAGACTGCTGAGTTTTCTTTTCTTCACTTCTCAATTTGTTTGCACTAATGAGGTAAGGACAATTTTGTTAGTGATTGTAGAAACTTAAGAAAGTGAACTTTAGTCTCCCGCTGCTCCTTCACCTTTTGTGCATATCTTCTGTAGTTGTGTAGCTGTATAATGAACAACTCTGCGATTGTTACTGTTTTAAACGTTAGAATAATTTTATATAAAGAAATGAACAAAATATTGAATCTGTTTTAATATTAAAATAATGATTATAACCTTCCCAGCTCGTCTTAAAAACGTATTTTTTAATCAGTTTAATTATTTTCTTGCATTTAATGTTGGTTTATCCAATTATATTTCCAACCTTATTATCTATAAACACATTTTAATGTATTAGATATTTTATTTTTATTCTAAATTATAAGTATTAATTATATGAACTTCCATTATTGTATATATTATATTTTAGTTACATTGTTTTTTTGAGCTGTATTAAAAATTATCAAGCCTCTATACCGTCGTAAAGCTACTTAACGATCGATTAAAATGTTTAAACTTAGAAGAAGACAAGAAATCGAGTTTGAAAAAAAAGTTATAAAATAAATCCCAGAAGCGATGTACTAAAGAGTACATTCTGGCAACCCATTTATTTGCCACAACGATAATAATAATAATAAAAAACAAAAATTATTTGTAAGAGAAAGTATACTCAATGGAAGACTTAACTGTTGTAAATCGAGTTGACAGCAATCACTCTTTACCTGAGAGCCCGGCCGATATTTCCATTAAGGCTCCAGAGCTCTTGGACAAACATGCTGTGTTGTTTTATTGCTTTTGTACCTTTTGCTGAAGTAAAGATCAAATTTTCAGTGTTTGGAGTACCCTTAAAATTTATGAGTTATGTTTACAACTTGTAATGACTATAAATCTGTTAATATGTATAAATAATATATGTAGAAGTGACTATTGTAGGATACGAAAGTATTTGTAAAATAATAAACAATAATCTGGGGGAAGAAAAAATTAATATTTGATGCATGAATAGTTACCATGCGATCCACAGTTTATTTGAAATTTCATACGTATAAAAATCCAATATTACATATTGTTAGTACATTTAACTATAATAGTGAATGTTTTAATGTAAATATTTTATTGTAACCTTATAAAAACGTTTGCCATTAGTACCCTAAATAGTAACATTTTTTGTTTCATTTAATGTGGAACATTTTAAACTAAGTTGAAAAAATGTCCTACTCTGCTCCCCCCTTTAATAATACTCTTTTGTTACTAATAATAATCAATATTTTCCAATCCCAATTTGAAACCAAAGCTTGAGTCTAATATCAACAATACCCAAGTATTCTGCGTAAAATATTTAGCTATATTTTGGCGACATAATTTATAAACTAAACCAATTGTGTTAGGTGTCAATAAGTAGTTTTGCTTGAATGTAGGCTTCTTTCTTTTCATTAGCTATATTTTAATAATCTCATTTTAACATTATATTAATTATCTTGGCATACGTTGTTCCATACAGAATATTTGCCAAATATACAATTCACAACATGCGAGAACAATGATTCAAAAACCATTTATTGATGAATAATAAACAGTAATATATTTAACAAAAACATAAACATATATGTTAATAATTTTAAAAAATTAAAACAAGCAATAACGGATGATTGAAAAAGATTGTTACCTTTAGAGATTAAATAAACATAGAAAAAAAAACAAAAAAAAATGGTGATTTGTTCAAGTAGTTTAGACCCATAACAAACAAAGTAATTGTAGCTAGTTACTCAGAAATTTCAAGTCATGGCGTCAGTTAGTTTTAAATATATCATGTCGGACAGACAGATAGACCAGACCAAAAGACCGAAAAAATATGAAAATTTTTAGTAAACTCCAAAGGAAAGGCCTTCTCTTAATAAGTTCTGCCCAAACAAAGAATAGTTATTATATGGCCTATTTGCTTTCAATTCAGGCATTAAAATTTAATGTTGAAAAGGAGTATGTGAACTTAATCCTTAAAACTATTAGTAAACCATTTGATGATGATAAAATATAAGAAGAATTCTTGCAATTAGGACACTATTAATCTAAATGAGTATTAACAATAATATTAAATAATATATATATGCCCATTTTTAATTGTGGCATGAAAACATTTGAAACAATTGTTTGGATAGTTTTCATTCAGTTTCATTATTTTCAGGATAGAACAAATATGTAAGTTTAAAACATAACTGGCAGAAGGGGTTCATTATTGTTTCAGAATCCAACTAAAGTTAAGTTTAAATTATAATCTAAAAACACGTTTAAAATGTAAGTAAAACTAATTTCTACTAATCTATACAGCTAGCCACCCAAAAATAAACAGTATTGCTACTATTTTGTATCTTTTAGATGAACATTATTACAATAACATATGTCGTCAGCATTCTAGGCCACAAAAAGGTATATGTAAATGGCAAATCGATATTAAGTGACAGATCGACGTTCTTATAGGCAAGCTCTAACAAGATTTTTTTTTTTTTTTTTTTTATGTTTCAGTGCTGAATGTCCGTGTAGGGCTGATCGCTGAGTTGCCTACACCTGCTGAAAGAAACCATCCATCAAGGCCAGCGGCAAACACAGTTATGGCCCAAACGTGAACATGGGACTGGCGTTGGGAGCCATATTTGTAAAGTTACTCGTTATTTAGTTATTGATGCTCTCATAAAATTCATACCCTAAAAGTATCCAGGCTATTTGTACAAAGTAAGCGGTGTGATAAGACTTCTGAGTTCTATATAAAATGTTCAAGATCCCAACAGCTATTATTTTTAGAAACGCACATATGTTAATATGTTTTATATATTTCTCTGGACAGCCTTTATAACCTAGGACTGGTTTTATCCATCACCTACTCCTTTATGTACTGTCTCATTGAGTAGGATAAACACTAAAACAAACTGGGCCCTACATAATTTAAATATTTTTTCTTATGGAGTTTGGATTTATATACCACCAACACTGAGCTTCGATAACTGATTGCATTAATAATGTATGGATTTGCAATAAGCGTTAACATAATATTTTTACATTTACTTTATACTCAATTTTACCATCGCGACAGCGATTGAAAACAGCCAGAAAGAATAAAATACAACTTGGTGAAACAACCTGAAGTTAAACAAACCATATGTAGACTTTATAAAAACTTTAGCATTTTTTTTTTGGTGTGGATAGATTCACACATCGGAAAGAAGGAATGAAGGGATTTAAGTTCCATATTAAAAGTTAGGTGATCGAGATCTGATTTCCAGACGCACTATTTTTTACTGTAAGTTGCTCTGCCTACTTTACCAAAACTGTTATTTAACACTGCTATTGAAACCTAATAAAACATTTGTTGTAATGTGTCATGTGACAATTGAAATCTCGATAAAAATATATCTACGTGCTTTTAAAAATTTGGCATGAAAACTTTATTTGTACATACACCAAGTTTCTTAATGGTTCACGTCTGGGCCATGGGAATTTGACTGAGCATCATGTCCCAGCACTTATTCAGCTTAAAACAGTTTATATTTTGTCCAACGGAGGATTTATAAAAATTTATTATTTCTGCATGAACTATTACCTCCTTCTCCCTCTGTAATAAATTAGCTGTCTGCAGGGACATCTAGAGAATGAAGATGAGCTATCAGCATGAAAATTTGCAAAAGGCAACCTCAGCGAAGCCTGTTACGCCGGACCACGTGGTTAGGCTTTAACCCTATATTGTTTGTACTAGAAAAGTTCGTGGTTGATATATCCGTACCATAATTTCCGTAACACTGTCTCTTTCAACTGAGATTAAAATCACGGCAAATCAGTTTTTACATTTTTCAATTATATATCAGTAGCATACATTGTATTTTCAACAGAAGAAAATGATTATTAAACTGTCTTTATATAAGTAAATTCTAACTCTTAACGGAAATCTATAATTATAAAAGTTTATAGAAGAGGAACGTAACCAAATAATTTTCACAACCATTCTTATTCCTAAGCGTCCTTTGCAATTTAGTCAGCCTTTCACTCAGATGAGAAAAACAGAATTTTTAAATACACCAATGAGTGATGGACAGTAAAAATAAATAAATTAGAATAATTAAAATACGTCTATATCAACGCCATAATATTTGTAGACAAAAATTGCACAACATGCACAATACTTTACGCAAATAATAAACATTTCAAAAAATTACAGTAACCCTTTCAATAACTAAAAAACTCAATCGAAACAGATGAATATAAACCGATTCCCGAGTCTGTAGTAAAATCATACAATATACATGTGTACCTTCAAATAATAAACATTAAACAAATCTGTTGGAAAAACCTGATACGAAATTAAAATTTAACAATTCCATCAGGTTTCACGAAAACTAGTAATAACAAATGGTAAACTCATTTGAATTCGAAATAAACTTGAATTATTATAAAGAGAAGTATACAAAAATCTATAGAGTTGAAATTAATGTGTAGTGGAACTTGAGACCGCTATATGCCATAGGCACCAACCTGCGGGTGATGACAATTTTAATTACACAGATTGAAAAAAAACCACGTATTTAGCGATTGAAAAACAGCAAAATAACATTGTCCACAAGTTAAAAATCCGATTTTTGTGAATATTTTATTAGAAAAACTAGCCATAAGTTGGCATCAATTTTAAAAATAACATTAAAAAATTACTGGGTATTGAAAAGAATAATTATGAAATACTTTTAACACAAAAAGAAGATTTGCATATTTACAAAAAACTGGCAGTAAAACCCTCAAAATATATACTAAATATTAAAATCCTTAAAACTAATAAACCCAATTTCGGCGAAATACTTAACTTAGGAACAAATAAACTAGTCACAAAATTATAACTGTCACTATACATTTAACATATGTTTGAATGTCCCAATTGTGTGTATATTTTGATAGCCCTAAACTACCCCCTCCCAAACATAACCATCATTTTTTATTTTTCCTTTTATCATATTTTTACTTATTTCTTATTTATTATGGATATAGATGTTATTGCAGGTGTACAAATGGGAATATGCCTTATAAATGAATAATCCGGAACATACATCTATAACATTTATGAAAATGGGGTTTTATTTTCCTTATTTTGTGAGTATTAATATATAAAATAGTTTATATGGTTTAAAGTAAAATAATTAAAACTATTATTTTTAATAACGTGGCGCATGTTTGTATTCTACTATTTGAGTATAAAATAGTTGCGGTTATGTTTACTGTACTTAGATTTCTTAGCGCTCTCGGGACACAAAGGTCTTTATACATTTATTCATGATGTAACTTGGTTGAGTAGAATTCAACGTGATTTAACGCTTGTTTTAGATTAATAGACTCTCTGGAAGTTGATTAGTTTTACTAGGTAAAACGTAAACATGACTGAATATATATTATCCTTGTTATGTTACTCGAAACGAAAACATGTTTTTGAAAACAAACTAAAAATGAATATTTATTTATATAGAAACAATGTGTAATGTAAACAACAAAGGTGCAACGCTGATACGGGTTTTAAAGGATATTTCATTATATAAAGTTATCTTATGTGTTAAGGCACGTTTACTGTATTAATAATTATGACAAATGTTTTATCTTTTTCATTTATAATTTGATTGTAACACAATATTTACAAATAAAATGTAACATTCCCACGACGGAGTTCTAAACCAAGCAAAATAACATTGTGCAAGACGTTTTTACTTTCTGTGTGGAGATGTATATTTTATTTTCATTAGGTGGTAATTTTAAAGTATAAATTGAAATTATTATAGAGCATAAAATATTCCTTTTTAGTAGTATATAAGTAATTTTTATAATATAAAACAATTTCATAATCAAATATAATCGAGAAACAAAACAAATTCTACAATAGAATCAGGTTGTAAATAAGTGGTATTATTTAATATGGTACCGAAATAATCCTCAAACGTTATACATTTAAATTTATTTCGTTAAATTAATCTAGTTGATCTTAATTTTATGAAAACACTTATGTAATGAAACCAATATTTTTTTACTTTAGCATTGCTGATTGTACTCCCAACAAAGCATTTGCCACAGCTTCTTAAAACGTCTGCGTAAAAAGTTACTATTCTAAAATAAATTCTCTTTTAATACCTGGCTCCTACATAATATGGTGTAGATCAATTTCTAACCAAGCAAAAAATGAAGCCATTATTAACCTGGCAAAATTCACTGCGGATTCTAGAGAAAGCAATATCCCCCACTTCAGTCCTCGACATCCCTTCTCTTACCTCTACATCTCTACCTGTGCATAGAGTTGTTGGTGCTTCTTGTAACACGGTACGTCACATAACAAGCTCTCCTCACAGTCCTTCTAGAGCTAAGGTCTTACTTCTCTCTTTTGGATCTTAGCTCGACATCTTTGATCTTTTCTGGGCTATTCTCGCCCACCTATTCTTTTCTTCGACCCTACATGCATACACCGATATTCTTGGTGCAATGAGGGCTGGAGTTTACTCTTGAACAGTCGGGCACCGTGGTACGCCACATAAGGAAGACTGCCACTGGAGGGAGTACTATTGGAACTCGCAAAATTGCAACGACAGAAGGAAACTCCAGGAGGTGATACAGAAGACGGTGGATGACAGGGGCGATGTTCGCTTCTTTGCTCCTAAGGCAAGGCTAGAGATTCTAGATCTCGACGCCTTAAACCGCCGAAGGCCGACATCTCGGAGGCCCTAAGCAGGGAGTTTCCTGTCCTTAACGGTGAAATTAAGGTTTCCCTCTTCAAGCATAACCGGCAAGAACAGAGGAGTGCGTTGGTTGAGCTGCTCGAGAGTGGACGCTTTGACAGTACTCCGAAAGGAGAAGATCAAGGTCGGTAGGGTCGTCTGCCGGATTCGGAGCCGGGTGGAGGTAGACATATGCTTCCGCTGTCTCGGCTACAGTCACACCAAGAGGAACTGTTCCGGATCCGATCGGAGCAGTAACTGGTGGAAATGCGGCAGCGCCGAACACAAGGCCGCGGATTGCACGGGGGCTCCTTTTTGCGTCTAATGTACCGGAAAACCTGGAGCAAAGACGAATCATGTTCTAGGATCAGGTGCCTGCGGGGTTTTCAAGAAAGCCATGGACGACAGGAAGGCCCGTGCTAGGCCACGAAAATGATCCGGTTCATCCAGGCCAATCTGCAGAGATGTCACGCTGCGGACGCAATCCTTGAACAGCTGGCCTGTGTGACCAAAGCCCAGATAGTGATCGTAAGTGAACCCGTCCGAACCGAGCTCATCTTGGTTTTACTATGGACTCGGCACTGCGGCTGATTGGACCTCAGGACAGTCGTGGGGTCCGTGTTCTGAGTCATGGTTCCGGTGACGGTTATGGCTGGGTTGGGTTGAACATCGTTACCATTTACAGTGTTTACCTCTCCCCCAATTACTCCGCGCGAGAGTATCTGGAAAGGTTGGAAGCGCTGGAAGACAGTCTCCGAAGCGTCCTGGGCGTTTTCTAGTGGCGGGTGACTTTAACACCCCTGCGGTCGAATGGGGTATGCCCCCGACTAACGTGAATGGAAGACATATTTTGGAGATGGTCTTGAGACTCGATTTTTAAAGTCGTGACTAGAGGGAAAAGGCACTCTCGGTGAGTCAACACCAGATATTACGCTGGTATTGGCCGATGTGTTCCCTTTAGTAGCGGAATGGCGAGTGATGCACGCGTAAACTGCTAGTGACCACGAGTTCATCGCTTTCCTTCTTATCGATAATCGGTTGCCGCGGCGAGCGAATACCCGAAACAGTCTTGGCTGGAATCTAGCTAAGCTGGTTCGTAAGTAGTATCGAGGCTGGTCATTCAGTGAGTCCCGAGTCTACGGTACGGTAACAGCTGATAGAACACGCTTGCGATTCGTCATTGCCTCGGAAACGAACCTAACCGGGCTGTCACCAAGCCTTCTGGTTTACGGACGAAATCGGTGAGTTCAGAAGAACTGCACTAATGTGCAGACACAGAGTGAAGCGAGCTCAAACCGGAAGCTATAGCTAGGTCGGCAGAGCATACGGCTGCAAAGAGAGCTCTGAGTGCAGCAACCCGTCTGAGTTGCAACAACGTATTTGGATAAAACGGTAAATTAAAGAAAACCAACTTTTATTGCTAAGAGACAGATTTAGCCAATGGAAGGTTTAACTGTTGTATAAAATGATTTTACAGCATTTACTGTTTTCCTAAAAGCACGAACGACGTTTCTATTAAGGTTCTGGAGATCTTGGTCAAACATGCTGTGTTGTTTTACTGCTTTTGTTTGTTTCCCCGTAGTAATGGTAAAATTGTTAGTGTTACATTGCCACTGTTTATGAGTTTGTTTCAAACCTTATAATAACTACAAGCTTATAATCTTGCTGTTAAGTATTAAGTGTTATTGTAAAATAAGAATTCCAAATTTTTTCTTAAACATTATAAATAATAATATATTATTAAATATATTGCTATTGCAATAAATATACTATAATTAAATAATACTACAATTTATATATTATTAAAAATTTTACTACAACTAACACAAATCAAATATAAGCCCCAACATAGTTATATAATGTCTCGGCTTTATAGACTAAAAGGATAGATTGAAAGACATAAATTAAACTATTTATTTAAAACATTTTTTCCTATTTATTATAAAAACCTTTTTGAATTAATTTCGAAAAGGTTAATACAGTTAATTTAAAGCCATCAAAATAAATATTAACAAGTAAACTAAAACATAAACGAATAATAAATATTTTCTGATTATTGTTTAGTTTTCTTCTGAAAATATGCTTGTCACTCTCTTACCAGCGAAACAAAAGTTCACGCTCTCATTATAAACATCCACAAGGACTCTGAGAGCTGAGTTTGCTTTCTGTGCTAATGAGGTGAGGACTATTTGTGGTGAAGTTTGAAGTGGTCTTTAATTTTCTAAAACTATCTCGCTGGTCGTGCACTTGTATGCAGTTCCTTAATTTATTGTGTATTTGGAATAATCATCAACCTTGTATTCCACGTTGTTTTCAAGTTTTGAAGTAATTCCATTCATACATATTGAAATAAGAATGAAATTCAGTCCTAAACATTTTAGTACAGAATGATTAGAATATTGAATCCACTTAACACAATCAATTATCACAACCATCCCATTCCATTCCAAAATCGAGTATTTTAAAATCGGATAAATCATATTTATACCTTTATAACCTCTAAACCTATGCAAAAGTTTAAGTATTTACATACTTATATTCTTAATTTAAAATTTAAATTGTCAGAATACGTATTATTGCATGTTATACTTTATTAACTTGGTCTAAGACAAATTTTTCTTCGTAAAGCTACTTTAAAAACAATTAAAAACTACAAACTTAAAAGACAAAAATGAAATAGAGTTAGTAAAATCGGATTATAATAAAGCCTAAAAGTGATATTTTTCGCCACAACGTTGAATTAAATAGATAAATTTTAGTGACAAGAGAAAGTGTATTTAGTGGAAGAAGTTAACTGTTATATAAACTGCGTTGGCAGCAATTACTGTTTACCCAAGAGCCCGGCCGTCATTTTTCCATTAAGGTACCAGATTTCTTGGACAAATATGTTGTATTGCTTTGGTATTTTTTGTAAATATGATGACTATCGTAAGCTTTACTTAGAAACTCGTAATTAAAAGCTCATAACAACCCTTTCTAAAAAAGGATATAAAGGGTTTATAACCCTTTTCTAAAATTTTCATGAAATATGAGTACGCCACACCACTTGTCACGTGATAGAATTTACTAAGTTTGCATGCATATTTTCAAACCTATAACCCATTCTGTACTTAGCCAATATATATTACTAACTTATACGTTAAAATTTAGTATCATTGTACTTAGTTTTTTTACAAGTTTATTTATTTAACTATTTGCCAGTTGTCATTACGGTTACCATAATACTAATATATACCTGATCGTTAACGCTCAGCCAAATCCCAAGGACATCTCTGATTTTATCAGTTACAAATTACAACTTATTTATCTAATTCATATCATAGGTGCTATGCAACCACCATTAAACTCATGTTAAATATATATAAACAAAGCTTCATACAAATGTTCTAATCCATGGGTCAGTTTCGTTTTCTCGAGAATGTCGTGCAGAGATAGAAGGGAAAAAATGAAATTTTTTTTACCTCCTCTGGTAATATTCATCGATGATGTTCAGCCAAAAAATATATTGGCAATATAATAAAAGAACGTTCACCTACATTTACATACAGTTTCTGTAATGGGTTGAGCATATTTCACTTCTCTGAGAGACTAAATTGATATGAATCAAAGAGATGCCTACATTACATAGTAAAGAAAGAGATTTACATGGCGAGAAACAAAGATTTGGTAGTTTTATAGCGGAGTTTTACGAATTAATGGTTAGTGAGAGGTTTATAACAGCGTTTAGACTTGAAATAATAGAGAAGTGAACCTGTAGGCTTGGAGATTACTCTAGAAAAATTATGTTTTTTATATCATAAGATAATCAATGAATTTAAATAATTTTTTAGTGCTGGTTTCTAAAAGACGTCTTTAAAGCAGAGTAACTCTAATTAACATTCCACCCATTTTTAAGTTTAAGCGTTATCATCCCTAGTAATTTTTTTTAGAATGTAAACAACCTTTAATAATGGATGTTTAGTACAATCGACAATGAAAAGTGCAGTGTTACTTAGTATTTTTTTTAGTAAACAATATACTATAAACCAAATATACGTTCAATATCTAGACACCAAAATTGATAAAAGTAATAAGATCCATCATAAGATAAGACAATCTTAATATTCCAGAGCTCATGCTGGTAGGGCTGAACGCTGATTACCTACACCTATGCATTGATAGTAGAACCATCCATGAGCGGTTTACCAGGGGACGACAATCCACTCACGCACAATCTTTAAGGTCCCTGCGGTTGGCACGAGTATCAGTGAAATTTATCATAGAATGTTGCGGCTCCTTAAAGGTCTTTCTGGGTCGGACTCTCTGTCTTTCTGGCCTATCTGACAGTTCTGTCCGCCATTGTACAAAAACAAAAACTGATTTACATCATTGAACTTTTATTGTGAATTTTTGATCTTAGTATACATAGCAAAACTGGAGTTTCTATAATGCTGCATGTCACTAGAATGGGGAAATTTGGGCTGAGAATTAGCAATATATTTTTTTTACATTTTACTTATGGGTTACCATCTTGGCAACGATTTTTTTAAAATATTCAGAATAATAAATATATTTGGTAAATCAACACTAAGTAAAACGCATATGAGATTTTTAGAAATGTTGACATATTTAAACACATTATTAGATCATTCAAACAGTTAAAATTAAAAAATTAACAGAGTGAAAGTCAATGTTGTATATTAAGGGACAAGATCTGATTACAGGCGTAACTCTTGGCGCCTTGGTTACCCGACTCTCCTGCCTCGGCCGAAAAACTGTAGTTAAACACTGCTCGATGCTCTACTTAACTTAATGAAAAAAAAATGTTGAATTTATCATGATGACAAGGAATTTCCGATAAGCAATATATCTTCATGACTTATTACAAGAATACTTTCTAAAAGGAGACTTTCATTTCTAAAATAATAGGAAAACTGGGTTTTGTGATAATGAATGGTTTCAAGCACATTTGAATATCTGTTCTGTTTCATCCATTGAAAAACTCTTTAGTAAGAGCTGTCCACAAAATTCCTTTTCGTCTTCTCGGGAGATTAATAATCATTGATTTTCTGTATGATTTGTCCTATCTAATCTGTTTGGTAGGGGTTAGGACATGAAATTTTGGCATGTCACCTTAGCAAAAAATATTCTGGCGCAACAAACCATCGATACCTTGTAGTATTAAAGTAAATTTATAAAATGTATAAAATCTATTATTTTATCGTTTTCATCATGATTAATCCCGTAGGAATCAATATAAACACATGTATTTGATAGTGATCAGGAAAACGTAACTAACGTTTGACGTTACGTAACGTTTAAAAATTAAAAAAACGTGAAGTGTAACTTTTAAAACGACTGTGTTGTCTCAAGTGAAATGGAAACTTTGTGGAATCGGGAGATTGTTGAAGTGGTGTCCGTAATTAAATTAATTATGAGTTCTGGTGGAGTATTTTCCTTGTTATGTTTACTGCAATGAAGACGTTAATGACATTCATTTTTTCAACTTACTACTATGTATCTTCTTTTATATCTGTAATCGTATGTTAAATAACATATTACGTTCACAAATATTTACACTTTTCTAAAGAGTTTTAAAAAGGCAAAACTTTCGGTGTTTAAGTAATTATCTTTTTTCGAGTACCATTCCGTTTATTGTTTTATATATTAATTATCGAAAATATTTTTCAATAATTTTTATTATTATAACCTTTCTTCCTACTCACCACTTGATGTATACCAACAGAACATTTACAAACCAAAATATACGCATTTTCCCAAGGATAAGAAGTAAAACAAAATTTATAGTTTTTTAAGGGATTTTGGGACTACGTGTTTCCATGCTGTGATGGTGATATATGAATCTTTAAAAAGTATCATTCCAAAAATACTAATAATACAGTAGTATAACCTTACACAACACTTAAGTAAGAAACGGGATTTTCCGTGTATTTGAGCAATGTTCATTGATACAAGAAATCATAAGCACGTATTTCGTTTCAATTATTTGTAATCCTGAGCTCTTATTGAGGTATTCTTTATTTTAAATTTTAAGGTGTTGTATTATGTGTGTTAATTTATTTTCCTTTACAGAAACTTCCTTTCGTTCAAAAACTAAATTGAAAAAATAATACTACTTAGTTTTGGAGCAAAATCTAGAAAAAGTCATAATGCAATTTTAAAATTCACTGGATATAGATGTCTTTCTCAATTTACGAAGTTATTTTAAATCTTAAAAAGATACCTGTACAAATTAAAAGCTACGTCTTTTTCGAAACCGTTTAGTTAGTGTGCTTTTAATAGTAACAGAGAGTTTTTATAGAAACAAGTACAAGCGGGAAACTAAAGGATGTGTTGACAATAGAACCTTTTTCTGTAAAAAAACGACAGTATTTGAAATCAGTATCGGAATAAATCAAATGAGATAATACCATTTTTACATATAAAGTGTGTATTTTTATCTCGTGAAATAAGAATTGAAATTTTTAACATGTTCACAGTAATACATACAAAATCATAATTCAATCACATTGAGCTGTTTACTGTTTTTTTATTCCAATTATATATTTTAATTAATGCTTCCGTGTACTTTGCCCTTAATTATGCCTATAAATACTTATTAAAATACTTTTGGCATAATGTGCAGCGTTTACTGAAGTACCATCCTAATAGTAAACTGATCCAATTAAAGTGCTTTCATTGTAACTAGAAATTTAGAGAACTCATAAGGTATACAGTACTTTAAAACCGAAAAATCTCTACCATACACTTGAGTTAATGTCAATCTAAATGATATTACCCTTAGCAGAAAGCAAATGAATATCTATATTATTTAATGTTAGTTTATTTATCAATATATAAAATTTTACCACTCAATAGCTCAACAGTTGGTGTATAAATATCGCGGAGTAGTTTGTTTTATTACTCAAAACAATAAATATTCGCCGAGGTTGAATAAAAGCAAAATGTCTGCTGTTGGAGCCTTCGAGAGAAAGCCAATAGTTCGGCATTTCCCATTCATCTTGATTTCCTTTTCATGTTTAATATCGTCAAACAAAATAATTATTAAGGTTTTTGGAGTGTGGCTCTAATTTATAAGCTCCAAGGGCTAGAAGGTAAATCACAATCCCCCAAAAAAGTAGAATATTGTACAACACAACACCCTTTGCGAAGTGTTAAGACTAAAATAAGCTCCATAGCTACATAGTGCTTTAGAAACAAAAACCGCAGCTTTTATCGCCCCACAATTTCTATGCAAAATTCTGTTGTAGTTAATTTTTTAGAGAGTTAAGCTTCGAACGAATTCCAATAAAACTTGCATACTTATTTTAGATCTCAATAGTAGAGGAACCCCAAATTTGAAGTTTTCATAAGTTTTCTTTATGTATGATAGTACTTGTGGACATTAATATGAATAGTGGTAATGCTTTTTTAAAAAACAATATTTGAATTTACTTAATTTGAATTCGGTTTTTTGTGCAATTACTACTCCTAGATATTAAATTATTATTCTACTTGTTATACTTGAAGAAATATTGGCAAACATCCAAAGTATTATAAGTCAATACACACAAATAGGTTATAGAGTTCTTACCTAAAAATTAATACTCGGCCTTTTTATTGAATTTAAATCACCAGTGTAAAAAAATTAAAATACAAAAGATGTAAATGGTTGTTCTGTAAAAGGTAAAGACGTATATTATGAAGATTAATATAATTTAGAAACTTTACCCATTATCATAAACTTGAAGTGCTGGAATAAATTAGAGATTATTAAAATACTATTCAGATATACTTAATTTCTTACTTAATGTCTAGCTTACATCACAAACTTTGAAGAAGCAAGTAGCAAAAATAATTATAATTAATATTGCAAATCATTAATATACCGGTTATAGCTTTTAACTTAAAAGTAACAACTACCATTTACGAGATAAAAAATCCTTTTTATAAAATATTAATTTTAATATTCTAAATTATAAAATAATATTTATGATAGATTTAATTTTAATTAACAAGTTACACGTTATACACATCTTGAAAGGGTTGGTAAAGGCAATTTATTTACGGTCTGTCTGTCATTTCCTAATCAGAAACGTATATAAACCTCGAAAAGGAAAAACTGACCCGTCTAGGAATTGATATTTTGCATTAATTTATAATTAGCTGATATTGACGCATGTCACCCCATGGTATTTGGCTGAGCCTTTAGCAAAGACCATTGGCTAAACTGTGACATTGAGTTATAAAACCGTTAAGTTGTTATGAAAGAAATCATATTTTTATTTTGAGTGTGTACCTACGATAAACTATTAAAACAATGGTCACTTAAACGAGGATTGGAAAATATGTATGGTGAGAACTATTCACTCTACTGATTTCTATGTAACGATAGTGAAGATGGTATACAGTGGAGTTATTGGAAGTACTATAATTTCCGTTGAGTCAAAAAAATTTAGTTCCTAAAATAATGTTAATTCTTATGGGTAACCATGTTTGGTACCGGAGAAAAACACAAGTAACTAAATAAACATAATTAATAAACAAAACGGAAGAAACTGCGAAAGTTAATTGCGATGTCCTTATTTCAGTAGCTTATGAACACATGCAATGCGTATTAACTTTATTCCTACTTTCCTATAAAATTTTTGGCTAATAAGTGGACTTTTGAGTGAATACCAATAAGTTTTAATTTTGCTTAGCTGTTATCACTAATGAGTTCTATCTAAATGGTTTAACTATCTGTCATAATTTCTTGATTTACGATGTAATATTTATTTAAAAAATTTTATTAAGCTAAATATTTTTTTTACATTGACATACAAACGTTTTTTATTTTTTTAAAAATAACGTAATATTTTATTTTTGGAGAATGTCCCTACATGGGATTTTCACTGTAGATAAGTTTTCGCTGTGGAATCTTCCACATTTCAAATAGACAAAGAATGGATCCAACTCTGAATAAAGTGTAAATAAAAACAAAAACAAGAACTTGTCACTCGGCAAGAAATCAAGCTTCATAACATATATATAAATATAAGCTATATAAATGTTACTGCAACAGTAAGTTTAATATTTTACTCTCCTTTAGATGTATATGATACATATTTATTTATGATGGGAACCACTTTGATCTGTAATAAAATATGGCATCTGGAAAGTTCTAGTCTGTTATTCGTATTTTTATCACTAAAGGAACTTTGACTTTTTATTACTCCCGATATTGATTAGTGAATTATAAAGGGAAATGCTTATGTCGTCTGAATATGTTTTAAAAGTTTTCTGTTTGAAATTATTGGAACTATTGCTTTTACAACATTCTTTTTTATTGAATTCAAAAATTCAAAATTTCATATGTATAACATATTATTTTTACGGATAGTTTTCCTGAATGTAAAACTATTAACTTTTCAAGGTTCAGGGACCACTTGCTTCTAAAAGAGACTGCCCAAAGAAATAAAGGATAGTTATGTTTTTTTGTCTGTGTCCTCCGCAAGTCAGTTGATCTTAAGATTCTCAGAATTAGTAGACATACCAAAGTAACATTAAATATTACAAATTTCTAAATTAATCATACTTTAACTTTTGACAACGTATTACAAACATAGTATATTTAGACGTTTGAAAAATTATAAAACCAAGTAATATTAGAGTTTTTGTACAGTTATACCGTATTTTAGTTATTTTTATTCTCATATACCCGTATGTTAGTGTTAATTATTAAATTATGCTTTTTATCAATATTTCATAAATTGATAATTTTAAAAGAGTCATAAATATGAAGTTTATCCTCGTATCAGGGGCCATGCAATTCTTTTGCCTGCGAGTCTTTAATTTTATTATCAAGAAGAGATAAATTGAAAATTAATATAAATTTGAGTGGACTAGTCATTTGTCTAAATCTAAGCTTAATGAAGACATCAATTTTGAATGTTCAAAAGTAAAGAATATATTGTGTAAAAGATTTCAATGTTACACTTTCAAAATTTATCCATGAAACTTAATATTTGTTACACAGGACCAAGAATGAGTTTCTAAGGTGTTGAAAGGTCACAACCATGGAAAATGGCTGAGCGTCGTGAGAAGCATTGCAGTAGGCCGACACAATTTCAACCTTTTTGTTTGCCTGGGAGGAATATAAAACAAAATTCTTTGGACGATATGATAGTAATGTCGTGATATATCTGTCAGTAAAGGATTGCAGCTAAATGCTAGGAAAAATTATACGGAGCGATAGGTAGCTGATTTGTGCCGAGGAGGGACATCCCGGAGCTGGTTCAGCGAACAATCCTCCACACTCTCCATTCTGCTTTGCTTATGTCTAGACTCGGCGCCGAGGAAGGTGAAAAACCGTGCTTTTAATAAATACTATTCAAAGTTTTAAACTTTATGGTAGTACAATATAAATTCTTTGAATACTATTTTTATACTGATAATAACACGAATATTTTATTTTGATAGATTTCGAAGTCAGTAATAATGTACTAAATAATTATAGATTTTATACAATATTTTACTATACCAATTAAGCAGCCCACATACACATCTTCTTTTGTCTAATGAAAAGCAAAGTGAAGAAACAATATACGCCTAAAAATTAAATTTGAATGGAACTAATTATAATCACATATCAATTAACACTGTGTGTAGAAAATGTGAAATACTACAAGAGTTCGGTTGTTCTTATAAAACAAAATTACACTAAAAATTCATTCTCCTCATTTGTACATTGAACTCCACAATTTATTTGGAATATACAACTCAAATGATTTTTCTAACATATATTGGGATTTTAACATTGCAAAACTTTCAGTTGATGCAATCACTTTATACTTCCCAAGAGGAGCAAAAGCCACTCTTTAATATTACTAAACTGTTGATAAAGTAATACAGGAAAATTTCACTTTAAATGGTCACCCCAGCGAGGCGGGAAATTTTGCAAATTGGAAGTTTTTGTTATTTTAGAAGGATTCCTATTCATCTTCGCTTAACTTGGTTGAATAAAATGAAACGAAACCAAGGTTAAGACTCTTATCCTCTTTTACACTTAAAAATCGAGAGATTTGCAATACTTTATCGTAGAAAGTTAATATTTATTATTGTATCCAGATTTATTTCTAATGTTAAAATTTTATAATAATAAATCACCGTCATTTATTAAACAATATTTTGTTAACAGTTTTTAATTTTTTAAATAAAAAACAAAATACATTTTATTCATCTAAAACATTAATCAGGGCAAGAACAAGAAAATTAAGGTAGAGTATATGTTTACGTTGGTGGTTAAGATTCTTAACGGTGTGTTGGAAACCCGTACAATCAGTCTTTTTTGTAAGAATAATACAGTAAATTTAAATTTATAAATGCAAATATTTATTAACCATATATTGAGTAGCAACTATCTATTTTCTTTTCGATAGCTGAAAATCCTCATTTCTGATGTGGCAGTCCTTCGCCCTGTATCTTCGGGAAACGTGTGAGCTTGACCTATAGACTTTTATATTATTGTATAAAGCTAAGTTTTTTATATAAGCAATATAGCGTTCTCCGTATTATATTACTCCATGTATTTTTAACGTTTATGTAGTTTCTTATGGGTAACCATGTCAACATCGAAAAAATTACAGAAATAAATCGAAAAATGAAAGAAAACAAAAACTCATGACAATTTAACATTTCAAATAATAAATGTTAACCATTAACCTGAAATTTTTTGTCTGCAGGCCTCCAGCGATGATTGTTACGTGACACGATTTCGAGTCACATAATATAATGACAAGGACGGAATTTCCATGTTTTCTTATTTTAATAGACGAGTTTTTTACCCGTTATTTTAAATTTGTAATTTTAGATTATATTTTAGAAAGGTGGGGATAAATTTAAACCCATCCTACTAAGTTCGAAACTCGATGAATTCTGAAAAAATGCACGTTAAATGATTTTAAATGTAATTGCATTTTCATTTTTCATGTTTTTCTGGAAACTATTATAAAAGTTGAGGAAACAGCGGGAGTGATGTAAAGGACACTGAAAACTACTATCTAACTTTTTACAAATTGTCCTCCCCCCACCCCCCCCCCCCCCCACCCCCCCCCCCCCCCACCCCCCCCCCCCCCCACCCCCCCCCCCCCCCACCCCCCCCCCCCCCCACCCCCCCCCCCCCATTTTTTAAATCATTGAACTCTTCATAAACCATGTCATTGGCTGTAAAGGGTTTTTCTGTGTAACGGGGGTTACAAATAATTTCCAAGAGTTTCTTTATAGTTTTCGGCTTTGCATCATATGAACCTTCTTTAATTATTTCTTGGACCTGGTTCATGAGGATTTTTTTTTTACTTTTCGATCAGTTTACTCATATTATTTTTGACGTACATGTTGTCCGAAATATCGTATCTTATTTATCTATCCCTGCTTCGGTAGTCCTTTCTTGGTTATGGAATTTTTTAGGTTAGGCTCGGATGTGAAAGCTGTCAAATTTATTCACGGAATCAATTCATACTCTGTTATTAGTAGCTGTGCTGACTTCAACACTTTAAAGAAACTTCCAACGCCAAATCACCTTTGAAAAAAGACTAAAATATATGGTAAAATACTGGTTTGAATACTACTACTATAACTAGTAATTAGTTTATAATGAAGTAAAACGTAATAATTTATTACGTTACTGCATAACTTATTAGCAGTATTTAAAAAACGCATGGGAACGTTAATTGAATTTCAGCACAGTTAATATTAATTGATATTCCTGTTTGTTCACTATTAGTATCGTTCTATCAATATTTAAAAAAATAGAACATAAAATATATTGTTTAGATATTTTTTAGTTAACAAAGCTGTAGTGTTATTTATGTTGAAGAAGGTTAGTCTTTTTGTTGACCATAATTATAACTCTACTCAATTACATTGGGCCTTACTTTAAATTTACTTAAAAATAATTTACGTTAAATTCAGATTTTAATAAAAACGATGCTGAAGAAGCGTCAAAACTATTCATTTACCTATTAAAAGATAAATTAAATTCAATAATGTAAAAAAATAAACAAACATAATGCAGCAAGAGTATTGAACAAACAATAGATGCTGTGTTTACGAGGTGTTAAAACAAGATTTTATTCTAGATTTTGTTTTTCTTATTTAAGTTATTATACACCCATGATTTCATTATAGAGAATATAATTAGAATGAAAATGAAGTAAATGTAGTGAAAATGATACTTACAAAGTTATAGAACCTAATATAAGCAATAATAATGAATATGTATATTACTTATATTATAATATTATTATTACCGTATATTTATTAATATAATGTTTATAAGTCAGTTTATATATTTATAAGATCATTGCAATATATGAAATGTAAAAAATATTACAGAATATTTATCCAAATAAATATAAAATATAATACCTTTTATGTTAAAGAAATGATCGTCTTATATAATTAAGAAAAAAAAGATAGCAGTTTAATAATTAGCAAACGTATTTTTTCAAAATAAATATTTTAGAAATCGTTATAAGACGTGGTCTTATTACCTTTTATCGTTAAGACTCGAGACTGCTTTTTCTACTTTAAAGAATTCAAAAATGAATCATGCCTCTAAATAAATAGGGAGGGTGTAACAACAAAACATTTAAAATTGGCATATAAAATACCTAAGGGCCTACGCTAGGGTAATCTATAAAAATAACCAAAACTTGGGATAAAAAGATTACAAATTAGTAATAGAGTAATGAGGTTTACTCTTGATGTGATTCGTGTATCACCAAAACATGTAGACCACAACTAAAAAGATAAGTTTAGCACAATACAAGAACCACTCTCTGAGTTAAGAGAACACATAAAAACCTGCATAACAACTCCGGTAAATAAATTAATCAGATTAAAAATGTATTTAAAAGTAAGGATGCTGTATAAAACGTGACGATCGGCAGACTGACTGGGGGAAAGTCTCACACATCTCGAAGACATACACGGTTAAACGTCTTACTCTCTAGAGATATTGGAAACAATATAATGAGGACGGCAGGTGATGGTTGTTCACCACTCTAAAATCAATTGCTAGGCCCAATAAGAAAACAGAAGGGATGGCATGATACTGGTCTACAGCTATCTTTACCTTGTCAGAATAACGACTTGTAAAATATGTAAATATACCTTAGTGAAATTATATAGTACAAAAAATACCGTTTTACAAATTTGTCTTGGAACATTATGTAACATCAGAAAAATAATATTCAATATTCAAAGTAATTTTAAAATTGCTTTGGTTAAGGTATGGAAAAGCAAAACAAAACAACAAAACACTATGTTTACCTAAGCGCTCTTGAACCTTTTGACTGAAGTGGCGTCAACGTTATATTTAGTAAACAGTGAGTTTTTAAAAACAATTAGCGTTTTAATCCAGTTTTACAATCCCTTAAAATAAAGAGATTAATAACAAAAAATATTAAATCAATACAATTTTCAATTTAAGGGTTAATTTAGTTACACACGTAATACATTTCTGAGTTTAATTTTCTACCTAGCAAGGTTAGTAACAGGCCGTGACTACAAGATACACTACACTGAAAAACTAAGAAGTTTATGACATTTTCTTCCTTCTATGTAATGAATGACTATTAAACAGAAAACTACACATTCAGGAGTTTTAAGCATCCATGACTTTTAAAGTGGTACAATACATTTTTTATGGGAAAAGATGTTTTATTAATCTGGATGCTCTTTTAAATTATTTTCCTGAAATTTGGGTTCCATCACGAAGAATTCCAGGAGTTGAATTAAGAAAACCACGTTAAGTAAATTTTGAGATCAAGCCTAAATAAATGCGGTTGAAAAATAAAATTATGAATTTTTTACATTACGTACAGTTTTTAGCTTTACGTAAAGAGATTTATTCATTCACTTATAAACGTTTTTATAAAATTTAATGTAAGAAAATTATATTTTCCTTAAAATAAATTACTAAACTTTCTCTCCCGTCATCTTCATTGTACTTACTGTAAAATGTATATCTTAATCTAGAAACGTTTTTCTTATGGCCTGATTATAAACACGTTCAAAGAAAAGTCCTACCACTCCTGGGGAAATAATCAAAATTAGTATAGATTATTTTTCCTTTCTTTTAAAATATATCAGAGCCGTTACAATATGTTATAAAAATATATAAAAACATTACTCGACTCGAAGACTGATTGCATCACCTTAAGCACAAATTACGTATAGATTATGAGTCAAGGTAAAATATTTATAACTTTTCATATGCTTAGGGGAAACGTGTAGAATATGAAATGTTGATTAATATATATAAGAAGTATTTCTTAAATGGCTTCCAATGCTGCGGTTAAATCCTATCTAGAATATTGTAACTAAGACCATACGATTAACATAAACCAATATGCTAATCCTTTCATAGGGACTTGTGGATTACAATTAAACATTATCTAAATAAATTTCACTACAGAAAGACTTAAATAAAATTTGTGACGAAAGTAGAGGTTATGACTCGATTGACCAAAATCAAGTTTTCTAATTTTAATTGTAATGAATTATGTAAGGTTTTGTAAAGATTTTTCATCTTACTCTATTACCGCAAATCTCAAGATGAATGAATGAATTTAAACTATTTTGTCTTTTTATTAAAGGGGAGGTGCCGTATACAGAAACGGCCATTGCAGTATCTTGAGATCAGCGGCTTTCATAAACAATTAGACTGATAACGTAACTGTATGTGATTGAGAGTCTGACATCAGTACTTCTCTGTTCATGTTCGTTGAGTACTTTTCATTTCAAAATTATAAATTTTAACAACTTTTCTATGTCATTTATATGTTCGCGTTGCCTATATTTGTGTATACTTGCAGGCATGTAGTTGCATATATTTTAAATTAATGTATAAATAATTCTTGATAACGATCAGTTTTGAATACACAACTGTTTTGTGATGTATAAATGAGTAGGACTCCTATGCTTTTATTTAGAATAGGAGATTTTGCTGACGTGAAGCAAATAATATGCCACATTAAAATCTCATATGAACTCTCAGTTGTTCTAGCACAAGAAACCTTCATTACTGTATAATTATGAATGGAAAATACAAATTGTGGGAAAGTATACTGCACGAGATATTAATGTTATTTAGGTGGAAACATGATACTTCAGTTTTATTAGGATTTGGATTTAGCTTCCAGGCTCTAAAATAATCTGCGAGGACTGAAAGATCATCAGTGAGTGCCTGTTCTGTTTTCTTTATGTCATTATGTTGGTATGCTAAGGCAATATCATCCGCATAAATAAACTTTCTGGATAACGTTGTTGGGATGTCGGCAGAGTACACGTTTGAACAACAAAGGAGCAAGTACTGAGCCCTGTGGAAGGCCGTTTTTAAGTTGCCTGAAAGAACTTTCCTCAGTAATTTGGATTTAGCTTTGTGACGGGAGATTTTAATATTATTTTTAATTTATGACTCAAGAACTTTGTTCTTACGTACTTTTTAATAATTGTAATTTTTAATTTATTTATTTATGGATAGCTGCCTTTGTCCCCCATACGATATATATATATATATATTAATGTTATATTATTACACAACTAAACGATGATTAGTTCAAAGTCTGATTTAAACACATCGTTTTATGCAACACAATAAACAACACCACTCTGAATAGTTTACGTTAATACAAAACTATTAGTTCCCTAACATCAGCTAGTTTAACCAATATAGAATGAAATTGCCTGATTAATATTCGGAGACTGGTTACGTCACATTGGGACTACTCTCCAATTACATTCGAATGCATAAATTATTATCCAATGAATAGTTATTAGGTATAATGCCAATAGCTATGAAGCCATTAATGGCAGTAAATATTTTTGTAAACATTAAAAAATATAATACTTTTATTAAAAATTACACTATGTTTTTCTTCGCTGTATCAAGAACGTGTTCAGAGTGTAATTTGGCCTTGAAAATACCTATGTAAATGATATTTTAAAGGTCAAGCTTACTATTTTTGGATAACACCATCCTAGACTTAATAAACATACAGAACACTTACCCATTTATTATGGGTTTTCTTTTGTATTTTTGTGTGAATTAATTACTAATATTAATCTTATTATACCGGCTTCTAATAATGTCACAAGGGAAATTCAGTCTATTTATAATGGGTGTGAGAAAAATGTAGTACAGGAGCTTTATCTGTACGGCGCGCAATCATCAAGTTCA
This sequence comes from Homalodisca vitripennis, assembly GCF_021130785.1. NCBI lineage: Eukaryota > Metazoa > Arthropoda > Insecta > Hemiptera > Cicadellidae > Homalodisca > Homalodisca vitripennis. The sequence goes on from NC_060214.1 coordinate 41,868,078, forward strand.
TATGAGTACACCAGCTTTGCAATCCTAGCAACTAGGTCGACTCATTATTCTATTCTCTGATTTATCATTTCATATTGGGAGATATGTATTACTATTCAGATAAATAACTAATACTTTTTAGTTTTTCTTGCACCATATCATTGTGTTTAGTACATTGATTTGATCAATATGCAAACTGCGAACGTTAATGTATTCTAGTTCTTAATCAATGATTTCACAATAATAAATCGAGTTATTTAAAGGTTACTTTCTCACCTGTTACTCTAGGGCCTGGAGGCTCCCACAAAATATTCAAAGTTACAGGATTTATAATGGAACCCACGTTGCCACTAAAACCTCGTCTTGCTAGTAACATGTTAGAGTAGCCATATAGCATTTAGGTTTCATTGAATCTAATTTTCATGGACAGACTTCTCACCTCTGTGTCCCTTACTGTGATTAGCTCCTAGTTTAAATTGTTTAGAAGGAGTTTTAGAAACCTTTCTTTCACTAGGGCTATTTATCGATCACTTCATCCTGGTTTTACGTTTATGATTTCAGTACACTAAATGAGGAACTGCATTTTAGAATGTTAGCTAATTTAGTATCATTTATAAATTCGAATATTCGAACAGGAAATAACTTACTTCTAATTATTACATACATTCCCTTCATTCTCTGAATAATTTTATTTAAGCTGTTATTCATCAGATAGCAAAATTGAGTATTATATCAAGTAATTATTATTTCGCTTCACTTTGGATTTGCTAGCATTGTATGAATACGATAATTCGTATTATTAGTATATTTTTTTACTATTCAAAAACAAATCTGACGCATATACAAGTTAATGTAACAGAAACGAAATCGTATGTAATATAGAAGACATTAGTACTAAGGTTACCGTTTGTAATAATTTGTTAATAGTATTTTCCTTGTTTATTTACTATATAAAACATTAATTAATGCAATTTATTGGGGAAAAACATTAATTATTCAGATTTAAATTATCTCATTAAGAATGTAGAACAAAATTAAAATCTATAACAAAATTGTATTTTAAAAGTTAATTGAATGATTATAAGTAATAAATCTTATAAATTTAAGTTTACGAATTACAGAATTTTAAATAATTTTTAATATAATAGTTGCAAAAATGTGTGTATGCAAGGGGCCTTGTAAACCATAGTAGCCTCAGCACCATTCATAATTTATAGGAGATTGGCGTCAACAGAACGTCGCTGCCCCACTCTTGTGTTAGCTCGTCCTTGCTCAGTCCACAAATACTTTCTCTTTCAGCCAAATTTTGTCTTACATTCTTATAATTGTTAACTATATTCTGTTTGAAAGCTTAACACGTATCTTTGAATGTTGGTCGATTAGCGATGTTAGCTATTTGCCAATCCTCATCACGAACTTGTAAGTATCACTTATAGGCGTGTTGTTACTAACTATAAGTACTTTTAAAGGGATATGTAAGTAGATTATGTGCTGTTGTGCGCAGTTGGCAGAAGTAAGCGAGGAAGTTAATTAAACACTGGTTTAATTCTGTCAGATGAAATCCCTGTACCTTTGTTATCACTATAATTTATCACCAGAATACATTATCATGTTGTGATCTAGTTTAAAACCTACAACCATACTTTTTGACAATGAATTGAAAACTCTCAGTAGAGAAATATTAAGGTGTTTTCAAAGAGACTACATTATTGTCGTTTTTATTCAACACATTGTATGCGAAATTATAACTCCTAACCGTACATTTTATGAAACACATTTCCTGCGTCAGTATCACAATAGCATAACAGATTAAAATAATACAACGGTCAATAATAATTTGGTGTTAAAAAATTTAAAACTAATTATGAGAGAGAAATATAAATTAAATTAACTAAACTGACTACACTTGCTATGGTATTTTATAGTACAAGCTCTTGTTAACCGTAGTCTATTGTAACCGGATGTTAGTCACAGTTACTGCGTGACTTCTAACAATGTCACTTAATGGAACCTTGAAGATAGATGGTGATGTCGGTTGAGGAACCCCTATTAATACTAAGAGGTAATACTACACTAAGTATCAAACAGATGAAAAGCGGTGAGCTTCACAACTGCAAACCTTTAGGCGACCAAGATTATGTTCACAGATTTTAATCAATTAGGGAGTCAAGCCGCACGATTTAGTAATACTAAAGTAACCATGGTGGTAACGACGTGGAATATGCTGTAAAGGGAGAATACTGACAATACTTTACTTCTGGATACTCGACCAACGGACAGAGATGACCAAGATATCGGCGCTTAATAAGCACGTAATGAGTCACATGATGTGTAGAGCCAATGAGAAGCGAGCAAAAGGGGTGATCTAATTTTAGACTCAGCTGATCTTACCTGCTCAGTATCTTATTATATATTATAAAAAGGGAGAATTAATGTTGTTAAATATACGTCGTAAAATCTACTATTTTGATAAAAATGTATTTAAAAGAAATATTTGCAATAATAATAATATATATATATATATATATATATATATATATATATATAACAATAATAATATAATAATATTTGCCCTAAAACTTTCCCCTAAAAGATGACATATTAGTCCTGTTTTCTTCCACCAGAATCAGCAGCCTGTGAAAATCTTCAAAGTTTTCTTCATTACATTAAGGTGCTGTGTAACGAGGACTTGGACCTCTAACTTTGGTAATTACCATCATCAATTTCCCTAAAAATACTTGAGACAGTTTATGCTGTGTTGACCTTTCTTTGTTCAACATTTAAAGAAGTTTTACAATAGTTATAAATCCTTTATTCTACAGACTGCAAAATAGGTACCAAGTGTAAAGCGTATGCTAATTCGTACCATGTGTTTCTAAGATGCTGATTTAACTTTTCTGAAAATCTCAATATATATGATGATATGTATGACTATTTAAAGTATTGCAGGTCTTCAAATGTGAACTTTTTTTGTTAATTAAATGCGGCTAAAGTAATGATTTATTTTATAAGAACATACACCCACAATACACTACATATCTTCGTGCTAACTAAACTGCCTTAGATTCATACCCGATAATTTCTTAATTTGGTCTACATCTTGAAAAGTAAAACAAGATACACCCAAAGAATTAGTCCAGCATTGTTGAAGCCCTTACAGCAAGTTCCAATAACGTAGACATTTTCCACTTTTGTTATGATTGTGGACTCCAAAGACTTTAAAATAATTAATAAGAATAATATGAAATACAATGAAGTTTCAAAAACCATTTTCACTGCAGATTATTTATTAATATAATTCGAAAAATATTTACGTTTCGTACTATTACCTTTTAACTCTCATTATATTTTCTACAAATACGTTTTAAAATTATTTTCAATATTTTAAAAGAGACTCCGCATGTATTATTTCAATGAAAATTTGATAGTGCTATACAATAGTGATATATATCCCATCATAAACACATAAATATATTATGTTGAAGGCTCTGGCTTGATGGCTTGAACATTTCTTGAGAAATCGCTTATTAAGATAGATGGAGGAACAGGTACGAAAGTTTGTTGTTGAAGTCCGGTATGCTCAGCCAATATGTTAATTAATAAAGCAAGTTATTGCCAATACTTATTAACTAATTTATTTCTTTATTCATGAGTAGTCACTGATTACTAGATTACCTCAGCGCCTCTTAGGTTAGAAAGTTAAGGCAGAAACAATTCATTGAATTGTTAACTTATTCGACAAACAATGTTTATGGGATAACAGTTTTATTGGATACACCTTTTATACAAATCTATGTGCAGTTCTCATTGTACAAATTACGCTGAAATATGTGAAATATACATTTTCTCAAAGAAATAACTTTTTCTATCACGAAATGAATTTTTTATTTAAAATTATTATTCCATTTTAACTAAATAAAAACACCATAAACTAAATATTTTTCTTCTTTTGAAAAAAACTATTCTACCTAAATCTTCTTTATCACACTTTATTCAATGCACGTTATAAAATGATCCGGTATAGCTCAGGGCGTGTTCATGTAATCATAAATATTTATTATCCACTTCTTGATATTGTTTACATGTACATTACTAATAATATTTCCCTTTAAAAAGTAAAACATATATCCTGCTTAAATGTATTATGAATATTGCAAATATGTTATAGATGAAATGAAATAAATTTTAAACATTACTTATAAATGTAAATCATCAAACAAATCACAAGCTACTCTGCAAAGGTTTCAAATCACTATTAACGAAAAACCATATAACTTTAAATGTATTGTTCCAAAAACAGTCTACATATATGCTTATCACTAAGTATTCTGTATAAAATGCAACTTTTTAGTTATTTTAGGCTTCGATATCACTCATTCTATGAGAAATTCCTTAACCTAAGCTTCATTAGAGTGATTAGATTAAAGTACAATATTTAGACTACCAAGTCCGGTCATCACAGCTATCGGTTGCAATAGAATACTGATTGTATTTTTGGAAAGTTTATTTAGTATGACTTGTGGATTATTCCATTGTAGTGAAAAAATGGATGGCAATTTAACTGATTCAAGAATATCTTAAATATAATCTTCAAGATAGAATTGTCAGAAAAATGTTTACTACATTATTGTCCAGTTTACGCTTTCTGCATCTCTTAAAAGTAATAAATAAAATATAATTCTTGCAAATTCCGAGAGCAGTTCAACCGTGTTGGAAATAATAATAATGTGGATAATCAGATAGTTTATTTGAACACATAAATAGCTTGAATGATTTGAGACGGTTCCTGGAATAAAAAGTTCCATGGAGTGCTTTCAAGTAGTATAAAACCCCTACAGATTAAAGAGGAGCAACAGTTGAGGGCGGTTGGGTCACCAGTAGAGACCGACTACTGAACATCAGCATGGCTGACCGCAGTATTCAGACGGTCAGTGTAGGGAGCTCTCTTTTATGCGTTCCTTTATAAAAAATGTCTAATTCATTACACAAAGCTAGTCATGAACCTAGCTGGTAAACCAAAGGTATAGTTTTTCGTTCTTCAACAGTAGAATATCATTACTTTTAGGATAATATACAATTTTCTTTTTCAAAAAACAACTTTTATAATAGTCAGTATTGTGACAAGTCTCTATTCAGATGCAACATACAACAAATATAAACTTGTTGTATGTTAAAGAGGAGATGGAAACATATTTTTCATATTCTGAAAATTATTGAAGGAACTGATTTGCTGTACATCTCCAAAGTGTCAAGCATAAGTATCAAGTTGTCAAGGAAAATTAGGGTATTCTATTTACACATAATAATACAATGATTTAATCAAAATCAAACACTAACATTTTGAATAAAATAAAATCGTTTATTTGCGTAGAGCGATTGCATTTAGTGGGGGCTTCGCTCGGTTAAACGCAAGGAATACCCCTAAGTCCGTACGAACAGCGGGTATTCAGGCAGGGAACGTTTTATAAGGATTATTTCATGCCTGGCGTTCCAAGAGAGCCGTGATACTTTTCAGGAAGAGTAAAAATCAGTCAGGTAACTCATTCCTCGTTTCATGCGACAAAGAATGTGTTTGAACACAGAAAAGGTATTCTATGAGTATATAATTATCTCCACTACGGTTATTTTGTGATAGGTGACCCGCTTGAACTCGAAGAACGAATGATTAGGTCATCATCGTCTCACGGACAGTAAACACAACAAGGGGAGGCAACATCTCCCCTTCCGGTGAAGGTACTTCCTAAAGTAGCCATCCCCCGTCAGAAACCGACACAGATAGAAGAATGCAGCTTTCAGGTCTCTGATGAGGCGAAGCGTGGCACCCTCATCTCACATTTGCTGCGAAACTTGCATGGTTTCTTTCCTCACTGTTCCTGACGCTTCTTTTTGTCCCGTCAAGGCGAACAATTCGAGGAGGCGAATATTACTACTCTAATATGCTAAAATTAATAAAATATGTTTAATAACATGTTCTTGATGTAATGGAAGAAGTGTGTTCGGTGTTATATGCCAAAAGTATCTAAAGGCTGACTTTTTTTAAGGTTAAGACGTACCAGAACTCAGTTGTAGGTGTGGTTCGTTCAACTTCTAAAGAGTGGTTTGTTATACAGCTATAAACACCCAAGAAGTTTATTATGGACGTTGAAGGTTCTAGAAATCGCCTGCTGATGAAATTCAAAAGATAAAAAAAATAATAAAGATAATAGGTAATAATAATAATAATAATAATAATAATCCATTTGAATGCTGTAAGCATATCGAGGTGGATTAATTTATACCGTATACTTTATAGATTACACTACAAAGTAATTAGAATTTAATTAAATTGTATAAATTGAATAAAGTTAAATTCATTTAAAAACACGTGAATTTATTCCATTTTCCGAATTTTTTATCAAATCAAAGATACAAAGACATTTAAATTCTACTTGATTTGAATATTCGCTGTCTTAAAAACTAAAAAAAGATCCATTCTTCAAAAACACTTCTCAATCTTTTAAAAACTCTAAACTAAAGTTTTACAAATTAAAATTAAAAGGTAAAAAATTCTTTATTTCAATGTATAAAAAATATTATAACGTCCAATAAATTCAAATTTTTAAAAGGTTAATAGCTTTTCCGTATGTGTAAATTGATTATTATTGGAAATGAAGCACAAAGAAATATTGGACTGTCTGCGAGATATACAAATAATTCACTGGTCATTCAAACTGAAACAGTTCATTAGTTTAGGCCGAGGGTTGAGGCGGAGGGTTTTTAGGGGTAAGTGACGAGGGCAAGCCCCACTATCGAACATATTTTGCAAAGAACAAGCTGGTTCGTCCTTCATGATCGGACGAGGTTCCGACGAATCCAACGGCCTTATTACAGACTCAAGACAAGTCGTAGCTTTATTCCAACATAGGAGCCTGTTGTCAATCCATGGGCCTATCTTTGGTTAACATATTACTCTAAAGTACAACTTAAAAAGCTAAAACATTTCCAGAAGTTAATTTTAGATGTTGCAAGCTTCTGTACTCTTGCTGCATAAGACCTCCTAAAAGCCGATTTTAGATAGTGGGAAAATCTAACAAACTTTAAATGCCTTATTCATGAAGCTATCAGTGATAGTATCTTTACAAGAATACTCTTTGAGTATTTTTAGTAAGAGTATTAAACCTATTTGTGTGTAGGTAACAAATTTCTGCTGATCTAACCTAGAGAGAGAATGCCCATTGTGTCTGAATGACATTATTCAGGTATTTCGGGTTGGTTTTTATAGATGCAGATCTGAAGATACTAGAGATCGAGTGCACACAGACACAAGCAATCCTAGAGACTCTGATGATCTAAACCATTTGCAGTAAAGACCGGAGGGTAGTATAGCCTTGTCAGACCTAACAAAAATAAGATTAAAAATTATTAGTTTGCATCAACCACAATATTCAACTGTAAATTTGGGCCTCGTATGTTGCTTTTTTATTACATAGAATCATAATTTAATTCAAAATAAAATTTTATTTAGGCCACAATCACCACTATATGACAGTGGAGAGAGTGAGTGAGAATGGTGGGTTATTTACGTCAATATGATCTTTCCGTACAAGCAATATATTATGCCACTCTGTTTATATACGTATGTAGGCTCTTGCTATAGAACCTGCCGAGTATCACTGTAAATATGGATTAGTATGTGCACAAGAGCAAGTTTCACGAGGGTTTGTTTTCATAAAAGGCGATCCTTTGTTTAGAGAAAATCTTGCTTTTGCAGTTTCTTACAAATATGATGTAGGGAACATCTGTTATTTCACTGATAATCTTTGAATTATTGCTTGAAGTATTACTTGCGTAAAGTAACTGTATTTAGTAAAGATTACCTTTATTTATAACATTATTATGATGAGTGAAGGAGGATTGTAAATGAACATGAAAGATAATTGAACATTAATACATCTTAAATGTGGTAGCAATAAAGTTTATTTATTTAGAAAAGTTCAACTATAATAGTTCGTAAATACAATAAATGTGGTTGATAGTCAATACTTAATAAGAATTTTTATTTTTGCATATAAATATTTAAGGTATTTTATGTAAATATTGGTGAGGGAAAGCCATATCAAGTAAAGTTGTTTCAAAAGTGTCTGATTTCACGTTAATTGACTATGAACTTGATAAACTGCTAAGTAAAAATCATCAGTTTTGGTACTGACGACGAATATATAAAACATGATTGAACATATGTAAAAGATATTCTAGATGTCAGTTTGTGACTTATATATCAACGCTAGGAGACCTACTATTACTATATAAAAACCAAAGGATTGAATTGAGTAAATAGTTTGGAATCTGTTCAGATGTTTACAGATTAATCTTGCGAATTTAATTTTAAGTTTTTTTAGTTTTAGGTTTTTAGTTTATTTTATAACAGTGCCAAAGGAAAAAAAAACATTTTCAAATTAAGACCTATTTAAGAGCCAAAACATTTATACAGCTTACAAAGACCTTAAATATAACATGTGTAAACATTCTTATCTCATAATAAAACACAATCCGCACTATGCTCATAAAATTTTTATGTGAGGAAGAATAACAACTAATCCGTAGATACATGATCAAAAGTTTTATTTCCTGTAAATATTTGTATTCTTATAAGTTGTCCCACTAAAACGCTCAGTTTTTCATTCTGTCGCGTAAATAATTTAAACAGATTTACAACGTACAATAATACATTAATACGCATATCAGATCCTACAGTACTTAAACATTCAATGGTTACATTTTTAAACACTTGTTCAAAATAAGTAAAATGTTAGTTATTGGTTGGTTGTATTGTTAAGATTTTCTATGAGTTTGCAATATTGCACGAGTTTGTACTCGTATTAAGGCGAAATAATGGTTAACAATAACAAAGTAGTTAATTAATTCAGACGAAGAGAGCTATGAAATTGTAAATATATTAAAATTGTGAAAGAACAAATATTAATCATTCTGCCACATTGATTATATATTTTCAAACAACAAGTTATGTTTAAATTTCATAATTATAATACAAATTTCTAATTTAATTTCCTATTTTGTTTTTATTAGGTTTATTATATATGAGCAAACGAGACTTTTAAGTTCCTAAATAGGTCTGTAATCTGTAAAAAGGAACATTAAATGCGGTAATGGGTTGATATATATGAGTAGAAACTAAAATAAATACCACAAGTTAAATTATTCAAGAGCATAAGTAAAGCAGTAATATTCCAGTGAATTGTTCCCCAGGGATCCATAATAGAAGAGTTTAGAGTAGCTTAACGGTTATCCAGTCTACCAAACACACCTTGACTTCTGAATTAGTTTTCATTATGTGACTTTTGGTCTCTCAGCGTCAATACTGCATTGCTTCGCTGAGTAGTGTAGTTTTGTAATTAAAACTTGATTTTCATTGAAGTTAGGGTTTCATTTTGTATTTAATATTTGAATTAAGTGTAATTTTACTTGAAAACATGGTCTATATTTCCAAAGAAGCTTTAGAATATTTTTGCGAGCTATCATAGGTTTTAAGCATATATTTATATATAATTATTTTTTTACATGTGACGAAGGGGATATATTTTACTTCTCGAAATGTGTTACTATTGTTTTAGCATAAACGCTCGTTTTAATATGTGACGTTTTAATATGTGGCATGATAAGACATGTAGTTTAATTAAACGAGCTTGAGCCTTAAAATTTTGCACGGAGCCTCATTAAAGACGGTTATGCAACAAAAGGTGTTTTGTGGGTAATTTACCACTATAATCATGATATATTTTTAAATTTTGTTAATATAAAAAAGTACAAAAATGTTACAGTTATTTCCTAAGACGCCATATTGACTATGTATAATGCACATACGTATAACCCGGATATAAAACAATGCGGTGTAGTAACTGATTATTGGGGTAATCCGTACAGTTTATTTTAATTTAATTGTCTATGATTTTAAAATGAGATACAGTAAATGAAACGTTGCTTAGTGCTCGTTTCATGTATTACACAATTACGATTTGCTTCTGTACTCTTTTAATGGAAATATCTTACTTGAAGCATTCAAATTCCTATCATAACTGTTGTACGTGGTGTTTAATGTTGGGTTTGTTCCAAAATTTTGTTTATTGTTCTCTGATATATTAGAACGCCTTAATAATTTCCCTCAATATATATATTTATTTTTTATTGCATCTACCTTCAGGTCTATGCCCCTTAAGCTATTTAATTTTATAGCTAATCAGCTGATTTTACATCAGGTTTATGACAACTTTTTGGAAGTTACAAAATAATAAATTCATTGTTAATATTTCAAACAGAGTTCATTGTATAGATGTGGTCTTTGTCAGTTACCTACAACTAAGTATAGGCATAAAAAGTTCATTTATTTTCATAATGATATATCAGTTACAATCAGTTTTAGTTCAGAAACTTTTCTGTTAAAATGTTCAAGCAAAAGTCGTGAAGTTTCAGGATCACTGTCATTATGTATACAGTTGCAAAAATATGTAGCAGATATTTAGTTCAAAATTACCACATCATGCCTTTCATTGAAAATATGAGAGCACCTAGGCATGTCTTAAGAACATAGGTAAATGAGAACATGGCTTTAAACCATATTTCCTATATTTGGAGCACTCACAGGTTTGGATATTACAAGATTTCAGTATGTCAAACGAGTAACAATGGTGAACGCTGCTCCAAAGGACAGTAAAATCTACAACTCTCCACTTTCAAACAAAGCTTCTTCCTTGGAGCGACTTTGGATCATAAGTAATAAACTATCTAGTTATAATAATGTTATGTATTTAGACAAATGTTAAATGAACTTATTTGCCAGAGGAAATACCTCTGTGTCCTAAGGCTCAATTTTATGGTCTACTACTACTTAAGCTTTAGGATATGACATGGAGCAACAAGATAAAAAGGCTCCAAAATGATATAAAAGGCTTTTCTTTTCCCACTTACCTGATACCTTCATTTAGAATTCCCATAAGACTAGCTTAGGAGAAATAAAATGGTGCTTAATCAAAGGATAAGTTTATCTTAATGACGAAAAATTAATAAGTAATTAAAACACAATAGTATATTTAAAATTACACCATTATGCATTTCTTCCAGTGAGACAAACATTTTAATACTCTGCAGAACAAGTAGCTTACATTTTATTGCTTAAAAACCGGTTTCTTTGTCCTCACACAGGCCAGTTTGTCTACTGAGAACATTTCATATTCTTTGCAATGTATTTGTTAATAATGCTAATGCATATAATCCAAAAATAACTATTTTTTTATATCGCACTAGTATTAGCATTACTTTTATTAATTAAAAAGATGTTTTTAAAGCCTGGAGCACTTTAAGATGGAAACAATAATAACGGGATTCTCATAATCCGTACAGATTTCAAGAGGAATATTTTGAAAATGTTAGCAAAATTGTACTGTAAGTACGGGCCATTATGCAAATATTTCCAAAACATGAAATGATTAAATTGCGTCCCCTCAGCTGCTTGTCAATGTGCCAGAGTGGTGAACATGTGACACAACTCACTGTGATGTTGGTTGAGTTTTTACTGAACAATGTGATTTTTCAGATCATAAAGATCTTATAGCTTTTAATTGTATACTCTGTCTTTGTCATAATTCCACATAAAGAAATCGATTGGTGACAGCCCCACTGATCTAGCAGGTCACTCAATAGTTTCAAAACGTCATGCTATTAAGTACTAAAAATACGTATTACCAAAAAATCTACATTATCAAATAAATCACTGAGTGATGCTACAGTTTTGATACTGCATAAAGTTAATTATGCGTAGCTTATAAGTATTGTTCATTGTGATTCTAATATTTCCAAGTGGCCGCCATTTTGGACTTATTAAGATAGAGACCTTTAGTTTCAGTTTTTAGTCTTCTTTTATAAGAAATATCAAAAATAGGGGTCACTCTATGGGGCTTATCATTTGGAATGGTTGAGTTTCTCCCAAAATTCCCTAATTTAGGTTTGTGATCAATGTAGTAATTATACCAAAAGAGTTTAGTTTTTTAGTGTGAGGCATTACAATATTTAAATAGTGTGTCTCTTTTTAACCCTGTAAAATAAGCAGACATACTAGGCTTAGTATGGAAAATTTTGGTACATTTCTGCTACTATTGCTACTGCTTACTATTATTATTTTACTATCGGCCTACCCAAAATATGGACATCTGTACAAGTTTTTAATATTTTTAATTACTTAAAAAAAAACAAGGACAAAACTATTTGTCAATTGACCCCACTTACTGTCACAATTATTATAAATACGGAGAAAGTTTTATCATACTAATTAAATTTATAAATATTTTTTATGAAATGAGTAAGTGGAATAAACAAACCATTTAGTTCTATAAAATGGATACAATTAAAATCCCTTAAAACTAAAGGACCACAAAATGTATCTTCATATTTTTCAAAGAATTATCTAATATTTGGGTGATTGTTCCTGGAAAATAAATAAGTAACAAATTTTTTGTAATGTATTTTGTGAATGAACTTAATAAAACACATTTATCTCTAAAATAAAGTGATAGAAGGAATCAACAATAATTTCAACACAAAGGGCTGATGGCAACTTAAGCCATATCCGGGCTCAGCCCTTTGTGGTGGTCAGCTCTTAAGAGGAAGGGCTTATCCTTGATCTTCCTTTGGTTACAAGAAATAATTCTGACTTTATGTTTTTTTAGAGCATATATTTATAGTGAAGACATTTTTATGGTAATCAGCTGAAATATGGCTATTTTATAGCAAGTCTTTCGGACTAATTAGTGTAGTTTTGGACATTAATGAGAATTCACTTAGTAGTAAGTTGCATAGGAATTTTAAAAAAATACCTGAAATATAACGGGAACTAGATATAATCCCACAGTTCGATTGTAGCACGAAGTGCACAGTAGAACTATGATAATTAATTTAATTTGAATTTGATTTGAATTTGGTTACGTATTTTTTAGTCATAACTAATAAAAAAAACTTTATGCAGCCTGGGAGAATTTATCCAAATTTAATTTTTTTTTTTAATTTTTCTTATGTTATTGTATCCGATAGCCCAGGCCGTTATTGTTAGATATATGTCGTAGTGCATGAAGCTCATTATTGGGAAATGCCCACAAAGTAAACAACTTGGTTTAGTTATCTCTTAATTTACAGTCCGAAATTCTACTCTAACTGTACATTTGGAAGCCTATACTACTCTGGGACTGAATATCTTCCAGCTATTTGACTGTTGAGCGTTAATTGACGGCTATGACTCGAGGGTATTGAGAACTTTCATTTCTGACAGTCTCTGTACCAGATATCTTAGGAACCAACCGGCATAGACTCAATATTTTTAAAGAGGATTCATTGCAATATAAAATATATCGAGTTCTATGATGGAACATTTTATTTTATTGAAAATGGCTGAGTGTTAGTATTAAAATTGTACATTGGTTTTAATGATTATTATGATATCAATGAAAACATCGTATAAGAAATACATTTTTAATCAAATTAGTAAGAACTCATGACATTTTACCATTTTCCATAATAACGTATTCTAATGAAATGAGCTATAGATATAAAATTTTCCGTTAAACCGCAACACACCGTAGTGTGGTGTAATTCTATCTTCTATTTGTATTTCAGACAAGTATCGAGCAATTTCTCGCAAATATCCTAATTTCTCATTCTATAAGTGGTCAACCAAAACGTTTGCTAAGTAAATTATATTCATTAATACTTGGATTATAATATACTTTACATAATATATACAGTTCAAAAAGATACGACATCACTTATCATCGTAATAGAATGTAAATCTTTAAAAAAGAGTACAATACCGTATACAAAAGCCATAATGTACCTGTGATCCTATAAGGTAGCTTACAACATTAATACCCGTTAATTAGTAACGGCGATAGCGAGGTAATTAATTAATCAACAGGTGATTAATGGCCTTGTTTGGCGAATATATATTAGCTTGTAAATTAATTGGATTATATGGAGCTAATCAGCGTTAGTTATCAATACCCGACTATAACTACAGAAAATAAGGGAACGTAGTAGTGTTTGCAAAATTTATAGCTATAGAATAGCGTTAATAACATGATAATAATCCCTGATTTGTTGGATTCGTCTCTAGCCCTAATAGCAGAATAACTAATAACGTATCAAAACAATTACGATAAAAGGTAAATAAAATAGAAAATTTTTATTATATAATTGTACTAGCATTCACTGTTTTCTATAACGTTTTAAAGACAGAACAAGCACCTTTTTAAATAATTCAAGTGCAACTGTCAGTTTTTTTACATTTATATCCATCAATGAATTAGAGTAAGATTAATAGTAACAATATTTCTTATTTCAACTTTTTATCCAACCACTGTTCAACAAATATATTTTTGTTGTATATTTTAGCAAATAATAAAAACACAGTGGTAGGTCAGTACTATAATGCAGATATCAAAACTGCTAGTTAATAGGCTAATAATTGGCTTAGATTGAATGTAACAAAATTGCAGTATTTATATGACCTTTTTATAAACATGCTAAATTAGATCTATGATTTTTTAACTTACGTGAATAAGAACAATACTCGAAATACATTTAATTGAAGTTTTATTGACCACACGAACAGATTAAAACGTAAAATGTTCTTTCTAGTCTTACTTATATGCGTACTGAACTAATGTTATACATTTGGATAAAGAGAGTTATCATTTTACTATCTAACCTAAGGAAGTACTTTACAGTTCCTTCCAGTAATTTTTTCACTAAATAAAAGAAAGGTTTATAACATTCAATGGTCTATTCGAATTGAGCATATATATGTCACTCTGTTTTACATCTGAAATTCTATATCAGTGAATATCGAGTGAGTTAACGGTATGAATGCAAGAATTTAAAATCTGGCTTATGAATATTATGAACTCTATTGTTGCAATATGTACAATAAAAGAAATCAATACTTTTCATTTATTGCTTTAGCCAATAGGACTGATTTAAATTTGTACTTAGTAATTTAATTGGAATTTTGCTATTCAAGAATAATATTTTACTTTGTACGGAGTATGCACAACATTAAATATATTCTTTTCTTTCAGTCTTCAGTCTTTATACCTACTTTTAAATGTCACTCGGATCACATAGTTATTTTAATGAGTAAGAATAATTTTAAACTTTACACAATACACATACGTTGAAACCACAAAAATCTTAATTTATTTTAATCTTAAATAATTAATTAAATCTTTAAAAACCTATGTTAGCATTCAAGAAATGCCGATGATCCAAGAAATGTACAGTTGATCTTGTAATGGAATATAAATGATTATGCGTAATAGAAGTTTTAACAGTCCATATTTAATCGAGGTAATGGCTTACTTCGTTGATAAACTGTTGAGGTGTTGTCATTAAATAATACATTACTTGAAAACGGTTACAAAGAAATGAAGCCAGTGTTTACATTAAAGGCTTAAAACTTTCTCCTTGCAGGTAGTAACAAACTATAGTAAAGTGCCAAGATTACGGACACATTGGATTTATTCTTTTAACCCCATTTCCTAATGATATTTTCGAAATAGAGCCAAATTTTTCCAAATATTAAACTTTAAATGCGATTTTTTAGATTAGGGCCTTGGCCTAAGAGAAAGCAACTAATGTCAGTAAGTTGATTTCTTAAAGAATGTAGCGCAAAACAGAATCATCTATGGTTACCAACCACATTATTGTAATTATTGAATTATTGTAATTAAATATTTTAAAACCCACATAAAGTAATACCCTATAATCTGCTGCAGTGCAACATTTTTTCATTTAGCATTTAATCCGTAGTTGAAACAATGTGGAATATTTCGACATTTCGACATTTCGAATATTTACAGTTGCATATATATTGTATTGTTAATAAAACCTCTTTTGCAA
The DNA here is from genome assembly GCF_021130785.1 of Homalodisca vitripennis. Taxonomy (NCBI): domain Eukaryota; kingdom Metazoa; phylum Arthropoda; class Insecta; order Hemiptera; family Cicadellidae; genus Homalodisca; species Homalodisca vitripennis. The sequence continues at coordinate 41,883,993 of NC_060214.1, forward strand.
ATATACTAATAATAACTGATTATATTTTAATTGCAGGATATGCCTTTTTTAATGTTGCTATATATTTAAGATTGAAATATAATTAATATTTACTATTACATACGTACTATAATATTTATGTAAACAGTTACTTACAAATTTGCAGCGTGTTGACTATTAAAAAACATTATGGTTCTTCCTTGGTAAAGAGGAAATCATTTTCCAAATCTAGTACTGAGCCAATAAATTGAATAATTAAACCGTAGGATTATCACAAAAATGACCGTAAAATATTAATCTAATATATATTGTTTTAGTACATCTAACTATAACAGTGAATATTTTTATGTAAGAATTGTATTTTAACTTTTTTAACGTATTACAATTTTTATATAAACTTAATATTTACGTTGTCTTTGCCATAATTTTACACCATATTGTTCTTGCTTGATTCCTTTGAGAGCTATGTTCAAATTATAAAGTATTTATGATCTTCGCAATGTTACTTTTAAATCAATTACTATATTTGTTCATAACATATAGGTAAATATATATTTATTGTAAATAAATATTAAAAATAAATTCAGGAGATTTATTGTACCAATTAATCTAATTACTTTGACATAAATTTTAGTATTACGTGAAATATTTATTCACTGGAAGAGTTAAATGTTGTATAAAACAATCTTTGTTTACTAGAGAGGCTGGACAGTATTTCCATTAAGGTTCCAAAGCTCTTGAAAAAAAAAACATGCTGTGTGTTTTAATTTTTTCCTTTTATTTATCCTTTCTTCGAAGTAATGGTAAAATTGTGATAGTTTTAAACACTGATACTATTTAAAAAGTCAGTTTACAACTTGTAATAGCTATAAATGTATAATATTGTTGTGAAGTATCCAAGATTTTGAGAACAAAGGCCTTTATAAAGTGATTAATAAATATTATGCGATGCATCACTTACATACATAAAGAAACTATATTTTACAAACCTAACATTCATCCAATAAACTGATTAATTAAACGTAGGATTATTACAAAAATGTCCGTAACATATTAATCTACTACATATAAGTAGCCAAAACCCGCACTGAATGTTGGAGTCAGCAGATTAAAAACCAATAATTTAAGTTGAATACTTCATAGCTGAGGGCAGTTAGTTGTTCACCACCAGACCAACTGTTGGATTCAAAGAATTTTTAACCAACTAAGGAATGTTTTATGTTAAGAACCCCTTTACATAAATTACAGGAATCAAAAAGCAACTTTGGTCTTAATAAACCATTAGACCTACAAACACACTAAGACTGACGCTGTTTGCATGTATGTATTTTATAATGGCAACAATTAAAATCTAACAAACGACTGAAATATAATTAATTTGAAGCTGAAATACTCCTTCACAAGTTAAATATGAAATAAGATCCAATGAAAGCTTTTTTGACTTTGAAACTCTTAATAATAAATATTGTAGTAATATGTCCCATAAACAAGTCTTCTTCCTATTCAAATCTATTATAAGGCTAAATCTTATTCCATCATAAGTTTTTTCACTATCATTACAACGGACTTAGTCTTCCTTCACTCTCTCCTTAAATAGTTCAAGTTTTACGGAAATTGATATAATGGTTTTATAATTAATTAAAGTCATAATGATTAGAGTAACGTATTTTATATTATTCTATATGGAGATTTGAAATGGTTTAGAATTCAGGACATGCGTTGTGCTACTTAATAAAAAGTATTGATACATTACTCTAAACAAAATATTTTACTATGCTATTGTTACATGTAACGACAGAGCAAGGATACTCCCTTTACAATGTTAAGAACACTGGAATATTTAAAGCAAATAAAATAATGGGTTTGTGATTTTATTGGCTGAACAATATTAAAATATTACACATCTTCAACAATATATATCATACCATTTTCCTAAGTCTCGATCTTAGTCATGTTTCCATTATAAGTGTTAACGGAGTTTCTGATCGTATATAATAGTTTTTAGCCAAAATCTTCACTTAAAAATTTTCTAATCTTGTCAATTTACATAGTCAAGAAGATTTGTATATTGCAGTGTTTTATGTGGATTCTAAATCATCTATGTACAGAAGGTAATCATTAGGAATAATAAATGTCAATCTTGCACTGGTACAGTGACCCAATCCGATCCCGACACGCCCAACTCTGACTCTATAATAATCTTGAATATAGATTTTTACTCAGAATACTACCATTAATTTCATACATTATAATCTAAGACTAAAGTCCACGAAATATACTCTCGCATTCTTAATATCTGATACAATAGGGATTTTGTGCTTGTTATGGCTGTGAGCACGTGGCTTTCATGTTCTCTCAGGACAAGTAGATGAGGAAATCCCTCATTACACGAAGTCCTAAAAGGACATTTGCCTTGCTTTTGCAAAGACAATATTTTCAGGATGGGTATGGTTGGGGATAGAGGCCAACTCCTTTTGAGATCAATAGATCATGAATAGGGATATCGAGCACTATAGCTGTTGTCACCTTCGAAGAAGGGTAGGCTAGCACTCTTCTAGAGCATTTAAGAATAGTCCAAGTCTTATGTTTAGGCATTAAAACATCTAAAAATACCATTGACCTAACAAAGGGATTGCCCGAAAGTTTCATTCGTACATTTTGGATATTTTTTAAAATTATCCTTACAATATATAATTAATCTATCGTTCTCTAATCTTTGTATAGAGTGATCCATAGATGAAATATAATAGTCCAAAATGAATCAAACTCCTTAATATAAGTAGGTAACTTAGTTATTAGTTATAAATTAGTTTGAACTTTTATTTAATTAGATTCTTTTGAAAAAATCTCGTAGACAATTGTAACATTTTGACTAAAACAAGCGGTATATTCATCCATGTATAACCTTAAACAGTACTTATCTTATACATTAGGAATACATTATGATTTGTAACTTAACTCGCCATGGTTCAAAAGCTTTAAAAAGTTTGTGTCTGTTAATGCATGCTCTGAAAAAATACGTTTTTTTCAATTTGAACTTAAAAACAATATTTTGGAAATAAAACATGATTTACAACATCTGAACACTTTTCTTGTTATTGTGATTCAAGTCTAATCTAAGTTTTAATTTTATTTATACTTTGTTTGGTAAACAAGAAATAATAAAGTTCACCCAACAAAGGAAAAGTTTTAAAGCAAGGGAGCGACAGTTGGATATTAGTTTCCTGTTCATAAAAATACTGAATTTCCCAAAAGATGTTTAAGAACAGTAATATTATCTCTTAATATTAATTGTATTACTAACTATTTTGCATATTGCATAAAGTTTTGACCTGAAGTATTTTTTACAATAGAGTAGAAGTACTAGCTAATTGTCACGTAATAGGATCTGTCCAGATTGCGGAATAAATTATCATTACGCTACGATTGTTGCTAGTACATATTTTAAATATCATATAATTGTATTCAGGATTGTACATACCAATCCTAAAAGTTTCTTATTTTCAATATATCTACTCATAAAACCAATGTAAAAATATGTCAACGCAGTGACTCGCACTATCATCGTACGTAATGTTCATCACATATAAATTAAGCTTCATACCAAATTTCAATTCTATAGGTAATTTATTTTCAAGATATCTTGCGAGAAATGATCACAATTCAAGTAAATCCATAGGGTTCATCAATAAATCTTTATTAACAATAATTTTGTTAAAACTATGCAAGCGAAGTTTCTATATGATTGTACTAACCACTACTACACTCTGGAGACTATGTTATTATAAATTATGTATAATTAAAATAAGGAACATATTCCCAGTTTTAACACATAACCCATCATACTGTATAATCCACACTGTGCCAAAATTACAAGAGAGGGGCATAATTTTATATTCAATGAGATCGACAATTTTATTAAATCCAATATACTTAATAATGCTCTATTACTGTAAATCACATCATTTTATCTTACACAATACTTGACACCTGAATACCATGTTTTCTGCTATGCAATGATGGACATTTAGAAAATGTTGTATTACACCTTTTATGATGACAATTTCTAAAGTGTGACAAAGTAGTTTATATAAAGAACTTGGTATATTTTACTGTGTTATCAATAATTTGAAATTTTATAACATCCAGGTTTTATTAAAATAAAAACTAAAAGTAATACAAAGTACCGAAAAGGTTACACGTGGTTTATTGATACTTTAAAGCTTAGAAGAAAGTCTCGATTCCAGTTTTCCACGTGACTTAAATCCAATCCCAACTAATACTGCAACTCGTGATCTCTCCTTGAGTTTAATGACACAGAAATATCTCTTCCAAGTCCGGTGTACAATGTTCACGACTCCTTGTATACAAAATGCTATTCCTCAGATTGCATTAGAGCTGAGCATCAAATGAATTCATAAAAAGTTTAAAAACTATTTAATTAATAATTATAACTATTTTTATATAACGGAATACTTCATTATTTATGTATTTTAGTGATTAAGTAATATCCACAAAAATGGAGCCCGTATGTGTTAATGAAATTCCTCGGCTCTCCCTCTTCCCGGCACCATTACACCAGATTCTTAATTTTTCCATAAATCTTTTTGTACTCCATTGTTTTTGGTACACATGGATATAAGTAAACATTCTTACATGTGATTGGAAGACCAACAACATTACTACTTTTAAAACGAATTTTAAATTTGTATACGTAGCAATGGCCTAATGTAATACAAAAAGATCGATGACCAAATAGTAAAGTTGCAATAGTAAAATTGCAAAATTGCAAAGTTGGAAGTTGAACTCTAAACTTTCACTTTTTTAATGAATATTATTTTAATGCATTTCTGTAATGTATATTGGTTACTGAAACATCTACTGTAAAATAATACTGTTAATAACTGAAGTAAAGTGAGACTGAAACTGGCATACCAAAGGTACAATTTTTGTAAAACCTGATTTGATCCTCAAATTTTAAAAACAGATGTATTTCTCTTTTGAGATCGCTTCTTGTGGGATAACACAATTTGGTTTGAAAATTGTAAATAATCTTATTCATCACAATGAACCCTTTAATTAACCTTAGTTTATAAACCTAAAATGAAGCAAAAGACATTGCCGTTTACGCCACTGCCGTTCGCGATTATTTGAACGAATGTTTCCAAAGAAAATTTATTGGTCGAAGGGCAGATATTGACATGCCCCCACGTTCACCAGATATCACACTAATGGATATTTTCTTATTGAGAGTAGTCAAGGACTCTGTCTATTCTCGAAAGCCTCATACTATTGAAGTGAAAGACTACATACATGACGCATTTTATGATTTGGACTATGATCCCACACTGCCGTAGAGTATGTAACAGTATTCCAGAAAGACTTCAAAGATGTATTAATGAAGACGGAAAACAATTTGAATATAAAAAATAATTGTTTGTAATAAAAAATAATTTCAAATAAATCTAGTCTTATTTTAACCAACTGTCCAGTGACTATTGCGCCACCCTGTATACTTCTGGCTAAATTAAAATTCTGTAATGCTTTACACTAATATTGTATAAAAAATTTATGGTTTCGTATGAAAAAGTAATGCTTGTACTAAATAAATCAAAGCATTGTTTTTACTGCTATGGGGAATTCTTTGTGACAGATATAAAATAATGGGTGATAATTTTAATAACAATTTAATTTAATTGTTGGTTTTCTATCAAACAAACCTTATGTTTTTTTATTCCAACGACCAGAATGTCATCCGAAAAGAGTGAAGGAGGTTTTATTATTTTTTTATTTGTTACTTTTGAACTCTCTCTGTTTCTCTTATTGGGTAAATCTATACAAACATCATCTATGGAGAGAGGGAGAGGTGTTTCAACTGGTAACAGATCGTGGTATTAATCCATTTGTTTAATAGATTGTTTGTCGCTCTGCCTACACATTATTACGGAAAGAACATGCCTTTTCGTCGATTAGCAGGAATATTTGTGGTAATTTTTTTGCCACTTGGTTAAGTAGTTGTATAATTTTTTGTTAGGAAGATTATGTTTCTACAGGTTCGAGATAGTTTGAATTCTATTAGCTATTTAATTGTGATTTGTTTGTTGTGTCGTGATCGAGTGATTTATTTAATATTCTCTAATATTTAGGAATTTGTAGTAAGGGAGGAGCTTAATTTTGAGGTAAATACCTGTATTGCATCGCTCGTGGGCGATTTACAGAGACCTAGGAAGCTGTTTAAATGACTGGTGTCAGAGAGTGGAACAGTAGTTTGTACGGTCGGTAGATACACTAAGGTATAAAATTCCTTTTAGGTATACAAACCTGTTATAATTGGTTTGTTTCATTATTTAAATCTATATGTGAAAGAAATGCTCAAATAAAAAAAATCTATTGGTAAAAATTGAAGGTTTTGTGCTGTTGTGTTAGAACGCTCACCAGGCAAGTGAAAGATCCGGGTTCCGGATGAGAAAGCATTTTTGTGGTTCTGCGTGAAACTAAAGTAGGAAATTGCCTTTCATACAAATTTAATATATAATAAATAAGGGTGGGTGAAGATTTTTGTATCATTTGATGTTTAATACACAGAAATACAATTTCCAATGAGCAGCTTCAGTCAAATTTGACATCTCCATTAAAAAGATATCGGAATCAAACATAGGCATATTTTACGTAATTCTAAAATAAATGCCAAAAATATAGTTAAAAGTACTTTATGTAAAATCTATTTAATGGAACCCGGGCAATAATTTTTATGTCTGACTGAGTCACCAAAATTAATAAATTTCAGCCGCCGTAGCGTGATATAAAAAGTAATGGCAGGTAGCATTTTTTTTAATACCAATCATAGTAGCATCATTTTTAATATAGATAGCAGGCATGATGAATACAGACTAAATAGCTTATTTTGGACTATTCTAACATTCATTTAGTGCAAAAATATGTATAGTAACAGTCCTTGAATTATGTTTGTTATACATTTTGTGATGGCATAATTACAAGAGCAGAAGGATCAACAGGAGAGAGAGACTGTGCACTAACATGATTTAACTTTGATGACTACAATTTGAGGAACGAGCGAGCACGGTTTCGGTGTTTCGATGACTATGATTATTAGAGAAAGTCGATGATGGGACTTGCTTCCATACCTTTTTGATATATATTTTTTCGAGTGCGTAATTGTCTCGCACTCGAAGCACGCGAAATGTGAAAGTGACAGAAACTGTATCGTATTTGTCAACCCATACATGTTTTACATGGAGTCGTCATTCGAAAAATTCCTAAGTCCGTTTTTTGTGTGTTACATGTTTTGTTTTTACAAATGGTATACATAGATCATCATGGCATCAAAATACATGGCATATGGCATCAGCTAAAGAGCTAGTGATAATACGGTGCGAGTGCAAGAATTGTTTAATGTGCGTGAGTGGTTGTCGTGTCTGCTAATCTGCTGATGAATGGTTCTATCAGCAGGTGTAGACAATCAGCATTCAGCCTACCGCATCAGCACTGAACATCAATCTTGTGTCCCGTCTTATCTCCGGTGTCATAATTTAAACTGACAATATCACGAATGATAATCTCTAGGAATATTGAATTTGCCATCGGAATACTCAATTTTTACAACAGACACAAATTGGTAACATTAATGACATGACAGATAGATTATTTGAAATGCCTGTAAATTGAAAAAGATTTATTATACCATTATTTAAATTTATTGTTGTGGAATATAATAAACTCAATAAACTTTTTATTTCACAACGTAAAGTACTGCATAACCTTTTCTTAGACTTAACATAGAGATGTCAATAAAACAATATATTAATCTAAAATCATCTTATCCAGAAGGTTAAGGTAGTGTTTTCATTAGGCGTGTCATATGTTTTCTCTTATTTCAAGAAGGTTACTTTTTAAAACATTTATCTTTTGTAGAAATTAGTTGCTTGCATCTCAGAATCACACATCGCGGCAGTCATCATAAAAACCATATTTATCACTAGATCGCTACACAGAATGGAATCATGAAAATAAGTATGTAATTTTCTGTCAAAGAACAAAATTGAAATGTTTAGATGTATTGAAAAATTTCGTTTTTTAATTCAATCACTACTATACACTTGAACAAAATCACAGCACCCTTTAACAATGAGTATGCGTGTTTAACGATGTAACAACTAAGTGAGTGACTAGTTTTTCTCCTTTGACCAACCAGGTCATCAATTACCTCAATTACGTTACAACTTTAGTCCAAAGTTTAATTTATCAACTCTTCAAATTGTGTACGTTAGGCTTATTAATGGTTTCTTTATCCCTTGGCGATTTATAGGATTAATAATATGTAATTTACACCTTTAATACTTAGGATAATCTTTTTAGTCCTGTATTACCATCGGCTACTTATCACCATTAAGACTTAATTATATACTGGTAAGACATAATTCGTATTTAGGTTATGGGTATTTCATTCTGTACTCAAAATAATTATCAATAGCAAGAACGATTGCATTAAAATTTTTAATGTAAAATATAAAAAAAGATGTTAGACCCACATTCTCAATAAATATGGAGAGGAGGTCTTTATTTTAAGTAAAAAATGGGTTGTTTTATTTGACACAAATTACCTAAAACCCTACACAATCTGCTTGCTGATTTTGAAAAATGTCTTATTGTAATATTAAAACGTAGAAAAATGTAATTAAACACTTTTCATTATAGGTCCTAATAAGATAGCTGTGACAGGTTGAACGTTTTGACCAAATACATTTTTTAAGCGCAGTGAGTGAGTGAACGACACAACCAATTCTTAACTTAACCACCTGGTTTTTTTGTCTTTATATTACGCGTAACTTTGTTCGCCTCTTATAATTTTTAGCATGCCTTCAGTGTGCATAAAATTTGGAACACACTGTATATTGTCAATAAATGTATCATACCTTGGATTTATAAAATCAACATGAATATTAAACATTGAGAATATAGTTTCTATTGAAGGAAATTATTTTTCTTGTACTATGTAAATGATTTTTAAGGTGAGTTAAGTTTAGTGATTCAAAATGGTTTTTAAATTTACACCCATGGAACTTTTATAAAGAATGTGTGTTTGCGTTTGTAAGTGGTTCTAACCCTCCTAATAAAAGTTGATGGATATCATCTTTGACGTTTTCTTATAATAAATTATGTTAATATTATTAGTCGTTATGTATTCATCCTTGCCTATTAGATAATCATTGTTATATTATTATCTGGTAGTAAACATTGGTAGTAGAAAATTTCATCTAATTTAAACTATTTATAATTATGACGAAAGCTATAATTGATAACATTTACAGAGATTATTTTTTATTTCTCTTGTGGTGCTACCCATAGTGATCATCAGAGTCTGCATATTTTAAATTCTCTTTATGAATAATCAACACTAAAATAATTGTTTTCGTTATTATTTTAGGTTATATCCAAAGAGGTCATTTATATATTTTTTACATATAAGTGAAATGTACTAATACTTGTTGCTCTTCATATTTGATATCTCCTAACAATAATGATTGCTATTGTATGGAAACACGTACAATGGTGATTATTATTGTATGGCAACACGTAATATTTTAAGGATATTAAAAAAAAGTATCTTGCACTGAATAGACACTCCCGAAAATTCAGCTAATGCCAATGGCGCAGTGCAGAGGGTACGCAACATAACCAGATCAAGCAACTTTGAGCGTGGATTCTGCTTGGATGGGTGACCGATTCTTAGCACGAAATTTGTTTGCGTGGTAAAATAAGACATCCTTACTTTATTTTACCATCATCAAATATGAAGCTTTTCGTTAATTTATAATGGATTTTGTAGCCTAACTATGGATGTTTCTTATAAGAATTGTTGATAAGCTTGTCTGCTTACTTTCTTTCATCGGTATTCAAATAAAAGTTAGTTACATTTTTTATTACTATAAATTTTGTATATATATAAGCGAACGAAAAATATCACGTGTAAATTTTTAACCAATGTTCAGTAAAAATACATTTGTTATATGGAACCATAAAATTGTAGCACATCACATAAGGGACTTGAGATATTCAGTAAAATCACCACCGAGTATAAGTAGTTATTTGTAGCTCCAACAATCTGAGTAACAGTTAGAGACCGAGGGCCAAGAGAAAAGAATCACGAGGACTGAAGTCCGGATATTGCTTTCTCTCGAAGCCGCAGCGAATTTGCATTGTTTCACCTCAGCATTATTTATTGTGTAGAAACTGTGCGATATTTAACGCAATCGGTTATATTAACCTCCTGAATATATTTTATGAGGTTTTATTGTTTCCTTCTCGCAAACACTGCAATTTTATATATTCATATTTTCTCTTTAATTTTGTTTTGAAATAATTTGTAAATGTTGCTGTCAGATTTATATTTCTAAGATCACAATCAAGGTCTGCTTAAAATGCCACCCTGTAGATGAGACACTCGTTAGGTATACACAAATATAAACGCCTTGATTCATGAGTTTATTTCAACAAACAACTTATTTCAAATTGGCTCAGGTTAACACTAAATACTAACTGTAACTAACAAATCGAATTAAATCACAGCTCAGTAATGAAAACTAACTGTTATTGATTCGGAGATCCTTCTTTGTATCTTTAAAGTACGAAAAAGACAAAAATAATAGTTTTAATCTGTTCGGTGAGAACATTGCAAATGCTGGGACCAAAACAACAGAAGCCTCTTCTTCCAACTTCCAGCTTCACTTTCGGGAAGTGAAGCCTTCTATGTTGGTAGGTGCTTCTTTGAGAGACTTCAACAAATACGAAAGTTTCTTGTTGAGATACTTTAGCTCTCTAAATGTGAGGAACTTGTGGACCATGCACCACGTCAGCTGCCTGCACACTGGCGGAGAGATATGGTCAATCCGACTCAGGTTGAAAATTAACCTGATGTCAGTTCTGCATCTTTTGGATTCGGCCAAAGTCCTCTCTAGAAATGCTGTTCCTATAAGCAGGTATACAGTAGTGTAAGACTGGTAGAACTAACGTATGCATAAGCTTGAATGGTCACTTTGTTTAATCAAAGAAGTTATTTCGGATAAAGTATAGAAATTCATCATGATACAAGAAAGTAATTTATTTTAAAACTTATTCAGGCTGTTTCAATCAGGTCCGCCACACAATTACCCAAACGGAATTAAATATTTTCATGTAAAACTCATAAGTTAGTGATTTTTTCACAATATCTTGCATATTCGACAATCTCCGTCTACGACATATTAATACTGTATAATATAATTCGTCTCTATGTGCTGTAATATCAGGATTCCGAAGGCAGCAAGTTCCTGATAATTACGGTGGGTCATAAAATAGTTTTATTTACTTTACAACTTGTTTCATTATACCTGTATTCAAAACAGAAACCGGTTTCAGTCAGAAATATTTGAGTAAGTGTTCTTAGTAAGTTGTCACTGTAGGTGTTGTTCGTTCGCCTTTTGTATTTTTAATGGCAGGCTTTTCTCTTTTGATGCCAGGCCGTTTTTCACAATGGCATCTGTAAAGTGCCAGAGCCATTTCGCTCTGTGCTACTCAGTAGTTCTAAGCCATAAAACAGCTTTTTGACATACATTAGAGAAAACATGCATCACTTATCTTATAGCACATCATAGACTAACAATTTTTTGTTTGTTTTTTTAGGTTACATTATGGGTAATAATATGATATCAAATAATAACACATTTGCTTTACATAAAAATAATTATTTACACAAAGTTTGAAATTTAAAAACTTAAGTTTTATTTCACTTTTTTTTCAGGGAAAAATTTTGTTTTATGTGTAGTGATAAGTTTTCATCAAGCACGCCAAATTTCAATCCAAAATATTCACAGATAATTACAAAAAACCTTTTGGACTATCAATGTTTTTTTTTTGTAAATATCATCGGCCCTTGCCACTAAAAGGGTTCACAATATTTTATATTTGTATTTACAAGTAGAAATACATAAATAATTATTATATGGATAAATCTATGAAAATTATAGAACGAATAAAGAAATTCTAATGAATTTAGAATGTTTTTTAAACTATGGTAGGTTACCTATTTCCAATAACAACTAACCAATCCTGAAGAAATAAGTTTTTATAGTGAGTTACATGAAAAAATCCATTAGCACTATTATTGAACCACTAATAATGTTTTATAGCGAAAAGTATATGGTCAAATAAAAAACTGGGTTATTTATTCTATTAATGGATGAACTTAATGAATACTCAACCAATCCCGTAAGAAATATTACATGAACAGAGAGAGTTTCATTATAGAAATTTTAAATAAAGGAAAATTCGAAGTACTTTAACTGAAATTAAGTAATAAATATTTAAATTGGTAGTGATTACAAGAAACATTTACTCTAAGAAATATGACGAATTAGCAGTAATTTCGTAACAAGGGACTGGGACCTTAAGTCAAATCCAGACTTAGCCCTTTGATGGTCGGATTTTGAAGAAATGAATTTAATTTTACCATAATTGATACATGATACCACGGCTTTTGAACTCGGTATTTTTGAAATAAGCCAAACCACTCTCTGTTTGTAAAGGATCTTGGTCTCTGATGGATCCTATACCACTGTATGAAATATATTATCAGCATTAAAAAAAGAAGACAAGTATAAGCAGAGAACAAGTGTGAAACGTTAAAAAAGTCGGATAATTGTTGTGCCATATATTTGTATTGTTTTACTATTTCATTGATATATTCCATTTTGTACCATTAAAATTTGTGGCAGTGTGATTTTTATATCAAAAATATTAACTTTATTTAATATTAGTTAGTAAAATGCTCAATGCACATTGGGAGTACAGTCGATGATTGGACGAACTGTGTATCCATTCAGTCTGTGAATGTGCATGTGTGATAGCTTTTAGAGGATCTGTATTACCGCACAGGTTACTTGAACCTGAATCGAATACACTCTAGCCATTACGACGAGAAACCATTAGAGCATACCTGTGTTATCAATTATATTATTACATTAACATCACATATTATCATCAAATTACTATTACAGTATTAAATATATGATGAGTTTGGGTAGAATGTATGGTTCTAAACAAGTTAGCCCTGTACATATGAAGCTTTTAGTAGTCTAAGGATCTAGAATTAAGATCGTTATCATACCTACCTGTCAGCATAGAAATATTACGTTTTTACTTTAAAATGTTATACTTGTTATGCCCTGGACAGTCTTGACCCTGTAGCTCGTATATTATCGAAATCATTATCAAGTTATTATATTAGTGCACTATATGACATTTTATAACGAATTTAGTTAAAATATTGTCTTACATAATATTTATTTGTGCTATTTTACGTATTATGCCACATACCATTGTTTTTATTTGTAATCTATAAGGCCGTTAATCGTTCTGTTACAACTTAAGTATTGTGACATTTTAATTTTCAGGTTATACTTATCGAAATATATTTAAAAAATTTGTTTTATAATTAAGTAAAAGTCTCAAATAATAGTCCCTTAAAATAGATTTATCTTTGATTTTGTTCTTGAAAAAAAGAAAAACACATTATTTCTGTTCTTGTAAAACAAAAAAAACACACTAATTCTACACACTAAACACACTAAGTTTATTTAAAAACAAAAAAGTACACAAATTCTGTTCTTTAAGAACATTTAGAAAACATAATTGCAAACACATGTTTTGAACCTGTTTAAATAAAAAATTAAATTCATCTAAGTTATAAATGAATAAAACCATCATTCTCCTGCACTCTTTAACAATACATATAATGTACTGTAAACAGTTCAAATTTTTATATTCATGCGTTTTAATTATTATATGATTACAACATTGTCTAAGATACTGCTTTAAAGTACTTATTAATGGAGTTATCGTTAAAAAAATGAAGTATTTTTTCTGTGTTCATAAAAGTTGCCTTAATGGACTATAAATTTATAAAAAATATTTCTCCATCCTGTATTTTAATAAATAGTATGAAATATGTTTTGTTATATAGACATATATTTAACGTTTCACCTAATTCCCTTTCATTGTACTAATTAAAAAATCGTATTTACAACGGTACCTGAGAGATTCGCAATTGAATGGAGTCTCAGTTTCGAAAAGAACCTGGAGTTTTTCCACTCCGATGATTTGTATGCTTATAAAACCCTTATTTGTGGGAAGCAGAGACCACAGAAAGCTCACAACCTCAGCATAATTCAATCCTTTATTAACTTATACCCTCTGGGAGCTTAAGGTCAAATTATTCTTGAATCGTCTAGACTTTTGAAATACTCCAACATCTGTGGCCTGCTGCCAGTAGTGGTTTCTGACCTATAATAACTCCGAAAGGCTTGGAAAACATATCATTCGAAAGATTTTATCTTGTAGAAGCTCTTGAAATTTGGCGGTTCCGGGCTCGCATTTTGTAATATAAAATTTATAATGTTAATAATATTCGAACCTGTAGAAGCATCCGACATATATGAATAGCTCTATATATAATTCTCTAGGATAGCTCTATGTATGAGCGTTGTAGGCTTCTCAATATTATCGAACTGGTGATATGAAAATTATTAAATTCTTACGGTAACTATAAACAATTGCATTTAAATACGAAATATAGGATTTTCATCAATTTCATATGGTGTAGAATATTTTATGTTAGCACATAATGCTATGAAACGAAACATGACCTTTAGAATTTTACATGACAATATCTAATCTCAATGGGGTAAATTGGTTACAGGCAACGAGTGAAGGAAGGTGAATAAATTTGAAAATAAATTGGTTCTTAACATCAAATAGAAGTACGATACTTTACAAGAGAGAGCTCTTTTGATCACCAAGCGACCAATCAAGTCTATCAGCAGTAATCGAAATTCAGGAAAAACCTTCCTTTGATCAGCTGTTTCTGTCTCAAGGGCCTCTCTGTTTACTTTAGTTTAATAGCCGTGTTCATTAACCAAAGCGTTCAGGATAGTGTTAATGTTAATGAAAATCCGTCTATGTTGCAAAAATATTTTACTTGATTAAATAATTTTTATTTGTATTTTTAAAAGATAAGATGGAAAATATGGATTCTTTAAAAGATGCATAAATACATTAAATATATTTTAAAGTACTTCCAGTACAATTGTTTTTTTTTCAAATGTTCTACACTTAGATTTTGCCGATTTAGTTAAGTTTACAGGAAATAAACATACAACATACTGTATGAACTTTCATTTGCATGAATAATAGAATAAGTCCAATAATAATCCATAGTATCAAGTGGAATTTAATTTTGCAACAACAATTAAAAAAATGTCTTCTGTTTAATGACTAGAAACCTGGAATCTGAATGTACATTTTCTAAAAATATTTGTACAGATAACATTCTTTTCTATTATTTATTATAAGCATATTCGTATCATAAATATAATGTATGGGTTTAAAAAGAAAAACAAAATGACAGTAAGAAGCATTCTTCCTTAAAGTCCAAGGTTATGCATGAAAATCTTAACGTATATAGCAAAATCGAGTAAAATATACAGAGAAGTACGTTGAAAAGAAATTTTTAAAAATGTAATGTTTAAAATCCAAGTAAATATTTTATTTTAGTATATTAGTAGTTTTAAAATTTTAAAATGAGTTATATATAGAAAATAAAATATCCCTTTTTAAACATTTTAAAAAGTTATGTTATTTTTATAACAATAAAGTATTTGTAAAATACAAAAACATAAACAAAAGATAGTTGACAGAAGAATCAAACAAATGGTATTATTTAATATGATATCGGGATAACCCACAAAACTAGCATTTTAAATTCATCTCAAGAGATCTGTAGGATATAATGTGATACAATAATGATTCTTAATGTAAATGGAAAACAAAAATACCAATATAAAATATACCACAGAAAACATGGAAAAAGGAAGTAAATTAAATTGTAAGCTGGTTGAATCGATTTAAATTATTTGTTTACTAAGTTCTTTTATTTAGCCTTAATCTTATGAAAACCTTTATTAAATAGTTTATTAAACTTTATTATTATTTATTTTCCTGATAACTAAGCATCTGTTGTAACTCGAAACAACTTGTTCATCATTAATGACTTGATCGTCATTATATTCTAAAACAGTTTCTATTTTTATACTGAGCTCCTAAATAATATTGCGTTGATCAAGATCTAATTATAACAAATGCTTTATTGAAAGTATTGATAGAAACGTATTCAGTAATGCTAAAGTTATTAAACTAACTAAATCGAAGGAGAGATATATATTCCTGAAGTTTAAGCAATAATATACTATAAAATATAATAAGTGAGTTTGAGTAATAATTCCGTTAAATATCACACACTTTCTACACAAACAATAAATGAGAACATCGTGAAACAATACAAATCCACTCCGGCTTCGAGAGAAAGTAATATCCGGACTTCATTTTTCGTTAGAGATCTGACCAAAGAACAGGAACTAGATCCCGGAACAGTTCTTTACAGTTCGTTTCTCCATGTTCCGTCGAAACGATTTACTAAACGTGAAAAGAAATTCCGGAAACGACCAGACTTCTAAATGTTCCAGTTCCGATCTTGCCTACAGGTAAAGGCAACATGTCAATTTGTTTTTTTACACTCTGCTGGAATATTTAGAGGGCTTCAGGTACTGTACATTGAAATTGAGAAACGGTATTAATGCTATTCTTATTTCTCAAAAAAGATGTTTGCATATTCGATACAAATTAGTTTTAACTTCAAAATAAAAATGTTCATTTCATGTTTCTATTAAAATAATGGAAGCTCTTGGAGATAACAGTTTATTTTTCTATTTTAAAATAAATTTCTATTTATTTAATTATATTTCATTTTCTAATATTGTAGGCTATGGTGATTTAGAAAAAGTTTCAGTAATGTAGAAAAATTAATGATATCATAAAATTGGTTATTTACTTTGATTTAAAATACTGTCAGCAACTTCATGAGTGATTTAAAGTGTGTACATTAAATATCCAGATAGATACCTGTAATCGAGGAAAACCAGTTGACCAGGAATGTGTTGTATTTTTAAAAGTATTTGTCAAAATCATTTAGACATCTAAGTAGTGTAATAAGTTTTTTCACTTAGATCTCATATATATAACTATCAAGCGCTCCAGAACGCAGTGATACTATATCGCAAAGACAGGAATAACAAATAATGTAAGACAGACTCCTTCGGAATGGAACGCCTGGACCTGGAACTGCAACAGTTCCGGAAAAAATACATTCTATCTCTGGAACGGCCTTCCATGCCTCTGGACTTTTTTATTACTTCTCTATCTTTACCTGTGACTCTGAATGTTGATACTGCTTATAATACTATATATAACTCGACAGGTTTCGTTGAGTTTTATAATATACTCGTATTTCGGGTGTATAGATAATTCAATTGTGGTAGTTTTTCCACACGTATCATTATGCCTCGTATGTTAAAATGTTACATGATTTTATTCGGTTTATTTAAACATTTATTTCCAATGTTTTTCTTATTGCAATTACGGTACCTAAAATATTAATGTAAACATTCTTCGCCAAACGCTCAGCCAAAAAAAGCCCATAACTTGACAAGCACCATCATCAAACTCCATGTTGTATACAAATAAATGAAGGTACATGCAAAATTCAAAATTCGAAGTCTGTAAGTCCTATCGTTCTCAAAATATCGTGTGGATAAAGATACAGTAATACAGTTTTAAAAACCCCTCGAGTGAATGCTTCGCTGAAGCTTAATAAAAAAATAAAACAGTCATATATTTATTTAAATTATACTTATTAATTTTTCTTTTATTATACAAATTATTGAAATGAATATTACTTTTTCATTTACGATAAAATGCAAAAAACTCAAGTAACCACAATAGTGATAGGTTTGAAGACCAGGTTACTTCTGTTATTGGTAGACAGAGGATTAATTATTTTTGTTTATGTTTTTCTTTCTATAGCCGGACGCTATGTTAATTTGTTTGTAGGCTACACTTTATTTACTTGTTACTGATATCTCTCACGAAATGTGTTATATAGTACAGTTGGTTAGTTTTATCTTTTAAGCTTTCTAATTTGAATTCATTACTACTAGATAAACATTTTTATCAATAGTTAAGTTTCAAAATTTATTACCAGGACTTGTATAAGAAAAATTAAAATCTTAAGTTTTAAGGTTGATTAAAAAGAATTTGTATTGATTTTATTACTCTTTTGTAATTTTTCTTAGATTAAATATAAATTGTATTAAAAAAACCAGATTTATTTTATAAAACACCTTATAACTTAGTAATTATGCACAAAAATTGTCAATATAAATCTGCTAATTAATAATATCGTATTTACATACTTAGAAAATACTTCATAAATATAATAATAATAAATAATATAAATTAATAATATATATTATATTATATATATAATATACATCATACTATTTATATTATAATATAAATAATTTTTGTGTACCAAAGCCTCAAAAAACACATTTTACAAAATGTTTTTCTTTCATTGCTCCGAGGACATATAATTTATTGCCAGAATTTTTCAAAAGTAGTAGGAACATAAATATATTTTATAAAAAAATTAGAGTATGGTCGATCGGTAAAAATGATATTGAGTATATGTTTAAGATAATAAATTAGTGTATGGTTAGTCTTGTCTGCTAAATTATAATAATATTTAAATAGACAGGTTAGAGCATTATAAAATAATTATTTATAATATAATATTTAATGTTACATGTATAAAACCTAATATTTTAATTGTAAATAATGCATAAATCATTTTTATTTAATGCAGCACAATAGTTATACTAAATATGAACTTTGAAACATAATAGTAGATTATTTACTACATAAGCTACAGTAACTCATTTTTATCATTTCATTCTTGCTCATTTCCGCTCTTTTTATTTTTTACACTTTTTGTACATAGTATCTCCAACACAGGCACAGCCTTATGGGGTACCTAAATTTTCCTTATTGTGTAAAGTTATTGGAATAATTATTAGTTTAAAAAAAGAAAGAAAAACCTAAAAGGACGTAACCTACTTTTTATATTCTATTACTCTAACCTATATAAATTAGAATTAAAATAAGTAGAAAACATTTTTTTTGTATTTGTTATTTACTGCTAGTGTAATAAACGTTATGTCATAGTATTATTTATTACTAAGCACTGGCAATAATATTTAGTTGTAATATCCAGTTTGTTATTTTGGGGAAATAAATGATTTATTATTATTTATTATTTATTTATATTTAATAAAATAATTGTATTTTTATATTTGAATATACTTGCACCATCATTGAAATAATTGAATTGATTGGCCTATCAACTTGAGGTTCTAGTTACATTTTAAGTGTCCTCAGCTAAATTATTGTTCAGAATTTCAATCTTACTTGTATTGATCATAATTTGATCAAAATGTGACAAATTGTTGATTTCGTATGCATATCATTTTTATAAATACCCATTGGGAAAATATCCGAGACTCAGCGCCCCAGCTACAGAATACTGTCAATGATCTTTCGGTTATCAATATAACTATGTACCTACAGAGACTTCTCAGACAAAATAGTAAAATTAAAAAAAAAAAAAAAAAATACAAGAAATAGTTATCGTTGTTCCACGTGACAAATCTCCAAGATCTCTGTCCATTAGGAGGTATTGCACAGACAGGCAAAACAAAGACCTGTGGAATCGATAATAGTTTCTAAATAAGGAAATGAATTTCCACCGAACATTATGGCGTTTAAATTTAATAAAACTATGTTATATTTTTCTCAATTTCTTTAGATTGAATACCATTATGGAAAACCTAAATTAAACGCAATATTCATAAAAAAATTCCTTATTCTCCAGGTGAGCTTATTT
This sequence comes from Homalodisca vitripennis, assembly GCF_021130785.1. Classification (NCBI taxonomy): domain Eukaryota; kingdom Metazoa; phylum Arthropoda; class Insecta; order Hemiptera; family Cicadellidae; genus Homalodisca; species Homalodisca vitripennis. The sequence goes on from NC_060214.1 coordinate 41,903,860, forward strand.
GCATTTAATTTTGCATACTTCTTATATTGAGTTATCGCAATAGGTTATATCAATTATATAGCATACATAACTAATTGTTCTGTTCTCGTTTAAAACTATGCTTGTTATATTCAGTAGCCAGTAAAACAAAAGTCCACGCTCTCATTATAAACATCCACATAAAGTCTAGACTGCTGAGTTTGTTTTCTCACTCTTAAGGTGCACTAATAAGGTAAGGACAATTTGTAGTGATGTAGAAACTTAGAAGCGGACTGTAGTCTCCCGCTGCTCCTGCACTTTTGTGTATTTCTGTAATTGTGTAGCTGGATAGTGAACAACTCTGAGTTAGTTATTGTTTTAAATGTTAGAAGAATTTTATATAAAGAAATGAATAAAATATTGAATCTGTTTTAATATTAAAATCATTATTATAACCTTCCCAGCCCGTCTTAAAAACGTATTTTTTAATCAGTTTAATTATTTCTTGCATTTAATGTTGGTTTATCAATTATATTTCCAACCTTATTACCTATAAAAACTTTTTAATGTATTAAGTATTTTATTTTTATTCTAAATTTAAAATTTAATTATCTGAACTTCCATTATTGTATTTTATATTTTCGTTACATTGTTTTGAGCTTTATTAAAAATTATCAAGCCTCTATACCGTCATAAAGCTACTTAAAGATCGATTAAAATGTTTAAACTTAGAAGAAGACAAGAAATCGAGTTTGAAAAAAAGTTTTAAAATAAATTCCAGAAGTGATGTACTAAAGAATACATTCTAAAACCAATTTATTTGCCACAACTATAATAATAGTAAAAAAAATAATTTGTGAGAGAAAGTATACTCAATGGAAGAGTTAACTGTTGTGTAAATTGAGTTGACAGCAATCACTCTACCTGAGAGCCCGGCCGATATTTCCATTAAAGCTCCAGAGCTCTTGCACAAACATGCTGTGTTGTTTTATTGCTTTTTTACTTTTTGCTGAAGTAAAGATCAAATTTGGAGTATTTGGAATACCTTTAAAATTTATGAGTTATGTTTACAACTTGTAATGACTATAAATCTGTAATATGTATAAATAATATATGTAGAAGTGACTATTGTAGGATACGAAAGTAATTGTAAAAAAATAAACAATAATCTGGGGAAAGAAAAAAATGAATATTTGATGCATGAATAATTACCATGCGATCCACAGTTTATTTTAAACTTCATACGTATAAAAATCCAATATTACATATTTTTAGTAAATTTAACTATAATAGTGAATCTTTTAATATAAATATCTTATTGTAACCTTATAAAAACGTATCAAAATTGTTTTATTTACTGAATATTTACGTTGTTTTTTCCATAAATCTTAATCATATGTAAATTTAATAATTTAAGACCATTTCGCTATTTCTTGATTTAGTTGAGAGTCATGTCACAATTATTATAAAGTCTCCATGATCTATGTAATGTTACTTTTCAATCAATTACTAAATTTTTAAATAACATGTAGACAAATATTTATAGATTTTTAATGAATATTAAGAATCAATCCCAACCGATATATTGTACTGGTGAAACTAACAAATTAGACATAAATTGTAATACTAAGAGAAGGGTTTAGTCAATGGAAGAGTTAATTGTTGTATAAAACAATCTATGTTTACCTGAGAGGCTGGACAGAAGGTACCAGAGCTCGTAAAAAACATGCTGTGTTGTTTTAACGTTTTCCTTTTATTCATAATTTCTTCGAAGTAATTTTAAATTTGTGAGAGTTGTAGACACTCCTACTATATGAAAATTCAGTTTACAACTTGTAATAACTATAAGCTTATAACTTTGTTGTGAAGTGTCCAGTGTTTTGACGACATGGGATTTCATAAACTTCTTCGTAAATATTATATAATGCTTGACAACCCTATGCAATATTAAGTAGAATACTGTACCACGTGTCTCATAGTAAGTATCGCTGAAAGCTTAGTCTGTACATAGGCTAAATGTGATACAACGTCACAATATGTTAAAAAAAGTCATATTATTGTATTCATTTTATTTATAGATTACTTATCAACGATTTTATCTTTCAAAAATACAGTAATAAAAGAAAGATAATGTGTAGTAAAACAACATGATACACTTATAATTTTAAACATAATAATATGTTTGGTAGTAGTAACTTCATAATGCATCTCCTTCTGAGTGTGAATTTTTATTTCTTTTTAATGAGGAACATTTTAACTAAGCTACAATATGTTCTGTCAGTCATTAGGTACTCTGTTCTACTCATATAAATGAACAACATAACTATGTATTATTTTGTACTCTTATTTTTAAATGACCCATAAGATCCTTTAGTGGGTACCGATTCAGAGTGATAATTTTTATCTCACGAGAGATTGCATATTGAGATTAGATCTAACAAGATTCAATTACAAATGTAAAAATTTTCATTGTTATACTTCTCTTCGTTTGAAAGTCCTAGCCCAAACTGTATATCAACGTATTATTTACTTGACAAATAGTTTCTTTGTAGTCCAATCTGAACCTCTCACGTTTCTGAACTCATTTAGCCGTTTTGCATCATTCAAGAAGTTCTTCTAGTGTCAATAAGTAGCTGCTTGATATAGGCCCCTTTATTTCATTATTTATATTTTAATAATCCATTCTTTATATAATATTACTATCTTGGCAGTCACTAAATAGTTTTATATGCCTCCATATTTTATCATATATTTTCCAAATATTCGATTCACAACATGACAACTTGAATTGTATTAAAAATAACTACAATAATTTTTTTTTAATTTTGTAATGATTAACCACAATACATCAAACAAAAATATTAACGCTTATATAATAATTGTAAATAATTAAACAAGGAATAAAGAGCGATTGAATAATTTTACTTAAAAATACAAAAACATGGATAGATGTTTGGCCGTAATTACTTTGTTAAACACAAGAACAACGTAAAAAATTTTAGCTAGTACTCAGATTTTTCAAGTTAATGGGTCGGTTCGTGTTCAAGATATCATGCGGACGGACAGATAGACAAACAAAGCAACCGACCGAAATAATTTTCCAGCAACTCGAAATATAGGTTTCACTATCACTTAGCCTATAGGCTAGTTATGTTATCGGTTTCTTTGGTATTAAAATTTTATTTTGAATAGTATATGAACTTCTCTGAAATATTATAACCATCTATGACCATAAAAAGCTTGAAGGTTATTTTACTAAGATGAGCATTAAAAAGGAATAATTCTTTGAGTTAGACACGATAAACAGAATGCTATAATAAAAATTGTAAATATTATTGATACGACTTTTTTACTTGTGAATTGGAACAAATAACATTATAAATGATTTCATCCATTTTCACCATTTTCAGGATAGTAAAACATATGTAGTTACAACATAACTGGCAGAAAGCGTTCATATATGTATTCAAATTCATCAAGTTTAAGTTTAAATTATTATCTAAAACATATTTCACAAGGTAAGTAACCGTTTCTATTGACCTCTAGAATAAGCCATCAAAAGAGCATTACTGCTACTATTTTGTATCTTTAGTAAAATTATACTACAACGAATATACATTCAGTGTTCTAGACACAAAAGGTAATGTAAATGAAATCGATATTATGACAGATGAGATAAGGCAAGTCACAACATTTATGTTCACTGCTGATGTCGGTAGGCTGAACGCTGATTGCCTACACCTGCTGATAGCACCATCCATCAGCGGATTAGAAGGCACGGCAACACAGTTATGCCCAAACTTGAAATGTGACTGCGTTGTAGCCATATTTGTAATTACTCGTTAATTATTTGATGCCTCATAAATTCATACTAAATGTATCCAGGCTATTTGTACAAAGTAAGCGCGTGATAGACTTCTTACTTCTATATAAAATGTTAAGATCACAGCTATTAATTTAGAACGTAATATATGATAGTATGTTATATATTTTCTAACAGCCTATAACCCTAGGGATTAAACAAATCATTTATGTCTGTCTCTCAATAGGATAACTCCAAAGCAAACTGGCCTACAAAATTTAAATTTTATATGGAGTGTGATTTATATACCAGCAACCCTGAGTTCGATTGTGATGCATTTAATTTATGGGATTTGAATTAGCGTTGGCAAATATTTTTACCTTTTAATCAAGAGTAACCATCATGACAACGAAAAAATCTGAATAATTGCATTTGTAAACAACCTGAAAACAGCCGTAGGAGATTCTAAAATTTAACATGTTCAGTGAACTATATGATTCAAATATCGCAAATAACGGAATAACGTTCATTGTTAAAACTTGGTGACTAGATCAGATTTTAGCTCTCTCTATCACTGCAGCACATCCCCCATACTTCACCAAAACTGTTATTTAAACACTGCTATGAAACCTAATTGGCAACATTGTGAATGTGTCATGTAAAATGATAATACAAATTATCTACAGGTTTCAAATATTGTATAAAATTTCATACACAAGTTTCATAATGGTTCACGTCTTGCCATGGAATGTGACTGAGCATCATTCAAGCACTTAGTCAGCTTACACAATTTCTTTTTTGTCCACCGGGGGATGTAAACATTTATTTTCTGCATCCATGTCTATCTGTTTATCTGACAGCAAGACATGTCAATATTTAAATGATCTATAAGCATGAAACTTTGCATGTAACTTCAGAAAAGCCTGTTGCGCGACACGTGGTTAGGCTTAATTAAACCTATATTGTTATTCTATAACATTTTTGAGTTCATTATTTTATTTTATGTTCGCATCATGATTATCCGTAACACCGATATAAAAATGTTAGCTAACACTAAAAAAATCCCGTAATGACATTCATTCTAATTAGAAAATCGTTTTATATCACCCTATTTTCCTTATAACAACATTAATTTAAAGACTGTAAATTGGTTTTTTCTCAAACTTTTTAGATAAATGGGCAGGTAGAAATGAAATTTTTCATCATCCCAAGAACTCACAAAATAATAAGTTTAAGATCTATTTATGAAATCTACAATCGTATATATTACCATGTTTAAATCATTAATCGCGATGTTTCTTATCATAAACATAATTTAAAGTTAAATTGATAAATTTTTAAAACATATCTTTAGCACCAGAAATATAAATCAATTATATTTCCCAATCAAAGAAACGTAATGATTGGAGTCCAGTCCCTTGAGATGAAAGATTTTAAATTCCTTTTACAAAAAAATTCACTATTTTCACAGGTCCATATGGATGAATTACTTTTAGTGATTCCATGTAATCTTAAAAAATTTAGAGCTGTATTATCGATTTCTAATGGAAAATAGTTTTGTTTATTACAGCTGATAATATTTGGGCGAACAAAGGCCGAGCAGATCCCTCCTCGTTAAAAATATCCTTATTTAGTTCTAGCTAATAGAGCGGTATTTAAATTACAAGAGACTAAGTAGTGTATTGAAAGGATAATTAGACGAACAACTCTATGTAAACCATCTTTGAAGTTTGTAGTAAGTAAATTTTTTATAATCTAAAATATAGTAAAAATAGTTACTCACGGTTTCGTATGCAATTTCGTAGGTTGTGCTCCTGCGTAAGCACTTCTGGTGAATTATATTTCTGATGCCAATTTTAACTTTGTTTTCTTCCCACGACCAAGAATATATGTCAAATGTGTATATTTATCAACGTTATAATTTAATCCGATCTTAGTATTTCTGTTCCAGAGCTGATTCTGCCTCTCTCCAGATCAAACAATTATACATAAATACACAGCTTTGAGAAGCCTATATTTATCAAAAGATAACTTAAATAAGGTTCATAATAGTTTTAAATATATAGTAAGAGTAATACTACATTGTCTCTTACATCTGTACTGCTAGCAGTTACTTGCTGCTTTGCAAGATATTTAGTAGGCGTTGCACGTTTATGGATTGGCGTTGGTAGGCGTGGTTCCAGTGACTTATATTTCAGACAACAATGTTGAGTTTGCCTTGTAGCCACGATCAAGAAAATAAGTCAAACTGTTTATAATTACAGTCATTATAATTTTATTCGTTCTTATTATATGTTGAATAATCTTTAAAATATAAAAGGGGTGAATAATAATGGACGACAAATATGTTTGGACAATTTATTCACTATAAATGTAAACAAATTTAAAATAGGAAATAATGTTTACATAGATCAGTTTATTACATTTTATAGGATTATTCCATTAATATTACACAGCTTTATAGACCAAAATAGAATTTTTCGCTTCTCTAAAGTACAGTGGGGCGTGATTTTCGAAAAAGTAATAGGCTTATATTCATCCCATTAACCGTAAGAAGATCCGTGTAAATCTTGAACAAAATTTATCGAGTAGTTCACGCTTGAAAACAAAACAAACAAATTTATTAGAATTTTAAATATATTATTAGAATAAACCATTCAATTTTAAAACATGAAGTTTCCCAAAATTGATTAAAACTCAAACATATTCCATCTCAGATTGCATAATCTATATCATTGGTCTGTGGTATAATCTATACCTTGAAAACAATATACGCTGTAATAACGTTTAATGACTTTTTGTTTGATATTAATGAGGCACAGTTTTCTTTCCACTTGATGATTAATTATGAGTTAAATGCCGCTGGGATTGTTATTAATTTCTAGTGCTCTCGGACTTCGTACTTCATCCTCCATTCATGACGTAATTTTAAAACGCTTGTTTCAAATGAATGGAAACTGTGGAAACAGATTGAAGTGGCTCTTTAATTAAAAAGGAAGTATGAGTCTGATAGGTACCTTCGCTGTTATGTTACTAAATGAAGAGTAAATAATATTTTGAACTAATACTATGTATTCTTTTATGAACAAAAAAGTTTTATATAACAAATACAGTTTAATATCTGTTGGTGTATTATACGTTCCCTAAAGTAATAATTATGTAATATTTTCAAAAAGATGTTATCCTATATTTCTTTTATCTCTTTTTAAGGCGGCGTATGATTTACCAATACATTCTTTTATTGCAATTTTCTCATTTACACAAGGTTAGGTAAACTGTATTTACTCTCTGAACGTCTACTTGTTTGCAAGACATCTCTGCGTAAAATAGACGTAAACTTTGCATGCAATACAGCGAAGCTAAAATGATTCACATCTAATATGATCCATTTTAGAGCAAATGCAGAAGAATCCTGTATTTACGCAGTTTTTATAAAAATATTGAATATATCCGTGCGTATTTATTCTTATTTAAAAGCTAACTTCTGTTATTAGTGACACATTTAACTTGATAGCCGTATTAATATTAAATTTAAATGCATTTATAATATGTTATGTGACTATTAAGTATATTTTATGCATGTAAATCTTATTTATATTGTTCAAAAATAGTATGAAACTATGTTGATTTCTTATCTAAGAGGGATGTCCAGAAAGTAACAGACGTATAGACATGGCTAGGCAATGTGCGGGACTAGCGCCGCCAACAGACCTTAATATGCAACCATGCGTGGTAGATTGTGTATCGTGCCTATCATACTTTATGTACAGTGGAGTGTTGAAATTAGTGCTGCATCTGAAAATCCCGCAAGAAATGTAATCTGTGATAATGTTTTGTTGGAAAAAAAACAAAAAAATTATCGCCAGATTTGTGATGTGCACGGTAAATGAGTAAAGAATGAAAGCCGAGAGATGTAGTGGTGCATTGATTTGTAAAATGGACGATTAAGTGTTCGTGATAAGCATAGTGGCCAAAATTTTAACTCAGAGAGGTGTTGCCAAACAAGTAACTTAAGATACGCGAAACAAAATAAGTGTCGTAAAAAAGTCAGCAAGAAAGTATTTTCTATACACAACGAACGTCTACACACAGCCAATAGTATCTAAGAGCTCTTGCAGGGTTTTGGATTGGAAACCTCCAATCATTCGACGTTCAGCCCGGACTTGGCCCCAAGCGACCTCGACTACCTGTTCCCAGCGATGAAGTTATGATGGTTTCTGATTTTCGCCAACAAAACCTTACTTTACAACGGGCAGGTTTTTCAATTGCCCCGCTCATTTAAATAATCTACTGTGTCCAAAGTACAATAGGCCAGATGAAAAATCTTTCACAACCTAGACTGCTTGTCGTTTCTAACAGCAAATACTGATTGGGAAAGCACCCGTGATGCAGCATCGAATGTTGACCTTTCGGTTATCAGTTGATTAGCTTCCCACTGAGGCATCTCAGACTACAGATATAAATAAAATAATGAGACAAAAATAGTAATTAATTTTCCAATTTTAAATTCTCCAGGATCAATTTCTTTGGATATTTATCAGACGGAAGGCACACAAGAGACAATTATAAGAAGATCCTCTTGGATCCATAATAGTTGTAAAATACGGAAACCAAATTTATACGGAACATTTCAATAGTTAAATTCCTTCAAATTGAAAAGAAACTTGGTTATACCGATCTAATCTTTGTAGAAGAAAAGGTCATTATGAAAAATAAATAACTAAACTACTTTTTTTCACAATTGTTTAAAAAATTTAAACCTTTATTCGGCAGCTGGTTTTATTTTTACTTCTATTTGTATATGTTAAGGTGAGTCATCAGAATATGTGTCATAAACTATGTATAACAAAAGAAAATATGTGTTGTTGGTTAAGGTTTTGTTCTTGTTAAAAACTACGCTTGTTATTCAGCGACCAGTAAAAAAGTCCACACTCTCATTATAAACATCCACATAAAGTCTGAGAGCTTAGTTTTTTTTCTCTCTCTTAGTGTGCGCTAATGAGGTGAGGATAATTTGTAGTGATGTAGAAAGTTAGAAGTGGTCTTCAGTGTCCTTACACTACTCCTGCCGTTTATGAACTTTGTATGGTTCCAGGAATACACGTCTCGCCATTATAAGCCAATCATTAATTTTTACTCTAAAAGTACCGTAAAATGTTAGACCAAACGCATGTAGTTGAATTCATCGTGAATTAACTTATCGTTGCCTATATATAAATTATACTTAATACATAACTTGAAATCTGTAGGGTATTTGTATTTGATATACCGTGCCGCTGTCCGCAGATATAACGATTTTCCGGCCCTAGCAATAGGCTTCGCTAATGCTCAGGCTATAAATACATGTCTTACACTTACATTTAAGTCTTTCCTATATCGCTCGTCTTTTAATCCCCTGTGGTACTTCATTAACATGAATAAAAGGAATAATTTCCAAGATCAAAGTAATCTGGCTAATGCGGATTGAAATTCCCCTTATTTCTGTCTGTTTACTATTTAACTGTCTGATTTCTTGCATTCCGCTGGATTTATGTTGAAGACTTAAGCTTTGGACTTTAAATTGTTCATGCAATCGTTTATGATGATGCGCACATTCTTGCATCCTATACAACTAACAACTAACATACGTTAGCTATTCACAGGGAGAAACATCGTATCTATTAAAATTGCATGATCGTTAATTTATACCTATACAAAAATGAGTTTAACAAAAGTGCAATTTTAATCATGAGTTTTGATGCAGCGCCTTCTAAGTCACTCTGTATAAGAGCAGACTTTCTCTTCAACTTCAAAATCTCATCTATAAGATTCAATATTTGTTAGAAGCCCCTATTAAAAATAAAGAGAGCTATAAACTTGAAATTTGTCATGCAACTTTATTAAATCCTGTTCTGCGAAGAAGAGAGTCATACTCTTACCTTGCATACCAATACACTTTTTAAATATTAGAAATTAAAAATACATATAGGGCATACAGCGAGAAATAATAAAAAACAGTAAAATAGGTTTCAATAATACAATTCAAACCTTAGTAGCTTCTAATTCATTACAGGTGATATAAGGTTGTTGAAAATGATTTCTACTGTTTGTACTAATGTTGTAAGAATTTATTTTTGTGTGTCCATGAAAGAGTTTAAAGAATGCAATTCTTTTCATACTTTTTTATTAGTTTTTTATAGTTTATTCAAAGTAATAATTTTTACGTATATCTTTGGTTTTATATTAGTAATGAAAGTCTAGGCGCATCCGATTTTCTGTGTTATTTATAGACATTTCTTATATACCGTCTTAATTCAGCTTACATATGCTCTGGTATTTGAACACATTATAAAGATTAAAGTGATTTTTTCACAATTATTTCTACATGTACTTACAATTCTACTATGAAAATTGAGACCATGTCAGTTTGAGTCCAAATGTTTCTTGGAGACGACATAACAGCTTCTAGGCTAAAATAAAAAAAAACTCAATTACAACAAAGCGACCGCTAAGATAACTGGGTATACTGAATGTCTTTTTAACATATCTATAAAAATATTGAATCGAACTTCAATGGAATATTAAAACCATAAATAAATACTTACACAAATAAAAACCGGCAAATTGTAATCAAGGTGGGTCCGCTAATCTTTGGAGCTAAACAAAATATCAGACTCGAAGGAAGTCTTTTAGGTGCTTATATCTTAATAGACTTACACTGGACTAAGCAAAAAGGCACTTTCAAAACCTCTAGAAATTCGAACAAAAACCGTGTTTTATGTCTTCTATAGACAACAATGGACTGAGTAGGTTAGTTATTCCCTATAGAGTTAAATGCCTTAAAACTATACAAGAACAGCTAATGTGATATGTGGTAATATTATTTATCCAGTTGTCAAGTAAAAAAAAGACGTAAGGGGGTATTCATAAATTTTAAACTAAACCAATTCATATACATCGTTATAATCGCCCAAATCATACATGGTAACAGATTAAATGCATTGTACCTCTTTAGTATGTCACTCGAACGGTTTAGCTAAATAATTTTAAAAAATTAATTTTTAACTTTTTAAAGTTCAAAATTTAAATTTTTACAAACCTGACTCATAAAAAGGTTGAAATCAAAAGTAAAAAATTAAAAACCATGTGTATTCCGAAAGGAAAGCGCCATTTACCCCAAAACAGTGGGATTGTTACCTAAGGATACAACACAAAGAACACTGACTTGTGGTAAGAGAGTTTACATGTTTGCTTAAATCCTGTATGATATAAATCATAATATCAATTACATAACCCAAGTTCTAAAAACGTTACAAATATTTTGGAAAGTAATTTTTGTTAAACACAAGGAAGGAATACTGAGTATATAAACAGGGCATTGAATAACAAACAAAATGATAATCTGTAATTTGCTAAAATAAAACCTGTAAAACTGCAATTTTCTGTACCATCCCCCTTTCTAAAATACACTTATGTTAAAAAACTATTTAAACAAACTTTATTAGGTGTCATGTCTTTATACTAAAATTTTTATTCAAGCCTACTAACTTAAATAATAATAAACAGTTAAGTATAAACGAACCAAGATTTTGAATAATTTTATAGCATTTAAACGCTCTCCTCGTGAGTTTAAGCTCAAGTTAGAAAAATGCAAAGGCAATCTGATTGTTCTCTGCAATGCTATAATAGCGTATTTTCTAAATGTTATGGAATCCGTCCAAAGATTACCGAGATCCAATTATCAGTTGTCGGTGGAACGATATATTTACTTAAATTATAAATATTTCAGATAATTAGCTTTTTAAAAGTATACTTTAAAGGGTGAATAGTCAGACTATTTAATCAGTTTATACATGGGATGGATTGAGTATAAAGCCTTCTAGCAGACGTCTAAGCACAATAAGGACGTCAAACCCTCATTAATTAAAACCGTTCAGTCCGTCTATCCAAAGTGTTTTTCTCAATAATGCGATTTTTCGCAATCAGACTAATATTATACTACCGTATTATGTAAGCATATTTATATTTTTACCAAACCAGGGAATTATTTATTATTATATCCCAACCAATAACTGTAACCAATAACTTTTCTATACAATGTCAGTAGGGAAACATTATAAAATATTACTGAATAAATTTACTTTACACTTTATTTAAAATAAAGAGTACTAGTGTTGCATTAAGGATTCGAGAGCGCATTATTTAAACCGTGAAGTTGATGCTGCATGTATGAATGTATTACCCTCTATTTGTGTGATAACTTTTGGTATGGAGATATGAGATTTGGTACATGAGTTACGTTTGGTACTAGGATCAAAAAGTCAAGTGTTATTCCATATATCTGATTAGAAGAATTACTACTCTGTGTGAAATATTTTAAGCGTTTTAATCAAGTTATAATGTGTATTCAATACAAACTAAGAAACATAAATATCAGAGTAAACGTGAAAGGTAACTAAGGCAACAGCGATATTGCCAAATAAAACATTTACACAATACGAATAAACACTGTTGAAATAACTGAGTTGAGATGATTTACATTTCCATTACTGTGCTAGTTGATTCAACGTCTTGTTTGGTGTTGAAGGTAGATAACGACATGTATTTATAAAGGGTAAATAAACTTCTAATATTCGTAGCAATGACACTTATCAAAATTCAATTTATATAATCAAAACAAGGTACTAAAATATAAAAATATACTCAAGTTTACAACAGGAAGAAAATGTATTCCTAAACCACACAACTTTCTTTAAAACATAACTTTTAAAAGCTAGCATAAGTGTAATGCTGTATGTACTTCAGTTTACTATTAAAACTATGTTTAATTAATACAACTTTTAATTAACTTAGCGAGTAGGTGCAACTAATCAGGAAATAGTAAATTTATTACTATAACGTAATGAAACACAGCTACTTAGTCGAAGTTAATTTAATTACAATTATAGCCACTATTGTTCAACATCAGAATTTTACTTATCTAGCCAATGTAAATAATATAGACAATCACTGTCATCAATTGTATCACTATTCTTCCATAAAAAAAAATTATGTTTGTAGTTTGGTCCAAAAAACTGTATAATTGAGCAAATATCAAAATTAAGAAAAAAAACTCAAACGTATAATTTACCAGCAAAAATGTATTTAGATATTATCAGAACCAGATTTATTACTACTTTTATTTCATCATAGTTTGTTGACAGGTTATAATGTTTCTATTATCAAAGCGTTATTGCCGTAGCATTTTTCAGGAAATATAAAGTTATGCAAGGGCATTACATTGCTTATTTTATTCAATTGATATGGTAGCCCTGTAAAATAAATAATAAATAAATAAATTTTAAATTTCAATATAATTAATTTAGTATCATAATCTGAGTTGAATTGTAGCGTCTAGAGACCTCCAGTCTTTTCTGCTTTTAATTTAGATCCTGGAAGCTCCGAATTTCTAATATCTTCTGGTGTATTATGTGTCCAGACCTATTGAAACAGTCATAGGATATCTAAATATAGTTCATTTAGACTATATGCGCATTCTATCTCGTCGTTAGATCAGCAGAAATTCGGTACTTATACTCAAATTCGACTAAACACACTAAATAATAGTATTTTAAAAATAATAATTTCGAGATCTTCATAAATAAGAGCGTTAAAGCCTTTGTAAAATCTTTCCGGATCTAAATAAACTTTTAGCTCTTAAGTAGCCGGAATATATAAGCTTCTAACATATGAAATCGACTTCTGGAATGTTTTGACCTTTAAGAATAGTCAGACTCTATAACTTGACAGCATTTAAATCGAATTCCGAGATCTTTTCTCATTTATCAACAGCCGGATTCTACAACTTTCAACATCTAAAATTAACTTTTTCCATGTTTAGATCTCTATAACCAACCGACCTGTAGAAGCTCCCAAACTTTCATTGGAATTCTAGTATTCTTACTTTATGAGAAGTCAGTGTTCAGAAGCTTCCCTAGTCTAGACGTTTTTGTCATATAAAATCAGGCAAACGTCCTTCATTATATTAATAAATAGATGTTATTAAAGATTATTATTATTATTTTAAGCACGATATTATTTAATATATTAGTTTTTAATTCTTATTGATACATTGCCTTAGCACTGGAAGAGTAAAGTGATATATTTTGTAATGTTTATTCTCAAATGTATTACAAGGCCATTTATCAAGTCAAGGAACTAGTACATACATTATCATTCATATACATATTTTATAATTCTTAGTAGAAGTAGAGTTATTTATTAATAGTTAATTTAAGAACAAAATAAACGTATTTGTATGTCCTCAAATAAACCCTATATCTTTTACTTTATTATAAGTAAATTATTCAATAGTTTTAAAAACTTTTTAAAGTACTATTTTATCTTTGAAAATCATTAACTTTACCCGTTTTAAACTCATTAAAAATTAATTAAATACAACATAAAATAGTTAACAGTGTTATTGAGTATACTTACCATACTATAGCGTAAGTATACCATAGAGTACATATACATAATTACACAATGTATAGCGTAGCAATTAATGCCGGTCGTATTACTATTTGAATAACGCCGATAAAATAATTGCAGTGATAACTAGATGATTTAATCAACTGGTAATTAACAACCTATTTTGGCGAGATGAGTTCAACAGGCCAATTCAAATTTCCTGTTAGAATATCTCCTAAATTTATAGCTTTTGCTTCAAATATTGCGTAGACGTAACCTTGTTGAAAGTAGGTGGTTTAATTAAATATTGTTATATTTGATGATTCTAAAAACTACTATTTTTGGTGTTTTAATGAAAATTAATGTAATATTATATGTAATTCAACCCTAGTACAAATATGTCAATAATTTAATAATAAAATATATCAAATATTTAGTTGTAATGACGTAACAATTTATAACTTTAATTAATTTTATTTTAATTACTCAGAGGGGACAATACATTTTCAAACGTAAGGACAGTGAAATTTAAAATTACCATAACGTATTTTAGTAATTTATTAATTGATGTTTTGTATTAATTTATTAATTATTACTAATTAATTACTAATTTATTCTATTATTGTAGTAATTTATTAAACGTTTTGTACTAATTTTATTCATGGTGATATTTAAAACAGAGGATTATATTCTTAGAAGTTTTCAGCACACTTATTTAATAGTAATACAACTTTATTTGTTTAAGAAAGAACCAAAAGTAATGATAAAGTACTTATTGGAAATCTGTACTGTGGTATGAGACAGCGAGTGATACTGTTTACGTTCAGTGCTGATGTATATTGGATGATCACTGATTGTTGCCACTGGATGATATAAGCTCAGAAGCAGGCGTAACACTCAGACACCCATACTTTGCAATAGTCCTGAACGTATGTTGAAATTATTGATATATATTAATAGTAAACTTTGAAAAAATAGCTTTTACAAACAAAAATTTTAACTGTCAATTTATGCTCTATATGCATTTTTTAAGGCTTTAAATGTTTATAAATGTATTGATATGCAAGGTAGGACTATGCATCACCAGGTGTCGAATAACCGGATTTGCTGAAGTTGCATGAAAAATTCCAAGTGTACTGATTTCTTCGTTTTTAAATAGTTGTTCTAAAACAGACACAGTCAGATATAAGAACTTTTTAAGTAGAAAAGAAAATCTGCTCGTCTACAGAGTCACTGGCGCTGGTGACATAAATTGTGCTTAGCCAAATCTCATGGTTAGATAATATAATATTTAACATGGTCAAATAATATTTTTAGATAAGCGTAAATCTAATACCATTCCTAATTTTACTATCCATTTACTAATATCTGAAATATAATAATTATTCATAGTAAAATAATGATTTGGCATAATAAGATATAGATTATTCCCTGTTTTAATATTTTACCGATTGCATTTACAAACGCAATTGAACTTATACAATGTTAAAAAATGTTGCGTTTATAGGTTTTATTTAGTTTATTGAGTTCATAAACGTCAAACCTGAAAGGACTTATCGATAAATCTAAGATAAAATAACTTCAAAAATATGACCAAATCACTTTACAACACACAAAGGTGAGAATTCTAACAATGAAAATTAGTCAAATGGACCAACATGCTATTACACGGAAGCTGTGA
Source organism: Homalodisca vitripennis (assembly GCF_021130785.1). Taxonomy (NCBI): domain Eukaryota; kingdom Metazoa; phylum Arthropoda; class Insecta; order Hemiptera; family Cicadellidae; genus Homalodisca; species Homalodisca vitripennis. The sequence continues at coordinate 41,919,729 of NC_060214.1, forward strand.
TAGTAGCAAAATCGGATCAACTTTGTCTCCTATCACTTTTATTTGTATTATGTTCTGATAGACACTGGAGTTTAGATTCGTACGTGATAAATTAACCTTAAATTCAGGGATTAATTGTTGTGAAATCGTTGAATATAATACAATACGGAACTGAATTCAAACATAACTCTTGCACTTTTTGTACTGGTCTTGGAAAATATTAGATTTTGTAAAATTTTGTTGTATATTACTATACTTAAAAATTAAACAAAACTTTACTCTTGCACTTTGTGTATTGGTCAACTAATCCATTTACTGAAAATATATTGGAAAGTTATTAAATTCCCTGAAAAAAATATTCTGATAAATGGAAACCGCAAAACATTTTTTGTTCATTTCAATAGTTCAACATTTTCCCTATATGCAATGATACGTCAGAGAACACCGTATAAGAGAACGTTGAGTCGACCTAGTTTGTAGCATTGAAAAGCTGGTGTATTCATATTCCAACCCCATCATTTTGTTGTATTGAAGTATTGAAGAGAAAGATCGTGTATTTCATTATTGTTACTCTCAATTCATTTGGAATTTCAATTTTCCCTGTGACCTTTTTAGAAGTCCGTATAGTATGGCATTAGTGGTAATTAATGCATACTTCTAATAAAAAAATAACACATAACATTTGGATGTTTATTATTTAATCTATAATTGTGATATAAAAAACAGCAAGTGTCAACTGATGATTGTCCCTTATAATGGTTTCTTTAAAAGTCTAAGATCACTTCGATCACGCTCTTGGTTAAATGATAAGTAGACAATATTATATATTGTACATAATACGTAAGAAAGTCTCGTATTTCCCATTTGTAATAAAATCATATACTGCCATTATGGCTTCAATGTAATTGGCGCTATACCTAATAACTATTCATGAGATGATAATTTATGCATACGAATGTAATTGGAGAGTAGTCTCAGTGTGACGTAACCAGTCTACTCCTATTATTCCGGCAATGTCACCCTTTATTGGCTAAAATAGTTGATCCTATGAGACTAATAATTGTATATTGTCATATTTAGTTCAGAATTGAGCTCCTTATTGTATTGCAGTAAATCATATTTTTAAATCATCCTTTCAACTAGTCATTTTATGTTATAATACAACACTTTATATTTTAAACAGCATACTTTCAGTCAGTTCATATTTTTCAGTCATAAGTAGACAACAATGTAGTATTCTTGTAATGGAAAGCTAAACTAGAATGGTGTAGAATTGGAAGATATTGCTAGAAGAGATTGTTAACAAAAAAAAGGTTGGAGGCTGTAAACAATTGATTTACCAATTACCGATTATTGACATTAACAATTATCATATTTAAATATTTAAACTGAGAACTGATATGATATTTTAATGCAGCATATTATTCGCTTCACGTCAATAATAAAACGTATTCAAAATAAAAGTAAAGTAGTATTAGTCATCTATACATTACAAAAAATTAATTTTATTCAAAACCTATATCGAAAATAATTTTAAAATTTATTTTAATCATAGCAAAACTATATGTTTGCAAATAAACAAAAACATAGAAACGCAAAGATAGAAGTAACTTAGAACAGATGATGATATTGACAATTCTTACATGAAAGTACTCAACATACATGATTAGAGAAGGAATATTATGGCACCCTCAGAAAAAGTAGAACACTCAAATAAATCCAGTTGTGTGGTCAAGGTGAATGTTCTAATCAGAAGTTACTGCCCTGAGGAAATGAGTCCGTCTGTATACGGCGCCTCCCATCTGAAAAAAACAAAATAATGTTTTAAATTTAATAAAATCTTAGTAAAAATTATAAATCTTTGAACTTCACCTGCAAGTATCTGATGATGGATTCTTCTATTCTAAAATACATTGTATGAATAAAAACCACACAGGTGTTTGAAGTCCTACTATTGTGACTTATATAAAACTCTTTTCGAGGAAAAATTTCTGATATAGATATCTTGAGATTTGTTGTGAGTTAGTGTAACCTATAAAATCTTTCAAGAACCCTAAATAATTATAAACCTCGGGCTAGAAATGGATGTTTTGTCAATTGAGCCATAACCACTCTTTTTGTATCCAAATGGGCTCTCTTTTATGTTTTGTATATGTATTTGTAGAGTGAATTCCGTTCTATTACGAGGTCTTCCTTTAATGTTATATGACTTGATTGAAGACTTTTTGTAGTGGAATTTATCTAGATAATGTTTAATATATTATGTTCCACAAGTCCGCATGAGAGGAGAGTCATATTGGTCATGTTAAACATATAGTGTTAGTTACATACCCTAAATAGGAAGTTAACCGCAGCATTTTTTAAACTTACACAACGAATACGTTTTATTATAATAATTAATTAAATATTATACAAATGTCCATAAGAATATAAAAAGTTTATATACTTTGCCATTACTTATAATTTACACATACATTTATAACACAGGTCACGACCCTGTGCCCTGTGTCAGCCCATAAGAAAACCTTTCAAGATTAGAATATACATAATTATTGTAGTATGCAAATTAAAGATGACGACAGAGAAAGTCATTTTCTTTAAAGAAAGTTATAATTGCCCTTTATTAAAATTAACAAAAACATCATAATAATAAAAAACATGTCTTTTCCTAAAACTATAATTGTACGTAAGGAAAAAACTTCACAATTTTATATTTAGCCATATTTTTTTAGGCCTAAATACAAAACTGACTATAACTGTTACTGTAATTTTTTAATGTTATCTCTGAAATTCCTAGAAAAAGAATCGTCAGTCTTCAAGGAGATTATATTAAAGAGCTATCAGTTTAATGAAATAGAAGCTGACAAAAGATGTTATTGTACTCTACCACCTTAAATACCTTGGATACTTAAAACCTTCTGAATATGGAATTATGTGATCTTAATTATCCATTAGAAGATTAATAAAATGTCTTAAACATTTTAGTTATCAGTGTAATATTTCTTGTGGCCCACGCCAGAAAATATTTTTTCCAAATAGTGATTTAACTGTTAAGGAAGTTGAAGTTCCTATAGAAGCGTTACAATACAATACATAGTGCATAGTATGTGTGCAAATACATTTAGTTAAATATTATTTCTAACTAAAATAATTGGGCACTAAAATGTTTTGGAATTGTGCCCTTTGTATTTAAATATTCTAATTGAAAATTTTATAACTAGTAAAGATCAATTTATGATGCAGTAAATCTCACTTAAAATTTATTATTTTCAAGGGAAACCTCTTATTTTATTATTTTTAGCCTCTGAAAAAACACTATTTAGATTTAAATTGATATTTAAACTTTTTATGGTTTACTGAATTAAATTAACTCATTTTATTATTAAATAGAAAGCCGTATAAAGTTTAATCTCATTCTGGCGACAGACAATTAGTTGTTGTATTTTATTTATATGTTGTAACTGAAATATAAGTTTATCTGGATTAACAAAACTTTAGTTGCAATCAGAAGGGCTAAGTTTAACACTAAACACTTTAAATTCCGAAGCAAAACTGTGGGAGTTGTCCATATTTAAAAATTTACCCTGTAAATTGAAATGTACTCAGTAACTTCTGTTATTTCAAAACGTCTGTGTATGAGGAATACTTCACAACAGTAAATTAAAAAACTTATATACATAATAATGTGCAATTCTTTTCATCGAAATATTTTTATAATAGTGATGTAATTCGGTTAGTTTTGATTTAGTTGAGTAAAATATTGACTGAGATTGTCAAGCGTTATTAGTGCTATTTTATGACTCAACATTACCGCATTTATAACTAACAAATATGTCTTTCCGCAGTTTTGTCTATTGCTAAACTTAACTACTTAATACGTTTGTTGTTATTTAAACTGGAACCGCTGTAAAAGGTTTTGATATTTTTCACTAAATAATAGTCTTTATTTTATTTATTTCATGATTCCCTAAATGACATGTTAAAATTATTGGGAAAAGAATACGTAAGGAGGAAAAAGACATTCTAGACTGCGGTTTGAAAAACAACCATCGTTAAATGGATTACTAGAAAATGAGACGTATTTGTTTTCTTAAGCCAAAGTTGACACCCTGTGAAGATCTTCAAAGTTTGGTTCACTAAGTAAAGTTGCTATTTAACGAGGACCTGGACATCTAACGTTGGTAAATAATACACTTACCTTTTCTGAACAATATTTGAAATAGTACTTATTAGAAAGTCTCACTTTGAGGAAATATATTAATATTTATGTCCTAATGTTTTTATAAAATGTAAAGAAATGCACATGTAAAAGTATAACAAACAGAATAACATGAGAATATCATGCATTTAAAAACAGATCCTTGTATTTTTCTAAAATGCCCAGTTGTTTTTTTGTGTAGGCCTGATATATATTTAATGCCAGTGACATAGAAAGAAGTTTAAGAATAACATTAACATATCAATGTAAGATGGAGCGTATCACGTTACGTAACGAGTTATACTTTAGAAATTGTTTATTTCTTGTATTTCTGTCAAAAATATTGCATTGGGTATGTATGTTTTTTTTAATGGTTTCGTTGAATTATGTACGTAATTCATAACTTATATTGAATCTAATACATTATATTAGAGTATGCAGGTTTTGTTACATCTATCAATTATTGAGGTTCCCTGATGAAGCGCTTATATCTTTTTAGAGGGAACAAGAGGACCTCAACAGAAGTTCTGCCTCCTAGGAGTGGATTTCGCAATCTTTTCAGCCTTCAAATTTGTAAGATTAAGAAAATTATATTAGTATTGTGGATACCATTGCCTTTATACATAAAAGCAAAGGAATCCCAGGGGTATTTCTCTTATACACTCTTCATATAAGTAAATGCAGTGTTTTTTGGACAGTTGTTTTCAAGCTTTATCTCAATCTTTGTTTACTATACTACAAAGTAAGTAGAAGCGTGTTTATTTATAGCATTGTTCTAAGTTTTAATTAAATCACAACTCCAAGAACAATTTAGGTGAATAAATCTAAGTGGAATACATGTAGTTTATCATTTTAACGTGCTTTTCTTTCATAATGTTTGTAAAGGTAATAAGTTTCTTTTCTGCAGGATAAAACCTGACCACAAAACCCAGCCTTTAATTAACTTTCACATTCAACTCCACCTTCCGCTAACATCATTGCTTTTCAACCGACGTAAAGTAACTTTGATTAATATCGATGTACCTATACGTATTAAAATTACATAATTGGTCTATATAAAAAAAACATAATTCATAAAGGTTTAACATGGTTATTGGTTTCAATACATAGCTGTAATTTTTTAATAAATATAAAATAATTGTATTTGTAACTTAAAAATTACATCACTTGCTTTAATGTCTATTTTAATAACTGTTGTTATATTTTGCCGTTTAGGTACAGAAATGATGAAATGTTGTTTTAATTAAAAACCCCAGAAATGTCCCGGTAACATATAGTAAGGTTCTCTATTCCTTGGTTTAAAATTTACTTATTTCAATTAGTTGAAACCCTCGCTGTATACCGTGGAAAAAATTTAGAAAATAATTGTTACAACTACTGTAATGTAAATAGTAACTGTAAAAGCCCATAAATGTCGATGACCTCATTTTGGGTACAATGTAAGGTTGGAATAAGGCAAACATTTTATTAGTGAATGTGATCTGTGCTATAGTATATTTACACTTAAATTCCTTAACAAAAGTTTAAAATGAATTCTTAATTTCTATATTTATTGAAATTAATATAGAAATCGGACCCTGTGTCAGATGAACATGTAAAAAACTTTGAACTTTGTTAAATTACTATAATGAATAAAGTGATTGCTGAACTATTTTAATAATATAATAATACTTTTAAAATTCAGTATCGTAATAGATGAAATAAATAATTATTTCATTTTAAATATCATAGTTAAAACAAGATATGAATACCCAACACTACGCATCGTGTAACATGCTTCGCTGAATTGTATGAACATTTTGAAGTCTATAGCCAACTTTATTCACAATATGTACTGAAAATTGACAAAAATACATAAATTAAATGTTTCCACTCTCGGAGCATTGAAAACCCTGTGCAAGTCTATAATTGCCTCTAATAAAGCTCAGTCAAATACGACTTGCATTATAAAACAACTCATTCTTGCGTATGCAAAACAAATTTAGGTCAACACGTTAGGTATAGAGAATGTTAACCATTTTACAACATTATTTAAAAACAAGCTTATTGGAGCTATTAAATGGCATTATACTGTTATACCATATATTTTATAGTTATTGATACTAATTATACTTTATGACTCTAAAACATAGTTTAAAGATATTATTCGAACAAATTATTACGTTTTTCAAAAACATTACTGATACTATGATACTTTGTATATTTAGAATTGGGCACATGAATGTTTTAGAGGTTATTTGATTACTCGATTTTGTTAAAGATGCTCTAGGTGTGAATTGATACTGCAATGTAATGATACATTTGATTTTCTACTGAGATAAGTGAAGAAAATTCCTTAAATAAGCCCAAGTAAAGTGAGTTAAAACTTATTAGAAGTCACGCAAAACCAAACTTACTTATCAACTCCAAGTATGAACTCACTGTTCTGTTCATGCACTTTTATGATTAATTTCGGTCGGAATTGTATCAGTCTGGATGGGGCGGATTAAAAAAAGAAAACGAATATTCTGGGCGAAAATTAAGGTAAGGTTATATTATTTACAAAAAATATATTAAAACTTTCGATAACCGTACTTCGGTATTAAAAATGAAAACATAGTGTTTTAATTGTAAATATATTACGGAGAGATTATGTAGCTAAGAAAATTATACTTACTTTTGTGAGAAAGGAAGAGCAGAAAAAGTGGAAATATTAACTAAGCTTTAGCAATGCCCATCACTGTTTTGGATGAGAAATTTAACTTTTGTCATTCTGTCTGTCTTTCTTATGTCTGTCTGTCAGCAAAATATCTCGATTTTTATAGACTAGACCTGGATTTATATAGTCTTCGATATATTAAAGTTTAGTTACAAATGAAGACTTATTCTATTCAGTAAACAGCTTGAACAAGTTCTGAAGTTCTTAATGTAAACCTTAAGATACACAAAAGTCAGTGTGAACATTAAAAGTAAACTAATTGTGCAATATTTGGGAAATAAAACATTTGCATATGAAGATAAATCCTGTTTTAAATAACAGAGTTAAAGTTATTTACTTTACTTGCAACCCAGCAAAAATTGGAATTTCCAGAAGAGTATTGAGCATAGCTAATTAAGCAAGTACAACTATTCAGATTCCAATGAAAGCCATCGTTATTCACCATTCTGTTTACTCACTCCCTACATTGACCATCAGTTTGCTAGTAAATTCACCGTCTTGTTTTGTGTTGAAAATAGACAACAATATGTTTATTTAAAGAGTAACTAAATTTACATAAAATAAAATATAATATTAATAAAAAGTAGTGAGCTGATTAATAAACATATTTTGGAATAAAAGTATAAATCTAGTAATATAAAAAACGTACTGATCTTCGAACTAAACAAATATTTTATAACCAATATATTTCATGTACTTAAATAAAATTAATCAAACTATTTAACCATTTATAATTTTTAAAAAGTTTTTAACAAAACTAATTTTACTACTGTGCACCATTTTTTAATATTGTTTTTAAGATATGTGCATTTCAATATTTATAATGTTTGTATAGTAATATTAGCACAATATCAATACAATACAGTCTCCAGTTTGTAATTAAAAATCTGTGTTCAACCAATGCAGGTTTTTTTAACACAAATTTACGTAAGACCAAGCAGAAAATAGAGATTTTAAGAATATAATCGAGCATTGCCAAATAGCTAAGAATAACTAATCAGATTCTAATATTAAAGGTCCTGTTATTCATAATTCGGTTTAATCACCCTAACTTTGAAAACTATAATCAGTGTACCGGAATTCCACCAGAGTATAACATCTCCATTGAAACATCCTCGTATGCTCTTAACAAAAAAATGTCATGTTGTTTAAAGATATCTTTGTTAAATATCCTAAATATGTACGTATATAAAATGGAGTACGTTTTGGACTAATGCAGGTTTCTGAACGACTGATTGTCACGCCTACTGATCCGCTGATGGACGATTCTATCAGCAAGTGGCAGCCACCAGCGATCAGCAAATCGACATCAGCTCTGAACATAAATCCTGTATCTCTTGTCGTCTCAGTCCGCTACGTTACCGATTTCCGATGAGTACTTTATCATTTCACGTGGTCCTCTCTTAAATGTTATTGAAGAGTTATGTTGGCCACTTAAAAGATAATTCTGTTTTTGCGCTCTGCCCTGAGTACAATTACTATTTAAATGTTTTCTGATAGATATTATCAATGTATATATATCTTATAGGTAACTCAAATAAGTATCATAAATAATTCCAAAGATATGTATAATATTTATAAAAAAAATGGTTTTGCTTAATTTGACCATCCTACAATTTTATCTTCATAATTTATTATTCAGTTAGTAGTAAGTTTAAGAAAGCGATGTTTTTTTAATTATTCCTAAATAACAATTTATAAAGAGGAAGAGTGGAATTACGGTTTTATCTCTGTGAGCAATAACTAAAACCACTATCACGTGTTCAATTACTCAAGAGTACATCCTGCGCCATTACAGCTGAAAATTCCAGCCAATTGGAACTTTGAGATCCAGCAATAGAAGAGTTTACAGTCGCTTTATGGTTATGCAGTCTACCAAAACACCTTCACGTCTGAATTAGTTTTGGTTGTGTTACTTGGTCTGTCAACATCGATAGCACACTCGCTATGACTAGTATTGTGGTGTTTTAATTAAAAATTTGTTAGGTTTACTTTGAATTTTTGCTATCCTTACAGAAATTTTTTGTTTATATATCTCAATGTGACCACTTTAATTATGAGTGCCTTCACAAGGAAACGCCTGTAGCCTTCTGACACCTCAGACTAACTAGAATATAAGCCAAACCCTAACAGATTTCTTTTTTTCTCTTGTAACTCTTTTAGAATGCCGTTTTTTAAGTTCAAATCAAATTTTTAAAATGTGTTTTAGATTTATATAAAATTGTTTATGCCGTAATTTTCATTTTTTGATTTATATAACTGTTCTAATAAATATGTTATGAATACTAAGGTGGAATAAAAGAATTGGGGTGTCTAAGAAGGAAGTATAAACTATTACTTTATCCATGATACTTAGGCTATGTTTAGATTAACAAACGTCCTTCTTTATCTTATGGTTTAATTTTATAGCTGTTACAACAATTAATATTTTTGATAAGAGTACATATCATTATGCCTTAATTGCATTATGATTTATTTCCTTTTTTATTTAAAATTATATGCAAGAATATGTCATTGAAACAAATAACTAAATATAAAATGGTCCACGAAATGCAATAATACCACATACTACAAATTCATAGAATATGCATAATCTTTTAAATGGTGGCCATCATAACCAGTTTCGGTAAGTACATAATTAAACAGTTACCAAATTATATTCTGTATTTCACCCAAAGTTCAATACAACTAAGTCTTAGAGTCAGTTGTTTCTCATAGACATGTGGCAAGGTACCGGAACCCTATGAGTTTCTGAGTTGAATTTCATTACAATCTCCATTTGTAGAAATGTCCAATAAGTAAAATTTAACTTTACTCATCATATGGAATCCACATAATGATACTATTTAAGGATGGTCCTCCTCATGAAGTCTTGGTAAGAAGAGTACAAATTTTGCAAATAATTGAGTCCATGGATTGAAAGCAGATATGCACTACGACTTGAGAAGGATGCCGGACCAGATACATGTGCTGCACATGTGATAGTCCACTTTGTGCTCCAACAAAAGAACCCTGTGTCCGGTGACGCGATTCTCTACAGTCTCCTTTTTCAAGGCAGATTGCTATACAGTGATTTTACGACGTACTCGTACTGAAGTCACATCTGGTCCTTGCACTGTCAAGTTTCAAGTCACTGCCCTAGAGACTGATGACGGTCACATGTGTCTCTGCGATTCTCTATAACAAACGAAAAAGCTCCATAAAAAGGACATCAAATAGTGCCAGACGATCTTCAAGTTGAAGGGACCAATTATGAAAAATATTTTCATACAGACATCTGCGGAAATGCTGACCAAAATCTCTGATCTACTGTAGAGACCTTCTATGTCTGCAATAAAAATATCGATTAATTTAAATTTAACTCGGTGTCTATTATAAACTACCTGCCAAAAGTCGGATGCCATGAATTTTGATAGATGGCATAATCTTTATCTTAGAGAGATGGCAGTAAGATAATTTTTATCTTACTGCATAAATATTCCAATCCAATTACCTTTAAATGGTATAACGGTGCCATACAACAGCAGGTTCCGAAACAAATTGGCATTTGACTAAAATATTTTCTCCGCTTAAACGACCAGGGCACTCCATACCTTCCATACTTTTCAACTTTTGGAAGAAATCATCCATTGCTCTGTCTCTGACTATCAAGTTTTAATCTCCATTTATCTTACTGTTGTAAACAAAAGACTCCAGCATTTAACGGTGTACTAGCCCGTTTTAGTTTGTTACAAGGTTTTAATTGTTATCAAAACTTTCGAAGCAGTGGTTATGTTAAGTGGAAACATTAAAATGACTGAATTTGAAGTTGGTTTTCAAATCTTCTTGTGTGTTGTACAGTAGCAGGTGTGCTTGTAAGTTATGGGGAGATTTAATTAATTTCAATATGATAAACTAACTAATGATTTAAATTGCCTCATTGAAAGATAGTTCATTTTCTATTACACTCTTAAACACAACAAGAAATATTACGTACGCAAACCAAAACAATATGCGGTTGATAGAGAGGAATGTGCAAATATAAATAAATAAGTGATGCTACTCACCAAGGTCATCTTCTATTAGCACTAACAAATTTTGATTCACAAACTAGAACTAAATAATTCACAAACAAGAAGGCCGGCTGAAGTGAAGCAACGTAGCAGTGACCCACGACATATTGTCAATAATAGCTAGAATTGTGTTAAATGTTTTGATCAATTAATTCGCATTCGCTTGATTCTAGAAAATCCTCTGATTCAATGCAGTTATCTGCAGATAGCCGATTGGGTATTATATATATATATATATATATATATATATATATATATATATATATATATATATATATATATATATATATATATAAATACGAATGTAAATAAAGTTAGTCTAACATTGACTATATTTTATACTATAAAGACACAGCGATACAAATATTATACATATTTATTGTGCAATAGTTTAACTTTGTGTATTACTACTAGAAATGTATTGCAAAATAGAATAAATACAATAATTACATGGATTATAGCTAGATATTTATTTTAGGACAATTTAATTATTTGTATTACGGCTAAACAGTTATTGTAATTTATGACCCAAGCATTACCAAAAATAAGTCAAAGTATATTTTCGCCCCAAAATACCAGAATTGGTCACTTTCATAAAACAAGGTTGTCTATTTCGTTTCTACACATGACTGTTGAGAGAGTGAGTGAGAAGGGGAGGACACTTATGTAAATGTGAGCTGTCCGGACAAGCAATATCCGCCACTCTGTTATATATAGATTCATGGTAACAGCCCCTGCTGAGTACTCTTTAAACTTGGATTATTACTGTCGCAGAAGTGCGAGCGACTAGAGTGAGTTGATAATCTCTTAGTGTTACGTTTTTTAAAAGAACGTATTAAGGCTGTCTTACACGACTCTTCACAAATATATTTTTATATTCATGTTATGGCAATATTATTTGTCTCCTAAAATAACGCTTACTTTTAAAGTTTTTATAAAAAATCATATGATACAAAAACACTAAATGTTTATGCTTATATTTGTATATTCCAATGTTAAAAATATTTTTATTATTTGTAAAGCCGCGTTTACACTGGAAACAAAACATGTTTATAAACATTGTTTATAAACTTTGTTTATATTTTGCTACTATCATGAAATATTTTGCACACAATGTTCCTAAACATTTTAGGACAGCCACTCTTGAAGATGTCGTCTGACGAGGAGGATGTTCTTTTTCTAGCTGCCGCTACCTGTGTTTTGTTATGTGACAGAGAACCCAGGAGGTTCTGGGTAAGGCCTTCACTTGCGTCACGAGTTGCTTATAGTGGAAGTGACTTATTCAAAGACCTCAACCCTAGAGAGCTAACGTGTTCAAAAAGGAAAGTTACGTTAGTAGAACGGGCGCCACTTTGGCCGTAACATGGGCTCTTATGGAGTTATTCTGGACCAATGAGAAAGCAGCAATGGCGGCTAGGCCACGCCCCCTGCCCCCCTCCCCTCCCCCCCTCCCACACCCCCCGCCCCCTCCTAGACCCCCTGCGACGACCCCCCAGCCAATGGGAGAGCAGCAAGCCCCCCACCTTACGAGAGCGATGGCGGACGAGCGATGGCGGACGGTGTCATGGCGGATGAACAAAAATTTGTGTCTCCGGCGGCCGGTATCCGAACCCGGACCCCTACGAATGCGAGACTGTCGCGCTGACCACTGGACCACGGAGACGAGTTGTGCGTGGCGGCGCGATATGGCTGTACGTGCGGCGCGGGGCGCCCGGCGATCAACGAGTCCAATAATAACTACACAGATGTGCATTCCAACGGCTCTTCTCCCTCTCTCGGTGACGGATGCAGGTGCACATTCCAACGACTCCAATAATAACTACACAGATGTGCATTCCACAGTAACCAACATGAAACATTAAATCATATTGCGTCAGCCTGGGAGCTACGTGAGCCACGTGCAGATCATTAGTCTTCAGTCCATACCGGTGAGTCAGCTATTTATAGGTGCTCAGGTTACCGAACATTACCGGAGCGCTATATAAATAGAGCGGCCGACCGATGGCCAGTCATTAACCGTGCTGCTCTTCACTGTGGTAAGCCTGCTTCTTACTTGTTCACTTAACACTATTCTGTCATTGTCATTGTGTATAGCTACATTGTACCATCTCAACGATAGCCGTTCATTTAAACAAATTTAAAATAACATTGTCATATTTGTTTAACATAAACCTCAACTACATTTCTCAATAAGCCATATATCATGTCGGTAAATATGCTAGAGCCTGTATATTTAGTAAACACCAGTGAAACGTATGTCAAAAAGTTTAGACTTTACGGTATGAGGACAACGTTTAAATTCAACAGTCCTCCTGAAGGAATATCTGAACTGGATTGGATTAAGCGGGGGTTCGGAGAAGTTGTAGAGCAAATGAAAGCTAAAGCTTCAGATACAGATTACCTAGGTTTCACTTTGAACAGTTTAAATTTCAAGAATAAAGATCCGGGATACGTAGCCTTTAGACCAGCTGATGAAGTTAACCTTGACGTGTTATGGAAAATCTTTGGAGGTATTGTACAGAGTAACGCTGAATCTGTCACTTCTAGTGATACGTTTCAAGTGTCTTGTACGGTTGTCAATCTGCCCGTAGGTAGAGGTAGAAATAGGCCCGGTAAATACAATAGCTTCAGCGAAGAGTGCAAAGGACGAAAAGGTATCGTAGTCATTAAGAATAGCGATAATCTGTGTCTGCCCCGAGCTATAGTGGTAGCAAAAGCCTATGCCAAAAAAGATCCTCAACTTAAAGCAATAAGGCAGGACATGGCTAAGAGACAAACATTTAGAGCACAGAAACTAATGGCAAAGGCAAGAGTTAATATTTCAGAAGAGGGGGCTGGTATAGCTGAACTTGAAAAGTTTCAAGACCACTTGAAGAAATATAACATAACAGTATTCAGCTATAATGCAAAAGGGCGGGACGTATACTTCAGTGGTAACAATACGGAAGCCTCATACAAAATAAACTTGTTGTTTCACAAAGGTCACTTCAACGTGATAACTAATTTGACAGCAGCTTTCGCTTGCCATTTCTATTGTGAAGCTTGTCATGTGCCGTATGACCACAGAGGTGATCACCGATGTTCTAATGTCTGCTCTGCTTGTAGCACAATCTCACCTCCCTGCAAGCTCGAGCATTCAGGAATAACTTGCCCTGAGTGTAATCGTCACTTTAAAAACCAGCGCTGCTTTGCTGCTCACCAAGGTGATCTCTGCAAAAACGTACAGAAGTGTCCTCGACTGTGAGAAAAACATATACAAGAAACATAGAAAAACACAACATGAATGCGGTGAAGTATATTGTAGCACTTGCGCAGAATTTAAACCCGCTAATCATCAATGTTACATGCGCCAAAACAAAGTACCCACTAAGAATGATAACTTTCTGTACATATTCTTTGACCTGGAGACTCGTCAGGACGAATGTTTAGAGAACGAGCCTGACATCAAGGTTCACAAAGCTAACTTGTGCGTCTCAGAAACAGTTCTGTAGCCAATGTATAAATAATAACGAGTTTTGTGAAAACTGCCTCCAACGCAGAAAAATCTTTCAGGAAGACCCAATATCCAGTTTTATGAACTATGTAATGGAAATTCGCAAACCATACAAAGACGTGTGCGTCATAGCTCATAACGGACAAGGATTCGACTTCCAATTCATCTTGAGATATATTCTGGAAGAGACCAAATTCACACCGGAAAGTCATTACTCGTGGGACAAAAGTAATTTTGCTGGAGTTTGACAACGTACGTTTCATTGACTCTCTCAACTACTTTCCCATGTCACTGTCCGCTCTTCCTAAAGCCTTTGATCTTGGTCCCGAAATGAAGAAAGGCTACTTCCCTCATCTGTTCAACACGATCGCAAACCAAAACTACGTGGGACCGATACCAGCAAAAGTATTCTATTGCCCAGAGTCAATGTTTGAAAAGAACTACAAAGACTTCGAGAAATGGCACAATGAACAGGTATGCAATAACTATGTGTTTGACTTTCAGAAGGAATTGATAGAATATTGCATCTCTGACGTTGACATACTGGCAAAGGCGTGTATTAAATTTAGATCCCTATTTTTAGCCGAATGCAATGTCGACCCGTTTCTGGAAGCTGTCACCATAGCTAGCGCATGTAACCTAGCGTTTAGACGTAATTTCTTAAAGCCTGAAACAATCGGAATATTGCCAAAGAAAGGATACAGATTAGTGGACAATCATTCTGGCATTTCTTTACAATGGTTGACGTGGGAAGAAGAGCGGCGAGGTGTTAGAATACAGCACGCAGGAAGAGAGCGAGAGGTCAACATTGAGGGAATGAAGGTGGATGGATTTGATGGAGACAGAATATATGAATTTCAAGGTTGTTACTATCACGGATGTCCAAAGTGTTTCCGTACAAAAGAGGTGAACCGTTGAAAGAAGATCCTTCTGACACCCTCGAACTCAGATACGAGAGGACAAGAGCCAAAATCGAGAAGCTGTCACGTACACCTTATGAGGTGGTAGAGATGTGGCAGTGTGACTTTAATAAAACTAAAATCAGAAAAGGAGCTAACATATTTGGAAAACCATCCCGTGTTGAACACCTTACCGCTCAATCCACGAGACGCATTTTTCGGAGGAAGAACCGGAAATGCCATGACGTATTACAAGTGTACGGAAGATGAGACAATACAGTATGTGGACGTATGCTCCCTATATCCCTACGTTTGTAAACACGGTAAATATCCGATATCCCATCCTACCATCTATATTGGTGACAAAGAGTGCAGAGAGAGGGGGAATGCAGGTTGAGGGCTTGCTAAAGTGCAAAATGCTACCTCCAAAAGATCTTTATCATCCAGTGCTTCCAGCTAGAATGAATGACAAATTAATGTTTGTACTGTGCAATGTCTGTGGCGAAGAGCTCAACAACGATGACTGTCAACACAGTGACGAGGAAAGGGCGTTGATTGGCACATGGACGATGGATGAAGTACGGAAGGCAGTTGAAAAAGGCTATAGAGTTGTTGAAATGTACGAGCTGTGGGAGTACAACGTAGCCACTTTCGAAACGGGCGGATTGTTTACAGACTTTATCGACAAATTTCTAAAGATAAAACAAGAGGCGTCAGGCTATCCATCATGGTGTCAGACAGACGAAGAAAAGGAAAAATATGTGCAGGATTATTACGACCACGAGGGAGTAAAGCTTGATCCGTCAAAGATAGAGAAAAACGAAGGCCTCCGCTCTCTAGCAAAGTTAATGCTTAACTCGTTCTGGGGTAAGTTTGGGCAGAGAGAAAACCAGACAAAAACGCTCATCACCAGAGACCCTGAGGAACTGTTTAAGCTGTGTATGGATTCTAGCGTTGCCGTAAACAGAATACAGGAAATCAACGATGACGTTGTCCTGGTAAGCTGGCAACATTTAGAAGAAGTGGGCGAGTCATTAGCCACTGTAAACGTTGTCCTAGCTGCCTACACTACAAGTCAAGCCCGTTTAAAGCTTTATGATCATCTGGAGGCACTGGGTAAACAAGTATTGTACTACGATACAGACAGTGTTGTGTACGTATACAAAAATGGCTTGTACAGAGTAAATACCGGCGACTACCTAGGGCAGATGACAGACGAGCTGGCTAAAGACTACGGTCCCGGATCTCATATTGTAGAATTTGTTTCCGGTGGTCCAAAGACGTATGCTTATCGCGTTTTTTTCCACAAACAAAAACGATTTTGTATCTGTCTGCAAAATCAAGGGTCTCACTCTTAACCTAAAAACTTCAAAAAATCTAAATTTTGAAAAACTTAAAGAAATGGTTCTTAGTGAAACCTGGGTAAACACTCGATATTGAAGAAAACAGAATTAGGAGAACAAAGTCCAGGCAAATAGTTACTGTCAAAGAGACAAAGGTTTTCAAAATTACAGGTCCAAAAACGCAGACGCGAAGGTGAGTATGGAACCCTGCCTTATGGTTATTGTAAAATGTCAAAAACCAGTTAGATGGTACCTTATGCTGACAATACAGAATTATGTTAACAAGTAATGAGTCTATTGTCACAGTCGAATTGAGTTTGGAGCGAAAATGAGAAAATAATGAATAAATTTACCTCTGTACTGTATTCCCTTTAGTCGTACTCCATCCACCATCACCACGACACCGGAAATATTCTGGTTCTTCATCTTCCTCACCCGAATATCCTGATTGCGAATTCCGCAAAAAACTACTAATCACTAGCACTGGAGACCACGGATGACGCAGAGGATGATCGTGATAGTGGTATTATTAAAAACGTATCAACGAGAAACGAGTATAGGTGTGATACGCACCAAGAATAATTGGTAGCACTCTGCACGGAGCCGAACTCAGTACTGAGAGCGGGATACGTGGCAGAACGGGCGCCTCTACTAGCACATGTGGTCAACACATGTTGTGACGCACTTCCTGCGCTGTTGTATTCGCGGTTCCAGAGCCGGGGTGACGACGAGGAGGTTGGTCTAAACACCGTAGAAACAAACTTTTCCTTCGGTCGTTACGAGGTGTGACCATGTAAGGTGCGAGGACTCACGCATGTAGATGGGTGAAACCTTCACTGGACGGGCACCTCTAGCGTCCACCACCCTGTTAAAGCGCTCGGAAACCCGTGTTTACGTCAGCAGGTGTATAATGATATGAAGTATGCAATAAGGCTAATTTCAGCCACTAATCCGATTTATGCCTCTGCAGACTCTAGATTATATAAACTCTTTCCACAATCCTACCACCACTACTAAAGGGAATATAGTATCATACTCTCGGTCTTTATCGCTGCTCGAGAGAATACCCTTGTTCAACGGACAAGGAAGGGAGGTGGGAACTCGTTTGTCCCATCACAGCATACAGCGTTTGGTTGGGGCTGTATGGGTATTCCCGGTCGGGCGTGTTGACAGTCGATCAGAGTGTTGACAACCATCGGTAATGCCAGGGGGATAACGGAGGCATGAACTAGCGTCTTTTGGAGCATGCCACGGTCTACAGCGGTGGAGGGGCTGTAGAATTTAGGGGGTTAAATATAAAAGATTACTTAGATATTCATCATTTGCGTAATGGACAAGCGTCAAGCAATAGCTAACGAGCTACACAGACCGGCTCGTCGCAATTTCAAGAGGCGTGGCGTCACCTTGAAAGGTAAAGACGATTTGTACCAAGCGGATCTTGTAGAGATGCTACCGTACGCTGGTGAAAACAAAGGTATGAAATACATACTTACGATGATAAATTGCTTAACAAAGTTTGCTTTTGCTGTACCGCTAAAGAGTAAAAACGGATTAGAGGTAGCGAGAGCGTTAGAACCAATTTTGAAGAAGCATAAGATGAAGAACTTTCAGACCGATCAGGGTAAAGAATGGTTCAACATTCATGTTAACAAACTGATGACGGCGTACGAAATAAATCACTATAACACTTACTCAGAGCTTAAAGCAAGTATAGTAGAACGGCTCAATCGGACGCTAAAAGAAAAAATGTGGAAACTGTTTACTGCTAGAGGTAATTACGAGTGGCTCTCCATGTTACCGAGAATAGTTAAGGAGTACAACGCGTCCGTTCACAGGAGCATCGGTATGAAACCGAAGGATGTGAGGGAAAAACACGTAAAGCTTATTCTGACGCGTATCGAAAAATCGAGAAGAAATAAAGGGAAAAAACAGATCGAGTCAAAGTTCAACGTGAACGATAAAGTAAGAATTAGCAAGTACAAGCGTGTGTTTTTAAAAAAGGTTACATGCCGAACTGGACGAATGAAATATTCACAGTGTTCGCCGTGAAACCGAGCAATCCAAAGACATACATTCTGATGGACTCTAGCGGGACTGTGTTAAAAGGTGGTTTTTACAAAGAGGAACTAGCCAAAGCAAAAACTGGTGACGTTTATCTAATTGAAAAAGTATTAAAAAGAAAAAAAGATAAAGTACTTGTTAGATGGACAGGTTTCGATAAAACAAGTGATACGTGGATAGACAAGAAGCATATTATCTGAGGACTTAATGTTCCGTCCAAGAGAGAGAGAGAGAGAGAGAGAGCGACTGCTGGTGCAAGCTATATTTAAACATAGATATTTACGATGCGCAGTCAGTAACAGCTGGAATGCGTGTCGTGAAGCAGTCTCTGGAGCTACCCGTGTCTAATTTTGACCGGTATGTGGGTGGAGGGGGAGATTTGGAAAAAAGCAAGCACGGTCTTCTCCTACCAAACTCTATACGCTGTATTATTGCAGGGCCTTCTAATTGCGGTAAAAACCAACGTGCTGTTCAACCTCTTGTTTGATCCAAACGGCCTTGTTTACGAGAACGTGTACGTTTTTTCTAAATCACTTTATCAACCCAAATACCAATTTCTTGCAAAGGTATTGCCTAAAAGAGATTGGTTACTTTCCTTCAGATGACAATAACACCGTTATAAGTCCTAGCGAAGCCAAACCGCATTCCATTATGGTTTTCGACGACATAGCGTGTGAAAAGCATGACAAACATCCGCGCTTATTTCACTATGGGCCGTCACAACAATATCGATGTTTTCTATCTTGGCCAAACGTACAGCAGGATCCCCAAACAACTGATACGAGACAATGCAAATTTTTTAATACTCTTTAAACAGGATGACATGAATCTTAAACACGTGTACGCTGATCACATCAATACAGACATGCCGTATGACTCTTTGAAAAAAACTATGCACTCTAGCGTGGAATGACAAGCATGGATTTCTTGTCATAGACAAGGATCGCGACCTTTATAAGGGCAGATACCGCGTTGGGGTTGACACTTTCCTTGAGTCACTATGAGTACGCGGATCTATTACTACAACGACGTTAGAAGGTATGCAGATGCCGGTTACGGTGGTATCAAGAGACTTACAAAGGTAAGCTCTAATCTTTGCACGTGGTATTACGCAGATAAGAAAAGGTTTTGCGGTAACTATTGCAGTAGACGTGGTGCACACGGTCATGCGTATAATAGACTTTGTTGGCGTCATAGAAGACCAGGTTGCTACAGCAGGAGCTTACCGCCAATAGTGCTGTTGATGATTTCATCTAGCCAGCGTATATACAACAGAGATAGGTGGATAGCGTTTATAGCCGAGTGTCAGGAGAAGAATGTACCTATTGAATTGGTAATTTACCATGAGGACATGCTAAACGGTACGGTGCGTGAACCCATGAACCTACTGTCTCGGTTTAGACCGTTCCCCGACCTCTTTGGCAAGCCGATATTGAAACTCAGTAACAGTCACGGTAGTTTGAACTTTACTCAGATATACTTAAGGATGTTGAAGTATGCTTGTGATATACCTTATGCCACTAAGTGTATAGTGTTGACTGAGCGCAGTATACCAGTTAGATCCCCCGTTACACTCTATAGACGTGCACTGCGGTCGCGGTGTTACTTAAACATAAGTTACAATGTAAGTTACGGCCCAATGCCTAGTAGTGTAATGGGAAGGCGGGGTAAACCGTTTGCTGCAGTGAACAAACATATGTCAAGGACTGTACACAGCAGATTTCTTGAAAATTGCATTACCCACAGTACCACTGCAGTGCGAAAAAATTCGGCATCTCTTTGGTAACGAAAACCGGTGAGTATAAAATAACGCAACCAAACCTGTTTAGAAGCTGGCATGAATTTACCGGCGCAAACTCGGATGAGTTTCTTCTTCTAAACTCATATCTGTTGCACAACACTAACGTTGATCGACCTATTCAACGTTTGAAGGAATATATGGACAGAACAGTGTCAAACGATCAGTATACGGTCGCTGAGATCCCTCAGTGGCGGCACGGTATTAAAAGAACATTTATTTTTAGAGATATGACGCTACGAGAACGCATACCTAGATTCAATCCTGAGACAGACAGATATTACTACGGCCTACCATTGACCTCTGGTGTTTCACTTAAAGAAGTGATTCGTTACATTAGAAAACACAAGAAGCGGGCATTGTTTTTTAGACAAGTAGAACTGCCATGAAGAGGGTAAGGTTTGACGATAGAGTGGAGGTAAGGCTAGTTTCGCGGTATGACGAGTGCAGATTATTCGATACTTCATCATTTTTCGAACAGATGAGGAAATCCTATATAAATAAACAGATAGCAGGCTGTGGGTTCAGTGTCAATCATGACGCGAAACAAGAAGCAGCTTATGACGGAGATATCAAAATTAAAGAAAGCTATAAAACAAAAGTATAATCGGTTTAAGCGGGGTGAATTGGAGTCCGAGGAGATGTTTGAAAAGCAATACCAGCCGTTGATCAAGGAATTGCGTGACACCAAGGAGACACGCACTTTACACACCGATGTCAAGAAGGAAATCAAGAAAGAGGAAGATGATGCAGATGATGACGATGATGAAAACTCAGAGTTTCTACCAAATGTATTTTCTTCGCCTAATCTTTCCCATTTAAAACCATCGGTCTCCACTAGACTTGATTCTGGAGCAGAAGAAGTGTTTGAGACAGACGACCAAGGTGATGGTGGAAACAGCGAAATTACAAAAATGCTTTCAACACCTACGGGTCTACAGACGGCGTCCCAATATATCGCCGACAGCTTTGCTCATCCGTTGACCAGAAAGTACATGCAAGAGCTTATGAAGGATTTGGGTGGGCGTTCATCTAAAATTGACCATCTTTACGGTCCTCGTTACGAAAAAAATACTTTAATGGTTGGCAATAAAGAATTGCAGTTTGATGAGGACGGTAGTATTCGAATAGATGATGTGGCGTATAAGCCACAAGAGGGTCTGTACGAGTTGATTTTCAAGCGAATACCAGATGATGAAATCTACAATGACGAAGACAAAATCGCTTACAAAGAATATACTGAAGAAAACTAGCGCTCATAAAAGAAACTATAACCCAAATGGAGTTATCAATCGCAACACGTCGCTCAAGTATAAGTATGTAATTTCAGACTTATTTCCAAAAGTAGTTAAGGGTTCTGGAGCTGACAGGAAAGCTCATAGTGTGACTAAATCACTATCAGATCCCGATACGGTTTACTGGAACGATCCAAATGAGTTGTGCGACCGTCTTAGGCTGTTGGTGGCATCCGCTGAAGCTGGAAACACGAACCACAAGAACGAGATTATAAATATCATTGAAGAATTGAAAGAATCAAAGACTATATCAGGTGATGGTAACGCGAGATTCAGATCATTGATGAGATGACCGTCAATAAGTTTGGTCAGAGGCCACAATCTCTGAAGAAGCAAGACATCCAGAGAGTTATGAATACTGTAAACAAAAAGCTAAAGAAAGATGTAAGAAGACTGTACTCTCAAATTGCAATCCTTCAGAATCAAGCGCTTATTCAGCAGGATCAAATAAACAGCTTACAAAATACAAATGAAGAAGCTATAAGACGTCTAGCAGTTCAACTATTTCACTGGATCAACAAGATACACACTACCGTACCTCCAGCTCGCTTCCACACCGCCTTAGATGCTGATGAAAACACATATATTGACTGGGATAAGATATTTATAAAGAGCAATGTACAGGAGGAGTCTTCATCACTTGTAAAATGAGTGTGGACAAGTTTGGACGACGCTTCAAGCGTACAAAGGCTAAACAAGGTCCGAAAGGCGAGGGATTCAATGTGACTGCCGAAGGTGACTATGACGTGCAGAGAAAACGTCTGAGAAATCTAGGGAACCCGGAAGATGAACTAGACGCTGTTAATCTACAGACGTTGATCAGTAAGTTAGGAGATCTGCAGACCGAAATGATTACTTTAACCGACAAGTTAAACAGCTTGAAAGATTCGCAAGAAAATTCTATGAAGCTTTTAGCGGTTCAATTGTTCCATTGGATCAATAGAGTACACAGTACCGTAGCTGTTGGTAGGTTTCAAGCACACTTTAACGTTGATGCACATACATATATCGACTGGGATAAGATATTTATAAAGAGTAAAGTTCGTGACTCGCCATCACTTGCACAATGAGTGTTGACAAGTTTGGACGGCGATCCAGGCAGTTTGGAAAAGGCGGGTTAAGGGGACGAAAGGAGATGGATTCAAGCTGACGGCCGAAGGTGACTACGACATTAACGGGAAACGTCTAAGACATGTAAAAAGTCCAGAAGATGATCTCGACGCCGTAAATCTACAAACGCTGACCAGTAAATCGGTGATAATCGGGAAAGATGGAATTGACTGTCGGAAACAGAGATTGAGCAATATAAGTAAAGCTACAAGACCATACGATGCTCTACCACTCGCTCAACTGGCCGAACACATACCGTCAAAAGATTTAAAGGATAAATCTTACAAGTTCCAGCGCTTTAGATTACATCAAATTGGGGAGCCTAAACAAAACGATGACGCGTTAACACTCGGTTACTTCAAAAATAACACTATCAAAAAAAGGCAGGATGGTTGGGAGCTTGGAAACAAAAGGCTAAAGCTAGTGGCCGATCCTGTCGAGCTTCGTGACGCTGTGACGCTCAACTATTTCAACGCAAACACAGTTACAAAGAAGCAAGACGGTTGGGAGTTTGCAAACAAAAAGTTAGGGTTAGTTGCAGACACTACCGAAATGCAGGATGCTGTGACAATGAACTATCTCGTTCGTGTCTTAAGTGAAGTGTTTTACAGTTTCTATATACGTCTCGCTCCTCCTGGTGATAGTGTTAGATCGGTCGCTAAAGACCAGTGGATTCGTTCAAACGTTGTTGATCCGTTTTTCTTAAACGCCAAAACGAAAATAATGAGATCGGAAGACTAATTATATAAACTGTGATTGCAAGCCATACACTGCAGTCTGGTTTTGGCCACGGCGCGGATAAAATGGCAAAGCGCAAAGGGTCGTCCGTCAGACGAAAGCGAACCATCGGAGGAGCAGGAGGTATTATCTCTAGTGTTATTAACAAGGCGATTGACCTTCTACCTTTTGAAGCACACATCCCGGCTATTCTTTCTGCGGACCTGGCACATTTTTGAAAAAAAGAATCGCTAGGGGTGAGAAGGGGGTGAATTTATTGGATGATGCCTGCCGTATTCACGATATAGCTTACGATAAATACAGTGACTCGGAGCATCGCAATCAAGCAGACAAAGAGTTGGCAAAGCGGGCTTGGGATAGAGTAAAAGCGTCAGACGCGACTTTAGGTGAAAGAGCAGCTGCTTTAGCGGTAACTGGTGCGATGAAAGCTAAAACGGCTTTCGGTGGTGGTGGTGGTGGGAAGAGACGAAGGAAAGTTGTTAAGAAGAAGACCGGAAAGACGAAAGGTAGGGGCCTTTACCTAAAACCTTATCCAAAGAGGGGAGCTGGTGTTAGAAAGAAGAAGAGGAGTTGTTGTAAAAAAAAAATCTCGATCCCGATAAGACCGTTGACAAATTTCGAGTTGATACACTACGCTAAAACAACTAAGCATTCCCAATTTTAGAGGGGTGTTTATGCGTGACACGTTACCTCAAACAGGGCCCAGAAAATACGAGTCAGCTATAGTTAATCTGGACTCAAGTTACGGTGACGGTACTCATTGGGTTTGCTACAGAAAACGCCGGCATAATGTGAGCTATTTTGACAGTTTCGGAAATCTTCGCCCTCCTTGGGAACTCATATACTATTTCGGACCCACCGCTGACATACAGTATAATTATCAAAGTCGTCAGGGGTTTGATTCAGTTGTATGTGGACATCTGTGCTTAGAGTTTCTCAGCGGAAAGAATGTTTTGCCTGAGCGGGAAAGGTTCAAGAATAACTTGTGACGTATTTCCTCCATACGACACCAGTGATGGCGATTACGTAATTGGATTGATAGATCTGAGCACGTTCAATTCTATTCCCAATATTGAAAAGAATGTAAACGATAAATTTTATTACGGAAACCATGATGAAGTGATAACGTTTGAGGAAGGTTCTTACGAAGTAGAAGATATTGCGAATTATATACAGGGGAGACTACCGGAGGGGATCACAGTCCGCTTGAATGCAAATAACAATACTCTTAAGACCGGAGATTAAAAGCAACGTGCAGATTGATTTCAGCAAGAAAGGCACAATTGCATCGATATTGGGCTTCAGCAAAAAGGTGCTGCAAGCTAATAAAGTACACACTTCAGACCTGCCTGTGAATATTCTCAAGGTGAACAGCATAAGAGTTGAGTGCAACGTTGTTCGCGGCTCGTTTGATAACGGCGTAGAGAGAGTCACGTTATTCACGAGTTCTTTCCACAAGTAGAGCCGGGGTATAAAATAGTCGAGACACCTGGTACAGTGATTTATTTACCGCTCAACGTTCAGAAGGTGCACACCATAACTGTCGAGCTTAAAGATCAAGACAACAATCCTGTGAATCTCAGAGGTGAAACGTTATCTTTGAGGTTGCATATAAAGAAAGTGGGTGCTCATGGGTCTAGTATTTAAGGAGGGTGTGAACATAATTCAGGTCATTAGACCGTCGCGCCTGATAGTGGTAACTTCTGCTAACGCAAATTTCTTGCGCTCTCTTGGCTTTAAAGTTAACACCGGCGCAATTCGTGAAAATGCTCGATATAGAGAGTCCCGCTGAGTACAATGAAATCATTACCGGACTGGAATATCACACACATAATCCGTATGCTTCAACCACGTTTAATAATAACGATGAAATACGGATACCAATCAGTTATCAGGATTTAATAACAGCTCCTTTTGAAAGCACACTACACGTTGTGGGTACAGTAAGCGGTAAGAAAGCTGACGGTACAACAGATGCTAAAGTGTCTCTGGTTAACAACGCGATTGCTTTTCTCTTTGATGATATCCGATACGAGATTGGCGGTGTGGAAATTGATCGCACAAAGAATGTAGGTATAGCCAGTTCGTTAAAAAATATATTATCAGCTCGTGCGGAAGACGAAAATAATCTGGAAAATGCATGCTGGTTCGGCCCCGGTGGAAAGAAAGAAATGAACAAATTCTCATTTTCTGTGCCTTTAAGGTTGTTGTTGGGATTCGCAGAGGATTACAAGCGAATAATTGTGAATGTAAAACAAGAGTTGATACTGCTGCGGTCGGCGACAGATGCCAACGCTATTATTAGCGATGACGCAGCGACCCACACGTTGAAGATCACCAATCTGTACTGGCGGGTGCCTCACATCTCTGTATCCGACTTGTTTCGTGCTAAAATCCTACGTCTAGTTGAAAAAGATACTCCAATACATATACCGTTTAGATCGTGGGAGTTGCACGAATACCCTGTACTGCCGCAAACTGAACGTCAATCATGGACTATAAAAACTTCTTCTCAATTGGAGAAACCACGATACGTGATTGTAGCTTTCCAGACAGAAAGGAAAAACAACTTAAAGAAAGACATGTCATGTTTTGACAGTTGTAAGTTATCGAACATCCGCCTGTATTTAAATACACAATATTTCCCTTATGACAACATTCACGGAGACACCGCTATATTCTATGAAATGTTTGTAAGATTTCAAAACTCCTATTATGGCGATTTAGGCGGTCGTCGGTGGCCTGACGTCAGTCTGGACACGTTTAAAAATAAAACACCTCTGTATGTGATTGATTGTTCACGCCAAAATGATTCGGTCAAGTCTGGACCTGTCGATGTACGGCTAGAATTTGAGGCTACGGAAGCGTTCAAGGCCAACACCACAGCCTACTGTCTACTGCTTCATGACTCGTATTTCGTTTACACAATGCTCAAGGGCACGGTAAAGAAGATGATGTAACGTGAATAAAACACGATGCAAATGACAGAATCTTTCAGTTTCAAATTGGACGCCACGATGGAAGGTTCACGGAAGATAAATATTGTCCTTGATTTGGTCGGTGAAATCCGTAGATTAATCCGCAATCACCAGTTAACAACAATGAAACGGACGAGTGATGGCTACATGCATTATTGCGAATGTGCGTATACCGCACCGGATTGTCAAGATGTACCAGACACTTGTGTATGTGTAATGATTGACAGGCGGAAAGATGAAATATTCAGACTGTTAAATGAAATTTACGATAACACTGTGCAAAACGACGACGACGATGTCATAGAAGATGATAGTGACTATACGATATCCTCTATGGAAGAAGGGAAGGAGGAGGAGGAGGAGGAGGTATGTAATTGTATAAGCCAGTGACTAATACGTCAGGTACTTAATGGTTTGCTCAAGGTGTACAGAGTCATTCGTGATCATGGAGCGAAAGAGTGAAGACATACTGGCTACAGTCGCTGATGCTGTGTTCAAGGAGGAGGAGGAGGACCAGCTGGTGAGTCAACCAATGGAAATAGACAAGGTTAAATCAGTCCGTAAAAGCTCAAAACGAAATCTCCCGAATCTAGTTACCGGTGTGTTTCTAAAGTCTCTTTACTTTTTGAATCCTGATTGTTCCAAATACTTGATTGTAGGATTGTTTGTTGATCACGACAATGGTGTCGGTATCTTGATGAAAGGTAAAAGGGGAACGTTTGCGTTTTGGAAACCTGAAATGTTCAACATTCTATTAGGGTGCGCGAACCAAATCACCGGACTCTTGGAATCGACAGGCGTGCATAGATTCAGTAGTTCTAAAAGCGAAAGTGGAGAGAATATGGTGGTACGTAGAGTATTTGGTCAGCAGTACGTTGTACTGTACGACGGAAAGAATACATTAACTCTGTCCGTAGACGAGTGGACTCAGTTCACCAACTGTCTGCCCTGCGTAACACGTCAAATCAACGAGTTGTTTTTAACGGAGGATCTATTGAGATCTTACGTCGGTGATGTGTTAGCATTGCCTAACAACGGAAGTCCGGACGAGGGTTACGTTGATCCGCCTGAGGCTTTACCACGTCACCTTTGCGACAGACTTTTTGATGACGTCCAGTGCTACAAACGTTGGCCACATTCCAGCGGCGATGAATGTGGCAGTAGTTGAATTTCAAGCTTTTCAAGGTAACAAAAAACCGTTTATAATCAAAGAGTTTGCCATTGTGGCTAATTCATTTCAATGTCAAATTGTTTTCAAACCTCCGTTTCCTAGGGAGAGATTAAACAAGA
Source organism: Homalodisca vitripennis (assembly GCF_021130785.1). Taxonomy (NCBI): domain Eukaryota; kingdom Metazoa; phylum Arthropoda; class Insecta; order Hemiptera; family Cicadellidae; genus Homalodisca; species Homalodisca vitripennis. Next base: position 41,947,661 of record NC_060214.1, read on the forward strand.
AAATGCGTACAACAGCTCTGTGGTTAGAGAAGAACTATCACAAGATCTTGTGGGAAGAAGGCGATTTCCCTTACAGTGGAAGTGTCATTCGCAACCTGTGCAAGCCGTTTACCATAATTTATACACGTGGTCATGAGAAAGCGAATTTTTTAAGGACGGTTTCACTCTAACGTTTGTGAGCTGGACAACCTGGCATGTTATGACAGTAGTACATTATGCAGTTGTAAAGGAACGCATCGGTTTTCCTGCTCCCTACCGCAACACAGCGGCCGTGATGAAGATGTACGGTGTGCAATGCACGCTGCTAGATGTCGTTTTGAAATCCTGAATAAACAGACTCACCAGTCCGCTTAGTAGTCATTCTGTTCACGGTCACTGTTGAGATTACATCGTGTCAGCATGGCGAGTACAGCTGCTGCTGCTACCGCTGCTGTATTGGACCTCATTTCTCGAGAGCCCAAAGTGCCTGTCGGTGTGCTCACTGATGCGTTCATTTTGAAATTTAGTCGCTTTCTGAATTGGAAGCTTTTATCGGCAAATTATACTTTTTCGTTTGACATGTTGAGAATATTTCAGCATAAAGTAATTTGGACCACGATTTTGGAAAATGCTCGCCTTCCTGAATTCATTTTACGTGAAATGATGCCGAACTTTTGACACTTACTGTTGGATAGTAATAAGTCGTCACCAGGTTCTATCGGAGCAGTTTATACACGATTTTGCTGAACAGCTGGACTGGGATTACATACTATTGTACCAAAACCTTAGTGGAAAGTTTCTTCAGGACCATTGTAATTATTATAGTGATGAAGCGTAATGTGTTCCGTAGAAAAACTCCAGTTTTACGATAGACCACATTGAAAGGCTTCACCGAGTAAAGTGGTCAACATTCGATTCTCTGCTTGTGTTTCACGAGTCACATTGAAAGGCCTCTCTGAGTAAAGTGACTTGTAGGAATCTTGCTGAGAATCGGATCTCGCTCATCCTCTGTAAGTTACAACGAGTCACATTGAAAGGCTTCTCCAAGTAAAGTGGCTTGTATGAAACCGACTGAGAGATGCTTCAGCTTCACCTGGATGAGACAAGTCATATTGAAAGGCTTCACCAAGTAAAGTGACTTGTCGCGTCCACCTAGTAGTATAATGTAGATTAGTACAAAAATGTCCTTCTCGGAAGGAGGAGGAGGAGTTCGGCATTGAGTTGAGAACTACTCCTGGAAAAAATGTCTTTGCGAGAGCTAAGGAGTTTGGCATTAAGTTGAAAACTTCAAAGCTCACGTGGGGCAGAAAAAACACTTGCAAAATATAAAAGTTTTTGCGAGTACTTGACAGTGAGACGGAAAGGTTCGGCATTTAGTTGAGAACTTTAACGGACTCGCTAAACGGTCTCGCAAGGACACAAAAAAAAAGTTTACTTTTTCGGAGGTGGCAAATTTGTTATGGAGTGGCCATCACGACAGAGTGGGCGATGGTTGGGGCCCACTCGCAAAGAGAGGTGACACGGAGAGGTTCGGCATTGAGTTGAGAACTTGAACGTGTTCAGTGTTCTTTGTTAAGTGAGATTAGGCCTCCTGGGGAAACTCACTATAATAAAAAACGCGCCGAGACCCCTACGGCCTGGCTCAAAGCCTACCGTGGTGATGGAAACGTGGGTCAACTACGCTGCATTCCTGTCTATATTCAGCTTGGCAGTTTGCCACGACCACAGCCGCGACTACCTCCACTTTCATTCCAAGGTATATATACTACCTGTGGCGAGCTGATCGTCACAGTCACTCTTCGTCTACGTGTCGACGCTCTCATTACAGGTAAGTGACTACACTACACATTTAACTGTTTTCTTTAAGATATTCGACTGCGCTCTCTATTTGCGGTGTGTTGCTCACGCATAGTTATTCTCAATCCGCTAGCCAAGTTAACAGTTTTACGATGAACTCGTTGTTAAGATTATTCGCTATACAGATTGTCGGTTTTCCTTTACAGATTGAAAAATGGAACTTTCTACAAAGCTTTCGTCCTGGAGAAGCATGGTGAACCCACACCAAAGATGGCGATAAAAGAGTTGACACGGAAAGCTGGCTACAGGATCCTGGAGGCAAAGAAGGTGGACACTAAATTTGACCGGAAGGCAGTGATGTTACTCGTAGAAGTGGACAGCACCAAAACAGCCGTCACATTTCTACCGGTGAGATTTGAAAAGACTTTAGATGACAGTGATCTACAAGAAATGACGTCGTCTCCTAAAAGGTATAAAGTTAGATGTACGGGTGTTAACGGACTTTTGGTAGATGTTAAGATTTGGAAATGTATGTAATCAGAACGCTTTTAATAAACGTAGTACGGACGTAAACACGTGTGTTATTTCTGCAACGACCCCGCCTCCCGGCTATTTTTAGATAGTGCATCTATGCAGGAGATGTACCGTCACATGTGGTGACCACATGCAGTTGCTGGTGTTCATAATTGTGGGTCTTCTCACTCAGTACTGTGTTCGCGCCGACTCGGTTAAGATGATATCAGTAATTATTGCTGCTTATTCTTTGTATTTACGTGTTATTGACCTGTTGTCGACTCCATCACCACCACCGTGTCCCCTTTCGAGATCGTCCTCATTCATCTCTTCAACAGTCTCCTGGGGTAGTGTTAGTAGCGGTTGGGAGTTTTTTTGGGACTCAGAATCAGAAGAATCCGAGAGTGGATATTCAACACTAGAAGAAGAAGAAGAAGACGACGAATTCGATTTGCGTGGTGGTGGTGGTGGCTGGAACGGCTGGAGAGAGTACTAGGCTACTAGACTTCCAAAAAGGGTGAGTTATTTTTATTGTTGTCTCCGGTTATCATTAACAGATCACTACATTTCACTGTGATAATGTTTCCGTCTCTAGTTCACCAAATACCAATAGCTGAAGATTCCGACTCTAGCTGGTTTTAGATTTTTTTTTTACAATAACCGTACGGTAAAGTACCATATTCACCTTCACGCTTGCGTTTTGGGTCAGTAATTGACAGAGTAAGGCGTAGAGATGGTCTGGTACACACATGTGCAGTTGTAGTCATTGGAATGCACAGCTGTATCCGCTCTGTCACCATGTGCTGTAATGAGATTATGCTCGCCTACACGAGAGAGAGAGAGCAGTCATCGCTCTTAAAGGTATGCCAACCGAGTGGTCTAAGCGCTCGTCTTACGTTCCGCGGGACCAGGGTTCAAATCCTGGGCGGCTTGGTATACTTTTTGCGTCCTCACTTGTCGCTACCAGAATGTTGTAAGCCGTGTGTTGTGTGCCGTCTCTACCAGATAGCAGCACCGCAGTCGCAAAGCTAAGAAACTACAGCTGATCGCCGATAACGCCGGGCGCCCCGCGCCGCACGTACAGCCATATCGCGCCGCCACGCACAACTCGTCTCCGTGGTCCAGTGGTCAGCGCGACAGTCTCGCATTCGTAGGGGTCCGGGTTCGGATACCGGCCGCCGGAGACACAAATTTTTGTTCATCCGCCATGACACCGTCCGCCATCGCTCGTCCGCCATCGCTCTCGTAAGGTGGGGGGCTTGCTGCTCTCCCATTGGCTGGGGGGTCGTCGCAGGGGGTCTAGGAGGGGGCGGGGCGGGGGGTGTGGGAGGGGGGGAGGGGAGGGGGGCAGGGGGCGTGGCCTAGCCGCCATTGCTGCTTTCTCATTGGTCCAGAATAACTCCATAAGAGCCCATGTTACGGCCAAAGTGGCGCCCGTTCTACTTACGTTAAAGCTAACGAATCGTAAAAATTCCGACAGGATTCAAAAAATGTACAATTACATTTTATTTTACAAAAATGCCATTTAATTGCGTATAAACACTTAAAATACAGCTTAGCAAACCTTTTTAACCCTTTAAGCGTCATGAAAAGTTGGACCTGATCCTTGATTAAGTTAGAATTTTTTTTAATTTCCAATGTGTAAAGTTAAATTTATTTTCCTTTCTGTATGTCAAAATAGAGTTATTTAATGGTAAATAAAATTTGTTTAGCCCTTTTTGGATTTCCTAGGCTAATTTTTAACTTTTGAGAATATCGTAGAATAGCAGTGTAGTTGTCACTAATTTTTTTATCATTTATTCAGTAAATAGGGGAATGAAACACAGTTTTACAGATAAACATAATACTATATTACAAACTAATAAAATTAGAAAACTACAAAAGTACACAAAGAGTGTTTATTTGGTGGCGGGTTGCCACAACTGGCATTCCGCGCCTCTCCCGCAAGCCACTGTTATCGCGTGGACTTTGAACCTTCTTATCGCTCGGCAACCTGTAGGACGGCCTTGCGGGGCTTGAATTATGTTTCTTGCTTTCTGATAACATCCTTATGACCGTAGTAAAATATGAAAAAGTTTGGGGTTGACCAAGTAATTGCTCAGAATTACCAAATCTTCAAATTCCGAATCGTCTGGATTCGCCATTCACGCGAATAAAGGTAAAAAAACACTACCGATAAATAAACACTGGACACTGCTGTATATAATATGAATGATTTACTTTAAAAAGAATAGGACACAACAGAAAATTAGCGATAACCGAAATACATGTGCGTGTACCGGACGCTTCTCACTAACTAACTGACTAGATGCCTTGACGGGAGCTCCCGTCAATGACTTTGTGAAAGGCGCAAGGCCACGCCCGTTAGACAGTGTTTGGCCAATTAGAAGCCACTGCCACTCCCATTGTAATAGAATTTGAGGCAGGGCAACCCGTCTGTATGTCGCATAACTACTAGAACCATCTAGCAGCAAAATATTCAACTAACATAGCATTAAGAAAATAAAGAATGCAAAAACGCGGATCCACGGCAATAACGTTTTGAGCTTGTAGTAGCCCTCCGCGGAACCGCGTCAATAACGCTGGAAAGGTTAAAACTAAATCTATGGTTAAATCTCATGTATGCAATGGACACAGCATCTTCCGCGATGCTCGGCACAGATTGGCTTGACACATCGGCAGCAAAATATTGACGTCATCCTCCGTTTTGCTAATGGACATATTCCACAAATTGTTCGACGGGGGTGTTGAGGGACATTAACTTTGTTTGTTTGAAGAGGTGCATTAATTATTTCAGCAATTGATCGGTGGAGTTTTCTTGGCAAGTTTTGAGTAATTCATACGGTGCTGAAGCCATGGTGTGATGAGGTCATATTGGATTTGCATTGCAAAGTTTCTCCTTGAAAGCGGTTTCGGGCCCATTTTCACCATGTTACTACTGTAAATAACATAGGAATTTACTAGCATGATATTTATCATGCCAAAAAATACACAAGATGGCCACCGCCTCGTCTTTCGGATGCACGTCATTTGATGGCAGATTTGATACAAAGTATCAACTGCACATTTGGTTGCATTCTATGTCTCAATGATTAGAGGTTTTTTTGAGTCCTTATCAATTGATGGCTTTTCATGACAAGTCGATAGAAGAAAACACATTTTTGGAATTCTTGACTTTGTATGAAAACATTGTTTTCATTCCATCGAAACAAAACATACTGACAACTTGTTTTACCAACAAAACCCATAAAAAATTATTGGTAGACCTGATGATTTATGTTTCTCAACAATGTTCCTATATCTAAACGTCTTGTGTTTCCGAAACATTCCACAATGTTTATAAACACCCTTTGATCTTACCGCTTTCTAAGGGAAACAAGAAAACATGTGGAGAAACACCGAATTTCTGTTCCGAAACATTGTTCCAAGTAGTTATTCTTCGATTTGAGGAACATTGTTCCGAAACACTGTTTATAAACATGTTTTGTTTCCAGTGTAAACGCGGCTTAAGACTAAATTTGTTGCCAAGCACTAATCTCAACAACCACTGGACAAATTCATCTAATTCTTTGTTTGTAATATTATTGAAACCTAAAGAAGCTTAATAAGAAGAGAATTATTACAAAATTTAACTGGAACTTAATCTAATTAAATGCAATTCTAAAAAGATAATAATATTTTTCGGTCATAATGCAAATCAAATTGTCATGAAAATAAAATTTTAGACCCTCTCAGTAGAAGTTCATCAAATAAGTAAGAACATTTGTTTACTATCTACATTGTAAAACTGTGCTTGATCAATATTGATGCAGACAGCGGAAAAAGTTAATATCTAACTTTACTCAAAATTGTGCCAGTGACGCTTTTTAACAATTTAATGTTTTGTTTATATTATTTAATCGCCTTTGTAAAATCGAACTCAATTAATAAAGCTGCAAGTACTTTTTTGGAACTGGAAATATTCTAAAAAGAAGGTAAATTACGAAGTGGACTCTCTTTGATCAAAATAGGTTTTGGGTAGATACAAGCCTTTATAGTTTTTTGGGACTAGAAGGCAATTTCAACTGGAGTACTGTAAGTAAATTTAATCAACTAGAAATATATACCTTTGGACTCAAGTAAAACTTGGAGTTATAATTTTGTATATATAGCTTCTTCATAGAGACTACAAAACAAACTCAACTATTCCACCTCAACTATCTTATAAACTTAAATATAAGGCTAGAAGTAATGGATTTTTAAATGAAATAGATAACTGAACCTTCAAATACATTTTTACTATACTCCAATATGTATTTTTATTTTCTAAGGGCAACATGACAAACTCACTCAGCTGTGGCGTCGGAAATATAATTAATTCGAACCATAAATGTTCTTTCACGTGAAAATCATTGTATAATAATCAATTAAACCCTGTTTCTCTACACCAGAATACTGCAATAATATATACACGATGTAAGCCTATAGACGTTTCAAAAGTTTAATATGACTTCCATAATACTACAATATATATAAACAGTATAAGGAATTAAATTTTGAAAACGAAGCGTGAAGCCAAGGGTAATAACTGGTTTGTAAAAAAGTTATTAAACTGGTTGTTCAAAGTGTTATTTATTGCAATTATGTATTAAATTATATGTTTTAGTTGTAAAGTATATATTTAAATTTTCATTCATTAAAAATATGTATATTTATAAGTTCTTATAAATGCTCCATATATTTGTACAAATGACTCTGATAACCTCAAAATAATAATTTAAAATAAAATTAGGTTTGTATGCGTTTTTTTAAATCTTAAACCAAATTAACAATCCATGAAGTAATAATTTTAGTTTGTCCTAGGAAACATATTTATGGACATTGTATATATATTAAATGCATGATTAAATATCCGAAAAACATTTGTACCACGTCAAACCATTGAAAGTTTAAATATTTCACATAGGTCTCAAGTAGGAGTGTGGAGTTACAGCTCATGAAACTGTTATTTTATTTTGTACTTTATAACTTTGAAAAGCTGTAGCCTGATTGTTTTTGCCTTTGTCATATTAAACATCAAAGATAAAATAGGTAATAGCCTGTTCAGGCGTATTTGTGCAGGATAACCACCGTCTAATAACAATAGCTTTCGAAGAAAATCATTACATCACTGATATATCAGTTCCATTCAGGCTGTTATAAGGTGGTACTTTAATATAACCTGAGCCACAAGTATAGGAGAGAGGTATGAGGGACTTCAAGTCCGGATATTGCTTTCTCCCGAAATCGGAAAGGATTTGCATCGTGTCATGTCCCCCCCCACTTGTGTTCTCTCTTTAAGTTGAACAGTATATAATAATAATTTTGATTCTTACACTTTAAAGTTTATTTTTGTTTCAACTATTTATTTTAGTGTTTCCTTTAATCGCACAGTCTAACTATCTCTCTGGTAATAAATAAAATATAGTTTTATTGTTGATTGTTTTAGTTCAATGCTTCACGAAATAATTTATATTATTATATATAATATCTTAAATAAGTAAATATTTCATTAAATTACTTACAATACGTTTTCCAAAACATATAAATACAAATATATTCCTTAAAATTAAACGATACGCCGGGCCAAATATCTGGTAAACTTTTAAAAATATTAATTGAATTTAATTATGTACCACCATTGATATAAACTTATTAAATGTTATTAGCCGTGTAACAGGTTTATGTGTCGGTTTGGTAGTCTACATATAGTAATGATTGTTAAGTTCATGCCACGCTATTATTATAAGTTTTATTATTTTTATTATTTTATTATTGGACGCAAAACAGTCCAGTCCGAATTTATTCAACCGACAACTATGCCACACTTCTTGCAAATAAATTATTTTATTTAGGTTGTTTCTGTCACATATGTATCTGGAGGACCGAATAGTAGCCAGACATTTGTTTAATCAATATTTATAGAAATTAAATTATGCATAACCATTCATACAAATTTACTTAATATTAAAAGTAGCCTATCAGGTTTATGTTAAGTTTGACAGCCTATAATAAGTGTAATTTATTCCAAGATTTACTTCAAAGTCTGTATTAATATTTTCAGACTGATTAGCCCAACAAGACAAATAATCAACGGAATGTCTACTTCATTTTTACATTTCTAATCAGAATAGTCCAAACCGTTCTCATCAACCTCATCGTCTACTTTACATTGATCATGAATTTCGCACTTTTTTCAAACATGAAAAGTTGCGCTATTCATCGATTGGTATTTTGTGAGAAGAGAAGTACTACTCTGCTTAGAGATTATACTTTTCCTCTCAATCTTAAACAACAGTTAAACTTCCATAGCATTTAAAAAAATTTTAATTGCATGTTTTTTTGAGTCAGTTTATTTATTTGAAAATACGGCTAAATTACTTTGATATTGTAAGAATAACGACTTATATATATATATATATATATATATATATATATATATATATATATATATATATATATGTAGAATATCATTAATGTTACTGCTACAATTTATTTTATTATGACGTATCATATGCTAACTTAAACAGAGCTTACATTTTGGAAAACCAAATGAAAAATAAATAAAAAAAACTATTATTTGTTTTCTAGTAACCAACTAACCAAACAAATTTATACAATAATAAAGATGTGTTTAGTTAAAACTACCTATTTGGTTACTAAAACTAATAATAATTTATCAATTCAACTTAAAAAGCATGCCTTAGATTGAAATGTCTATCTCTAATTTAATGAATCTATATTTATCTAGGTATTTTTGGAAAATTATATGTATTGCCATTTTAATTGGAACTTATAGACTGTGTTAGTTTAATTATTTTATCACGTATATTTATGTAATAATACTCCAAGTTGCCACAAGCCTTAGATATATTAGATTTTGATGGTTTGTACATCATAATCAACGTAAAGGTCATAAACTTATGAATTAATACTAACGTGTTATTAATTCAATAAAACTTTCTTTAAGGAGAGTTCTATATTTGTTCATTCATGTTACATAATATTGGCTGTAATACACGTAATTTTTATGTTATTATTTATAGGATAATGAGATTTTAGTTACATCATACTCAGTTTTATTATACAGGGTGACCATTAAGTCTTAGGACGACTTTATAACTTTTAAACGACAAGAGATATCGCAACCAAATTTGGTATACCGTTACTGGAAATTGTAAGCTACTTTTATGTGTATGTGGTGGTCGGATTTTCACCTTTGGGGGACGGCCCGTCGGGAGTTATAAGAAAATCTTTAATGACAGCCTATGTTGAGTTGTACATCGTTTTAAATTTCTACTTAAACTGAAAACAATACCGCAAACCGGACTTCAAAAGGTTGATCCAGTCGGAAGAAATCGCTGTTCAAAGTTTAAAATATGTTTAATACCATTATTACATCAGAAATAACAAATACTGTAGCTGTTAGAAGTTAAGGGGAATACTTACTGAAAGTCATTCAAAGTAGGTGTTCAAAATGTTCACCATCGGTCGTCTGTGTTAACCGGTTATAAAAACCGGCTACTGCATTTTGTATGTATTCTCGTGGAATAGCTTGAGCTTCATGTGATATCCTATGTCTGAGTACGTTCAGATCTGTAGGCTGATCTGAGCCCCATAGGAAGTAGTCAAGCGGAGTTAGGTCAGGGGAACGAGCCGGCCACTCAATCGCACCACGTCTTCCAATTCACCGGTGTGGGAATACTACATCTGAGTATTGCCTTACCTGAACACCATAGTGTGGCGGTGCTCCGTCTTGTTGGAAAAAAACATGTTTGGAAGTCAGCGCCCAGAGTAGCTTGTAAAGCAGGAACAATCTCATTTTGGAGCGTATCATGATACTTGTTGGCATTTAAATTTCCATCGATGAAAAATGGTCCTATAATTGAATTACGTACGATACCTGCCCATACGTTTAATTTTTGGGGATGTTGTGTGTGACACTCATCCAGTGTGGGTTAACATTATTCCAATACCGGCAGTTATGCCTATTAACATGACCATTCAACATAAAAGTCGACTCATCTGAGAATACAATACAGTCTAAAAGTATTTGGTTTTGGTAAATTTTATTCATCATAATTTCATCTTCGTTTAGTTCCTGCAACAGGGTAACACAGTATGCTTTGAAACCAGACATCTTTAATAATTTTCGAACAGATTCACGACCTATTCCATGAGATAGTGCTGCTGATCTAACTGATTCGTTTTGATTTTCAATGAAAGACTAAAGAATGTCTAATGAGCCGTCTTTGTCTGTCACAGTACTTGGTCGTCCAGATCTGGCTCGATCCTTACCAGTTTCTACAAAGCGAGCAACGGTTGTTTGTGTACTGTGCTGTGGATTTAGAAATGGGAGCTCTATCAGGAAAAGTAGCATTGAATAAATGTGTTACTTCTGCAAACGTCTTACATTATCACCCCAGCCGCGCATCATTAAAGTGTAATTCTTTCACACTGACTAAGCGACATCTCTTAAAACTTATAACTTACAGTAACAGGATATGGCTGCAAAAAGTACTGTAGCTTGAGTGGAACTGATAAGTGAACTGATAGACAGATAAAAGCCATTATGGGGAAGTCCAGTGGATGGGAAACCCTGACCTAGAGACACTGCTTTCACTTTTCATTGTACTTCTTAATGCAGCAGGTTTTTCTGATTACACGTAGCACATTGTCAGATGGCCGAAAGGAAAGATTTTGAACATCTACTTTTAAACGAGTTTACTAAGTATTCCCCTTAACTTCTAACAGCTACAGTATTAGATATTTCTTATGTAATAATGGTATTAAAAATGTTTTAAACTTTGAACAGCGAATTCTTCCGAATGGATCAACCTCAACATAGGCTGCCATTAAAGATTTTCTTATAACTCCCGACGGGCCGTCCCTCAAAGGAGAAATCCGACCACCATGTACACAGAAAAGTAGCTTACAATTTCCAGTAATGGTATACAGAATTTGGTTATGATATCTCTTGTTGTTTAAAAGTTATAAAGTCGTCCTAAGACTTAATGGTCACCCTGTATAACTCAAGTTGTATAATGGTAAATAGTTGGCCCAGCTGTATTAAATTGACGACATGTGGATTTGTTGAAAATACAAAAGTTTATTTTTCATTAGACATTCAGTATATAAAATCATATTCTTAGAACACTCGCAGTAATGTAAGCAAATATTAACAATAACTAATGCTTACAACTTAAGTTGAAAGTTACGAATAAACAAATATAAATCATTCAATTTGAAAAGGTTTTCTTGTGCTACAATTCAAGAAAATATTTGAAATCTCGTTGAACAAGTTTACAGATTCAAATGTCTTTCTCGAAGCAAATACTCGTAATTATCAAACACAAAGAAGAATTACAAGTTTATTTTTATATTCAATTTAAATATGCGAAGTCCTTTTAGAATTAAGGAAACAGAGGTCCTCTTGAGACGTCAATACAAGATCAAAGAAATACTTTCGCTGAATTTTGATTACTGTAGATAGCCTCCATTTGGCGCTATTGTGATCAAAAGGTTTCACTCGAATTGAAGGTTCTCACTCCTGTTTTGGTACGAAAACTCGATTTATTTTTAAGACTCATATACCGTAAACTGATAAAATAATCGATCAATTACTGCAAATTATTCTATGGTATTACAAAATTATGATTCAGATGGAATTGTAGCATGCCTGAAGTTTAATACTAAACATTGTCTGTTTAATATTGAATGTAGAATCTTGGAGCATTGGAAAAACTAGTTATTGTAGTATCACTAGATAAAGTAATACGGCGTTTTCCAATTTATAATTTTTTTATTTTGTGCAAGGCCTTTCTGAATCAAAGATTCCATCATCAGGCACTTCACAAATTATCAAATGTTTACATTTTTGTAATAATAATTAATTGTATAATAACATATGGTAAACAATTTGGATGTATGGTTAGCCAGTATCAAATATTTAATCAGAATTTAATTTTAATTTTTTTATAAATTGAGATGATAGTAAAACTGAATTTTGAATTGGTCCGTCTTCATTATTGATAATTTTTTATTGATTTATGGTAATGTAAAATGTTTCCCAAGCATTTAAGTGTGTTGTGTTTGTAACTTCTTTTAATAGTCGTAAATTTTTATTAGATATTGTGTGTCCAGATTCAATACAGTGATTCGCCACAGCAGATTTTTCATTTCTTCCATATTTTATGTGTGCAAAGTGTTCTTTGAATCGTGTTTTAATGTTCCTTTTAGTTTGGCCAATGTACAATGTTTAATATTGATTGTTTATTTCTTCCGATTATTAAAATGACTATTATAAAATATCTCGACTTTACATAGTAGGAAATCAAAGGAAGGTTAGGTAAAAGCATTTATGTAAGATTATATTTAGGTCTTCACTTTAGTAGTATACACCGGCAATAAAGATTCCATAATTTTTTAGTCCTAAGGGGAAATGCTTGTATGTAAACTATCGATGTATTATTTCCTTACTTTCAAGTATTTCACGAAGTAAAAATATAGCAAAAAATGAATTTACTGAAGTATAGTTATTACTGAGATTATATAAAAAATTAAAACTACTCTATGTAAATATTTAAAACTGGATACCAATGCTCTTATTGCCATAGAAAGACGTTGGTACTTTAAATTTCTAGGAAATATAACATGACATTTACGTACAACTTACTTATTACAATCTACGAAGTAAATATTGCAACATTATAATTTTAATATCTTGGCATTAACTCAGATAGTATTTATCATATCCATTAACACGTGATCATGGATTAAATTATTTTACTACCGTACTTAATAATTTTCAGTGTAACTTTGATGGGTCACCTGTTTACTCAAATATTCTTATCTCGCCACTTATATAGGAATCGTATTTTTGTAAGGAACAGAAACTAATTTGGAGGCGTATAAAAAAGGCGAGATACAAGATTAATCTTCTGAGCTGATGTCCATTAGCTGAGCACTGATTGTTGTCTTCTGCTGATACAATTATCCATCAGTGGATCAGCAGACAGAAAACTACAATGCTAAGCCCACCGTCACCCTGGGATTAAGCTACATCTTCAGTTAAGGAGATTAATGAACATTACACAAACATTATTTCTAGTTTTTTAACAGTATCGCTGATTTATTTACATACAAAAAATAGTTGGGCGTTGGATCTGTGTATGCGTATATGTTAGTTGTCAAGTATGAGTCTGCTACATTATACAAAGGTTTCAATGTCGTGCTATTTAAGTATCGACTGGCTGTTTTAAGGTCTAGAAACCTAAAGTTAAGTTTCACAGTGTAAGAACACAAAAGGTGTCTCTTTATTAGTTAGATAATAGTGAGGGAAAATGTGTAATGTTCATCAACGTATGAATATATCACGAAACTGCCCAAAACGCCCCAGTAGTCTTTTTCAAAATTTAAATTTAATGCAATTTATTTCAAATGTATTACAAGTAATTTTATCAATTTCATTGTCTTCCAAACCACTCGTCCGTAATATTCAAGAGGAGTTATAAAAGTAATTTTAACCAGGAAACAAATGCAAACAATAACTAGCTCTGACAGGATTCGTAACAAACAAAACAAATCATCCTTTACGTTGTGTTTCCATTGTGATATTACAGAAGCTACTTGAGGTTCTGGATCCTTTATAAAAGTACTTCAAACCTATGTTTAACGCTACACAAGATCATATATTTTAAACATAATATTCACTATGGCGTTGCATTACTACAATGTATGGCTTGTGTTTGCATTATGGTATAAATAACAATGATTGTTATTTTTTTGAATAGGAACTAGGATTAGAATGACATAATGATTATTAAATTCATTGGTTTCCATTATTTTATTTACGTAGGAGAATTTCTGTATTATTAATACAGGGGTGTTGCCAGTCGAAATGGAAATATATATGCTACACGTAATTTTAATATTAAAATCACTGTGGGATATTGTTATAATTAATAATATTCGCTATATAATGATAATTTTACTAAGCTGCTTGTGTTACTGCATAACATCTTATAATTGTATATGTTTGCGCTAAAATTTGACTTAATTTCAAAATTTAATTACCATAAAACACTTTCCTTACCATAATTGTTGTCTATAACATTAATATAAACTTCCTTGATGAAGCTAAGCAAAATCAACTTGAAGTACATAAAACATTATTCAATTCAATTTTACATACAAAAAGATTTATTCTAATAATATTGGGATACGCGATAAATAAAATTAACCTTAATTATTAGGCTTATGTGTGTTACTCATTTTATTCGACTAAATTGTAGTACTTAGTAGTTATTAGTTTGTTTAGACATTTATTTATTCTGTCATATTACCGCTGCCATTATGATTACCTATAAGACCTATCTAATATTCATTCTTTAATGTTCAGTTAAAACCAGTGAAGCAAATAGGACCAGGTTGTTTATATAGAAATAAAACAAGGTTTATTGCGCAATCCGATCCATCTATACCGTGTAGACACACAGCTTCAATATCATTACAGATATCGTGAGTGAAAAGTTTGAATTTCGATTTGGCAAATACAAGGTATTTACCATCATGAAATAAACCGACAGACTAACTACCTAAGTCTAGTAAATTACGATAGCCTAGTAAGAAAGAAGGATGAAGAATTACTCTGGTGACGTTAGTTAAATTTCAGCCTCTGGAATTAAAAAAATATTTGTTTTTGGTATACTTATATGATTATAAGTTACATATATTATAGAGACTGAATGTGCCTAGGTAAAATAAAAATATTTAAATCCCTATTTATAAAGACTAGTACCAAGTATATAAAACAAGTTATGTTGCTGAGTTATTATAAAAAATTATTGAAAAATAAGCAGTTAATTCTAGGCTCACTCGTACCTATACTGGTACCATAATAAACAACTGAAGTTGGATAAAGATGGATTATAATCCTGTTCAACCAGGCGTAGTATTTTTCTGCTTACTTCAGATATTTGTTTGCTAATGAAAAGAAAACTATGTATCTTATATATCTCCATCTCAGTTGCAAACTATTGCACTGTGTTTTAGAGCTGGATTCTTGCTCAGAGAACATAATTCTGAGTGAATTGACCTATATATGAATGCTAGGATTGCAAAGCTGGTAGATTCGTGTTTGAACTCAATTACTGCGCCGCGTCCGGTAAAATGAATTTGTATTTTCTGTTTGTTGCTTAAGCAATAGGGTGGAATTCAAACTTCCTCTGTTAATGAAATGCAACTTCGTAAAAAAGAATGAATTTCTAGTTTGAAGTAAAATAAGAAAAATTTATATGTGAGCGTAAAGCAGGATATATATGTAAATGGGGAGAGTACTACATAGTATATATTTCCTTTGAATGAAAATATTTGAATAAAATGAAAGTCATTATCCATATTTGAAAATAAAGAAAGTCATTCGGATTACATAGTTGGTTCAATGAAGAACAACAATTAAAAGTACAACGTAGTAATTGTAATTTTTTAAATAACAATAGTTTTCTTAGTTCTAGGATGTATAGATATAGCTTCAATAATACTAGCGTAATTGCTGTAAAATATTAAAAAGATGATCAACTATGTATGGATGTATATCTTCATATGTATATATCTGAAATAATTTGATGTATTATAAACGTAAGCTATACTAATTAATTTAAAAGTGGAATATAACATTCTTCTCTGATTCTCAGGTGGTGTTCCGATGATATTTTAATGAATTGCAATAGTGAAATCAGTAAAAATGTAAAAATATTTAGCCTTTTTTTTACCATTGTCAAAGATTTGCCCATTTGTGTCACTAGTAGACTCCAAATATATTCCGCTGGCATATCACAAACAACTATTACTAAGTTATAATTTAGCGGGGCCAAATGCATGCGTGATTGGTGAATAAATGAATTATATTCTATTCTATATAGACACACTCACACAAGCCTGGACCAAAAAATAGCGATACCTCTCAACTATATGTGACAGATTTCAGTGACTTTATTTTTGGTTAGTTATTACTGCAAAAAACGATGGAATTGTAATAAAAGTTCAAAAATATTTATATTCTTGTAATTGCTTCATAAACTTTTCAAAACATCTGATAAATTTCTCCTGTCAACATGTTTTTTGCTCCTGGTTTGTGCAAGCATACTTATAAAATCATTTACTTCGATTATGCGTTGCCGGATTCTGTTTCAAAAGGTTCCATTGGAACTTCTATTAAACTCACTGAATAGTTGCTATCCTGTTACGTTTTATAACTGGATTGTTTTATTTAACTTTTAAATCTTCAACACATGCAGTTTTCTGATTGAATAAATTTAAAATTTTTTAAATGTTCTTTTATACATCAATGCAATGTGCAATTTTTTGGTATCTTCAGCTTTATTAGTTATAGAGGTATTATTTTTATAAATATACAAAATGCCGGCTAGCCGCTAAACGAGATATTTCTCAACCTATGTGTATTTGACTTTTTTGTGGAAATGATAATTACTACCAGTTACAGAAGTTTTTGAAAAAATTTTTTGGCCACTTTTTATATACTCAAGTGTAAAGCAGTGACTAGCTGTAACCGTTTTCTACTAATTATTCAGTTAATTGCACCTATTATGGATTAATTTACCTGAGAAACAGTCAGTTTTTTATTACTATAATTTATGAGCTGCTGCAGTGATCAGTTTATAATGTATTTGTTTAATAAATGCTTAGCTCTTCCCGTAGTCGTATTATGAGACTGTAAAATTTTTACAGTTAAAATGCTTGTGCTGAGTACGTATTTTATGATTTCCCTTAGTTTATGTTTTGAAGTATATACGATAGATGTATCTTCTTAAAAATGAATGGGAAATTGCAATATTTTTGGAGCGATACAATAAGTTATGACCTTTACACAAGTTTATGAAATAAAAAAAATTATTTAAAAGGCAAATCTTGTTTAGAAAAATAAAATTTACACCGGTTTCATAATTATTAAAGTAACAAGGTCAATACCTTAGCTTTGGTATATTCTCCGATACATTTCACCAATAACAGATTTAACAAAATATAACAATAAAACCCCACCTGTCTACGAATTACAAATTCTCTCTTGACACCCCCTCTCCAAGCACATATTCAAGAAGCTAGCCCTCCTCACCTGCCCTACAACACAAAAGCTCAACTGTGAGCTAGGAGCTTTAGCTGTCCAATAGGATTATTTCCCTGGAACTCCCCAAGGAGTAGATTAATATATCTTGGACCTGTTTGAAGTCTGGAACATTATTCATCTAGACAACATGGATATATTATTTAAGTTATTATTTACACTATATACTCTTTTACCTAAAGATAAACGAAAGACAATGTGGTAGTGCAAAATATATATCATATTAGCATGTGTTGTTAAGACGATATGGCGTTATGACTAAAAGAGGGTCTGTTATAGTGAATTTGTATGGAAATCGGAAACAAGAAATATGTGCAGGACTGAAATTAATCAAATTAAAATAATATATATGAAATTGGCTACAGGGACAATGAGCACGAGTGTTTGAAGATAGAAGAAAAAATATATGAAAGTGTGACATTTTAAAATATTTGAGTGTATGGATTACAAACTATAAGAGAGAGACATGTATCACCTCATAAATTTGTAATTTCTAAATACTTGCTGGTAAATCATAATAGAATATAACCTCAATGAATGTGTACTTCAATGTGAGCATATTAAAATGAGTACAGTTATAGTTTAGTTCAAAACTCAAGCACCACCTCAATTATAGAAGTTTCAAAAGCTCTTGAACAAACGAATAGTTTTTTTGTCGCTTCGGTGTTTATGCCTTAAAAAAGTTAATGTTAATTGTTTTGCATTATTAAGATTATATTAATAATCCATGAATAGATGCGTATCGTAGTTAAAAATATGATGTAGTGTAAATATAAGTTCAGTTTATTTACTACATATTTGGACTAATAGAAGAAAAACTATTGATTTTTAAAGGGAATATTAGGTATAATCTCCCTAATGATAGAATGTCCGAGAGATGTTATATTCAAATCCACGTAAATCATAAATTTTATGTATGTACGTATAACATATATTCCAAAATATAAAATACAAATAAATCCAAATTCCAAAATATATAATTATTATATGGCGTTGACATTGGAAACGTCAATTTTCTTTTTTTTTATTCAACATTTTTGAGTCCAGTGGTTTGTTTGTTTAATACTTTTATTTCCTTAATAATCTCATATTACATTATGTTTCCAAACTGATAATGTCTTTCCCGTTTTAATAAGGATGACAGAAGTGTAATTAAAAATTATCACCTTGTTGCTTTTCTCGATGATATACATTGTCATAGATATGAGAGAATCTATGATATCTGTCTATATCAGACAGGTGATCTAGACAAATATAATACCTTTGTATAGAAATATTGAGTTTCCATAGCGAGCACATTAACCAATCAGGAAGTAGTAGAAATTGAAAAAGACTGAAAGGTAAATCTAGATCACTGTGAACCGATGTTTGCAATATTTGGTAATCTTCACTAGGGGATCGAACGTGTTTATCACGACATCTTTTGTGAGAAACTGAAAATAATCTGTTCCTGCGGGTTTATGCATCAGTTCCTCTTGCTTTGGCTCAGATCATTCCTTACTAATCGTATATATTTTTTAGATTTTTTAGTATCTGATTATGTAAAATATAAGCAAGAAGTACTCCTTATAAATATTTTGGAAAGCTTGTTCCTCATATTCCTTTAGAAAAAAATCTATGTGTTATGCAGGTGATCTATGTCTGCTGTTCGGAAATCCTCAGTGTGATCTACAGAATATAGTTTCGAGTCAGTTTTAAGCTATTCTTTTTCCACACTTTTTGCGGTAAATCCCTAAAGTCAAGTTTATTTTAACACGGTTATGAAGATAGGTATGGCTATTGAAGCTGTTTATTCCAGATTGTGCACTGTGCGTAAGACTGTTGATAAATAAATGCGTTAGATTGTTAAACAAACGTCAGACAACAGATGCGGCTTATTCGTAATCGGTAATCCAAGACTTGTTTCCATAGCAACGGAACGCTATTTCTACGCTATACTTTGGCACGTTTGATGGCTTTTTCCGTATACGGAAGATAATGATGCAATCCTTAAGACCTGCGCGCTAACCTCTATTCCTATGTCGAATTGCGTGTGGTTTGTTGTATCTAAATATTTTTTACAATGACAGTGGGATGAATTTAAATGAGATCACAATTGTGTTTTTTTGTTTGTTATGACTTGTTTTCTGTGAAATGAAAAATACCTTATGTTATGTTTTATACGTATTTATTAGCAAAATATATCTTTTTATAGGTTTCAAAAAATAAACTAAAAAATCCTTTACATTCAATAATAACTAAAGTTCGTAAATCCTAAAGTTCAAAAGATATTTATGGAAATTATCGTTAGTTAACTATTGGGAAATGTAAAAGTTTACTTCCAGCCATGTGAAGGTTAAATGTTGGCTATCAGTCAACCAGCAAGTTGAACTGAAATAAACTGTTTCACGCAATTCTTAATTTTTTAAAATAAAAGTGTTGAATTTTTCCTCAGAGTAGTTTTGAAGTGAAAGCGAGTTTATCAAATTGTAGGAAAGTTTGTCCATGAAGTCCAAAGTAACAGTTTTCGCCTTGATTAGTGTCTATAAAGTTGGCGTTTCTATATTACTTACCAAACTTTTGTAATTAAGAGTGGCTTTGCTCATCCGGAAATATAAACCAAGGGATGGTTGATGTTTCGATCTCGTGGATCTAGAAAGGATAAAAATCTATCTCTTTCTTAAATATTGGTACAAAACATTAGGTAAAGGGTAGTTATTACGTCCTAGTATGAGGACTTTACTATGTAATTTTGTTTTATTGCCTTTTAAACGCTATGAAGTTCGGCACAAGTGTAATTTAAGTGGTGGACTGAACTCACCTGGTTTACACTACATTCATAAATTTCCTAAAAGTAATACTTTTTCAAATGATAAAATATTGAAAGGAATAAATAATTTATTAATTTTATTTTAAGAGATAAATGAACATAGAAGCTTTAGAATCTGATGTAATTTAAACTCATATTTAGTATGTTTGAAATTTTAAATAAGTCCATACAGATATCTTTTGATAATTTTATCACTGCACATGGTTAACTATATGGATAGTTCAAACTTTATATAAGTTTAAATGTTTACTTTATAAAATTGTACTAGGATTTATCCTTGAGTATTCTTGATGACTAGTATTATTCAAGAAAACTAATAGTCTAATTGTTATACTGTTATAGCTATATAACAGCTATATATATATATATATATATATATATATATATATATATATATATATATATATATCAATTATTAAACTTCTTGATACAAAGTTCCTTTAATATTTCGGCTTTTTGCCGTTTTCAAAAAGGTATAATACAAAATAACAATACAGCAACAAAATTTACAAAAGTAAATATATATATATAGACTCCCGGCGGAGCAAGTAGTTTTTGTGATTCAATGTTTATTGAAATTAAATAAGGCTATTGCCATATATACAATGTAATTTGTATATATATATATATATATATATATTTATATACTTAATTGAATCTTGAGATATATGGCAGACAGATATGCAGCTAGAACATGTAGTTACAGAAACATACGACTACATGTACTTACAGTTATATTTATGAAGTTCCCCAAAATGTGGGTTGTTCCATGAGTTTATGTGAAGTTAGAAGTGGTCGATAGTATTGAGTATGATCTAGGCTTATCGACCATTGATTTATACGTTAATGATTAATAAGTTAAAATGTTATACAGTCTTTAGCACCTTCTATAATCACTCGTGTTAAATACCACATTATCCAAAACATTGTTATAAGCAGCTTATCATATTGTAGGGTACATTCGCTGTAGACTTGTACTACACAATCTGTTAAGTTTTTGTCTTCGGTTGTAATAAATGAAAAATTTAAATTTTACTTATGAAATAGTTCTGTAAATATTTTACGAAGAGTTAGTGTACATTTATTACATTGGCAGATGTCAAAATGATCTTTACTTATACGCTGTTTCTTTAAATATTTATTGTGATTTTCTTGTTATTACAATGATTACCCTTATGAAAAATATAAATATGTTCGCCAATACTAAAAACATATGTATATATATATAGTAGTAGACAAAACTATGTGATGTGTAGGAATGAAGCTTTATGTAAAACTATCAATATCATCCAAATCGATGTTGCCTACATGTAAATGGATCTTAATGCAACATTTAAAGTTCATACAAAATTTGCATATTTGTCCGTTTTCGGTATCTAGGTATGGTGCTGGAAGAGAGTCATAAATGAAATGTTTGCAGCCCCACGAGTGATAGACTTTGATAATGTTCAGGTGATGGTGTTTAAGGTAATAAGATTTTACCGATGTGCTCATACTAAGAAATAGGGCATAAGTTAAAAAAGATTTTGTGTCTCTAGATTGGTTAACGACCATAAAAACAAATATGGAGATAGAAGTATGTAGCGTTTATATTCATATATTAGATTATATTGTGGACAATTATTTTCTTAAGAGGGAATTAATTTAAGGCAGTGCTTCTATATCTGCAATACTTATAACTTGAAATGACACAAACTCTATGATAAGAGTAAATGACCACTCATTTACTCATGTCAGAGACATGCTTTGTCTGACATTATCACATGAAACATATTTTTCTACAACAGCTGTCAGTGTTGTAGAACCATCCAACATCCATAATCTATTTATAATCTTATGTAACGCAAAGCTCTTGACAAAAGCATGTAATATACAACATTTTATATCTTAGCATACAGGCATATTGCGTAATGTTTTTGTATTAAAATATAAAAAAGTAAACAGCTTCATCAAAGAAAGCTCAACACAATACGAAATGTCTCAAAGTATTGTTGAGGAAAGTTGACGGTAGTTATTGCCAAGTTGGGAGTCCAATTGTTTGTTAAATAGCAACTTTACGTAATGAAGGAAACTTCTAAGTTTTTCACAGGCTACTAACTTTGAATAAATAAACAAAAATACGTCTCTTCTCTATGTGGATTAACGTATGAATTCATATGTACCCTGATTTTTTAAATAGTAAATGATTTATATTTAAATGAAATGTAAAGCCTATTTTGTGTATGTATTTACATTGTAATTGAAAAATAGGCTTTTAAAAAACTACGCTCAATTCTTTTTTGTGTTTTATTAATCGGATCTAATTCAATTGTAGATAAATGGTTAATTAATATTACAGTTATTCGCTTTCCTAATGAATGTTCAAATCTAGATTGTAGGATTTGTATGACTAATATAAATATGTTCACTAACAGTAAGAAAAATCTCTAGAGTGGTGTACACTACTACGTGATGCTGCCTGTCAAGAGTTAAGGCTTCATGTAAAATCATCAGCATCATCCAAATCGATGCTGCTTATATAGAAATAGATCTTTATGCAACATTTAGATCCATAAAATATTTTGAGATCTGTGTGGTTTGTTATATGGTGTACACACACATGACTTTTTTGTAGCCCCACAAGTGTTATACTTTGTTAATATACAGGCGATGGTGTTTGATGTTAAAAAGTTTGAGTGAAGTGTTTCTACTAAGAAATAGGACGAAAGTTAAAACAATATATTATGTCTAAATTGAATAACGACCTTTAATGTAAATGTGAAGATAGAAATGTAATGGAAAGTTTATCTGAATGTAAACTTTACATTACATTCAGATATTATATTAGATGTTGCAGGATCACTTTCTTAAAAAGAAAGAATTCATGATAGGAAACGATGATGATAAGGCTCTGATATCAACAGGATTGAAAACTTGAAAGAAATATACTCTTAATCTATGGTAAAAATATGGACCACTAGAACCTAAGCATTTCCTCCTGTTCCAGCGGTTAAATCATTATAGTTATTACATTGCTTTATCAGAAAATGGTAATGGAGTCCATAAAGAACTTGGATCTAGAATAAAAACCTACAATTTGTAATAGAAATACATTAGCGACCAGTATATTTGTTATATCGATACTTCAAGTTTGTTACAAAAATGGAATGTAATACTTTAAATTTGTTTTATTTTAGATTACATTTGTAATAAAGATAAAAATAGTTACATTAATGTGGGATTTTAAAGTGAATAATGGTATTTTTTATAAATTGAAGTGTTTCGTTACCTGTCTGCCACTGAAACATCTTTTCATAAAACACCTGTCAGTATTAGTGGATCCTTTCCATATTCTGTGCAGTACTTTATCAAAATCCGTAATTAATTTTTTATCTCATAAAAGTGAAAGCTATACTGTGATATACATAATATTATATCTTAACATACATATTTCTTCATATTGCGTAATTCTTTTTTATTGAAATGTAAAAATGTGAGAAACTTCATCAATGTCAGCTCAACACAATACGAAATGTCTCAACGTGTTGTGGAGAAAAATTGATGGTAGTAATTTCTAAAGTTCGGAGTCCAAGTGCTTGCTAAATAAATTTACGTAATGAATGAAACTTAAAATATTCACAAGCTTTGAAAAAATAACTAAACAAATATTTATTCTCTATGTTGATTAACATAATAACAAATGTTTTATATTTAGTCTACCATGATCTTGACTTTCAAAATATTACACGATTTATATGTAAATTAATTCACTTTACTATTCACAAAGTCAAAGAATATTGTACAATTTATTTTCCTTATAAACACACACACACACACACACACACACATTACGTATTTATATATAAAGAGGTTCAGTTATTATAGTTATTCATATCCAGAAGCTTTTTCAAATCATGGTTGTAGAATATATCGCGGAGGACTGCTGAACAGTAAGTTAAGGCCAAGCAACCGACAGAATCTTTTAAAACAGGAAAATACTGTAGCTCATTTGTGTTATTTATAGATAGGCTTACATGTTTTGCTTAATAAGTCGTTTAAGAATCTAATTACGAATGCAAGTTTTAAATAACGTAACATTTCCATTCCAAACTAAAATTTACATACATAACATTTAATATAATAATTTAGCTGTTCTATTTAAAAAAGGTTTCCTGGTAAAAACTAACTGTTTTTAATCTTTTGTTGATCAACCAACTACCTTTTTTCTACTTTGTAGGTCTTCAAAGAGATTATCTAAATGAGCTTAGAATTTAAACAATATATTTTCCTAACTAAAAATAGGCAGTATCGCTTTAAGCAGTTGAAAAGTAGAAACGAAGTTACATACAGTAAAAAATGTTTTATATCGTTAGCATGATGGAATCATAAAATTTATACTTTTAATTTATATTTATCCGAAAAAGTGTAGTGAGATACATGAAAATTCATATATATTTTTAACCATTATACCGTGGTTTATTTCCTGAAGAATATTCTTGAAGAGCATAACCTGTTTCTGAATATATAATTATTTATCTTCTACAAATTTGCAAATTGCACTATATATGTATAGATGTGAGTACAAATTAATAATTTTATTCTTACTTCTAGAGCCTTTAACTACGCTACGTGGGAATTGGAAATCCTTTTTCATTGACCTAAACGAACATTAGTTGTAAACTGACTTTATTCTACTTAGTCCAATAATTAAATCAATATTTTTTCGCCAGTTGAACTATATATTTTCAGTGCCTATTACAATTGTTTATTAATAGTAGAATCACTTTAAAATCTTCAACACTGAGTTTAAGCAATATGAACACTATATAAAGTTGTTTATTATGGTCAAAGTAGTTTCTTCGTAATGAAAAAAGTACTTATAAATTTACAACTTATAATTTAAGAACCATCATAAAATAAAAAGCAAACCTAATTGAATATACTTTTGAATGTGTCTAATTAATGTCTCCCACATTTCAGATATATTAGTTAAAATTATGTTGCCGATTATCATCCATGAAAATCTAACTTTGAATAAATTTAGATGAAAAATCTAATAATTACCCTTAAAGTAGTTTATATTAGGAATAGTAAATTAAAATTCTTCCCTAGAAGGTCATATGTTTGCTTTGTTTTCTTGACTCAAAGTTGGAAGCCTGTAGCGATCCTCAAAGTTTGTTTCATTACGTAAAGTCGCCATATGACGAGGACATAGAACTCCAACTCAGGTAATTACTTTTATTAACTTTCCCAAAATTACATTTTTAAGACAATACACTTTGGGAGCTTAATCTCCTATAAAAATTCCGCAGCAAATTGTAATTAAGTATATCAAATAAAAATTGTAATACAAAGTTTTGAAACAGTTGCCTGTATTTTTACGTTATAGTTGTCAAATACTTTACAAATCTACCCACAATAAGATACCTGTACGCTACACTACGTATCGTATAACCGGCTTCGCTGATGTGCTTGTAAGATTGCGTAGCTCATTAAATTTGTAGCGTGTGTGGTAGCGCACAAGCCGACTGCCATTCTAAAGGATTTGCGTTTAACCATATAAGTAAGGTTCTTTATTTAATCAAAAAACAACCACCTCCTAAGTTACAATTCAATTGAATCTTCCTGTCAAGAGTTGTTACACAAACGGGTGGACGAACAGACAGACTGACAAACAGACGGCTTTGGATCTTATGATCTCAAAATCGATAGGAGTACTTCTGCGATCAAGAAGAACATATGTGCAAAAATGTTAGTAACGAGGACCTTCTAAAAAGAGTTCATACAACATACAGGCTGACAAAAAGACATGCATACAGACTTACTATCCTTTTATGTTATAACCTAAACAATTACTCTTCGTTGAACCAAGAGGAATACACTTACTAAGTTAAAATCTCTAAGATATTTCTATCCAGAGTTATCACACAAAGGATAGACATTTAAAAAACAGATGAGGGTGAAAATTAAGATATTTTCAATAATATTAATGAATACATACATATTGTTTATTCTCCCAACTAGCCTTTTGGGTCTTGGTAGTTTTAATTTAGTGATATTTATTAATTTGAATAATTTCTTTAATTTTTAATTTGAATAGTGGACAACGACACGATTTCAAAAATTCTTGGCCGGATTAGTAAAAAAGATCAAGTATGACTTCCTCAATAAGGTGGTTAATGAAGTTTTTAAATTAATATAAAAATGCTTAGGTTTTAAAAACAAATGTTCATGGCATTACACAAAAATCTAATTGTAGCCAATCACAATCCTAGTGTTCATTTTCAATCAAAACAACTTAAAAATTTGGATTTTGGAAGCTTTCACTGCGAAAATATAAGAGCTATATTTAAAAGATCATTGAGTGATTTTAGGTTATATTATATAAGCCGGAATTGAAATACATTTTTAAGATTCAAAAGGATTAAACACCTAGGTTTTCATTGTTTCATATATAGTATTATAAATAATCACACGAATGTTACCAGCGAAATAGCCAACAATATGATTAAATTCTGTAAAACATTAAATAATAAATATAACTCTTGTATTTGGGGTATTGGTATGTTAGTAAATCGTATGACAAAAAGTCTTGATAAAGGAGACATATTTTATAATGTAATCAGATGATATATCGTACTTACTCAATAAACTTTTTGTGTTAATAGGAAACAATGACAATATTTAAAATATTAAACACTCCATGATTTGTTATAGATAACATGATAATTCGGGAACAAAGTACATCCTACATGACAAATAATTACTAAATTATTTGACAGCTGTTAATTAAATTATGTAAATTTTATAATAAAATAAAGGCTATAAATGACAAGGGATTAAAGATTATTTCTATGCAATGCAAATGTTATACCTTTTGAACAAAGTTTTTATAAATGTTGTACTTGATATAAACTTTATGACTTGGGACGTTTCAACAAAGAGAGTTTAACAAAACATTTACAGCCTTAACTATTGTTTCAGGAAAATTTATGTTAGTAATTACCAAAGTTGGAGATCTAGTCCTCGTTAAATAGCAACTTTACATAATGAAGCAAACTTTGAGTATCGTCACAGTCTGCCAACTTTGCCACGAAAACAACACAAACATCTGGTTTCTATCAAATAAGTTTGTTCTATTCCTAACAAAAGTTACTATAAACAAAATTGTAATATTTATTTTTTAAATTATTAACATGGATTTTAATATAAATAAAACTAGTTATAAGTTTAATAATACATATCAAATATTTAATTAATTATATATAATTGAGAGTTATATATTTAAATTTTTATGTTTAAGCATTACTAAGTTTATTTTAACATAAAAGAATCACTTTGGACATATTGATAATCTTTCTAAGCCCAGTTAACCTTGGCTTCACGCTTTGTTGACACGTCAAAAATATTTTGAAACTTGTTTATTTATAGCTGTTGTAATTTACCCTGCTCTTCGAATTGTTCTGTGCTAAATTTGATTTTGTATCTTTCCCCGATGAAGAACATATTTAATACAAACAAAGGTCTAAAAATACTTCTTATATTATGAAGCGTTTATTTTCGTAAGTTACAATTGATTTCTAGTCTAAGATATTTTTGATTCCGCAATTATTATGTTTGCTTTTCAAGAACATATATACATGGTCAACCATAAAACCTGGGCCACCCATTGTAATGATTAAAAAGTAAAGTAGAAACCCCGTTTCATCTATAACCCCTCCCTATTTTGTGACCAAATTTATCAACATAACAATTTGCAACCCCCCTCCCCAATTCTTTAAGTAGTATTTTTTAGTGGGTGGGGTGTTGTCTTTTGGACATTTAAAATTATAAATGTTGGGCGTGTGTATCCTCATTTTAAAAGCCAATGAGAAATTTGTATTGTTTTAAATGTACAGAGTGTAGATAAAAATAAAATACAGCGTATCAGTTTTTTATTGTTACTTTACTGAACCAACTGGAAAACTCCAAATTTTACCTGAAATATTTGAAGACGCGCTTAAAATAATACCCTAAAAAGTTCCGTGATTTAAGTTAAAAAATAAAATTAATAAACACATATTAATTTCTGTCTGTGTACAGAATATCTTGAAAATAACTGACATAAAGACACAAAATTTTGCATAAATTTTCTTTCTATATATCCAACACTAACTTTGAAGGTGCAATCGATCAAGGGGATATTGGAAATATAATTGCAAAGAGAACATAGATAATCAAATACATTTGTGAAATAACTAAATATGAGCACGTAGGATTTGAATATATGATACAAAACATTTGTAGTCCCAATATGCCAACAAATACAAAATAACATTTTTATAACTCAGTGTGTATCACAAGACAAGAATATGGGTATCCTTTTAAAGTTTAAAGAGGGGTAACAACTAATGGTAAGAACAAATTAAATTATGTGGAAAAATATCGCGAGAAATATTTTATCTGATTTTATTTTTAGTACGAAACTTAGCTAAACAGACAAAATTAATTATATTATTAATTAAATAATTCCTATTTAATCCAATGTACATGAAATAAGTTTAACCCTTTTATACCAATTACATGGTATACTTTAAATAAAAATAAAAATTTAATAAATAAAATTTTATTTTAGAATTGTAAATGGATAGGGAATAAAAAAGTAAATTTATATTGTAATCCAGCGGCAGGCACAACGCGCTTGGAATCTGGTCTAGACCTGACTTGATGGCAGTGAATGCTAAACAATAGTCTACAGTGGACTCAATCTTTTGTTAGGCGGCGAACCTGCGTTGAGAGTGATTCAAACAGGCCTGCAGGAACAGGAGCGTAGTCGGGCAGGCCGAGAAACACGCTCTGCTTCCATTCCGAGTTGAGAAGCGATAGAGTAAAGTCTTTAGTGCGAGTTTAAAAGTAGTGTCGGGCGTAGGATCCGTCGGTATAGATTATTTTAATACCGAACTCCAAGACCTTCACGACCAAAGAGCTAAGTACTTTTGACTAAATTATTAAATTTTTCTAAATTTGAAATTTGAAAATTTAAGAAGTGAATTAATTTGAAATTGGAATTGAAATTTGAAATTAACGATCAAATTCTGTTGAGTGTGGACTAATATATATCTAAATTGTAAAGGAGTTATTTATTTAAAGTCAAACGTAAAAATTTAATTGAAATTATAGGGATTCTAGTTAAAATTAAGAGCTGCAGGTGCTGCACCATATCCTGTAGGAACTTGTGAAAAATTCCTGTTGAGAACTGTTTAGATTTGTTTGAGAATTTTATTTTAAAGAAGTTTATAATTTTTAATTTATTAATTTTGAGAAGAAGCCTATTTATTTTATTTCATACAAATTTATTCAAGATTATTATTTTATTTTATATTTTATACACACGTATTTGGAGGACAGTGAGTCCATGTTAAATCGAAAGTGCCTTGCCTAAGGAAGTAGTAATTTTAAACTATTGTGCAAAACATTTCATTGGTGGAATACAAGGTTAATAATTGAAATTTGGATTGATTTATTAAACCTGAATATTTCTAAAAAGGTGCAGTTTTAATTTCCACCAGTATCTACTTAAATCTTATGAGTTCGAGAATATTTAAGGTCATCATAATAAAAACAAAAAATTTTGTATATTAACATTTAGTATACAAATAAGGTAGCAGAGCGTGGTTCCGATCCACGGACCTCTGGGTTATGGGCCCAGCACGCTTCCACTGTAAATATATATAACTTATATAACCCCACGCTATATTGTAAATCCGCTGGATTACAATATAAATTTACTTTTTTATTCCCTATCCATTTACAATTCTAAAATAAAATTTTATTTATTAAATTTTTATTTTTATTTAAAGTATACCATGTAATTGGTATACCTTTCTACACAATACTGTTCAAGTCAAGTAAAAGTGTCACTTTATTAAATCCTGTGAAGTTGCAAATGTTATCTGTCGTTAATTGCATAATCAAATTATATTAAATTGAAGCAACGGACATTGTTTACATAGTTTGAAGTATTATATAATATTACAATGAATGAGCTACATAGATAAGCTCTGAAAAATATAAAACCAATTATGATAATTATTTAATTTTTATAAAATGTGATTCACCAAAAGTTTTAGCTCTGTCATGGATGGACCAGATCTCTCACATAATGGGTAAAACTCAGCAAAATATAGCTATCAATTCTACTAGATATATTATTATTTTGTATTTCTTTCCATTAATTTCAAGTTATTACGTCAAATTTGTTACGATTATTCTTTATACTGATTGCAAAAACAATTTCATTTCAACACATAATATTTCAATCCGTTAATACCGTTCCCATTCATCAGATGGAGTATTCTAAAAATTTAAGAATGAAGGCTGAAACTCAATGGCTCAGAACATTACCGGTATTCATAAGTTAGTTTTTTCAAAAGTAACTGTAAACTCATTTCAAAGTAATTGAAAGAATCATTAGTGAATAACTAATTTAGTACTGCCTTTTTCCAAAACTCATAATTTGATGGAACTTCCCCTCGTAGATATTCCCCATAGTCTAGTCATGAATTTATATTTACGAAATATTACGTGTTTTTCATGAATGCATATTTTTGAAGATCGCAGGAATTAAATTTAATTTGGAATTTATTTACGTACATAAAATGATATTCTTAAGAGTAATTATCAGTTATGTAAGTAAGAAGTAACATATTGTGATGCAGAGATATAATTCTTTATTACCAACAATTTGTAAGAATAAAATGTGTATAAAATAAATAACTATGATACGAGATATTTGAATGGTTCTTTCTTGTGCAAAGTTTCAAGGAAATATTTGTCATCTTGTTAAAAAACATGTACCTCCAAATATTATTTTTAAAGATACACTTGTATAGCAAAATAATATTAATAGGTTATTTTTACAGATTTCAGATTAAATATAAAACATCGCTGTTAGTATTGATCAATCAGATATCTTCTTGAGACAGTAACATATCATCAAAGAATCTTTTTCTCTGAATTTTAATCACTGTTATTTGTCGCTTTAAATATCAGAACAATGATCTTTGAATGGAAAAATTAACAACTCTGCTTCTGTTTTGGTATGAAAACTAATTTACTTAAAAGATGCCAAATACCATAAAACTGTAAAAGTAAACGGCGAAATGACTGCATATCATGATATAGAAACCAATATGAAACAAGGAGAGATACAATATTAATGTTCTAAGCTGATGTCGACTGGATGTCCATTAGTGGTTCAGCGGGCGAAACACTCACTAATCCTAACCGCAGCAGCACTCCAAAAGTCTGCTACATTTTGAAGCGTGAAGGTTGAATATTGTTTGTCATTTTCAGATTGATCTATCCTTATCGTTGATGTATTTAAATACACAAAAAAGTTGGGCTGTGGGTCTGTCAATGAGTTGCGTACATATCGTAATTTGTCATCGATTCTGTTGTATTATAGACAGGTTAAACCGACTTGCTACTTAAGTATTGTTTATTCAGGAAGCATGGACCCAATTTGTAGTGTACACACAGACTTGGTTTCTCTTTAAATTGAAAGTCAAATCTTTCCTAGGAACAAAGGTGTACTTCAACACCTATCATTTAGTACTAATAACTTATTGAAAAGTGTTGGAATTTTTTGCAAGTAAAGGTAAATATTATAAACACAGCATTGGATTTGCTTAGGTGCTAAATTAACAATAAATAAATAATTTATAATTAAGCGGTTGTCAATTTAATTTCTATTTGAAAAATATTTGAGTATTGAATATTTTGTTCATATATTGGTTTTAAAAAGCAATTTAATTATAGTTTTTGAAAACGAAATTATCTCATTGCCCCCAAAATGTTTAACATAAATTATGAGAAAGAGTAAAATGCTAAGATTAGTTAGTCTTTTTGTTCATTATAAGAGTTTTCAGATTCCTTTGAATAATAACTGAATTTTGTTTAGTTAAAAAAATTAATGCTCTTTTATTAATTTTTCTTCACTACGAACTAATGTAGCCAACATTATTTAACCCTAAAAATGTTTTATCGAGTTTTTTAAATTCTTGTTGCACGAATTTTGTAATAGTGGATGTAAACTCTGACGTCTCCGTAAATTTTGTAATAGATAAATTTAGTGGTAAAAATTTCTAACCTGTGCCTTTATATTTTAGAGTTTTGACCGGGAAATATTTGATTTCTTCCTTGATTCTTTGACAAAATCGTGTACTATATTTTTTACGCAATGTGTATAACTTGAAACATTTCTGAAATAATATTTTGTTTTCAAATACATATTTTCTATTTCTACACAAAACAATGAAATCAATAAAACTGTAAACATTGTTAAGTCAGCTCACGTTTGTTATTTCAGACAAAGGACTAATTCACATTGTGTTGAATATTACTATTTCATATCCATCTCGTTGTGCCCTGCCGAGTTCATTGCACGGAAAAGCATATTCCTATTCACTTCCTTCCAGATTAAATTACAAAGAAGTAAATTTTAACCTACTTTTTTTATATACATTTCACCATGTATATGGTTTATTATTGGTTTTTTTTGAGATTATTAAGGAATTTTTTTCAAATGGGGTTATTAGATTACAATAATATTAATGACTTATTACCAAATTTATGCTTAAAACCAGCATTATTTGAATTATATATTACATTGAAGCCTACAAGAAAACTAAATCAAATTGCATAGGGCAATATTTTGCTTTGGGAATTCATATTTCAGAAATTTGGTAATGAAGCTCTAGCCCTGCGCGTTACAGTCACATCGTATTTAAATCCGTATAGTTTGAAAATCTAGGAAGAATATAAGAAAATTATCGTCTACTCTCTTACTACTATGAACGCTAGTTCCGTATGACTTAAAATAATAATTTAATAAAACACTACTCGAAACTGTTACGATTTGAAAAAAAAAATCTAAATTTTGGAAATAATTCAACAACCTAATAATATAATAACCGCTATTACATTTTTTGTATTATTATAATCAGATTTGCCAAGTTCTTAAACTGCTGAAATTCACCCTGAATAGTTGAAACATATCCAGGTGAATACTGCTTTAAAAGCATACACTTATTATGCATTATTAAGAAAAAAAAGAAGTAGCAATATACTAAATAGCAATATTTCATGCTTATTATTCCGTCTTATACTCCTGTTTTTACTAAAAAACTGAAAACCTTTGATATTGACATGAGAAGAATTTACTTATATTTTCAATGTTTGATCAGATTGCCACGTATTTTGACTGTGTTGCTCTGGACCCAAAAGCTCCAGGGACCTAACGGGATAATGATACAATGAAGCGGGTTGTGCTAAACAGTGGCAGTGGTTTGATCACAAGCTGATTTAGCTGTGACTCATCATTAATTAACTATTCGCCACTAATGATGGACGAGGAAAATGTAATTCTGGCATTGTTTGACTGATAAGAGATTACCGTACGCTCATTTCATCATATATGTTTTACCTGAAATTCTATTATGATCCACATGGGTGTATTACCACTATGAATTAAGGTAATATAATCAATATTGAGTTAAGTACTTTAAAAAATAGGTAAACAATAGTGACCTTGGAAAGAATAATTAAGAAAACCTGAACTTTGCGTGTCGGGAAAATAGTGCTTATCTAATCTTACCTGTAGAATAGTGGCCTGGAACGTGGACAGTTTGGATGACTTATAACAGATTACAAATTAAATACGGAATTCCTCACAGGTACGTACTGATTGATCCTGGTGCTGTTTACTTTTTTAGTCAATCTTGTAAGCTATTTTTTGTTTTTTTGTTACTTTTGACGCCACTACCACTTAACCTAAAAACAATAGAATAAGAAATATATTTTGTTGGGTTTTTTACTTCTAAGGTAAATATTTTTTCTTATTTTTCAATATATTTTTCATTAACTAAAATACACAATAATAAAAAGACATTACGAACAAACGAAGGATCTGACAGAAAGGATTGAAAGACAGATAGGCGGACAGACTGTCCTTTTCACTTTTTACATCTTTTAATCAATGTATAGTAAATATTCGAAAATTATATGTATACAAACAGTGAGTCTTGTCTCTACGTATCTTTACATACATTTATCATAAATACCAATGTACAAATCGAGAAACGGACGGACTTTCAAGGATAAAGTCCCAAGAAGTATCTGTTGAGTCTTTAAAAATGTTCTTTCTAGATGTAATATATCGGATGCAAAGTTTATAGTGATTTTTAATGGAAACGGCAAAGAGATGGGAACACTAAATTACATTTGCCGGTCTCTTATTGTATGTGTCATTGAAATTATCCATTATAATATTAATGGGATAATGATTGTATTTCCTTGTTTCAATGAACTAAACAGCAATAGCGAGTGTTCATTGTTCCTGAATAATGAACAACGTGCGTTAATTCATTCAACATGTTTTAATTGGTTTAGCGTTGTGATTTTAAACAGTTTTTAATTCACTTTTAGAGTATTTAGTATATTCTTATTCTAGGTTTATAAATGTAATTGGATAACTATAGCAAAATATTTAATTTCTTAACATAGATTGCATCGGATTATTACTTTAATATTATGGAATATTGCCTATTTAATAGTGTAAACATATCTTTGACTGGTAATATTAAATATACTTAGGCATGGTTTATCTATAAAATATTTAAAGTAATTGAAAATTGGCAGCACAAAAATGTAATTGGAACTGTCTAATACGTTCGAATTACGCTCAATGGACTTCCCACGAAGTAATTAATTATTTAACTTAATAATGATATTTGAAAAAGCTTTAATTATCGTCTGGTACCTATAGGAAAGTGTTTACGACAAACTTTTAACTATAGAATCGATCCCGAATTAAATAAAAGTAATATTAATATAATATCTAACGAACAAATAATATTATTTGATTTCACTACATAAAGTGCACGTGTAAAACTTCAAAACTACTCACTAACAGTTTTTAATATAAATTAGGTGTCCTTCTAGAGATTTATCTTAAATTTCTCACTGAATTGTAGGCTGTTAATGTTGGCGCTTGTATATTACTAAGGAAAGCTTGGTCATTAAGACTGGATCCGTTCATCTGGGATTCTAAATTATCAATTATTTGAGATCCTGTAACGTTGATCAATGCATTTTGTGAAATTTATCACCGATCACCTACAGATGTATATAATACTTCATTTATATTTTAATGAGTATAATGAAATCTGATACTCTAAAAGGAGCTAAGAAATGAAAAGTTAAACTTGGCTGTATTTAAATACCCGAGAGGTTTTATTTCATATTAAGGTTTTTCAAAATATCGCGTATTTTGTCAAGTAAATGTAAAAGACTTTGTTATACAACTCAAGAGGGTAAAAACGTCATTTTGTCATTATATATAACAGTCCTTAATATTGTAGCTATGTTAACAAATCCTAAATATGTTACAGGTTATCCAAGGAACACAGCCTGATTTCAGTCTACTCTGAAGTAAAAAACACTTAAATAAAAATAGTAAATAAAGTAAATCTTTATCTAGATCTCTAATTTGGAAGAACAAAAATATATGCATAATTGCATTTTACCAGACGAGTTAAGTAAGATTGTTGGTAATCACGGATGAAAAAGGGAGCAGACCCCTAAGGCGATCACAGTTTTCAACAACACTGTTATAGTGGCATTAATACAGAGTAATTTTCAAACACCACTAATTTAAAAAAAAAAAATGTTATTTGATCCCAAAGTCATGATTTATGCTCCGTTGATATTTAGTCTAAAGGGGCAAAGAGTTTGGATGGAAGTTGTAAAATTATTCAATGATCTGAGTCTTAATAGTTCAAAAAAACCTAAGATGATTTTAAGTGAAATCTTAGGGCAAAACTATCTTGTGGGTTTTAATAGTATACAATTTAGAGATTATGGGTCATACGTTGCTTTGCAAGATTTCTTTCCTTCATTCCACAAAATGAATAAGTTTTTAATTCATTTCAATATTCTTTTTAATTTCTGTAAACCTTTATTCTTTATTTACAAATATGCCAACGTGATAAGCAAATTATAAAACTAACGCATTTCCTGGCTTTAAATTTGAACACATTACGAAAAGTATGCTTTTATTTTTTTATTATATCGTTATGGATTTGGTGTTGAGGGACGATAAATTTAAAAATTAACAACTTTAAAATATATTTTATTACCAACGGAGTAGAGTATTGGCCATAGGTTTAGTGTAATACAATGAATTTGACTTATTTCATTGGAATCACATGACGTAAAATATACTTTTACATATAATTTATAATTATTTTAAATTTAACTATATTAATTTGATAATATAGATAAATAGATCGCACTGAATAGAATCTATCAACATGTGATGGAACAATAAAATAACATCTGTCTTTTTGTAAATTTCTATGGATGACAGTCAGTCCATGACTGCATGTATTGGCGTCTAATACTTGACAGGAATTGGAAAATATATCATCTTGCCTGTCAATCTGTTTCTCTATACATAGTAAAAAGTATCTATTTTCTATCCAACTTACGTCAAATTCTACGATGAATACGATTTTCCTTTTGAAAGGAAACGATATGCTTGTCATTCAAACTAGTACGACCCTTGGGTAAAATTGTTACGATATATTCTATTTTAAGTAATTAATAATATCAATTAAAGTTACATAACGTACAGAAACTACTGAGGGAATAAGAAAATACTAGAATCAATATAAACGATAATAGAGAGGAAATTCAAATTAATAAAGGATTATAGAACCACATAATAGTTTATTTGATATTAATTCAACAAGCTATATTCCATTTACGACATAAATTTTGTTATTGGTTATTTCACAATGCAATATTTACAAGACTAGAGCAGAAACACAAGTGGTTATTCCTATTTAATGTAAAGAGAATACTATAAATTGATACACCAGTATCAGAATAATTGATGGATTAACGTCAAATTATTTGTAGAAAATTTGGACTTAAAGATCTAACTTTGAATTCGGTTAGTATGAGTAATTAATTTGTATACCAACAACATTTACTGTTGAGTGGAAAACTGTGATGCCACTTCAATTGAGCTGTTGGGTATAAACTATATTGTACTTTACGCAGAACAATTTAATACCTTGTATTACAATACTATTTTATTTTATTACAATGTTATTGTATTACAATTAAACAATGCAAAACGTATAGTATTTATATAAAAATACGTAAACTAACATTAAGACATATTTACCGTTGTTTTCAAACTGAAATATTCTTTAAAGATTTCTTGTAACTAATAGCGAATATTCATGATAAGGACAATGTTCCTTGGAACAGTACGGGTTGTAGGGACTTTGGATAATGCATAAGGTAGTCTGATGACTACTGTGGTGCGAAGGGTCTTCAGACAAACATGACAACAGAATCCAGCAGTCTAGCCTGTGACAATGTCAAATTGCAGACGTTCCACTGTCAGGATAAATAAATTTAAGAAATTTAAAGGGGTTCATTAAATAAAACACTTTTAGGCAAGAAAACCAATTCATTATATGAAATTACTTACATATTACCATACAATGTTATAGCAGTGTTGTTAAAAATGTTCACCTTGATTTTGTATACACTTCATACAACGACTGAGAACAAAATCACAATTTTTTATTAATAAAGGTTTATTATTAATTACAAGTTCAAACGTATTTCTAATTAGTTTTCTTAGTTTGCCAAGATTTTGCGGGTTTGAAGCATACAGAGGATTTGAAGCACATGGGTCCAGGTCTAGCAAACGCGCAGGCTAATCGATTGTCCCAAGTGGTCACCGTTTTCCCCGTTACCATCCCATTCCATTCATTAAATATTTTATTTAAACAATTTCGAACTTGGATACCGAAATGTGCCGGGAGACCATCTTGTTGCCAGATGAGTGAATGAATATTGAAAATGGGATTGTTTCTGAACTCGAGAAGTACTTCTTACAGCAACTGTAACTTTCTGAGTTAACATTTCCTTGAAAAAAATAAGGATCAATCAGTGCAGTACTCGAAATACCTTCCTATACCATAACATCAGGCACATTGAGTTCTGCTTGGATTACGTTATGATGATTTACATCCAATCAGAACACGCAGTTATGCCGATTAATGCGTCCGTTTAGTTTGAAACATGCCTCATCTAAAAACAAAATTTATCGGAACAAATTTGGATCAGCCTCTGAGCGAATAAATATTGTCTCAGAATTCCAATCGCCTATCGGAATCATACTCATGAAGCACTTGGAGTGAAGGTAAACGGTATGGCTTAAATTTTATTTACTTTAACAATCTTTGAACGCTTCTTCGTGATAATTCTAATTCAGCAGATTCCTCGCAAGTCAATTTACCAGGACTGGCTACAAAACCTTAAGCAACTGTCTCCTAGTTGTCTTTGTTTGCAAATTGAAAGTTTAAACGCTTTCTGTGTTTTCAAATTAGTTATTTATTGTCCGAATGTACTGTCAAGTGGGTATCACGACACCTGGATATTTACCAATAATTTCTTCAATTAATTAATCAGTATATTTTTATACTTCCTACACAACTAAATGATGTAAACTCGTTTAGTTATAAACATTTTTAAAACACAGACAAACAAACAAATAACAGATGCAAAGAGCGTCACTTTAAACTAGTCACTGGAACAGACAACAATGAACTTACTTTGTGTTGCTGCCAACTTAACATTGTTACCAACCTATCGATACAAAATATTCCAATTTATGGGGATACTGACATAATTGTATGACGTGATCATCAAATTATGCACCATAATTAAGTCTCTCAAAAAGAAATTAAGTCCTAAGAGAAGTCCAAAGTAACAGTTCTCTCCTTGATTAGTGTCGATAAAGTTGGCGTTTCTATATTACTTAGCAAACTTTGGTAATTAAAAGGGGCTTTGCTCATCCGGAAATATAAACCATCCCTTACTTGAAGTTTAGATATCTTTGATTTTAGCTAAGGATAGAAATTTATCTCCTCTTATGTAAATAATTGTAAAAATAATTCACTAATAGTCATATACATATACTAAGGCAAAGGTTAGTTATTTTCAGAAATAAATAAAGTTATTGGCTTTTAAGTCATGTAATTTTAACTCATTTTTATGTTAGAAAATTTAGATAAGTCCCTGCACGTTTCTTTTGGGAATTTTGTCAATGTGCATGGTTAATTAACTGTAGATGGGTAGTTTATACAATTTCAGTTGTAATTTTTTTATATTGTAATTTGGTATGGTAAGCACATTTAACTTTGATCTATGCGTAGATATGGTTTCTTATGTTCATTTAAAAGCATCTCCGGGCGATTTAAAAATGTAAAATATAGCATTCAAATCTTTTTAATAAAAAACAATTGCAAAATATATTTTACATATTTTATTTCAATA
The DNA here is from genome assembly GCF_021130785.1 of Homalodisca vitripennis. Taxonomy (NCBI): domain Eukaryota; kingdom Metazoa; phylum Arthropoda; class Insecta; order Hemiptera; family Cicadellidae; genus Homalodisca; species Homalodisca vitripennis. The sequence continues at coordinate 41,987,299 of NC_060214.1, forward strand.
TTTAAATTGTAATTTAAAATATATTTGAAATTACAGTTTTGTAATTTAGAACTGAATAGAAGTTTGCCTGAAAAAAATAAACCATTATATCAATAAAATGGACTACTTTCTGTTATTTTAAATCAACCTAGATACATATCTGCCAACATAATTTTGATTGTAATTAATTTTGATGTCGTTTAATGCCTCATTTCAATAGCGAATCACGTTGTCCCTATGATCAGGACGAAATTTTCTGTATATTTGTAGTTCATCAGCGTTAAAAATGAAACTTTAATGTCTGATTATTTATGACACGTTGTCAATGTAAAGCGAACAATATAGTGGACAATGAACAGAGCCCTCGTAACTGCCTTTCAATCAGATGTTCTCTTACCCTCCTTCACACTGTTGTCTCCAGTTGAGTATGAGTTGTACCAGTTAACACAACCACCATATTAACCATATTCTTTATTTTAATAAGAGTTAAGTGAAGTATTCGGTTGAAGCCCTGGGAAAAATCAGAGTTAAATTTCTTCACAGTTTTTATCTATTGCTGAACGAATATTGTCTGTAATTCTCAATAAGTGGTAGTACTATGGTTTGATTGAAATACTGACTGAAATTGCGTTAGGATATTACTGCTTTTAAATTAATATGTGAAGTGCAGATAGACCACTCTCTCTAAACATTACATATATCTGAAAAAGTATATTGTAGAAAGCAAAAAGAAATTTTGTCGGTCACGACTGCATTGCTGGCCATTCGCAAAACTGAACCCAGCGTGACAGCCTCTCTCACGGTGCTATGATAGCCACAGAAATGAAATGAGGCAAAGCACAAAGACTAATGACGGAAGTTAGAGACCCAAAAGTTGAAGCCCGAACTCCTAAACACCAGCACGATCTACCATAAAATTCACTTGTTCTGTGTTGGGTACCGAACTTTAGAATTAATGTTATACTCTACTGTTTAGAAAGAGATATATATTATTCTAGATTCTAGTCATTTTAATTGCTTTATTATTTCTTTATAAATAAGTAAATGCCACCAATGTTTCATTATTGAATACAGCTTCTTATTAGACACTAACCTAATTTGTTCTGCTGTATGCAGGTAGGAGTACACTGAACATTATGAAGCAAAATGCGCTTTCTTGATGATTCTACACTTTTTTAAATAGCTCAATTCATTCTTGAAAACTCACATTGGCAGATAGCAGAGGATCAGAAACAAGAGGAATTGTTACAGACCTTCCGTGATAGCAAAATATACAAGCTTAAAAATCTATTCGTCTCAAGATACCACATTAACTTATCAGTTAATATAAAGCTACTAAATTTGTATTATTATGTGTTGTTTTAGATTAAAATTAATAGTATTTGAAAACTTAGGAAATGAGAAAAATATTTTCAAGAAAAATCATTATTTCTGTATTAAAATTGTAACATGCAAAAAATATTTTATATGGATGGTAATTAACCTCCAAAAAAATGTTTGAGCATTGTTTATTACGACCGGATGATAAACTATTAATGAAGTTTTATCAATCTCATGCAACCAAAGTGGTCTCTTTATTTCCTCAGAAATAAGAACATACATGCAGAGAATTCGTCTAAGCCTAGACTTGACTAATTAATTTATAGAAAATACGGGAAGAAATGAAATTAGATACACTCTGATATATTTCCGGTGGTTAATATTTATATTTCTATGAAGTAGAAAACGTGAAAGGGAACAAGAAATATTTCTAGACATATTATTATTTATTGATATAAACAATTCTGTTTAAATCACAGAAACATAGGAATATCGTTAAGTGTTAGGATCATTAGAATACAAGCGGCTGCTACAGCCGTTTGGAGGAATTATATTCTACCTGACATATTTAACCTAGATTTTTGAGAAAATTATGATCTGTAAATATGTGTGACGTGAAATAAAAACCTATAATCTCTAAGAGGGTAAATTAGTGAAATAACCATTTATATTTTTTCTTTTGCGCATGTGATAAAAATTACCCAGGTCAATTCTTCAATTTTGATTGTAACTTAGTTTCACTATGAACAAAATTATAAGGATTTATCTTAAAACGCAAAACAGAAATGTATTACGGTAATGTTTATCAACTGACTTGTTTTGTTACCTGTCTCATGCAAGAGACATGCTTTGCCTGACGTTGTCATATGTAACATCTTGTCTTGTCCAAAACATACGTAATTGTTTGGGACACTTTACATATACAGCACGTAAGGCCAACAACCTTAATAAATTCGGCATCAAAGAAAAAAATATGCAACCGTTTTATAGGAATAAGAAAGTCTAAAGACTATAAACAAATGTACTTCTAATTTTCCAAACGGTAAAAGAAATGAATACGATGAATTGAAAATTATCCTCTTATATATAAGATCTTTAATTGCATATATAACTTTCAGGTTTCCTTTCACTGCATAATGGATTGAATGAAAATGTAACAAAACTGCCTTAAGTAAGACGCTTCAACAAGGAAAGTGCGAGATTTCTCAAGTAATGTTGAGGGACATTGATGGTAGTAATTATTAAAGTCGTGAGACCAAGTTGCTTGTTAAATAGCAACTTTATGCAATGAAGCAAACTTGGAACATCTTCACAGGCTTTCACTGAGGAAAACAAAGCAATTGTCTCTCCCCTTTGGTGATTATTCTATATAAACTGACATATATAAATATGGAAATAGTAATTTTGTATTATTGAAATGACTATACATTTTATTAGAAATAAAAAATGAAGTAACCAACATCATTATCAATCTCGTATATTTCCAACACAGTTTTCCAGCGTGACAGTTATAAGCTTTAAAAGCTTTTAGTAACAGAATCAGTTGTAAAACTCAGCAGTTGATATAGAACCTGATAACTGATATAAAACCATAGATGTTAGTTTAATATATATATATATATATATATATATATATATATATATATATATATATATATATATATATATATATATATATATATATCGCTAAATAAATAAATTTGCAAACAAACTGAGTACAATCATATAAAATTTTGGGATTTAGTATGGGAAAAAAGTAACTTTTTATTCGTAAGTTATTATGTCCAGAATTATTTCATTTGTATATTCAAATTATACTAGACCACCATTTTCTACATAGCAGTTATTTAATTAAAGCTTCTATATAGAAACGAATGAAATAATAACTATGATCGTTCACGTTCATAAATGGGACTTTGCTCAGCTTTATATAAGACTACTTCTCAGTAGGGTGGTAGGATTTCTGTCTGCCGGGTGGATGTAATTATTTCTTTCGTATATTTTTGACTGTCCTTCTGTCTATCCACAAATCACTTCAGCAAATGACATGTGTTACAAAACTTACATGTAATGTTTCATAAAACTTCAGCAACGCTTGGTACGTCACACATTAATTACATTCCTCCTAAACAAGTTATTAAACCACCATTAGAACTTTACTATAGTATTATAGTTAACAGAATAACGTTGAAAAGTAGAACATCCGATTCTCCGCGAATTTTAATATTTTCTCCTCGTTAATTTTACCCAATTTATCATTATTCTACTGATGTATATCTGCTTTGAATAACCCAAAACAGCAAGAAAGCAAGATCCCTAAGTTCAAGCTTTCCTATAAATTTTCGACAATGAACGTTGTTCGTTTTAATCACAAAAATCCACGATTTCCTTGAAATTTAGCTATTTTTCACTGTAGTAGAAGGCATATTATAATCAAAAAGAAGTATTTACATTTATACTAAACGGAGAACTAGAGAAACACAATTTTTCATATTGCAACAAGACCGTCAAGTTTAAACAGACTCATTTCAGGTTTATATAAGAATAACGCTGCCATCGACTTCATTATTGGAACCTGAAGTTCACGTCCGTCTAAAGAGAACGAGGAAATGACGTTAACGATACAGGTTAAGACGAATTATTCATCATTTCGATATTAAATAAACCTAAAATATTGAAATTAAAATATAATGCAATATAGATGAATAGCTACTATCATTATCTCAACAGGTGGACGTTTGAAGAACTAAAAATTTTTTAAAGATGATCCAAAATCACGGTGGAGGAATGGAGTGTCATAAAACGAATGCAGAAATACATACATACTTATTAAATACTTGATAACAAAATCTTTTTTCAAAAAGGAAGTTTTAAGCTAAAAAGTAACTTAATTTATACATGTATGCCTGTGTAAGCGTGCATTCGTCAACTGTTTGCACATTTTCTGGAAAATATAATTTTAAACCTTGAGAAATATATTTTACTTGAAGACTAATGAAATTATGCCATTCTTAACAAAAACATTACTAAAAAACCTAATAAAACCAAAACCGTCAGTAAGTAAGATAATTAAATGCCTTTTTTGTAGTATGCTACACGTAATGTTTATTAGGGCTCTCCTTTTCTTTAAACGTTTCCTTGCTTCTCCTTTTTTACAGATCCTCTCTTCTCTCTAGATTTATTATTTACCTCTGTAAGATTTAATATAATTTTTACCTCTATAGCTTCAATTTATTTCATGTATTTAAAAAAGGTACCAATATTATTAATCTCTTTTAGTAGGCTTTTGCGGTAGGGAAAATTTGGCTTCATAGACTCATATTTCAAGGTGTGAGAAAATAAATACTCGATAGATGACATTATTTACTGACTAATTTAGGGTTCTGAACTCTACAGTTTGAGGATTTTTATAAAAGAACTACATTATACAGTGCTTTCAGAGTAAGCTTTATTATTGATTCATATAACTTTTTTCATATACAACAGCTATAATTGGAATATTGACTTTAGTAAATACTAGTCACTACTGCTTATAGCTTTACAGTTTTAATTCAAATCTGCTTTGAAACAGCTCATCAAATTGTTAGTTAATACATTTCCAGTCCATTTCCAAGTCTTTAAACTTTGGCGTAAATAAAAAACAAAAGTATCGGAATGATGGTTTTGAAATTTATAACAAAGTAAATAAGTAATGAAAATGTCATCCTTTTTTATAAACGAATGCTACAAACCGGAAAGAGTAAAGTGGGGCAGTTTTGTTTACCTGAACCCAGCTTCCATCCGCTCTCTCGGTATGAATAATACATCAACACACAGAGTGTGTATATACCTTTGTTAATGGCTTGAGCGCTGCTATAGTGGATAGCGCTAATGTCGGGAAAACCTGTTATGAATCATGTAACATAATATGAGCAGTTAATTATTTTTGTAAATGTTGATTATAAAGACAACTACACAGAAGCTATTGACAATTCACATACAATAATAATATGTCAAGAAATTGTCACCCTTTGAATTACAATATTCTCCTACATAAAGTTAAAAATATATATTGTAAATGACTAATATTTGCTTAGGGTATTCTTTGTTACCTCACTCGTTTGTTACCAATCTCAGAACAAGTGGTTTGTTTAGTGTTGCTGATTTCCTTTTCTTCTATTTTTATATCTTCAGCTACTGTGTTGGAGGCCTATAATATGAATGGAAGTCATCATTAAGAATATTAAATATAATAATTAAAAACATCTTATACTATTATAACTTTGCGTAATGAAGTTGTATTACGAGTAACTAAATATTATGAAGTTGTTAATGACATCAGGTAAAATTTGGATAGAACTACTCTCATTTTTATCTAAATTACACTACAGTAGCTGCTTTTAATAATTGTTTGCAAATAAAAATTATATGCCACAGAAAATGTATGCCTAAATAAAATAAAAAAGATCGACACCTTAAGACCTTATTGTTCGTAAATTTTACTCACTGTAAGGGGTTAATTTTTTGGGACAAAACTATGTTTAAGTTGTTTTTATGTCTTAATGTGTTAATCCAAACTTCGTGTAAGCCTCTCTGCTACGTTTTTGTGTGATTGGTATAAAATATTAAAAGACCCAAAACATTCAACAAAAGTTTCAAAGTACTTAAATATTAACCTCATGTGTATGTATGTTAGTAACATAATAACCTCCACTTATTACTATTTATATTATGTTTAAAATCTAATAAAATTTATAGAAAAGTTATTGTAGGCTTGATAAATTCAATTATAAAATTGAGTGTAGCTCCATTTCAACTTCCGTTTAGTGCAGTGTCTGGAATCCGACACTTGTACGGTTGATTCTAGGATTCTGGGATTCGGCTTCTAAGAAGCAACCCATAAAACTTCAGTGACAATATCGTTCAAACGAACTGATAAGTCTGCTATCCAAGAGTTATCTATTGTACGGGAAAACGTGTATAATCTCATTAGAAGGGTTTTTAAGGGGAATTTTTGGTGCTGAGTGTGTAGGTGGTATCGCTGGAATAATTTATTACTATGAAATTTAATATATAACTAATGAAATAACAAATTATTAAATGTTTTAACCTACCTTTCTAAACATATAAATTTTATGTAAAATTTTACATTAAGGTACCATGTTTCATTATTTTTCATAATATGCAAATATAATTACTTGAAATTAATTGAATAATTAAATGAGTTAATTATAACATGTGTTATATGAAGCTTCTTCAGTACTCTTATCACAGCATTGGCTTATTATGATTATTAATAATAATTTGAGAACATATATTATTTATTACCCATCAAACCTCTTTTAAAAATCTATTTAACCACACAACACGCTAAAAAGAATGAAGAAAATCCTATTCGGTTTACTGCTGTCTCCCAGTGTAGATGGGAAATCGACTCGATTCCAGTTTTCCACGTGACTTAATTCCAGTCGCGACTGATACTTCAGCTTTCGATATTTCCTTCATTAATGAAACATAAATATTTCCTTCTAGTTCCGTTATTAGAATTATATACTTACAATCTTTGTAAATGGCTTAATAAGATCACCCAAACACCTTCAAAACATTAAATATAAATTTAACTTATTGAGTATCTACCAATTTTAATGACGTGAAAATAATAAATACATATTCTGTCATCAGGAATTCCCCTTTACATTGCCGGTTATTGAATTTATTAACTTAAAAAATCAGCTACGCGAAAAGGATTTATATTATTGGTTTATTTTTTCATTCAAGTTGAAAAGTTGAATACTGATATGATAAAGATTATATATATATATATATATATATATATATATATATATATATATAATTTTTAACATATAAATCTTTAACTTAGATATATTATCATGTTTATCATATAAATCTTTAAATTATATATATATATATATATATATATATATATATATATATATATATATATATTTATTGATATATAAGTTTGTCCTATTTTAGAATTACATTTGTTGAAATATAAAAGGATAATATGAAGTATTTTTCTTGTATATTACCTCTGCGCAATTACTTTTTCCATATAATATTTATAACATACTTAGACACGCATATTGTCTAAAATTTAACAAACCTATTTTTACCGTACGGTATTTAATTAATTTATACATAATATCTGAAGATTTATGAAATGTTTTAGCTAACCACTTTACTATGGTTTTTTATGATTTCAGTGTTATTAGGCCAGTGATGTTTAGACGTACAGTGAGTTGTAAAAATCCTATACAGGGCAACGAATCCTAGTAAGCAATAGTATGCTCTGTTTATTCTTAATTATTATTAAAGAATTTAGTTGTGTCATAACTAAGTTTAATCTTCCAATAAATAACCTTGCACAAAACTGTCTTCGACTATCACAACGTCGACTATAATTGGAAATCCTGTAATTGTACCCTTTTAGTAAGAGTGAGTTTGACCCAGAATGAAGACTTAAAATGGATGAATAAAAATGTTTATTTATATTTAAGTTTGATTTATTCAATTTCAATACATATACTTTGTTCCTAAATACACTAACAGGCATGTAAACGGAAAACCAATCAAATATAGCTATATTAACAATTCTTATCTATTTTGACACCTAGATTTCGACAATTATCTGTATGAATAGTTTAAAACTGGAGGACTTGTAATGCTGCAAAAATTTAAATAGCGTTAATATCATAAATCGAAACAGATTGCTATGCCCTGAAAAGTGTATTTACTATTGAAAATTAATGTACTAACGCTTTAAAAAAAACATTAAACGCTTTGACAATCATTATAAGTAAGAGTAACTATTATTTATATTGAAAAGATAGACTCAATTATTGTGCTAATTGTTGTATAAATGGAGATGGAAAGCGTGAATGTTTAGTCAGAACTCCAGCGTCACTTGCAATATAAACGTCAAGAGCTCTCAGGTGAGTATAACGTACTTTGTTGTTTTTATTTATTGACTTTGAACCTTTTTCTAACGTAAGCGTATTTAAGTATTAAATTAAAAATTATTTGATTAAGTTTGGATGTTTGATACTTAATTACTCAAAAACGTAGTGGACAGATGTAGCCAAGATTGTCTATTAAAGAAACAAACATGTTTATATTTTTATTCCTAAAAATCTCAGTTTATTCAGTAAATTGTCATTGATTACGGGGATCAAGATCCTTCAGGCAAATCTGCAGTTCGGTAAAGCGGCTTCAGCTGTGTTCGCCAGACACATTTTTGTAGAAGGTTTTCACATGTTCCTGATACAGGAACCCTGAATTTGTAAGATAATGTGTCAGGAATTTCCATGACAGGTATTGCGATTGTTACCGCCCATGATAATAATGCCAGGGATTGTTTTGTTGCTTACAAAAATGCGATCAGCATCCTTTTTCCAGGGATCTCTCCTCCGTCAGGCTGATTGGCACTGGCACTGGACAACCCTGATCATTTAATCAACATATTTTCTATATGATGATGTGGCATACACCCTAGAGAGATGGCTGTTTTTTTGGATCATGCTGGGAGGTGTGCAATTGGTTATTGGCAGCTATGCTAACTCCTATAGTAAGGCGAGGGGCAGCACCAACACAAGCGTCAGAGGTACATCGCATCTGGATTATATAGTGTCTTGTAGTATAGTGATAGAAAACGTCAGTAATGGTCCTATGTTTTGCACACATACGAGTAGTAAGGTTATTGACTGACGTAGTATTAATAATAACGTGGTTTCCAAAATTTAATTCATATTTATTGAGTTTAATTTCTTTCCATAGATTATCATCATAAATCCGGGCATTCTTCTATAGGTAGTTCTATAAAACTTTATTTTTCTAAATTTGTGTTTCTTATATAATTTTATGTTATTTCTATATCCTTTGATAACTGTTCTTCAGTTAATATACAGTTCCTGCTTCTTTAATTACGAAACTTAAGTTAGTTAATGTTCTACTCAACATAATTTTAGTTTATTTCTTACGATAACAAATATACATTTAGAAGGATACTTCGTTTGATTATTGATCCAATAAAAAGTACGTAGTGAAATAGTAGTAAAAACTTTTACAAATTCGGTTTCATGAAGCTGTGAATTCTTTTACGCATCATAGTATTTATGATTTAAAGTATCAGCAATATCCTAATAGGCTAATTGGTATATTTTGTCACAGTATAATACAATTTTGCCTAATGAACTGTCGAGTTTCTAAATCGCGAATAGCAATAAAATGCTTAAACTATATACCATCGTTTCAACCGTGTGTCGATAACACGTGTTTTGATAAATAACCTTATATGTAATCTGTTGTATAAAATGGCGAATTTAAGGCGTTAAGTTCTTGCTTTACAGGTAACTTTAATGTAATATTAATAATTTGAAGCCAAGTGGAACTACTACAAAATTAAAAAAAAAAAAACAGTAGCAGTCGTGGGACTGCCGATAGAAGTGAAAAACGGAACTATTAAGTTGAGAGTAATTAACAATACGTTATAGTAGCAGTACATCTGTAATTGTAAATGTGACGCGTTTTTAATTTTCCAATTTTAAAATCCACGAAAAAATATTATCAAATAACTAGAAAATCTAATTTACCACGCTAGTAAGATAAATCTTATACCGTAATAATACAAATTTCATGATGAAGAGGTTAAATATTAAAAACATAATTAAAATAAATAATGCTCAATTTTTAAATACAAATATTCGTACAAATATTACAAATGTTTAAAAATATATTCGTTGTTTTCATTATTCATTTATCTGTATAAAAATATGTTGTAATTGCTCAATATTAATAGTTAGTTAAACATAGAATACAAGTGAGTAAACACCGAGTGAACAACAGTGAGTTGAACACCGTTGTAAATAATACAGTTATTGCTACGGATAAAGTATATAATTGCAATAACAATTAAACCCACAATATTTTTAAAACTAATAAATTAGTTAAATTAACTTGGTTCTTTCGTAAAGGTATTTTTATTGCACAATAAACTAATTTATTGAGTTTAATACGGTATCAGTGAGCCAATGCGCCAACTACAGTTCCGGCAGAAACGTTCACTCATCACTTCATACGCTACTACAGGCTAAACTAAACTTCCAATAAAAAAAATGATAAATTACAAAAAAATATTCATCTATTTTCACACAACTTTCTCGATGACAAATTTTGTCTGACCAAAAAATAAAAAAAAATCCTCGCTTACTACTTTTTCCTTGTCATTGTAAACGCTATGTAAAATGTAAACAATAATCAAAATTAATTCGAAATTTTTTTTAATATTTAAAAATGTAACCAATAGATTGCCAATATTAAGAGCTTTAATTTGACGCATCTTACAGAATTGTACGACATTGGCTTCACTTTTAAATCGCGAGAGGAAGCCGTAAAGGTCACTGATTTTCGCAGTCTGTTTTCATACTCCGCCGGGACAGTTTTAACACAGCGAGACTGACTTTTTCATGCAGGTTAGTAGTCCGCGGCCAAGTCTACGGTTAAAAAACACAGCGAGACTGACTTTTTCATGCAGGTTAGTATCATTAGCATGTCGGTGACGCGAACCGAGGATTTTACCCTCTACCAAAACGCTCAACGCGCCTAAAGAAGTTTTCACTTCCAAAATTCCAAATTATGTGGTAAAGGTATCTCTAAAACATTTTTAGGAATGACTTATTCATACACACATTCATTCCCACTGCATCCCTCTACCAAGGCCTAATCAAACTAATCCGTCTTTGACATATTTTCTTGCATTCAGTAAGGCTGCAAACCGGTTTTGACTTGCAACTGACTTCATGTGGTTAGGAACGGAATTATACACTCAGTAAGCAGTGACGTTAAATTATTTATTGTAAGTTGAGGTTTGGTGGCGTGGCATAAGAAGCATTTATGAGACAATTCTTGTCTCTCTTGCGCTTGTTTCACAGATATGTGAGTATTTGAAATTTTCACCCAGATATCGATATTTTTTAGGGTTAAGTGTAGTTATCTGAAAATCCATTCAATTATAATACAAATGACTTCTATTGGTTTACGATTAAATTTTAATGCGATGTCTCGAATAACGCTATCTATAGCTATTATAGGCTACCTAAAGCAATCCATTTCCACCTAGTTAAACACCATATCTCAGCTATCGTCCGAATAACTTATAATTTGAAATTCAACAAATCCCTATACCAGAAAAAGGTATTATTACGAGAAAAAAAAAACAAGCTAAAGAAAGTATTTAGAGTTATTATTCTGTTCAAACTATTGTGGTGACAACGAAGAATTTAATTGAAACAATGCAATTCATATAGGTTAATTCTAATTTACCTTCGAGTTGGATAAAACATATCCCACAGTGTAGAAATTAATAAATTTACAATACATTATTATAGTTTTCTTTATTATTTAGAAATATTAAAATGTTCAAATTTAATTCCTTCTTTGCATTTCTTTGAGTTATATTTATATTTTAAAGAATAGATACGAGCTTAAAACAGAATAAAAAAACACACACTCACATTTACTTAAACCCACAACAAAGTAGAGTATCTGACTCGTTTAAAGAACGAGCTTGTCGACAAAGGAATCGGATTAACAACTTTCAGATTCTATTCCATGTCTTTTATTGTCTATGTGGCCTATTTAACGTTAGCAGCCCTTTAATTAAAACCTCCTTTTGCTTGTTAAGGGTTTCTCTAATGGATAAACCACAATTTATTATAAAAATAGGAGTACGTTCATATATACTTTGAAAGCAAAGTTCTCTATTAAGCTATTTTGTTTTTAGTCTTTACTGTCCTGCAATTTAGACTTTATCATTACAATTACAATGTGAATTACTACAAGTATTTAATTAGAGTGGTTTTATATTAATATTGAATAATATTTGATAATATTTATAGGTATCAACGTAAGTAAAAGTGTAACTAATAAAGACTATTAACAAAATCATAAATACATATGTATACAGAAATTATTTCGTTGCTAAAAATTGATATGTCATTAGAAATTTGTTTAAGGTGGGTGATTAATAAGGTCATAGATAAATAACAAAATTAATAATGATTAAATTAAGTTATCTTGAGCATGAAGTTAAGAAACACTATAGAATTACCATACATTGTGCATATTAACTGGGAATAAGTTTTAGTTACATTAATACCAAGAAACATTCTAAATTGTTCAGAGATAATTAAAGAGAATTTCCAGACGCGAGAAATAAACTCAGCTCTTGAGTTCTGTTAAAGTGGTTCATAATGAGCTCCTGTATTTCCATAGCAACAACATGCTGAAAACAATCATTGTTACAATTGTTCCTTCGAGAAAAAACATTACAATTATTTACTAAATGTTTTAATATTATATACATATCATATAAATAATAATAACTTGTCTAGATAAGTGATGAATAATGAAACGTAATAAAATGTGAACAAAACTCGACTAATCCAATCAGAATTCATTAATTTAAAGTGAGTTTTAGGAGGTGACTTGTCTCTGTAAAATAATAAAAGCTCCTCTAAATTGTCTTGCTCGTTCAGATTATGAGCTAAACAAAGACACCTGGTACTTATAGTACGTACGTTAAAGGAAAATAATAAAGCATGCAGTACAATAAATTTTATACAAGTACTAGCTGACCCGACAGACTTCGTCCTGTCAAAAAGATTTGTAATGTGGCAGTTTTTTTTGCCGACGTATTTAAAAATATTCTCCTGAACAGAACCGTCACCCTGGTGATAGGGCGTTGTGAATAAAAAATAATTAAATAAAACATATATAAGGATTTAAAAGTAAGTAATCGCTTTATTGTTAATCATGTGAATCATAATTATTATTATTATCATTGTAGTGCTTTGTGATATACGATGTTTTTTGTTTGATTACCTGGCGCATAGATAAACAAATCTGATGGTTTTCCAACACGGGAACAGGCAAACATACAATTGACCGAGAAACATGGGTTTTCTAGATTAATACCACAAACACTTAATGATTGCCCCTGGGGCTTGTTTATAGTCATAGCAAAAGCAAGCCGCACTGGAAACTGTAGTCGTTTAAACTCAAATGGCACATCAGTCGGAATCATTGGGATGCGCGGTATGAGAACATCCTCTCCTTTATACTTTCCTTTGAGTATAGTTGCTTCTATCACATTGTTTAGTAAATTTTTTATCGCTAACCGTGTACCGTTGCAAAGACGCGGTTGGTTGATATTTCGCAACATTATAACCACCGATCCAAGCTTTAATTGAAGATTGTGAGGTGGCAATCCTGGCAAATCCAGCGAGTTTAAAAATTCCGGTGGATAGTTGACTACATCATCTTGATTAGATCAACTGATTTATATATCCTCAATTCGCCTGTAATTTGTTCTTGAATTTTGAAATTTAATTCATTTACATCTATGCTTTTTGCAGCCAGTATAGCTCGTTCGCTCAAACCAATCATGGTTTCTGTAATTTTTAGAAACATCTGGAAACACCTTCTGAATAAGTTCATCTTTTGATCGAGTTAACTGACAAAAACTTTGAGGAAAGTTAATGCAGCCAGTCAACATGTCTATAGGAAATTTGCCATTACCAATGTCAATGAGTTGTTTAGAGAATATGTTTCCAGATTGGTCATTTTGCAACTCGACACGCATATTCTTGCTTAAATAAAGTACTTTGACATGTTTCCACAAATTGGAGGACTTTAGACATGCATTGAGTTCATCAGCTGGCGTTGATCGTGGAATCACTGGCAATGTTTGACGAAAATCTCCTGCTAATAAAATCATTGCACCACCAAATCGGTTATTATAGCTCCGTAGATCTTTTAAGGTTCTGTCTAAAGCCTCCAAAGATTTTTTATGTGCCATCGTGCATTCATCCCAAACAATCAATTTACATTGCTCGCAAAACCTTTGCCATTGCAGAGTTCTTCGAAACGTTGCAGGTTGGAGTTTCATTGCTTTGCATATTTAATGGCAATTTTAGTGCTGAATGGGCTGTTCGAGCACCTTCAAGCAAAGTTTGCTGCGATTCCCGACGAAGCGAGTGCAAGTGCAATTTTATTTTTGTGAGCGAATTGTTGCTAATATTAATGAAACCAAAAAAGTTTTTCCTGTACCACCAGGTGCATCTAAGAAGTAAATCCCTTCAGTTTCATCATTTGTTACTTTCATAAGAGTTTCAAATACATACTTCTGTTGTTCATTTTAACAGTGGAAGATTTGTTTGAATTAATTCTTTCAAAGCGTTGAAATCATACAGTTTTTCTCGATGCAACTCTTGGTTAAAAGCGTCATGCATTGGACGATTGGGCGCGGTCAGGCCTAATTGAATTAATAGTTTGTTTGACATTATCAAGCACATGTCCTCAATTGAAATCAATGCTTCATTGTAAATTTCTTCACTGATTTGTATATTTGGATTTCCCATTCTATTCCGTATTTAATACAAAATATCATCACACATATAATCTTTGTACTTGATCCACAAATCAATTGGGTTTGATGGGAAGCATGTAGATATGATTATAGAAAACAATGTTCGTATTTGATGAGCGTGTGATGATATTACAGCATCATTGAGAGTTTGATCCCAATGAGCGTCATTTTCAAGCAATTGCAAACGTTGACAGGCTTCTCTGTAGGATCCACACAATTCACCATCAACAGTTCGTAACTGTTGGAATGATGTTGGGCCACGTACATTGACTAATAGCAGTCGTAAATAAAAACATTCATCATTGCTTGGATGTACTGAATAAATCCGGCCAATCGCATCGGTGGAATATACATCTGTATATCCTGGAACTGGTTTTCCTTGTTTCCGTCGTATAAATCTCCTTGAGGATTGATTCCAGGTATAATATTTTGGAATTTCAGAATATAGCAATGTTTGTGCGAAATCATCGTTTTTGGCATGTCTCAAAAAAACTGGTTAATGTAGTAGATGGTGGCTGAGCAGCTCTTTGTACTGCGTTCTGTGCTGTAAAATGCACTCTTTGTCCATTTTCTAAATGCACAGCTAAGTGAACAACAGAAGGGTGTCTCTCATGAATAGGAAAAGAAAATATTCGCCAAACTGCTTCATTACTACTGACATAGCGGCCCATTTGGTATTGGGTAACTTCATCATTGGAATTCTCTGCACCAATTCCAATCACAGCCATATCACTCCCTTTGGTTACATATTTGCAAATGTATTTAATAGATTTCACTGAATGGCAAGATTCAACGTTGATGTGTGCTTTGAATGTCTTTGATAAAATGGGTGAATATGGAACAATCCAACGATTATCTATTTCAATATCTTGTTGATTTAATTTGACAATTGTTGATTTTCCATTGTCTGCTGTCGATCTGCGACGATACAATGTATAACCGTCATTAACAGTAATTGTTTCCGATATTAATGTCCGTGGATATCGTTTTGAACATTTACCATCCATCATACACGGTGAATTTTGATTAAGAGTTCCACAGGGACCATTTATCATGTTTTTGATAACTACCTCATGCAATCCAGGATCTACTTGTACATTAGGGATTTCAGCTGATATCACTGCATCAACTTCATTTGGCCTTATCTTTTCAACCAACCAAATCAAAATGTGTGCATGTGGCAATCCTCGTTTCTGCCACTCCACAGAATACATCCAGCAGCGTGTCTCACCAAACACATTATGTTTTACGATGAAATCCATTAAAGATTTCAATTTTTGTCTAAAGACTCTGGCTGTAATATCATGACGATCAATGGGTGATTGCCCAGGGAATAACTCCTGCTTGATTTCTATCCATTGCGGATTGCATGTAAATGTGATGAACAAATCTGCTGTACCATAATGACGAACATACGACATGGCATCTTGAGCATATTCGTGAATATGCCGAGGGCTCCCGATGTATGTTGCTGGAAGAATAGTCATCCGACCGACATTCTGTGCATTTCCATCAGTATTAATCGCATCTCGAAGGTGAATATACTCTTCAGATCGGAGTTTGGTTTGATTCAACCTGATGAATGTTAATCTCTCCGTTTCAATTTTAACATACATGTCAACAACATATTTGTGATATAATCGCCGACATTTCAATATGTGATTTTCTTCATTTTCCCGAATCATTAGGCGGTATGAGTAATAGTTCATTGAACTGACTTTTTTGTTGGTTTCAGAACCTGTAAATATATTTTGTTTTAATAACATTCAAATATAAAATTAAAATATACATAATATAATGACTGAGATATTATCGCCATAGCTAAACTAATATTTTAGTTACCTGTAATGGGATTTATAAGTTTTATTGAGAAATCGTAGCCATCTTCACCTTGCCAAAATATAATGGGATATTGCAGTGCATCATATGAGCGGTGTGTTTCCTTTATACGTTGTAATTGATCATTCCGACGATGTAAAACAATATCACGGGATTCCAAGTTTTCTCCAACTACAACGATAGCAACTTCATCAATAGTTGGTGCATTAAAACGTCTTGTATGTTGACCTGCAGGTGTTTTATCAGCTCTGATTACAATTTTGTGATTATCGGATGGCATCAGATCCAGGGCAGTTTTAAACAATATAATCAATTGATTGTGTTGATGAAATAAAGTTTGTAATTGTTCTACAATAGACCTCTTTACTAAATTGTTATGTGCACAACGCAGATCAATTTCTTGTGGTGAATTGCCCATAAAATAAATTTGCAGGAATTTGTTGTCGCTATCTGACACTGGTACCAGTGAACCTGCTCTGTGATATATTTGCCCTTGTATCTGTAAATAAAAAAAAAATATTATGGTGTGGTATAAATTAATGGATTGTCAGTGATCAAACTTAAATAATATTTTATCTTAAAAAGTATATATTTAGTTTTAACTAATATCTATCAAATATAAAATATAATAAAAGTGTCACTGAAACTGAATCACCATATAATATGATGACTAAGTGATATATAAGTGATTAAGAAATTAAAGATTAGTGACACATCTTAACTTTGGTGACAGAAAATTTTGTTCGCTAAAATAATTATGAGTAACTGCTATAATACATACCTTGAAAGTTGGCATAAAATTTTTCCCGAACTACATTTGTTGTCCCAAATGAAGTCATTTGAAAGCAATTGTTATATTGTTGGATAGGTGTCAAAAAGTGTATAGAATCTGTTCCTATTCCTGAAACCAATGAGTACAATGGTTCTGGTGGTGGATCCAATGGTATCAATTTTACTTTACCATTTGCGCAACACAATCCATTGGCTTCGTTTTTTGTATTTTAATGCCTTACAGTGTGAGCAAACCGAGTTCATAGAACCAATAACAACACATTGGTAGTTACTGTAGTCAATTGACACATCGTAACTGAAAGCAGCTCGATTCAAACTTGCGCGATTATTAGTTGAATGTCGCGCTCGCGATTCACGCGTTTGTAATATCCGAATTCTTTCACGTTCATTTCCGTCGTCACGTTCTTGTGCAGTACGATTAGATCGGTAATTAACTTGGTTTGTAGCATTTCTGGTTCTTCTACCTAAATTGCTTCGTCTTATAGGAGGCATATCAAATATAAATTATTTTTTCACTAATCACGAACTAAACAAACACTAACTAAGTAAACACTCTGCACAAAACACGATATACGAATTTGTTTCGTGTATCAGTTGACAAAAGCAAACTCAATAGATTAGGTCACAGATATATTAATGTTTTATTTACTATCTGCATTACACGATCACGCACTGTTTATTTATTATTGGTAACATTTAAATGTAAGCAGATGTTTCAGAAAGTTTGTCGAACTATAGCTGTCAACAGCTGTTTAGTGCCAGTTTAATTTTAATTATGAAAACGTACAAACTACAATTTTTCCTGAATTCCAAAATATTCCAGATATATTTTCTTAACTTTTTCTTCATAAAAATCTTCCTCGGATTTCAATGAACATTTTACAAAAAGAATTAACCGAATCCGTTCACCCGTTATCGAGTTTAGCGCTTACCAACACATTTCGACATTCATTTTTATTTATAAGATTATCTGAAACGAAAAACGACCATTACTAGATACGGGGAAGTCTGATAGCAATACAAGAACTTCTAAAATATCGAGAATTATTTCTTTATACCGTAGGTAACATTAACAATGGTTCAGTGTGTTTACTCTCACCAATTAAGGGATTGCATTCAAAATATTAAATTTAGAAATTACCGACCTATTTGTCCCTCGCCATCATTTATGATATCTTATTATGAAAGTATAAAACAGACTTCCTGAACCATATAAAAAAGTAGAAAAGTTATTCAATATGTTTTTTACGTGCTGTAAAATATTAAAAACTATCAATAGTAAACGACTGACCGACATTAAGTCCTATTATCAATTCCAGATACGAAAACTTCTATACTAAGATCGCTTCACTGATTTTCACCCCCAATTACGAATCTAGTAAAATATGTAATATTTGTTTAACTCGATAGAGATAGAAAGAAACAACAGTGGCTGACTATAGAATGATACAGAGATGTGTACTCGAAAATAAGTTGAGTACTCCATATAGTATTTGGATATAGGGCACTTTGGCCATTAGACTTCCAGTAAACTATTGTGATTAGAGCATCTATACTGCGCGCTGAATGTATATTAATTAAATTTATTAGTTATTGCAATAGAAAATTTAGGGCGCAACTTCTTAGAAAAGACTACGTTAGATCCAGTGATCAAGACGGAGTTGGGGTATTAATGCCAACTAACACTGTATAAAGACACAACCTAATTTTCATTGCAATAGATGAGAGGATTTAATAGTAAGAAAATAATTGTCAGACCTGTTATTTTCAGTAGGGTTTGAAATGGACACCATCCTTGCAAGCGTTTCAAATGAATGGATATTATTTATCATAATTACATGTGACCTACTTCTAACTTGACACTTTAAGAACCAGCAGTAAGACAAATTAATAATATTTATACAAGTAAAAGGGTCAGACATCTTAATAAATAAACTAATATTAATCATTATAAGCGACTCTAAGTAGACTTATAACGTTAGTATGATATGTATTTACATGCATGATGGTTTTTGTGTCAAGCTAAAAAAAATAATATCTGTAAGATAAGTTATTATTTAATATTTTATATATTTTAATCTAAAAACTAGCATAGTTGCGATTGATTTGTTCTTAATGGATACATCTCTAAGTATAGGTTATATTACAAATCAGAAGTTACACGATTTATTGTTGGTATAACTTACTCATCGTTGTAGATGTAGAATATGCGATACATAACATACATTATTCAATATCATATGATAGGGAGAGATTGGTTCTTTTCAACTATATTATTAAGGTTTATGTATTTTTATTTATTATTATAATTGTGAAATATTAATATAAATATAACTAACGGCATCAGGCTCTCTATCAGCAGCAATAATCTTGGAAAGTATAAAATTACCTAGGCTATTTTACGGGGAATAAAACTGTGCACGAATTTTATCTTTCACAATGAGTGTCAGAGCATATTTTTGAGGTCAAACAATAAATAAAATCAGCATCCTCTAACTTTTGTAGTGACTGTTCTACAATTATACATTTATCTATTCAAAACTTGACATTACAGGATCTTTGGTGCTCAAAAACAAGTTTAAAAACAAAACATCGCTTGGAGTTTAATAAAAATATAGAGTTTCGTGGCTTTTGAGAGAGAATATTTCTGATAAACCTTAAAGGCTGATTTTATTTTTGGGATTTATAATGAGAAGAAAAGAATTAATTTTAAAGTGATGGTCGGAGTGAGGATGTTCTACCAAAACGTATCTACAACCACAAACGTTTGCAGCTTCATCTTAATTTCCAAAATATCCAGTTCTAAACTATAAAAATGTTGAGAAATTAATATAGTTTAATTTTTTAACAATTGAATATAATTGAACGAAAGAATATCAAGTTACAAGTATTAGTTTGTTTTTATACATAACTGTATCTTCTAGGGAGCAAATTCTGCATATGCGATTGTAAGAGAAAATGAGAAGTCGTTATCAATACAATATTCTCAGTGTTCGATTTTGGAACATATAGAATTTAATATTTAACACTAGAAAACACTGCTTTAATGCCTTGTTACACAAAAACTGCTGAAAGCAATAAGAAAAAAAATATTTTCGTGAATAATACGTTTTTTTATGGTAGTTATGAACTACTTGAAATAATTTCGTTAGATACACAAATCCAATTAAAAAGTGTATCCGTTACAAGAAATATTTTAATAATACGTAATACAGTTTTCGTCTGTAAAACACTACTTGTATACTGTAGCTATTTTTAAACCCCATATGATACAGTTGATTCAATCAATATTAATTCAGTTAATTCAATTAAACCCCCCCAAAATGATTCAATCAATAGTTAAAATGAGATAGTGACGTTGTTTTTCCAATCTGAATTCACTAATGATAAATCACAAGATACTTAATATTTTTTACATTGAAATATAAACAAAAATTTCTCCCTCTTTTGCACAACAGTGGAAAGCGCAAATCTTGTATCTGGTCAACAATATTCAGATAATTTTTCTGAAATATTATCAATATTTTGTAATAAGGTAAAAAAGGTTTCTATTTTATTAGCTTTTTATTGAATAATTACTCAATATAATAACTATTCAATTGAGACTCTTATAATGTAACACTGTAAACCATTGAGGAGAACAATTCGGTGGAACTGTATCTTTGATCATTTGCAACTCTCTCAGGAGGTCGTCTGACAATGATAGCTCTGCTTTAGATCATCAATGACAGGTTGAGCGATGCGACCGACGTCTTTGATCATCCCCTGGTATGCTCCAGTGTATCTCCTGACAATGACAAATCTGTGGGCCATTTACATTTGGAAGTCATCATTTCCTTTTGTAGCAGCCGTCTAGAGTAACAAGGATTAACACACAATTCCTTTAAACACTTCTAAACGTGCACTTCCATTAGTCTTTAAATAACCTCAATCATGGTCTGCCAGTTCTTTTAGAACCTTGATGTTTTCGTAATTAAACTTAAGGGTACAAGCAGACGTTAAGAACCAGTATTATACGCTTTTCTGGGATCAGTCAGTATTTTTATAAAGAACATTAAATATTTATACCCATTATAATTCAAAATTTATTTCCATACTATATTGCATATAGTTGTGCTGTTATTGCAGGACAAGTACTTGAATTTGCTTCGCAGTGTTTGGATATTTGACTCCCGATTATTGATCAGTGTTTGGCTTGTTTTTCTTTTAAGGGACTGCCTAAATATCGGTCTATGTTCCATTACTTTATCAGTGGTGGAAAGGAAACTTTTTTTAATTCTTCACCGAGTTAGTCTTATTTAATTAATAAAATCATGAGATCTGTGAATTAAATTAAGTGGTCTCAATGCTCTTGGGAATTTGAATCACGGTCTTACATTTTTTAACAAAGATTTGGAGGTTGCACAGTTTTCGTATAACTAGTAGAAACAAATTTAAAGATCTTTGGCTATGTATGTTAATATTGTAATTTCGAATGTCCTGCAATATTCTTATGTAGGCCTACCATCATCTTAATATGCCACTAATGTATATAATCAGTGTTTCACCACAAATCTAATATGAGCAAAGAACTAAAACTAAAACAAGTGTTTCAAGAATTTTTTATTTTAACTATTAATTTAGCAATGAAAATGTCTCATCAACCGCACTAAAAATTACTGTATACAGTCCCTGTTTGTCGGACCAAAATCTGGAAGAATGTTTCCTCCCGCTCTAAAGCCTTATCCTACAGGAAGACTCACCTGTAGACTAAACTTTCTGGGTCACTAGAGTAAAATGAGAAACGCAGTCAATATGAAACATTGGTTTGATTTACGAAATTTGTCTTCTATGTGCATTTTATACATGTGAGCTCTAGTCTCTGAACCTTAGTATTTACAACTTGGTAGTCCTTTTAGTACTCCCGCACTGAATGTTCTATGGATTCAAAATACTTGCCGCTTATATCTAAAGGAAAGACAGTGGAAGTAGGTAGAGTTATTAGTGTAAAAAAGCACATAAAAAGAAATAGTTGACATTCCAACAAAGACTAACTGAATGCTGTGGCAAGCTGTGCTGATGTTTAGGAGTTAGTTTTGTGGTAAACCAACTTATCTCAACTGTTGAGTCTCAACTTCTGTCATTAGTTCTAGGTTTTTATGCTAGTTCAAAACACTCCGTTTACTTTAACCTTTCATAGTTATATATCCCCAAATACATCTAATGTACATTGAGTCTCAAATTGGCAGCTTTAATAGCCAAATTTTTTGTTTTGACGAGTATTTAACTACTCTCAGCATTTGCTACATTTATTTCTTCAACTATTTTTCAAGAGATTAAGATACTATAAACTGGACAATAAAGGAGCTGTAAAGTGTTTAGATTCTTTTTAACTGTACATCCTTAATCGTAGTTGAAATGCATCTGTAATGTACTAAGCAGACATAATTTTAATATTATGGAATTAGTATGGAACATTAATATTTAACTGCTTTAATTTATAGCCATTCAATATTGCATTAAAGCGAAGCTATTTTTTTGTGCACAATAAATATATTTATTTATAAATAACGAAAATAATAATACTTTATTTATACTATGTGGGTAGCAGCTTAATACTTACTATTACTTTACCGGGTAGACATGTCTGACAGCCTTTGAAAGGAATGGATTTCACCAATAATCATGACTTCTCATTGATACCTAAATTCTGATCGTTGATACAGTCACTCCATATTTAACTATTTTTTGTAGCCTTCTAATCAGAATCTATTGTTTGGGTGTTTGCAGAATTTATTGGATCGACGATTTTTGTATTGAACAATTGAATTGGCATTCCGTTTATTTTCAGAGAAGTTTTTCAAAACGTTATCTACTAGGAGATTCTTTTTCTTGTCGAAATGTCTATATTTAAATTTATTTCTATAAAGCCCATTAGCCACTTATTTTCTAACAGTCTTCCGCTGTGAATGCTTCTCTTTCCGATTTTCGCTTCATCAACTTATACTCCTTCAGCACTAAAAAAGATTATTTTAAAATTTCATCTAAGCACGCAAAACAAAACTTCTCCGAAAATTCGATAGCCAATCTAAAACGGTATTTCTGCACTACCGATGAGGTCAACACTGTATTCATTACTTTAACTATTCATATTTTGTCTTATTCCTACTAACATAGTAAATGATAGTGAATTTATTTATTCTCAATTGGTAAACACCATTTTACATAAATTTGTGCAAAGGCTGATAGCAAATAAGAGCACTACAGTCTAAAAAAGAACAATAAAGTTGTACCTGTGAATATTGAATATAAAGAAACATCTAAACTCATATCACAACACTCCTAACGAGACATGCACTGGCTCAGAAGTGAGGGGATTCGACGACGGCCCCAACACTGCATCACAACTCTCTCAACATTTTAAATACAAACTAATGGTTAAGGAACAAAATTAGGGATAGAAGATGAACTAAAAAAATAAAAATCTGAAAAAGAACATTTAACCATGCATACGCTCCTGTAATGAGTAGAAGTTAACAAGCTATTTCTTAAGGCGAGTCTGAGAACATTGAAACAGGTTTGATGTGTTTGGTATGTTGCTTCCCAGTCGACGAAGACGAGGCAGAGCACTGTGGTAGGAATACTGCGTATATTCTGTAAAACCAATTCGGAATGTTAAAAAATTCTTCTAAAGTGTGTTTTTTGTCCTTTTGTTGCTTGAAAAAATTGCTGTGATCTTATCGCAATATTGAACATTGCTCGATGTTAACAAATAAATTTCGACACAAAAAGCGTATCTTCATTGCCATTTTTATTACCAATCTTATTACTCATAGTTAAATGCTTTTACTTTAATCAACATAAATTATATATCAACAATATTCTTATTTTGATAAATTAAAACAGCAGGCATTGATTAATTATTAATATCTGTAAGATAAATGTTTTTACATTCGATAGTTTTCTGTATTTCTGATTGATAGTTGCTTTACTGATTATTTAATAGTCGTGGCCTTTTATTATATTGCTGTAAAGGTTACTAGTATGTGTTAAGGAGTTTATTATAGCGGTTAACATTTTCTGGCGGTTTTTTTTGCTATATAGTATAATCCATTAAATCGCTTAAAATGGTAATAATATTTATAGTATATTGTTAGTGTATTAAGTTAAAATTTCTCATTTATTTGGGGGTTTTTATCCTAGTGTGATAATATAGAAGGAAAATTTAAATTTATGTGGTTATCGAATTATTTTAAATATTTTAGTAAAATGACAGGTTAACTTAAGAACTTTTGCCAACTATTATACTGTACTTTGTTGTTATTTGATCATTTACTTAATAATGTTTCTGATACAGAAACATACTCCGAGATATTAACTTTAAAGATATTTACTTTAGGGAATAAAACATACACCTTATCAGATATTTGAATTTATCAATTACAAATATTTCTACTCGAATCAGCCAAATTTTCATACATCTATTACCACAATAGAACAGCTCTCCAATTTCTTCTAATCAAACTTTTAGAATTAAACAGACAGACGGTATTCTGGTGTAACAGATGCCCGTAATGACCAAACTTAGTCCTCTAAGTGTTGTGGTTGTTTCAGCTTAATGAAGGTGGAAGACTTTGTCATTGGCTTAGTCATAGCAAATCGTATAATTCGAGTAGTAATATATTTCACCTGAAAAGCAAGATGACTTCATTGACAAAAACTATAATTTTTCATAATAAAATAATCCTAAGCACAATAAAATAATAAACAACAATTTCTTATATCCGGGTTTGAATAAGATAGTTACACATAACAATTATAACAATTTTTATAAATAAAAGTCCTCTTAAAACAGGGTGTAGCTAAAACTGTCTACATAAATTTCAAGGCATTTTTCTATGTACAAAGTGTAACTAAAAGTCTCGTTTTATCTACTGTATGTCTTTATGTGTGTATATTTTACTTATATTTGTATTACAGAAAAACTATTACAGCTCTCATCAAACTACACACAAGGGAAATATCTTAAACTGGAAGTATATTTAATGGTCGAAATTAGGCACTTTGTGACCGAATTAGATTTTCTAGACCAACTTAGTATATATATTTACTTAATGTGAAGACGCACTTTATATACAGACGAACATTATAAATACACTACTACGGTACCTGATGTAGGTTCAAATGAGTGGAAGTAGTCCCTTTTTGGCTTTACACACCTCCCCATTGACCGAAAAATGTTTCTGTAAGACCAGAAATACCTTAGAACATATTAATTAAATAGAAGTATATTAATTAAATTGAAAACGTGAAATATATAAATCATCGCCATCTTGACATTTTTTCACTTGACAGTTACACTTCTTAATGGAGTCATCCAAGCTATGTACAAACACTGACTATATACAAAGTTTGATCTGAATCTACTTATAACTAAGATAGTTATCATGGTAAAAATAATACTCGCTTGAATTTAGATTAATTAAAATATTGTAAACCATCAATTTTTGAAAACATATGATGTTAATAAATTTGTTCAAGGAAACAGTGTTGTAAAATTAATTGAACGAACTTTAAAACACATGTTCATCTTGCGATATAATATGTACGAGTAGGCCTACTCTCTTATATACATAACCATTATCTTCCAAACGTTCTTGAATACTGAACATGAACTCACCATTCAGCCTACAGGAACCTTCATAAAAATGGTCGAACCATATTATAAAAACAAAAATAGCACAGTTTATAAAAAATGATCACAAATTTTGTAATCAATAACTGACTTAATTTTGTTTTACCACAACACCACTGTATATGATACAACCGTCTTCATACTAGCCTTATTGAATTATGAACGTGAGATATGGACGCCAAACTCGTTACTCGGTCCTTTGGTAGAAGTAGGCATTTCTAGATGTAGATATGATGTCCTCGTAACTCCGACTAGTAGAGAGGAGAGCCGATATGGCGTCCAGACACGCGGAGCTATTCGCGGTGAAAACTTTCTTGTAACTTTCAATCGAAAGCAGAGTTTATATTGGGGTAAGACTAGAGTTTTAAGGGGTGCAGCTGATACTGAATGGACGCTATCCTCATTCATGTCCTTGAACCCAATTTCTGGCCTAGAGGGGACGGGTTCCTTATAGTGACCCCAAATCTACGGAAATCAGCGCTTACGATTCAATACAAAGTCAGGACCACCGAAATAAACTGGAGGCCATAAATTCTTCTAGAATAACTATCTTCAATAAGGTGTTGTGAACGAGAGGGGCAGCAACGGATATGAGGAAGTTTGGAATGTCCTGACAGTATAACACGTACGACTGCGGCATATACGTGTATGCTTTTTCAGAAGCCGTGAGATATGGCCTGTCTATCTAAGACTAGAGGATGGATATCGCTGAAATTCGATATAGGAATTTATGGGAAATAAAATACCTTCATAAAAACAAGTCTGACAATATGAATTAATAAGAAGAAAAACTCATGCTTGGGTTTCCATTTGTATTCCTTGTGCGGTTCACTCATCCATACATGAAAAATTGTTATCAATGGATTAGACTGTTGTATTTAACCGTAAAATAACAGCACTGCTAAAATCCGAGCATTCATTATGCAACTTTAACGTTATTTAACGTTTTTACAAGGTATAGTTACTGTTAAATATAGTATATATCTCTATGAATGGGAACAAATTATAAATATCCTGGACTGTCGTAGTTTATTACATGACTGATTGTTACGCCTGTTGAAGTGATGATGCATGATTGTAGCAATCAGTGATCACCATTAGATATCAGCACAGAAAATAAATCTCGTATCTTTTGTCGTCATGATCACCGCAGTATCGGTTTCCGATAAGTACTTTATCATTACCTGTGGTTCTTTCTTCAACTGGTTAGTGTTGTGAAAGAAGTTTAATGTAACAATATACTCTCTACATTCTCTTTACTGCAATATGTTTGGAGTAAAAATATACTAGAATGTTTATATACACAGTTTAAAAAAATATTCCAAGATAAACAATAATTCAAGTCGCCACCATTGTTAATAATATTTTCAAAGTCATGTTTCAGTATGAGTAATTTATAGTGTCAAGATATTACAACTAAATACATTGTGGGGATCTTTATGTGCATTTTACACATCAGTATTTTTATACTACTCTTAAAATTGATAAAACCAATGAATTTATTTTCGTGACAAGACTACAAATAGTAATATTATTAACGATTTAATACATTTAAAAAACCTACTTACTAGGAGTTTATGTCTTCTGATTATTTTCATCAACAGTTATAAAGTCATAGAAAGTCTAAAACTGGAGTCATTATTTACCTTTAAAACTAAATTCGCCAAGCTAGGTGATTAATTACCTGATGACTACATTATCTCGCTATCACAGCGAGTAATTTATCAATGTTGTCCCAACCATGTCAAATCACCTATTTCGTTATACATTGTATAAATAATTATAAATTCTATGGTTCACTATACTATTGTTAACTATTTTACGTAACTTTAAAAGTAATTTTAAATAAATAATAATAAATAAATAAATAAAAATGCCTTTATTTCAAGCGTCTCTCAGTGTACAACTGTTTTACAGAGTAACTCAAGTCAAACTTAAAATTAAAAACTACACATTATTTTCATGGTGCACATAAATGGTAACAAAAAATATAATTAAGACGTATTCATAAAATGAGATTTTACTCTAGACTTAAATGCTAGGATGCCCATTTGTTTGAGGTCCCAAGGGAGGTCATTATAAAGAGTAGGGCCAAAATAAGAAAACCCTTTTCTACCCACCTCTAGTCTGACCTTTGGAAAATGGAGTAGCGCATCCTGCCGGGTGCTTCGCAGAGCCACCCCCCCACGAGCAACGAGTCTTTCCACCAGGTACTGAGGCTCCTGCTGTACCAAGACCCGGTGGATGAGGTTGCAAGTCTGCATCCTACACACGGCATCAGTTGGCAAAAGACCGGCAGCCTCACGATAGGCAGATATACGCTCCCGTCTACGAATGTTGTAAACGAAGCGCACTGCGGTGTTCTGCAGCCTCTGCAATCGGGACATTTCCTCCCTGGTAATGCTGTTGCCGTATGCAGGAAAACAGTAATAGAGCACTGACAAAACTAATGACTGGACCAGCTGCAGCTTAGCAGATTCTGGCAGTATTGATCGGTACCTGTACAGACCTCGCAGCCTTCCTAAAGCCAACTGGGAAACATGAGTGATGTGATCTGAGAATGTGAGGCCCCTGTCAAGCACCACTCCCAAAGTCTTGACAGTATCACTCACCATCAACATTTTGTCACCAAGTTTAACGTGCATATCTCCAAGCAGGATTTTTTGACAGACAGTTGGCGGGGCAATATGAAGAATCATGCATTTTTCAGCGTTCAACTTGAGACCATGCTTCCGTGACCAATCATCTATTCTCTCCAGATCAGAGTTTTACCCCTGCGAAAACTTGGTTAATGGAATCTGATTCATAAGAAAAATGCAATTGACAGTCATCAGCATAGGCATGCACCTTGCAGTGACTTACACAGTTGGACAGATCTGCAGTGTAAAGGGTGAACAAAATGGGCCCCAGACAGCTCCCCTGCGGCACTCCCCTTAATTTCTCAAGGGGAGGTGAGATATCGGTACCCAGCTTCGTCACCTGCAGTCTTTTTTCCAAGTAAGACTTGAACCAGACAATTGCACTCTCATGGAAGCCGAAGTGCTTCAATTTCGCAAGGAGCAAACTATGGCTTATGGAATCAAATGCCTGCGAATAATCAAGCATGATTATAGAGCTACACCTGCCGGCGTCCCTCGACCCAAAAACATCTGCAAACATATTCAGCAATGCAGTGCAAGTGCTGTGGTTCTTTCTGAACCCTGATTGCAATTTTGGAAGCAAATTTTTCATAATTAATGTATTCAACAATCTGGCGAATTGCTAATTTTTCGAGTACCTTGGACATTGCTGGCAAGACTGAAATTGGTCTTAGTTCACTGACATTTGAGGGATTATGTTTTTTTAGACAATGGATGAACTATACTTTTTTTCCATGACTGTGGGAACTCACCTTTTTTCAATGACGTATTCATTAAGTGAGTTATAGCTTCGATGGCATATGGACTGACGGCTTTTATCATTGCAATGCTTAACTTGTCCACTCCAACGGCTCTAGAGGTTATTTCATTTATTACCGATCTTACTTCATACTCTGATACTTCTTTGAATTCAAAACTCTTTTTTTCGCCATTGTATATCTATTTAACAGTGACAACATTGTTTCATAGCGATATAATGTAGTATTAAAAGTAGTTATTTATGTTCATTTATGTATTTATTAAATTAAAATATTTATTTTGTTTTATCAACGGCAGTAGAAAATTTATACACAATAGATGGCAAGAAGAATAAATGGTGTTAAATGCAATGTGCAGATTAAGAAAGAAGAATAATAGCGATTATAAACCTGATTATAAAGTGATTACGTACAAGTACCTAAAGCTAATAACTTAACTAAACAAAAGCAGTTAGAAAGAGTAACATAACGGCAGTCCTTACAAGCAGCATACAGTAGTATCACAATTAATTAATTATAAAGTATAAACAATCCCATAAATAATCCCAAGATAAATCTACCTCTTAGTTATTAACTTATTAATAAAATTAACGAATAAAAATATTAAATCCTTAATATAAAAGAAACTTCGTTGATAAATTAATTAATAGAATAAGACACTTTAATATATAGTATTAAATAATGAATTGAGATCACTTTGGATCTACGAATTTTCTTACATCTGTAACTTCACTTATTGTATAATGTTTCCTTTTTTCTAAACATTTGTTGCATGAATCGTTTTTATGATTTTTAGGTGTTGCATAAGAGTTTTTAATTTACCCGCTTGATTTAAATCAGCTTTGTACGGATTTTTAGCATATTCCGTTACAAGTCTCTTCCCTATTAATTAGAAAACGTTATTGTTTACTTACTGGTGTCAATAAACACGTCCACTACTTGAATGTGAAATAATTTTACCAGACGGACTAGATTTTCCAGATGAGGACTTCTTCAAATAAATACTAGTAACTAATTAAAAGTTGTTTTTCTATTTAGACGACATCTCCGTTCCAATAAATCATAGTTAAGAAAGCCGAGGAATTAAATTGAAATAATATTTCAGAAAAGTGAAAATTTTATTTATTTTTTATACTAGAAGCATTAAATCCGTGAAGAATACCGAAAATTTCATAGTTATTATGGATTTAAAGGGAAATATTTTTAAATTAGCAGTAAGATTGTAAAGACAGGCCCCCCATCATTCTATTGTTCTCGGCTTTAAATGCTGCAGACCTCATAAACTTTTAACTTCCAAGAGCTTTGGGCCTTCCGACTATCGGGACATTTTGGTTTATGGAAGTTTCTATTGTCTTGGAGCTCCCCCTTTATGGGAAGTATAAACATAATATTAAGTTATCAATAGCTCACTTTCATTGAGATTTAAATGCGTGGAGCGTTTTGGAGTAAGCTAACTTCTTGCAAGGGAAACTCTGGAATATTATACAGTTGAGAAGACCCTTAGGCATTATGGAGATTTGTAATTCTCAAACCAAAAAGAGCGCATAAGTATTGAAAAATAGCTATTTAAGCCAATAATTGAAAGAAAAACCTTCTGACTATACTCATAAAACATGTATAGATGCTTTCATCTCTTCCATCAAAAAGCATTGTTTGGCATTTTGGTTAGTTCGACCTAAATTTTAAAATTTGTCTCCAAACAATACATGTATTAAAATTGCAAGGTATAGGTCCTTAAACAAAATTTTTAATATAAACAAACAATTTTCATTAATCCCAAATTTACTGTATAGAGTATATAAAACTACTTTAAAGTTTTTTTTATTGTGTAGGAAACTTATTTGAATAATTCTAATAGGAAGTCTTCTATAGTATAAGTGACTGCAGAGTCATGATGCTGCAATATACCAAGTGTTTAAATTCCTGAATTTCCTTAACATAATATACTTAAAAGAGCCGGAGGGGGGTATCATAGGCCCTAAACTTACAGACGCCTCAAATTTGGATATTATGGTAGGTTTTATAAGTTGTACTCCCCAGGGACTAGGAGCCCATAGAGTTTAAATGTTTTTAAACCTCCAAAAACTATTTTTCATGTAAATTTATGAATTGAGAAATAAACCAGTTTTTTGAGATTTATATATTTCATAAAAAAACGTATAAAAACCGTGGAATGCGGTAACATGTTCTTGAAGGTAAAATTTTGGTATTACATAGCTCATTGACTTGATGCAGAGAAAACAGTATTTCATAACCCTTGATCATATGGTATCCCAGGTGGAGAAATCATGACCGGGATCATTAAAAATAATGGTACTTAAAAATTTCAAATTAGAAGTGAATTAAAATTGTAGCTATTTAACCAATGGTTTGCAGCATTACCAAAGTTGAGTATTTATTTATTTCATGCCCCAAACTTTCTTAATTGGTCACTACGGTTCTGCATCTTATTGCTGAGAGAGCGAAGGGGAGGACACTTATGTAAATGTGAGCTGTCCGGACAAGCAATATCCGCCACTCTGTTATATATAGACTTTTGGCTCCAGCCCCTGCTGAGTACCTTGTAAACTAGGGGTAATATTAACACATAAGTGCAAGATATATTATTTTTTGGATAAATTCCATAGTAAATTAATTTTATTTTTACTTCTAATGTTGTATTTCTTCAAGTAAGTTTAACTATTAGGTTAACACTATTCTAAAAATATATACATGATGCTATATTTATTTCAATGTTATGTTTTGAACTAAATATAGCTTTTTGAACAAAGAAGGCTTTTCTCAGTTCCGTAAATGAACAAAAAATACATTCACTAGAAGTTTATACCATTATTTTTTAAAAAAAATTATGTAATTCATTCAAACTTTTCATTGTTACTTAAATATACTACTTGTCAATGTGATGCGGCCTCCTTTGAGGTATTTAAGAAATTAGTATAGGTTCACACAAGTAATCTATATGTAAGAAATCTTCAATCTAACATTCTAAAATTACCCATCACAGTAACTTCACTTTTGTTTGCGAAATAAGTTTAATTTAAGTCACCTTACGTTCTTAAATGAACTTATAAAGACTTTGTTACACGACGTATCATATTATTTTTAATCATTTTTAACGTATACATTGTATCTATAATATTTGTTACACACACAACACAACCATTTTAAAAGGATTATAAGAAACAAATAACTCAGCAGTTTCCTACTTTTTAATTCCAGTAAAAACTTGTTATTTTCCTTTTTTTTTTCATAACATACGGTATAGTTTGACATAGGTATTTTTTAAATTGAAATGATTGGCTCAATCAGTGCTAGTTTTAACATAAAGGACTGTTAACGCCAGAAGGCATCCCCGGGCTCAGTCCTAACGGGGTCAGCTGTTACGCTTGAACTACCCTAGGTTACTAGAAAATATGTTAGAAATTTATGTTAATTCATTGTAAAATTACATTGTTTTCTTCAATAATAGTACATTTTTATTGTAGTTTAATAATTTTAAAAAATAAGTTATTATAGCGTTTTTACTTTTCCATAAAACAAAATAATGGCTTATATTATTTGTGAGATAAGTAATAGAGCTAGAGTGTCACTGTAAATTGAAACTGTTTAGAGTGAATCTCATAGGTGTCATGCGTACAAACAGACCGATATATTATTTTGTTCTTAAGAAACTCACTAAATATTCCGTGCTAATGGCTTATAGACTTAATCAAAATTAATTAATATAAAAATACAAGTATTATTGTATTTTTACTTATGAACTGGTACATTAAAAAATAGAACACTAAATGCTAATTAATTTAATATGAAATCCAATGTCTTTAAACTATAAAATGCCTAAGATTAATACTTTTTTTCAATTTACTTTGTATTGGGCTAGAGTTCAGGTGTTATTAGGAATGATTTTTTTTTTATTTTGGACTTTATTTGCTAATTTGAATGGGGAAAGGCTGAAAGATATATTGTGCTATATTTTATAGCTAATCTGCCACACCTTACCCTCTTGATGATAATGTAAGAATGTTTTATGTACTTTATATTGATTTGAAATTTCCTACTTTGAACAAACTTTATCATGAATAATGCGAAAAAAATTTCGTCAATATAATTATTCATTATTTTTTTACTATTTGCGGTGTAACCTTACATTAATTTGTATTTTGTTTAGAATAAAAAATGATTTTAATATTTCTGTTACATCTGAAGGTATGAATTCCCTATCTCTCTCCTAAGTTCGAAGGATAGCTAGATTTCAACAAGAGAGAGGTTCCAAATTAAAATAGAAAACCTATTTACTCGCAGGTAAAGAAGAAAGTTAAAATATATCCTACAAATATTTTTGAATTATTTTGTTCAACAATACTAGTTACAGAACAATTACATAGGCGTTCCTCGTACAGTTAAACCGAGTGCATAAACTACCCTCCGTTAAAAAGAGAGCATTTTAAGACACACCTTTGTGTAAGCGTGAGTGCGCGTGTGTGTGTGTGTGTGTGTGTGTGTGTGTGTGTGTGAGGCTGCTAGTTAGATCTTTACAAGGGAAGACACTTTTCTTTATTTTTTAAACTGAAATTGCAAGAAATCCGACTAAATCTGTATGTGTGAGTCTGTTTACACACAGTTAACGAAATATTTACAAACTCACGACAATATAAAGTTTACACTGATAAACTAATATAATAATACAATAAAAGTTTCACTATACGATACCTTTATTACTATTTACTCCTTATCTACTATTTGCTATTAGGCTAAATATATATAAGTTTAAAATTTCAAACACAATCCCTAATGATAATTTTTATTGTTTATATTGAACTGACTAAAATGGCCCACTATTTTGCTGATGCCTGATACTACCTATGGGGACCTCTCTTTTACCCCTAGGCGGTTATCTGGTCACCAGCTAGTACGCGGAGGTGGTGAGAGTACCTTCTACACCGGGAAATCCGGGCCAACCTGCGCCTTCACAAACACAGCTGACTGATGCCAAAATTAATAGTAGTTCAACTGAATTTTAGGGACTGCACTTGCCAACAACAGACTAAATTGACAGGCACCCCTCAATCAAAATTTCTTAATTACAAAATTCACTCCGACTGCTTCACCAAAACGCCCAATCAGCGAGATACAACCTGGAAGAACTGCAACTCATTTGTGAAGAGGGAAAAAATAGACATCCTCGTTGTGACCGAAAACGTTTTCAACGACAGGAAAAATTCCCTCAGCAAAATTCCAAATATCACTTTGGCCAAGGGCATTTTGTAGACAACTCTTCAAGGTTGTCGCAATTTTTCTGAGGGAATAGTTCGAACTTAAGCCAAATGTAAATTTAAGCCAAACAGTTAGAACAGCAGTTCCAAATATTCAATAATTGCCTAAAGTTTAATCTAGATTTATGCCGTTCTTCAATTACAATTAAAACATGCCAAAAAAGAAAAGAAATATTTAGATCACGAAAGGAATATTTGTTTATAGGAATATAACCATCAAATGTCATGAAAAAGGGACATTAATTAATTGTACTTCATATATATCCAAGTTTTATAATGTAATTTTGAAATTATATACAAAAAAGTCTTACAAATAGAAATGGAATTATTATAGTATTCTACCGTAAAATCCTCACCCGTTGTGGTTCGATAAAGCTTTTATATTACTTAGCAAAGATTGGTGATTAACATTTTTACTTTGCTCATCTAGGAATATAAAGTATGAATGGTTTCAGGTTAGAAATTTAACACCCTTAACCTGCGGGTGTAAACCATACTTCATTTCTGGCTGAGCATAGTGAAGCCTAACACTCGATAAGTAGCTAAAAATTTCCAGGGTAATAATTATATCTCATCCTAATATATTAGTGGCCGTATTTTATGTTGTTTTCTTCAGACTTAGTGTGACTATTTTAACCTGTAAATATAAAAACTTAAGCTTATTATACAATTATATAGAACGGTGGGGGACAGATACCTACGACAATAACCGATATCTTTTACTATTTGCACATAGTTATTGCTTAGTTTAATTTCAATAACACTTCTTATATTATAATAAAAGGCGAAGCACTTTGATACAAGAAGTGAATTAAGTTACTGCTGTGGATCTCTTATTCGGATATTACCCGAAATATTTGGATGGAATTGAGAAAAGTTTCCATCAATACTCTATGTCTTTTTCAACAGGCTAAGTTTCTAATCTGAAACCAAAATTCAAAAGCGACACATTGGTTTTAGTGGTGGTCCCAAAGTCATTACAGAGGTAAAGACCCACAGTAAATCAATTTAATGGTCTGCAACGTAACTATTTGAATATACTTACACTAATATCGCAAAATATTTCATTATAAATATTCTGTATAGTTTATTAATATATGATAGGTGTTTTTCTATGTCCAATGTCCATTAATTTTCGGTCTCAAAAGGTCGAATATAAAATACGGTAGTATTATTAATCTCATTTTGTTTTGTAAAATTGCTGCAAAATCATTAGTTTCGTTGTTTAACTTTATTTCGTGAATTTGAAGTAGGAAATGCCATGCAGAGAATACTTATTCCAATAGTTATTTGTTTAATCATTTTCACTACTAAAGTACAAAAGTGAAACATTTTCAAGTGTGTTTTTTAATTATTACTAATAGTGTACCGTCTTTGCTCTTAATTGTTAACTACTGAAGTGAACCAATGTAATTTTAATAAAATTGATTCACGTATAGCTATATTTATTATTGTTAAATATAATAGTAAACAGAATGATTTGATATTTCTTTATTTCCCAGAATGTAACAAAGACAAATATTTTACACATGACCAAAACATTTCAATGGTTATCTCTCTTACTGTCCACCCGACTGTATGATTGTCAGTCTGCGATTGACTGCATGTATTGACGAACATGAGTGACACTCGATATTAAGAGGAAAATATATAATTGTGTCTGTCATATATGTATATAACCACTATATATATATATATATATATATATATATATATATATATATATATATATATATATATATATATGGAATATTTTAAATGGTATAAACAGTGTGATCTTACATTTTAAATCTCACAAAAATATTAGTTTTGAGATGTGTAACCTCCACTACAATCCAAGCAGCCGTTGTTATTCGTCCTAATTATTAAATGTAACGTGGTGTTATAATAACATTCCTTGAACGTAATATAATAACCTACCATCTTAAACTTGATACACAGGTAAAATATTAAACTATTATACTTTTATTTGAAGAAGTTTGTCATAATATAATAACAAAATTTAATATTTCCATTTAAACACATTTTTGCTTTAAAATTTAATACAGCTAAAAGTACGGTATGTCAAGTTGACGTAAGTAATCATATTGTTTATAAATTAAATTGTGTTGTTACCTGTCTCATGCAAGAGACATGCTTTGTCTGACGTTGTCACATGAAACATCTCTTTCTAAAACAACTGACACTGTTGATACCATTTAACATATTCAATATATCAAGCCAACATCCATAGTAAAAGTAACCTATCATGAAAATTAAAGTAATCTTTGAAAAACATATTATTCTATAGATCGTAAATTTATACTATAACAAAATGCTTTTAATCAAATGTAACAAACCTACATTAGTTAAAAGCTGCATCAAAGAAAGCTTAACGAAATACAAAATGTCTCAAGTATTGTTGAGGAAAATTGATTGTAAAAATCACCAAGGTTGGGAGTCTAAGTGCTTGTTAAATAACAATAATGTACGTAATGAGGGACACATTGAAGATTTTTGTAGAGTATTATAAAAAATAATTGTATACGATAAATAACGTATTATATATGTGAATTAAATAATTTTTTAAATGAGGAATGATGTACACAAATTATTTAATTTGGTATTCAAGGGAAACATCCAAGTGTATACAGTATCTTGATAGTTTAAGAAATATTTTATACTATGTATCTACGAACAATTTGGATGCGTTTCCTCTTAATAGTACAGATAGAATATATTACAAATATCTCAGTATAAAATAGATTTTATATAATTTTTAATACTGTATCAACCTGGAATCAACTCGGGATAGGTAGGTGCGTCCTAACTTATATATGATATATGCATTACTGGAGAGTCATAACATACATTTAAATGAGGCTAAAACGTATATAGAAAAATGGAAATTTAACTCAGCTGAAATTAAAAGGTGCCTTTTACATATATGCAACAATAGAGTTTAATACTTAAAAAGTAATGCAATAATAGAGAATGTAAAAACTTAAGTAAATTGATACACACAATTTATTTTTCATACATTAAATTTCATAAATTATGAAATACTATACGTATAATTCTGATAGAAATTAACGTTTATTTTAAGCTATTGCATTAATTAAAAGAATAGTATTTACCTGAATTTTTTGAAAATTATAATAAAAATAACACAAAATATTAGTTAACTTTGGAATCATGGTACATAAAAAAGATAATTGACCCACAATAAGTCATCAGGTGTATACTTGTACAAGGATCCTCAAGTCCATAGACATTCTTCAATTTAGTAAGGATCTGTTATGCATTTTGCTACATTTTTCGAGATAATGATTGAAAAGATATATTAGGATTCATGCATTAGTTTTAACTACGTTAAATTCAGCAAAATATATCAAAATTGTTATTTTAACATTTCACCAGCAAAAATCTTTAGACCTAACAATACCTTTTTGAAATTTGGTTTTAGAATTGCTATTACAAAGCATTGCTACTTATTGAATATGTTAAATAGTTGTTGAATAACAGCATAACATCTATAATGGAGGGAGGATATAGTGCTGTTTTTAATAACTATTCAACATATTCTATAAGTAGCAAAGCATTTTCAACACATTTAAAATCTCACAGTTACGAAAGACAAATTAACAAATGTGACTACGTAAGTGTAACGTGTCTATAGTAAGGTTATCTTCTATAAACAAATCACAACTATTTTTGTTTTAGTATAAGAGCGATTAATTGTGTTCTGAACTAATAACCCTTTATTTTAAGAATGCACAAGTTCCAATGGAATTCAATAATTAAACTCAGTATAAAATAATAGTAATTTTAATAAAATTTAAAATCAATAATACAGCAACGCCAAGCTATCTTTTTTACTTAGAATTTATTCTCAATTATTTCATGTTTTTAACCCATCAAAAGTTCACAAGTCCAGTCTTAAAAACTAACAATCAATCAATCATTCAATAATTGTGTCCTTCAAGTTCTCAGTGCTAATGTTTCAACACAAACTCAAAATAAAAATCTTCATTAAACTTCAAAATAAAATAATCTTCTTATAATATAAAATACAACAAATAATAAAATCCGACTTCTTCTCAAAATAAAAATCAAACAAATTAAGATAATATTAATATTTAATTTATGAACAAAGACAATGTCCAACCAGTTAAAGTCAAAATTGTATCAATTTCAAACTACTTATTTTCTGTAAATTTCCAATTTACAAATTATTGAATTATCTAGAATTGTCCGCTTGGCTTTGAATGTTAAATTTAGGAACTTGTTAAAATATATATAGAATCTCAGAAGATTAAATAAATTTTCTTTTGCAGTAGATTATTCCTGATTAA
This sequence comes from Homalodisca vitripennis, assembly GCF_021130785.1. Lineage (NCBI taxonomy): Eukaryota > Metazoa > Arthropoda > Insecta > Hemiptera > Cicadellidae > Homalodisca > Homalodisca vitripennis. Next base: position 42,026,333 of record NC_060214.1, read on the forward strand.
ACCAAATTGAACAGGAAAAGATCATCAAGTAATTTTCTATTTCAATATTAAATTCTAACTTTCACAGTACCTCGCACATCTGCTGAAGACTTCTCCAAGTAACTAAAATGACTATTATAGATTAATTTAATTCAAACTTGAGACTTTAAATTTTGAAAATAAATTTTAATCTTACAACTCAACAAACTCAACCTTCTTCCCGAAAAATCAAAACGGCAAGAGTAGGCTAAACCTTAATACGTCTACACTCTCTGAGCACACAGCAAAGAATCCCCTGAAAAACGTGGTTGAAGCCACCGGAAGGATCTAGAAGTCCCTCTCACCATCTAATCAACCTCACATTGGCCAATCAAAATTGAGCAACACAATGTCTGAGTTGAATGGTACCTATCCAACCCAGACCTGTAACCTGTGCTCAATACCTACATACAAAAGGAAGCTTCTAGCATTCCTTGAACCCGAATTGACAAGAAATTCAGCACTGCTGGAAGGTTCACAATCTTACAATTCAATTACTATATTAATTCACAATTCTCTTAATAAAAATATAAAGATTCCTATAAATGATTAAATAATATAGGAAGCATCCTATATCCTCCCTACCTTCAATGCTAGAAGCAAGGCTTCTAGTAATAATAAGGACAAACTACTAACATCAATTAGCAAGGGGCTTTATTAATAATGAGGACAAACTACTAACATCAATTAACAAGAGGCTTTAGTAATAATGAGGACAAACTACTAACATCAATTAGCAAGGGGCTTTAAAAATAATAAGGACAAACTACTAACATCAATTAGCAAGAGGCTTTAGACCTCACCTACCTTTAACCAGAAATCAAAATTTTTTTTATACAACAATCACCTTACAAATTTCAACCTTAAATATCCATTAAACAAGGCAGATTAAAAACTAATTACTCACTACAATATGTTTACTTACAATTACTTACAATATGTTTACCTAATCACCTACAATAAAAACAAGTTAAATTCAATTTAAGTTCAGAATATTTAAATTAGCACATCATCAATTAAGTTTACAGTTTAAAACACTAAGTTACTTCTCTAAACATTATTTAATTGAAAACCATAATTTATTCTGTTAATTTAATTACACTACATCAAAACAATCAATATTTTAGAATCACTATAATCTTGATACCTAACAGATTTAGTTATATATAAATTAAATATTTACATTTAATGTTTGGTTAAGTCCAAAACTGATGAACATATGTTTACAAACAAAGTTTAAAATGTAAACAAACAAGAATTATTAATGAAAGTTAAATATATATACTATGTTTCTTAACATCAATTAGACTACTAAAATATTATTTATTGTTACAAATCTTTGAATTTTTAAAACCTTAATTCTCCAAGTTTGTTTTGTACCTTAAAAGTACATAAAGTATAATAAACCTATTTTGAATTTATTACAATTAAGTCAAAAGTTTTAAAGATCCTTAAAACTAATTATTTAATTATAACAAGTTTACTTTAACAATCAATAAACATTAATCAGTACATAAACAATTGATTAATTTTGAAATGAATTTAAGCAAATACAATGATCCAATATACAAATGATGCAAACACAATGATGTTTTATATTTATTATCATTAAATCAAAATTTTAAAAGATCTTTGAAAGTAATTATTTAATTATTACAACTTTAGTTTAACAATCAATAAAATATTAGTCAGTGCATAAACAATTGATTAATTTTGAAATAATTTTAAGCAAATACAAAGATTCATATTTTTTACATAATTCATTAATTTTAAATGTAAAGTAAGTATTCTAAAACTAACTATTTCGATGAATTTAGAAATGGAAAGTCTGTAGATAAACGGTCCTGGTTATTGATCGAGAGCAGTTAACAATCTTATCTCGGTCCTTTGTTTGTGAGGCCCCACTGATAATCGACAGTCGCTTCCGAAGTAGTACTGCGGTGCCTCGGCCAGCTCGGACATCTCCTTCACCTGGTCCACACTCAACAACTTCGTTCCCTGGTATTGAATTTGTCTCGTTCTCAGCGATGGTTCCATATGAAACATTTATTTACAACCCTTTAAAAGTATATCTGTAAAGGTTAAATTATCAAATGTCCCTTATTATTCACTCAGTACAATTCTTTGTATACCCCCAAAACGCTTAAGTTATTTCATAAATACATTTATTTCGTCAGTCAACAACTTCATCAATCCACAGTACAAATCTTTACCATAAGGAGCTTTCTACAAGATCATCTCTTCTCATCTTTAACTGTGCAGTGCAGTGCTGTTAAAATAATTTTCTTTCTTTAAAAATTTTGGTAATCATTGTGGTGCAAATTAATACAAGTTAAATTCTTTTTATTTTAATTTTAATCAGTGCTAGTTACTTGTTAAGTTATTATGGATAACCAATCCAGGTAAAAATTATATATAAGCTGTATCCTTTTTCACTAATTATTTTAATCTTAGTTTAGTGCTTATAATGAGGTAATATCATGTTGTTCTTTCTCACTTTCACTGTGTAAACATTTACTCAGGGTTGTTGGAACATTTCATGTTATAGACCACAACCTGGGGTTTTCACAACAAATACAGATTATTTTTCCATCCAAATTTGTTATTACAACAGGAAGGGTAGGACTCACATTCACCAAATATATATAGTGTAGCTGTATGCGTGAAGTAAATACATATCTCATTGTACTTTCACTCATATAGTAACATGTAGGTAGATTTCACAAAACATTAGTAATATCTATAACTAATTGGTTTGTTTATAAAATCTCACATTATTACATACTCATTAATCGTACAAGTTTCATATATTAAACACTCACAGTCCATGTCCTACCCTTACCACACACATGTCTCATTGTACTTTCACTCATATGGTAACATGTACGTAGATTTAATAAAACATTAGTAACATCTATAACTAATTGGTTTGTTTATCAAATCTCACATTATCACATATTCATTAGTAGTACAAGTTTCATGTATTAAAGACTCACAGTCCATCTCCTACCCTGAAATTTACACCATACACTTTCTACACCTATATTCATTTTACCATCATTGTTTTAACAGCTTCATGTTTATGCTGTGAACTCGCTTATATATGTTTGCATCTCTCAGATCTTACACCACAAAACTGACATCTGAAATTACAGCAATAATTTTGTAGGGTCCTTCGTAAATGGCATCCAACTTCTTTCTCTGAAAATTAACTTTACAAAACACAATATCACCCTTCTTAAATCTAAAATTGTTACCATATTTTACTTAGTTTCTGATTTTTCAAACATTGTTGCTTCAAATTTTTGACTGCACTGATTAATTTATTTTTATTCTTTCCCCTTAATTCATTATCTATTAAGTCCTTCAGATTCCACCTCAAACTTAAACTGTTATTTGGTTTATAATTAAACAACAGTTCAAACGGGGTCGATTTCACACTTTCATTGAATGTACAATTTAGTGATAACTGAATTTTTCCCCAAATCTTTAGCCCATCCTCTTTTATTTTCAGAATAATAAACAATTAAAAACTTGATTTAAACTTCGTAGATAGACACTCCCCTTTTAATTAAAAAAATTTTTATTCTTCAGTAGTTAAACAAGTTGCGTTGTCATCCAATATACATTTAGGTAATGATAAATTATTAAGTAATACTATTTTCTAAGGCTCTTAACACATTACCTGATCTTATTTCACGCAGTGGAAGGAACAAAGCGAATATATTCATATCTTCCATAACAATCATTATACATATATTGACATCCCTCTAAGATGTTCCACAATGACTAATACCTTTAATTTAATAAGTTGTCATAATCTTTTTCTTGACTCTACTGCCACAGACCGGTTTACGATAAACACCCCTAAGTTTAATTTCAAACAACAGTTCGTCTTTACCAACTAGGTCCACTTTCAGCGACATCGTTCACTAATTAAAGTTCAGTACTGTTCACAAAAGTCACTTTATATTAGAGTTTATTCCTAACAGAATTATTTTTTATTAAAAAATAATTTATCAATTAATTTAATCTTCCTTAATCACACAAACACCAATCACTGTTCTAAACTTCTTTACATCAATCGCTCAATTATACCAAGCAGAGTGGCGCAATTATGTAACGTGTCTATAGTAAGGTTATCTTCTATAAACAAATCACAACTATTTTTGTTTTAGTATAAGAGCGATTAATTGTGTTCTGAACTAATAACCCTTTATTTTAAGAATGCACAAGTTCCAATGGAATTCAATAATTAAACTCAGTATAAAATAATAGTAATTTTAATAAAATTTAAAATCAATAATACAGCAACGCCAAGCTATCTTTTTTACTTAGAATTTATTCTCAATTATTTCATGTTTTTAACCCATCAAAAGTTCACAAGTCCAGTCTTAAAACTAACAATCAATCAATCATTCAATAATTGTGTCCTTCAAGTTCTCAGTGCTAATGTTTCAACACAAACTCAAAATAAAAATCTTCATTAAACTTCAAAATAAAATAATCTTCTTATAATATAAAATACAACAAATAATAAAATCCGACTTCTTCTCAAAATAAAAATCAAACAAATTAAGATAATATTAATATTTAATTTATGAACAAAGACAATGTCCAACCAGTTAAAGTCAAAATTGTATCAATTTCAAACTACTTATTTTCTGTAAATTTCCAATTTACAAATTATTGAATTATCTAGAATTGTCCGCTTGGCTTTGAATGTTAAATTTAGGAACTTGTTAAAATATATATAGAATCTCAGAAGATTAAATAAATTTTCTTTTGCAGTAGATTATTCCTGATTAAACCAAATTGAAACAGGAAAAGATCATCAAGTAATTTTCTATTTCAATATTAAATTCTAACTTTCACAGTACCTCGCACATCTGCTGAAGACTTCTCCAAGTAACTAAAATGACTATTATAGATTAATTAATTCAAACTTGAGACTTTAAATTTTGAAAATAAATTTTAATCTTACAACTCAACAAACTCAACCTTCTTCCCGAAAAATCAAAACGGCAAGAGTAGGCTAAACCTTAATACGTCTACACTCTCTGAGCACACAGCAAAGAATCCCCTGAAAAACGTGGTTGAAGCCACCGGAAGGATCTAGAAGTCCCTCTCACCATCTAATCAACCTCACATTGGCCAATCAAAATTGAGCAACACAATGTCTGAGTTGAATGGTACCTATCCAACCCAGACCTGTAACCTGTGCTCAATACCTACATACAAAAGGAAGCTTCTAGCATTCCTTGAACCCGAATTGACAAGAAATTCAGCACTGCTGGAAGGTTCACAATCTTACAATTCAATTACTATATTAATTCACAATTCTCTTAATAAAAATATAAAGATTCCTATAAATGATTAAATAATATAGGAAGCATCCTATAGTAAGTAAGTATAAAATGTTTATGAAATTATATATAATAAACTTCTTTTACAAAAAATAGTGTCGTTATAGAAGCCCGTTATGAAGTGTTACAATTATCACTTTAATTTACGTTGAAAACGTTGGGGGTTTTAGAGTAATCAGCAATGTAGTTAGGAGTTGCTTTCCTTATCCGGAAATATACGAGTACAATATTGCTATAATAATATTAAACATTTATATATAATGCTTAAATTCGTTCTTGAGATGGCCAGCCAAAACAACACACTGGCAGGAAGAGGAAAGAGGATTTTCTTTCAGAAACTTTCGTGAGATAAAAATTATATAAACTTTATATCTCAATTCATCTTGAGATATCCATTTGATATATAGGATTTTCCAATTTTTTACTAGACTTAAATTTGTTTTACTAGACTTTTAAAATTCGTTGGGTAAAATTGATAAAATTTTAAAACTAGAGAACAAAATATGGGAAACCAAATAAAATAATGTATAGGATGAATAATCAATTTGATAAAAACAAAAAGTGTTTTTCCATTATCTGTTAAGACCGGTTGATATGTTATTGGTTACTGTTTTTTTGACAAGCTCGTGTAACTTAGTGTTTCTGTTTATTTTCTCAGAAATGAGTACATAAATGAAGATATATGGAGTGTCTACGCCTAGACTTGTCTAACAACTTTAAAGCAAGCACGGGAATTATAAAGAGTATTGGATGTGTTCTAATGTATCCAAGTGGCTGATAATATTTTTCTTATATATATGCGGGACTTATACAGGTCTTACTTTTTAAATATCACAAAAATATTAGTTTTGAGATGTGTAACCTCCACTACAATCCAAGCAGCCGTTGTTATTCGTCCTAATTATTAAATGTAAAGTGGTGTTATAATAACATTGCTTGAACTTAAAATAATAACCTACCATCTCAAACTTGATACATAGGTAAAAATATTAAACTATTATATATTTACGATTTGACAAGTGACAACATTTTATATTTCCATTTAAACATATTTTAGTTTTAAAATGTAATAGAACTAAAAGTACGGTATGTCAAGTTGACGTGAGTAATCATATTGCCTACAAACTAAATTGTGTTGTTACCTGTCTCATGCAAGAGACAAGCTTTGTCTGACGTTGTCACATGAAACATCTCTTTCTAAAACAACTGACACTGTTGATACCATTTAACATATTCAATATATCAAGCCAACATCCATAGTTAAAGTAACTTCTCGTGAAAATTAAAGTAACCTTTGAAAAACATATTATTCTATACATCGTAAATTTATACTATAACATAATGTTTTTAATCAAATGTAACAAACCTACATTTTTTAAAAGCAGCAATATAACCGAAAACATAAATGACTACGGTGCATCATAATTGTGTTTTTATTTCGTTAAGGAAGCTTAACGCAATACGAAATGTCTCAAGTATTGTTAAGAAAAATTAATGGTAGTAATTACCAAAGGTGAGAGTCCAAGTGCTTGGTAAATAGCAAGTGTTCGTGATGAAGGAAACTTTGAAGTTCTTTACCGGATATTCATTTGACTGAGGAAAACAATGCAAATGTCTCCTCTTAGACGATTAATGTATCTTCTGTTTTTATTTATACTGGTTTTAAAAGTGTTTATTGTGTTTATATTTTGTCAGAAAAGTTTCATCAATTGCGATGAAACGTTTTCTTACAATATTTTATGACATAATTTGCGAAGAAAGGAGAAATATAGAAACTTTGATGACCATTCTTAGAGTAGTAGTAGGCATTTGAAGAAAGATATAGTGTTACATTTAAAACAGATAAACATTTTTAAAGCTAAACATAGTATACTTTACGGCACTTTGATAAATTTTATTTATAAATCCGTATTATATATTGATACATATCATTAAATAAAAAAAAATATTAGCCCCAGATTTAAATCACGTAAATGCTGTAAAAACCTCATAATTTTATATTTGGCTAATTCCTTTGCTTTAATTACAATATTGTGTATTAAATTTCTTCTTTTGTGTGCAATTCCAAGTCGAACTATTAGTGGACGTATTTAAATTTTCCTTTATGCAGCAAATTTATCTTAATACGTTAAGAATTTAAAATAAAGGATAAATATTCCCATTATTTACTGAATTTCTGTAGGAATAGGTAAAATAGCTTTAAAGTAGTTTTGATTAGTAATAAAATTAATATAGTAAACAAGAAAACAAACACTTAGTTTACCTGACGCAAATTTTGCAGTCTGTAACGATCATCAAAGTTTGCTTAGTTAGTAAAGCGACTATATAACTAGGACTGAGACCCTCAACTGTGGTGATTACTGTAAATAATTTTCCTGAAAAAAAATTTAGTTATTTAAACTTTTATTAGATGTAAAGAAGTATGTAGTTTATGAGAATTAAAAAGAAATGTTTAGTATTTAACATGTGTTTATAACTTACTTCCCGTTATATAGTAAAATAAGAAAACATTATAATAAGTGTCAGTTGTAATCAGATTTTGTTCGCCTTTCATTATTGTTTAGAGTATTGTTTGTTATGGAATTTCAGCTCTGAAACCATTGTTAATCTGGGCTTATGAAGTAAAATTAATTTCTGGAGAACGAATAATGATTTGCATTATAAGCTAATATCTTGAAGACTAAAGTAGTGTAATACATTTACAATACCAAAAAAATTTTCCATTTTAAGACTTTATCAGAAAAGTAGGCAGAATACGCTTTCAAGCGTCTAAGTAAATTTTGGCACCTTCATGTCAGTCGCTAAAATTAAAGGGGCTTAATGAGTGATACGAATATATGATTCTCATAATAAATAAATCTTCATTTTCAAAAGTATTTTTTGCAACAGGCCGACTTGCACCTCAGGACTATTTAGGGAATCTTTCGTCAGCGATACATCTAATGTAATACGTCCTTAAGGTCACCAAAACAGAATTTTAACAAAATATTATTGCAATGATTGCAGTAAATTAAACTGCAATGACCTGACTGAATGAAACTTAAATAGCCAAGTCCAGGAATTATAACTACTAAATATTTCCATGGAACGAAAGAATGGGATTATTTTGAAATTTAGGTTTCAGATATTTAGAAACCGTTGTAAAATTATTACAGTTAGACCAATACATTTTTAATTTATCAGCAAACTCTATGTAAGAAACTCTATTTCGTAATATCGTATATAAAGGAGGTTAGTTTTTATTTGAATAAAATGAAAAAATGACGTATTTCTGGTTTAAACTCATCAAGACAGTTTCAAAGTAGTGCTATAATACCGCACGGTAGAAAAAATCTTTTGCTGACCACATAACTGAGTTATTTAAATAATTAAACTTACACAGAATGACAACTAACTTATCCAGTCCAGCTCTTGCTGATCCATTGGTATTCTCTATCTTTGATAACATGAGTAATTATGCAAACCTTAACAATGTACGTTTCAAAATGAACTTGAACTGATATGGTATGATAATTAAGTTTGATATGTATGTAAATAATATTAAGAACTAACTTTCCACCAGTTTTTCCTCTCAGATCACAGGAAAACAAATATGAATACGGTGAAAGCTTCGTAAAATGTCTGTAAAATATATGCCTCAAACCCAAGAATATAAAAAACCACGGCTAACTATGGTAATTCGACATCCTTAAAGCATTGTATGGCTCATACAATTTTAATTTTAATGCCTCTCCTCTACTTCATACATATCTGCCAACCTCGTTTTGGTAGTTAGCCTTTAGTACTTAGCTGCCTTCTCTCTGAATTTCTTAAGTAATTATACCAGAGCCTTACCTTTTTATAAATCTGCATTTTAAAGCTATTTCAACTTTTTTCTTGAGCGATAGTTCAAGGGGTGTAAGGAGAAGTAAATGCACTTTTTATAATGTGTGACGAGATTGCTCTGATAACCGACTAATTTAGTCTCTAATTCTCGTCATTTTTATTATGTTTTCAAATGAAAAATGGATTACAAAGACCTTTGAAACTTGATTTTGTTTCATACTTGTTCATAAAAATATTTTCATGTACAAAAACTATCATTGGTATTATTGGAATTCAGAATTAGTAGTTACGGTTACCCGTGGCTTTACAGTTTTACGTGTATTATGTTTTTAAATAGATTAAAACATGTACAAAATAGTTTTCTAGTATGAACATTTTAAAAAGTTGGAGTATAATATAAAATCATGTTTTACTTACTTTACACAAAATAAGTAGAGTTGTTCGGTGCTTTAACTCGGTTAATGTATACTGTAAAAATGTATTACTGAGCGAATGTGTACTAGCTCTAAAAATGAATAATACGTGGCTGAATGGGAATATTGTGTATATGAATTTGTGACTGAGCCAGCTGCCTAATTCTAGGATCAGTTGTCCAGCTCTAGAGTCGACCACTTACAGAGACTATTGCTCTGTGTTAGAGCCAGCAGTCAAACTACCCAGAACTCTGCAATTTAAGTTGGTGTGGATATTTTATATAATCACAGCAATTGTTTTTATTTGAGATTGGAGAATGAAATGTAGATTTAACAGCATTGTCACTGTTTAAATATATTATGAAGTTAATTGAATTTATAGATATAATGATTATTTCACACTTTATTTACAATTTCATTTCTAAATTATATAAAAATCCTGTTATTAGAGCAGGAACCCACTGAGATTATAAAGTAGATGTCGGTTCAGTAGTGAAACTAGAAGATACTGTTAATTATCTTGTTAAATTTCTAAAACTCCTACCCCACCAAGAATTTCAACTAACAATTTGTGTTTGAAAACTAGATCTCCAAAAATGACTGACTATTTATTACATCAGTATGTAACACGTAATATTAAGGTAGATGTGGTGGGAAGGGTTCTTCCATACGCTGCACAGTGATAAAGGTGAATTGGAGCTAAACGTTAAATGCATACAGTAATATTTGACAAGTAAATAACTGAAATAATATTTGATTCAGTAGCAATAGGAAATATATTAAGTTGGTTATAAGAGAAAAATATGGGTAGATATTAAAGAATCCCTAAGAGACATAGGCAGATTTTAATTAGAGATTTGCTCAAGTAAATTAAGATCACATAGACGACAAAAGGGATTGCATAAACTTTGAAAGGTTTTAATCCGATTCCTTTATTAAACAGGTAAACTTTTCAAGATGTCCATTACTTTACTTTGCTATAATAGTCTGTGTATTTTTGTGTATAACGTATTTAAAATAATAATTTATAAATTTTTTTACAGCTGAAGAAATGAACAAATATAGAAAGAAATTTAAACATGTTAGATATTTAAAAATGTAGTTGAAAATACAAGATATAACAGTTAAAAGTGATAAATAAATTTTTATTATTCAAAGGAAAGTTTTTATTATAAAATTGATATTGGAAATTTGATTTTTCATTATTTTTAATATATGATGTGCAATAAAATACAAGTTAAAGTTTAAAAATTTAATGTCTGAAGATTTTGTGTAATAGCGTAATAGATTTAAATTATAAAAAGTTACAAAGATTTTACGAAAACACACGTTATATTGAAACGCAATTATTTGGTTTTGTTGCGGGTCGTGATAAATAATATTGTTTTCAGAAGCTCTGATCTCATAGCATTAAATTTACAAACATATGCAGTATGCACGGCTTCATAGACATTTCCCTAGATTATATCATAGCCAATAATTATTTAAAGAGAACCACCAACACTGACGAAAAACTATGTATACATGATATCATTATCTTATCTCATAAACTAAAAGGGATTTTATATTTTTATAACTTCTTGGAAATCATTAACCGTTAAATTCTTGAGGTCTAGGTTCCGATATTTCAACAATTATAGACCATTTAACTCGAATAATAGAATACGTTTCTCTTTAAAAAATTATATACGGTTCCGATTATAATTTATGATATTCACCTCCTTTTCTAAAAATTACTATTTAAACTTTGTTGTAGTAGAAGTAATCGCGTATTTAAAGTATAAAAGTCTCAACATTAAGAAAGTTAGTACCTAATAATTTTAAAAAGCAAGGTGAACTTTTTATAATACAGAATTGTGTTATTAAACAATCAACTAAATAAGACTTTTCAAAGTATTGTTGGCAGACGAAATACTTCAGTATTCGAATTAGTAAAACTTTCTTAAACAATTATAAGAAACTAAAATGAACCCGTAAACAGCAACATAATTTCTGATATAGAGGCCTACATTGACTTTTAATACACGGACTTTACAAGTTATTGAAAATAATCCATGAATATTCTTTAGAAACATAATTATGCTAAGACAAGCATAAATTTACTAAAGTGACCTTTAACGTCTTAAAGGCTCATATAGGGTTTAAAAATAGAAAAATTTAGTTTTATATGCTAGGCATTGTACACATTTAATTTTTGTGTAATATTATTTTGATATAAAACAAGTCAATACTTATCAAATTATTCCCGAACAGGTACCTATTCCCTAATAATATTAGCATATATTTTATAACGAGAGAACATTAACTATGATAATTAAGGAAATTTAATTTTTATTAATATTTGTATTAACAACATAGGTAATTATTAACAGTTTATCGGCGTTGAATGTTTTTTACTTAACTGCATATAATACTTAAAACTGCATATATGTATTTCTAGGAGTAAAGCAGGCTTACTATTACAGCTTCTGTGTTAGAATTAGCAGTTTGAACTTTGATCAGACTAACAAACCCGTATATTTGTATTGGATAAATAGAAACCCAGTAACCAAGCACACGGTTATTGTAATGAGAGGCTGTTTACTTCAATTTATAACGTACAGAAACATAGTTACACATTTACTTGTAGAAATATTATGGTTTATGGAAGGTTTTAGAGACTCACGTGTATGACGAATGCAATGAACAATTAAGTAAATCAGGTTGGGCCGTGTCATTGATAAAGGAATATTCGTTTATGTTCTTTTCCAAAAGGGCTGTGAAGTTTGCTTTTTTCACATTTGGTATTTGGGTAGAGATATATCAACAGTGCACTGTGTTTTATTATTCGAACTTATCAGATTTTAATTATTATATAAAACTGTACTTAGAATTACCCGAATGCTGAATAACTAAGATGTTGTAGTCAAATAAAGCCTGTTTAAACACATACCTAACATTCCTGGAATATCTTGAGGTCACTGGAAGATATTATAATTTCCAAATTTATCCTAGAATTTATTGAATTTACGGAATTATGTATAGTTATAATTATGGAATACAATTTATGGGATTTATATTCTTGCTTCCGAATACGTCGAAATGAACAAACTATTGATTTTACGACATCAAACTTACTAAATTATCTCTTAACTTAAAGCAGGGCAATAATTAATACAAATATTTCTAATCTGGAAATCACTGATTAATTTGCAATTGCACAGGATGTACTGTTGGAAATTGTCACATCGAAGTGGATTCATTCATGCCAGAAGAAATGATACCAACTATGTTGTTTCCCGTTATCCTGACATTGAGGTGTTGCAGTGTACTTTGGTTTCCACTGTCAACGAGCCGATAAAGTTTCAGCTTACACGGAGCTGTCTAAAACTGTTACAGTTCAACCTATAATGTTTCATAAGCTGTCACTCTGTTCTTTCTATAAATCTCTTTATGCTTTTAAATCACCGTTTAGAAATCATAGTAACAAACACCTTTCTTTAGTACGCAACCTATTGTTATACTTATTCTTAACAATAGTTTAGTAACTTTTCAGAGCACAATGTATGTTTAAATAAAGAAACATAAGTATAAGAGCGAATATTATTTAAAAATGTAAGTTATAATGTTAGCAAGTTCAGTGTACACACATTTCAATCATCATGTTTATCCCAATTAACAAAACATTCTGTTGATAATTAAAAATCACATCGTCCTTCTCATTTACTCACCATTACACTTGTAATATTCCAAGTAACAAAAAGCGTCTGAATGTTCTTATTTGGAGCCATTTTGCCTATGGGTTTTCATGTATAGTCTATTACAAATATATACAGTATGGAAGTACAATTCGACCTGAGGGGAAATATTAGAATGTACACTGTAAAGGATATACAAATACCACACTTAAGATTGTATACAAGTAATTGCAGAGTATTCAATTAACATGTTTCAATGACAAACATGTTATCATCGAACATTTAGAATCGTTCACTGGTAAAAAAATGTGTAAAACCACGTTTACTTCTGTAGGTCAATTTTAATAATTAGTGTTGGGTTTGCTTTTATTAGACGCATGTTTAGAATTAGTGTAAATGTAGTTAAAACACGTCATGGGTTGTTGTGATCCCAGAATTATGCGTGTCCCAATACTGTTATATTATTTGCTTACTCATATTATGACCTAAAACCAATGGGTTATGGGTTAGCTTAGTAATTCTCCTAATAAAGAGTTCAGGTAGCAGATCTCGAAACTTAGTGTTACAGATCATGTGTACTCTAAATTATGTATACTATTATACCGTATAGCCAGACCATAATATATCATTGGCTTATTGGTAGTCTGAGTAAATAGTTAGAATTTAAGTAGTTGTGGATTCGTATAATCTGTTATTGTTATTTACAAGTAAATCTGCTTAAAAACGAAAATGTTTATTTTCTGATGATCTCTAATTCAAGCCTCCACTCCACTATATTGTACTGTTCAATTTTTTAATTTGGCGGGGAAAAAGAAAAAAAGAGATCCAAGTTTGTTACTGCTATAATGACGTCTCAATGACGTTGTATAAGACATGGATATACAGTTTTATACCAACTAAGTATCATATGAGGAAAGTGGGAAACTTTGATCTTAAGGTAGTGTTCGTGAAGTTATGGAACCAATAGATTATAAACAAATTATGGCAGTATCTCCATTGAGCAGAAATATTTCTTCACTATTAATCAAAGGTTTCTTTTTTAATTCCTTGGAGCCCTCCAACGCCCTGAAAACTTTTTCTAACCTTCATTTGTGATGCACGAATATGAATTTTTCGATGAAAATATAAATAGTTTTTAGTATTTGTTAAATTTAAAAAATAGTATTCTATATTTCTAGATGTACTCAATGTATGTAAAAATGCAATCCCATTCATATTAAATTGAATTACGGTGACAAAAAAACATAACAAGCATAAATTCGCACTAAAATGACAGGTGCCGTTGTAGAAATAAATAATGCATTCTTGTACAACATCTGAGACGGTGATTTATTGTCTCAGTCGTCATTCAGCATCCTTCCTCTTACAACGCACTGTTATCTCTCGATATAATAAAGCGGAAAAAAGAATGCAACAGCTTTTTTACTCGAATAAAAAAATTTATTAATTTGGAATATTTAGGCAAGAAGAGTTTATATACAGGGTGAAAATTAAGTCTGGAACCTCTTTTTTAATTTTTGAACCACAATAGAAAGAAATATCAAAGTTCACACGTGCTTACTGGTGGTAGTAACGCACACACCTGCCCAATTACCGACCAGATAATCCCTTTGGGGGACGGTCCACAAGGAGTCAGACAAAATTCTTAAGTAGCAGCATAGGTCAAGTTTGGTATCAAATTAAAAGTCTAACTTAGCAGAGTATAATGCCGCAAACCTGACTTCAAAAGGTGGATTCATTCAGTAAGTATAGCTATTTGAATTTTAAAACAATTGAATAATGTAAATTATTAAGTATTACAAGTAACACTAATTTTTAAGTGCCTGTGATCAAAGTAAATGTTCAAAATGTTCCCCTCCCATCGTCTGGCAATGTCCTAGGTGGTTGTAAGAGCCATCTACTGCATTTTGAAGGTAGTCACGAGGAATATCTTGAGCTTCTTAGACTATGAGATTTCTTAGGTTTGCCAAATCTCGAGGCTTAGTACGATAAACTTTATCTTTGAGGTATCCCCAAAGAAAAAAATCCATCGGAGATAAATCAGGGGAACGAGCAGGCCACTCTACTGCACCACATCTTCCAATCCATCTGTGAAGGAATATTGTATCCAAGTATTCTCTAACAAGGAGAGCAAAGTGCGGTGGCGCACCATCTTGTTGGAAATAAATTATTTGAAATTGTCGACCAAGAGCAGCTTGCAGGAATTATTCAAGTGCAGGAATTATCTCATTTTGGAGCATTGCTAGACACGAGTCACCATTTAAATTACCATTGATAAATAATGGCCCATAATTTGATTTCCTATAATACCTTCCCAAACGTTAAGTTTCTGTGGATGCTGTGTATGACTTAATCTGCCACTTTCACATTCTAACAGTAGTTGTGTTATTGGTAATAATTATTGATTCCTGGCTTTGATTACTACATTGCCAGACGATGGGAGGGGAACATTTTGAACATTTACTTTGATCACAGGCACTTAAAAATTAGTGTTACTTGTAATACTTAATAATTTACATTATTCAATTGTTTTAAAATTCAAATAGCTATACTTACTGAATGAATCCACCTTTTGAAGTCAGGTTTGCGGCATTATACTCTGCTAAGTTAGACTTTTAATTTGATACCAAACTTGACCTATGCTGCTATTAAAGAATTTTGTGTGACTCCTTGTGGACCGTCCCCCAAATGGATTATCCGGTCGGTAATTGGGCAGATGTGTGCATTACTATCACAAGTAAACACGTGTGAACTTTGGTATTTCTTTCTATTGTGGTTCAAAAATAAAAAAAAGGTTCCAGACTTAATTGTCACCCTGTACAACTACATAACATAAGAGCAATTAAGTGGCAACGTAACTTGTATTGTTTGCTCAGTGACGTTAACACATATATTAAAAGCACGAGTATTCATTCTCAAAGTTAGAAACTTGTGTGAAATACTCTAAAAGCTCATACATCAAAAATATTCAAAATCTTATTTTTATAAACACTAAGAATAATAGAGTAACTCTTTCCGACAAAAATGCCAGGTAATAAGAACCAAATTATGCATTATTTAGAACTGTTATACAGTATAATATGAGAGCTCCCACTGAAGCCAGGTGCTGTATGAAGATATCAGGAAATTACTCGTCCGTCGGTCGGTGAGGTCGGTGATATTTACATGAAGCTTTCAGACCCCTACTCCATATACCTCGTATACATTTTATAACATCTTATCCCCAGCGAGCTGTAAGATGTTATGATCTAAGGTAATGGTATTATTTATGAACACTTTTCAGTCTCCATGACATTTAGCAGTTTATGTTATTTGTAATGTGATTTTTTGCTGATAGTTCGATTTGCTTGAAACAAGTAATGATATAATAGAAGTAATAAAGAATTTTGCAGCTGTAAAATAATATTGGTACTGTGGAGCGAGGATTTGTGCGTATATGAGCTCTTCTGGATTCAATTAATTAAACTTCTTATGCCATAGTTGAGTCTGCCTTTTTACCCCGATAATGAATATATGTAGGCCTACATAGAAAGGTCTGAGAACTTTATTTTGGTTACGCAGCGTCTATAACGACCATTGTATTTTTCTGGTCTAAATAATATCTTGTACAATATTTGAGTTTGAATTGTTACCTCAAACATGAAAATAAATACACTTGTAGTTCTAAAACCCTTACTAAAGCCAAAAAAGTGTTTTATAACAGTCTTCAAATAGGTAATATAGTACTTTTGTCTTTGATATCTTCATTACACTAATGATCAAGGACAGCATACTTTAAAGTGAAATATGTATTTTGTTCTAAAAACTCTATTATCTGCATAATACTGCCAGCAGTAACCACTAGTATTGACAGTTTAACATGCATTGTGTAATTTAGTATAAACATTTATGAGCACTGAGCCAATGAGTCTTGCAGATGATTACATGCTTAGATTGACTACTTTAAACGAATTTTGATACGTTTTTAAAGCTAATAAGCTTACTTTTTAGATAGCGAATTTTTAGACCAGACACGTCTAAAAACAAAAATCCGAGTCAAATATACAAACTTCAATAATTAAACTATTCCAGCTGCCATCCTCGTTAGTTTAAAAAACATTATTCCAAAACGTCTAACATTTGAGGCAAAAGGGTTTTGCTCTAATAATTGCATTTATGATTGTCACAGTATAAATAAAAAAAAACGCCTTTCGAATTATAGGGCATTACCAACATTTTATAGATTATAATATTAAATAACCTAAAATGTTATTCCCAGGAACTACAATGCCCAAGAGGTTAATACAGATTGCTTTTCATTTCATTATTAACAGCCCAAAACGTTGTAGCTAGTATAATACTTACGAATAGAATTATAAATATAACATTTCGACCAGCGGGCCTTGACGTAATATAGACGATATATTCCTGGAATATCATTTCAAATTTCTTTTATGATAATTTGTTCAAACTTATTTTAAAAATTGCAATCTCTTATATGAGATTACAAAATACTTTATACTTCACATTTGTGTTTTACTCTATATAGATGATTTAAAATTTTACATATTCCCCTATTCTATCATACATTTAATTTTATTTATCTACTTAACTTCGTTTTATTTAATCACAAGTATAAATAATGATATTAAAAAAGGAAGATATAATAATTATTAATACAAAATATTCAGCTTTTTAATCCATTTTAATAGGATTTCATTTCCTGCTTATTATAAAATTGGATTTCCTAGTAGTGTAAAACACATTTTATACAGGTTACTGTTGAATTTTACTACTAATTCTGTTACCACTAATCATTTACGGTGTATAGCCGTCACGCCGATGCATTATATTGAAACAATAAGAGAGTTATAATAATATTGACTGTATTATTTTACATCTAATTAAACGTCAATTCATTTCATGAATTAATCTTCCAATATTTTTAAAGTGGTTATAACTGGACCAAAACATTAAATAATCTACAAGGAGAAGAAAATTTGCTTTATTTTAGTCAGTCAAAATTAGTAGTCTGCGAAGATCTTGCCAGTTACGTAAAGTTGCTATTTGACAAGCACTTGGGCTCCCAACTTTGGTAATTACAAACAATACATTACAGAGACATTTCGTCTTTGTTAAGCTATCGTTGATGAAGCCCGTTGCGTTTCAGCCTTCAATCATAATATATTTATGGAGCAAAGCTGGGTGCAAGCTATGGTTAGAGCTAGTACATGAATGCGTGCAAGTAATTATATTCTTCACACAGGTGATCGTGTTTACTTTCATTGAAACCTTACTAGGTTTAAAAATTTTGACAAAATAATCAGATAACCAAATATCTATGTCTCAAAGATAGTATTTCCAGTGTATACCGCCATGTATATGAATAAGTAGCCTACATATCTTTCTTAGTCTATGTACAATTGACACACATAATACGGTTGGACATTAGACTCTGGTTTTACACAAAGAGCCAACTTTACATTGCAGGACTTTGCCTTATACAATGACCACACCAGTTACATCGCTGTATAACTTTAGTATTTCACTAGAGAGAGATGGAGGTACTCTTTGTATGTTGACAGATGTAGAGTAATTGTTAACTATATGTCAACACTGATAATAAAATAAAAACAGATTTACCAGAAAGGTAAAGCACGTGAAACTTCTTTACCAGCTTTAATTATAAAAAGAGGCATAAAGTAAATACTTTTATTGTTTCTTGTACAATGTTTAAACATATATATTAACAATAAATTTTTACTTACGGACATAGTTCTTAGGGATGTGGCTCTGCGGCTGAGAAAGACCGGTTTGTCTAGAGTAACTCAATGATTCTTGTACGAAAGATGAATGTGGAACTCAGTCACGTATAAAAAAGTTGGACCTGTTCAGTGTTATTAATTTTATCGTAATATACTATAATAACAGTGTCAATACGTAATAACCTATCTCAAAATAAATATAAAAATCTATATAATTTATATTAAAAAAAATTAAAAAAAACTGTGTAGAGGGACAAACAACCTGTAACAAAGATATACGTTCACTGTCAGCAGATCATTGATAAATTACGCTTTGATATCGAAGTAACGCAATCTTGAGGTAATTGATGACCTGGGGTTTGTTGAATGTACCACTTCAAATCAGCTAATACATTACATATCTCATGTGATGAGAGATATTTACTGTTCTAAATTCTTTAAATTAAATTTAATAATTAAAATAAAAGAAAAGTATCAATATTATTAAAGTGTTAAATTTTATATTAAAATTATGAGAATGGTATTAGTTTTAACTATTCAGGTAACATATTCCATTGCAATCTAATTCAAATTAATTTATATACTATATAAAATTTGTTTTTTGTTTTTTCTATTCAGCGTTAAATATTAATATATTATGCAATATAGGGTGTTTTTTTTTCACCAACATCAATTGTTAGTAAATGTTATTAGTATATTAGTACACTATAATACTAATATAACTTCCATATTGTAGAAAGTGATAAAGTTTTCCTACCGACACTGTAACACATGAGGCAAGGAGAGACACAAGAGTTGTGTTCCGTGCTGATGCCATTTTGCTGAACGGTTCACTACAAAGATCTGCTGATAGAACAATCCAACAGCGGATTATCATGCATGACAATCAGTCACATGTACTTGAGATATTCCTGGTTACCGCTATTCCACACTATTAATACTATTATATAAGTATCTATTATTTTGTGTGTGTGTGTTTGCGTTTCTGATTCAATCACCAAAGAACTACTAGAGTGATTAAGAAAAAAGTTTCATGGACTTTCCTTGGTTCCATGATTAGAATTTCCACTTATTTATATTTAGAAAATCAAGAATACTACGTTCCAAGTTATGAATGGTCTCTAAAATGTCATCATTAGAGTTTGAATTGTTACAAAAAACTTTCAATAAGTACATTTTCAGTTCTAACACCCCTACTAATGTCAAAAAAGTGTTTATAACAGAGTAAAAATCTGTAATATAGTAATTTTGTCTTTGATATCTCAATTACACTAATTATAAAGCACGGCATATTTAATATTTGCTCAAATTTAAAGTGAAAAGTGTATTTTTTTTAAACCTCTCTTATCTGGATAACTTCTGACAAAAAGTGATTACAAAAAGTATTATTTGCTTTTATGCTTACTCTGCTCTCAAGCTATAAACTTACAGAAACTTAAATTTTTACATTTCATTACATTTTATTATACTATTGTATTTCACGTCATAATGTTTAAAATAATCGATGTTTACAATAAACATTTAATATTTGCTTTTTAAGCCAAAAACATATTTTTCAAGAGCAGGTGGTCGTATCCTAGTGGTATATTTCATATAGTAATATATCTATATATTATTCAGGGGTTTTTTAAATTATCATTTGAAATCCCAAGACAATCGCCCCAGTATTTTTTACGTGATTGAGTAAACACATAATAGACCCCATTAGAATTTTATATAATTTTATATAAATGGTATGTAACAGAAGGTTTCTATGCTTCTTATTTTATCAATTCTCATAACATAACTATTGTAAAGTAACATTTCCAGAAAGTTCCCTATAATGGACGGTTATCATGTAGCAATTTAATGTAATAATGTATCAATCCTAGGGAACTGTATCTTTGATCATGTGCAGTTCTCTAAAAAGTCATAAACAGACTATCCATTCTCCACATTAGCGCTTGGTAACAGTTTTAGCGATTTATTTTTATTTCTTAGATAAAAACAGATAAAAAAAAAACTATTATACAGTATATTTTCCAAAAAATACCCACTAAGCGGCTGTTTTATCATGTACCAATTTAAGCGAAAGATGAAAACAATACTGTGAACAGTATCTTCGACCATCTGTCACTCTCTCAGGGGGTCTCCTGACGATGATAGCTCTGCTTTAGATCATCAATGACAGGCTCAGCAATGCAACGGACGTCTTTGTTCATCCTCTGGTTTTCTCCAGTGTATATCGTAAAATTACAAATCTGTCATTGAGTCTTAAATTTTACGGCACTATTCCTTCTGTACCGGCCGTCTACTTTGGTTGCATCAACTCCAAGTTTTAATTCATATGAAAATTTAAAAATGGAATATTACAAATGTATAACACATACTCACTAGAATTATTGGTCTCTCGTATAGTTACCGTTAATTAATCTTGATCATTGTGTCTTAGACAACTCCAATTAAGTCTGAAATGTATAATAGTTGCAATAACTACAAATAAAATATTGTAACTTTAAGCAAATATATGAATACACTATTAGGTAGAGATTCGTAGTTAGAATTAATGTTATAAACTTATTCAGTTATGGTATATCAGATCCATGTACGAATTGTTTAACAGATACTTCATTCGATTTATTCTGTACAGATAATAATTTATATAAATTAATATTATTCATTTGCAATAATAAAAATAAATATATTTTATTTATCTCAATTTGGGTTTTTTTAAATTACGTGATCTTGACGGATCCACACGAACTTGGGTAAATTCAAAATACTTTAATGCAATACAAAATTAAATTTTTAACGGGTTGGGGTTATTCTATCTTTTGTTAATTTTGGTTGTTAGTTACGCGACATAACATTGCGTATTCTTTTTGTATTAAATAGTCTATTAAGAAAACATTTTTTAATTATAATGCATGTTAAATTTATAATTATAATCATCTAAGAATACTGTGAAAATTAAACTGCTGAAATTCAAAATGATATGTTTATTCTGTGAAAGGCCTTGTGTAATTTCAAATTTATAAGCAATAAACCCAGGTTCAGATCATATGTTAGTATCTTGCAACTAACCCTCTTATAGATATGAGATATTAGATAGATATTACTGAAGACACATTTATGGAAACTTGATAGTGTATATCCTTTGGTACTGCGAATTTGGGTAAGACTGACTTTGAATTTGAAAGGAAGGGAAGATGAAAAGTTGTATTTGTCAGCGTCAATCACAACTCACGTTAGTTATTGTTATTCAATTCGTTTTATTTTAGAAACAGTATTTTGTACCTAGTAAAGTTTTAACACACTGCTATGTGTTTCATAGCAATGAAATGCAAAATATAATTTGCTAAAAAAATAGACACACTCTTTTGAGTATTGCAGGATTTTCAAGCCCTACGCAAGGCAAACACGATATTAACTGATATATACTAATGAAAATCTGAGAAGTGGATGCACTAGCATAGCTTTATTATTGGATTTAATATGTAAAAGGTTCAGAGTGAAGGGTATATTTTTGAAGGAAAATACTAAGAAAACACCTCAGGCCACTAAGGCGAGCTTACCTGAACTGTAATATTGAAGATTCAGATATGTTCTTCAGGGAGATTTTATGATATCATGTAGATATCGGTCTGCAAATGTTACTCAGTTTTATGTTTAATACGGGACAAACACATGGTACTGAATTGGCACAAACACTTGCTCTGCTTATTTAAAAATCATGATATGAAATTAATTAGAGACATGCGTTTTACAAATACATATATTTTTATTAAATTAAACTAAATTATTGACAGGTATACAATTATAATTTTCTTTAATATACCGAACGCCGGTAAATTATTTTAATTCTGTGTAAATAAAAAATTAAAGATATTTTTTTTCTAAGCGAGAAATCTCTATTATGTATTAAATATTGTAAGATTTGAATGGATATCACAGTCTCATTTAATAGATCACATTGTTGTGATGATCCAATTCAAAATCACTAATTTTCTTCTTCTGATAGATTTGCCTTAACATAATTTTAAGCAAGCACAATCTATTTTTATATTTATTCTATCTAACAAACAGCATAGCATAATACGCCTTAACGATACCACACTAAACATGTATGTCTTTGTAGATCGTTACCTGACACAAAAGACAATATTATCTTATGGATTGGAAAACTGGAAAAATAATATTAGTGTAAGGAAAGATTGATTTTAACCTAAAATAAATCACTCAGAGCGAAGTTTAATCTAGAATGTGAGTATGCCCAAAAGATCATATTTGCTAGAGAGCGTTCGTTGTTTAGTCAGGAACAGGTTAAAAATTGTTTAGATTACCAAAAAACATAATCTGTTCTTGCTCAGGTTTTACGTATTTACTAGTATAAACATATCGTTACACGATGTTTAATTATTAAAATATTTAACTATGGTAAACTATAAAATAAGTTTTAAGGTACCATGTTTTTCAACTAGTACAGCAATTTTATTTAATGTGCAATAATAATTTTGATTTTTCATTACAATTATTTACCTTTACATAATATAAGACTATGTTGTAAAATTATTCATCAAGTTAAAGGTATTGTATTGCTGACACTTCAAGGAAAGATCACCTATTAATGAATGTTAAGAGTGATTAGGAAGTCTTTATCTATACTTGATTTCGATGGTTACATATCATAAATTAAATGTTTGCTAGATATCGGTTGAAATACATATATCTAAAATAGAAAGTAAATACAATAATAATATATCTTTAAATAATATAAGTATTTTATGTTATGACAGGATGCAGTTTTAATTTGGCTTTATTGTTCTTAGGTAGTAGGCTTTTTTAATTCAATCAATCCATACTTTTAACGTGGGAATTTGGAAAAAATATGCAGTTGCCATATTTCCTCCATTTTCACGTCTGAATTTCCTCAAATTTTCAATCCACAGTTCAGAGAAGCTGGTCTCTCTCTTCCCCGGGGCTTTGTATTATCCTCTGTAATACTTCTTCTAACCTCCGTCTCGTACAGTTTCATTCAAATAATAATATACGTTATTATATTCGATATCTTGTACTCGTTTGGCATATACTCAGTAATTCATTACATATTAAATACCCTATAAGATATATCGGTTAATTAAAATATATATTTAAACAGGTCTATTGTTTATAATTAATAATAATATTTTGAAAGACAAAATGAAAGGAATTTCATGCCTATCAGGTGAATATTGAAGTGGCTCAAGAATTCTGTCAATGTTTGTCTTGGCATTTATAAACGTATAACTCGGTCTGTCATGGATAATCTAAAACAGATCTATCATTCGCAGACCATCCTCTGACGCTGTGGCTAGTAATCAAATGCAGCAATTTACTTAGTCTGTCATAGTTAATCTAAAACAATCTAGCTAGTAATCAAATACATAATACAGCTGACTTTGTAATCGGTGATTTTAAACTCGTCATTTTGAGATTACTGTAAAATCAAAGTGCAGTTTTTTAATTTTACTGCATTAAGAGGTTATACGTTCATGCAAGAGTACATCTTTTGAGCTTTAAAATAATTTACCTTTTTATTTTAGACTATATATTTTAAATAATGTAATTTAGATAACATATAATTAAAATAATATAGAAAACTTAAATTCATTTTTACAACTGCCTAACAGCATTACGCGATCGAGATATAAATGTATTTTTTAAGCGCGAATTAACAATTGTAGGATACGGATCAATGGTTATTGAACTAACATAAATGAGTTATAAAAAGAACATCTAAAATGTTTGTATTAGCGATGAAAACAATATTGAGAAATGTTGAATTATTTTATAAACAACCAGTCACTGGATTGTTAAAGTTCATTTGAATTGCAAATATCAGGGGAACCCAAACATCATAGTACTCTGTTATTAAATCCAGAACATATTTGAACTATAAAAATTAATAAAATGTGATTGCCCCAATGGTATTTTACACTCTTGGATTTGTTATAAATACACTTTTTATGATTAGGATTAATCGATTGCAGTGGACTTATAAGGTCATTTACTGTGGAGGAATATTATGGATTACTGATCTTTAAAATGTGAGAGAAGATATACAGTTTCAGTGACGAACGTAGGTAAAAGTACTTTTTTAGATCACCTAAAAACTTCTGTATAACGTTAAAAAACCGTATATCCAGAATACTATAAGAGTAGTGACATGTAAAAAGTATCATTACATTATAGATAGCAAAATCTTTCACTCCAGAGGCCGGTGAAAATTCCATTTCTGTGTGTCTGTCAGTTTAACTGATTATTTGTCTGTCCGCATGATATACATAAAATTACCTAAACTATAAAATAGATATTTATATAAAAAAAACTAATAAACGAAATATTGTTCGAGGTGAATGTCACTGTATAGGTTTAGGCTAAGCTTTAACAAAACATTTTACATTAGGTAATATGAAAAACTCTGACGGCAATGAGAAAATTACACAGTACATAAATCTTTAAACAAACTGTATACATTACGAACCCTAAAGAAATGAGCACCAGAATTGAACATTTACAATTAATATAAGCAGTCTGTTACTTTGCACATTTTGTAGCGTATTCCTACCTTGCTAATTCACTAAATGTAATTACAAAATTAAAGCTATTACCAAGAAAATCTCATATTTTCGCTCTCGAGCTAAGAACTTTATGAATAGTCTATTAAAATTAAGGTCTGTAAAAAATTCCGTATTTCTCGGTATCTTGAAAACGAAGTAAACTACAGAAAAGTTTTTTCTCGAAGCATTATTTCAATATAAGCAATGTTGAGTTCCATATTGGTGAATATAGGATTTGGCTGAACGTTAAGTCAACTAAACCACCCCAAGTGTAAAGAATTAAATAATTTGTAAATGAGACCAAATTTCAAAGCATGTAATGTTGCAGTGAATATCGTATAAGTTTTATCGTTCAAATTAAAAATTTATCATCACAGAGAGGCAGAAATACTAATTTTTCAAGAACTCGATCGTGTAATCAATGTTACGACGACGCACTGCGAATACTGAACAACCATCACAACAAGTAGCACTATCTTGCATGAAACATTCCATCATTTAAGAACGAAAGTACTCGTATCTAGAAACTCTTGTAAAACTAATGTTTTTTACGATATTGAGATTTAAACATTGATGATATTTTAATTATTGATCATACTTTTCATTTCAATCTTTCAAGAAAAGGGAAAATTACTGAAATAGATTTTTCATATTAGGTATAACATTTTATTTAAATTAAAACAATTATTACGGTGTATAAAACATTTTTTTAATGTAGAGAAGTGATCCTAAAACATTTATTTTGAGTGCTCTTCATCCTACCTAGGTGATTATATTTTTATATTTAAAAAATATTTACAATACTTTTGTATAATCGATTTGGATATAATGAAAATCTCTGGTTTTTTTAATACTTATATTGTTCTTTCGCAAATGTTCAAAATTTTTAGATGTACTTGAATGAGGTGAAATAAGATATTTTACCATAATATATTTAAAACGAAAGGGAACGAAAGTGTCAAATAAGGTTTTATAGAAGGTAGTTTTCCAACCGAGGTAGGGCAGAACTTTAAAGGAAGAGCGGGTTACAATTTTTTCGTCGGCCAATAAAACATTTATTAGGCAAATAAGGGTTTGGATCTCATTTTAAATACAATATGTAAATATTTTTGTGAAAGATGACAAAGCGCATATTACGTGGACGCTTTTCATATGTACGTTAAGCTCGTATAATCCCTTTCAGTAGTGTTTACAAACAACGAAAAACTTTTCTAAACAGTAATTATTTACAACTATGAACTAAGTGTTATAACCAGTGGAGTGTCCAAGGATTCTTTAATCATCCTTATTTCTCTATGACACAATGTGACATCGTTAGCCGCTAGGAGTGTAGGAATGAACCCAAAGACTCCATGTAAAGGAATAAAGCCAGAGTTGTACATGTTTATAATGAGAGCCAGAGATCTTTGTTCCTCTCCGCTCTTGTATCTGTAAAACTGTAAACGTTAACAAGACTTCAGTATTCACTATATTGTAAATATGTTAAACAATGGTGATTTTGTTATTATTTAATAGAAAATGATTGTGAAAATATGTTTATAGCTTTACAATAGGGGTAAATAAAAACAGATATTTATTTGATCAATATATTCAACATAAATAGATATGTGTTCATAATATTGTATAGGAAAATGTATTAAATTGTGTTTTAAGAAAAACAACTGTTATATATCTGCTTTCTTATCAATTCATAAAATAGGGAAAACATTCGCACACGTGGAAAATACATTAATATTGAATTTGGTTTCTTTGCCAAAGAGTGATGAAATATTATTAAAAAAATATATTCAAGTTAATCAATGTATATATGTTTGGTATATAATATAATTTTTGTACGAGAAGCTTGCTGCACTTGTGCAGGAACAATATTGGTCATATGATAACGATATACTGTTATTAGATTCTAGTTATATTATCATATCAATCACTATTCACTGACGTAATATATTCTAACTAAAAAAACCTCATTAGGATACTCGTCTACAGTTACATCTTCAAAACTTGTCCTGTATCCCCGTCATTGATTAAATAATGGCTAGTATTTCCTATTCTGTCACAGAAATATGAAGGATAAAAGCAATATTAAATTCACTTCTTTCCAAACTCTACTTTAGGCAAGAACATCAGTGTATGGACTAATGTTAAAAAATCGCTAGATAGTTAAGATTTAGATCTATTTAAGGGATATTGAAGAAAATTACATAGGGAGATCATTTTTTAAGTAAGACCAGTTTTGTAATGGGTGTATCTATGAACTTAAATGTATCAAAAACTAAGTTATGAGTATTTATTTATTTCTTCACATAGAATAGAAGAAAGAAAGAATAGAAAACTCTCTTTATTGCAAGAATATACAAACTCATTTTCAAATTAAATGAAACAACTAACACACGATTAAAAAAGTTCATAAATAAACAATAATTACTTACAACTAACAATAATTACTACTAAAATTAAAATATGTACTTGCTACTTTGACAACAAATTCACAAGGATAACTTTTTTTAGCGTATTTTATTACTAATTCCTGATGAATTTGTTGTCAAAGTACCCGTTTCAAATCTAATACAATTTGAAAATTTTGAACGGCCGCCATTTTGAAATGCAATGAGATATTTGTTTTATTTTTTTCACTGAAAAGGACTAACACTAGGTTAACATAACTGTTAAGTTTGAATTTTGTATCTTAAGTGGTTTTTGAGTAGTCATTTTTTTCCCAAAAAACACATACAGACAGACAGACGCTAAACGAAGCGAAATATGTGGCAAAGTTTGTTCGAATGGTTGCTGGACACCCTGTATAATACTACGTTCCTAAAGTTAAATACAAGATTTTCTTAACTTACATTTTGTTTGCACTTGAAACTTATTAAGCCTAAAAGATTTTTCCCCGCACACAAACACAAGCACTGGCACTCCCCGAACGTCGCTTTTCGAATCCAGTTCTCGACTTCTTGCCTCTCCCTCGTTCTTCCTGATTTTTGATGTTGTTCTCCCGCCAGCTCTCCTGACCACGCCTATGCCAAATCTCTCCATCATAATTGTTGAGTACCAATTTTTCATATCAGCATGGCTGTCCCTTACATCGTCGCATGATTTTTAGAAATAAGCATTTCCGCTGCTTAAACAAGCATTTTCCTGTTTGTTCATCATCGGTGTCTGGTCGGATGTGCGTATCCACTTCCGGAGGATGTTTGTATCGAATTGTAATACAATACTTCCTTTCCAGCAACTATCTGTACATTGAGTCTATGAATTTTGTTATACAAATTATTACGTATGTCTTACAAATCGTAAAGAGTAAATATCATTTGGGCAATAATTATCTATAGATTTTAAAAAAATAGGTAAGTTTTATTATTTCATAAGAATTTAATAACAATACCACTATGATGTTTGAATGGCCCTGATATTTTCAATGCAAATTAAATAACGATTCAGTGACTGGTTGGTTTTAAACTAAACCAATATTGTCTAAAGACTTTTATTACTGAGAATAACATTGTAGACGTTCTTTTTATTATTTCTGTAAGTTAATTCAATATTTTGTGTCATACAAATATTTTTCTCACTTAAAAATAAAGTTATGTTTGCACCGCGTAATGCTGTTAAGCAGTGGTAAATATTATAAATGTGAGTTTCTATGATATTTCAAATGACTATTACCTAAAAAATATACTTGAAAATTTATGAAATAAAACATTTTAATATATAAAAAATACTTGTATTGTAATATATTGTATTTACGTTATAACCTCTTAAGGCAATAATCAAAACAATTGAAAGACTGCACCTTCGATCTGAGAATGATAACTTTTGATCATAATATCCTCTGTCAGGAGGAGTTCTGAGTATAATAGCTCTGTTTTAGATTGTCCATGACAGACTAAGTGAGATTATCTGCTAGTCTCTCAGCCAGTAGTCTGAGAGTGATAGTTCTATAACACATAATCTATGACAGACAGATTTATACGCTGTCTTTGATCATCTGTATTTGAAATGACCCAAAGTGCTGCCATTGCCTAGGGAATCATTGCAAGAAGTGTTATAGTTTATCTTGATAATTCAGCACTGTGGATCATATCATTGTGTCAGAATTGTGTCCTCGTTCATTGAACATCTTCATTATATTTGGTACTCTAGGACGTAATGAAGCACCGAATGAATCAACAGTTCGCAGATTCATGAAACGTTTCAAGAAACGGGTTCAACAGTCGACCTCAAAAGTTCTGGACGTCGTCGTTGTGCCCGAACTGAACAGAACATTGAAGTGGTTCGTGACAGTGTGGCTGTTAGCCCAGGGAAATCAATACGTCCGTCGTTCTCAACAATTGGGTTTAAGATGTTCTTCTGTATGGAGAATTCTTCGGTATGATCTCAAATATCACCCCTATAAAATTCAGCTGAGGCAACAATTGAAAGTGGCAGATCACCAGAAGACACGACATTTGTTGATTGGGTATTGAGAAATTCGCAGGAGGAAGAAAACTACGCAATTAATATCATCTTCAGTGATGAAGCGCACTTCCAATTGAATGGATATGTTAATAAACAGAACTGCCGTATCTGGGGTTCAGAAAACCCTCGCATGATTAACGAAAGGGAAATGTATCCACAACGAGTGACAGTTTGATGCGGCTTTTGGTAGGGCGGCTTCATCGGCCCTTATCTTTTTGATGATCAGGAAGGGCAAGCTGTGACAGTGAATGGAGACCAATACCGTACGATGATTAGGGAGTTTTTGTGGCCTCATTTGGATAATATAGACATTAACCAGCTGTGGTTTCAGCAGGATGGTGCCATCTGCCACGTTGCCCGTGAAACAATTGTGTTCCTCCGTGACCGCTTTCAGGATCGCGTCATTTCTTGTAATTCCGACCATCAATGGCCACCAAGGTCATGTGACTTAACAACTTGTGACATTCATTTTTGGGGTTATCTAAAGTCATTAGTTTATACCAATAAACCCCCAACCATCAATGAGTAGAAGGAGGAAATTCGACGGGTTGTCGGCCAAATTGAAGTGGAAACTTGTCGTGCAGTCATGGCTAATTTCATGAACAGAGTTGCTGCGTGCCAGCGTAGCAGAGGAGGACACATGCATGACACTATTTTTCATACATGAAATCGGAAGGTTAGATGAACATATTTATGTATTTTATTTCAGATTTTCATTAAAATAAATCTCTTAATTTGATGTATCGAAACCGGTGCTCTTTTTGAATCACCCTTTATTTGTGTATATATATTTTATAAATTAGAATGGTTACAATGGTGAAGCAAAATTGTGTTTTAAGCTAGCCAATAAAATTAGTTGAGAAATTTATTTGATAATTTTTAAAAGAATAATATTGAGCTTTTTCCTACTGCCAGATATTGTTGATAGTCACGGTATTTAAATGTAATAAAAAATTTTGAAACCGTTCTAGGTACTTGACAATTGATATTTAAAAAAATTTTTAGCCATTCTTGCAGTATGATTCTAATGAACTATCTATTTAATTCACCGTTATTATTTACAGTATTGTTTTCCAAGTTTATGTAATGCTAAGTTTATTAATGTTAATATTACTTTTTAATTTCACACTTTATACCTATATTTTAAGTTATCACTTGTTATTATAACTCATTACTGTTTTATCATTAATTCTCATATATTGATTATTGTTACTTACTAAATTTTAACTATATTTATGTTTTTTTGCTAAGATTGTTTGGTAATGTTTCAGTAGTAAACAAATCACCTGTTTACTATTCTAATTTAACACAAAATTATTATATTTATATCAATAGTACAGTTCTTTAATATTATTTTCAATTAAGTTTATCGTTGGAAGTGAAATAAATAAATGTTATTGTATTGCTGTTGAGAATTAAATAAATATTTCCATTACACTACTTCTCATATAAGTTTGTACAGAACGGAGAATTATGAAATAATCAATAGCCGCCTTATTGAAACGATATATCGCCTCAAAAACTATCAGTTACCCTCCGCACTTAACTCGAGGAGACATATCCACTAGCCTTTTCAGGCTGTTATCTGAAAATTTTAAAATGGTGGTGTGATATTCCAGGACAACCATTGGGATTGTACTCTTTTAACTGATAAATCGGTTTTTGTTGTGTCTAGCCAGACAGAAGGAAACCGTGATGAAAATTAAATTAAAGTTACAATATTATACTTAGATAACTGAGTATTATTGGTGTAAAGTACAAATATTTTTACCAGTTGTATAAGAAAGTCCACATATATATTTATTCAAGTCTAATTTCGTATTTCTGAAGTTATTTACATTTACATATTTTATCTGTACCTATATTAAAGCGTAAGGCAGTTTTTATTATTGTTGGTGTTTGTTATAAAAACACACAATTAACGATTAAGGAAATGTCACAATCAAAACTTATTTTAAATACTGATATAAGTAATATTTTGTATATTTACTGTCTATTTACGTTTATTTTTAGTTTATAATTTAATTTCATATACCACCTAATAGTTTCTTTTCAGACGAAGACTATTTTTTACTTCTTGGACGTAAACTGCCTACTAAAATAAAAAAAGTGGTAGTCATCAAACTATGCTCGGTGAACCTATAGGCCAGATTAAAAAGAACTAATTATCTTAATTAAAACAGTTATCTGAACGAACAAGTTTTCATTCATTATCATTTGTGTTTTTATTATACACCCTGCAGTATACCGTTCTTTATAACTATTACTAGGTTACAAACGTTTGGGCAGATATAGTAAATTGATGAACTAGGAGTGAACAAGGAAAAACAAACATGTAGACTGGAAAATGCCAGGAAGTAATTTTGTTTCCGATTGAGAAACCTTACTGTGCCAAACTGATTAAACTACAAAGCGATAGAACTGTCACTTGCATTTGTTGCGAGGAAATGAATTGAGGTAAAAGAAGGTATTTTTTCACCTGATCTTCTTGAAGTAATGCACTTCTCGCTTTCACGTCTTATTTGCTCGTAATGAAGTAAGTTAGCTTCAATAACACAGTCCTGTAAAATCTGACAGACAACATGTAACTACTAACTTACAATTCATCTTTAATAAACCAAGATGTTCTATTACCCTTATTCTTACTTCAGTCTTTGTTTTACTTCCTTGAACTTGATATAAACATAAAAAAGTTATAAAAAATATATAAATAAAAAGTATGAATAAACATTCAAATATAATATAAAACTTTAAAGTAATGAGACAAAAATGCAATAGCGTACTCATATCGACTATAATGAATAGCAAAAATATATGTATTTCTAATAATTTGAATGCCACATACAAATCGTTTTAGACTCTTAACTTATTTGCAATACTTAGAAAAACTTTAATAAAGTCTTCTGCTATACATTTTTCTCTTATTAGTATAGTTCACAAATTGTAATGTATTTATTAATTTATTATGATTAATTTTTATCGTAATGGAATGCGTGAATTATACATTTTACTCCAGTAATATTTAGCGCTGATATGTGATGAAAAATGAAAGCATTAAAGACATTTGCGCTAGCTAAATAAAAATAAAGACGAATCTATAAATGGCTTCCTAAGCATATTTGATTTTGGAATACTTATAATATTTATGTTCCGCAATCCAAAAATTAACAGATAACAAACAGCTTTTGACACTTTTAAGTTTTATCTTATGTTTTTATTTTATTTTCGCCAAAGACACAACTCAAACATTTCATTAAGTTAAATTTTATAAAACAGAATTAGCCTACACAGTGCTTGATCAGTAATATAATGCTGTTAACTTAGATAATGTTACCCTAAATATGTTAATCTAGATTTCAAGTGACGATGAATGACATACGTACCCAATGCATTTTCAACGGTTTGCTTTTTAAATACCTTTAAAACTTTTATAAAACCCATCTTAAGGAGCAAAGCTAAAGAATTGTATAAAAGGTACTAATTTAATTTGCAATATGGCATTTTCAATATTATCTGGTATATAAAATTGAATCAAACTCAGTTTTGACACCTTGAACACATTGAAGACGAAGACAATGAAGAATCACTGGGTAAACCTCCTTTCCAGTTGGTGAAGTCACGTGCTCAAACGAGACGAAATCGGTATCAAGAGCAAAAAAATAGCTTAAATGTAGAAACTAGACATAGGCCTTCTTTAACACAATTTCCCAGGAAGAAGAGGGAAAATTTTATTATTGGTCAGTCAGATGTTGATGACAACTTAACCTCATCTGACAGAAAAAAGTTTTTGTTTGTCTCCCGCATGGCTCCAAAAATAAGTTGTGAAAGTGTAAAATCTTTTATGCAAGGTAAGATAGAGGCAAACTATGTAGTTGAAAAATTGCAGTCTAAGTATCCTGACGAATACTCATCTTTTAAAATAGGCGAACCTGTAGACCTATTTGAAGACATTTAAAATCCTAAGTTCTGGCCTAAAAAAATTTTACATTGCTGTTTATAAACACAAAATTAAAAAGAATCATTTAAATAGCACACCAGAGCTTTTTAATCTCACAGGACATCTGCATGCAAAGCGGAACTTAGGTCCAAAAGTGACGTTATCTGTAGATAAGCCTAGTATTAGTGGCCAGACATTAAAATATGACATATATGTAATTAATACACAGTCACTGGCTGATAAATTGGCTGAACTAGAACATATCCTTGAAAATGAAAACTATATCGCTATCTGTGTATGTGATCACTGGTGTTCCTCTGAGAACATAGCCTATGCACAGCTGAGAGGTTATTTTCAAGCAGCAGCATATTGTAGAAGCAACAAGTTGAGAGGAGGGGTTGCAATCTACATTAAACATGGCGTTGATTTCCAGATGATAAGCGTAGAAAAATTCTGTGTGGAAAGTCATTGTGAAGTGGTGGCTGTGACTTTGTGTTTCAACAGTTGCAGGGTAAGACTTGTATCAGTATACCGCATACCAAATGGTGACCTTGAAGTTTTTTTAGACTCGATTGAACAGTTGATATTAAGTATGTCAAACAAGAAAGTGGCCTATCTTAATTTGTGGTGACATAAATATTAATGTCCTAAATGTAAACGACACGGCAACATTAAAGCTTCAAAACATGTCACAAAGCGTAAATTGTTATTATTGAAACAATACGCCTACCAGAGGGTCTGCATGCTTGGATAATGTTATTACAAACCTTCCTAGGGAATATGTGTCTGTTGAGGTTAAGGAACCTATCTCAGATCACTTAACGTTGGCAGCTAGGATCTTGTGTAAGCCAAACTGTTTAGAAGAGGATAAAAAAATTAAATCACGCAGCTTTACTCAAGGAAATATCAGCAAATATATGGATTTCCTCAGTATGATAGATTGGAATAGAATAGTCGAAAACCCACCTTTGATTCATTCATAAAAATCTTTATTTTTGGAATGGATGAATGCTTCCCCATTAAAGAAATAAATAGAAAGAAATCAGCCTTACATCACAAAGATTGGTATACTAGCGAACATCAAAAAATGAAGAGAGAAGTGGAAAGCTGGTTTCATAAACTACAATGGGCCCCTCCGTTACCGCCTGCTTGTGGAGGAAACAAAAAATAAGTATACTGCAGTTAGGAAAAAATACAAAAAATCGTTACATCTAGCGGAGATACAGGCAAATGCAGAAGCAATAAAAGCAGCGCCTAACAAAGTAAAAAAGGCATGGGAAATAATAAATTCTTCAAGAAAAGAGACTGTCCACAAAGACACTCACTCTCTCTCTGCTGATGACTTCATGCGTACTTCATCTCTGCAGTGGCTGATATTGCGAAGGAAGTCAGACAATCACTTACTACGGCTATGGATTTCCTCTCCAGTACCCAAGACGCCACGGATCAATTCCAGTGGAAGACAGTGTCTTGTGAGCAGGTGGTGGAATTTGTAAATAGCATGAAGAGCAGTCACAGTAGAGATATATATGACATTAGTGCAGTGTTAGTAAAAAGTGTCCTACCTGTTATAGTTTACCCCTTAACGGTTTGTATAAACCAGTGTTTAAAAGCTGGCACATTTCCAGACTCCCTCAAGCAATCTAGAGTTGTACCCGTATATAAGAAGGGTGACAAGTCATCTGCTATCAGCTATAGGCCCATCTCGATGGTACCCATATTTTCAAAAATCCTTGAAAAAGCAATGAAACACCAGGTAAGTGAGTTTTTTTTAAAGTAATTCACTTTTTTCTACATTCCAATTTGGTTTTAGACAAGGTAGGTCGACGGTTGACGCGGTCGAGGGCCTTATAAGATCTGTACTTACAAGTTTTGTAAATCATGCTAGTACACACACCATCCTTTGCGATCTTTCTAAGGCTTTCGACTGTGTGCCGCACGACATCCTTCTTTCAAAATTACACTTTTATGGAGTAAGAGGTGTGGAGCTCAAACTGTTTGAATCATATTTGGCAAACCGAACACAAAGAGTAAATATTCAAAATTCACTCTCTGATATTGCGAAGGTTGTAAGTGGCGTGCCACAGGGATCGGTCCTAGGCCCTTTTCTGTTTTTAATCCTGATAAACGATTTACCATCTAGTTTAAGCTGTAATTCTGTAGTTTTTGCTGACGATACTACACTGTACTATAGTATGCCAAATAAGGATCTAAACAATCTTAGCCTATTTATGTCAAACGCTCTTGAAGAAAGCATACATTGGTTTAAAGCGAATGGCCTGTCTTTGAACCAAACTAAAACACAACAATTTGTTTTTACTCTAAGCAGAGCCCATGTCAGTCACGAAAATTACAGTAATGTAAATCTCCTTGGCTTTGTACTCGACCCTTGTCTAAATTGGAGTGCACACATCCAAAAGGTTTGTGCTAGACTAAATAGAGTAATCTACTTATTAAGAAACTTAAGAAATAAGTTACCAGAGCCACTATTAAAAAATGCTTATTTTGCTTTTTTCCATAGCATTCTGTTGTATGGGATAAGTGTTTGGGGTGGAAGTCACCATCTAAAAAGTGTATTGTTACTAAAAAAAAAGCAAGCAGAATTATGAGAAGGGCGTCATTAAATGCTCATTGTAAACCTTTTTTTATTGCTGAGGGAATTTTAACTGTAGTAAATGTATATGTATGTCTTATAAAGTTAAGGAAAATTTGATAGTTTTAAGCTGATCTGTGATAACCACCAACATAACACCAGAAATGACTATCAGTTGCAAGAACCCTTCTGTAGGCTAAGTCTAACAAAAAAATTGGCTTGATAGTGTCAGTCTTAAAATGTTCAATAAGTTACCACCTTGTGTTCATCAAGTAAGCCTTTGCAAATTTCGGTCATCCGTGTACAATTTCCTAGTGGTTAGGCCATTTTATGATATTAAGGAATTTTTTGAGTTAACATCTAGGGAATTCATTACTGCTTTTTGATGTGTTGTTTAAAATGTCTATTTTATTGTACTGTAAATGTTTCATGTATGCCTGATCTATATTTTAGTGTTTTAAACCAGTTAGATATTTTTATTGTAAATGTTGTTTTAACTTTCCGACAAATCAACCATTTATGTAAATAGTTATGACATGTAGTCATTGTTATGCAACTATATTAATTTGTGTTTCTAGGTACATTGATACTGTACTGAAACAGATTGACTTACTATATTGACATT
Source organism: Homalodisca vitripennis (assembly GCF_021130785.1). NCBI lineage: Eukaryota > Metazoa > Arthropoda > Insecta > Hemiptera > Cicadellidae > Homalodisca > Homalodisca vitripennis. The sequence continues at coordinate 42,063,567 of NC_060214.1, forward strand.
GTCTATTGCTTGTTAAAGTTTAATGACAGAAATAAATCTAGAATCTTGTCATTAGAGTGAAAGTGAATGTAAACGGCCTGAAGTAAACGTTTTTGACCTGAGTAGGCTTCTCAGTCCTAGGAATTGACATATATTTTATTTCTCTTGAATATGTAGCAATTTAAACAATAGCATTGGGCATATCTTAGGCCAAAGTAGTTTACAAGGACTGGATATTACTATTTTTACCAAAGTAGATTTCTGAAATGGTCGTATCACCAAGTAATCATATGCCTACTAACTTTTGAAAAAAAAAAAATATAATAGGGGAATTATCATATTATGAGTGTTTAAACAAAGTAAACTACGGACTTAAATTTTTTAAATTGTATGCAATGCTCAAGATAACATATACTGATTTAAATTAAAAGTTTTTATTTTGTAACAAATGTTTATACATTTATATAGCTCTTTTAACAAAAACTAAACTACTACTTTTCTTAAATGTGGAGATACTACTTTTTGCAAAAACTTTGTCGATTGTCACGAAGTATACTGTTCTTATTTTCCTATCTTGGGTACTATGTTTAAGTAAAACGCACCGCAAATGTGATTTAACTCGTTTTGGAAAATATAAAATAGAATGAATGGTAATACATTTGTGGTATTAAGACATGAGTTTAAGTAATAAGATACTTTCGCAAAAATATGTTTTGATTAGCGATTTAAAATTAAAAATTCAGTAAATGTTCAGTCACCTCAAATCTTGATGAAAACAATACTTTTGAGATTCCTACTCCAAGCGTGTATAGGAGAAAATTTAATAACAGTAACTTAATCCTTATCTTCTTTTAAATTGTTCCTTTCGCAGTGCTCGTTTATACTAAAAAAGAGACCCACAATTTCATTAATACCCACTTCTCCAAGTCACTTTTAAGCCGTTGTTCCATAATGGTTAAGTTTAAGAGGAGGCTTTTTAGCCCTAACCTCGTCTGATGAAATAACATATTATTTGCTTTTTTACTTGCACTTACGATAAAAGCAAGTTATTTGTGATAATTCTTTGCATCGAGAACATATAAGCTCATTTAAAAACTAAACAAATGTGAAATGAACGATCAAATCTGATAGGTGAATTAAAGAGCGAATATTATCACAAAACAAGTAGATATAACATTATTATGTGGGGGTTTCACAATCCGGAATTTAATTTTCTAATACGAATAAAGACTGTAACATTTAACTGTGGAAAGAGGAGTAAGCCTTAGTTGCATAGATTTTTCTAGCATTTCTTCTATACTTTGTTGTAATCGGAGAAACCCTAGGTAATAGTTAAACTTTCAGCCAATGGAAGTTTAAAAAGGAAATATTGATAGTTACGAGGACCTCAAAACCATCAACAATTCCTGTTGTTTGAGAAGCTAACGTTATTATTATATCACACATCTAAAATTACAAAAAGAAAACAGGAATCCCGTTTGGTAGATTCACGTTTGCTTATCAGGAGGTATTTTATAGCGATTTAAACCCTTGCATTGCGCAACAAGAAGCAATTTAGTATTATTTTTCGTTGTAAAGACATGAAACAATAAATTCAAGTTATTGGATGTCATACTGGCTTGAAGGTTACAATAGTTATAGAGACGGGAGTCAATTTTATTGTCTAAATAAAAAGCTTGTAAAATGTATAGTATAATTTTCCCTTGACAGTCACTGAAAGTGGTTACTTACTGAAAGTGATGATCATACAGCTACTATTATTAATGATGATAACAGTCAGGGATAAGTGCGTCAGGGTAAGACAACTATAATCTGAGTAAACAGTATGGTTTCAGATTTTAAGCCATTTGATACCCACTAATTTCAGCTTCCAGATAAATTAGCGTGGGTAGCGATCGGTATCTATCTTAAGGAAAATAAGAGAATCGATTTGAAGAATAACCAGGTAGTAGGGCCTAAGCTAATACAAATTATATCAGTTTTAAACCTGGGAATGTATTGCTTATTATGCTTTCGGAAGAGACCACTGCGTGACGTAATGTCAAATTATGTAAACACTCGTTATTGAACGCACTTTTACTTAGACACCACCTACAACCTTAATATTCTAACATGGGCTATACTTGAATAAAATAAACATGTATGTCTTAGCAGAAAACATGGGTTTTTATTTAGAATCTATACTAATTGACTTAGGGTAAATAATGTTTCTGCGTATGTAATATATCCATCCAATAATTTGAAGAAAGTTTTATTTCTCTTGAAAGTGTAATAATGTAATATATTACAAATAGCTTATTTATTCATACGTTTATGAAAGGATAATAAGATGTTAGCAATGAAGCATAAATACTAAATAATAAAACAATCCAAATAGCAATCAACAATATTGGAACAACTTTATAGGTTTTACCTACAGAATTAACGGTAAGTTTGGGAGTGTTATCACTATAGTCATTATTTATATAATACTTAATTTTTTAAATTCCAAACTTCTACAGGATAAAATAAGCTTTGTTGTAAAAAATACCACAGTTTTTGGCTTCTTAAGACTAAAGCAATATTTTCCGCAATAGGTTATACATTAAAGCATTGAATATGTAAATGTTCTACGTTGATAATATTAGAAATGATTTAAAAATAAGAAATAATTAATTTACATTATAAGTACCATTAATCTATTCCTAATAAACTTTATAAAATATAGCACGTAGGGAATGGTATACAATGTTTTTACCAAGACAGTTGATTAATATTGATTGAATGTTATTATTATAAATAAAAAGACGGTTTTTGTTAATTTGAGCAGTTAGATTATTTAATTCAGTAATAGTAGTTATAGCAAAACCTTTAAAATGCACACAATAATGGTGTGAGAGAAAAATAAAAATTTTACAATGATTGAGTTTGGACTCTAAATTGTGTTTAATTTTTATCATAAGTTTGGTTCTAGTATTGACACATAACTATAAATTTAATTAAATTCTATTTTAAATATTTAGTAGCTCTTTAAAATAATTGTAACAAATAATCTATATGTAATCTGTAATGTATTAGGTTAGTTCTTTACCTGAAGAAGAGATCAGATTGCAGATCTCGAAACGTAGTGTTACTGTTTTCTTGTTTCACTGAACGATGGCAAATGTCCGGAAAAATCCTGTTTCCTTCACAATCCTTCCATCGTCAAAAAATAACCTTCAAACAAAGCAAAGAAATAATCTGGATTACAATAGATTATTCATATTTACTAATTTTTTACTATGTGATAAATAATTTTCTAAATCCGTCTACATTTATGCTGCAAACACTCAAGTAATATTATCAGATGAGCAAATACACGTTTAATTCCTAAGCTTTGCGTAGTAGTAACACAGTAAATTACCTTAAAAAAAACGCGCCAAGAGACGAAAACTTTTACAAATGAGGAAATTATTTCCATAGGGACCTCTTGTCTCTCTGCATAACTTGTTTGAATACCTAATTTAATAAACACATTACTCAGTTGTAACAGCAGTTGTTGAATTTAATTAGTTTAATTTTCATGTTTTCTTTGTGTTCTAGTTATATAGTGACATGTAAATAAATATATAGTACAGTATATCTTTATAATAACACTAATTATGAGTAGTGACATAACGTAAAAGAATTATGTTTTTAGTAATTTACTGTTGTAGAAACTTAGTGTAAGCATTATTTTGTATAAGCTATTATGCCATCCAGGGAACTCACTATAGTATTACAAAGTCATTAAAACACACCGTAATTTTATATTGCTTTATGTTACAATGGTTTAAATCAGTATCCCTCATCCACTGATAAACACACATGGGACGTTAGTCCCACACACATCAATAGCTTTCTGTTAGTTTATATTATTTTTTCTTTAATAAATTATATTTAATCAATACTGAAAAAATTAAAAATATAAATACATACATAAATTTAACCTGATGAAAAAAGGATAGTCCATTGTTCAGACACTGTACGAGATATAATTGGTTTAAGTTTTGAAAAAAGACTATCCCCTGAAATAGAATATTCCGGCAAAAACCTAGTACCAAATTACTTTATGCACTAAGATTTAATAGTAATATAACAGTATTAAGCTATATATTATAAATAAATGTATATATTTGAATTAATTGTTAAACGGTATTAACAAACTTGTAATTCACTGCGTAAAACAGGCGAGATGTCTGTTTTGATATAATTAAAAAACTTTCTTATATTTAACATAAAACTTGATGGATTCTAAAGGTTCAAAATTATTGTACCTGAAGAAATTATTTGTCTCGAGTTATTAATTGCATTAAAATTAATGAATAAATTAGAGTTTGTTATTTAAATGTATTTAAGCAATCATCTCTGTAGCGCGCGTCAATCTTGTCAAGTTAAAACTCTTGAAAGTCTGCTGTTTGTTTGATTCTATTCCCTTGCGATTACTGTTATTCACTTTATCTGGCAAATATATTAAGTTATCTAAGAGATTTAAATTAGGAAGAGAAATTATCATTTTTTTAATAAAAATAAATTGGATTCATATGACATTAACGGGTTCTTTATTGTGTAATTTAAATGTATTGTGTATGATCAAATATAACTTTTAAATATATGTAGGGTAAAAGGAAATGACTGTTACATTCGATTATGCTTTTTATTTCTCATTACTTTATTGCAATAAAGTAAACTTCACAATAAAAATCGATAAGTACATCACGCTATCTGTCGTGTAGCTTCAACGAAGTTGCTTGCAAAATCTCAATAGTTTGGTGTCATATGTGATACTATGTTACATTTTTCAATTTCATATAATTATTTCGAATGTTATTTACAAATATAAGTAGCCTGCAAATCCATGGTTACCCATAAATTTGATATAAAAGTATTCCCTAATGCTAAGTGGAATTTAACGCAGTTGCATGTGATTTATCCAATACTGAAATAAAGTTTCTTGCAAAATACCAAATTTATATACCTCGGTATATCGTACGTACAGACAGACAGACCAAAAGAAATAAAACATCCAATCCGTCCAAATATAGTAAATACAATTTACTAAATAATAAATGATACAACGTTGTCACTCACTAATGCTCAGTTAAAACCTTATTTACAATTGACTACATAGTTTTATTGTTCGAAATCAATTTATACGAAACTAAAACATACTGTATAAATAAATAAACGCACAGAAGCTTCTTGTAACAATAAAATAAAAAGACTTCGTACAATCCTATAATATTTCGAAAAATGTCGTACTCAAAAAGGATATAAATGTTACGTATACAAACAAAGTTTAGAAGTAAAAATATAATGATTTTATAATACCAGCTGAAGTGTTTTAGTCTAAATTTAAAATTAAGTTTATAGTGTTATATTTTAAAATATAAAAATAACCGCTTGACTTTGTTCATCAGTTATGTCAGGATTAGAGACAGATTCACACCTGTGAAACTACGTAAATTTCTGAAATATATTAATGAGTGTAGATTATTATGTGATAATACACCATGTTTTTCGTGGAAAGGCAGGGCTTTCCATTTATAAAATATTCAACACTGCTTTCAGAGTAATATTATACTCAAGGCCTCTCTAGAGAGAGCCTTTGTACATCAAAGGGCTGAGAGAATCTCTGTTGTGTATCATATCTTTTGTCAAATATAAATAATCCTTTAGATACATCGACATAGTTGGACAATTATTCTTCAAATCATTGTACAAAGGATATAAAAGTTTTGTTGTTGGCAAGATATTTCTTGTAAAATTTTTTAGCAATAATTACATAAATTAAGGGCAAAAATGAGGATCTTAAATATTACATTAACTAAAGTTATTCACGGTGGTTTAAATTCGAATTTATTCAAAATTGTGTTATTATAATTGTCATTAATGAGATGCCTTAACAGCTACAGCAATGTTTTATGCAAAATATTGGTTTTTTTGTAGACATGTTAACAATTTATTACATAGGAAATTTCAACAAATGGTTTAAGAAGCTTAAAACAATTTTTGATATGTTTTTCCTGATATGGTTTTTGATCTTTGGCTCTTGTGGCCAGTCCCTCATTCTCTTTAATATGTGTACCATATCAAATATTAGGTATTTTCGCTTATTGATCTTTATCTCTTAGTCACTATCGAAATCCTCGCTTTTTCTCTCTTTGTGATTTTTTTGTCATTGGCCTCTGGGCTTTCCTTGGTCCTTGATCTGTTTTTTTATTTTTATACTGTTTTTAACCATTACTGCTCTTACAGGTATTACTCAGTGTTATCTTTTAGGTTCTATCTTCTTTTTTCACTCCTGGGTTTAACACAGCCTTTTCCTTTCTATACATTTTTAAATACATTTAATGTTTTATTACTTTAAAGCACAGCTTTTACTTTTATCAGCCATATAAAGTTCCCTAATTTTGTGTCCCCGATCATCACAACCAGAGGCTATATATGGGGCCTAAGCCTCCACAGCAAGTGATTGGCTCGAATAGAACACAACCCTTATTGGCAAGCAACGGGGTCGAGGAATCCCATCCAATTCCGTTATTAAAGAAAGTCCATGCATGCATACCTCGATTTAAAGGACCACTACTTGATTTCCTGTAGTCCGAAGCTTCGCTGACAGCGTCAGACAGTGAAGCCACCATGCTAGTGAAGGCAAACGCAATACTGGGATGTTAGCGACTTATTAATAGCCAGGATTTTATAAAATAGGAGACATAGCTGATGAGTGGGAGAAAATATGAAAGACATTTAAATATTTGAAGCACTGATGAAGCTCTCTGTAATAGTAGAGAATATTAGATTCTGCGCCTCACTTAGTCTGACACTCGGCACTCACAGTAGAGCAAGAGTAGACAGTATGTCACAGAGAATATAGAGAAAAGAATGACAGATCACGCTAGCTCACTATGTTGTCATCACTTACGTATTTCCCAAGGAGTGAAGGCCCTGTGAGAACATTTTGACACTATTGGACTTTTCCCGTATCCGAAATACAATACATTAGCTAAGGGTGTCTAGCAAAATACAAGGATAGGTAATGACATACTCAGCTAGGGTTTCCCGCAGTCGTCATGTACGTGCTCATAAAATGTATTTCTAAAACTTCTCGTATGTTACCATTGGCAATAGAAAGTCACATATACGCAATAACTTATAAATAATAACAAAGATCAAATGCAAGTGCCTATAAGAAGTAAAATATTTTGCGGAAGACATTTGGAAAAAAAAGTAATAAGAGCTTTTTACTCTTATAGAACCATTAAAATCATTGTAACATGAAAATAATACTTTGTGTTACTTCGGAAGAGGAAAATATAATATTATATCAAATAAAAATATAACCAAACAAATATAATATTAAATTTAATACTAAGCTGAGGGATATCTTATGTTCTTTTGAATTATGACCAGAAAAATCATCAAATCGTTTGTTGATATCGTAAGGCAAGTATAATTCGTATTTATACTTGGCTATAAGTATAACAAAGGCTTTGGAAATTGAAAAAAAAAAAAACAAAAATTTAGTTCTTTGACAGGTTGAAAATCCATTTCTAACTCTTTAGACGTGATCTTTTGATGAAAATCCATTAGTTTTTTTACATAACAAGGCATAAATATGCCAGATTTTATTGAGATATTGGGATACTTAGAATAAATGATAAGAGCTTGCATGAGTGAGACATGAATGAGTCACGGCCTTTCCTTGTATATATATTGACAAAACATATTTTTAAGATTTTGTGGGAATGAAAAACACAAGAAGTTTGAAAAATTTGCTAGCTATTCGGTAGCTATCGTGATTGTTATATTTTCATTATGATTGGTACTCTTTATCTCAACTCTAAATTACCGAGCTTATTTCTGAAGAACATATTATGCTGTATTGTTGAGAGAGGTGTGCTGGTTAAGATCACTTATGTAAATGACGGCAATTGCGACCGGCAGCAATATCCGCTACTGTCTGGCACTTGGCACTTGGGACATCGTAACATTATAGGCTATAGAGCATATAATAAAGACAAATATGTAATAACTCAATGGTATGGATGTTAATATGTAACGTTTACACATTATAAGTGACAGGAAGTGCATATCTAATGGTGTTTCATTCCTTATTTTGTGCGACTTAATACTACTATATATATATATAGTAGTAGTAGTTTGTAGCGGTGAGGGGGTGGGGGTGGAACTTGGAGTTATGATAATAGTCACTCACTATTATTGGAATAGCTCCTTCCTTGACAATTCTAAGTAAACCTAAATCAAACCATGTTCATTAGTCTTGGAGTTTGTATCTTTCACCTTGTTCACGCCCAGCACCAAATTATACCAGAGATAAGGAGAACTAAGTGAAAGAAAGTGAAGTGAATATACACACGAAGTCTACATTAAATTGCAAGTCAATCCCATCATCGCGATTCAGCTTGTGTGACAGGCCTTTCCCTAAATATTTTCTAAAAATATATTAAAATAGTAGTAATTAAATTATGTTTTTCCGCTTTTTTGGCTGCCAAATCATTATCTAACAATTTCCTAAACAGTAAATTGTAAACATCAAACAAGTAAAAAAAATTTCCCATAATTTTGGAAACAATCACTATTTACTTGTCAATATATGACAAAGAAAGTCTAATAGCACACAGTTTATTTGGATAAGAGAATTGAGATTATTTTTTCTAGTGGAAATCTCTTTATATTATATAAAGTTAATTATTAACAGTTGAAACTGCTCTCTTATGATATAAAAAATCCCTAGCCTACGTTTAGAATATATCTGTATTATACATGCTAAATTGATAAATAAGTGTAGAGTATATATATATATATATATATATAATAATGCGTAAGCCAAATTTTATAACACTTATCTTGTGTATATTGACTTATAAACGGAAAATAAATGTAAAAAAACTGATATAAATAAACGATGTTTTAAATTATACTATCAAGATGTAATTATCTTTATACAATCATATAGTTTTTTAATTTATCCAGAACTTTGTTTAAATTTAACTCTAAACATGACATGTTTTTTCATTTTGCCTTCAATTTTCATCTTTTCCACATTAAATTGTTACTTATAACTGACATTACCCTATTTTCAGTCGGTTTTACGACTAACGCATTCTAAGCATAAATAATAATAATAAAGTAACTGGACATGTACACTATCACAAACTAATCATAAATACTGTGTTTTCTGATTGAAAACCTGTTGTTTAACAGGTGTACCAACAGTAGGTATATATCAAATTAAAATTATTCCGTTCTAACCGTGTAAAATGTTTAGTATTACAAACTATAATTGTAATATAATATTACACATTTTGAATGTCTACTAAATCTCGGGCACGACACCTACAGTTTAATATAAGAAATAAGTCTAGTAATACTTTTAATATTTAAATAATCACAAAAACTACTTGGAGAGGATTTGTAATCAACCAAACAACTTAAATGACTAAAAAAAAGTTTAGGACTTTTTCAGAGTTTAGGGTAAATGACACTAGGTAAGTTCGTTATAGAAATAACGCGTAGACAGTCATACACAGAATAGAATAGAATATTTACAGTCCCCTAAGTGTCAGATTTCGCTAATGCTCAGCTTTTTAATTTATAATAAAATTATTAAAAAAGTTGCTATTTAAAATTAAGGTTTATTACAATAATTAATATAATCTAGCAGTTACAAAGCAATTATTTAATAGTAGCTCTTTTTTATTTCAATGTGCTCTAACAAAGAACGTTATCAAAAAATTGATATCATTCTCGTACTCAATGTTTTGGCGCCTTTTTAAAAATTTACGACAAACGCTAGCATTATTTAAAAGATGTTAAAAAAATTTCCATGAAAAGTGACTTAGAATTCTTCAGTGTACCATTAAGTAAAAATGCCGCTGACATAAAGAGCCACAAACTGAGGTTTATTATCCAGTTTTATTATGTTTCCTGGTGTTGTTCCATCAGCAAAGTTAATGCAACATTTTACGAGTCCATAAATTTATGTTGAGTCAATACTCCAGTAAATTTTAATTAGATGCATTATTGAAATAATAATGTTTGTAACAAAGGTAAACAAAAGTTAAAAAGAAGTATGTTATAATTTTACTCTGCCAAAGATATATGTATTATAAAACTATATCTAAAATAACAAAAGAACGTGTTTGCATACGAAGTCAAGTGATTAAAACTAATCACAAAAAGTGGAAATTACCTAAAATATCGACAGAAATTACGATGATTGGAATGTGTATTTATAACGTATTTAAGCATAAATTTTAGGTATCGGACGAATTTTTAGACTCTAATTTACATAAAATTATTTAAAATAGTTTTCTGTTTTTATTCCGAATGTAAATTTTAGTTATATGCTAACCAAACAATACATAAATAATGTTAATACACCCTATTTGACTAAGTATCATTTAAACAAAAAATTAAAAATGTTTCAATAAAAATACTATAATTTCAATGTTTTTTAAAAGTTTAAAAATTTAAAGAACTGATTATTAATTAACATGTTTGTTACCTTTTACGAATCCGATATTCGCGTTGCGACGAGTCATAAAAAAATTAATATGGCTTTTCATTCCCACGAAACGGATAGCCGAAACCTCTACATGGAACTCGCGAAACTCCATACTACTTGAATCGTTAGCTCAAAGTTTTAATGAATTACATAATATACGAGTGCATGCAATGTTTTGACTTTCTTTGGTTGTGCTGAGTAGTTCTAAATCTAAAATGTCATATTATTGGACACATGACCAATTCGGAGAATTGACATTTGAAATTTAGCATCTCCTTTGAAAGTTATGAACCACGTTTTCGGTGGTGTCAATATGCCTATTTACTTTTCAGATTACATTCATAGATTTATGGCTGAAGTAGTAGTAGTTCATAGTGTGGACGCTTTAGCAATTTTAATATGCCTCGTTGGGGATTTTGTGTTTTATGTAACTCGAGATATTTATTGTGAAATCCAAGTGGTAATAATTTTTTAGAAAGAACCTGTAAAGATACATAGCTGTTCAATTGAACACACACACACACACACACAAATATTAATTGACAGTAAATGGTTTCATGTACATATTACATTTTTATGTTCTTAATATTTGTTTCATACCCTACTAAGCACTAACATTCAGTAGTTCTGCGTAACTGTCTTGAGAGATGACTGTACGAAGTATTGTAGTATACTATATTATTACAATGTTACATAATATAAATTGTAGGTTTTAGATAAAAAAGTTAAAAAAGTTATACTTGAGAAAGTTGTCAAGCAGAATATTAAAACACATTAAAACGACGAAATTAGTTTTTGTAATTTCCAATATAGTTCTTATAAAAAGATTAAAAATTAAAGAGGCAGACTTTATTTAAAATTTAAATAGAAAAGTTTAAGAATGGTTACTAAACAAATTCGTGTATAAATGATGCAATAACGTACTTGTTCCTCATGATCTGCTTTGTTCAAATTAATGCCAATAACCCTTCCAGGATTAATTACCAAAGTACATATAATTTAATTGATATTAAGGTGGAAATTAGAACTTATTTTTTAGCTAATTTTAATTATTAAAAACCTGTTAATGGGACAAACAACATTATTCTGCTTGATGTGGATGCATTCATATTCAACTTTCCAAACTTTCTATTCAATTTTTAATAATTTAAAAGCTCGAACTATGTTACATTTGCATGAAGCTCTCACACCCCGACTACCTTCATACCTCGTTTACATTTATAATATCTCACCTCTAACGTGGTATCTTGTTTTATTAACTATGTTATAAGTGTTGTTTTGGTGCTCTCCATTTCTCGACGAAATGAGTTCAAAATATAATGAAAAGCTAATAAACATTTCTACCTTGAATTAGACATAATTATATAAATACAGTTAAATAAAATATATATTATAATAATTCATAATCAGAAAAATTAAAAATACAACCTTATAACAGATATAATTCGCTGGGATTTCATTCTAAATACTTACGTACATGTAACTAATACAACGCATCTACAAAACAGTACTTGGTTGAAAGACGGGTATAAATGTTTAAAAAATCATTATTTGCATCATATATGTGATCTTAATATTTCCAGGACAAATAGTTGGAAGGCAGTAAGTTACTCCAAGAACACGTTTTACAGTTATTTGTAGTTTAAAGTACATTGAGTGATTGTAATGTTTACCCCATAAAAATGAACAAAATATATAATTGGTCTTGGAAGGCTTAATAATAAGTTATGTTTTTATTTCTTTATTTCATTATGTTTAATTAAATTAATTTAAATAATAATAGTACTTGACGAGTCCTAAGTCTCAACCAGCACTGTTTATGTAGAAAGAGTCTTTAGTGTAAGAAACCACTGAACAAGAAATCATTAACATTGTATATATATATATATATATATATATAATATATATATATATATATATATATATGAAATTATCGAGTATAACTAAGGTTTAGTATCTATTTAGATATCTATATACACTGATAAAACCCTAAATTACGAATACATAACGTCTATAAGTAAGGGAAATTGATGTGGCATATATATCGTAGGTAGGTATATCTTACACCACGTGTAGCGTTAGAGGCTTCTCTCAAGATGCATGCAAACTAACAAACAAGTTCTATACCTCATTCCATTCTTGCACATGTACAATTTGTTAATCACTCGGCAGAAAAAAATAAACTGTTCCAGCCAAACAGTTGTTTTCAATAGAGCTGTGTAGCGGTACAACGGTTAGCGGTAGATAATCAGATCAAGCAACTTCGAGCGTGGCTGCTGCTTGATTGAGTGACCATTGAGCGATCCTGTCCTTGGAAAGCAGCTCGCCTGCTCGGCCAGTGGTTGTGGTTCGGAAGTCATGTTAAAGACGTTGATCCCCAAATTAAGTGTTAGAGAGGGCTTATTATCCCTAACTTCGCTTGGTAAAATAAGATATCTTTAATTTAATTACATTATTTCATGATATATCTTGAGACTAGTCGAATTGCGTGTATTAGTATATGACACAAGTTAAAAATGCATACCATTGTACTTCGCTTATAAATTAATTTGTCCTGATTTTTTTGTTGCAATAACGATTAATCTAAAGGATAATACAAACATTTTCAATAATGCTCAACCATATCCCCTTCAGTGAACTTGAACTATCATAGAACTTGATGTTGCCTATTTAGAAATTCAGGTGCATACAATATTAACGTGCATAGATTAGCTCGTGTTATAAGCATCGCTAAAGTAGTAATTACAAAATTGCGTTTTTATACTTGAAAATAAAATTGCATATATAAAATACTATACGAGACTTGGGCACACGTTTTTATTAATAAACACACTGATGTGTTCAGCGTGTTTTATGTATTACTCTATGATTACTGTACCTGAAAATTACACCATGGATTTATTATTAATATCCTAAATTCGGAAAATGTTCGCATATACCGTACATGACAGCACAACGTATTGAACTTTGTAAGTAGCAAACAATGGATAAATGCGTCAGCAAGCGTCGTCTTGGCTTACGAAATACATTATTGCTCACAAAGCAATTTTGCAGTTATTATGTCGTCTCAGACAGCTTATTGACTTCTGTTGTATCATATGTGCTTTGTTGTAGGTCATATTGCTTCCAGTCAGATTATATCTTAGGTAGGGTTACAAAATATTTTGTAGGGTGTTTTATATTTTTAACATTACTATCTAACGTGTTGTTTACTATACTTTTTATATGAGCTCTCAATAATTAGTTGTTGTCTGAGCGTTAGCGAAGGAGTTTGAAATGCTGGGAAAACTGACTTTATCTGTCTGCCTATTTCTTTGTTTGTCTGACTATTTCGAGTTTGATAATTGTATATGTTACTGTATGGAATTCGAGTGATGAGCGACATCATATTTATTTATTCAGTTTCTTTCTCGTCACAGTCATGGTTACCCATAAGATCTAATCAAATTGCACAGCGTATGGTGAATAACGGTATTTTGTTAATAAAGGTCTGCTACGTTTGTACATGACACTCGTGCTTGGTGATCTGTGGCCATTAATATTTTTTTCTATTGTTATACCAATCTCTCAATTACCAAAATCATTTCCAAAAACAACTGTTTGTCTTCCAATTCATGGGAATTGTTTACCAAAGGCTAGACCATTACAAAATAATATAAACGTCACATTTGTATTTTCTGTTTATATTGCACTTTTAAACGGTTTCCTTGAATCGAGGGTAATTTATTATATTACCATATCTTAATGTTGCCTGAAATAAATGTATTTCTTAGTATTTGCATAACGTACCTAACATGCATATAGAAACAGGATGGATCTATTTCAACGACTTTAATCAGGAACAATTTTAATCAACATACAAGTAAATTTCCTTTTACCTAAAAGTTACGTGAATGAAATTTAATCAATGGAAACGAGTTTAAATTCGTGTATTGAAGGCATATAAGCGTATTTAGTCAATACTACGCTGTGTGGCCACAGCGCACAATACTCTTTTCGATTAGTTCACCTTGTGGGTACTGTGCTGTAATAAACTATTAAAACTTTAACAGTTTAATGTTTAGAGAATATTTGTACTATGTCAGTTACCTATGCTGATATTACCTATACGTTTGTGCAATAATGTATTGAACAATTAGTATGCAATTTGAGTTTTTTTTAAATCTCATTTAGAATGGACAATTACATCTGAGGATAAATAAAGGGAAATTTACTGTTATAAAAAACCTGAATAAATATCACATTCAATGCATTGCCTAAAGGGTTTCGGTACAGATTACTCGCATAAATAAGCAGATCCATTCACGCTCAGCTGAAATGTACATAACTATTTATTTATTATCAGTATTCAGTAATACAAACTACTACTACAACTAGTTACTAGAAACAGTTAATCAATAAACACGTAAAAATACAATCATGAACCACAAGAATAGCAAGTGGAATTCCAACAAATCATAGTTTTTATTGAGATCTGAACAATAACTTTATAATGAATTTTAATTACTAATATATTTTATAATACTGAGGTGTTAGATATTATGTAATAAATAAATGGTAAAAAATGTTATGTGACGATTCCAGCATATATTTTTAGGGCCAGACTGTTAACATCCTATACGGTCTTAAGCGGCCAATCTTTATCAATTAATTACCAGTAATATATTTTATTTTTATTCAGCATAACACTAAATGATTCAATTACAGCAATGAACAAAAAATGTACAATTGTTTTATAGGTTTTGTAAGTATTTCTTTATATAATGTTCATCCTTCCTCGGGCTTTTGCCTTATGGATGTTTCATTTTATTTCACAATTATTGAGTTTTGATTTTGTTGTAGGTTCTTTTTTATTGTTAAGTACATATTTAGTTTGATTAAATATTACATTATTATTAAATTGTTTTTAAGTTTGTAATCATTTTATGATCGATGGTTTTATATTGTTTGATATTTTTGTTTTGTATCAATCTCTTGTAAGTTTTTTTAATATTGTGAAATAAAACCTTTTCGATTTGAAATGAATTAATAAAAATAAATTTAACGCAGCAGTCGTAATAGGTTAAGCAATGCAGGTGGAGAAGATATTTCGTTTAATATAACATATGCATTTCAAGTCAGTCTGTCACCACTAAGCCTGAAAACTTTCCGTACGTGGAGCAGTTAATTTGCTGTAAACAAGCAGGAATGTGATGAATCTGCTGAGTTAGCGTCTGGGACAACGCCGCTCAGGGAAAAGTCCATTCTTCTCAGAGTAGTCGTGCCGGGGTTTGAAACGCGTAAGGCTCGCACGATATCTCTTTCTCGCTTTCTCTTCAGCTCTAAATTTGTAACCTTTAAAGTTTTATAAATGATAAAGAAAATTTCAAATTGTTCATAAAATAATGTATATTGTTTTACTCCGAGTTTTAATTATAAATAACCTGGACTAGGGTAAATCATCATGACGTCTGAGATCAATCCAAGAACATTGGAAATAAATTTAGTGTGGTTAAAGCTATACAGTTAATAATGTGCTATTATTTACAGTAGGCTAGCAATGAACTTGAAAATCGCGCTGACTGGTAGGTTGTTTATATAACAAAGCCATACTGCCTGAAGTGCTTACATACATATTACAAACGATGATAGTTTCCCCAATAATTCCACCAACGTAATATTTCATCCTGGATAAATGTTTATCTCAATAACCAAATAATAATTTTCCAGAATTATATTGCCACTCATTTTCTGCAAATAAGACTGATTCACTTCAAAATAATACCAAAACAAGAGATGTTTTTGGATTTTTTTAACAAAAATGCCCAAAATATGATACTTTAAAATAACATGAGTTTAATCTATAAATTTGAAAAAGCTCCAAACAATGGCCTTTTACAAAGAACTAGGCTACTTTGAGATTACTGCGGAAGCTGACTGTTAGAGTGGGTGAGTCTTCATTAAAATTGTACATTATTCAATCCTAAATATGAGGAAGTATTCTGTTCTCCTATCTCCCCTGTCCGCTTCGACCGAAAGAGGCTGGAACAGAGGTATCCTTCAGGTCTTCCATAGTGACATGAATGAAACAGAGATCGTTATTCCTCATAGTGTTATCTTTATAGGAGGCCCACAACCCTGTCCACTCCGATTATTCTATCACTTAACTGTATCGTGCAGGTCTGAGAATGATAGCTCTGTTTTAGATCATCTATAGTTGACTCAGCAAGAAGCTGTACTTTATCATCTACAACTCCTTTATAAGGTATAGTAGCTGCTTAGATCATCCATGGTTGATTCAGAAATACGCTTATTTTTCATCATCTTTTAACATCTTTATGTAATTTAAAGTGATATCAATAAGTACTTCATCACTCGACATCTTGTGTATGACTGTGTGTATTTTAATTCGTAATTATTTACTTTTAATAGTTAGAAAAATACATGACATATTGAGTCAATTACTATTTGATGTTCTAAATAATTCGAATTATTTTATTGCGTCATATATTCATTCTGAATGATCACGTGTAAATTTTTAAGGCTATCTCTGTGATACAAATATATACCAATTATTAGGCTGTCACTTAAATCTGTTTGGTCATATATGTATTTACCCATTGACAAGCACTATTCGAAGTACCAACATTGACAAGAGCAACTAATAAAAATATTTATAAAATTATGATAATATTACAACTGTACTAACATTACATAAGAGATTTTTATTTGCGTATCAATCAAGATTATTACTATCTGCATTAGACGTGGTCATAATAGCTTATTCACAGGGATTATGGTTTAGATAATTCTACTTGTTTTAAATAATTTTAAAAACACAGACAAAATATGTAAATTAAGTAAATCATAATCTTTAATTTTACTTGTTTTCGAGTAGTGGATTTTAAATAAATTTGTATTAAGAGTATTTCATTTCTTTCTCAATATAGATATTGTAAAATAGCCATCTGAAATAGGTTGATTTATTTGATATACTATGATATTCTTAATTTATTTTACCATGTTTATAAAATTACTTTTATTTTTATTATAAAACGCATTTACACGCACAAAACTAACTAAGAGTCTGGCTATCATCTAAAACAAAAGGTTTCTTTTATTATAAAAACCAAACTGTATTTAAAGCCTTGAAGGCTGCCGAGCAAACCTAAAAATAGTTTAGAGAGGTTTGAAATATTAAAAACACATATATAGTAAAGAATTATATATTATTAAGAGCTGAATACTATTTAAATACAGCTTGCATTATCCTTTCTGCCGATGGTATCACTTGATTATTAAATATCTTTGACAACCATATTCTTTTTTTTCATTAATTAAACATTTATTTTAGTTTACTGTTTTACCGTTAACTATTTTCAATCTACCACAATTATTATGTTTCAAATTGTATAAAATCTAGACTGTTTCAGAAACATATAAATTAACTCTTGACATTCACAGAACCATAAGGAAAAAGATGTGATTCCAGGGAAAATCAATAGATGTGAGTGGATTTTTACTGTTTTCAAATAAAACTTTAATGCACTAATTTAAAATTTCATAGTGTAGACAAAAACCATTTGAACAGACTTGGGGCCTGTTAAACCCTTTGAGACATGTAATTAGTCCTAACTTGCTTTTTGCTAAATATTAGCAAATACATTCTCGCGCAAGTGCTTTATGTCGGATTCAGTAACACGCATTTTATATTTCGAGTTAAATTTTACAGGATACAGGATGGAAAATATGTTTATAGAAGGAAAATAAGAAGCCTTAGGGTGCTGAGGCAACCTCTCTGAACTTTGGGATTGGAATTGTTTGAAATAAGACTTATCCTTAGAAAAGGTGTTAAAATGTTACAGTCTTGACGTAGTGTTGTTTCTTTTATTCAGTTCTTATCTTTCAATGTAGTAACACATCTATATACAGTTTCTTACAACCCAAAAATTAAAATTATTTTTCAATTCAATAGAAAATTAAAATTTAACAGTCTGAAGTTAGTATAAGATGTATTATGCACATTTTTAATTCTGTTCTTAAAGCTAGCAGTATAAAAAGTGGACACCAGCATAATCGGGTGATGATTATCAAATGACATGGAATAATCGATATTCATGACGATCCAAAGGACTAAAAGCAAATGTGGACCAAATATCGTAATAGACATTTCAAAGAACAATATGGTTTGGGTAGCTTTCCAAATTATAAATTAATTTATAAATATTAATATAACTGAAAAATTAAAATATTATATACAGAGGTTTCCGTAATTTTCTGGACAAAGGTATAACACTTTAATACTCAAGTCTAGACATATTTCACCATATGAACGTGGGTCTCAGATACTTAGTTTCCCAACTGTCTGTCTCTCTGTCTGTGTTTTATTAAGAAATTAATATCTCAAAAACCAATAGGCTATATTACATTATACCTAATATGGTTCAAACTTTTATTATAACAAGGGTAGTTAGTGAAAAAATATGCAATTATCTTTAGTATTTTCAAAATGGCGGCCATAAAAATATTTAAACATTGAATATCATAAAAACCAGCAGTTTCTATCACGAACCACAAAAATAACAGGTTTTAGAGGATATTTTTACAAATATAATGACACTAAATTAATTTAAATAGAATAATAAATAACTGATTTAAAGTAAATTTACTATAACAAGAGTTGGTTCCCATTGAGAGCTGCCGTTTATTTAATTTTTGTATTGTTGGCTATACACTGAAAAACTAATTATTAAAAATGTATTAATACTTATCATAGTAAATAATATTAAGAAATATACTAAATATTTGTAGTTAAACAAACGCAAATATTGGATTTGAAAATTTTTCTAAGCATATACGAAATAAGCAAAAAATGTTATATTTTACTATGACATGGTTTTCCCAGAGTAAAAGCTTTCATAAAATACGGCTTAAAATATCTGCAATCATTTTCCGATAGAGTGTAGATCAACTCACTATAACTTTAAGGATATTTGAAGGGACAAAAGAATCTACATATTTTTGGGTTACATAAAATTGTATTTAGGATATAATTATATGTTAATGTCTTGTATATGTATATGTATATATAAATAGAATTTAATGTGGGAATAGTCAAATAAACACTTTTTCAGTTCAAATATCTTTGATAAACTTCATACCAAATCAGTATAAGAGGAAATCAAAACCAATAATAATAGCAATATTCCATTTCATACATTATTTATTCTGTAATTAAATTCGTACATGTGTACGTTAACTTTAGATTCATTAAGACTATTGGACAGAATATAGGGTTATATTTTAAATAAAACTCGATTTACTGTAATACCTGAAAATAAATGTTCTGTTCAAATCATTTAATGTAGCGAATTAATTATTACATAAAATGTATGAACCAGCGAGAGATTTGTTTTTAAAATGTATTTAAGCAATCATCGATGTAGCTCGTAAATCTGTTATTCCAGTGAGTAGGTTGGGAGGCGCTTCCGACTGCCGTTTCAGGTTTTATTCAATTTCCTTGCGAGAGAAAACATTTGATTTCTCTGACAAATGGATTACATCATCTGAGAATTTTACGCTTTGCGGTTAAAGTTTGGTATTTACTAATAAGACTTTATTTAGCTATTGAACTAACAAATAAGTTTTAAAATTATCTTTTGTATGTAGACTAAAGTCAATATATACAATTCAAAGTATACATCTTCTTTTTAATTATTGGATTTTGTTAAATAAGAATTATTTATTACATTATTTTTATAATAACTATGACTTTTACAGTTATTGCACAAAACATAACATTTTTAAAAAGTCCATTCTAAGGTTTTAAAAGGTAAATTTAAGATTTAGTTAACATCTAGCACCGTGGTAGTCCAGTGAGTTACGGGAAATCCTGAATAACGTGTTTTACGAAGAAACTCGTGGTTTTCTTTTAGTAAATCCTTTCAGTAAGGGAAACACTTCTACAGTTGTATATAAGGATTAGCGTTTTCAATTTCTCAACATATAAATTAATTTAAAAAAGGAGAGTACTTATTCTTGTTGACCAAGAAGTACAACCATGTACAGAGGGTGTCGACGGAATGGCCCTGTATTGGAACGGCTCTTTGATGTGGGTAAGGGGTGGCTTAGTCCTTATGGTACTGCTAGTTAAACATTTGATCTCTTATATATTTTAATTGTCTAAAAATATGTTTAAAATTATATTGCTATATTATAAAGATATATGGAAGTTTAATTTAATATATTAATCCACTACTTCAAAAATTGTTGAAGAATACATTATGGTTTGTGTATGTATATCCAATTATTATAATCTCATACATGGTTCATTCTATAAACAGAATACAAACATTAATTATACTTTATTGGATATACGCGTGCAATTTTTAATACAGATGTTCATATCTCTTCATATGAAAATTTAACTGTAGCTTAAATTATGTATATAGTCTCAGTTGATATACTAAACAAATAAAAGAGGTAAATAATTTTATACTTCTCACTTTTATTTTCAAAGGAAGTACAGTACTTTAATATTCTGGTTCGTATTCTGGAAAAGCTACTCTTTGACAGTAATAGAACTACGACTGGGCCTTAGAGGTATGGAATGGGTATGAATGAATTCAAGTTTTTAAACAAAATTACATAAGGCTAACCTAAAGTAATAATTTAACCTTAGTATTAAAATTATGGATTGCAGTAATACCAATGTTTAATTTTGGGGAAAGACTAGTGGAGGGGATTCTATCCCACAAATTACATTCCCTCCTTTTTGCCATTTTTCTATTATCTGTGGCCTAATATTTTAATAGGCTTCTTAGAAACATATATTCTGTGTGTATAAGCTATAAGTAGTGGAACACCCCCTCTCCGTTTAACAGTAACCATGTGTACAAGTACTGAAAAATATATTAAAACTGACAGAAGAGAACTAGACAGGTAAAACTATGTTTTTATTATTTCCAGACAGAGACAGACCTGGCAGAGTTTAGGGACGAAACTAATAATTTCACAGAACCTGCTGTCAGTTTTGGTTAGTCTTTGAGAGTAAAATATAGTAAATAGCTCGGTGTTTTAATGTACTCTCAATTAGAGTAAAATTTCTTTCTCGAAATCTTAACTATATTATAACGCACTATGATATCTAATAAAATATTTATTATCTAATATTCTGTAACTTTCTATGAGGTAATAATTTTTATAAGGAAAAGTAATACAAAAAGTAAAATGTAATACAGTTATGTGAGTATATTGTATACTATAGTTCAAGTTAAAGTTGAATATTAATATTTTTTTCACTTAAAGTTGTTTCTCTTAATCTTCTTTCTTTGTATCGAAACTTAATTTACTAGAAAGTAACCAATAATTATTTTATGATACATAAAGTGACCGGTATATACATGTATTTCAAGTCTATATTTGTATGGTACCATTACATCTTATTATATTTTTTAATATTCTCAATAGAATTTTTAATATAGGAACATGAAGTGTGGTATATAAATGGCTTGATAATTTAGTTATTAAAGAAATGAAATAAAGATTTCATTTTACATATAGCAACTTTTGGTATCTAGTTATACATTTAAAAGATCACCTATTAAATTCTATTCCTAAAGATTGAAACACTGTGATAATGAGTTATAAATAGGGCGTGAAATTCGGATGGATAAATAATTTCTAATTTAAAACTTTAATAATTTTAATTCTGTATAATTCGTAATCTTAGATATTTAATTAAAGTCACAAGTGTATTTCTTTATTACTCTTTTTATTGTTTAAAAATAATGCAAGAAAATTTTTCTAACCTAACACTAACCAATCGCACTTTGCTAGGTCTGCAAGAGCATCAGAATTCAGATGCCTCACGTGAGAGGAAGTTGAACTGGAGCTAAACTTATCTTTCACACTGCTAGGAGAGTTGACATATTGAATGTCTAAAAGATCACCAAAGAACGCAAGCTACTAACTTCCAAGGTAAATTCTACGCCGTACAGGAACGTGGAGATGAAGAGACCCACAAGTAATGAGATAAAACACAGCGAAGCAGCAATAAAAATTCTTGCTCTTATGCATGTAAGTTGAATATTGTGATGGAATGTATTACAAACGCATTAAAAACGTTGGTTAGGAGCAATAATGTAACATTGCGTAAGTTCAAGATTGATCCCACCTCTCTGAGATGGGAACCAAAACGGCAGTACATATTCATCCTCTTACGGAGCGGTAATCCCTATTTTTATTACATGTTGAACCGTTTATTTTTTACTATACATAAACCGTAATTTTTTATTATTACGTCTGCTTTAAACAAAACATGTAATCCTGAAATTGACAGCCATATTTGTTATAGTTTATAATACTAGCTAGTTTTAACTGTTTACTATTAATATACTTTTTTAACTTTAGTAAGGTAAATATTATAATATTTTATCATAAATGATTACAGAACACTAAATTGTAGAAGAAAATGAGTTACGAATTATATTTACTATGACGTAATGAATGAGAAATGAAAAAAGTGTCACAATTATGAAAACAATGTGTTTTAACTGAATAGGACCATGGCCACAATTCCAATCATTTAAATTGCTAACTGAATATTATTCCAGTTTTTAAGAGGTTTAAAACACATTATTTTATACATAACAATTTTTAATTTCTGGCTAAATTACGAATATACAATATGATTTCTAAAAAAGGACCCGGTAAACCTTACAGGTAACATAAGACTTTAAGTGTTGAAGTGTCTGTAAAACAGCACACTACGACATCACGTTATACCGTTATATACAGATTTAATATGTTTACTTGAATTTATGAGGCTTTTAAGTTCTTACAGAAAATTTTCTCTAAACCGATATGTTTGTCTGAAATAAACAATTGATTCATTGGTACAATCATTCACCCCTTTAGAACTATGTGAATTCAAAAACCTAAAGAGAATACCAATTATTTACTAAAAATATTTGTTTTAATTACTTCATATTTCAATTTATTTTAGTTCAGCTAGTAACAATATCACTTAATAGCTTGATAGAATATGGCTTCAGTCTATTGCAGAATGTACAAAGCACTGTTTTAGTAATAGACTCGTTTTTTTTCTTAAATCCTCATTGATACAAAAGCAGAATCTGGTTCTTTGAAGGTGTATATCCGACCATTGGCCATAACCGATTACAAGTAAAGCCTTAACAACAAGTAAATATCACTGAAGGGGCTATCTCAAAAACGAATTAGTAACCAAAGCAACTAAAACTTTTTGCTAAATGTATGCGTGTTGAACTAAACAATTGTCATAAAAGGTTCTTGATTTTTCTTTGAAACATATTTTCTAGTTAAAATATTGGGCTTACACATAACCTAGGATTGGTAGGAAGGGTTGATTCAAAACGAAACATTTACATCGTATAAACATTTTGTACCTGTTAAAAATGAGACTACCTCTTCACCTATTTATAGGTATCTCTGATGTAGAAACGATGTAAAGGTTTGTTTTGAGCTTCTTCATCGCTGACTTTCTTTAGATCTCTTCAGTCGAACATGACTGCAGATTCCAATAGTCAAGTATGAGACGCTTTTACCAGACGCTGCATTAAAATGAACAGGAACTTGATCTAAACTCAAAATTAAACATTAGGATTAGTTTTTACTCGTATATTAACTTTGGAATGATGAATAATAAATTTTTGTAAACCAAACCATCTTACATTTGCTAATACAGCAATTATATGATAAATATATATATATTTATCACAATAATAAATAAACTGTGCGTAATTTAATACATGTATCAAGAATCTATCTATAAGATTCAGTGAATTCTTAAACCTGAGAGTGCACTGAATAAAACATCGTCTGTCAGTCCTGTGAGACAACTTGGTGCTCGCTCTAGAGTCAGCAGTAATGTTTTACCTGCAGTGCTGACTTTATTGAACGAAAAAAGTGCATTAAAAGTTAATATAACGTAAAATAAGTGTACTATTTATTATATGCGGCATTGATTTATATAGTACAAAATAGGATTTTAATATACAGGAATAGTAACCTAAATTGAGCCACATAGACGCGGAGAGGGAAGGAATGAATTCTGGAAGGGCTTAATTCAATTACTTTGCGGACGAGATCATTCTGTGTATATGTCAATTACTTTAATTCCGCGCCTCCCTTGTGTATATTTTTGTACTTCCTGATCACATCTGCACTTCTAAAAGTAAATTAACTCTATGTTTAAAATAAATGAAATATAGAACAGTAATCCTTTATATAAATTCGCTATCCTCTGATATACACACGATAAAATATTGCTTAGAATTGATTTATATTTAATAATGTAACCACTTATATGTTATCAATTCTTGTCATAGTCCTTGTAAATAATTAAAGGAAACCATAAATGTAATTGTTCCAATTAATTATTACACTTTTGGTTAACTATTTCCATATACTGTTAGTCTCGTCTTCACGGTGATTTATAAAATTTATAAGAAAGCCTCATTCCAAATTTTTCTTCTATGCAATAGAACCCTTAAGATTAATAACCAATACCTATTGATAAGTTATTATTTTTTTAACTACGAGTATCAATAGACACGGTTCTAAATTATTTTCAGTATAAATTTATACGTATGGTTCTAGAAAATATATACCAATTATTTTAAGTATTTTTCAGATTATTATTGAAAGATTTTAGCAAAATTAAATAGGTACTATTTAATAAACAAGTATATGTGAAAATAAATATCCAAAGCCTGTATACCAAATTATCTAATTAATTATAATTGTGTGAATAGCTAATTCAAATTTAAATAATATTTGAGAAATATATAATCATGCAATATATTATAATCATAAATTTTATTTAAGATAATTGAGACACTATTTGAACTGTTATTCCATTTTATAACTCTAAAACTCACGTCCTATAAACTGACTAGACATGAAAAAACATTATAAAACTAAATACGACTGTAATTGGCTCAATATTTAGCCAAAAGATTGAAATTGGTTTCAGTAAAAGAACGATAACGCTATCTAGCAACGAGGTCACCAGTACCTCCTTATTTTCCATATGGGTTTTCTGTGATAAATAAATGTGAGAATGTGTGTAATTCACGTTATGCCATGTTAGGCCTCAGTCCTACTGGCATGTCTCACTTGTAGATACATACGTTTTCAATCGGTTATGCGTAAAGACATGTGATACTAAGATAGTGAGTTTCGTAAGCAGTAAAATAAAGATATATTTGAATATAGAAATATACGAATATATGGAAATAAAGATTATGTTTGAGAAACAGGGAAAAAAAAAACTACTTTTCTACTAAAAAATTCCTTAAAAAAGTAGGGGATTACAGCACACCAGGTTTCTTGTAATAGGATTCAAAACTCTTGAATATGTAAATATTCAGATGTCCTGGGGAAATATAGATAAACAAAAATGTTTATTTCCCCTAACGACAGAAGATAAATTGCGCTATTTTAGTTAATGACAGAGTTCAATGACGCTCCGTCGTATCTAACGGTACGTCAAACTCATTCTGGTCCATACAGAAAGTTCATGCATTATCCTAAGTATCTAGATGAAATATTACTCTGGATGTCTTGCAGATATTTACCAAAGACCTTTGCACTAACTAATTTTTGTTTTAATTTGTTTTTCTTGCTTCTACAAATGTATCTGACTGGTTCGTAAACGTGGGAAATATTTGATTTATTGCTAAATGATTTTGGAGCAATGTTTTATAAAAACATAACCAACTTATCTATAAATGACTAGCTTATTTATTACTATATGTTTGAACAATAGTAGAGTGAAAAATATTTATGGCATTTGTTGAAGTGTAATAATACATATTATGACAGTTGGGCATGACGTTGGAATATGTCACATCTATCATTTCCAAGTGTGAACCATACATGTGATTAGTGTAAACTCTGATTGCGCTTGTGTTCATTGTTAATTAATGCTTGTTATTGATAACCATATACTCCACAACAATGTATGTATAAATCGAATTATCTTATGTGCATATATGTTTTTTTGCAAAGTATAGTAAAACATTTTCAATTTTGTAATAAAATAACAAATTTCATTTAAGAAGTGAATTCAAATTAAAATAAATACGGGCATAAAAATTCACTAATAAACTAATACAAGAAATGTTGTGTTTCATATAGACATTTTCAAAACTTTATCTGAGAGAAAATATGTATTAATAATATATTTAATATACCTTACATACAGGTATTTCAAACTGTTTCCAAAAGATTTACTACTTTACCTATCTAACACGATTATTTGGCAATCCTCTCATTCTCTCCAAACGGGTTATACTACTATCTGATATATTGAAAGTCTTGGAACATCCTGAAATGAATGAAGCTCACGTGGTACAGGTAACTTTTAGGGATGAATATACTTTTAAAAGTCAGTGATATTTATACCCACCGCACAGTATTTTGACAAGAAATATGAATATGTCACTATCAGTCGCTACGTTATTTATACTTTGAATTTCTACCCAAAGTGGCAAATATTTATTATTTTTCTATACTAAAGAAACATGATTAATTTTTTATTATTTAATTTTATTATTTATTATTAAAGAGAATATTAACACATTGTTTTCAATTTCTTGACGTAATATTATAAAATATTAATGTTTATTCACAGAATATTTACAGGTTTTGTAAAAATTTTACCTTATTAAACACATGTATGCGGTTTTTATACTTTACATTTCTGTCCAAAAATTAAAATATTTATTTGTTTCATTTTTTAGATGAACAGGAAAATTTGTTTTATAATTTAAATCAATATTATTCAGTTATAATCATATAATTCATATTATAATATTTAGTAAGATTTATTTGCTATAAATTTCAAAAATGTTATTGTTTAATCAGTAAATATCTACTTTGCTTTAGTACAAATTGTGTATTCTCTAATATATACTTTTTTAAAGTAAACTCTCAGTATTTAGTGTGGTTGTACGCAAGGGACCACTATGTTTTAACTCCACTAAACATGCAAGACAAGGGAAAGGTGGACTATGAGTTAGTGTACGTTACAAACTTCTCTGTACAATACAAGTTAGAAGCAAACATTTCAAGCCAATTTAATGTCGTGCTCAATGTATCCCGTGGCTGGGCAGAAGAGAAATTGGCCAGTCCGTAGACAGACAGATAATTGTAGTGTACGTTACTAACTTCTCTGTACAATACAAGTTTGAAGCAAACATTTCAAGCCAATATAATGTCGTTCTCAATGTATCCCGTGGCTGGGCAGAAGAGAAATTGGCCAGTCCGTATACAGCCAGATAATCAGATATAATATTAATTGTTATATTCCTCTAAGTTATAGGTTTCACTCATGATTAGGATAGTCCCATAAACGTACAAGCTACACCATATAACTTGAGGCTGCAGATTTATAAATTCCGTTTTGTGTTCAGGGACAATGTCGAAGTTTGTTATTCCAAATGCAGGCACAATTGCGCTTGTTGTCGGGTTTTAACCATAAAGTTTTATTATATTTGCGTTTTCTTCATCACTAGGAACAAAGGAATCTGAAAGCTTGTTGTCTTGCTGTTCCTATGTTCCTAATGTTACTATCCTCAGTTATGGTTTAGTAACAATGCACTTGCATTAAATGCTCAGAAATCACTATATACAGGGTGTCCAAAAAGGCCCGGGTCAATTAAATATTTTTCAAAATATTTAAAATAGAGCTACAAAACCTTACATAAAATTACTGGACATAAAAATCTATTTTATCACATATTCAGTGATCCGCTATTTCTTCAGGGGGGCGACCCGCCAGGAGTCAGAAGAAAATCTTAAATGTAAGCATAGGTTGATATGCATATCAAATAAAAGGTCTTTATTATTAGAGTACAGAGCCGCAAACCCGACCTCAAACGGATAACCGAGTCAAAAATTACAGCCGTTCAAAGATTGGCTTGAGTTTGCAACTTAGGTTAATGTAAAAAATAAACTAATGAGCTTTTTGATTTTAACTATAACTAACCCAAAACTGTTTACAATTAATTGTTGTTGTAGAATAATAAGTTTCGCCTCAAAAGTATTTCTGAGAGGTATCGGAGTTACGGTAACGATATTACATGTGATAGCATATCTTTTCATATTGGATGTGTGGATATGTGTTTTGTATGTGTGTGTGTGTGTGTGTTTGTGTGTGTGTGTGTGTGTGTGTGTGTGTTTGTGTGCGTGCGTGCTTACCTAGGCAGGAGACAACAGTAAAATTCCAAATTGAAAATATAAAATACTGGTAACTCCCACGCAAAAACAAAAAGAATAAGTGTGTACTTATTCTCTCAGCAGTTCTACATCAGCTTATATTTATGTTTTGTTTATTAATTCCTATTATAACATTTGTTTTCATTAATAGAAAAACACATCCTAATTAGTTAACACGTTTTTGATCAAACACTCGGTATAGAAGTATAATATTGTTGTTGTTTTGTTACAATTAATTTGTTGTTAAGAGAGAATAAACGTTTCATTTAATTTCATTTCTTGAAAACTCCACCTCTGATACGGCCGAACTGTGCGCTTAATGACGTAAAGAGTAAAAAAGGGAAAACGATTGTAAATAGATTAGATTGAAGTTAGTCTACCAGGAAATTAATGATAATATAGATAATATAAGTCTGTGTGTCTGTGTTCTGTAGCGAAGTCGATTGAGAAATTATCGTCCGTGATTTTGCGTTATTTCATATAATGAGTTATAAGTTACTAGGACAGTATAGTATAGCCTATATTAGAAGAAATTAATATATACTATACTATAAGTTAAACTTTAAAGAAAAGTAGAGGAATATTGTGGCTCCTGGAGCAGAACTCACACAAGCAGTGATAAGAATATTCTTATTCCAATGTAAACATTTTCAGGTAGCGTTTGAAATTAATATCTTATAATGTTATCCTATATCGTTTTAAAGATACTCATTAGTATTAATTTATTTTTGCTCTAGATGACATTACAACTACATTGGTTGAATATTAATTTGTGATGGACATTTTGGAATAAATGAGTTTGTAACTGAGTTATATTTATAGCACTTGGTAAATTATTAGTGAAAGGTGATTAAAAATGTATTATAATTTTAGAGTTTTTCATAAAAAACACTCTGTATTTTCGTTCGCCTACCAGCTATATTAGTTAAGTAATAATCTACATCTTATAGAACAAATATAAAAACTCACTAATAATATGAAAATGGATTATTACTATATATTCACGACATTGCTTCAGTTATCTTTATTTTTTTATTTACATCAAATATAAGTACCTGGATTAAACAATAAAAATGTATGTTGGACTAGAAGAGTATTAATGGAAACGATATCGAATCACTGACAATAGATAATAAGTACAATTATTTAGCAGTGCTGTCCGTTGAAATTAGATTAAAGATAAAGTGGCTGGAGCCAGAGAGTTTTCTGTCTGAAGGTAGCTTCCTAAGCCTTGGTCTCAGTTGACTTATCCCGTACTCTCCCTGTCCCTTTCAGTCACTTCCTCTAAGCAGGTGAAATAACTGTGAAGTAAATTATTTTGCACACTCGGTTTGTCATAAAAAGAAGCTGTGGATGAATCCACATTTAAATTAATTTAAAAGTCATATTAATTTTTGGCTATCTACTATACAAAACATGCTGACAAATTTAGGAAATGGTATTGAAAACGGTCTCATAACTTCGTTTAAAAGCTGGTCAATTCGGATTTGAAATTTTGAAACAATTTTAAAATAAAATATTAATTTGATTAATGAATAGTTTACATTCGGTAATATCCTCAGCCATCTTGCCAGAGTACAATCGCATATACCTTTTACCAGACCAATATAGAAATATAATTTATATAAAAGGTAGGGATAAAATCAAACAGCGAGTAGGAAATGAATTACATTTCCGACCAAGTAATTGTTGCTTTTCTTTGAAACCCCCACCAGTATCATAAACAGAAATGTTGATCTGAGAAACCTCCTTAGGCCGAAAAGCGCTCACTTCTGGACCTAATTTAGTAATGTACCTAATTTCAAGGTAGGAGGGAGACAAATACCAACGTCCGGCTGTTCCATATTATCTTATTCATAAACAGTGGCGTTATTCATACCATATACGTTAAACGATTTCTGAGAAAACTGCAAACAGTCCTACGCTGACTTAGAAACAATTTTAAATACAAGCTTTTGAGACTAGCCCGATTTTACTAATTTAAAGTTCTATACGAAATTAACAAATTCTTAAAATTCTTTCCTCCTTTATACAATTGCAGTATATCATATTTTATTTAGGTTGTATGCTATACGCAGTTTAAATTTTGCCATCTGTGTTATGACGAATCTCGATTTCACATCATTATGTAGATTTTTTAATTTAAATCTTACTTAAATAACTTAGAGCTTTGTCATAATTAATAAATTTACTATCTGACTCTTGTATTCGAATATGCTTATGGTATTGTCTGTAACTGCAGTATTCTCTCTTCAATAGCTTTCAAATCTGTTCATAAATGTTAAACTATATAAAGCATTGACAGTTGTAGTGTTGCAATTGCGCTGTGTCGATTCATTGAATGTACCGTGGGCTATTTCAGTAAGCCAAAGAATTTTATAATTTGTAAAGTAACTCACTTTTTAATACATTTAAAATTGTATATTGAAGGTACACTACTATATTTAACTACTATACCTACTATAAAGAAATATATACCAAATACTGCTAGAACCACTCCAGACCTTATAAAATTGGTGGTATAAATTTGTTAATTAAAAGTTTTTACAGTAATTAACATAACTGTAATGTAGATCATATTTCAATTCTTCCTAATATTTTACTAAGTTTTATGTAGTAACCTAATACTTGTTAAAATTAAAATAAATGTACAACTTTTTGAAAGTTTTATAAAAGGTCATAAAATGAATAATAATGATGTATTTAAAAATTAATTTATTGCTCTAGTGTTAGTTATGTTATTAAAATTATCGTACTAATCTAATTTAATCATGTTATAATCCCATATTTGAGGCGCTTTTAAATAATATTTTTTATTAGTAAAGTACGAAACATTTTTATTGTTTATAAATGATAGTTTTACAAAAACACAAAGTAACTTTTTTGTTATATGCACTAACAATTATGGTTAACAGTGTTATGATCAACATATTCTAAAAACAGAATGAATAGTTTAATTGAGCATACAAATTTTCTGATTCTATACAGTATAAAGTTTTAATATTTAAAAGATAGGGCCGAGTAAAACAAGAGACAAATGGTAATTAAAAATTATTAGACTGTAGAAAAATTGATATTACTTTGTACGTTTGCTATTGATTACGTTGGAAAAAGGCACAAAGTCAATAAATAAAACAACACAAAAACTTTCTCACTAAGCGAAGAGCTCTTGAGCTTTATGATGAAAGTGGCGCTGGTGTTTCAAAGTAAACAGTGACGCCTGTCAAAACCATTTATGCAATGGCCCTGTATTCGTGTAAATATACACACCTGTCTTGTATAGTATTGAAATTATCATGTAAGTCAAATTGTAATGGGCATTTATTTTCTTAACTCGATAATTCATTAAAGATTGAGGACGATAAACGTTTTCAGGGAGTTCTAGTTAGTATATATTATAATGACATTGATATTAAACTTATTTATTATACTTCCAGATTGCCAATTTATTCATGTTACTCAAGTTAGCTATTAGTTTTCACTATAAAGGGATCTCATATAATTAGTAAAAAAAGACTAATTTTGTAAGGTATTTCCGCGCGGATTATTCTCGTACCTATATAAAAATATAATGGTTGTAAGAAACTAACTGTTAACTAATATCGCTAAACTTATAATAGTATACTCGTAATAGTAGCCATAAGAATGTTTCTGTGAAGGTTGTATTGGAAAGTTACGATTACTTAAGTAAGGTGATAAAGCTCAAAAGTGAAAATATACATTTTAATTTGTTGACCTTTAGAATTTTGGAAGTAAAACTTTGGGAGCTCTTAGTGGAGGTGACAAATTAAGATTTAACTTGTGGACTTTCTAAAGTTTTAAGACAAGTGTCAGTAAATCTTTGCCTTAAAATAACCATTGAGGGATTATCACGTTTTTATATCTTTATGGCCAGAACAGCAAGTAACTACATAAAATAGTTTGAAGATACCCTGGAATGTAATAAACTAAAGATGTAAATTACCGTAAATTTCTCTGAAACAACTGTTCACAATTAAAAAAGTTTCCACTGCCTGGTCTCAGGTTTTGTAAAGTTGAACTCATTTGTTTTGGTACAGTTTTGATTTCTTACGTGATAAACTTTCATAAATCAAAAAAATATTTAACATTTCAATATTGGAACGCCTAGAACGTAGGTTTATCCTTAATATAAAATAAATTATTGCTAATAGTGATCTTAGCGTTGATTATATTTAAACTTATTGTCTAAGGGAATCACAATAACTTAAAATGGATTCATGTTCTCCCTTTTAAAGGTGTAACATTAAAATTTACGAGAAATTTTACGACATAGGTAGCTTATCCTTACTTTTTGATAAACAGCTCTCTGAATAAGGCTATATTTGTATGTATATCAGTAGGCTAATGAGCTAACCAATTATTAATATTTCCACAACGAGATTAACTTGCATTGTGTAATAATATACAAGGTTACACCTAGCATGGTACATACAACCTAAATATCAGTGAAACAGACACGTTTTAATAAAAACTATTTAATGTTTAATAACACTTTACATACGGTAGCGGTACATCATAATAAGAAATTTCCATAAAATATATGTTTTACTTTCTTTTTAATTGATTGCAATTTATAAATACTATGATAACTCCTGTATGTATATTATAAACAATTTTCAAAATAATACTTATTTTATTTAAAATCTTTTATCCTTCTACTTTTACTTCTCCTTTTATTACGCTTTTAATTTATTACCAGACTAAAGGTATTACTATACTTACTTGCCGGTTGTTTAACTCCTACGAGACATGTTACTAGCTCCGAACTGACAATACAAGTGAAGGTAATTATTGTCACCTGTCACGTGATGAGTGGTTGAGATGAGGTTAGAGTTGTAAGCAAACTTAGCTAATATGGCTTGACAGGTGCTGGTGGTAATTAAGTTATAATACAGATATACTAGCTATATACAGACTTACTGGTTGTTTCACTACTACGAGACATGTTACTAGCTCCGAACTGACAATACAAGTGAAGGTAAGTCTTGTCACCTCTCACGTGATGAGTGGTTGAGATGAGGTTAGAGTTGTAAGCAAACTTAGCTAATATGGCTTGACAGGTGCTGCTGGTGGTAATTAAGTTAAAATTTAATTGTAATACGGCAGTTTGACACCATTTATATCTCATTGTTGTAAATAGTTATTAAAATGAATTTGCCTATGGGGATTTCTGGAAGATTTTTCCAATTATATTAAAATTTATGAACGCCAGAATCCAAAAGCAGCATAACCTAAAAACAAATATCTATTTTATGGTTTACTTGAATTAAAACAAGTAAAATATTATTTTTGATATTTGGAAAAATTTACTTTTGATTAAAAATGGGTCTTTGCATTGAAAAACCTTTGCTTAAATCTTAGACCTCGTGCTTGCAGGTATTAAATATTGCATTATAATATTTAAAAATAAGAAGAAATTTAATAAAGTATCTATTAAAAACGTTCTATTATAGGTAATAATAATATATCTGTGGTACTTTGAAGCCGTTTACTAAAAATATTTTTTACATCGCGGCGAGTCAAGTAAACAATAACTATCTTAACCTCACAGATTTGCTGTTATTACGCACATTTTTTTTTCTCTTTGCTGTATCTCTTATAGCACCCAAAATCAACTTTTTGTTTATAATATTTTAGATACGTTTTATATGTATTCCTTTTACAAAGAGAAGTGAAAAATTATACAATGCATTTGTAAGAGTGGCCGAGATGGAGTTCATGTTGTTTTTAAACTTTATAATCTTCAATATTAATATACCAATAATGTTATAATATAATATTTTAAGCAACTTATTTTCTCTATATCATATGGTAGTAACAGATATTTACAATTATCATATTATTGTGTGGTTGATCCATGGTCTATAATATTGATTCACCCCACTAAAATATTTGTTAGGATACTCGTACAGGTCTTTCGAGACCGGAAGATCTAGACTGAAAAGAAATATTACTTTATTGAAAAGACTACAATGGCTTTATGGAATTAAATGCTACTTATTTTGTTCATAATACAAAATTAAGTGAACTAGGTTATAAGTCTAAGCTACTTAACATTTTACAATTTAACGGAATAAATTACATCGATATTAAAAATATTTCGTTTAATTGGTGAACTGAAAACAATAGATAGTATAAAAAAAATATATTTTTAAGCATTTTTAAATCTTTAGTTCTACGGCATTTCAATTTATTGTCAGTGGTAAAATTTTAATAACCGTTTATATTTGATTTTACAATATAACTTGTGTTATTTATATTTCACCATTATTATTTATTATTATAACTGTGTAAGGTAAATGTTGAAATTCGTACGAGAAAGTTTAATCTCCATTTGCACGAGTAAGGCAGATTAGACATTATTTTAAAGGACATAGAAGGCGACGGATTATCTCAAAGAAATATTTAATTAACTAATATTCATATCTGTGTGTAAATCGTAAATTTTGCAGATGTAGTATTTAAGCAGTATTAAGGTTCTAAAATGAATTGATGAATGTTAATCATTTGGCCGATATAAGATTTTGTGGCTAATATTAAGTGTTGAGCATAGTTTCGTTTACTTAAAAGTACACAATATTAAGGTTCCATGCTGGTTAATAGTTCATTTAAAAATACATTTGAAGATATTTCAAAATTTACCCGAATAGATTCAAACAATACTATATGGTTAAATAATAATATTTAAACAACATAATCGATAGAAAGTTATAATCAGCTTCATTTAGAAAGTTCATTCATTGGAGGGTTTCATTAATTAAACGGATTTATGTTAGTTCATCATTTCGTATTAATAATCTCACCTTATCGTCCATAAAACATGTTAAAGTTCCTGTATACTTCATTTTTCACACCACATACAGTTGTAGTAACTACAATTACATTTTAACTCAAGACATACTGTATGCGATATGTAAGTAAAATAATGATATTGTCCTATGATATGGACTATGATATTGTACTGGTATTGTCCGGAAATGATAATCGATAGAAAGTTATAATCAGCTTCATTTAGAAAGTTCATTCATTGGAGGGTTTCATTAATTAAACGGATTTATGTTAGTTCATCATTTCGTATTAATAATCTCACCTTATCGTCCATAAAACATGTTAAAGTTCCTGTATACTTCATTTTTCACACCACATACAGTTGTAGTAACTACAATTACATTTTAACTCAAGACATACTGTATGCGATATGTAAGTAAAAAAATGATATTGTCCTATGATATGGACTATAATATTGTACTGGTATTGTCCGGAAATGTGTGAGTAATCGTATGAAAATTAGTAAATGCAAGACAAGTGAATTCTTTGACCGAAATTAGGGTTTAGATTAGATATATAGTAGCAAATTTTATTTATATGACTATAGCTGCAATAAAACATACGCCAACGCACAGATTCACACACGCTTAAAATATTTATTTTTACTAGTCACTGTTTCTATAAAATTTTAAAAATACAGTAAGTTTATATATGCATTTCATATGAAATCAATAGTTCCACTATTAATCGTTTCTCTGATAAAATTACAGTGATAATATACCCACATAGCTAGAAAATATAAACACTAAGGGTAATAATAACGTTCTAGTAATGCTATTTGTTTAACGGAGTACGTTGAGGTTTCGCATAATGGGACTGCTAATGACTAGCAACTATACCCACTTCATGGCTTCTATTGCAAACTTTTCTCTTGTAAATTATGGTAGTAAGTAATCATACACTACTATAAAAACATTACTTTACCAAAACACCAGTTGTTTTTAGACTTTGCAAACAGTTTGATCCATTTATTTTATTAAAACTCTCAGAAATGCTAAGTTATAGCTACAATCATTTTACTTTATGTTTATCTTATTTTTACAACTACTAATAAGGAAAAATCTTCAAACTTAAGAGGGAGTTATTGTTTGTAAGTTTCAGGGTGTATTGAGTCTGGTTACAATAAAAATATTTTGTCAGCCCCTAACATGGCTTATATTTAAGAAAGAAAATTGAATACATTTATTAACCGGATAAAACAACATTAAAATGTAAATTTATTATAACCTCCTCCCTTACTACCGATCAATGGTAATTCTGTTATATTTGAGCTAAACCAATTTTATCTATTTTGGCTCTTGAGGTCAAAGTATTGTCACTTTCTGACACGTATAGATAATCTTTTTACACTTTAGTCTCCTCCCTTCCCTTGCCTCCACGCTGCAATAACATCAGATAATAATTTATTGAGTCTACCTCTCTTCCAATTTGCTAGGTCTTTGGATTTACTGGACGATTTTTATTTTAGCAGGCTCTCTAAAAGTGTTTTTTTTGGAGTCCAGTTAGCACTGTAATTACATTCATCCTGGTGCACTTTTACATTACTTTCAATAAGTATATTATTGTTTAAACAAATTTGAAATTGTAATACAAATTTACATAAAGGTATAGCACAAAATAAAAACGCATTAAAATATGCTTATACCTAATTTGGTGAATACTGTAAAAATTGTAATATGACAGATTTATTTAAAAAGTAATGGTTAGTCCTTTTTTTAAATAGAATAAAAAAATATTATCTATTTATTACTTTTGAAGCATATTTTTTATACCATATTATTGTGACACAAAGCTCAGGTACAGCATTGTCTTATTACACCATACTATGAGACATGCCTGAATCATCACACATTAAATGCAGCACAAATCAGATTATATATTATGCAACAATAGGTATATCTAGTTATTATAAATCTAATCAAAGAAAGTTGAAAAGATTCTATTCCCTCATTTAAGCATAATACCGCCAATCATTACGCCAAGTAATAAGGCTAACAAATAAAATCCATGTTAATGCCTGCAAAAAAGATAATATTAAAAGAAGACATAAAAGGGATTAAGCCTAAACCAAGTACTATTTCACAGCGTGAATATGTATAAACCTATAATAAATTATGGAGACATAGTTTACCTGTAACTATAGACTAATTGACCTGTTCCATCAAAACGTTTAGCATTTGTTATGTGTGCCTACATTTTACTTTGACGAGTATATAAGTTTTGTATATTTTTAGGTTGATTAAAACGTGGTTTTAAAGTAGAAGAAAACCAAGATGAAATATAAATAGCGTGAACAAAATTATAACTGTAATCTTGTTAAACTTTAAATTCATTTTTGCATAAACCATGAATAATGTATTGGAAAAATGGCTTATCAGAAAATAGTAATTGTATTCTACTTTTGATGATTTGTCAACACATAATTTTCTAAAAGGCTTTTCATCAATTCTACTCACACTTATACAGACCTAAAATATTGCTTATCAAATAAGGACCTATTTCGGGTCTAAATTTTAGTTACAGACTAAACGCCCTCGATTGTTAGCTTTGCTAAATCTCATCCGATACGTTAAGAGTTGTAGCTATCTCTTGTAGCTATCTCGTATACAACTTTCTTCATGGTCGGATTATAATTTTCCGTCTTATTAGTGTTAAAATTTGTATTAGGATGAAAAGCTTCCAAAAGCAGTTCTATTTTTCGTTGATATTGACGTACACATTTGAAGAAATCGTTTATAGCTAAGTACATATATATTTTATTTATACGACGGAATGTATAAATAAAACAGTGTTTTAATTGAATTCTATTATTATAGCTGTTCTATAATTTTGGGGCAAAAACCTTCAAAATTGTGAATTGAATCAATAGAAATCTTTTCCATTGTATTTGTGTCTTTTGTGATTACGAAATACATACAACTACAGAGCACTGCTCCAAGGGGTTTTATTATTTGTTTTAACAACAGATTGTTAAGACAAGTGTTACTAAGGCAGTTATTGTAAGTCCACTAGCCAAGTAAATATCGTTTAACATCAACATGTCAGCTAACTTAATAAACATTTAAAAGTGTGGTATATAGTACTTTATAGTATAACTATGGAGAAATTTTAAATTTAATCCAAAATTTACAAGGAAACTATGTATTTTTATCTAAATTTACAGACCTATTTTAGTGTCGTATAGTAATCTTAACATTTTCTAGTCACTACTTAGGCTATTGGAACCTTAAAAAGTATTAAACTAAAGACTATTTCAAAAAAAAAAAAAAAAAAAATTAATAAATAAATAAAAAAACTACAATCTTACTATAATATAAATAATTCATATTAGTAATAAACAGAGATAGATTGAAGGTGAAATTTCACCTTAAAAATTGGTTGCTATAACGGTATAACGCTATTGACACATACTCTATAAGTTCCTTGAGATATTGGGTTTAGCTATATTGATCAGTGAATTAACGAATCAGTCTGTATTAAATAACCCCGTTGTATGTGGTTCTCCCAATTAATTATTATTACAAACATGTATCACGTGTTAGATCACGTACTATCCAACGTAATTATAGCTCATTACACTAATTGTTTGTACTAATGTATGACAAATTAAGTACGAACAAGCTCATAAACTCCATTGTGAAATTTTACCTTAACAAGATGGATATACAAGTATGTAGAATACATATTACTCATATGAAGTAAAGCTTTTTATCGATAAGAATTACGGCTATTTCTTTCTGACCATTCAGACAACCAAAAATATTTTTGTTCTTTTAGATGTGCAAAAAATAATCAATTTACTAATGTTTATGCTTATAACTGTCCTAGTAAAATCTAATCATAGAATTTGTTATTGTATAAAATCTTCAATGTATGTTCTGATTTTTATTGATATAAAACATTTTTATATTTAAGTTTTAACTTTTTTTAATATAAATTTCCGTTGAGATTAAAATCAAAACTACTGCTAGAGAAGAAATTTCCCGATTTTCTGTGAAGGGACTGAATGAAAGCGAATCTGATGTGTGTACGGCGTAAAATTGGGTAAAAAATCTATCAAATTTTTTTTTTATGAAATTAAAAATGTAATAAAATACATCCAAAACTTTTAATACGACTCATTAAAGATATCAGACAAAATATGCAAAATTCAGTTTCGAAAAAATGCTTTGTTTAGATTTTAAATACATTAACTTCATTAAATAGTTAATAAAAATCTTATAAACGAAAGTTGCATAAAATTAATGTTGAAGATGGTAGTGTAAAATAAGCCAATAATAAACACACAGTTTAATATTTATGTTTAATGAAATAAACATATACGAAACATTATACAGAAAATAACAAATCTGTTTATTATTTATCTATTTATTCTAAGGTTACCGGTAATATTTTGTCGGACAACTAAAAAATATTATTGAATAGACAGTATACGTAATTAGTGTGAAAACTAGAGAAGACATATATGTGGTACTATTCCTACAAGGGAGTCACAGACCTGGCTGAGCTTGACACAAACTTAATAATGTCACACAGCTTGCTGTCAGTTGTGGTTGGTGTTAGACGCTAAGCTGGAATAAGAAGTGAAATATCAAGCTTTGAGTTAATTAATACTGATTGGTTTTAGTGAAATGTGTTTCAAAAAATCAAAATCAAAATCTTTTTATTGCAGCGACATTGTATATACATTGTATGGCAAACGTCAATACGGGGTTTCTAAAATTCTAAG
The DNA here is from genome assembly GCF_021130785.1 of Homalodisca vitripennis. Lineage (NCBI taxonomy): Eukaryota > Metazoa > Arthropoda > Insecta > Hemiptera > Cicadellidae > Homalodisca > Homalodisca vitripennis. Next base: position 42,103,895 of record NC_060214.1, read on the forward strand.
CATTCATACACACAATACACATTCATACTTACAATTTTACAATCACGCCTCTTTCATTCTTCGTCAATGCAGCCCACTTGGCACAGCAGAGTCAGTCTTCTAATTGGGCGGTCTCCCAGTCAAATGCCAAAAACTCACCCGCATTATAGAATGCCTGAGACACCAAGAAGCGTTTGAGGCGAGTCTTTAATGCCTTAGGCGTTGGGGCATGTTTAATTGAATTGGGCAGTCTGTTGAGGAACTGCACACCCGCTTGCGAGGGTAGGCGTTCATAAACTACCGTTCTGTGTCTCCCAGTCCGGTAGTTTGCTCTGCCACGCGTCTCATACATGTGTATGTCTTGGCCTCTGGTTAAGGCACATTTACTCACACAAAACAAAGTTGTTTCCAAAATGTAGAGGCACGGCAGAGTCAACAGCTGCAATTTCCTGAAAGCTTCCCTGCACGACTCTCTAAATTTGATTTTGGCGATTACTCTAATTGCTTTTTTTTGGAGTCTGAATGCTCTTTGAAACTGAGTGTTTGCGCAAGCTCCCCAAAGGACCACTCCGTAGGCAAGATGGGGATAAATCAAGCCGTAATACGCCGTAATCAGTACCTGACTCGGACAGTATTTGGCTAAAGATCTCAAAACAAAAATGCCTGAGCAGATTTTTGCGCAAACATGGTCAATGTGCTCATTCCAAGTCAGCCCTCGACCGAGGTGCATTCCTAGGAATTTTGAAGAGCAGACTTCTTCCAGTGTGGAGTCATCTAACAAAATGGCCGGCTCACACTGGTTGCCTGCAGTGCGCAAGGCAAAATTTAAAACGTTGGTTTTTGAAGAGTTTGTTGTTAGATTGAGGCTGTGGAAGTATTGGACACAGTTGTTGATGTCAACAAAAGCCTGTTGTTCCAAAACTTCGCTTGACATTGCATTGAAAAAAAGAGTCGTATCATCGGCAAACTGCACCAATTTTCCATGCAGAAGCGATGATTTTATATCGTTCACGTAAAGCAGGAATAGCACAGGACTGAGTATAGACCCTTGAGGGACTCCATATCTCAGGTCTATTGGTTTGGATGATTTATTTGATATTTGGACAACTTGGGATCTCTGACTTAGGAACGAGCTAAGCCATTTAAGAGGCACGCCTCGAATGCCGTGGGACTCAAGTTTGTCGAGCAGTGTACCGTGATCTACGCAGTCGAATGCTTTGGACAGGTCTAAAAACACACTCATTGTGTGGTTTCGACATTCAATTCCCTCTACAATCATATCGACAAGACTCAAAACTGCGTCTGTTGTCGATTTGCCCTTTCTGAAACCAAATTGTTCACTTGAGAGCTGATTGTATTTGTCCAAAAAATGAAGCATTCTTATAAGAAATAGCTTTTCAAAAATTTTGCTTATCACTGGCAAAATTGAGACAGGCCGATAGTTTACCTCAAATTTGAGCATGCAATGCTATCTAAAAATTTTATTTATGTATCTGTATCTCAGTGGTAAAGTATTACACCCAAAATATTTTAATAACCTATTATAAGAGTCATAATGGTTATAGTTCTAATTAATTTGTAATTGATAAATTGTTTGCGTAGAATGGGTTCTGTAAATCACCTATTATTTATATCAAAACTGTGCATCAATATCAACATTGTGATCTCTTCCTCAGGTAAACAACTAATCAAACATATAACTACAATTAGGTTAAAATGAACAAATCACACAAAAGTGCTGTAACACGCATAATATTCAGGAATCATATCAGTGAGGCTGTGTGCTTATTATACACACACCATCTAGACCAACTGTGTTCAGTGGTTAGTTAGTTGGTCCAACCTTTTTTTTACCTGTTTCATTAGTTTTTAATTATTACTGTTAAGTGCATTTAAGACAAACTAATACATTCAACGGATAAAGAATAATGTATATTCTTTCCTCAGATCTCTATTTGAACTGGTAAATCTTTTAATTTAAAACTTGTAAAGGTCAAAAATAGAAACTGGTCTCTTGACATTTCTTCTCTGATCATTTAAATGCTCTATACTATTTTATTGAAATTTGGTACTACTGAAGATATTAGACGAGCCTCCTAGTCTTGCTATATCACTCATAGAGCCTTTAACTAGCCAATGAAACTCCTCTAAGTGGATTGAAATATCCAGTCTTTGGAACATACATCACACTAAAACATGCGATTGTTCCAATATGATACTACTCATAATACGTATGTGGGGGGATCAAACCGTCGAAGTTCACAGCCACTTACTCTGTAGACTTTCCTAATATGTTACTACCAAACAAAATCATGACAAAGAAATATGTATAATATACCACAAAAAAAACTTATATGAATGTAAAGTAAATTATTCTTTTGAACATGTAAGTAACTCCCTCGCTAATCTTAAGAAACAGTCACAAAAATAATTTCCTTTGCTCAGCTTCAATTACAGTATATTTTACACTCCGATTCGTTTCGATACTGCCTTAACATAAAAACATTGTTCTGGTAAAATTCGTAATTTAAAATCGTCGCCTTAAAAACAATTCACCAAAAACCCAGACTTCTCCTATTACCAAACAAAGCAGTACTAACTTATCCAAAAAACATTTTTAATAATTCTTTAAAGAAACGTCGTCTTTAGCTATAGTTACAAATGTGCAGCTTGGAAAATTAACGACTTAAGGGATATCTTTATTTTGGAACTGGTATTTATCGGTAGCTAAAATCAGATAAAAATAAGTATGCATTCTACAAGAAGGTCCAGATTACAATTTTATTATTGTCGTATTTAGTTACAACAGTAAGGGCAATTGTAATCTGTCACCAAAAATATCCTTGGTGACTCGATTTTCAATAATATGTTAAATACTAAAGATCTATACAGTATTGGCCTTGTAGCTGCCTGTAGCATACTATATATCATGCTGGAGACTTTTTCTAAATCTTATTTGACTTAAAAATGTGGGGTTGTGGAAACTTTGGACACATTCATAATTTAAATCCCAGAGTTGGGACGCAAAGTAGTATTCACTCCTCAACTCCGAAAACAAATAATATAATAGACCACGCTGAAGATACTATAAATGAATACAACGTAGATATACTGTGTTACAACTTAATGCACATACAACCGAACTCACCGAAGGAGAGGTAATATTCCTACCGGACCTGGTCTCATAGTAAAGCTCCCTAAACGATAATCCGTCGTAATCCAAGTACTACTATTACTATATATATTTGTTTGAACAAATTTTCTAAATGTTACGTAATTTTTGCTTGATGTAATTTCCATCCAAAAAATATTTCTTTCAAAACCACTTTCGAATAATGATTCGAAACCAAAATTTTCGTACAATAATATAAAATCTTTCAACCTACAGGAATTGAGTAAACACGTTTCTACAAGCATTTGAGGTAAAAAAATAACTCGTTAACAGGTAAGTACGTTTAATTTAGTCAATTTTGTGAAAGTAATTTATCAGCGTAAAAGATAAGCCTAATGTTATAATGTAGTCTTCAAGCTTACGTAAAGCCCAGGTTCAGTACTTCATCACGTATGCGTCTTTTAAAAGTTTTAACATCTTTACTTAAATTTATCAGCCTTTCAACTTTTTAAGTGTTGCGACCGACATCTTGCAGGGAGATTAATAACCATTATACTTGTATGTTTTGTACATCAAAACATTCATTTTTTTTGTGCATTGTCATAGAGGTATTTACATTTTTCTTGTGGAATAACGTTTTTTTTATTACGTTAAAAATCATAGAGTACTCATTCATCAGTTTACAATAAAGTAAAAAATTTTAAGAAACTATCACTATATTACTTTGAGCAATAAACTACACCATGATATAAAAATGTAATGGTGTCTGTATGTGTGTGTCACTCAAACACGTAAAAACTACTAGACTTGTATGTTGTTAACTTTTCTAAATGATTATGGTTTTAAATTTTACATGGATATTCTTAGGGTCCATTTAATTAAGGTCACATTTATGTTTGATTTCATGTTTGTACAATTTTTTCCGACTTACGCGTCACTATCCTATAGAGTTGGAAAAACTCCATTGTTGGTCTTTAAATTTGCATTACAGCAACATATATTTTTAACTAGCAGTTTCCCGCGGCTTCGCACGCAATTTCCTGTTGAAAAACAATACACTATATTCACTTATTCTTTTTCTGTCACATTCTTAAACACTCCTGATATAATTGATAGTCGTTCCTTCGTGAGCCTCTTGAGCGCATTATGAAGGTATAAACAATATTTCCTGATCTGTCTTTCGTGGTTTTTGCTAGGTGTTGATAAGTTATTCAGTACAATTACTATGTATAGATGAATGTCGATAAACTATTTTGTTTATAAAGAATCAAATTCGGTTTGTTAAAATTAATTTTCTGTCTAAGATATTTCCAGTATTGTTGTGGAGTTTGCCTTGTGCTCCGATCAAGAAAATGTATCAACGAAAACCAATTTCGATCATAAAGCGTCTTCTTTCGGCTCTTTTCATTTACCTTCAGTCTAACCAAATTCGACTACCTTATGTACAAACTTTCACGGCTTTCAACAATGAGGTCGTTTTTTATAACAGCGTTCAATAGTATTTTCTTTGCATTAGATAGTTTATTGACCATTGGTGCAATCTAAATTTAAAATTAGGTAATAACTTCGTCTTTGCAATCTGCATTACACTACTAATTAAAAGCACTTAACAATAATAATTTTCTAAATTTTAAATGTAAACAAATATGTTTCTGCCTCTTTGATGAACTTCAGCTGAAAGTATAAACAGCTGTTAAGTATCAGTTCATTTTGTATTACGTGTCGCAGCGCAGTCTGCCGGATCGAAGGTAAAATATTATAAAATCAACAACTACTTAGAAATTAAAAATTAATTATTAAAACATTTTCCAGTGGACCAAACCACCTCTCTAAAAGTATGCCTATGTTACTTCCAGGAACGTGTAGAATCACTGTACAAAATTTCACGATGTTTCGTGCATTGGTTCCAGAGTTATAACGGAACATACAAACAAACATTTGCATTTATATATATATATATAAAGCTGTTTCCCGCGGCTTCGCACGCTTTTCATAAGTTTTGCCCGCGTATGAGCATTTCTGGTTGAAGTAAATTATATTTCCAACCCCGATGTAGATTTTACCTTGATGTCACGATCAAGAAAATATGTCAAAAATGTATTGTACATGCATAATGTATTTTATTACAAAGTGGTCTACCACTCAACCTTTAAGTTCAACCAAAAATTTAGTTTAGACAATTATACATCATAACTTAGCGCCTTCAAATAGTGTTTCACTGTTTAATATACGTATCTATCTCGTAATTGCAGGTTATAATGTGCAGGCGCTTTGAAAACTTTTCTTCATTTTATTCGTTTATATTCACGACATAAGCAAATAATTCAGATAATAACTATCCTATCTTCTAAGTTAGACTAAATTACGGATACATGTGAAATTTGATTGAAATTGGTTCAGTCGTTTTGGAGTTTATTGGCAACATACATCGTGACTCAAGATTTTTATATATATAAGACTAGCAGTCACATGCTGCTTCGCTCACAATATCGCAGTTTTTGTACGTGTATGAGCATTTGTAGTTTGATTTAATTATATTTCAGACGACAGTAGTATGTTTTGTTGCTAATATTAAGTAAATATGTAGACATACACAGATATGAGAAGCCTACTTCTCTCAAAAGACAACTAAGATGGGTTTTATGACATTCTTCAAAGTAATAGTAAAATTTGGATAGTGGCTCTGTCTTTTATATCTGCATTACAATACTTATCAAGCATTGCGTGCTTAATACTTGCTAAATCGTACAGTTATAAGTATATTTCACTACATTTTTTAATTTCTGATTTAGATAATTGTTACTCTGTGCTCAAAAGTGGTTACAGAAAACGTTAAAATAATAAATGGTGCTACCATCACTGGAAAATTTTCAAAAATTGGACTTACAGGTATTAATTAAACATACGGTTTTGCTGTTATAAAACAATGTTTACACGGAACAGTTGATCTCATTTGACAGGATCTTTCGAATAATATGTCGCAACTTTAGAGACCATCATGGGGAGTTTCGCAACTTTACAGATCAGTGGGAGGTAGTATTAATGAATTTTTTAAACATAAATAGTTCAGGTTTAAACAGAAGACCAAAAAATACCCACTTTAAGTACAATGAGTCTAGTATATTTTAAGTACTATGGTGAGAAAAAAATACAATATTAGATTTCTAAATAATAGTATTGATAGTGTGGAATTGTGTTATCCCAGGAATATCTAAAGTATCAGTGACTGATTGTCGTGCCTGATAATCCGCTGATGGATTGTTTTATCAGCAGATGTTGGCAGTAAACCGTTTAGCAAACAAGCAACATCACGGAAAGTAACTCTTGTAACTCTCCTTGCCTCAGGTGTTACAGTATCGACAGGAAAACTTTATTACGCTATGTGATTACTACTATATGGAATAAGTTGTATTTGTACTATAGTGTACTAATAAATTTTACTAATAATTGTTGATGGTAACAGGAAAGCACTCACATTACATAATGTATTAATAATTAGCTCTGAAAAGGAAAACAAAAATATTTCGTCTAGTATAAAAACTACTTTAAATTCGATTGCAATGGATTATGTTCCCTAAAGATATAAAAATAATACTATTCTCATAATTACAATAAAACATTTAACATTTTATTATAATTGAAACTTATATTTTAGTTTAATTACTTCTATTGAAATAATTTCGAACAAGAAATCTCTAATCATATTAGGTATGTAATTTATTACCTGATGTACAGTTGTTGTACATTCAACAAACACCAGGTCATCAATTATCTCCCGATCAAGTTACCTCGTTATCAAAGGGTAATTAATCAACGATACGGCGACAATGAACGTATACATTTATTAATGTATATTTATGTTTATGTCTCTCTACATTGTTTTTTTTTTTTTTTTGTAATATGATTTATATTTTTCTCTTAATTTGAAGATCTTTTATTAATAACTGCCTCTGTTAGTATTGTATATAATGATAAATTTATTAAAAGATCCGACTTTGTACACTTGAATAAGTTACAAATTCACCTCTGGTACAAGAATCATTGATTTACTCTAGACAAACTGGTCTTTCTCAGCCGCAATGCCACATCCCTGTGAACTATGTCCTTAAGTAAGAATTTATTGTTAATAGAACTTTTCACACATTGTACAAGTAATAATAAAAATATTCAATTTATGCTTTTTTTCTTTTTGATACTTAAAGCCAGTAATGAAATTCCACGTGCTTAACATTTCTGGAAAATCAGTTTTTATATTATTATTTATTGTCGGCAACTAAATTAACACATACTCTACCACTATCAAAAGCCGAAGAGGATCTCTACCTCTCTGTAGTGAAATACAAAAGTTATATTGCTATATAAAAAGTGTGGTTATTGTATAAGATAATCGATACAATGTGAAGTTTTCTCATGGTGTAAACTGGATTCTAATGTCCACCCGTATTATTTGTATCAATTGTAAATGGAACAACAAGGATAAGTAGGTTACATGTTCATATATATGCTAGTATAAACGCTTACTTAAGAAATAGATATTTAGTTATCTGATTTTTTGTCAAAATGTTCCAACATACGAGTAGTAAGGGTTCAATAAAAGGAACCATGATCACCTGTGTGAAGAATACATTTAATACCTGTAACCATATCTTCTACGCAGCTTTACTCCCTAAATATATTATGATAGAGGGCTGAAAAGCAACGGGCTTCATCAAAGATAGATTAACAAAGACGAAATGTCTCATTGTTTGAGAAAAATGTATGGTAGTAATTACCAAAGTTGGGCGCCTAAGTGCTTGTTAAATACCAACTTTACTTAATGAAGGAAACTGGCAAGAACTTCACAAACTACTAGTTTTGACTGAGTAAAACAAAGCAAATGTCTCTTTGTCGATTATTTAATGTTTTATTCTTTGTATACTCACTTTCAAACTACGTATGTAAATATTGATTGTAGAAATGAATTCACATTTAATTTTATTTATATAATATAGTTAGTATCTTTACAATTCTCGAACTGTTTTTAATGTAATAAATCAGCGTGACGGTTTAAAACTTTAAAATTTCAGTGGTAACAGTCAGTTGTAAAATTCAGCAGTATACCACATGAAACATGTTTAAGTGTACTAGAAAATTTAGTTCTCTATATAATTAGAAAGAATAAGTAATTGATCAGTACTTTTATATTTATACCAAGGTTGAATTTTTAATAAAATTACCATCTCTACTAAAGAACACATAGTAAAAAGAAAATTAAACTATTATTAAAAGGAATATAAGAGTTGAATATTTAGTATTATTAATTTTTTTGTTCCTTTTTTCTATACCTCTTTGTAATATGTTGCAAAAAACAAAACAACGATTTTGTATACATAAAAAGAAAATTAACTATATGATAGTATAGCAGAATATGTTTAATTTAAAATAATGTATACAGGTTGAGTCACAAATATGGTAAAATATTTTAAGACGTGATTTTAGAGCTGAAAATAAGAAAAAATGTTATATAAAGGTAGGTCCGGAAACGCTCCATTACTCAAAAATGGCTGGCGAAAGATTTTGCTTTGTTTTCAGTTCACCTCGTGAAATTAAAAGGTTTTGTTTTTACTTTTTAACTAAAATAAGATGGATATATAAGGAAAATCACCTGAAAAATCAAATACAACCACTCTAGAGGTTTTATTGTGATCAGTTTTTGAGAAAAAGTATGAAATTTGCCAAAAATCTAATAACAAAAATACCGTCTTAAATGTTTGAAGTCGAATAACATTGTTAAATGACCAATAAACAAATTGTTTTTCCTAATACAGATTGTAGAGAATTTAATTCTGAAAACAACCATAATAAACAAAGTTGATTAAACGTGTAAAAAAGTTATGGAATTTACTCCTCACCTATTACACTACGCAGCAGTTTTTTGCTGTTTTATAATAAGTAATGAGTATCTGATTGATAACAGCTGATAATAATTAATTATTTAAACAACAACTGTTTAAACATTTTAAAATAATAAATAATCAGCTGGGCATTTATTATTAGATGACATATGTCACCTCATTGTTGAACAAAACAACAAACTGTAAAGATACTATGTGCTTGTGTTAAGTATTTTAACCAGTTATTTCCATCCATTTTATTAGTGATTTTGTCTTGTGTGTTTCATTTATAAAAAATTTAAGGTAATATTCATGTGTATTCTAACTCTGAATTAGAGGACATACATTTTAATGTTTGGTTTTGGGACGCTGCAATAGTACTTCAGCAAGACGTCTGTCTAGCAAGAGAACTTTCCTAACCGCAGGTGTCAAAGCGCAAGGTTTTTGTCACTATTCATCAAAGCCTATCTGAAACAGGTTCTTTGAAGTCTTCGGAACATAGTAATGCAGGCATCGCCCGATCATGTAGGACTGTTGAATTAGAAGAGTTGGTTCTTAATAAAATTTCTGATTATCCTGAAAAGAGCACTAGAGAATTGTCACTACAGTTCAATGTCAGCCAATATATTATTCGGAGAATACTACACGAGTACCAGTTACACCCATTCCAGCATGTCCAAACAACTCCATGTTCCAGCAACTCTTTTGCCACAAGACTACGCCCCCCATGTTGTTTTTGTCGATGGCTTCTGTTATAATATGCTGATCCAAACTTTTTGAATACAATTTTTTTTACCAATGAGGCTCACTTTACAAGAACAGCTATCATTAACTTCCATAACAACCACAATTGGGAAGACAGAAATCCTCATGCAATTAAACCTAATCGCCCACAACATCAGTTTTCAGTAAATGTTTGGGTTGGAATCTTAGCAGATCATTTTGTCGTATTCGTGCTTCCTCCCAGGCTTAATGGCGTGGTGTACTTGAACTTTTTAAGAGACGAGCTACCTAACCTGCTTGATGATGTACCTCTGCATTTGCGCCCGAAACATGTGGTTTATGCATGACGGGGCACCTGCGAACTACTCTCTGGCTGTTCGTGGACACCTAAATGAGAGTTCACAAATCAATCGATAGGCCGAGGGGGACCAGTTTCATGGCCAGCAAGATCACCGGACTTAAATCCTTTGGACTTTTTTACCTTTAGGGACATTTAAAAACATTAGTTTACTCTTCCCGAATAGATACCATTGAAGAACTCCGATTAAAAATTTCTGATGGAATAGAAACCATTAAGCAGACACCTGGAGTTTTTGAACGGGTCCGAAACTGGACTGGAAAATTAAATAATACACACGAAAAACTTATAAGACTTTGTTTTTATTGGGCAGGCACAGCACACATATACATTTCTTTGTTTGTTTCCATTTTTGGCGCAAAAACCACAACGCTTTCTTTGCCTGTTTCCCAGTGTATCTCTTTCCTCAGTTTTCACAAGCTTGTGCAACGAATGTAATGGTGGCGTTCTGAATGGCTGTTTTGTTGCTGGGGGTAATAGGGCCCCAATCAGGTCATTGCAGAAATCATAAAGAGTCACTTTTATTCTCCCGCTATGCATGTTATGTAGAGCCAACGAATTGATGACTAGCATTAGCGTGAGGTGTATAAATATCTTTTTATACCAGCGAATACTCTTATGCTCACACGGGTAGTACGAGAGCATCTGGTCCCCACGGTCCACCTCTTTCATGTAGGCATTGTACTGTCCACTTCCAGGCTTCTCCTTCTCCTGGTCACGTTTATTCACAATTGTCACCATGGTGTTTTCAAACTCCGAGGAAATGTATAAAACATGCCTCTTGTCCCTCCATCGCCCCACCATTACACACACTAAATGAAACTAACAGGAACTTCGCTATAATTAGCAAAAAATACGATAATTTGAAACTGACCACGTAACAGTATTTAACAAGAAGATGATAGGTTCACTTCACGAGAACAGCGATAGATGTATTCTCGATAAGAACTGAACTCACACTGCGGGTGTATGGAATACACAGGATAAAAAAACTACTAAAAACTGTTAATGTGAAATTAAACTAATTAAAGAAACTTCGTAAACTGTCTGCTAAACTTGCAGTGTAGTTTTCTGCAATCATTTTGAGACGGATGAATATTTTGAAATGTGGTTTGCGGCATACGAGTACTTTCTTGCTTGACTCCCCTTTAAAATTATGTGCATATCAACCTATGCTTATATTTAAAATATTCTACTTTAAAGAATAATAGCAGGAAACTGAATACATTATAAACAATATTTGTAAACTATAATTATATGTGAAATTTTGTTGCTTTATCTGATACGGTGACAATAACATAAAGCCATTCTTGTATTTCCACATCAGAAAAATTTTGAAATTTTCGAGCTCCGCCATTTTCTTTAGGATTATTCATTTTAGGTTTAGTTTGCAGAATTAGGTTCTACTAATTAAGACTTTTAAATAATATGCACATCTACCCATGCTCACATTTCAGATTTTCAACCGACTCCTTACCGGCCATGCCTCTGAGGTGGTGAAGAGCTGCTGATTACACAAAAAAGTTAAATTTTGTGCAAAACGCCATTGCACAAAGTTTTATGTTTGTACGGCTACGAATACATAAAATAGTACACCGTTTCAAGACTTATAAACACCGCTGTATATCTCTACACCTTGGGACATTTATATACATTTTGGACTGTTGTAGTTTTTGCGTGATTGATAGTTACTTCTGTTGGAGTAATGATGGATCATTCTATCAGCAAGTGGAAGCAACCAACGATCACCAGTCGATATCAGCACAGGAAATAAATCTTGTATCTCTTGTCATCTCTAACTGCCGATGTATCGGTTTCAGATAAGTACTTTATCATTACCTGTGGTTATTTCTTAAATATGGTTGGTATTGCCGAAGAAATTTACTGCAAACTTGTAAGGAACACATTTTTTTCAGTTGCAATTTGCCCTGATTAAAAATTTTACAAGAATGTTTCTATAAATAATAGCAATGATTAATACCTGGAGTACACAATTTAGTTTCCCTTATTATTAAACATTCTGAATAGTTTTTTTAGTGTCACCTCATCACAAATAAATTAATTATGGGAATTATAAAAGTGTAAATTTAATCCTTAACCTGTACACAGTATTACTCTTAAAGCTGATACAACCTATTGATGTTATTTTCGTAGAACTCTACAAAAAGTTATTCTAAATATCATTATGCTTAAAAATAAATGTAAAACACTTACATAATACAAGCTTATGTCTAAATTATTTATAGAAACAGTTATAACATAATCCGTACGTGTAACAGGGAAGTCATTATTTACCTCCAGAACTAAATTTGCCTGCTAGGTTATTAATTACCTGATGAATAAATTATCTCGCTATCACAGCGAGTAATTTGTCATTGTTGAGCCCGCAATAATCACAGGTATTGACTGCTTTACATACATTGTGTAATTGAGTATAATATATGGTTCACTACGATCCGAGGTCTGTTAAAAGATCTGTCGGAATAAAATCCTGTTAACTATAAGAAACTTTTTATTTATAAAATAAAACTTTATCAAAACATTTTTTTGAAGGTTTCAAATTTCAAGAGATCGATATTATATACTAGTAGTTTCTAGTTATCGGCTGCTTATAAAGCTCAAAATATTCCAGAGGAAAAAGTTCGATGTTGTAAAACTTCTAGAACTTTGCAGTAAGCAAATTCAAGACCTACAGGCCGATTATAGACGCTAAAAAAATCTGGAAGGCTATAAATTTCATATTTTTGTGGCTCTCGGAAACAAATATCTGTATACTTATTTAGTTTAAAGGTACAATTTAGGTACATTTTGACATGCTGCTGGCTGGATACCATTGGCTTTGGTATTTTCCCTTAACTGTGCACATAAATTGATAACTCGAATATTTTGAGGAAATTTAACATTTAAATTACAAATATTATGAGGTGCACCTCTAAATTTCCCCGTTAAATAGCAATAATCTTTAACTTTTTAAATCTTGCCATAGGGCCAATAGTATTACATAAGCTATGAGATTTTTCAGTATATTTATACGAAATATTTTTAAAAATATGGCAAAGATTTGAATGTTGATATATATATATATATATATATATATATATATATATATATATATATATATATATATATATATATATATATATTATTTTAAAGACATGACATTCTTGTTATGATTCCTATTATATATATATATATATATATATATATATATATATATATATATATATACTCACTCAACATTTTTAGCTCCTAGTAAATGTTACACTTTACTTATTAGCAGTGAACGTGTTAAGCTATAGCTGCAAATAAGCAGTTTGAAAAAGAAATTACTTAAGGAATATCTTTATTTCGAAACTGGTATTTATCAATAGCTAAAATCTGATAAAAATAAGCATGCATTCTACAAGAAGGACTTTTCGGAAACCGATACTGTAGCAGTCTGTATGATTAGTATTACAAGATTTATTTTTGAGCTAATATGAATTAGTGATCGTTGGTTGCTTCTACTTGCTGATAGAATGATCCATCATCACTCCAACAGGAGTAACTATCAATCACGCAAAAACTTCCACAGTCCAAAATGTATATTTGGATTTGAAAATTAATAAAACGGTCTAATTTCTTCTGTGGTCGTAATCATACAAACATATAACTTTGTACAGTAGCATGAGGCATAAAAGTACTTTTTGATACAATTAGCAGTTCTTCACTAACTCAGAGGCATGGCCCGTAAGGAGTCAGTTGAAAATCTTAAGTTGTTCATTAGTAGAATCTAATGCTGCAAACTATACATAAAATGGTTAATCCTAAACAAAATGTTGGCACTCGAAATTTTCAATATTGATCTGATGTAGAAGTACAAGAATGTATTTATTCTATTGTAACCATATCAGATGAAACAAGACTACTTCACACATGACAACTGTATAGTAACACTTAAATTGCAGTGCATCCTGTTATTTTTCTATGGAAATGGTCAACTAGGAGTTAGTAGAACATTTATAATGTAAACAAAGTTTTATATGCACATAATTTTTAAAGGCTAGTCAAGCAACCAGTGCCGCTAACCACACTTCAAAAGCCTTATCTGCCTCAAATCATGGCGGTTCAGAGTAGCAGATTGTAAATTAAGCAGACAATTCAGGATTTTTTAAAAATTATTTTGTTTAAGATTGAAAAATGTTTGTAGTTAGTTACAATACCCATATATTCCAACTGCCTATTATGGAAAATATTGCATAAAATATTGGGAATTCTTTTTATTGGGTCAGTGATATTAATCAATCATATTATGATTCAATGCAAATGTTGAAGACGTGGGGGAATGTTAGAATAATGCTAGCTTGTAATACCGCACTCAGTACACTTATTGATAACTCGAAATTGTGATTATTGTTATATAATAATACAGAAATAATAATGGAATAAAACTGTTGCAGCTTTTGTTAATATAAATTTAAAACAAACACTCCAATAATATACTTTTGCAAATAGAAAAAAAATATTATTTGAGTATTCGTTTTAAACTTTTAACTACTTCCAATAAAAACAGCGCACAAGATTTAATTGCATAATTCTTATGTTATTTTGCTATGAATTACTGTAAAATGTTGATGAAATTTCAACTGCCTGATTTCAACCAATCTGACATCCCATGGATGAAACTATAAATACCTGAATACGTATTACAAGTTCATAATCTACTCAAATGTTCTCGACACAGGCTCAGTGCGTCAACACACACAGAGGTTTAGGTCACATAACAAAGTAGTTTTTCTAACTACCAGCTCTTGGACTGTTCACCTTTATTCATTTTCAAATGAACTGATATATGTAGCTCGTGTGGTGTAGGGCGTGGTACGGGGGAGCGAGATAGATTCCAGCGAATTCCATGAACTATCCATTCTAACAATATGTTATACTGTATATTTTATTATATTTTCCCTTAAACCTTAATAACCATACTTTGTGAAATTCAAACAAAACACTGGCTGATTGGCTGTTTAATTAAGAAACCCATTTGGTCTAATATGTTTATACCCACGATGCAACCATTATTAATTTCTCTAGACTATTGTTTTTCTTTCAGGATAGGTTATTTATCGATACTTAAATATTTAATAGTGAAAATTTATTGCGATTATTTTTACTTAATTAGCGTTTTATTGTTGTATTTCACATGCTTTGTAATACATTTAAAAAATTTAGTCCGTAAGGATTTTTCTTTTTAGTTAAATATTATTATTTCGACTTAGTCAGTTACTTCCTCTACAGTTCCATATGGAACTATTTACAATTCAAAAGGGTTATAAATTAAGATAATACTAAATTATTAGAAGGAAAGCAATGTGATAAAAAGTAAGGAACAACAGTGAAGATATAAGAAACGTTTTATTAAATGAAATAAATATTAGCGGAAATGGAGTACAAATATATAAATAATCAATACATAATTCAAAAAGCTACAATTGATGAATACTACTTGACCTTGTGACAAGTAAATGTTTCTGTAGACTGAACATTTATATGAAGATGTAATCGATTACTATTTAGTACATAGCAAAGCAAAACAATCTAATAACCGGGAACAACCTTTACCAATGATAATGTATTCAGGATGTCAAGGATTCAATAGCATTATTCGTTGCATTGGAATGATTTGAATTCTATATTACGAGTAGAATTAAATTACTGTAGTACTTATTGGAAGGAATAAATGAATAATAAATTTAAGCCTTTTTAATATATATATATAAGTATACAATCAAAATGTCTTTAATTCCTTAAAGACACGATACGGTATAACGTAGCCTATGGCTATGGCTTAGTTTATTGGAGTCATATTGTCTACAGGGTAGTTCTCATTATTAACCTGAATTGAGATGATAGGGATGATTTTGAATCCTATTTGCTCTTGGTTGAAAAAATGTTGGGGCTATTCATGGGAATGGCAATGACGTAATTTAATTTTTTGAACGAGAGGTATTTATATCGAAACTGAGAATGGCATTTTAAGTAGTAACCTTTTTACAATCTGATGTATGGGGTTTTGTGTAATTGTCAATTTTATTATAAAATGACATATTGTACAATTGAGAATTATTGTATCCCTAAGTTTATAGAGGGAAAATAAATACTCTGTAATTTAATGTTGCAAAAATTAATTAGTTAAACTAGAAAACATAAAACTTAGTATTTTGACAATAAAATTACCATGTAAGCAAGTTTTGCAAAGAAAGAGAAATTTCCTAGTACTTTTCTCCATTCCTACCTCTTACTCTAAAGTTTTCACCTCGTTGAGTGTTATGTAATTAATTAAGTTATTTTGCTAGTAATATAAGTTTAGTAATTAAAATTGTCTTAAATCATCTGAGAATAAACTAAAACTGTGAACTTTGAAACATGAAATTAGAGTGTAATTGTAAATTTGTTAAAACTGAGCTTAATAAGCTTGTGAAATGTTCTAGATAATGAAGTAGGGAACGGTTACCTTGTCCCTAAAATACAATATATACTTCAATATTTAAAATCAGTGTTATAATAGCCTATAGGCTTACTAATTAATCTACTAGTTCTTCATTATTTTTGTACACCTACGTATTAATAATTGAAACAGTTTTTTTGGTAAATGGTCAATAATATTCGCAAAATTTAAATGGGTTAAAATGTTGATTAGGAAAATCCAGTGTTGCTTAAAGGTAAAGTGTACAGTTACCAACTAAAACTTACCCTTTGAGACTCTTATATTACGCTTAGGAAGTTATAACATAACGTAAGTTTGAGTTTGCTTTCTCAGTTATTTGGATTTAGTGGTTACTCGATACTTCCAACACAGTCCTCTTACTTACTCTTGTGCTGCATAACCTTGATCCCAACAATTTCTTCATAAATTTTATAACTAAATGTTTAAAATAATATATATTATTCCGAACAAGACACTCTAAAATTTAAAAATATACATTTTTATTATATTTAATCTATTATAGTCTAGTTTATTACCTTTTGTTATATCACAACATAAAAATACTTATATAAAGATTTTAAACAGAATTTTAAATATTTTTAGGTTTTGGAATATCTGATATTCATCAATTTCCTACACATCAAGAAAGTAAAGTGAAAGCGTGTTCTAAATAAAGAAATCGCCTTTAATTATCAAATTGTACACCATTACTAATTATAAGTCTAATTCTAATACGCTTTCTTTTCTAACTCATGACGAGTAAGATAACATTTCGCTGTTGATCCGGATCACTCGTTTCTTGATAAATCTATCTATAGTAAACTAGAATGTGAACTGAATATAAAAGTTAGTATTTGGCGGGAGGTAGGCATCGTTCCTTTAAAGCAGCTCCAAATAGATGCTAAATCATGGAATCATTTATTATTTCCTCCCTGGAAAATTGATATAATGTAGCTTAAGTTAGACTCATTGTCTGGAACGTCATGACACCAGACAATAATAATAGTCATATTTTGAACTATAGTTAATACAAATAATCTAATCAATATTAGAGTAGACAGATTGTCACTATTCAAGGTCAACTAATAATGGTCATAACAAGGCTGATATTACGGATCAGAATAGAATATAAATAAATGTTTAAAGATATATTCTTTTGTAGAAAGTATATAAACTCAGAGGCAGTAAATAAAAAAGAAGCCTGTTAACTCTTTCTGTGTTGGCTTCATTAGACTGAACAGTTTTTAACAGTCTTTGATTGCCAAGCTTGGTCACTGCTACAATCGGCTTCATTGGAACACAATGTGCGCGTTTGTATTACCAGTTCAGTGTCTTCCTTTCTTCATTTATTATGGATAAGTTTATTTACATTTATAACAACATAATAGTGTGGATTTTCGGACTAGCTCCAGTTCAGCGATTGAAATCTGTCACTATAACAAATTTGACTCATGGAATGTAGAGTCACGTTCGTCTGAGAAGATCTAAAAAAGCCAGAAATTAAATCAAATCAAATCAAAATCATTTATTTCTCATAGACATTAACATGTATCGAGAATTTTCAATATGTATAAAATAACTAAATACTAAAAATATTCTTATTAAAGTTATTGCTATATCAGGTAAAACTACAAATTAAAAATATATTGAAAAAACAGTAATAATGATATTTTTACTTGTAAGGTTGGCTGGGGCACAAAAATTCAGAGAGTGAGTAAAAACAGTTTTTTACAAGAAAGTCTTTTAGTTTGTTTTTGAAAGATGCAAGTTAAGTGCTGGCTTTTAAATAATCTGGCAATCTATTATAAATTGTAGGTCCTAAATATTCTAACATATATATAACACATATATACATATATATTTAACAGGTTAAGTGTAAGAAAGGGCCATGCGGCCCTAACTTTTCCTGTAAAAATAAAGAATTTTCATTTCATTTCATTTCATTTCTAAATATTCTATTGATTTGCGGAACATATTATTACTATGGTGGGGTACTGTTAAACTATGTTTATTTCTGGTGGGATATATATGATTGTGGGTAGGAAAATCGTTAATGTGTTTAAAAGTAAAAATTGAAACGGAATAAAGAAAAATGGAGGGGAGGGTTAGTATACGTTCTTGGCGAAACACTTGCCTACAGCTCTCCAGGCCCTTCAACTCAAACACTAAACGAATAGCCCTCTTTTGCAATTTGAGTACTCTTTGTAATAGAGAAGATGAAGCAGTTCCCCCATGACATTATGCCATATGACATCACAGAGGAAAAGTAACCATCATATACCATTTTCACTAAATTCAGAAAATTTGTTAGACACCTTAAGGAAAACAATACAGAGTTGAGCTTAGAGCAAAGGACCTCTACATGCTGACACCAAGAAAAACCAGCATCCAGATGAACGCCCAAGAAACACACTGAATCAACCTCAATGATGTCAACCTCGCCTAAGCAAAAAACCCCTTAAAAACTGTCTGAGATCGAAAGTGAAGAATGGATGTTTTGTCAGCACTGAGGAATAAATTGTTGCGAATGAACCAAGAGTTCATTTTTTCGATTGTAGCGTTTAATTGAAGATTTAACGCTATTGAAGAGTCTGCCCGAACAATGACCGTAGTGTCATCAGCATATTGAGTGACGCGAGCCTCAAGGACACAAGAGCTTAAGTCGTTTACATATAAGGCAAAGAGAAGAGGTCCCAAGATAGAACCTTGAGGAACACCCATGGAGACCTCAACGAAATCTGACTGTGCCGTACCAAAGCAGTTGGTAACCTGGACACTCTGGTAACGATTTGAAAGGTATGACCTGAACCACAGCAGGGGACAACCTTTGATGCCGTAGAGTTCAAGCTTATTAAGGAGTTTCAGATGGTTAACTGTATCCAACGCTCTCGTGAGGTAGCAAAAACACCAGGTACGTGATTCTGATTGATAAGATGAGTAAATACATATTTGAAAAATTGGACAATAGCATCGGTGGTGGATTTAGAAGGAACAAATCCAAATTGGGTGTCACTCAGAATGGAATTTCTGATTAGAAAGTCTGTTAATCTAACATGAATGAGACGTTCGAAGACTTTGATGATAGTTGGTAAAATCGATATGGGACGATACTGTTGAGGCGAAGACCTACTGCCTTTCTTGAAAACCGTAATGACCTTAGAGAGCTTCATATCCGACGGAAACTTCCCCTGAAGAACTGAGTTGTTGAACAATTGAGTTAAAGGAGGGCTTAAGGGTGAAGCAACCCGTCTAATTACTGAAGGACTCATTCCAAAAACGTCAGGTGTTGAACTGGTTTTCAAAGATGAAATAGTATTGTACATTTCAAGGAGCGTTGTTGGGGCTATGAAGAAACTTGATGGACAGTTGTTTATTTTAGAAGAGCTGTTAGTGCAACTATTTGTTCCGTTTATGGTTCTAGCCAGTGGGTCACTCATAAAAAATTGTTAAACATTTCAGCGATTTGACGTGGGTCAGAGACTGCAGCTCCATTATCTTGTAGCTCCTGAATATGTCTTTTTCTATCTGTTTGCTTTCCAGAGTTCTCAGACACTATGTTCCATACAGTTTTGGCAACATTCTTACTCTTATTCAGACGGCTTTCGATCTGAGAGGTTTTCAGAGACGAAATTAGAAACTTGTAGTTTCTCTTATTGACCTTATACAATATCCTATGCTGTTAAGAAGGAAAGTCACGCTGGAAAATATACAGGTCCAGTGTAAAGGAATGTGCCTAAAGGAAAGGCCTGATTAAAGCAGGATGATAGTTGACTGAGGAATAACGAGTATTGGTTATTTATGTCCTCGTATAAGAAAATACTATCCCAATCAACTGAATCTAAAAGTTCATAAAGAACATTGATATTTCTGTCTGAGAAAACTCGGTAAGGGGCAGAGTTACACCCCTTAGATGTAATTGGCTGAATTACGGCTGTAACAAGCTGTGCTTTGTGATCGGACAAACAGGAAGGGACCACCTCAGCTGTAACATGGTCAGGCTCGATATTAGTTAAAATATTATCGATGCATGAACCTCCTGTTGGTGATGGGCGGGTCACTGATGAAATCTGAGCTCTAATAGAAAAACTTTGAAAAATGTCGGAAAATAGTAAAAACTGCCTATCATATTGCCTATTAAAATTAATATTGAAATTCCCACAGACAAATATCCTCAGATCAGGTTTACGTAGGATTCTAAGCGATTCCTCAAAACATTTTAAAAACAATGAAAAATCGCCCTGGGGGGGATCTGTAAATAGTGATGATAGTGGTGTTTAATTCAACTATGTGAATGGTGACGGATTCAAAATAAAGTTCTGAGTTCAGGTGAGATATAACCTGCTTTCCCACAATGGTATAAGAAAAAGAATCATTGACCAGAGCACATACTCCGCCCCTGACCTTGTCAGACCTGCAGAAGCCACCCTCCACCCAATATCCCTGAACACTCAGCGCAGTAAAGTTGTTTTTAGATAGCCAGTGCTCGGTTACACAAGCAATGTCGACATTCATACTGTGTAGCAGAGCTTCTAAAGGACCAGTTTTTTTGGAAATTGATTGAATGTTTTGGTGCAGAATCTTGATAGGCGGAGTCTGTTGGACTGACTCTATAAAAAAGAGTTGCTAGTATCCGAGAACATTGCCGAGGCCGAAAGGCCCCCGAATCGTGCCAATCGCACGAAGGGATGTAACAGGAAATGGGAGAATAGAAGGGGGTTCAGGTTATTTAACAGGTAAATAACTATACTGGGTTTAATAAATACGGGTTACAAAGGTGGATTATGGTGTCAGATGTAGACAACATTGAGGCCAGGTGTGAATGAAGATATTAGGCTTAATACTAGCCTGTCTCTGAGCTCATTTACACATTCAAGGAGCTCACAGATTTCACATGATATTACGCTGGATACATAATAATGTTCTCTCTGTTACTTAGAAACTTTATAAAAAGCAAACAATCTATCAGGAAATATACAGGATGTCTTTAACATGAGTTACAATTTTTATTTTGGAAATCATAATACTATACAGTCTTAAAATAGAGATTAACCCTTCGTTTATAGAATTTTAAAAGTTATTCAAGAATATCCCCTTTCTCATTGAATAATTCCTTAATATATTAATATTAAAGAAACACTCACATATTAATTGTTAGATTTGCACTTCAGAATATTAAAATAAAAGACTATAGGAAACATTTATAAAATAGTATTGAAAAAAGAAAATTACTACCTTGTTGAAAGATTGTGGCAGACTTTTAACGTTTGATTTACATATTCCTAATGTCTCTGAAACATGAAAGCTTCCCTATTCAAAGTTTGCTTTCATATTATAATTTAAATCATCCTAATTTTAACAAATTTAAAAAAGAAAAATTACAAATGATGGAGCTTCCTAATAATTAAGGTGACTCCACACGTAAACATGGTTATAACGGAGTGCCACGTTGTAACTTTCACTTTGATGAGATCTAAAGACAGGCAGTTTTAACTAAGAAATATCAGGCTCCTTTAAAGTAGTGGAACCATTATGCACAAAGACAAACATACTCCCTGGGTAATAATAGCCTTTCTTGATCAATCTGCAGTTAATGGAAGTATTACTTAATTAAAATCTGTTTTTTTATAAACAAGTAGCTTATATTAAAATTTTTTTCATATTGTGGCTTGTTTTTAAGATATAGGAAACAGATCTGATAGTGGAACAACATAAAACAAAGAACGAAAACGAAAACGAATGGAAATGAAATGGAAATGAAATGGAAATGAAATGGAAATGAAATGGAAATGTAATGGAATTGAAATGGAAATGAAATGGAATTGAAATGGAAATGAAATGGAAAATGAAATGGAATTGAAATGGAAATTAAATGGAAAATGAAATGGAAATGAAATGGAAATGAAATGAAGATGGAACGAAGATGGAACGAAGATGGAACGAAGATGGAATGAAATTGGAATGAAGATGAAATGAAATCAAAATGAAACTTAACCGAAAACTGAAACGAAAGTGGACACGAAAACGAAAAAGTTAAATAAAAATGGGAAATGGAAACCGAAAACGGAAACGTATTACGATAACGTAAAACAGAAGCACAAACGGAAAAAATCTGTACACGAAAGACGGAAACGTACTAGCTGAGTCTGCCTTGTTAATGTTTAATTTCACACTGAATCCGCTATGCATACGTTATGCGTAATATACTCGGTTGCTCCACCTTACTTACAGATAATATCTGCAACATTTTAATACACCCAATTCACTACCTCATGAAAGAACGAGAATAACTATTCATCAAGATAACATTATTTTTTGCATACTATGTATCTCAAATGTAGAAAACATACAAACAGTTCAATTAGCTTTAAAGTCGCTGTCAGTTTTGGATCTCTCAGGGTAAGATCTCTCCAAATTCCAAATCAAGTATGTTTCAGCGTCATATTTAAGACGCTTACTGAGAGAAACTTTAAAGTGAAGTAAAGATTTCTTATTTTACCAGGCGAAGTTAGGTCTAAGAAGCCCTCTCTAACACTTAACCTGGGGACCAACGACTTAAAGGTGACATCCGAACCACCACCAGGTGGTGTTTAACGTTTATGACCAATGCTGGTTCATGGAATTTATATTTCTGGCCACAATTTTGAGTTTTACTTGTTGACACAATAAGAAAAATGCTTTTAAAAGTTTATATTTATGGCAATTGAAATTTATTTGTTCTATACTTGATTTTTTGCAAGAAAGTAGACAGACATCATAGATCAGAGAAGCCTAATTCTGTGGAAAGTGAACTAAAATGTGTTTTATAACAGTCTTTAAATTGGTAGACAAAGGAAGATAGTAGCATTGTCTTTTAGATATAATAACTAATATTTAATACAAATTTAGGTTTAAAAGTACATTAACAATGACACTATGCGTTTGTTTCTTTATAACATAGAAAATATAGGTAATATTTTAGAACATGTAGAGCTGGAATTGGTACATTTAGTTGAAAAGCACATTTTAGTGAACATTCATCTCGCATAGTTTTTTCCCGCTACTTAAAAGGGAGAGTTCTGTGTCCAGTCCAGACCATCTTATTTTTTGGTGCATTTTGTAAAGTATACGATTATTTGCCTATACGCTGGAGTCTAAAACGGCGATAACAATGTCTTATACCTTAGAGAATGCACTCCCAATAAATCTAAGCAAACTTAAAATATAAAAACTATGTTTATGAAGAACAGTTGATAATATTATTCATGTTCTGTTACTTAATATTTCACAATTTTAGAGATCAAGATTGGATTTTTGATAACTAAAGATCGGTGTAGCGTAGGCCAGAGTTCGCAAAATAAGAATAAGCCTATATTTATCCAGGGATCGTAAGAATGTCCATGTAAATTTTCAATATAACGGTTGGACAGTTTACGTGTAAAAGAAAACAAAGGCATTTTCCCATCTACAATATTAATAGGATCAAGTTCACAGAGCTGATCAGTAGTGGAATGTAGAGGAAAGAGTCACCCTATTCCCCTTAATTTTACACTGAAACAATGACGAATAAAAACATGTAATAAATTTTATATACTTTTGATGTTTTTTAATCATATCAAAACTAAATTCCTCACCTAAATAAAAAAACAGTGTCATATTACACATAAAATGTTCAAAACTTTTTGGTTTACTTAACATTATGATATATTTTTACAATAGGTCAATGTGTGAGAGAGAAATGAAAATGAACTAGCCCAATTGAACCATTTTTCAGGAAAATTAGGTCTGGAAATAAGAATATTGTATTTCTTACACCATAATCTTAATTAGTTATGATACACAGTAATTTGAATTTAATTAAAGTGTAATTGTAATGGAGCAACTGAAATGAAAATGAAAGTCATTTCAAAACACAGGGATTTTTTTCAACATCCAGCCTTTTTAGAATCTAGTTTAAAATTACTTACAGTACTTGTGGTTTAGAACATGAAATTCATTTATGCCCTAAAAATAAACATTCTAGCTAGGTTAAAAAATTATAATTCCACATTGTAATAAAAATTCAAGTTTTATATTTTTAAGATTTCTTTATCTTATTATATTTGAGTAGCTTAAATCTTCTTTTTTACGGCAATATGTAACACTACGTATGTTTTGTTTCGTTTAGGCCATGAAAAAGTGTGAAAATACATGCTTACACAAAGTGTAATAGCAAGTTTTACCATTGAACCGTCGCAGCGCTCGGCTCTGAGCTACATAACTTATTACAGTACTTGGTTTTAATTAATTTATCGATAAAATGTTTATTCAAATGTCTTTGAAAATACTGTTTTTATTCCCAGCTGCTGTCCTTTTTTTGTATTTGTACGACTGAAAATAAACATCATATTATGTACAATTTAGTTGTCTGTATTTTGATGAATAGTTTGATGTTCAAGTAGTTTTATCTATTAAATATGTGTGTTAGGTATTCTTTAGGTTTTTGTGACAATGTCTAAAATTGGATGAGTGGTTGGCTGGCACCCTATTACAAGTAGTAGTATCAATGAAAAAACCCAAGTACGTGTGGAACTAGGTCTACTTCCTCATTTAAGTTCAGCCCCAATGATGAGTGCAAAAACAGGATATTGAAAAGGTACTCTGTTAAGTACAAACAGTTCAGGGAAAGTTTTTATTTAATATGATATAGTAGATTTTTGATTCAAATTAATAACAACCTAGCAATGTTAGAATCACTGAAATTGACAATTTCTAACCGAGTAGGCCTCGCCTTCACAATGAGTTTGTAGTGCGACAAATTCAAATGTAGGACAAAGTAAGCAAGGAAAAAAGTGCCAAAGCAACTGATTAAAACAGTGAAAAGATTTATTACTAAGGCAATCGTCGGTTTGTTTACGCAAAAGTTTCGGACAAGAGAATGGACGAAAAATTGTAGACACAATGAATTTAAACCATCAATCAAAGTTAAATTTCTATAAATTAGTTCATCTGTGAGCTTCTCAAAATGTTTAGGTTGAGTCTATGAAAGAGGCTGTTAAAGTAGAGGCGGAGGAAAATGATGGTTGTCGTGACTTTGTAGCTGCGTTTGACGGCAGTTGGGAAAGACGCTGGTTTTCCTCACTGAATGGTATTTTGATAGCGACCAGTATATCAACTGACCAAGTACTTTATTTTGCTATTCTCTTTAAATAATGTGTTTGCAAGTTGAAATCTAAAGACTAACACACGGAGAACTGTATAGCCAACTATGCAGAAACTAGCGGCGGGATGGAGGTAGAGTGCGTGCGGCAGATCTCCAACCGATCGGAAGAGAACTACGGCATACGCTACAAGTATTAACTACGGGATGGGGATGGAGACTCAAAGGGATTTAGTGTCATCTCTACTCTATGGTGACCAGCTTCAAGTCGAAAAGTTGGAATGATCAAAAGAGAACGAGTTCACGTCTTCGAGCTTTCAAGCAAAAGAATTCGAATGTCATGTTTTCCAATGTAAAGACTATTAGTGGTAAAGGTAGGCTAACAATGGCTGCAATAAAAAACCATCCAGATATACTATGGTTTAGCTATAAGAAGAAACAAGGACTAAGTTGTAGATTAATGCAGAAATCCACGGGACCCTTACTTCCACCTATTTTCAACAAACGACAAACCGCAACACAATTCATATCACAAAGAAGAAAATACCTAGTAGAAGTATCAGATGTCGGTCCTAAAAGGCTCTCCATACGATCATGAAGTGCACGTTAAACTGTCAGTATAGATGATGCAAATAAAACACATTTCTGAGACCTATCGAATCCATTGTTATTAGTAAAGTGCACGAATGGCGTTGCCCAAAACATTAGAAAATTGCTGAAAAATATAATATGGAGCCGAGCCAAATCCCCCAAAAAATGTTTGTTTTAGTTGATAATCTGAAAATTGGTGTTTATGAAGCAGTGTTCCCCTATAACAAATGAAATGTGTCCAATTATCTTGGATTTAAAGTGCTAACGCTAAATAAAAGTAACGGGGTGCGAATTCCAAAGCAGTCGACGAAATAGCAAAGAAATGCCGAAAAGACACCAGCTTGAAAATTATGATAATAGAGGAAGATGAGGAAGAAGATGAAGACCTTGAAAACCAATTCTATGCTCCAGGATAGTAGTTAAAGGTAAGAATCATATAAAATTCACGTACATTTATTACCATTTGCGATTTTGAAAATTTGGTGTTTTCCTTTCAGGTAAATCTTTTTCAGTAAGGATAATAGATCGAGGCCTAAAATGTATTACACATACTTTGAAATATTTATTGAGTATTTAGATAAGAGACTGTTTACAAGTTACTATTTCAACTATATTTAACAATTTTAAGAAACTAAAATATTTAAAGTTTTGAAATCTTTTTTTTAACCATAACACTGTTGCCAATCAAACTTAGATACAAAATCTGGTAGAAGTGTATATAAAAAGCCACAGCAAATTGTATAAAATTTTAGCTTTGTATCTGTCCAGGGTATTGAGTAAAGTGTAGGCTACCTAATTTAGCATTGAGAACTATAGGAGGGCGACTCCAATTACTACTATTAATACAAGGAATAAACATTTCTCTTTTTTAATCCATTTATAAAAAACGTAATAATTTAAAATGAACTGTACCTAATAAATATTAATATTAAAATAAAAATTACTGGAATATTTAGATTTTTTAATTTAAATTTTCGAATGATCTTTATTGAAAATAAAAATGAGGAATTTAAAAATATTTAAATAGCAAATAAAAAGTTATCAAGGCCAACACTTTTACACTCGTAAACTAAAAAATTCCATTCCAAAGATCAAAAATATAAAAGTTAAAATTAATTACTTAGTCCCTGTTTACCACAAAGTTACGTTACTTATTAACCACAAATAAACAGGAAACTTCTCAACTTAAAACATTTTCAAGACTCTAGGACGACATTATTATTTTGTAGTGCAAATATTATTTATTTATTTATTCATACATACGGCAATCGCCATTTTACAAAAATGTTTACAACATGGTGTTCGAAATATTGATAGTACACTTTTCATGCATAGCCACTTACATGCGATATTAGTACTACTGGACTAGCCATGGTTACAGAACAATTGGATATGGTATACATTAAATTTCATAAAATAGAACATCAAAGACAAGATAGAAAAAGAGATAACAATGGTCAACAAGATGATTATATAATAATGTACATGCTAAGTGTATGCAACTTGTGCATCAAAGACAAATTGAAAACAAGGTAACAAGATAATAACTACATGCTTCATGCTAAGCGTGTGCTAACTCTAGTGCATGGGTCAATATACAACAAGACAACCACATGCTAATACTAAATACTACAAGTGCTATAAGTACATGCTATAGGTGTGTGCTGACGGTATAAACTATGAAAATTTAACAATGAAATGACAAAACAATATGGAACAAAAAATAAACAATATAACAAAATACTAGCAGGGATGAGCAATTAAAGGTAGACTCTTGCTTTCAATGTTCACCATGCTCAGACACGCAAGAGAAGACCCCCCTCCGAAACACCAGCATGGATACGCCAAAGAATTCCAACTGGTGGGCAGCATTTCCCAAACGCAGCAGACGTGGAATTACACTCTGGTAGGCGTAGACAGTCCGGTGTGAGTGCTTGGAGAAAACACTTCAACCACTCGGTTACAATAATATAATAATAATATATAATATTTGTTTTATTTGCGATTATAATATTATTTAGTGGAATCAGATGGTGACATACAATTTAAAAACAGAGAAACGACCCAATGAGTCATGCTCATTTTTTTTAGATTTACTGATACTTCAACAAAGAAACAAGCATGTTCGTTCACAAGGAATGGCTGCGGTTCCGACCCAGCATAACGAACAATTCGAGCCTAATTAAAAACAAGGGGGCTAAGGTTGAGACTACTGTCACTAAACATTTTACTGTACGGTACACTGTATTAAACGATTATTTAGACTTTTGGCATAAAATTTGTAAGGAATTCCCTTATACCGAAAGTTGATAGTAGTAGGATATTAGTAGACTTTTCCCCTAGGCCGTGTTATTTCTTCATTGGGACAACGCAGCAAACTCAAATAATGCACTGGAAATTTTTTAAACTGAAAGTAGATTATAAAAGACGGAAGTTGACACGTTTTGACCGAAGTAGATTTCCAAGAGCTACACGTGTTTATTTTTTTAACAGGGAAATAGGACGAATTAAACTCTGGCGCCGTAAGTTGTTTTAACGGCCGGAATTAGGTACCTTTTAAAGGAAGTAGACTTCTCAGTGTTATGTATGTATATATTTCTTTTTCGTCAGGACAAGGCAAATTCTACTAAAGTATTGGAAATATCTTAGTAAATAACTAGGGCTAGAAGTAAGCGCTTTTGACCGCAAATACGCAGGTTTCCGAGACCTGTGTATTTTATTTTCTTGTGAGATGAAAGGCAGTCTCAGCTGCTAGATAAGAAATATATTAAATTAGAACCAGTTATACTCATAATGTGTAAAACATGATATAAGGGTCAGGTTAAAGTCTGACACTCTTAACTGTCAACACTTAAATAATATTCACCTAATATATGCCTACTTAAGTTTGGAAAAAGCGATAGGACTTTCTCATATTACATTATAAACGATTTTTGTAATATAAAAAGTACACGGTTTTGAAAAAAGAGTGCGGCGATATGGGGAATGGTTAGTCCTTAATGTAATACTGCCCATAGTATATTTCTTTCTTCTTTTATTTTTTGAAAATTTTTATTGTTTCATATATGTTTCCTTGAGCTTGTCTTGTGTATTATTCTTTGATTTTATTTTACCGTTGTCAAATGTGTACAAGTAAAACTATTAGTTTCTAGTTTTAAGCCCACAAACATCTAATGCTTTTAAAATTATCATAAAACGTCGATTACGTTTGTTTTTTAAGTGGAGAATAAAACAAAATACTATACAATATACGCAAGAGGGGTTTCAGACACACTAATGTCCCTACTGGGAAAATACAATTTTTGACGTAGTATTCCTTTATTTTCTAGGTATGCACATAACCTCTTCTTCAATACAACATACTAAACGCAGCATTGTACATGTCTTAGACCAAAAGAAGTTTGCAAAAGCTGGAAGTAGATCCTGAAGGACTACATCGGGAAAACCTCAAATTCTCTGTGCATGAGCATTACAGGTCACAGTTTTTTAATAAACAAAATATCACAAAGACGGATATAAACCAGTAGCCTTACACGTATTTGCTAAAATCAAGGCTTGCTATGAAATAAAAGCTATAAGTAAAGTTAATCCTTGTGAGAATATTTATCGAAACGATTTCAAACTAAAGAATTACGAATTGGGACATCAACTAATATTAAAATCTTAAAAAATACAGACTTAACATTCACTAAATTATTATTTGCTACTTGAATCCTTAGGTGCGTATCTAGAAAATGTACTAAAATTCTTATTTATATTATATTTTACTATAACTTTTATTTGAAAGTTAACGGCTTATTCAAAGTTAGAAAGTATTTTTCAGGAGTTTCTTCATTTGCTTATTAATTATTTTGGTGCGGTGTTATTGTGTACTTGAAACATTTTTAGTAAAATTTAATATTCTTCAGAAATTGATTGTGATTTTCTTTTATACTGCTTAAAAGAATAATTTAGACACTAAGCAACTCACGACAAGACGATAGGGATTTAACAAACTTCCTGGTAAGGAACAATCTTCGCCCATCTCTTTACAGCCCATCTCACAGTTAAACAATGAAGAGTTTACCTAAACTCAAAATGTTTTAGTTTACCTAAACGAGTCCCTGTCACCGGTGAGAAGGAGGATGTTCGCGAGGGTCAGGGAGATGAAGAGGTACCTCATATGAGGCGGTAAGATCTTCCTCCGTCAAGAGGAGGCCACCAGTGCTAAGCGTGGCATGATAAGAAGACTTAAGTAGGTATTAAAAGTTTATTTTATCGAAGTGATTTTCTTTTATAGCCATAAATATTTAGTTAAAATGCCATATTTTTTAAAAAATTTCTAGAATAAATTTATTTATTTTTTAATCTGTATTGATAATATTCACGGTTATTTATTTACATATGTTTGATATTAGGTACTTAAAGGTTATTTATAAAACGGTAATTGATTCACTAATATATATATGTTGAACGTTTTTATTTTAACTTTGAGGAAAGGAAACGGATATTTCAAATATTATGTTTGTAGCTGCAATTGTTTTACAAGGCTTTTATACGGCATCTACTTTATTGTGTGTTATGTATTTTAAATGGTTAAAGGTTACGTTACCAATTAAGATCATTTATATTATTGAAGAGAAAAATATTTGTACTGTATTAAAAAATTATTAACTAAATTTTCTCAGGTTTTTTCCCTGAAATTGAATTAAGTTACTTTATTAAATTATACTATTATGAGATACTGTACTCGTACATAATATATTTTAGTTAATAATACACGTATTAAACCGATAGTATAAACTTCAATAACCTAGAAACTATTTGGTCAAATATTCGTAGTCTAAGGCAAAAGTTTCTTTCTATTGTATTAGATTTGAATTTAATGTTTAAACTCCCTGAATTCATAACTTTATCTGAAATTTGTATAAATGGTAATGAAAGCCAGCCCTAAGGAATAATACATTATAATATATCAGTTAATTGTAATAATGGGAGTAGATAATGTCTACGTATAAATAGCAGAATACAATATTTTTTAATCTAGAGGCCTCGATACTGGAGGAAGAGATATCCGACCATTGTACGATCCGTGTCTGTCTGCGTGTTAGACGATTGACGCTGGGAGGCGGAGTGGGGTCCAAACCTGCTCGTTGTGAATTCCAGCCTTCAACGTTCATCGTATTGACTTCTCTGTACTTCATAACCTACATGATAAATTTGATTGGTCATATGTATACCGACAAAAAGATACGTCTGACGCGTTTGATATGTTTCATGTCTTTCTGCACTCTTTTATATGTGAGATTAAAAAAGAAATCAGGCCTAACTACAGATTCATTAAATTAAAGGTTTAGATAAATACTTTTTTGTGTGTGAAAATGAAAATAAAAAACGAAATGTGTAGAACTTTTAAACCCCCACATGATAAAATATAAGAGCTTTTTATTTTAATTATAGGAATAAGCTACGTATTCAGATTAGACATAGATTGAATTACGGTTATAGGCAAAAGTTGTAAAGGTGTGATTGGAACTGGTATGTAATGTAAGTAATAAATGAAATTAATGGGCCGAAAGTTGTGAAAGAGTGGAAATTCCCTTGAATATAAATTAAATTTTTGTGTCGGAGCCTAATAGTGTTGCAAATGAATTCAATAACTTTTTCTTTAACATTGTTAATAATCTGAATTTAAACGAAACAAGCCATATATCTTAAAAAACCCTTGAATTAGACAATGCATTTAAAAAACAACAACCTCAACAAAAAATGATTTTTCTTACCTAGTTATTTGGTTTAGAAAAAGTAATTAAATCCTTGAAAAAAGTACCTCGCCTGGTATTGGTGACATCGGTTCATCTTTGATTAAAGAAAATTTCTTTATTCAAATCGCAAATAATGACTGTCTAGTCAAAAATCACAATGTGTAGCGTTTTTAAAGAGATCGGAGAAGCTACTAGCATAAAACATTGTTAATTGACACTAGATAATTAATTAAATATGAAGATTCATATTTCGCATATGAAATCTAAACTGAATAATTGTGAGGATTTTTTATATTTTTTTAGAGACATGTGCGATGAGAATTTTTAAGAATGCTTTATTTTTCAGTTGTTCAAAGTAGAATATAACATGGAATATTCTTCTAGAGTTTAACGTAAACATCCGACCTAAATGTAATATAGGCCTACATTCAAAAAAAGTGATTCTTGAGACTAATTACGAAATGTTGAATACGAGAACATTCACGACCTTTATTTCTTGTCTTCAACATTACCGTTCAATTTTTTTGTTTACAAGGTTCTAAAACTCTAAGTGGTGAATTTCCCCTGCAAAATAATCCTTACAAAAATAAGTTAAGAAAAGTTGAACAAACTGTTGTTCCTAAACCTAATAATACCTTCTTTACAAAACATTCAATTTCTTAACGCTTAGAATTGACAATAAACTGCCTGATTATCTCAAATGCACAAAAAAAGTCCCATCAAATGTTTTAGAATGTTTAAAAATGGGCTTATACAATTAGAAGATTTGGACAAATATGTTGCTATTGAGTCCTAGACTGAGTCTTACTATCTTTGGTTCAAGCAGAGTATTTTATATAATATTACAGAATATTCCATAGAATATAAAATTTTTCTTTTCTATGTACACTTCGCATTTTTAAGTTAATTTTTATTATTTGGTTAATCCTATTACATCATTTACGGGATATCCCTGTTGCTTAGCTAAGAATTAACAGTGTATTAATTACCATCTTTCTGTAATAACTTCCATTTTTAACACTGAGATTTCTTTTAAACTTCATATACCGGAACCTCAAATCTGACTTAGCCTTTGAGGACCTAAATTTTGTCCTCTAATTGTAAAATTATAGTGATAATATTTTAGTTTGATTATATGTTGTATTTAGAGAAGTTTCCATGTTAATTATGTATAAATAGATAATTTTGGACATGTATTCTAGTAATTTTAAAAATAATGTAGAATATCCGATGTGTGAAATATTAAGACTCTTAACTGTATTTTTTTTTGAACTGAGAAAATAGATTCTTTCTTTCAACAAAGCATATATAAATGCTTCAAGAGATCTTGCCCCGAGTTTCAATTCCTCATTCAGCGTAACAGCATCGTGGAAATGTCAAATTCCTGTCCTTGTACATAGACCTGCATCATGTTACTACAAAAAAACTTCAACCATACTTTACTTTGAATAATATCTACACTTAGTGTTACGAGTCGCTGTTTACTGAAAATCTGCTTAAACGAATTTACCTACTCGCATTTTAGCTTATACCATTTGCAATTTGCCATTTGCAAATGCAGCACACAGCACTTAATTTTTATGTGTAAGGTTTATTTTTTAACAAACATTTCTGTTTATACGTTTTAAATTACGTTTACTCGATAAAGGCAAACTTCAATATCTATCCATATGTTATAGTTTTTTGGCGCACTGTGTTGCGCAAGGTTGTAATAATGTAAAAACAAATTAATTAGTCCCCAAATATATATTATAATTCTACTTTACTCTTTAGTTCCTCTCAATTGACATTGAAACGACTCATTTGAATGTTTTAAGCAATATATAAGAACAGAAAAGGCTAATAGTTGTGTTGTTTAAAATACATATTTTTATAAAACATTATTTTAACCCATTGCTGTGACAATGTTTAACCGTAAATAATTATTAGTGATTATAGAGATTACCTCCATTATGTACATATATATGTCCTGTTCATTTACTATGGTTTAAACAAAAAAACATATTTTGAAAAAACTTAAAACCATTTAACCAAACTTTGGTCAACTCATTATTTTTTAAAAGATCTTATAAATAAAATGTAATCGATAAACATTTGCTAAGCGCTAATTCAAAGAACGGCTGGTCAAATTGGGATATATTTTTTAGTCCGAAAAGGTTTTATGAAGAATCGTTGAAATTCTTTTCCAAATTATTTACAGGGGGAAAATTGTGATAATATTAAAAAAATACTAATAATAACATAAATGTGAAAGTGCCGTTGTTAGTTTGTTTTGCTTTTAAACGTCAACTGTTCTGCGAGTACCAATCAGCTAAGAGTATGCAGGGAATTTTCAGACTGTTGACATCGATGCAGCAACTACGCGATACGCTATTCTAGTGTGTTTAAAACTTTAGAAGAAAACGCCATATTGTCATCTACCTGCCACTGGTTGCTTGTATATACAAGGAAAATAGTGTTTTACAACTTCTTAATGTAGTATTTATCTCTCAAAACGTAACAGTTAAAGGTTAATGAACACTGGTAAAAAAATACTGTGTCTTAATATCAAGTCAAAGTAAGTTGAGGCAAGACGAAAACTTGAGGCCGTGTAAAGTAAACGGGCAGTCGCAACAGAGCTCTGAATAAATTAACGTACCTTTTGCAAGCGATTAAAAGCTATAAATCAAAATTATTGTAAAATTATCCCGTCATTAGGTAGGCCTGCAGGTTATAGATGTATGAATAAAAACAAATAAAAAAAGTTTAGACACTTAACCTGATCTATTTTTATCGCCAAAAAGCAGAGGTAATAGTTTAAGTACTAAATTTAGTATTTAAATTTATATTTGTAGTTGTTTGTAAAGTTTGGTTCGTTTTCTCCTTCTTAAAATGATAAACCGTACATTTCGAACATAATTTTTGTGTATTTCGGGAGACAATCGCCGTCTCACTATACAGCT
Organism: Homalodisca vitripennis; assembly: GCF_021130785.1. Taxonomy (NCBI): domain Eukaryota; kingdom Metazoa; phylum Arthropoda; class Insecta; order Hemiptera; family Cicadellidae; genus Homalodisca; species Homalodisca vitripennis. The sequence continues at coordinate 42,138,795 of NC_060214.1, forward strand.
TCAAAGAGTCATTGCCAGAAGAGATGGAGCAGGATCTGGCTCGGCACTGCCGAGAAAATACCATTTGCTGCACGGAAATAAAGTTTACAGCTCATAGAAAATTTAAAAAGAACGAAATAGGTAATTTTATATGGTAATTTATAGGGAGCCTGGTATGAACGTAGGCATTATCTTGTTTCGAAAACCTTCCGGGCTATGCCAACATTGTTCGTTGCGAATTGACTTATATTTATATGAGCGCTAACAATTCAGAAGTTGGAAAATGTATTTCGGTTAGTCGGTTCAATATCTCCAGGCTTGAAAATTGGCATGAAACGTTGTCTATATCAGTAATATCGAGTTCGATAATTTTGAATGCCATAAGCATTTACAAACTACTCTTTGTCGTTATGTAGAGTAACCGGTGTTCTTTAGTTCAGTTTGAAATAATAAATAATTTTTTCCTTTGTACTTTTTTCACCGCATAGAGAATACATTTTATGAGGCTAATCTGAGAGCTAAATAAATCTGGTAGGTTGTCAATTATAAAACTCTTTTCTGACAATTACAAAATTCATAAATTATTATCATGCACATTCACTAATTGTATGTAAGTATATATGAAAATAAGTTACTTATCGTATTTGAACAGTCTAAGGCAAGCATACACGATTCGGTCCCAGTATTTACTTGAAGTACTGCCTGTACCATAAACTGCTTCTGGAGGAGTAAATTCTTCTACTATAGTAGAATCACTGTTCTTGCGCAATCAATTTTATTCTTTATAATAATATAATATTTCGTTTTCATAGCAACAACTAATTTAATTGTTGAGGTATTATTTTCAAGTGCTCTATAATAAATATATTTTTATTTTTTCTCTTTATCTTTTATATTAGTTTTTTGAAAGTTAATAATTTGTGTGACTTATTTATGAAACTTTGAGAGACGTTAGTTTTCTGTAATAAGATTTACCACTGCTGAAACTATTGTGCCTGTAGCCAGTTGTAGCCCAGTGCACCGTTCTGTTAAATATTTGTTAACTAACTACCAGTGGCGAACTTATTTTAAAAGAATAACTAGATGAAAAATTTTGTTCCATGAATGTGACTCAGACTTTCGTAGATTCTGATTCATACAACTGGTTCTTTAAACTTTAATTTTAATAACCCAAACGTATAACCGGAGATAAAGATTTATTTGGAATCCTGGCAGTTAGTTTGTTTATCTCTGAAGCAATTGAAAATGGATGGATTAAGGACGTCTTTTAAAAATAACCAACAATTATATTTAGCTTCCAGTAAAAGAGTGTACTCGCATATAAACGCAAATATACTACCGTAAAAAGTACCATTTAATTTAACTTCGATTTTCTTTCTCAAACGTCTTCAACCATCTCGCGTCTGAAAATAAATAAAACTACATTCACAAATTAGTAACTGTATTTACCAAATGTGTTTTTTTATTATTAGTAGGAGAAAGTATTTATTGTTCAATTTACATTACACGTAAACACCTAAACTATATTTAGATAGGGCAGACCACCCGTATAGTGTGCACAAGTTTTCTTTTTCATTTCCACATAATACGACCTCAGAGAAATACACTGAAATTAATGGTACCTTTGTGAAGTTCCCCAAAAGGGCTTAGTTTGGGGAGTAGGGTTGCTTTTTGAGGGAATTTACAATGCAATTTTTTATGGTGAACATTAATTCAAAGGTCTATTTTCACTGAAAGTTTTGACTAGTTATGCCATTATTTTAATCAATATGTTACTTTAAATAAATTAGGAATATTAAGTTTTTCAAGCTTAGAAACACTAAGAATACAGTTTGAATTAAACAGTTTAATATTTGTTTATAACTATCCTATTTATCCAATATAAGATATTAGTACTAAAACCTGCCACTATAGATAGACAATTATCATCCTATCGGTAATAAAGTAGTAGCTTATTAGATACAATGTGTAATATGTAGCGGAGATAAAAAGGCACAGCGACATTTCGATGCTAAGTTATAAATATAAAGTGGAATAAATTTAAAGGTATGAAATGAAACTCGTTTAGTAACATATTCTATTTTAGAGTTCTTTATTTACGTTTTATTAAAAAATAAACTTTATATAAGCATATGACTCATGAAAGCACTTATTGAGACTGAGTGATGGAATATAAATGGAGAACTTAATTGTAACCAAAATGTATTAACAAGACTTGCTTGTTATTGAATATGTAATAAATTAAATTAAATGCGAATCATCTAATATAACTGTAAAATTACAAAATTAAAATGTTTCAGTCTATAATTGATATACATCTAACATTTATGGAAGCAATCATCTCTGTCGCTCGCGTCAATCTGGCTTTAGAGTAAGTAGGTTAAGACTCTTGAGATTGAGGTTCCATGTTTTATTCAAAGGTAAAACGATTATTATAATTTGAAACGGCGCAAGAAGTTTATGGTTTTATTAATTATTATGGTTATTCCAGATATTAAAAGTATTAAAACATAGTATATATATATATATATATATATATATATATATATATATATATATATATATATATATAGTTTAGATAAACATTGAATCACAAAAAGTACTTCTTCCGCCGGGACTCTAACCCAAATTTCTCATTTGCCGGGTGAATGTGCTACCACTACACCAAAGAGCCCTTACTTTACGGTTCAACTATATTGTTCTTGGCCGTTTCTGTAACAAAAACTTTTAAATAACCAAACCAACATATGACCTGAAAACCAAGTACCTGTCAAATGACTTATATTTACATTCATTCAATTTGTATAAATGTAGCGAATTCAATTTTAATAAACGTTCAAATTTCAAAAGTACTTGATCCAGTGGGACTCAAACCCGGATATCTCACTTGTATTTACTGACTTGTAAATAAAAGAATGACAATTAGGAATTGTGTTTTGCTAACTTTGGGATAACATACAATGGGCTAACGGGAAAAAATGTGATCCACTAGAAAATGCGAATTAGGTGGTATACCTACATTCACAATACTGTATATGGTAATAAATTATTATTTTTTTATTCAGTAACAGGTAATTACTTTTAAACCAATCTATAACAAAATTAGTATTCTAAAATATTATGGCAGATTATTACCTGTAACACAAATGTATTGTGTATTTTAAACAATATTTATGGAGTTCAAAATAACTTTATATATATATATATATATATATATATATATATATATATATCTACTAGCAGACCCGACAGACGTTGTCCTGTACACACGTCTTTAATTCGAAAATTTTAAACTTTGATTAATCTGTAACAATCTGGGCTGTTTTGATAAAAATGTCTATTAAAAAGTTATTACAATATCTAATTTCATCACATGTACATTTAATCACACTTCGACCCACCGATAGTGTGTGAGTATAACATGAGTGATGTGAAATGTAGAGTATGTTTTTAATGAAAACTTACTTAATCTGAAAGTAAAAAAGTTGAAACAAACTATTTTATAAAAGGTATATTTTTTCAATTTACAACCTAATTTATCATAATGCCATTGAATGTACAATATTTTTTGTTAATCCTTCAGGAGTATACACAAACAAATTAGATGATTTTCCGATAGGGCTGAAGTATAATAAGTGACCTCCATCACAATCGAATTATTGATATTTCTGAATAGCCTATATAACTACTATCCGAATTAGATTATAGTTATGTAAAGGCTGAAGTATAATAAGCGGCCACCATCGCAATCGAATTATTGATATTTCTGAATAGTCTATCTAAACTACCGTATTTCATTATAGTTATTTAAAATTACAGTATAGTATCCGAACTGGCCAACAGAATTTAATTTATCTAGAATACTAAATAAGTATTCCGTATAGGGCTGAAGTATAATAAGTGGCCACCATCACAATGGAATTATGGATATTTCCGAATAGCCTATCTAAACTACTAAAATGACGAACTGAATTAGATTATAGTTATTTAAAGGCTGAATTATACTAAACGGCCAACATCGCAATCAAATTATTGATATTTCTAATTAGTCTATCTAAACTACCGAATTTCATTATCTTTATATTTATATTTCTTGTGTGCGTGTGTATGGAGCTGAACTCCTCCTAAATGGGTGGACCATCTTGGAATGTTTTACATTGTATCCAGCAGAATGCGCTACGATCACAGTTTCAAATGTTTTATATCTTAATTCTAGGTTTTCAGGACAGTTTGTGCTGCTATCAAATATGTGTGTTGTTTTGTAACATCGTGTAATTATTGTGTGAGTGCTAATTGTAATATTACATTAATAGGAATTGAAGATGTTTGAAGTGCATAAAAACTATAGTTATTTATTAAAATTATTGAACTCATTTTGCAAATTTATTGAAGTAAGTATATTGGTCGCATAACCTAAGTAGTATACAAATCAAAAGGTTGTGTTTCTATGTTTGAATAACTATTGTTAACAGTTTGGTCACATAAGTTCAAATTAAGTAGAATATAAATCACATGATTGAATAACTATTCGTCCTCTTCCACGAAGATGTGGCATTTTTCTATAAAAATAAAATTCTGTATAATAGTACACAATGAATATGAGTAACTTATTGAATATGTAATTTTAATTAAGTAACTTCTAGATAAAAATGTATAACAACGTAGACTACGGTATCTAAAATACTAAATAAGTATTCCCTATATGTCTGAAGTACAATAAGTGGCCACCATCACAATCGATTTATTATATATCTGAATAGCCTATCTAAACTACTAAAATGACGATCCGAATAAGATTATAGTTATTTAAAGGCTAAAGTATAATAAGCGGCCACCGTCTCAATCGAATTTTTGATATTTCTGAATAGCCTATCTAAACTACTAAAATGACGATCCGAAATTAGATTATAGTTATATAAAGGCTGAAGTATAATAAGCGGCCACCATCACAATCAACTTATTGATATTTCTGATTAGTCTATCTAATCTACTGAATTACATTATAGTTTTTTAAAATTACAGTATAGTATTAAAACTAGCCAACAGAATTTAATTTATCTAATATACTAAATAAGTATTCCCTATAGGTCTGAAGTACAATAAGTGGCCACCATCTCAATCGAATTATTGATATTTCTGATTAGCCTATCTAAACTACCGAATTTCATTATAGTTATTTAAAATTACAGTATAGTATCAGAACTGGCCAACAGAATTTAATTTAAAACCAATTCCTACACTATTAACAATAGTTATTCACACATGTGATTTGTATGCTACTTAATTTGAACTTATCTGACCAATTTTGACTGCAGATTAAAAATGTAAATTACAACAAATTATTTTAAATCCATTAGTTTAAAACTTGATTATCTAAAATGTTAACAATAGTTATTCACACATAGAAACACAACCTTTTGATTTGTATGCTACTTAGGTTATTTGAGGTAATGCGACCAATAATCTCTATTAATGTACTATTACAATTTTAGCACTCACACAATAATTACACGATGTTTCATTTTTTATTTTCTTCTTTTTGCCTGTTGGCTTTTATAAACTTATAACGCCGCCATGTAGTACACTCTTTATAACTTCATTCTATTATATTTTAATGTTATTTGCCGTATTTACTTTTGAAACATGAACCTTACAAAACAACACACACACATTGATAGCAGCACAAACTGTCAATTTCAGTTAAAAGCTAACACTTCCAATTTTATATTTGGATAATCTCTATCCTCCAAAGTGAGTACAGAATATATTGATATAGGAAGTGGTGTTATTTTTATATGTTTATGCTTACTCTATGCTTTCAAGACTATTATTGATTAAACGTATGGCTGTGTTGTAATATTATAATGTTTACATAGAACAATTGGTGAAAATTTAACTTTGCAATCTGCATTAGACTACTGATCAAGCACTTTATAATAATGTAATCTAAATGTAAACAGATGTTTCTGCCTCTTTGGTGAACTTCAGCTGAAAATATTCACAGCTGTTAGTATCAGTTCACTTTGTATTACGTGTCGTAGCGAAGTCTGTCGGATCCAATATAAAACACTCCAACATTAACAACAATTTATAATTAAAAATTTAATTAAATTTGACCGAATAAATAACTATAATGAAATTCAGTAGTTTGGATAGGCTATTCAGAAATATCAATAATGCGATTGTGATGGTGTCTGCTTATTATACTTCAGCCTTTAAATAACTATAATCCAATTCGGATAGTATTTTGGATAGGCTATTCAGAAATATCAATAATTCGATTGCGATGGTGGCCGCTTATTATACTTCAGCCTTTACATAACTATAATCTAATTCGGATAGTAGTTATATAGGCTATTCAGAAATATCAATAATTCGATTGTGATGGAGGCCACTTATTATACTTCAGCCCTATCGGAAAACCATCTAATTTGTTTATGTACACTCCTGAAGGATTAACAAAAAATATTGTACATTCAATAGCATTACGATAAATTAAGTTGTAAATTAAAAAATATACTTGTTATAAAATTAGTAATTTAAAATTACAGTACAATATCGGAACTGGCCAACAGAATTTAATTTAAAACCAATTCCTACACTATTAACAATAAGTAGTTATTCACACATATGATTTGTATGCTACTTAATTTGAACTTATGTTACCAATTCTGACTGCAGATTAAAAAATGTACATTATAGCAAATTATTTTAAATCCAATTAGTTTAAAACTTGATTATCTAAACTGTTAACAATATTCACACTTAGAAACACAACATTTTGATTTGTATGCTACTTAGGTTATTTGAGGTATGCGACCAATATACTCACCAATGAGTTCAATAACTTGAATAAATAACTATAGTTTTTTATGCACTTCAAACATCTTCAATCTCTATTAATGTATTATAACAATTAGCACTCACACAATAATTACAGAATGTTACAAAACAACGCACAAATTTGATAGCAGCACAAACTGTCGGGAAAACCTGGAATTAAAATAGAAAAACATTATGGCTGTGTTGTAATATTATAATGTTTACATAGAACAATTGGTGAAACTTCATCTTTGCAATCTGCATTACACTACTGATCAAGCACTTTACAAATTTAAAATATGAACTTTCTAAATTTTAAATGTGAACAAATGTTTCTGCCTCTTGATGAACTTCAGCTGAAAATATTCACAGTTCACTTTGTATTACGTGTCGTGGCGCAGTCTGGCGGATCCAATGTAAAACACTCCACCATCAACAACAATTTATTATTAAAACATTTATTAAATAAACTATTAAAATTGGACCGAATTATGAATCTAAACCATTCTCGGATCCAACTGAAGACCCACAAAAAGTTTCATTAAAATCGGTCCACCCGTTTAGGAGGAGTTCATTAACATACACACGCACAAAAGAAATATATATATATATATATATATAATATAATATAAAGATATATATATATATATATATATATATATATATATATATATATATATATATATATATTCTGACGCCAATAGAAGGTCAGTTGGATATTAGTTATGTGTTGGTCTTTAATTTAAAGTTCAGTCATAATTGCCCAAAAGTGCGATACTACTAGTTAAAGTGTAAACTATGTATAACCAAACCTCATACTTTATCAATTTAGAGGTATTCTTTCCTATGGGTATACTACCTGTAGTCATAATTATATACTAATCAAAAATCTAAAACTATATAGCTCATTTCATTTTGGAGGTGGAAACACAGGAAATCATGCAGAAATAAAATGTATAGCTCCTAACAAGACTAAACAGCTAAATTTTACCCTCCTAGTGGAATATTTCAATGACTCTCAGCGTCTCATGGATAGAATTGAACGCATTATTGTCTACGTAAAGCGTCAAGCAATTATTTTAGTCTACAGCAAGGTCGTTTTTGAGTCATAACATAGTCAGACCAAATGAACGCTCAGCATTCAGCACACTTACTTGTGCAAAAAGGTATCCAGTGGAAAAGCAAAAAGTTAGATAGACAGACAGTCACCTTATTAATAGCTGAGCAAACTATACCTAATTTTAAGTTTATAGATCAATTTGCTCTTAAAATTAAACGTTCAGATATATCCCATTGTGGCATTTGCAGATCATAGAAATGTATTTCTACGATGGAATAATATACCGTTGAAGAACTCAACATAATGAAAGTTTTGTCAAAAAATCAAGCTAATCAAAGTTATGTCCGTGTTGCTCATCTAAAGCTTATTGAGTGTCACGCATCATCGTTTCATTTAATTTTGCCTATATAGAAATGAAGCATTATGCAAAATTATATACGTCTATAACTTAAAACGTATAGTATAACTTAACTCGTGAGATAGTGTGTTGATAAAGAGATATAAATAATTATATTCTCTCAAGTACTTTGCTAATGCTTAATAAATTCTAATTGTAAGTGTTAAATGGATTACGCTCATCAGATCATATCAAAGCAGATTTTCTGTTAGTATATGACGTTTAAAGGATGTAATACTACCGTCAGAGTAATATTGTACTCAAAGCATTTCAGTGCTGCGTATACATTAAGGAGGTGAGAGAATCTATTTTGTGAATAAGATCTGACTTGTATCAACAGTTTTTATATTTATAGTTCTCATTGTAAAATCTTTCAAAACCATGTTCTATTGTTGAAAGATGTTATAAGGATCTTGAAGGGCAAACTAGCAAAACTAGGTAGGATAGATTCTGAAAGTCCTTGCAACATTAAAATTAATATTGGAACGTGTATATTCATTTACTAATAATATGAAATTAAACCTTTTTCCATGCTTCAATATTCTTCATACATTTAACTGTTTACCAAAACTATAAGTGGATAACTTTTTTTTAGAAGGAACCTAAGGACATTCATTGAAATTAATGTTTACTAGTCGGAGTGTTTCAAGCCTGTCACTATGTAATTGTTTTATTCTACCAGTATTGTTTTAAACCAATACGTTTTTAATATTAGATTTAGGTATAAAAATGTTATACGTTTAAATTATATTATTCCTTTTCATAACTTGACTATCCTTGATGTTCTTGTTCAATAATAATTACCCAAAAGTGGGATATTTAATTTTTGTGGTACCTAGTAATTGATGCAACATGTAAAATGAAGGAACTCACCTATGTAATATACAATTATGATTATAACGTTGAAGCAGATTATCACTACTGACATTACGTGAACATAAAAATAACTTTCAATTGCCTAAATCCATTTAGCGATAACAAGGCACAATTCCGTTTCTTTGCAATTCAATCAATTCGATTAAGTAAGTTTTCTCAAGTTGAAGCCAAACTACTTTTTGCTGATTTCCAGTCTTTGTGTACGTAAATTTCCTGGTTTTTATATATTTAATTTTCTATCATTATTTAAGTAATGTATTTGAATCTTATGGTAGTTTATTAGTGGCTAGATTGAGGGAATAATAGATAAAATTTAACTCACGTTAAGCACATTACAATAGAAAGTGAACTGAGATTAAATTTATCTACTACCCAAGTCATCTTACGCCATTATGAAAACTTAAGTCCTTATTATACTATTCAAATGTGAGTACACACACAAAAGTCAGATATTATTCAAGTGTAAATGCTTTATATAAAAGTTTAACCCGAATCTACTGACATAATTCGACGTGTATGAGCATTTTATGTTCAAATTAGCAAAGCTTCCAACGTCACAACTGAATCTGCCGTATTACTCGATTAACAAAACACCTTCGCACAGATTTTGGATACCTAATTTGGACAAAAGTAATTTAATATTAGTCGTTTTTAAATGATTCCGGTATAATGTATTTCAAGTACCTTAGTAGTATTTGAGTTGGTGTCCCAACGAAGGGAAAATATGTAAAACGTAGGACTGAAAAGCTTACTCTGGTTAAAAGGTAGATACTTCCGGGAGTTTAGATTCAATTACAGTGCTACAGATTACATTGCAAGTTAAAAGTTCCTGATTACATTACACCAATCAATAATTATAAACGTATGCAGCTATTGGAAATATATTTCGGTCAAAAATCGCCTACTTCCAGCTCTTTTATTCTACTTTCGGTCTAAAATATTGCGAATGCCATAGTTGTTATCCTTGTTGTTCCAATGAAGAGTATATACATGCATACTTAGTGCTGAAAAGGCTATTATGGCCTAGAAGTAAATCACATTTGTTTCCTATCTTTCAGTATAAAGAGTAGACAGTATATAAGGATAGGGACTAGATACTGCGTCCTAGGTAAGTTCGTGCAACATTCTAAAATAGCAGATCTTTAGGTATAGCGTAATAGAAAACTTTTTATTTTTAGAAGCGTAGTGTGATCTTTGACTCAGGTTAGTCTTATTTCTCTCTTTTATTACATGCACTCTTAAAGCTCCACATCCTATTGTCAAAGAATCGTTCCAAATTTAGTAAGAACATTCAAAGCTTTGTTCATTATTCTTGGTTTTAATAGTTTTAACAGTGTTAAAATAGTGTATAAAATTATATATTTTTAATTCATCACTGGAAATTATGCATGAAACATCATGACTGGCACATTCTGGAGTTAAATTTAATTATATAACGTTTATTAGCTACCTGCATCACACTAATCATGAAGCACTGTGTACTTAATAGTTTTATACAATTTTAACGCTAATTGATGGTTCAGCCAATTTGTGAAACTTTAGCTAAAATTGTCAACAGCTACGTATTATTAGTTATATTATGAAAAACAATAAATAAAATGTTTCTAAACTCGTATCATATTGCGAGTAACTTTAAAAATTTTCTGCTTTATAAACCTTCCTCAGATTTCAATACATATCGTACAAAGAAACCAAGCCATATTAGTCTAGGCGTTCTAAAGATTAACGATAGTGTGATATTAGCATCGCGTTTTGAGATTAATTTTTATTTATGAGTCTTATTTCTCACTTTGGTAACGATCCTCAATGTTTTAGTCACTTGCTGCAAACTAGATGGAGAGAAGAAAGCTCTGTTATTTCAGCTCATGTTGCCTATTGTGAAGAAAGAAACCCATACAAATGATAATACTAGATTAATTTATTTCTATCTTAATATTGGATATTGCTTATGATGAAGAATGTAACATCATAATAATAATAGTGATATTACACAATTAAATAAAAACTTTAATATTTATTATATAATACTTGTGACTGAAATATCAACAACAGTGGCCCAGATTGTTACAAAATTATGAACATGGACTTTGCATTATTATTAACTTTAATCTCTTTATCATCAAACTTAATCGCTCTCTTAAAATTCCTCGAAATGATAGTCAATATTTATTAGTTTGTATCATTTCCTTCTTTATAAATTTATTTTCCTGTACCACTTTCTTCTTTGCGATGCTCTACCTTAAATATATTAATATTTCCATACTAATATTTCCCATTTCCAAATGAGTAAAATATTGAAATTTTCCATACAAGATTTATCTTGCTCAATAATGTATGATTGCAGGTGATGTAATTTTAAATATAGTTTACCAATTTTATTACTGCCCTTTGCCTTGATATTACAGTCCATATAAAAATACAGTAAGATACTTTGCCGAGTCGAGTTTCTCATTATGATGTTTGCCGGTACAATATCTGTCATTTTAAGATTCTTGACATGTATATTCCAAATCAGTCGAAGGTAGGACGACGTCTACGTCATCGTTACAATAAATGATAAAGACTAGTTTTCATTTGCCGTCGTGTAACACAGTGGTGTTATTGAATATGGGGGGTTATAATCCTTTTCATATGGGCATCAAGGGCGTCAACTAGCGTAATTGAGCTTAAAGTAGTTTTTCCGCATTTATTTTTATTTTTGATTCTCAGCTGTGATCTTATAAATAGGACGATGTGACAATGAAATCCTACATATAGTGTTAATTTAAATTCTAGCCGAAGGTATGGCCACGTTTAAAAAATATAACTTTGGCACTATTTTGGCCATCAAACAAATGTATATATTATCTTTATTAAAATAAAGTACATAGAGAGTAACAATTACATTATTCTCATTATAAACATCTACAACTGTCCTCGTGGTAGCGTTTCACCAGTAGCTAAAAAGGGCAGGATCAATGAGTAAAGTAAAAGATTCTTATAGTTGTAAGGGTTTAACTGAGTATTTAATTAAACATATACATTTTATTGAAGTGCAAAAATAGGTCATGGAGTAAAGATATTAATTCTCATATCTAATACATAAATTAAAAATAAACATATATTTACTTACATAAAGGTACCTTAATTGTACAAACTGAATCGTATATTAGTGATCAACATCTTTGCAAATGAGTTCCAAATGTACTTATCACTTATTAATTAATTCAGAGAGCATCAAAATACATATTTTTAGTAAAATTCTAGCTTACTGAAAATAGTAGGTTTTAATACTTTTACTAATTTATTCAAACTACATAATTGTAATTCATTTCAATAACTGTTAAAAGTTGTTTTAAAGAAAACATAGGTTCGTAAACAGCACATTATTGTTGTTTCATACCAATAATCGGTAAATTCTACATTGCAGCTTGACATCACTGCTGACGCTAGAGCAAGCAACCCAGTTGTCTCGGAGGACTGATTCAATGATGTTTTATTCAGTGCACTCTAAGCGTTAAAAATTAAATCTAGTTACATAATTGATTCCTTCATTGACTTATAAAATCTTTTATAACTAACTTGAGAATATAATATACTGTATATTGATATACCATTATCAAATATCTTATGGTTTGCTTTATGAAATAGACAATATATTGTACCTAAAAGCTCTGTTGGAAATATGTGTTTAATGGTTTAACAATTATGTTTATAAGTTAGTTAATACATGTGTTTCTGTCAGTGTCGTGTTGTCTAAGCGATTAATTATAATGATAAAGTAATCGTGGCCGTAAACAATGACGTACATGATATCACTTCAAACAATTATTAATAAACGATTGTAATGGAATATTTAAATTCAGTACGAATAAATATTACATATAGGTATCTACATAAACCATGAATTAGAAATGAAGTATGTATAAGCAATATGGTATAAATAAGTTCAAATATACTCTCGTAACAAATAAAAGACTAGGTGAATGCAAAGTTGAGTTCCTCTCAACAAAATGGTATTCTTTGTGTAATTGGGTGCTGACTAAACAAGAAGATTTCCGTTTTCAGCAATTTAAAGATAAAAGAACCACATAAAATTGTTGCAAAGTCACTATTAATAACTCTTATAAAGAACGCTATCATGTAAAAGTTTGTAATGTCCCGACAAGATGTTAGGTACTAAAACCACCTTTACCATCAACTTAAACAAAATTTGTTATAGCTATAGTTTTTAATTAATTTTTTAAGGGAACCAATACAACATGAAACGTTAAAACAATTTTTCATATTTGATTTTTTTCTTTAGTATCTTATGGTTGGGATGAATATAAATGATTTTTTACGTCCATTAAACGTCGGAAAAACTTGGTTACACGAGGTACTAAGGTAGAGTGAGTTTCCAACACATTCTTCAGTTTATCAGCGTACTCACAGTAGTTTTTATTAGTTATTATTATTGAATTTAAGGGGTATAGAACATAAATTCAATTTACCTCAATTTCTGGCTGTGGTATGGATCTACAATATTCTTACTGCAAAAAAAATAGCCTAGATACTAAGGTAGAGTAAGTTTCCAAACAATTCTTCAGTTTATCAGCGTCCTCACAGTAGTTTTTATTAGTTATTATTATTGAATTTAAGGGATAGAGAACATAAATTCAATTTACCTGAATTTCTGGATGTGGTATGGATCTACAATATTCTTACTGCAAAAAATAGCCTTGAAAATAACCATAAAAGGAATTCGTTTGGTATTTTGATATTACTAAAAATACTTCCATTACAAATTAAGTAACTAGATATTTTTTATCTTATAGTGTAACATGAATATGAAGATTCAGTACATAATACAAATATTCACAGATATTTTACATACTATTATATTAAAAGTTTACCTTAGTTATAGACCTGAAATACGTCTATTCATTTGGTGTTAATTGGGAGTAACAAAATAATACTTATACTCCTTCAACATAAATGTGTACAGGGTGGTCAAGGAGGAGAGAAGCTAATTTTACAAAATGACTGTAGTTAACCTAAAAGAAGAAACAATTTTCATTTAAACGTATGTCTGGAAAAGCTTCGTTAATAAAATAAAGCTAGCGAAACATTTTGTCCGGATTTAAACTTTACTGTAAAAAAATACGTATTCTATGTTGAGGCACTGTAAGTTCAATAAATGACTAATAAGTCTACATAATATCATCTACTTTCGCGATAAAAAAAAGAATATTATATTAAAGAATATAATCGTATATTTTATTAAAGAATTATATTATTCAGTGTAATATAATTATACTTTTAGTAGTATAATTATATTATTATTGTTGTCATTATATTAGATTTAAACTGTTCTCAGCATATAACAATTAAAAAAATCTTATTCTGAGAAATGTAATTAAATGAGGTCCAAACTATTTATAATTATAAATCAATTAATTGCTATTTAATGGTAAGTCAATAGACACTTAAATCCAATTTGTACAGTTTGATAACAGCTGTTACTATTGAATTTTTACTTACCAGTTTCAATTAAATTTTATTATTTATTATTTCCGTAACAGCTACCCGCAGTTTGGCACGTAATTTCATAGGTTTTGCACCTGTATGAGTACTTCTGGTTCGATTAATTTATATATCAATATATTTTAATAAGAGAAAAATTCAGCTATGAAACTATAAATACTAAGATCAGAGTAAATTGCCATAAAAATTTACACAGGCAATCATGCAAAAATAAAATATATAGCTCCTAACAAGACCAAACAGCTAAATTTTACCCTGCTAGTGGAAGATTTCAATGACTCTCAGTGTCTCATGGGCCCATGGATAGACATGGACACTATAAACCACTTATACTTGTCTATGTATAAATAAAATGTCAAGCAATTCTCTCAGTCTACAGGAAAGTCATTTTTGAGACGTAACATAATCAGACAACATGAACGCTCAGTATAATAAGCACACTTGCTTGTGCAAAAAGTATCCAGTGGAAAATTAGAAGTTAGACAGACAGACAGTAGCCTTATTGATAGTTGAGCTAACTATACAAAATTTTTAAGTTTATAGATAAATTATAAACTAGAAATTTATAAATTAGAAACAAAAAATACTAAGATCGGAGTAAATTGCCATAAACATAACTATACATTTTGTAAATGTTGTCTTATTGTCGGGAATATAATTCGCTCTAACCATAAGTGCTCATACACATCCAAAACTTTAGAATTTGCTTGCAAGGCCTTGGGTAACTGCTCGTGTTTGATAAAGATGTACAGTTTAAAATACAGTAACATTGATAGTATGCGTTTGGTTATTGATAAACTGAAAAATATTGTCAATATCTTAGAACATTTATAGCTGGAAATCGTACATTAGTTCAAAAGCGAATATTTATATTGCACATAGGAGTACGGGGTTTATGAATTTATTACAAAATGTAAGTTTGACTTAGCTATTCGTTATTTTGATTTAGTGGTCACACATGACTCTGAATTTAATATATAGTCCTCTTACCTCATTTTGTAGTAACTCTTAGATTGGAATATGTCCCTGAAACAGCACTTATACCAGGATTTTTTATATTAAATCTGATAAAGGTATGTCTAGTTGGTCCCATTATTAATAACTCGTAATAGTTGAACTAATATGTACGTAAGTTGTCATTTGGATAGTTACTACCTTGAAACAGTGCTAAAAATAAGCCAGAAAAAGTGGCTAAAGATAGCACTAGAATTCCTAAGCACTGCTTTATAAATTAACTTAAACACTCAAATGCTTTAAAATTTTAACTTACGAATTTCTAGTAAATCACTAGTAAACTATGTATAAAAGATGCATCACAAAATATATTACTGATACTGTAGACTGTGATTACTTGTGTGAAAATATAAAGACTGAGGATAGGAGCTTCCCTATACTGGTTACAGAGAGGGGGGGGGGATTAAACTTGGTCTTTATGATGTGCAGTGCATTCAGTCTATATATTGGTACTGTATACTAATGTACATACATTAGTTTAAAAACCATGGTGAGTTGTTATGCCGTGATATCAGTTGCTACTGTCAGTATATCAAAAAAATGAATGATGATGAATCAGAATGTTGGAAAATATTAAGAGAGATTTCAAATCATAATTTATTTTATTTCACTGTGCACTGCACAACTTAATTAAGATCATATTTGGTTGTATCTCAGCATAATAAACTCTTAGCGCCTAGGATGGATTAAAATGTAGTAATGACAAAACTAGGAAGAGACAGAAAACATATTTCATTTGTTTTCCGAACAATCATAATTATCTACTGTAGGCCAGTATTAGTATAATTGTTTGGAATAAAACTATAATAAGATAAAATAATTATTGTTCAGGTAATCAGTTGTTAGTAATCATTATTAAAACGTAGCTGAGGTGCCACATAATAAATTATAATAAGAAAAAGGAATAAAGAGAACGTATGATATGGAGCTAGATTAGCAGCGTCATTCTATTTTTTATGTTATGCTAATAAATTATTTAAATTCATAAACATACGTTACCTATTGAGGTAACGTGTATAAATGTATAATGCATATAATATATATATATATATATATATATATATATATATTATATATAAATAATATATATATGTATATATTATATATAAATAATATATATATGTATATATTATATATAAATTATATATATATATATAATGTATTAAGCAAATGTATAAATTACATGAGTAATTTTAACATTTATTTACGTAAGCTTTTAGGGTAGAATAATTGTGCGCTTTACTAAAGAGTTTAAATAAAAATGTAATGATTATATAAAGATGTATAAATTCGATTGAGTATTAACAGTAATGTAAGCAGGCATCAGTGTAGCTTCTTCCTAGTAAGCAACTTAAGACACTTGGGACTGCCGCTCCATATTTTATTCAATACCTTAGACTTAATTCAAGGTCTTACTCTGTCAATTTGATTCCATCAAACATAATGTAATGTCAAGCAGTGAAAGTATGATCTTATTATAATAGATGTAGCAATTATTTCTTAGGTTACATTTATTCAATAGACCCTGTTGAATACGGTGTCTATTGAATAACAATATATTACAACGGTAATATACGGTGGTTTGAAGTTCTTACTTATCTCGTAAAATACTAAATTATTGTATAACCCAACAACTGATTTACTATATATAAGTAATTTTTTACAACACGACACCTATTCGAACTAATAATTCTTCTACACTTTTCTATAATACAGTGCAAATGTTTAATTCGTCAAAATTTAAAAAATATAAATTTTTGAAAGTTAACATTGAAATAATTTATAGTTTGAGACGCTCTCTTTAATTGATTATAGTCAGTAAAACACAAATAATTAATGATAGTAGTATGGATTAAGTTTAGGACAAATTGCGCTAGTTATTCTTTTAAAACATTTGTTGAAATCTAAAGGAGGTTTTGATTAAGATAAAATTGGACTGACCTTAAAGACTTTAAACTATGCCTGAGGCTTCATTGCTATATGATAAATATAGAGTTAGATGATATTGTAAGCCATCTCATCACTTTGGCTAAACTTAAACATACAATATTACACTGGTCTCATGGGTAAACATAATGGTAAGCAACATAAATGCATTTGCAAAGCAATTCAATACAACAGTACGAGATTCAAACATGTATCCTAAATATGCAAACACTTCCTCGTATTACAGTTACTTCATATGTAAAATTATATCATTTAAATACTTATTTGTAAACCAACTTAATTAACTAAAATGTACATGTATCTTGTAACAAGATGTGTTGAGAAATATTTCTAATGAAATCTACAATTTCCACGAAACTTCCTTTCCAAAAGAATGACCTCTAAGCGGCGTAATATTAGTTTTAACTAGGTTTTACTGCATATTTGTATCTGTCCGTAGGACATGTATATAAGGAACAATCGCTATAGATTTGAATTTTATATTTAGCTTTAAAAGTAATCACCCTTGAAAAATGTAGTCCTATAGCCCTGAAAATTGTATTTATGTCAACTAAAATTCCCTACATTAATTCTGTCGTAAGTAAACTGTCCTTTAATGGAAGGACCACTAATTGTGATTATGTAAATAAATAAGGATGATTACCATGAATTTTGACCACGAATTTTAATTTATTGAACACGAACGTTGACCTCGATACTAGACCAAAAACTAACCTAAAAGAACATCTCACTAATTAGATTTATACCGAGACACTAATTATTAAAACAAAATAAATTTTTACTGAATTAAATATGGGGACCTTTACTACCGGCTTTAATCCCGAAATAAATGTCAACCCAATTACTTTTAAAATTTACTGTATAATACGCTAAAATTTCTATTTACAATAAACTACTGACAGAACTCTTAGAAACGTAGCTTTGTACCTGATTCAGGCCAGTTAGTCTAGTCTAACTCAAGGTTTCCTGTAGCAGAAGTGGATATGTAACTCAAACACGTACAAAAAGTTCGACCATTTCAGTATTAATCATTTTATTTTAATTTTATTTACTAAAAGCAGTTAATAATTATAGACATACACATATATACCAATAGTATAAACTATAATTATAAAAAGAACAATGTTAAATGGCACAAAATCATTAATAATTGAAAACATTCATTGTTGGCGCATCGTTGATAAATTACGCTTTGATACCGAGGTAACCTAATCTGGATGTAATTGATGACCTGGGCTTTGGTAGATGGACAACTATATATAAGCTAATGATTTAAATGGCTGATATCATGAGAGATATTTGCTGTGTGAAACTCTTATAAAGTTTTTGATGTCTTATAAATTATATTGTAATTATGTAGTTTTCATAAGTGTAGGTACCATAATCCATCATAATTTAATAAAAGGTAGTTTTAACACTAGATCTGAGATTAATTATATCAAATGTAAAATGTAATATCTATAATAATTGCAAAATGTTTATAGACAATTTGTATTGAATAAAATAGAAAAGAAGACATATATGACAGATCGAAAAAAATTAAAAAGGTAATACAATAAACAGGTATAAGTTGCAAAATCCATAATATATAGTTATACAAATATTAAGACCTATTCAGGGCCATTTAATAATACATTATGCAATATGATGTCTTTTGCCTTTACTAGCATGATTAAAAAGTTATTACTAAACTATAATACTAATATAGTCTATTACATGTAGTAGTAGTGATATATCGTGATAAAGGTTTCTTAATAATACTCTAACACCTAAGATCAGGCAAGAGGTAAGATTTATGTGCCGTGCGGATACCTGTTTGCTGAGCGGGAGATTGCCAACATCTGCTGATAGAACAATCCATCAGCGGATCAGCAGGCACGTCAATCAGTCACACTGATACTTGAGATATTCCCAGGTTGGCGCAACTCTACAATATCAATATTATTATTAACAGATACAATATTGTATTGTGATTGTTTCTCAATCAATCAGTAAAAAATTACTGGACTGACTGAACTGAAACTTGAAGTGGAAATTCTCAGGTTCTCAGATATTAATAAACGGATTTATATTTTTAAAGTACTTTAATACCCCCACCCCCTATTTACTAAACTTGCGAAAAGTCCTCTTAAGATGCGAAATATTAATTAAGATACCCTGTTAAATATCGTCAACTATTCTGTGTAAACGGCATTTTATGACAGAAAAATTATTATCTTTCATTGATTTAACTACTATTTTTAATTTGTATACACTAATAGTCTTTAAAACACAGATTAAGCTTGGTAGTACAACTATATCTTGTATGAGCCTTTTCTGAAACTACTTTTGAGCACAGAGTAAAACTATCTAGATAAGAGTATAAAAATTAAAATAAAATATACTTTTAACTTTACGTTTTACCACAAAATTAAGTATGTAGTGTCTGGTCAGTACTGTACTTCAGAAATGTGTGACAAATTTAGAATCCAAATTCTGCTACAACTTTTAAGACTGGTATAAAACCAAATTTAGTTGTATTGTGAGAGTATGTGTATATACAAGAATTACTCGTGGCTTTGTACGCAATTTCCTGTTAAAGCACAGGATACTATATTCATGGGTTCTTTTTCTAGAACGTTATAAACACTCCTTAAATAACCTGATAGGCACTAAAAATCATTCCATTCTACTTATAAATTTTAGATTTAAGTTTAAAGCCAATGTTATGGGACCTAGAAGTTTTAGACTAAAAAAAACTTTTTATTAGATTCGAATTCGCCTGCTACATACAATGACAATTTATTGAATTGCTTATCACATTTCAGTAACAATTGAACTATTTTAGGCCAATGTGGACGAATCTATAAGAAGAATACTATATATAGCAAGTACTTTTTGCGATTCAATGTTTATTGGAATGAAATTAGGCTATTGCCCCTTATACAAACTTATTGAATGTATATATAATGTATATAATGTTAGTGTACATGTTTAACAGCTTTAAATGATAAGAGTCATGCTCTAATATAATACTACTTAGCTTAGGCTTTGCTTGTAGGTGAATACTTCTAATTTGAAAGAATTATATTTCTTACGCTATCGTTGAATTGACCAAGCTCCTATTGTGAAACAAATATGCCAAAAATTGTATAATTATAACCATAGTAGTGTAGTGTGGTCTGAGGAACTTCTAGTCCATAGTTGAGTTTGTTCTCCGGTCACAAAACACACACACACACACACACACACACACACACACGCGCGCGCGCGCGCGCGCGCGCGCGCACGCAAGTTCTACGCAAAGTATTTCGATAATAAGTCATCAACTTTTGGCCGTTATAATATCAATCTGGCCTAATATATTCCTGGTGCCACAGATTACTTTGTTTTGTTGGCAAGAAAATATACACATGAACTTGAAAGGTCCGAACAGCCTACATCTTACAAAAAACATCTAAGTTGTGTTTTATAAAAGTCTTTAATCTGTAGTAAGAGCTAGATAGTAACATTATCTGTAATTCCTATAATACACTTCTGTTCAAGCGCGGCATACTTAATATTTATGAATAATTTAAGATAAAATTAGAGTTTACTAAAACTTTAAATTTATTTCCTGCATACCATCTAGTGCTCCAAAAGAGATTACAGAAAATATTTAAATAAAATGTAATGTTATTTTTAAGTTTACTCTGTGCTTTCAAGATTATTAATATCAGCCCAATTAAAATGGCAATTAATTAAAAATATG
Organism: Homalodisca vitripennis; assembly: GCF_021130785.1. Lineage (NCBI taxonomy): Eukaryota > Metazoa > Arthropoda > Insecta > Hemiptera > Cicadellidae > Homalodisca > Homalodisca vitripennis. Next base: position 42,160,125 of record NC_060214.1, read on the forward strand.
ATTCTGTTGTAATATTCAACTGTTAACATAAAAAAGTTGATTTAATTTTTAACATATTCTTTTAATAAGTTAAATTTCTTTGCTGTGTGCATTTTATAAACATTTTACAACTTTACCACCAACCCTGACTTCGTAGAAAAGTCATTTTCATGAGCCCCTATGGCGCAACATGAATTTATTTATAAAATTTCATGATCAAGAAAATAATATACCAACAAAATCCAACTTTGATCTTAAAGTGTCTTTTTTCGGTTCTTTGATTTACTTTCGATGTAACCAGATTCGATTAGTTTATGTGCATTCACAGCTTGTACAATAAGGTAGTTTTTATATTAGCATTGAAATAGTAATTTCTTGTTATTAGATTGAATATTGATCATTGGTTCAATAAAAATTAAAAATTAGATAATAACTTATCTTCGCAATCTGAATTACACAAATGATCAAGCACTTTATAATAATTTAATATTTTCAAACATTTTAATTCAAACAAACATTTTCGGCCTCTTTATAGTAAGAGGTAATTGTTGATACATTTTTGAAATACAATTGCTGTTTCTTGTTTGAAATTTAGACTGCAAAATGTATATTTATACAAAAAATTTTTTTTGAAGTTAAAATTACATGAACTACAAAGCAAAGAATTGAAATTTAGAAATTTTGTGCTAACGCATAGTGAATATATTCCGTGACGGTATGATTTATTTGTTTTAAGCTGTATTGTTTTTTTTTTCGGGTTAATTATTAACGTGAGGAAGTGATTAGAATACAGATGTTTCCGATTTCTTGTATCACTTACCTAGCTTTGATGACGATGATATGCAATAACTTGAAAATATGCTCAAAAGTAAAGGAAATAAAACATATTTAGGGTCCTAAGTCATTTACTGATCTAATTTTATGAACCTTCCGTTATTATGGATATATTCTTTATTATGAACTCATTTTTACGTTGCTGCTGTATAATGTTGAGTACCTCAATGCATAACTAGTTTTGTGAAAAATTAATTGTTTTTTTTTTAAGTGCAGAATGCACTCCTTCTTTTCCATTTACTTCATATATATTGTTAATATTGACACATATTATAAGAAAGACGGTATAATTAAGATATTTAAAAATATGGCAAATACATAATGTGGTACTATTCCTACAAGACAGTCCAGACCAGACTGAGCTTGACACGAATATAACAATGTCACACGGCCTGCAGTCAGTTATGGTAGGTGTTGGAGGCTAAGTTCGACTAAGACGGGAACTGTTACCCTTTGAGTTTAAAGCCGATTTAATATAATTTGTTTATACTGAAATTCTACCTGGTCTTTGAGCAATGTAGACTACTCTATACTATCTAAAAAGTTCATGTGTTTTAATATAAAATATATTAATTATTTACCGCCAACATTAATTGTACTAATGAATTTTCATAACAATATTTGAAATATTCTGAATGTAAACTATTATATATAAATAAAGCAGTATTACGATAACTGAGAAGTAAAAGTTCAAACTATATTTAAATAGCTACACTAACGACAACTGCCTTCGTGACACTTGTTTTAGTAATATACTATTATGATAAACAAAACACTCTCAGAACATTAACATCATAACTTTGTAAAATTAAGGGGGAGAGCTATGTTTGTAAGTATTTCATATCTACAAAAGAAATATCTATAATGAAAACGTTTTCAATTGATAACTTATAAAATTTTTAATGTTAGCAACAAACAATGTAATACAGCTAAAATAACCACCATTACATATAAAATTACCTTTATATTTATAAATCTTAACGTATAAAACATGTAACTTACTTATAAATATTTCCCTTAAAATATTAACGACGGCAATAACAGAAAAGAGAACCATTTATTGAATATTTCTACCAAACGAACGTTTAAAGATTAAAAAGGTAGTAAATTGTAATCCAGTTCTGATAAAAGTGCTGTACAAAATAGGAACCACTTCTTTCAGGTATTGAATAAAAAATAAACCTAACACTCGAGAGGTTGGAAAAAAAATAATTTCTATCGGTCTCACTGTCTGTATGTCCGCCTCTCGAAAATAAACTGACCTATAGACTTAAAATCTTTTATAAATATTTTTTTCCAAACGCAACACTGAGTTTTGTGATCTTGCATGTCTCCACTGGATTTGGCTGAGCATTAGCAAATACTGTTATATTGGTCTCAAGGATAACGGAAATTCATTGCACAAATAAAGGTTTTACCATGGAAAATTTTAATCACAGAATAAAAAAAAACAATGATAAGAATGGAAAGTTAAAAGCCGGCAACAAGATTCGACTTCACCACACTCATGTATTAATCATTGCAATTGAACATAACTTTGATTATTATGACATTTCTATGAAACCTAAGCCAATGAAAAAAATGTATAATGGGGCAGGCATTATATATCGAGAAAGATTTCATATTTAAAGTTAAAACTTTTCATAATACTTCTTTTTTCTACATAGACTTTAATGGATTCTATGATTATTGTGCATGCCTAACCATGAAATTAAGTATAGTTTTAACTCAGGAGGCCGACACAGTTTCTCTGTTGTCTCTTGATCGTGACGAATCCAGGCTCTTCTTCTAATAATATTAACTTTGTTGCATGCATAAGCATAGCCTTATTTGCAGAATTTATTGTTTGACGTTTGACGTGCATATGTACACCACAAGGATAGAATAGAATCTTTTAAACGTTCATGATTATATTTATGTTGTTTAGAGGTAGCAATTATTGTCCTATATATAATGGTCAAAACGTTAATATGACCTGTTACGTTACGTGATGTTAGTCTTTATAATTGAGAAAATCCAATTGACTAATATTTGTTTATTTATAAATACCAATATATTGAATGTGAACAAGAAGCTTAACATTAAATAAGGGAGTTCAAAGCCCGACGCTCAAAAACAAAATAATTTAATTTTTGCCGGATTTTATATGTGATGATTCAGGCATGTGTAATATATTATACTGTTAAGGTAATATTGTAAGTGAATATTGTTTCTAGATAGTGTTCCTCAAAAACATTACTCCTAAAGCGATAAATAGATAATATTTTTTCTAAATACTTTTAAGAAGAAGTAAACATTACTTTAAATTAATCTAAATCATGTTAATGTTACAGTATTTTTTTTACTTATCTACTGTACGTATAAGCTTATTCTAACGAGTCTTAACTTTTTATGATCCCGTTACATAAATCTGAATAATTTTCTTTAATAATGTACTATCTACGTATTCAAAAAGGTGTAAGAAATGCTTCAGAATTATTGCCAGATCAGTCTTAAATTTGAGACGAAATAAAGACATTCTCTTTAAGTTTCATTTCAAGTAATATTATCTAGATATTAGGTGAAATTCTGTTTTATACAGGTAAAACATTTTTGTTTATACATGTTGCTCAAAAGTAATATCGTCTTACAAATGAAACAAGGCAGCAATATAGACAAGAGATAGACTCAATAAATTAGGATCTGATGTTATTGGCAGCGTGGAAGCGAAAGGGAGGAGTATAAGGGAAGGGGGAAATAAAAAGAAAGCCTATAAGTGTCAGAAAGCGATATTAATGTGACTTCAGAAGCCTCACTGGACAATACTAATTCATCTCCAATGTAACAGAATCATCCTTTATTACTTTTTGATTGTTTTATTTGGAAATGAAATATAAATGCATGTTCTAATGTTGTTTTATCTGGTACAATAATTTATTTCCTTCACTTTCTTAAATATAACCAAATAGAAGCCTACAGAAATATCGGCCGTTGTAACTAGACTCAATGTATCCTGCAAATTTGTTTAAAAAAAATTCTAAACTTCAATAATTTTCTTATTAATCCTGATAAAACACAAGATAAAAATAAAGTAGTAACATTTTAGCTATACCTTAAAAATTCTGGTATCTCAATATAACTTTCTCGTGTTCTGGCAAAGTAATGATTTTTGAGCAGGTTATGACTATTTACTGACAAACAGTATTACGAACAAAGTTTTCCCTAGAAGCCGTGAAGTGGTTACAGTTAGCAGTAATTAGCACTCACATTATCGGAAACCACAATCTATTCTGTTAAACAAATAGCATTAGTCAAACAAGAATATCAGCAGCTGCTGTTCACAGTCACTGCTACAATCAGCACAGTCTGTTGCACGTGGCTATTATCCCTATTTTCTTTACTCTGTTTCTGCTGTGTTGGTCTATTATCACTTTAATTTGGGCACAGACACAAATAATAGTGATAAATCATATTGAGTTGTTTCTAAAATTATAATATAGACAATTATTTGTAGAGGTTTTGTCGCGTTTCATACAGATTTTGCCTTCACAATTTATATGGCGCAATTCTGCATATATTAGAACAGAAAATCGTTTTGGTTTGTTGATAATATTTTTTACAAACCATTTTACAAGCCGGGTCAAAAGAAGCATGTTTTTCTATACAAAGGCATTTCCAACTTCATTTTATATGATAATTGTATTACTATAAATCCAAATGTTATACTGATATGCATGGTTTCTATTCGTCATCATTGGCGTGGATCAGCATCGTAGATGCTTTCTGAATCCCGTACTGATATCCTACGGCACATGTTTATTGTGAAAATAAACAAAGCCCTATCTTATTATGAATAATAAGACCTCTAATAACCTATCATCATTTCTCGTAATTTAAGCTAATTTTATCAGTGCACTTACGCAGAATTCTTCTAAATATGCATTTTGTAAACTATAAAAAATCCTAAATAATTTATAAAATGTTAAGTGTTAAAGTGTTATAAGATACATATGTAATTTAAATCTATACCTATTTTAATCTATCTCCAACTTAATGCAATGCAAACTAGATAGGATCATGCAACACCTACATGATATATTACTAAGTTCAATGTAAAAGTGTCAAAAAATCGCAATTAGTTTTTTATATTTGTTAACAATTTATTTATTATGTGATTTTCTCCTTGGTAATATACTTACCTAAATTTTTGATAAATACTATATCCGTGTGAGAGTGTTTCCTTACTCGTTCGTTATGCATTTATTTCACTATTCATAATACATGAAGGGTAAATTCATATCTTTCGGCAAACTTTGCAATCAATTCTGTCTAAAATTTAAGAGGAAATACATAGTTTTTAATAGATTTAGATCAATAGATGTTTCCAAATGTTTGCAATCAAGGAAGAATATACAGGGTTTTTTTTTAATCGTTTAATTCCTCGTTTGAGTATTAGTGATAATCTTTGTTGATTTTTGGCCTGAGGCAATTTCGGTGTTGTAAAGTATTTACAATGTTGCCCTTCTTGTTCTATTTTCAAAATAATTAGGTATTGAAAGTCTTCTTGGGTGAAAAATGCCTACTTACGGACTTATATATTTCTGTTACTCTTACACTGTAAAATCTAAATTGTAGAACATGAAAAATTTAGAAAACAAAATTCGTAAGTGGACTATACATTTTATACTTTTGCATTATCCCTCCCAGATTTGTATAAAAAAGAAGAACCGGGAGAACCACAAATAAAATCCCCTGAACACTCAAAAAAGAAGGCAGGATTTGTAATTCGAATTTTTATACTGACCCCTTCACTGCCCCAAATCAACTTATCACCAACGCCCTTGATTGGCCTCTGACTCTCCAATCACAAAACTTGTGAAATTAATTGTTAACTGTTCAACCCATATTGTAATAAGTTGTTACGTTTGTCTTTCTATACCATTCATACCTTCATAGATCCTTACTTAAAAAAATAATTATTAATATTCCTTATGTTTTGGAAAAACTACGGGTATTCTAAATTATTTTCGTACATATTTTCTCCCATGATTATTTATTAATGACATATAAATTTTCACATATATTAAATGGTTCCAAACATGTGTGCCAATTCTAAATCTTGTGGTAATTTCTGTCAAGATTTATCACACATATAAACAGACTGACATAAATACGATTTCATAAAGGCCCTGTCCGGGTCCGTATAAATAACTATTTAAGCACAGGTAGTACAAACAATTAGATAAACGTTGCGAAACTTGTTACTTATCAAATACTTATAAACATCTTCCAGAGAGTGCTTTTTTATTTGTCAACTGTCATACACTAATTAAATTATAACTTACCACCACCACCTGGCAAGTTATATTAGCTAAGTTTGTTCTCAACTCTAACCTCACCTCATCCACTAATCACGTGACAAGACTTACCTTCGCTTGTATAGTCAGTTCGGAGCTAGTAACATGTCTCGTAGTAGTTAAACAACCAGTAAGTCTAAAAATAATTATTTTTACTTTATTATTCTAATGAAGTGCAAAAGTAGAGAAATGTAAACGTAAAAGTTGGAAATTTATATATTTGTTGTTACAAACAATATTCCTAAAGCACATCTAGGATATATCAATGAATTTATAAAATGCAGTAAATTCCACATAACTTAATATAGTGTTTCAAGAATATAGATTATCTAATAATCCCCATCTTATCTAATTTGTAGCAAAAAGTAAATAACTTCACGTTACACATTTTTGGAAAAACTTAATGTCTCACTCTTTGTGAGAGTAAATTTTTATATTATGTGTATCCTTGTATTCGATACAATGACGGTTTGCCTAGTTAAAAAAATATACTATACGCTAACTCTTAAGCCTATTGCTTTACTTAATTATAGCCAGATGCAGAGAATAGTTTATCAAAAAGTAAATATACGCAATATCAGTAAAATATTTTCACATAAATAATTCAAATTTAAACAACATGATAAAATAGAATCAAAGTAAATTTCAGTAATAGTAATATTTTTATTTCTTATTAATGATAAACATAAGTTCTAGGCGTTCTAATACGGACATATTTAATATTAATTGAATTTATTTATGTTTGCTCCGTATGAAATCAATATATATATATATATATATATATATATATATATATATATATATATATATATATATATATATATATATAAATAGATATTATTTGTGTCAAAACATTAACAGTTATGCTTCTTTAGCTTATTTACGTTCTGTAGTACCATGAAAGTACTTTTAATCGTTGATTTCTGTTCTTCTATAAATACAGATCACTTATTTTAAAGGTTTACGGACAGGTTTTGATAGTACAAAAAGAGAGCCTCAAGTCAAATATAAATCGTTATCACTCACTGAGAGGCCCTCTAAGTAATAAAACCCAAAAGTATTAAATAATCTGAACATTGTAATATATTATTCACCGAAAAATTCTTTATGCTGTCGTTACGAATATACCAGTATTATTGCAATAATATATGTAAACACTTAGTTTATTATAAAAATATATATTTATTTAGATTTGTGTAATCTACCTAGAATTCACTAGGGAAATCTAGGAGTTGATTTGTAAAAGTTTTTATTAATTCATATATGTGAAATATTAGAAACCCCTACAAGCGGGAAGGGGGGGTAGGTCTGCGAGCTACCTGTAAAGATTCAGTTATATTTTTATACTAAATTAATCGGTTAATTGAGTTTTAAAATCATATTTATTCTAGCACAATCAAGTATAAATGTTTGTGAGGTCTACAAAAAGCTAAGCATCTGATTAAAAATAAATCCATTTATAAATTATACAAACGTAGCTTACCATTACAAATAATAGTTAAAAAATACTCAACAGTGGAAAATTGTACATGCGTAAAGTCGATTTGCACAGCAAGTCTAATTTTAATCAATTTAACCTATAGTATTCACTTGAGAATAAAATGCATTATTATTGTTTATTCAATGGTTTTTATGAAATAGTTTGAAGCAAGTACGATTTATTTAATTTGTCTCAGTACAATTTAGTAAGTAAAAAGGATTATATATTTTTGGTGTATTACAATATTATTACAACTTTCTCGGAAAATGTAATTGATATATATATATATATATATATATATATATATATATATATATATATATATATATATATATATATATATACAGGGTGTATATTATGTCTGTAAACACCCAAATATATCCTTTAATAATTTAAATATAAATTTGAAACCTCTTACAATCGTGATAGAGATTGGGCATCTACTTTTTGGAACAATGTTTTGTTATGTCACACCAACGGGGGACGTCCTGCCGAGGGTATCGTGAATATTCTTAATGGAAGCCTATACCTTGTGATACATAATTTTAAAGGTAATAGCTTACTGAATTGAATGCCACAAACCGCATCTCAAGGGAATTATTCTATCAGAAAATAGAGCATTTTTAGTATTGAAAATTTACTGATGTTCAACGATGTAATTTTAACATGGTTCTTGCCACAAAATGTGTTACACTAATTTTTTAGCATTTTTTAAATGTTCAATTAAAATAAAATAAACAATTTATTTTTAAGCTGGTTTCATTAGTACAAATTTACCAGTTTTTATTACAATGAATAAAACTTATGAGTCACTTTCTCTGATTACTTATGAATCTGTACTTGGTGTTTTCCAGTCAGCAGGAAAGTTTAAAGAGACAAAGGTCACTAGCCTATGAGAAACATTATTGTGTTATTAATCATCTGGTCTACAGGTTTCAGTTTGTTGAGCATGGAGCTTTCACTAGACAGGTCTAAGCTTGGGAATTACAAATGGACAAAGGTCATATCATTCCTGTCGAGTTAATCAGTGTCTCTGAAGCATTGCTGTAAACAAGTTATCTAATTACAGTAGTTCAGTTTTTATTTGGCATTTTAATGGAATTGTCTGAAAGAGAACGAATTACTCTGTTGATGATGCGAGGATATGGCGATCGTCAAAGATCTTATCGGGAAGTTTGTAATTTGTTTAATGACACTTTCCCAGAAAGGAATCCCATAAGTGTTTCAACAATATCAAAAACTATTGAGCGTTTTTAAATGACAGGGAGTGTACGTAATCGGCCAAAGTCGGGTAGGATACAATCTGCAACAGATGAAGAACATGCACTAGATGTTTTGCAAACATTTATTGAAGACCCACATACATCGCTCAGAAAAGCTGCACAGCAACATGATATGCACCCTATGTCTGTGAGTAAGATTTTGAAAATTAATAAATACAAACCATTTAAATTTCATTTAGTCCAACAGTTAAGTGAGGATGATTACGACAGAAGAGTTGAGTTTTGTGAACTTGTGATGCGCAAATGTGATGACAATAGAGATTTTCTGACCAACATACTATTTTCTGATGAGGCAACTTTTTTCCTAAATGGCAATGTTAACAGGCACAATTGCCGTTACTGGGCTAGTGAAAACCCACATTGGATTACTGAGTTCCATTCACAGCAACCACAAAAACTGAACGTATGGTGTGGAATTTTAGGTAACATAATTGTTGGACCCTTTTTCATCAATGGAAATTTAAATGCCGAACTTTACTACAATATGCTCCAAAATGAATTAATCCCAGCTATTCAAATTGCATCAGGAGAATACTTTGATAATGTATGGTTTCAGCAGGATAGTGCTCCACCCCATTATGGGAGACAGGTAAGAGAGTATTTGGATTTAAGGTTTCCTCATAAATGGATTGGCCGAAGAGGAGAAATCGAATGGCCTCCAAGATCTCCGGATTTGTCACCAATCGATTATTTCCTATGGGGTCATTTAAAATCCAATGTTTATAGAAGAAAGCCTCATAATTTGGAAGACCTAAGAAACAGGATTATAGAGGAGATTGCTTTGATAACTGAAGAAATGTTAGGCAACTCTGTCGAATCATTTTACACAAGATTGGCTCATTGTCAAACCGTAGAAGGAACAAAGTTCGAACAATTGCTTTGACACCAAATGCAGGTAAAACGTTTGTTGTAAGACTTTTCTAACAGCATACATTATTTTTTATTTGTAATAAGAAATCAATAACATAAGTATTTCCATAATTGTAACCAGCTTAAAAATAAATTGTTTATTTTATTTTAATTGAACATTTAAAAAAATGCTAAGAAATTAGTGTAACACATTTTGTGGCAAGAACCATGTTAAAATTACATTGTTGAACATCAGTAAATTTTCAATACTAAAAATGCTCTATTTTCTGATAGAATAATTCCCTTGAGATGCGGTTTGTGGCATTCAATTCAGTAAGCTATTACCTTTAAAATTATGTATCACAAGGTATAGGCTTCCATTAAGAATATTCACGATACCCTCGGCAGGACGTCCCCCGTTGGTGTGACATAACAAAACATTGTTCCAAAAAGTAGATGCCCAATCTCTATCACGATTGTAAGAGGTTTCAAATTTATATTTAAATTATTAAAGGATATATTTGGGTGTTTCCAGACATAATATACACCCTGTATATATATATATATATATATATATATATATATATATATATATGTGTGTGTGTGTGTGTGTGTGTGTGTGTGTGTGTGTGTGTGTGTGTGTATGTATATATTAATACTACGTTTTATTAAGCCTAGAAAGATTATAATATTATTCGGTATGTGTTAATTTATATTAGCTATGATACTTAACACTAAAAACGACCCTTTAAAGGTTTAGAGAAGCGTTAATACTGTACGAATGATGACAAAAAACTGTTTTTTAAATAGTAAAGTAGTGTAAGTGATTATCACTGAGAAATGAGGTTCTTTTTATAATCTTTAGAAATTGCCGTGAGGACAAAGCTAAGAGTATTTGGATGCAGTTCAACAAACATATCATAGTTATTTGAAACTATTTCCACGATCAATAAAATGAATCAATATTGTTATTTTTGTTTAATTGTATTAAAATAAAATCAATTATATGCAACATAGTATTGTACATATATGAATACATAATTTGTATTGTGTTCTGTATTTCGTTTCTTTCATAAGTTGAGTTGATGAAATGTAAGAAGTGTAGAAATGAACATGAAGTACGAACAAAATACACAAGGGATTCACCAACTTCAAGTAATTGACATTTACACAGAATGATCTCGTCCGCAAAGTAATTTGATTAAACTGTTCCAGAATTTATTCCTTCCCTCTCCTCGTCCACTTAGCTCAATTCACTTTATCAGCCCTCTATATTAAAATATTATTAAGTACTATACTAATCACTGCCTTATATAATAAATAGTAAGCTTATTTTCCGTGATATTACCATTAAATGCAGATTTTGTTCAACAAAGTCAGCATTGCAGGTAAAAAATTACTGCTGACCTAGAGCGAGCACCAAGTTGTCTCACAGGACTGTCAGACCGATGTTTTATTCAGTGCACTCTGAGGTTTAAGAATTCACTGACTTTGACGAATAGATTCTTGATACATGTATAACGTTATGCACAGGTTTTATACTCCTGAGGAGGAAATATACCTTAATTCATATAAATGCTGTATTAACCTATGGTAGTTCGGATTAAAAATTACAAGGAATATATACAATTATAAATATTTCAAAAAGTAACCTAGCATTTTAAACATAAATAAACAATAAACATATATTGGTGAGTAACTTTCATGACGTCATTTAGACCTGTCAACAATATTGTTACTTCATATTTTTCTAAGAAGATTTCAGGAATCTTTCATGACAAATATTTAAGTTCAGTACGCATATCTGACCCAAACAATATTTTTAATGTTGATTCGATCACGAAATCTCTGCCTATTTTATAGGTTTTAATAAATCTCAGCTTAATCTAACGGATGGATATGCTTCATGCTCAAATTGCTTATTAGCTGTGTAGAAGCATAGGTCCAAGCAATTTTAAAAATCTATAGCCCTACTCGTTATCGACATAACCTCTGGATCGGCTCCACCTAAGGTAAAAGATACGCTCCAGAAAGAAAGACGCTCCATCCAAGACGTTCTCTTGTTGTACAAGCTGGTTAACGGAATCATCGATTGCCCAGACCTGCTACAGAAAATAAATTTCCAAATTCCCACTGGCACGAGATCTAGAGTCCTTTTTGCAAGAACTTCGGTGACAACTTCCAATGCAGCCAACATTCTTGTGATTAGGATGCAGAGACTTGGATGCTTGCTACCAGAACACATGGACCTTTTCTACGCTTCCTTGGCTTCCTTCAACAGAGCTCTTTGTGCTTCTCAGTGCTTGAACACTCGACTATGAATTTCAGAACACACACGCGCGTACACACACACACACGCGCGCACACACACACGCGCGACACACACACACACACACAAACCTGTGCTCGTGTTTGGTTTTTTATGGTGCCTTTAGGGGGCCATACCCATAAGTGCCTTATTGCCAGGTAGTGGGCATTTTTGTTTTGTTATTTACTTATATATATTGTTGTTAGTATATCCAATTTATCGTTTTAATATTGCTCATATAGTTTATCTGTTTCTGTTTGTTGTTTAAATTAGTATTTACGGCTGTTCCTTGTTGCCTTTTGTTGATATTTATTATTGTTTCCTCATTTGTTTTTTAGTGTTGTGTTAGTCATTGTTGCTAACTTATTACTATAATTATAAATTATTATGCTTGCTTTTTTTAATTTTTGATCTGTTGGAAATAAAAAAATTAAATAAAGTTACTCAATTGAGCGATTAAACCTTCATAGAACTAGATGTTACTTTTATAACAATGAAGATTCAAGAAACAAAACATGTGTATGGATCAAATTGTTTTTATACGTTCATCGAACTAAAAGAAAACGACAGATCCTATAAAACTCCTGATTCTTTGTTTGAAGGATATTTTTTACGATGGAAGGATTGTGAAGGAAACAGGATTTTTCCGGACATTTGCCATCGTTCAGTGAAACAAGAAATCAGTTAACACTACGTTTCGAGATCTGCAATCTGATCTCTTCTTCAGGTAAAGAACTAACCTAATACATAATTACAAACTAGGTTAAAATAAACAAATCTTACCAAAGCGTTGTGGCACGCCTTAGTCAGGAATCACAACCTACATGTTGTTTGTCATATTTACTAACTCTATAAACATGCACTTAATAAAAAACTATACAAAACACTAATCATTAAAACTGAACTACGGAATACAGGTCACAATACGTCTTCACTCGTCTACTAACCACCTACGACTGACCAGAGGGTCTAGCCAATGGTGATCGTCACGGCTGGCTAAAACAAGATGGCGGAAATAAAATGGAAGGTGGACAGGAATGGGCCCTTTCGTTATTATTGGTTCATGCGAGATGAACTTCTTAAAACCATATTGTGACTCCGCATTGGTTTATTGCAAATATCTGATCCGTTTGATACTTTTGGTTTTCTCTGTTCATTAGCGGTGATTGAGAAGTTATCTTCAAGCCGTTGATACCCAGGTTAAGGGTTATAGAGGGCTTTTTAACCCTGCTTCTCCTGGTAAAATAAGGACTAATGTAAAGTATTGGAATTGTGGCCATGATTCTAATAAGTTGAACCACTTTTTTGTCATAATTTTGGTGGTAGGCACTTAATTTGTAACAGTAAATATAATTTATAGCTAATCTTCTTCTGGTGCAGTTTACGAGTCCATAGACATTTTACGATATTTTCTTGTATTATAACTTACATCCATATTACAAAATCTAACAAAATGAGGATATAAATTTCAGGACCACGGGTTTAATTTAAGGAAGATGTAATAATAAAAATGAACTGTATATTTAGAGTAAAAATTAAATGGTTCAAAATTTAATAAAACAATTAGGACTACCTCTTATAAATGCATTTAGAAACTATGTCAATGAACATTGCATGTAATAGTAATTGAGTGTAGTCTGATGCATACATATTTTATGGGAGCATAACTCTAAGGTCAGGTGCAAATACAGGTATTACTTCTCCGTCTATGGACTCGGATATTCATCTACTGGAAGTACTCTTACCCAACATACCACCATTATATTGATTATCTGCCTTCCGACTCGAGGAGTAGATGTGAGTTTACGCCCTTGCTGTGTCACACATAGTAAGTAGTTTACTTGGCTATTGCCATGGTTTTATACGGGCTATACAGTTTTAATTATAAATTTAAATACAAATGTTTCATGATTTACTATTTGTATAATGTTTCTATCAGTAATATTAAATATATATTTAATTTTTAATTAATGGCTCAGCACCAGTAAATATGTTTATATTGGTCTTATAAGTAAATATAATAGAAATTATAAAATATTTAAATAAATAAATCTTAAGATGACTGAATGCAATCATATGATATTTACTTTCAGACATTTTTATTCATAAAATAAAATGAAAACATTATTGAATGTAAAGGTAAATATTATAAGATTTTGTTTCCACTTCACGCTTACGTGCTCACCTTAATTTATATTATCTGCGCGCTGATATGAAACCAAACGTAATGAAAAGTTTCAACGGTACACTTTAATGAGATGGTATAGTCCAATGATGAAGTTTTGCTGCGTTTCAGTGAGGCATATCACCCTGTAAGCTAACTTAAAATCTCTGCTTTGTCTGAGAGAGGGATGTAAAATTACTTTTCTGTACGACTGTCTATCTGTCAGCAGTAAATGTCGGGAATGAAATGAGATATACTATAAAATATTATTAGAGCAGCCTCAGCAAGTCTGTTACTGGACGTGTAGTGTGGCGCACTCCTACCTTATCAGACAGAGTCTTCAAAAATGAACGCGGGATTTCGAACGGCCGTTACTTACAAACTATTCAAGCTAAGTACACGATTTGAACGTCAAATTGACGTTTAACTAATTAAATTTTGTTTCCTTTGTAGCATGGATAGAAACGTTGAACTTGCCATGCGCAAAACACATGCGCGGTGGCAGTCCGTTATTGTAACTGACATGTTTGGCGTCAATTGCGAGTACGTTGTTTACGGCACAACAGATAATACAGTGTTTCCTGTAGTACGCAGAATTGAAATCGGTTATTAGTGTAAAGCCTAGGCACGGAGGTAAAGTTTTGAGGTCAAAATTTGTAGATGATCTGGTTTAACTAGTTTCATGACTCAGGATGTGCGTTTAAAATGGTTTTTAGGTATAGTCATTTTTTTAATTAACATTGTTGACTGTTGGTTTCTTGTATGTTTAACTGAAAACTTTTAGAATAAAGATTTTTTTGGACTTCAACTGCAAAATTTTAGGATTTCATAGATTTTGTTACGACTTGTTTTTGGCGGCCAGTTAACTGTTAACCTTTTACAAGAGGCTGCTTCGAATGACCAACATACTGTTTTCCTTTTCAGTTCCCACCTCAGATAGGCTGCATCAACCTGAAACCTACGTAATGTTACATGATTGTCCATAACCAGCGTTTTAAATAGCCCCATTAATCTATTTCTCTAGATTTATTCGTACATTGTGACGGCTTATCCTTAGAAGACAGGGGATTACATTCTTCGGTGGTCTTATTAAATTTTTCAACTCTCCTAAAGTGCAATTGGTTAGTGATAGGTTTAAAACTTGTACAGTAAACCCTTCCGTAATAACAATACTAATAAGGCAAAGAAAGGTGTAACATAAAAAAATTAAAATATCCAAGGTTAAGAATTGTACAGAATTCAAATTAGTTCAAATTTTTCAGCATAATTACTTTATACATCCACGTTTGATTGTGGATTGCTATAGCACTAAGAGGTTGTTTTTTTTTTGGATAAGTTGAGAAGATTTAAAAATATATTACAAATTCTTACTTTGATAAAGATATAATATAAATTTAATACGAGGTATACTTGTGATAAGAGTATACACATTATACTGTAATCTTAAACAATTACTAAAGAAGAAGAGTTATATACGAATTAAACTTCTAAGTATTTGATTAATGCAATACCGTAATAATATCCTAGAGAATATTATTAGTATATGGTTTGTTATTGTATGTTGCATGGTTTATTTTCTTGTTAATGCTTACCGATAATTTACGTTACTTGTTATGGTTTTTATTATATTTCTTGTATTATTTTGGTTTATTGTTATGACATTACTATTGTTATCACATTGTTATTTTTATTTCATGGATATTGTTATCACATTGTCATTGTTACAGTATTGTTATTGTTTTCGTATTGATATTACTTCTTGAATTGATATAGATTTATAATTAGCTGGATTTAGTTGGACGTGGATGTGTTTTTTGCACGGCTGATATGCATGATTAATAATGTTGATTGTTAGACAATGTTCCACTATCTCTTTGTTAATGCTTACGATATATTTATGTTAGTGGATCTTAGTTTTTATTATACATATATGTGTATTTACATATATATTTATATTCTCTTATTATGATCATTGTAATTTATATTTCTTATAGTACTGTCATTGGTTGTATACGTTGTCTCTTTTTTTACTTGGATACCTCTCATGCACGATGGACTCTTGTTTGATTAATGTTGTTGCCTGCTGCCATCCGTGTAATATAAAGCTATTATGTTTTTTTTTCTTCAAACATTGAATGTTTATTGTTATGTAATTGCATTTAATGGTACATCAGACTACATGTATATAACAAGCTTTGATGAAGATGCATGTAACTTTTGGACGGCAATCAGTCAAATGTAAGAAATTGAGAAGCACCCTTGTCAACTAAATAATATTATGTAGAAATTGGTGTTTTTTTAATTAAAAGTAGAAACTGAATAACAAAACTGTCCTGAGTGCACATCTAATATCTTATGGGATTACATTTACAACTAAGAGTACCACAAGGTCTCAGCAATCCCTTATCCACATCAAAGGGCAATCAACTACAGGGCTCACGTCATCAGCCTTTGTAGCTTGGCGTACTCTCGGGTAACAACAGTGGGTACAATTGCACAACTAATTATATGTTGATAAATTAAATCAATATTTGTATTCTACATAATTTTTTAATTAGCTCTAATTCACGTTCTTCTTAGTGAAGCTTCTGGAATAAGATGCCCTCACTAAAATCTCTTTGAATCTGGAGCCATTTTCAACTGAAGAGAACAAGGAAGAAGCGAACAATTTACATCGCTATGACATCAGGCACACCGACATTACAAAATATAAACTATTGTGTACTCCACCCAAATTTGTAATCTTACGCTCTCATCAGGTGCACAATTGAGTATAATACGATGTTCCTGACACGATCTGTAAGCACGGTGTAGTAACGAAGTTTTCTAAACATACCCCAGCCACGGTGAGAGGGGTTAATTAAAAATTAATGTTCAGTTTACTTTCAAATCACCTTCCTCTTAGTGCAGCGTCTGGAATCTGGTGATGTTAAAGAATTGACTCCTGGAATCTGGATTCTTGTCCTTTTTTTAATATTTTACCCTTATTGAAAGGATTAAATGAAAATAGAACTAAGATTTTGCATTGCAGCTTACTACAAGATACTTCCAATAAATAACCACTGTAAATAGTATAGAACTCTCATTTCATGCAGTTAATGTCATAATTTCGTTTTTAAAGATTTTTTAATTAATATTATTCATATAAAACATCAGCCTTATCAGTATTCAGTACAGGTGTAGTTCTATAGGAAGATTTTAGCCCACCTTTAGAACAGATGGTTTTGTATAACTCATGATATACCATTAAATTAAAATAGAACTACGATTTTGCATTGCAGCTTACTACAATACACTTCCATTAAATAACCACTGTAAATAATATAGATCTCTCATTTCGTGTAGTCAATGTTCGTGGCGTCGCTGAGGGAGCACTATCTGGGGCAGATGGTTGGGGCGGGGGCGTCGTAGGTCTCTTTCGCTGCGGTTGCACTGGCATGAGTAATGTGTGTGAGGGAAAGTGTGATTGTAATATTCATTGTATACAAGTTTATGTTATTAATTTTGTGTGAGTATGTGTTTAAAAATAAGTTTATATAACGTTTTAATCATTATATATTTTTGTTAGTTTATATTCTTCAATAAAGTTGTACTTTTTGTTATTCGTATTTAAAATGTTTAGTTTTATTATTATTTAAAAAATAAGAATATTTTTTCTAGCTTCTATATGAGGTTAAATGTAAGAAAGGGCCATGAGGCCCTAATTTCGCCTCAAATAAAGAAATATTTCATTTCATTTCATTACAGATTCAAACTCGTTTAATCCACTGTGTACTCAATTCAAATATGAAAGTGTTAATAGCTGAATGCTCGATACTGTAAAAATAAGCTATTTTTGTAATAAAGGTTTACTTTTGTCTTATTGATACATATTTAACTTTTAATCATGTTATGTTTTCTGACTAAAAATAATTAAAAATTTTTAAACTATTTGCCACATTGTACACGTTTATTCAAAATAGCTACTCAATGAACGTTGATATTGAACGATAAATTAGATTTGTATGAATGTAACATATCGTTAACTTATAAACAAACGTAAACTTTTCCAAGTCAATTTACACTGTTCAAACGAATAATACAATAATAATTAAAAATTTACAGTTACAAAACTCTAGCGTGGGAGCGTGTTCTGATCTTTTTAATGTTTTAATATAGCTAGTAATTAGTCTAATAACTTTAAATACCCGTCACCTCTATAAATGTTGTTTTTAAGTAATATTTTGTTATAGTTTCCAGGGTGTTTAACTTCGGTTAGAAAAGAACATAGAAATGCTAGTAACTCACTACTAATAATTTACTTTTAACTTTTATTCCAGAATAAATCAATGTACGTGAATGGACAATTTTGGACTACAATGACAAAAAAAATCAATGTGGTACAAGAGCATGCTGTTGACTGTCAGGGGTGACTCCAATCACAACTCCAATGTTGTCACTGAGAGCTGACCACTAGTGTACAAACATTCAGCAGTATTACCAACAGTATTATTATCAGATATGAATATAAATTGTCAAACACGCACTCCAAGTGCCTATGGTTTCGTGTAATATACTCCTTCTTGCTTCTATAAAGCAAGCAGTTTATTCTATAATATATGGATCTCATGTGAAATACAATTTCTAGAAACTAACTGACAAAGAAAGTGAGTGTGGATTATTTCGTGTGTATCATAATAGCAATGGATGTAATTAAATGATTTGTATTTACTTATGGATAAAACTAGAACGTTAACAATATGAGTGCTTTTTTATTTTAAGAATTCGGATTGCTGACTTTGACTGATTGAAAAATATTGTACATGACTTAGTGTCAATGACATGAACTGAAAAATAACTGAGAAATAAATAATTTTACTGCCGGTCAGATATGATTAATAGGACATTGGCTCCTACAATATTAGGACTCTAACTCATTCCCCCTAAAAGGTGTACGGTTGGACAATATCTTCCCTGGTAATCACTGAACAATAATCTAATCTTAACAGTATTTTGGACATTTTCCATCGTATTATGTTAAAAAAGGTGTAAATTAACGTTTCTAGTAGTGGAATTTATCCTATTGGTCAGGTGAGAGGAGGTAATAATATACATAACAAAACACAGAAAGAAGAAACGATTGGAAAAAGTGTTCAAACATACTCATTACTGCATAAAGACCAGCATTGGCGTTTTTAATGCACAGAGTGCAAATCCCGAGCAAAATTCACGAACAAGAAAATCATAAAAACACATCACACCACTGAAAACCACAGGCGAAAGTTGGATAGTGACTATATACCCACAACCTGACGAAAAGGATAGATTATATCCTTGAAACTTTGTATCATACACCAATTACAAATGTCCTAAACCCTGTTATCTATTTAAACCTTTCATCATCAATACCAAACACTAAAAAAGTTAGCTAATCGTAATTTACTTGCAGGAACTCATAGTGTAATTTAGACGGGAATTTTCGATATTCCATTAAGGTTTATTAAGAACTTTACTATCTTCTGAGACTTTTAAATGCATCTCCCTTTAGATTCTTACGGACCATCTTAGTGACAAAAAAGATAAAATTTGGATCTCCACTTATTATCAGAGTGCCATTAACATACAATACATAATATCGTACCTATACTACTCTTCAATTTACAACTTTTTCCTACGATTGAAATATATTTATGTATGACAGTATATTCAAATTGTGACATTAAACCTTTGAAATAATTTTTGAAACGTTTCTTCCCATAAATATATTGGCTCTTACAAGTGTTTAAACCGTATTTTAAAACACAGTTCAGCACATTACATATTTGAGCAATTCTTAAGAGTAATTTAAAGTGATTGCATACAACAAATAGCTGAAAATGCAACCCTTTACATACGAATGGTATATAATTTTTCAGATTAAAAATTAGTTACGTTTTATTTATATTACTTTAAAGAAATCATCACTTATTTAAACTTAAGCTAATTTAAATTAGTGGCTAATTGAAAATATATTCGTTGGGATAAATTAATTTGTTTTATTTATAGATGCTGTTTCTGATTCTTCGACATTTCAACTATCGTAGACTTTCTTATTCAATCATGCTTAATTTAGCGCTTTTTATACACTAATTTTATTATTACGTCGTCTTTTGACTTGTGTCGAGGTAACAGATGATGAAGTTACGTAGATTATGTGCTAAATCGTTCACATAGAATGTAGACCTTACATTTAATGTTACTTCATCACTTAATAAGTGCATTTTTTGGGCCTTTTAAACTGTTTTAAATATGACATGTATAAATTTAATGTATAATGTTTTCTTATATGTTATATAGTTTGTGTTTCAAGGATAAAAATACACTACTGTACTTTTAATTTAGCGTTATTTAGAACCGGATTATTTGGAGATAATATATTGAAATATATTTCAGGGAAATAATTTTGATAACGTATTGCAATAAAAATTAATTCCAGATTGAATATTGCCTTGCTGAGAGTATTACAGAAACTATCATTGTTTGTAATATGTATGTAAACATTCCAGGCAATATGGCTTTGTTTATAAACAACCAACCAATCAGTGCAATGTTGCAGTGTATTAGTAATGGAAATACTATAATATTATTAACTTGATCTACATACATTCATTACATAAGGATTGATATATGCGTTATACATTATTCTAAGGTTTAAAGTTAATTACGATATTAGAGAAAAATTTTGGTAATTAAAATATGTGTGGTACTGTTGGTATTTGTTCATAATTTTGGTTTTATAATTTCATATACTAAGTGATTTATAAGTCTATAATACCCTCTATTGATATTAAATACTTATACAAGGTGTTGGAAAAGTATAGGTACGGCTTAATATTTAAAAAAGAATAGAAGATAACATCTATAAACTTTGCACAGTGTCATATGGCTATGTAAACTATTTTTTCTTGCTATTACCATGACATGCCAACCATGGGGGGACGGCCCACAGAGGAAAACATGGAAATCTCAAATGAAAGCATGGGTCGAGTGATACCTCATTCTAAAGAACTCACTTAGTAGAGTTGAATGCCGCAAACTGTATCTCAAAAGGTTTATCAAATCAGAAATGGCGGGTTGTTTTAGTTACACATTGTGAAGTACATTATGCGCTGCCATTTCTGACTGGATCTTCGTATTCTGATGCGGTACGTGGCGTTTCACTCTACTAACCGATGTGTTTTCACTGACTTTTTTTAATTAGCAAGTTATCTTATAAATTTATAACACGATAAATAAAACTAAAATGAGTTCGTCGTCTTTATGTTTATGAATTAATTAAGTTCTACCATTGTTCTTTGTTGGTGAAATAGTTAACTTACCACTTAATTGTTGAATTAAATTTTTTTGTTATTTTTTATAAATACTAATCAGTGAAACCAACGCCGCTTACCGCATCACAATACGATCCAGTCAGAAATGGCAGCGCATAATGTACTTCACAATGTGTACCTAAAATAATCCGTCTAATTCAAAAAAATTTGATGTTCGTTTTCTATGTATCGTGCGGACAGACAAATAGATGGACAGTCAGATGGACTAACGGAGACTTTAAATGTTCCCAACCTATCGAGATCTTTGTTAACGTTCGGAAGTTAATTAACAAATTAGTGAAATTCCAATTAAAACTATACAGAAAACAATAAGATAGGTAACATCGGGAGAGCGATGAATCTTACGAATTAATACCCTGTGTTACAAACAATACATAAGAGATAATTTGGTTGGAAGCAATAAGACTCACACTAAAGTGTATCTGATACAAACGAAGTCAATCTATCTGACATTACATATTAAATTCAAAATTGCTTTGAGAGCAAACACGCATTATGTATGCCAAGACGAAGCTTGCTGAGCCATTATTGTAGTATATGCATTCACAAAGCTCCTGGATATTGTGCTGTAATGAATATGCACATAGTTTCAGAGTTCGGGATATTTGTAATATATTTATAAATTGGCTGCGATTATTTATACAAAATGGAAAGTCCGGGGAATGGAAGCCGCTATGTTGGTTTATAAAGGAGGGGGGGGGGGTTACAGGTCCAATCAATCTACAGTGACATAGGACGTATTATGCGTTTAAATCAGTTGCAACAATTTGCATTCAAAGAAGTAAGGGATGGAAGATCAGAATATTGTAACATATCAGGCGAGATTTCAAAATTATAACATGTTTAATAGCAAAACTTTAAGATTGCATTATATTAGATTAGATACATAAGATTACATTAGATTTTAAAATAGTTAATAATAAATGCTTAGCGCCTAAGATGGATAAAGAAACGTTAGAAAAAACTAAAAAAAGGGAGAAATGTTATTTAATTTTTTTATCGTACATACAAATCTAATTTAGGCCATTAGCATAAAAATGTTTATAGAATAAACAATAATTAAATATTTTAAAATCATATTCAACGTTTACCTAAGGCAAAAACAGCGTAAACACTAAGTTATGAATAGAAAGTGGAATAAAAGGAATAGAATACGAAGGAGTGGAATATAAGGGAACGGATAATACGGATTGCCAATGACGATATAATTATATTATAGGCGTTACGCAAATAAAAAAAATTAATTCGTAAACATGCTTTACTTGCATGTTATTTATTTGTTTTTATAAATTAGGAAATTTTTTATAACATAAATCTTTTAAACTACGTTAACAAAAATAACTCCGTACCTTACTACACCCTTAAAATAACACTTGTTTCTATTATTAAATATATAATTATATCACGCTCTGTCTAATTTATTGTATATAACTTGACATATTAATTATATTACCATGTATGGTTCGATTGAGTATTAACAGTAATGCGAGCAGCCATCAGTGTAGCTTCTTCCCAGTAAGTAACTTAAGACACTTGGGACTGCCGCTCCATGTTTTATTCAATACCTTCAGACTTAAGTCAAGTCTTACTCTGTCAATTGGATTCCATCATACATAATGTAAAATCTGGAAAGTATAATCTTATTTTAATAGATATACAAATTATTTCTTTGGTTACATCTATTCAATACCACGATATACGGTATCTTCGTTCTTCCGTATATCGTAAAAAACTCTACTTAACAGCTTCTTTAATTCTCCTATCTTTTGTTTCACTTCTCAGGACAAGCTAATGGCAAAAATTTAAATGTTAAACTTTTATTTATAACGTCAGTTAATTTGTTACATTTTTAATTTGTACAAATATAGTTTCTTATAAAGGAAGATTATAAATATTTCTTTAACTTTAAGGGATTTTAAAATTTCCTTTATAAAAAGGTATAAAGTATATCAATGGCACGGAGACAAAATTACATTAATTTTTGAAGTAAAAGTAAAAAAAGGAATCTCCAATACCACTTTCAAGACTGAAGTATTTGTAGGGAGGTTGTGTTACTAAACCTAAGAGCAAAAACGTGTAGAAATGTAAAAAAGGCCATTTAAAGAAGAATAAAGTACTATTTTTTAATATATTGCACTTAAATCAAATCCAACGCATTCGTAAATTAGTTGCTTCCAAGTGACTGATTTTGATAAATAAGTTGTTGCCTCTTTCCTGACTTACAGTAGACAAGTTGTAATTTATAATTTGCTATATTGGCAATAGTCCCTTAAAAATCCCTTCTTTCTCCTATTCGTTTATCACTGCGTTTAAAGTTGTCACTGCAAAATTCAGTTATAAAAGTTCTTTCCATGAGCGGTGTTCCACAAACCATGCATTCCCTTTCTACTATGCTAAGTTTTGTCGGTCCGTTGATAAATATAAGAAAAAAATTATCACTACTAGTCATATATTGTAGTTTAATAATCGTGCATTGTAAAGAACTTGAGAACATAAAAAAATTATTCCAAAAAAGTTTTGTATTTACAATGTCTGTAAATTTCACTGAGTTTCTAAAGTCTTACACAATAAAAGCTAAAATCTAAACTAGTATTGAAACTACTGCATGTGTACGTAGGTACGCCTTAGCATTTAGTTTTAATATATTTATTATACGTACATAAATATATATATCATACATCATAAACTCATAGATTTATTAAATTTATTTATTTAGTACTTCAGAATTAATTCGAGCTTGACTAAACCATTCCAAACAGTGTTTATCTCTTTTGGCTAGTCCGTTAGTTCTATTAGTCAATGGTATTGTAAAAAAAAGACTAATCATTTAACAATCATGTACGTAAATTATTAGGGTATTGCAAATCAACATATTATTTTATAATTACCAACTGGGCATATTTAGCAGATTTATTTTATAGCATTCCTAACTATTTATATAGTCATTTTATTTTTGAAATTTACCTTAATCATTAAATGAGAATATTCATTTCTATTTAACAGGCTAGGTTTTACGTAATCATAAATTTGTGTTAAATCAACAATCAAAAATTTCGTATTTTGGAGCAGCTGATTAATTCAAATGTAATAAAAGCTATAAAATATACTAATAATATGAATATTTTTCCTTCTTTCATTTGGAAAAATTTTGACAAACTTTGAACTCGCCTAAAAGAAAACTAAACTTATATGCTTTATGCTGAGACACCAATTATTATTTAACAACTCTCAAATCTGGAATACATGCAAGAAATTTCTCAACCGGCTTTAAGCCTGAAAAACAAAAAGATGTGAACTTAATTACTATTATGATTTTTTGTACAATATGTTAAAATTTCTATTTGAAACAAATTGCTACTTACGAACACTGTTCGTAGCAATGTGGCTTGAGGCTGGTACTAGGTAGTGTATCTCGTCTAACTTAAGGTTTCCTGTACTATATATGTAAGTCAGGCACGTATGGAAAGTCGAACCTGTTGAGTATTAACCGTTTTTCCAAAAAGAAAATTCTAAATGCTATTACCTAAAGGAACAACGTGAAAGAGAAAACAATCAATAACAAAGGTAAACATTCATTGTTGGAGCAACGTTGATAAATTACGTTTTGACAGCAAGGTAGCGTAATATGGAGGTAATTGATGACCTGGGATTTGGTGAATAATCAACTGTACATCAGCTAACAAATGAAATGACTGATAGAATGAGATATTTTTGCTATGTGAAAATCTTATAGAGTTTTACATAATTTATACATGATGTTGGAATAATATTATTTTCATATGTTTTTTACATAATTCATAGCAATGTAATAAAGGGCAATGTAAAATTTAATATCTACAATAACTGCAAAGTGTTTCAAGACTACTTGTAATGCATAAAATAAAAAGAGACATATGTGACAGATCGAAATAGATTGAAAAAGGTAACGCAATAAATAAGCTTAAGTTGTGACATGGATTATGTAACGTTAGAAACCTCTGTTCAGGGTAACTTATTACTAAACTATTCAAATGGGATTTTTGTCTTTAAACAGCATTATTAATGACAGTTATTAGCACATTGTAATATTAATATAGTCTATTACATATAGTAGAAATGACATATAGTGATAAAGTTTTCTTATCTATGCTCTAAAACCTCAGATCAGGCAAGTGACAAGATTTATGTTCCGTGCTGATACCTGTTTGCTGAGCGGTTCACTGCCAACATCTGCTGACAGAACAATCCATCAGCGAATCAGCAGTCACGTCAATCAGTCACGCTGATACTTGAGATATTCCTAGGTTGGAGCAACTCCACACTATCAATAATATTATTTTCAAATATAATATTGTTAGTTTTGCTGTTTCAATGAGTTACAAATTACTGGACCGAATGTACAAACTTTCAAATGGATATTCTTAGGATCTCTGGTTAATACATAAAGGTATTTATATTTAAAAAATACATCAATAATTTGCTCTACTGGTCTCTGAACTTGAGAAACTTTTTGTTATAGCTTCAAAGTAGCGAAATATTAATTTAAAGAAAAGAAGATTGATATTATTATAAAAAATATGTTAATGTCATCAAATATTCTGTGTAATCATTGTTTTATGACAGAAAATACATATATTTAATTATTTTAACACATATTTAACATTTGTGCACAATAATATAGTCCTATAAGAACTGAATAAATAATATCTATATAAGAAAATTTAAATAAGTTTTACAAAAAAATTTGAAACTACGCAGTGTTTGGTTATGCAGATATACAAGACTAGTTATAAAAAAGAAGAGTTATAAAATATAAGACATGGTTCTAACTTTTACTGCTTAATATTTCTTTACTATTCAGTGACATTAACATAAGATTGTATAAATAAAGTATAAATATATGGATGAATGAAGGTTTTAAATATTTATAAGTCCATGTTTAACAGCTTACAATTAAAAGAAACATTGCTAATGAGTTTCTGTTTAGGCTTTGCCTGTACATGAATACTTCTGATTTGAAAGAAATATAATTTGTCATGCTGCCGTGATCAAGAAATATGTCAAAAAGTGTATAATTATTACTGTTGTAGTCTAACTAGTTCTAAGGTTCTTCTAATCCATAGTTTTTTCCCAATCAAAAAATACACACCCATACACAAGTCTGAAAAGACTAGTTTAGACTTCGTCTATTCTTTTTCCTAAGCTTTGGAGAATGTTTTATGGTAGGTGTTCCAATATCACATTTAACTGTTTGTGTTTCGCTATAACATCTTAGGAAAGCCTAAACAGGGTACGTTACTGTGAGCTTTTACTGATTGTTTGATTCTCACACTTATCTTATTATTAGTAGAACCATATATTTTTGAACAGTAAAATGATTTAGTTTTAGTGATGTTTCGGACAATCGATGTTATGGATAAGCTAATTTGGTATTATTTGACAGTTAATTGCTCTGTGATTTTTATAGGAAGAAAAGAAAGCTCGTTTAATATCTTCAGTAGTAAAGGTTTCATTATAAATAAAATACATTTAAGAGTATGATACTGTATTTATATCCTTTGTTAATTTATTAATGTAACATTATGAATTCAATAGAATAAAAATTATTACTATACAGATTTCAAAATACAACGAAATTTTGTTATTATTAAAAAGTTAGAATTACAGCAATTTTAACAGACCAAATTGGATTGTACATTGTTAAATTATTACACCATATAACATATTATAACATAACTTATTATTTTGCAGTCGAATGCATTCGTGTGTCTTAAATGCACTTATCAAAAATTTAACAGTAATTACAAATTTATATGAACTACAAAACTTATTACTAAAATATTTTGTCTGTGTAATATTGTATAACTGAGAAACTGCGTATACAGATTATTATATAATATATGACTTTTTAGGTATTGAAGTGCATCGCTCAGAGATAAATTAGGATTTCAGTAAGACAAATCAATATCAATCAACTTTAAAAGCCTCTCTAAGTTAAATCAGGTGGCACCTCATGCCTAGTTTAGCATTAACCTTTGACAATTAAGAAACGAAACATACCAACTCCAACAGTTATCTCCTGTAGTAGACTGGACCTATTGAATTACCCTTACACCCCAGAATATTAGCATTAACAGTTAGTGATGTACCGCTTCTGAACATCCATAAAGTTGCCTAAATTTAAGTGACACATCGGCTTTTGCTGTGGTCAGTGTGTGTTCAACTGTAAGGTGGAAACCAACGAGAGGTGACCCCTGCTGGGTAGAAAGGGTTTCAAAACTTATTTAATACGTGAAAAATTCAAAAAGTAATACTACATCCTTTTTTAATTGACCTATAATATTAATCCTTCTAAGGTAATGTATAATAATCATATTAGTTTTGTTTTGTAATATTAAACTTATTCTATGACAAAAAACCGGAAATTTTGGAGGATGAATCTGATGGAAGAGCTCAACACAGGTAAACAATAAACCTGACAAAATCACATTTTAAATTTATTACAATTCATAAGCCTGATTTAGTGTAAGAATACATAAATGCTGTATTTTATTCGAGCTGGATTACTGTTGTATGAATACGATTTATATTTATATAAAAAAATTTATGCTAAATTAAAAGTGCATTTTTTAAACTTATCGTGCACAATGCAATGAAACATTCCTTTTATCCATTGTACGGCAATATTTACTGTGAATACTGACATATTATATTATAAAATTATGCTAGACTTAAAACAATTTAAAAAGAAGAGCAGATAAATAGTTGGTACTGGTCCTACAAGTGAGGCACGGACCAGACCGTACCATACTGAGCTTGACACAAATCTAACAATGTCACACGGCTTGCTGTCAGTTGTGGTTGGTGTTGGAGGCTAAGCTCGACTAAGACTGAAACCGTTACGCTTTGGGTTTAAAGCTGACCTATATTAACTTGTTTTAATTAAATCCTAACTTATCTATGAATAATGTATATTAAACTATACTATCTACAAAGAAATGTGTTTAATTATAAAATTTATTAATTATTGACTGCCAAAATTTATTTTACAAAGGAATTTTTCATAACAATATTTGTAGACATCACCAATGTATTATAACAAATTAAAACTATCCTAAATAAATAAAGTGTTATTACGTAGATGACCTGTGGATGTTCAATTGATATTTATAGATGTAGATTAACAATAATACTGCCTTATTAACACGTGTTTTAGTAAAATACGGTTAAGACAACCCACATATTCTCATAATAATAATACCGTAATTTGTTACCCTTTGGAGCAGAGCTATATTTTTAAGTACGTCATCTAGAATGGAAACGTTTTTAGTTGATACCAAGTACACATATTAAATTTAACCCCACACAATGTCATACTGCTAAAATAACAGTCGATACATTAAAATTTGCCTTTTGATGTTTAAATTTTGACGTATAAAGCATGTAAATTATGTACAAGTATCTCTCTCTAATATTAACGACGATAGTAAAAGAAAAGAGAACCATTTATCGAATATTTCTACAAAACGCAGGCGATTTATAAAGTAGTAAATTGTAATCGGATTATTATAGAGCAATTAGATTTGGATGATAATTAGTAAACTTAACACAAAGTTAATTGTTACAATTTCTGTCGTTCTCTCTGCCTATATGTCCGCATCTCGAAAACGTACTAACTTATAGGCTTGAAATTCTGCATAAATATTTTTTTCTCTAAACGCAACACTGAGTATGGTGATGGTGCACGTCTCTCAATGGAATTTGGCTGAGCATTAGCAAATACTTTTATATTGGTCTCATGGATAACGGAAATTGAGTGCCGTAACAAAAGTTTTACCATAGAAACTTTTACTCATAGAATAAAAAGGAGAACAATGCAAAGAGTGGAAAGTCAATGTTAAAAGCCCGGGTAACAATATTTTACTTCACCTCACTCTTGCGTTGTAGTACTCATTCAAATTAACCTGAACCTTTATTATCATAAAACTTAAAATATTATTTTTAAATTAAATGAATAAGGGGGTAATATATCACGAGAATGATGTCATCTTAAAAGGTTAAAACTTTTCATAAAACGATTTTTTCTACGTATATTTTAATAGATTCTATGATTATTGTGCACGGATAACCATGGAATTTAGTATAGCTTTCTTTTAAGAGGCTGACACAGTTTCTCTCTTGTTTATTGATCGTAACATATCCAGGCTCTTCTTCTATTAATAATTTTAGTAAACTTGTAGGATATTTGATAAATGTGTTACTTCGACTGTTCATCCTTAGCAAGGTAAAATTGTGCTTTTTCTTATATTGTAATATAAAATTCAATACAACTACACATGAGTTTAAAAATTAGTATTAAATCTCAACGTAATATAAGCGCAATGATTGTAAAGCTTTATGTATGACACCTTAGATATGATCATACAATTTGGTAAACATAACTGTATTATAATTGTATGTAATAAGTTAGAAATGTATAGCAGTTACGTAGTCTGCAAACTTGTGTAAGATATTAAAGTCATCAGTTAACATAATTACACAACTAAGCTCATTTTATACCACTTTTTATTTATCAATTTCATGGCGATAAATATGGATATTTGTAAATATTCTTGTGTTGGTGTACTGGTGGCTGTTAGTATAATATATAAGTACGCGATTAGAGATTATGAAATTGTTTTATATATTTCTTTAAATATGTTCAACTTTAATTTTTATGTAAAATATGAGAAATTTTTTAAATAACATAAACTATTACCAACTCTTTTTAACCGCTTCAACACTTGATGTGACATTTTGTATCTTCTGCAAAACGTCACTGTCATTTGAGTTACTATCTGCTTATGTTGTCTTTCTCTCTCTTTCATCGTCTCCCCAGCTAATTTTATTTTTAATATATTAACTTCTACCTAAAATAAAAGTCGTGTTTTAAAATATTCATCCGTTATAGGTTAAATAAAAGGGGAAACTTTTATATACAAATTTACAGAAAAATAAAGTTTAATAATCAAAACCTTCAACAAACAAGATTATAAAACAATCTATGTTTATACCTGTACTACCAAAGGCTAACTCAACCGATACAATAACATGTGAGCTAAATCCAATATTTCAACAAAATCATTGCTTCTTTTGACTTCATGTTTTGTGTAAAAAACAGGTAAGTGACATAAGTCTAGAGTTAGATTTGCATGTATTAAACATTATTTAGACGTATAATACGCAGTGTTATCAGTATTTTTCAATAATAAAAATGTAAAGAAAACTTGCTACTTTTTGTTTTGTTTAAAAATACCACCTATGTTATCCGACCATTACTATAAAGTTTTACTAATTTTACATTTGAAGGTTTTTTTGTTCAACTTTGTAAAATAATATTAATAGATATCTTTCAATAATTGCAGTTAGGTTCATAATTACTTTGTATATGTATTTGTTAAGCAAATACATAACTGTACAATGCCTGATGAGATACATACATTTATAGGACCTGGACGAAAACATTTTACCATTTGATTCAATAAGAAGCATTTTCAATACCAGAATTAGGTCGACCCGGTGACAATCAGATCAATTATCTTTTTCCTGTTAGGCCTTACATCTTTTATAATCCGAGAAGATATACGGAGCAAACTGCGCAGCGTGGAAACTCACACCCAACTTGGCCCAGGCCTGAAAAGGGTGGTAAACCACCAGGTTCAGGTCGACCCAGCGGCAACCAGATTGAACTTGGAACTTTTTAAAAATAACTACAACTGACACAGAGACACAGTGCTGAACCCTGGGGACGCCACACCTAAATTCCAGTACGCAGGGCGAGATTCAGAAACAGAGGTTCGGTTCCGGGCTATTGATTTTGAATGTGAAATTTCTGTCAAAATTGTGAGCCGCGGTGTCGGAAGTAATCCTGAGTAAGACATCTCGAGCTTGCTCTGAACCGGACCAACGTTGACTACAAATATTACACAAAAAGACCCTAATACACAACATTCATACTTTTCCTGATATGCCTTACATCTTTTATAATCCGCGAACATATACGGAGCAGACTGCGCAGCGTGGAAACTCACACCCAACTTGGCCTAGGCCTGAAAAGGGTGGTAAACCACCAGGTTCAGGTCGACCCAGCGCCAACCAGATTGAACTTGGAACTTTTTAAAAATAACTACAACCGACACAGAGACACAAAAATATGGAGTCTGGTGGACCCCAGTACTTCAACGAATATACCAGCTCGTTAGCGTACGAGTGCTGAACCCTAGGGACGCCACACCTAAATTCCAGTACGTAGGGCGAGATTTAGAAACAGAGGTTCGATTCTGGCCTATTGATTTTGAATGTGAAATTTCTGTCAAAATTGTGAGCAGCGGTGTCGGAACTCATCGTTGTTGCCGATCACTGTACTAGCCTTCCGATACTGATTTGAGCGTAATTAGCGATAAAATTCACAGGGATGGTGTGGAGTATGGCGCCTCATGACTCCGGATGGGTAGATCTGGGGTTACCGCTGGTTACCTCACTCGGAAAATTACGGCGAGAACGATACCGATGCAAAATGAGCCGGTATTGTCTCGAAATACAGACGTACATGACGTAACATGCGGCCAGACACACAGAAATACACACTATACTTACTAGTAATACACCGGCAAAAAAAAATTACCTTCGATCGTAAACAATCATATGTCTGAAAAATTCATAATATTCGTTCTATGAATCGTGAACTATACTAAAATAATGAACTGGGGTGAGTCAACTTAATATATCTATACATTGTGAGGTGAATAAAAAACTAGTTTAGCAGCAATAACGGTATACGAAAGCACTGTTCCTCTAGAAACATTGCGTTACACTTATAATCGTTTTTAATACGGCCACTAAATCAATTTAAAAAGTGTTTTCATTTCACTTTCAAATATTATAGAGGTATGATGAAATAAAAATGTTATTATTTCAATATTTGTTCAATTGAGAACATCAAACTTCAGGGTAAAATTTCAAAAGAGTACGTATAATGAAAACAATTATACATACATAAGAAATACCATAAACATCCGCTTCCAAGTAGATTTACTCAAGAATTTTAAAAAAACCAACAAAATTTATTATTCATTTTTCTTAAAGTAGATTTACAGCTGATAACTTATTTTTTAATTAAAAATAAATTATTTCACAATCAACTACTGATGACAATACAAATATAATAATTTTCAAACGTCCCTATTTGCCACAGGGAATTCCTTATAATTTAATGCACTTCCTTACATTATCTGCTTGTTTCAGTGCCAATTTATACTTCAATCCGAAGTGTATTGCAAGTTTTATGATGATAGTTATAATGGAAATTCAGCAATGAACAATGAAAAATCTATATATCGAAAAAAAAAAAGATATTTTAAGAACTGATTGCAAATTTTACAGTTTTGTCAGGCTCGAATAGTTTTAAATTATCTGTAACGCTAACAAACTTTATAATAAATACATAATAACAATCATTTTTTCGTTAATAATATTCATGTTGGTATTATTCCTTTACAAGAAAAGTTTTAATGCTTGGAACTAACTTTCTCGTCTCTGAATCTGAATTTTTGTGATTTTTTGGAAATTTTAGACATTTAATAATATAATGTACTTGATTGTGGAGTATATCACACCGTGTAACTTAAAATATTTGGAACTAGAAATGGGAAATTTTAAATAAATACAGTACTAAATTATAAAGTGATGAAATATTTTAAAGATTTACCACATTATTCCTTAGTAAGTTACTTCCAATCAAATTATGTAAAAAATTAAAATATATTAATTTTTGTTTTTTTTTAATGTGTACCATGATGTATTTGTTGGGAAAGGCTCGTGTATGTTAAGTCCCCGCTACGATCAGGCCAGGTTTTGCCAAGAACCTGGATTTTTTATTCATAACATTCAAACTTAGTATGTGCCGGGGATTTGAAACTGTAATTAGGAAAAATGTTCTAATTATCTATAAAAATTGGTTTAATTCACAAAGATACTATCTACGGTCGGCTGGATCAATTTCCAGGCTGTTAGTAGTTTTGTTTTGAAATAACTATCTTATTGCCTTATTTTAAGTATGCCTAAGCGGCCCATACATTAAAGCCCTCAAGAGAATTATGCATGGGTTTGGAATGGAAAAATAAATCTTATCCAATTGGTGGTCAGCGCAAAGCAGGTCTGTCAGTACATTGGGGTGGAAAAGAACCACGTAAGAGACCGCAATAATTCTCCTACTACTGCTCCCAGGTGTAGCATTCTTCTCTGTTGCGGAACAAATACAATTTCGTTACCTTTCTTCCAAATAAAAACAAATTAATTATGCCAGTAAAGGTTACAGAAAAATAAAACGTGTTATTGTCAATCGCATGATAAACTTATGTAATTGCCAGCCAATATTGAACTCATTACTGATAATACAAAACTATGCTTACAATCCCATAGCCAAATCTGATTAAAAATCATTTTCTCAGGCTGTGCACTTTGCAAAATTTGAAACTTTATAAATCCAACTCTTAGGTCAAAGTTTTTTATCAAAATAGTATTTAAAATTGATAACGTACAAGGAATGAAAATTAATGCAATCACAGCGGATACAAGTAAAAGTACACATAATTCCTTTGTATTAAAGCTATAACAAGTTCACATGTTATATACATGCGAGTGTTGTTAGCGGTGAACAAGCGGCTACGTGCACGCCGGCTGTCCGGTCATCGACGTCAGCTGATCGCGGACACGCTGTGCGTCAAGGTGACGGCACCGCCGCCGCACTCACATCACGGTCTTTATATAAACGTCGTTTATTTTCCTCCAAACATTACGCAGCAATTATATTATGATTATTGTCCTGAGCTTTATAGTATTCTGATATGTTTGACGGAAAAATTATTATATTGGGGGATTTTAACATTGCTGAAATTAATGGAATTCGTTATAACTTGTTGACTGGTTCAAGTATTTCTAAAACTATTCACAACTTAATGACATTTTATAACTTAAACTCGTATAATAATATTTGCAATTCAAATAACGTAACGCTAGATCTGGTTTTAAGTAACAATAAACTTACGGTCGAACACACAAATAATCCACTAGTAACAGTTGATGTTCATCACCCCCCCATTAGTTTTTGATAGTCCCTTTACTCAGCATACAGTACCCAAAATAAATCCTTCAAGTACAACAGATTCAATAGAATACTACTCTTTTAACAATGCAAAATTTTTCCAACCTTACTGTGCGTTTAGAGATAGTGACTGGAGTTCATTGTTTAAAACTAAAGACATCGATGAAGCAGTAGATTTATTTTACAACACAGTGTTCTCATGTATTGATCAGTTTGTGCCTAAAAAACGCAATTGTATAAGTACAAAGTATCCTATTTTGTTTTCAAATGATATAGTTAAGAACATTAAACTGAAGAACAGATTGTCAAAAAAGAGAAAATATTCCAAATACGATGATACAATGTTTAAACATCTCAGAAGTAAACTTAAAACGATGATTCAGATTTCTCATAAGAATTATTTATCTTTTGTTGAGGAAAGAATAAAGACTGACCCAAAGTATTTTTGGAACATCATTAGCTCCAAGCGCAATTCATGTTATAATTTAGGTCAAGCTGACATGAAATATAAAAGTAATGCAGTGAGTAAGCAGGTTGTCCCAAATGCTTTTGCTTCATATTTCTCTTTGGTGTTCGACCCGAATTGTTCTGCTTATGACTTTCAAAACTCAATACACCCAACTGTCTTATGTAAAGAAATAAAGAAAGACTTTTCGGTATCAGATGTCATAGAAGCTATCAATGAAATGAAATCAAAGAGGTCCTCAGGTCCTGAAAATATTCCTTCATATGTTGTAAAAGGTTATGGAGAAGTTTTAGCAGAACCACTGTGCTATCTCTTTAATTTGTCCTTGTCAAGTTTTAATTTTCCCCAACGTTGGAAAGAAGCAAAAGTTGTTCCTGTCTTTATGTCAGGCCAAGCTGAAAACGTAGCAAATTATCGTCCAATATCTTTATTACATTGATTTGCGAAGGTTTTTGAGCTGT
Source organism: Homalodisca vitripennis (assembly GCF_021130785.1). Taxonomy (NCBI): domain Eukaryota; kingdom Metazoa; phylum Arthropoda; class Insecta; order Hemiptera; family Cicadellidae; genus Homalodisca; species Homalodisca vitripennis. The sequence goes on from NC_060214.1 coordinate 42,195,754, forward strand.
TAATTTACAAACATATATATACAAATATTAAATGTAGACTGTCAGCTCAGCAGCATGGGTTTCTCCCACGTCGCTCAGTTGTTTCAAATTTAATGGAGTTTTCCTTGGATATTTCTGCTGAATTAGACAATGGTGGAAGGGTAGATGTAATATATTCGGACTTTGCCAAAGCTTTTGATAAGGTCAATCACGGTTCTCTTTTAAGTAAGCTGTTAAAGTTCGAATTTAACAATGGGTTTGTACTTTTTATTGAGTCTTACCTGAAAAATAGATTACAATATGTATCAATATCAAATTTAAAATCAAAACAGTATTTAAGTGCTTCAGGTGTGCCTCAAGGGTCTAACCTGGGACCATTTTTATTCATAGTTTTTATCAATGACCTTCCAGAAAAGTTACAGAATTCAAAACCGCTTCTTTATGCTGATGATCTAAAACTATACAGACCAATTTACAATGAGTATGATTCTAAACCTGTTTTTTGAGCTATTATAATTAGTAATTTATTTATAATTTGCACTGCACTTAGGTTAGAGGATAGTATAATTTTTGTTTAATTTTTATTTTTATTTAATATATCTAATTTAGGTAACTGATGACCTGTAGCTATTTATAAGTCAAAATAAATAAATAAATAATCAACGTTCTTAAGCTTATAAAGCCATGACATAAATATATTTAGGTTTTCTCCACTTCAAAGCATGTTAACATAGTAAAGCTCTCGAAATATTTTGCTGCACAGTTGCATTATCAGTTAATATATTTTAGTAACAGATATTTAAACTGTGTACAATATTTAGTAAAATATTATTTTATTTCGAAGTGGATATTAAATGTACCACCCAAAACACCTATCAGACAATATTTTTGGTGATCACTCTGGGGCCGTTAATTTTTCATAACATATTTACAAAGCTTTCTGTTCGTTTGCTACATCTGCGTAGATAGATCTCATTAAGAACTTACAAGACATCGTTTTAACCAATTAAAATATGTCCATACAAAGAAATTGTATAAAAACTTAATATGACAATAATTTTTTTAGGAATTTTAATTTTTTAATTGCTTCTTGGACACTTTGATTAGCCTTGGACAATAAATTAATCAACTACAATAGGATCAGAGGAACCTCACTTGCTTTTGTGTATGATAATCCAAATCGCAAATTATGTTGTTTGGTTCAATAAATACAATTATAAATCCATATGATATGTTGCATATGATTTTAAAAATATATATTCAACTCTTCATTCCTATATTGTATATAGATAGTGTCTAGACTATTTTTGTGACCCATAAACCTAACGTTGTATGCCGTAAACGTTCAGCTTAGCTTTGGCTTCGGTAGTAAAATCCTATTTTTATTGCTCCTCCTAACTTACGACGTCGTACACAAAACCAGAACTATGTTGTTTCTAGACGTTATCCTTCTTCTATATATTTCTAATTAAATTACTCACACACAAGAGAAATAAATTTCCTTCGGGTAACTAACTTTACAAACCGGGTAATTTACGGAGTGTCTGATTAGGCTACTAAACATATGTGCAGTTACAACGAAATAAATTGTATGTTTTTAATATGTATACCAGTACATTATCATACAACAGCTTACATGTCATATAACAATATTTCCTTAGACTCAATGCAAACTTTATACTTTTTTTAATTCTTGAGATGTCCCTCGAACAGTCATATCACAGTTGACAAAAAGTTTTACAACCACCAAGAGAAATTTTGCTAACCTAAATATATGCTTCCATATCGCTCATCTAAATACCATGGATGCACCATTATCAGTCTCTTTCTTATCTATTTAGAATTAAGTTTTCATGCAATATGTCAAGTTTATTGATGAAATAGTTCCCTATATATCCTGCGGTAGTTAGGCTACGAAAACCCTCAGCTAGATCCAAAATAGAGACATACACATAATAAAACACCACTTTGCCTTGTAGTAACTGAGGTATGCACATAATTTCAACTTAAAACTCAATTCGTGCAAAAAAACCCAAAAATACAAGATAAAAACACACAGAAATATACGTAAACAATTTGAAGTGGAGTTTTTCCAAAACCGTTGGTATTACCTAACAAATACATAACACTTTTGAAATTTATAACTCAATACATCAAGATATCGAACTATTTTATATACTTTCCAAATTATCAGCTGAATTCCATGGACAGACAATTGTATGATCGACTTCTCTCTTGTTTACAATTGTTTAAATTAATTGATACACGGGTTGAAGTACCACACAAAATGTATTGAAAGTCGTACTGACCAATACAACGTGAAAGTCTCATTGTATACGCTACTATATCACTTTTTAAAATTTAAAGTGTCCGTCCTCTGTTTAAAAATTTATTCATACTATCATTTTATCATTGCCATCATTTTTTACCTACAAAATCAATGTAAAATATTCGATAGATAGTGGATAAGATGATAAGATAGTAGATAGATAGTGTACCCGTAGAGTGACATGCACCATCACCGAATTTTGATGTTCTCTATATATTATTGAAGCTTAATAAAAAATCTTTAGTTTGTAGGTTATTTTCATCCTTAAGACACCGTATTTAACTACAAGGATAATGGACAGGCAAACATAATTTAAAACTTTCTACCCTCTCAAGTGATAGGCTTCGCTAAAGCTCTTCAGTATGATCACTGAAAGTATCCAACCATGTATAAAATTATTTAAAAAAGTATTATTGGTTAAAAAAATGGAAATATCCCAAGTCTACTGACAAAATGAATTTTAAAAGAGAAATAATGATGTACTTGCTTTCCATAGGCTATCTTAAGATAATGGTAATACAACTGTGATATTTCGCGGATATTGTTTCGGGAGTGCCGATAGCCAAGTGGTCTAAGATGTTGGACTTTGGGGCTTAGTGATAGCGGATTTTTAAATCCTGTCTGTGACTGAAGCATGTTTTATCAGTACCATCTACCTTTCACTGTCTCGACACTCCCCTTTATTTTGTTTGATAAAATCCTCTCACAGTCAGCGGCCCATAAGGACGGACAGAATAAGTTTTTAAGGGGATCTGCCTCTGCTAACAAAAAGAAAATATATTTTTCAAATGCTTGTCTACAGTCACAGTTTTTCTGGCCGATAGAGCATTAACTAATAAAAGTAGTTTGAGCATTTTTCAATTTTTAATGTTTTAAGAGAGTAAACAATACCAATAGATTTCTCTATATGGAACAGATATTCTAAAATGCTCATTGATTTTAAGCTTAGCTTATTAAAATGGATTGTGTAATTCCATGAAATAATACCTTGAACTATATCAATTACAATACACCTTGAGTTTATCATTTACTCTATATATATGCAGGAAAATTGCTCATTATATTTCGCTCTGTAAGACTCAAAAATACCATAATTATTTGGATAGACCATTTTCAATATTTTCAATTAATCATAATTACCTGAATTATAGTAATGTTGTGTCCCTTTACTCACGTTGACGTTTAATATAAATTTAACTTTCCATTTAAAATAAAGTTATTTACATGAAGCTCTTTTAAATTACATAGTATGTAGATGTTTATAAGCAATCATTATATTTTTTATATGCTGTCATTTCCTGTTGAATATTTTATACAGGAATGGGCAGGAAAGAAACAGATGTGTCTACTGTAATGAACCTGTCAGGAAGATTTAGCTCAGTAACCATGCCGCTGTTACGGAGCACACCATTGTATTATAGATCATTTTGACCGGTTTAATGTAACCGAAACTATTTGAAAGTTAAGGTAAAGGTAATGAAATTAAGGTCTTCGAGGAAATGGAGTACCATTATTAGATTTAGAAGATTTTTAATGTTTATGAACTAATGTAAAAGCAGTATCATAGGATGTCAACGTGGCCTAGTAATAAGGAGGTTGTTCTCCAAGGTCACGGATATACTTTTTAGGGATGTCAATAAAAACGATTTTATAATACAGTATCGGGGTGGCAATAACCATGTTAAAAAAAATTATCTTATTCCCTATAATTGGGACGGTTCATTATTATCTAAAGTAGTTTCTTTTTATTTCTTAGACTGAGGTGTAATAATTTATATTTAATGCCTACTATAAACTTAAGGATACCTCGACATATATAAATGAAATTAATTAATTAATTTATAAGCAAAGTTCATTATTATAAGCACGAGTACAGCTATGAATTGTAAATGCATATAATGGTATTATCAAGATGTAATATTCCTTGCAAAATAAAACTTACGGTGGACGGGGAAAAGGGCGGGGCGAGAGCTTCGATGCAAGTTTGTCACGTTTTAACAATGAAGCTGCAGACAAAAGATACGCAAACACACGGAGCGCGTGAACTCATTGATTTTATGAAATGTCATTTATCGTTTTTATGGACAGTATTTGGATCTTGACTTTAATTTTTTCCTACACAAATTTGATCGGTATTCGATAAGGAGTACACAAATTTTTACTTATTCTGTTAAAAATTGGTGGTATATTAGGTACTTTAAAATTGATACCGTTTTGTGAAAACGTCTGTATTTGTCTTAGCGGTTTATTAGTTGGCCTCTTTGAAAGCCGAGATTCTATTTCTGCGTGCTAACAAAGGCTACGGTTTGATACCTATATTTAGAAAAAACTTAATTACTAAAACATGTTTTTGTTACAGGTAAGGTAACTGACACGAAAGATGGCTACAGCAAAGAAAAAATGTCGACAATATAGTGTCGATTATTTGAAATATGGATTTGTTCCATCAGAGGCAGACAAACAATTACCCATGTGGCTATTATGCAACAAAGTTGTGAGCAATGGCTCTATGAAACCATCAAAGCTCGAAGATCATCTAAAAAGGTGTCATACTGATAAAATAGGTAAAGATTTAAGATATTTTCAAACATTGAAGGAAAAATATGAAAAGAGACCCATCATGCACATTATGTTCGCTTCAACATCACAAAGTAACGATGATGGCTTATTGCAAAATCTGGAAACCCACACACTATCGGAGAACAATTAATTTTACCCGCTGTTGAAGAGGTTTTAAAGAACTGTTTTGCACAAATCTCCATTTAACATACTAAAAAGAATTCCATAATGTAACAGTACTGTTAAAAGACGGATTGACGAAATGAGCTCTGGTATCGAAAATATTTTGTGCGATCATCTGCTAAAAACTCATTTTTTGTATTAAACTGGACGAGTCAACGTTACCCAGTAATGAAACTTTATTATTGGCATATGTCCGATTTATTATGGAGGAATAAATTCACGAAGAATTGCTATTTTCCAAAACTTTGGAGACTGACACTCAATCCTTATCAATATTTAATGTTATGAGTATTTTTTTTTTACGGAAAAATTGATTCTATTTACAAACATTATTTCAGTGGCAACAGACGGAACTCCTGCAATGGTCGGGAGATATCGTGGGTTTATAAGTCATCTCAAAAGAATTATATCAGGACTTACAGCTATTCATTGCGTAATCCACCGACAACATCTTGTGTCTAAACATTTAATTGACAGGTTGAACCGATATTTTCATATCTTAATAAAAGCTGTCAACAAAATCAGAAGCAATGCATTGAATACGTGTTTATTTGCTCAATTGTGCGATGAAAATGATGAAGACTTCCAACGATTGCTCTTACATACTAAAATACGCTGGTTGTCGAAAGGTGTATGCTTAACGAGATTTTTACTCTGTTTTTGATTCCATTTTAGAGTTCCTAGAAAATAGAGATCCAGATTTAAAAGAAAACTTGATAAAATTCAAAGCAGACAGCGTATTTGACAGATTTGTTAAACAAATTTAATGATATCAACTTACAGTTACAAGGGGACAGCCTGAATTTCATAAAAACAAAGGGTATAACTTCGGCTTTTCTTGGGAAATTGAAATGTATGAAGCAAAGCATTAGTCAGCGCGAATTCTCTCAATTTCCAAACTTATCTCAGGTAGAATGTATTGATAAGGATATCCATACCTACAGTCAACATTTAAGTGCCCTGCATGATGACTTCAAAACCAGGTTTCAAGATATGCTGACGATGGATATACCACCATGGATCATAAATCCATTTGAATTTGATGAAACGGAAGTGGCCAATGTTGTATTACAAGAGGGACTGCTCGAGCTAAGCACCAATGAGGAGCTGAATGTGAAATGAGAAAAGGCTACCAAACATTTTGGCTGCAAGCAGAAATACCCGAAAAATATCCTGGACTGTGGGAAATCGCAACGAAATTTTTAATAGCTTTTTCCTCGTCATACCTTGTCGAAAGAAGCTTTAGTGCCGTTAAAAAACCTCTTAACAAAAAAAGGAGCAAGTTAAACATCACAGAGCGGGAGGATTTTGCGATTATTGCTCTCAAAAATAAAGCCAAACATTGATCGTTTGCTGCCAGTTCATCAAATACATCCTTGCCATTAATTAAAATTACGACCTGATCTTATATTACCTTTTTAATTTTTTCTTGTAATTCTATTCTTTTAATAAATACAGTGTTATAAAATGTACCATTTTTCGTTTTTATTTTACCTATCGGAATATAGGGACAGAACTCAAAAGCAACACAATTTTTATTATTTGGCGACTTTAAGAATGTGGTAGAAATGTAGCAGCAGGGGGTCCACCGAAACCAGTAAATTTTGAAAGTGGTCCACGAGAAAAGTAAGTTTGGGAACTACTGATCTATATTAATTGTAAAATTGAATTTCTTGCAAAGTTTATATGGAAAAAAATGTATATAATAGCTTGTAATTTACGTAAGTAGCCAAGCAATGGTATGCAAATGCATTGTTAGCAATAGAAAAACCGTACCCTATTACAAAATAAACCATAGCGTCATAACTGGTAAATATATTGAAAAACCAGTATATACAAGAGTAATGTATACAGTTATATAATGTACATTTACAAAGTTAATTTCCTTACAAAAATCAGATTAATTTCTAACCCTTCACGTAAACTGGATACTCAAAATGATTTAAAAATAGTCCCCAACAAAAATCCGGAAATATTTACCACATGTGGCAGAAACGCTACGAGGAAAGCCAAAGTACCTCGCCAAGTGTACTAGTATAGAAAAAAAGTTAATGTGAAATTCTTTTTAGACACTGGAAGTACATTAAGTTTAATCAGTACGAAACTTTATAATCATTTAAGGGAAGCGAACTTAGTTAATAAATTGTTAGAATATAAGGTACAATGTGTTATTGCTGGAAACTAAAAATTAAATGTACTAGGAGAGGTAAATCTTAAAATTAAAATTGACAACTTATCCTGGAAGGTTAATCTAGTAGTTATTAATAACTTATCACAATGTGAAATTTTAGGGGCTTACTTCATTAAATCAACTGGACTGTTGATTGATTTAAAAATCAATGTGTGTAGATTCGATTTTAACTTGAACAAGTCAGTACATTTAATTCAAAACACTAACTCTAATGTGTTAAAAAATAAATCATAATTACAAGATAGGGTTTTCCGAAGCTACACAGCAAGTTTTAGAAATCATTGAAGAGTTTTTTTTTTATGAACTTCTGGGGAAAACTCTTGATTTCGAGTAGAAAACTTAACTAAAGGATGATGCTATAGTCAAACTGCGGCCTAATCCACTTAACCCTCTGGGGATGAAGAGAATGAAGGAAATTATCGGTGAGCTAAAAGAACATGAATGATGTTATCCAGCCAAAGCTAAGTTAGTACTCCATTCCGGCCATTTTGGTGGGAAAGGAACCGGGAAAAGAAAGGTTGGTGATAAATTATAAGGAGTTAAATAATAAGATTAAGGCTGTACATTTTCCAATTGGGGATCTCCATTCTTTATACCCGCATTAGAGTGGTCACCGCTATTTCAGCCTCATACACATATCAAAAGCTTATTAGCAAATTAGATTAGCTGATGGAACCCAATATTTGACAACTTCATCTGTGCTATTCGGTAGTTATAAATTTAAAAGGCTGCCATTTGGACTCCTTGTGGGCAGTGGTGTTTTTAACTGCTTATTTAAATTCAGTGCTTGGACATTAAAAATTTAAATGTGTTTTAACATACTTAGATAAAATTATAGTATACTCTAAAAGCCTAGATGAAAATTATGCCCACTTAAGGGAAAATATACGTTGTTTGTGGAGTTATAGGCCTCACAGCAAATGTTGATAAAGGTAAATTTTTTTACAATACATTAAATTTTCTGGGACATATTATAAGTGAAAATAATTTTAAAATTAACCCAGAAAGAACAGTAAATATTCAACAGTGTAGAAGACCTAAACAAGGACCTTGCGCGGTTTATAGGAATGACGTCCTATTTTTCATTTATTGAAAACTATGCGGACATAGCGGCTTCTATGAACGCTATGAGGAAGAAATGTGCAGTCTTCCGGTGGACCGAATAGTGTGAAAAATCGTTTGTACAGTTAAAAAATAAGATATCTAACCCCCCTGTGTTAGCTATTCCTGACTTTAATAAAGTGTTCACCCTGCAGTGTAATGCGAATGACCGGGCAATGGGAGATTGCTTATTGCAAGAAAATAACATTAAGAACTTAAAACCTGTAGCTTATTACTCGATAAAATTTACTGAAAATGAAGAGAAACTTACCACAAGGAGGCTCTGGCAGTGGTGTGCTCAATTATCAAATTCAGGGAATTTGTCGAAGCAAGGAAGTTTAACTTGTACACTGATAACTCCGCACTTACTTTTGGGTCTTGAGGAACCACACAAAACTAGGGAAACTTGGTAGATGGGTGGAAACAACTTTTTCCATTCCTTTCACTGTAAAGAACATTAAGGGGAGTGATAATGTGACTGCAGACTGTTTGTCACGGCTGTTTGATCACACTGATGAGGTTGAAAGAGAGGCCTTGAAAGAACTGTAAAATAATTCTGCTGTAAATGTGTGTAAAAATAGTGCAAGAAATGTTACTTGTAATGTAAGTAACTTATATAATTTCTTACGCATAGATTTAGAAATGGAGCAGGGTAAGGATGAAATTGTGCAAGAACAGTTGGAAAACAATATTAGTGATGATGAAGGTTGTTGGTAAAAAAAGAATTTTATTTTATACAAATTCAAGGTTTAAATCCCCTAAAATAGTTCTCCTCGAATCAATGTTTAAGGCAGTCTTTGATTATTATCATAATAGCCCAAGTGGAGGGCATTGTGGAGTTAATAGAACATTAATAGCAGCGGTGTTTTACCATCCTGATCTAAATGAGTTTGCGAAGTCTGATGTTAAACAGTGTTCTATTTGTCTTAGCAGTAAACCTACTAATTGGCGTGACCGTGGTGAACAGCATGTAAACATTTCATCACGTCCACTACAGAAAATCTACATGGATGTGTTTGGACTTACTGCCTAGATCCTCAAGGCAGAATGAATACATACTTCATGGTGGAAAACTTCACAATGGGTCGTACCTCTCAAGAAAGTAAATTCAGGTATGGTGTGCAAGCTTTAGAGTGTAATATTTTTTTTAAACTTTGGTTTGCCGGAAGATATTGTAAGCGACAACGCCACTTACTTCATCGGCGAGGAATTAAGGGCAAACCTTTTCGAATGAGGTGTGAAATTGATCACTACAATCCCGTACAACCCCCAGGGTACCAAATCTGAAGGATATTAAAGAAACTTAAATTAAATTCTGACATGCTTGTATAATGATTGCGAAAAGAACTGGGACGCTGATTTAAGTAAGATTCATCAAGCAGTTAACTCGTGTGTGAATGACAGTACCGGGTGTGGGAGCAGGTGTTTAATGTTTAATTTTAAACCTAACAATGACTTGGATCTAAAGTGAAACTTAAAATCAATTTTTGAAAATTTAGTGCCAAAGGAAACAAGTCAAAAATATGCCGTGGCGTTGGAAAATTTAAATAAAAAGTTTATTAGAAATTCGTAGTTAAGGCCTTATATTAGAAACTACCGAAAGTTTAAAATTAATGATGAAGTGTTTTGTAAAATACTTGGGCACATAAAAAACTTATATAGGACATTTGACGGACCATACAAGATTGTGATTATTATCTCAGAGAACAGTTATATAATTCAGTACACCAAGGACGTAAAAATTTTGAAAAGAGTGCATCTACAAGATAAAGACCCTCTTGTGAAAATTAATTCAAGAACAATTGCACATATTTTTCTTTCAGCAAAATAATAAAACACCCCATAGTAAAATGTCATAAATAAGTAACTATAAGCCAAGTCAAGGTTTTGTGTTTTCTTTTAGTTATTAAAAGAAAAAGGTTATTTTTATGACATTTAAATAAATATTACCTGAAGAAGAGAACCATTATGCTGTCTGATATTAGTTTAAAGACATTATATTTTTGATTTACTAACATTCCTTCTTGTGCGTCAATTCTCATGTTTTTATTTAATTGTTGTGAATGAATGAGAGAAAGAATTTTATGTCAATCCTCCCCCTGTTATCCAATGTAAATAACCTTTTAGTAATTAGATATTTTAATAAAGTTTATAAAGGAAAGAATAAGCAATTTTTTAGTTGGATAAAAATTTAAATTTTTGGAAACGAAACGAGACAAGCTCTGAAATTTTGACATAAATGGTGACAAATGTAAATTATGACATAGTAAGAGAGAATGTTCTGTTTAATGCTGTGGTAAACATTTGAACGATGTTATTTCCCACACATAATGGCATACATGCGATTCAAATGAAAAATAAATTTTGTTAATCATACATGGCTTGTTTTATTTCATCTCAACATCTACCCGCCCAAAATGAAAAAACCCTATAGATGAAATTTCATGCAGATCTTGTGTAAAAATGTTTCATTATACAGGGTGATTCATAAAGTTCTCCCCCCACTTCTACAGCACATTGTACTAGTAAAAATAATGAAAAAATGTTATATAAAACATAGGTCCGGAAACGCTTCGTTAGCGAGTTACAGCTAGCGAAAGATTTCGCCTGAATTCCTGGGTAAAGAGTAAAATAAAGCCATACTGAACTTTTGGAAAGGTTAATTAAGTAAGAAATATCGTGGATTCTTATGTATTTTTACCAGATAAAGCTAATAAAATAGGTTTCAGAACTGTAACCTGTAGTAGTTTTTGAGGGATTCAGAGTTAAATGCACAAAATTGGGGCACGAAACAATGTTTTTTTAAGTTTGATGTACAATAACTTTGTTAAATTGGTAACAAATACATAAAATCAACAAACATTAATTGTAGAGAATTTAATTCTGAGAAAATTGATATAATCAAAGTCTAAAATAAAACAGAAATAAGTACCAAAAAAATCTATTTTATTCAGTATAATACATTACTAGCTGTAAATAAATACCGTACGGTATTTAGTTAAAATAAAACAAAACAAAATGTTTGTTCCTTAATGATGAGATAAATTGAGAAAACAAGATTAACTGTTAAATAAATTTGTTTGTAAATAAAAATATCCTGTTTTATTACGTTGTATTTTTTTTTTATAAAAATTTACATCAAATGTTCGAAAATAAATGAAGCAAACATTTTCCCATTATTGTTTACTAATCATCGAAATGCAGTTTTTTGTTTTATTAATTTCTAAGTTGGTAACGCACGAATAACAGCTGATCAACAATGGTATTCTGTACTGTTACATTAGAACTGTTCATTAGTGGTGTTTTGCAAGCTACAGCAGGAGATCGGGTTCTGTGAATCGTGTTATTAAATACAATTTTTCTGTGAGTTATAATTCGATTGTTTATTCAGCGAAAAAATGCCTTACTTATTTACATCAGAGGAATACGCTGATATGGTTTTTATTTTGGGTTACTGTAATGGTAATGCTAGAGCTGCTGTAGAAGAATATGAACTACGTTACCCTAATAGGAGGATTCCAGATACCAAAACAATTTCAGGAACTTTTCGTACTCTTCGGGAAACAGGATCACTACCAAGTACTAGAACCAATTATGAACGAGCTGTCCAACTTGATGATGATATTGTTATTAATGCTGTTCATCGCAGTCCAGGTGTAAGTACACGACGTATTTCTAGGCGGATAGGAGTTTCACAGTCAATGGTGTGGAGGTCACTTAATCGAAATAAATTTTATCCGTTTCATAAACAAAAGGTTCAACATCTACAGCTAGGGGATGGTCCGCTTCGCTTGGAGTTTTGCAACTTTTTGAATATTAATAATCAACTCTACAAGCGTATTTTGTTTACGGATGAGGCACAATTCACTCGGGATGGTGTCAATAACTTGCACAATGAACACTCATGGGCAGAAGAAAGTCCACATGAGGTAGTGGAACAGAACTTTCAACACCGATTTAGCGTCAATGTCTGGTGTGGCCTTTTGCACAATCGGCTGACCTTTCATATTACCTGGACGCCTAAATGCTGAGTTCTATTTGCATTTCCTTCAAGAAGAGTTGCCGCAGCTGTTAGAGAATGTTCCTTTACATCTCAGACAAAATTTGTACTTCCAGCATGACGGAGCACCTCCCCACTTTTCACGTGCCGTTTCTGCTTACTTAAATCATCAATTTCCTGGACACTGGATTGGTCGTGGAGGGCCTCACCCTTGGCCACCAAGATCACCAGATCTATCTCCATTGGATTATTGCATCTGGGGATGGATGAAAGACATTGTATACAAGACAAAAGTGAATTCTCGTGATGAATTAATTGCCCGTATTATGGATTCGGCTGTGCAGATACAGGGAAGTCCTGAAAAATTAAGAAACGCAACAAAAGCAATACACAAACGTGCTGCAAAATGTATTGATAATGATTGCCTCATTTTCGAACATCTATTATAAAAAGGTGCGTACGGTTGGCCCAACCTGTTTAATTTTGCTTAAAACTAGTAATGTATTATACTGAATAAAATCAATTTTTTGGTACTTATTTCTGTTTTATTTTAGACTTTGATTATATCAATTTTCTCAGAATTACATTCTCTACAATTAATGTTTGTTGATTTTATGTATTTATTACCAATTTAACAAAGTTATTGTACATCAAACTTAAAAAAACATTGTTTCGTGCCCCATTTTTTTGCATTTAACCCTGAATTCCTCAAAAACTACTACAGGTACAGTTCTGAAACCTATTTTATTAGCTTTATCAGGTAAAAATACATAAGAATCCACGATATTTCTTACTTAATTAACCTTTCCAAAAGTTCAGTATGGCTTTATTTTACTCTTTACCCAGGATTCAGGTGAAATCTTTCGCTCGCTGTAACTCGCTAACGAAGCGTTTTCGGACCTATGTTTATATAACATTTTTTCATTATTTTTACTAGTACAATGTGCTGTAGAAGTGGGGGGAGAACTTCATGAATCACCCTGTATATATATACTGGGTGATTCAAAACTAAACGCCAATCTCTCGGGAGCTTATTCTATAGGTAAAAACAAGTAAAAAAGTTCATATAACCATATGCCCGGAAACGCTTCGTTAGCGAGTTACGCCTAGCGAAAGATTTCGCCCGGATTTCAGAACCCTTGGTGAAGTCAGGCCGTATAAAAATGGTAAAGGTAGTTACAAAGATACAAATACGATTGTTTTTTATGTTTTTATATCTGACAAATTTATTAAAATTCGTCCCAGAGCTGTAAATGCAATACTTTCAGAGATATCTTACGTAAAACACAAGAATTGGTGCAAAGAAATAACACATTTTTGTGTTTAACGTAAGATTACTTCCATAAATGTTAAATAAAGGTCATTTTTTCTTAAACAGATTTGTAGAACATTTAATTCTGAAAAGATTCATGTGAATTACTTAGGAAAAAAATTAATAATAGGTATTGAAATTTAGTTTTATTTAAAAATAAAACAGACGCACAAAAATGCATATTCTTATCTGCATAAAATATTAACTAATGTTTAGGTTGTGAGTAACAGCTGATCATTTATTCAACACTTTTTATCGTCATATCTTCTTTGCAAAGGTTGGCAATATCAGCTGATCAACAATTAAGTTCATGAAGTAATATTTTAATAACCTTTATGGAGGTTTTTGTATTGTGGCGTGTGAAGATTGTATTTTGTGAGATCCTGTGATTATTTGGAAATATTTTATACAAGTGTATAAAATATTTTATTAAATATTTATTTTTAAAATATTTTATTACATATTTTTATTAAAGTGTATGTAATTATCTTAGTAAATAATGGCAGATAATTTAAATGGTATGTATTCGTTTGAAGAGTAAACGGACATGATACTGATTTACATTATATATATATATATATATAATGAAACATTTTTACACAAGATCTGCATGAAATTTCATCTATAGGGGTTTTCATTTTGGGTGGGTAGATGTTGAGATAAAATAAAACAAGCCATGTATTATTAAAAAAAATTATTTTTCATTTGAATCGCATGTATGCCATTATGTGTGGGAAATAACATCGTTCAAATGTTTACCGCGGTTTCTCACATGACTACGGTTTCGAGTGGTCTAATTTTCAATTACTCTGCCGCATAAATCCGGTTGAATTTGAGCAATGGCCTGGGTTATGTTGATCTTAAGTTCATCGGTTGATTGATGCCTATTGCCATGGACCTGCGACTTCAGAAAACTCCATAAAAATGTCTAGGGGCTTCAAATCGCACGATCTCGGTAACCAATTCACGTACCCTCTGCGAGAGATATCCTTGCCCTCAAACGTGCATGCAAAATGTTCATGGTTTCATTCGGAGTGTGGTACGTAGAGCCGTCCTGCTGAAATCACATGTCGTCTAAATCCATATCGTTCAACTTGGGTCAAAAGAAATCCGTCATCATCGTTCTGTAGCGTTCGCCGTTGACAGTGATGGCCTCACCAACGTTCTTTTCAAAAAAATACGGACCAATCACACCGCCAGCCCAAAATCCGCACCAAACAGTAACTTTTTTGTGGATGCACCACTACCTCGTAAACCCCATATCAGTTTGCGTTGTTCCATATACGGCAATTATGCTTGTTAACATAGCCAATTCTTACTGAAATGCCTTTAGTCTTGTCAGCGAACATTAATACGACAAAATTATTTTAAAATTATAAATAAAAAATCTTTTTTAACTGGCATATATACTTTAAAAGTATTTGATTATTTGAAAATGGGTGTTATATCATGTATTGTTTTCTTCGGTAGTATTAAATTTCAAGGTCTAATAAAATGATATTCTGTTTATAAAATTATAAGTATATTCTAATAGGAAAACATATATTTTTGAAAGGTTATGTAATATTGTATTTTAACGATAAATACAAAACATATTTGTACCTTGCAGTTATGCAATTCAACGGATGAAGGTAAGAATAAGTTTTACTCGAAATGAAGTAAACTCATTTTATGGCAGGACAGTGATGATCATTTATCTCTTGCATCGCTTTAAATCAAACTGGAACAAATACACTACTGTATAAAGGATAATAAATTAATAAAGTATAAACTGTTTGCTAGTAATAACATGGAAACAGATAAATACTGCCATAATTTACAAATTCAAGCGAATTCCGGAAAATGCATCGCTATTTGTCAAACTGTCTTGTACTAATTAAATTATAAGTTAATTGTCACCAGGTCCTGTCAAGTTATATTATCAGAGTTTGTTGATAACTCTAACCTCAACCAAATTATCACGTGACAGCTCACAAATCTTATCTTCACCGGTAAACAATGTCCATGTTAGTCTAGGGCTAGGAAAATATCTATTATGGGCTGGCCATTGATAAATCAACTCAAGTCAAGTCAGATTGTTTATTGCAAAAACATGTTACGATGGATAGCAACCGTCTAGGAATTAAAATTGAAATCATTTAGTCATTTATACCACAATATCCATTCAGACGTACATTTTCTGGATTCGTTCATTCTCATTCATACGTAAATTATACCCACTTCCAACGTCGGGGTCAATCTTGCAAATGATTGGTCTCCTAGTTGTGTGCCATAAATTCGCCAACATTATAAAATGCCTTTGACGATAACAAACGTTTGAGGTAAGTTTTTGACGCTTTACATGTTGAGCCAAATTTGATGGAGTTTGAAAATATGTTTATTAATTGAACTAACACAAGCCTGATTAAAATAAAACACATTCACTACATTAGAGTACAAAGCATTGCGTGTCTATTTATGGAAATGCTATGGTTTACAATCGGTTTTCGTTACCGACATACCTTTTCAGCTCCGAGAAAACAACACAATATCGGATATACGATGCGCATCGTTTCACATGCTCTAGTTTCAATTTTGCATGCCAGAAAGATATTCAAAACGGTATTTTATCTCAACTGATATATATATATATATATATATATATATATATATATAGAATTTAAATACCATTAGGGCCTTTAAAATTAAAAAACTATTTTTATATCATTATGTACTAAATTTTCCTAATCATAGTTCTGTTAATTTAAAATTCATGCAAATTAATTATGATCAAACAGGATAGGGCAGTTGGTCTCCAATCCTTAGACAAACAATGATGCTAACTTGTTCTTCTACAGAAAACGTTTGAAAATTGAACTTAAAACCATGAAATCCTAGGATATACTAAAGTTTATTATGTAGAAGGTCATTTAGATCCTACTTCCCTACGCATTTGAATTCTGATATTATTTTAAAGATCATTTATACCACTATGTAAGTAAATATATGCAAGTTAAATAAAGAATGATGAAAACTAAGTATATGACTAGGACTTCAATGTCCAAATAGCGCAATATATTTATATAGCTTTGTTGACAGGATCACAGCGCAACAGAAATATAAAGTCCATCAGGCATACATAAAAATATACACGATAAAGTAAGAATCCCAGTTTGCACTTTTTCAACCGTCTGAAAAGTAACTAAAGGAAAATGTTTTACAGCTCATCTGAACACAAACTTAATCCATTTGAACAAGCTGCACATTTGCAATTAAGGCAGAACAGGTTCTCTTGTGTTCCACTAGCTCTTACCAATTAATGATGTTTCAAAACTTATAATTATTCTAATCCAGGTCCATGCAATATTTGTTTAATTCTCTTAATATTTTAAATACAAAATTTACATTATAACAGGAATATTTGTTTATCCAATGTTTTATTTGCGGATATAATTATAACTTGATCATTAAAATTCTGAATTATGTTACGTCATTTCATAAGTTGCTCTACCTCTGTGTGCTCCCATATTTGCAAGAATTGATAATACCTTATACTTCAGATCTAAATCTTAACTACGAAATCTCATACTGACTTGAACATGCATTACGTTACACGCTTAAAACATTTTATAGGCTACGGTTGTCTATAACTAACATTAAATGTAGCAAATTGTCTTTTATTACATTTTATTACATTCAATTAAGCATAAACCAGTGTGTAAGTAAAGAACATAAATGTAATCATCTATCGGCAAAATTTAGGTACACAATGTATCTTAAAGTGTGTTTTTTTTATTTGTAACAAAAAAAAACATAAAAATAAAACAGCACTATACGTACTTTTATGTCTTATTGGGTATGATGTTCCAAAGTATATTTTAACATCTACATTATTTAATTATTACATTTACGTGCATTTTTGTGTCTTCTAGAATCCAGGAAAGGGATCTCAAGTAACAAGTAGCAGGCAGTGGTGGATATTGCTGACGGCCACAATTTCTGCCATATACATAAGTAAACTTAACTCGCATAGCTCTATCTACATTACAACGTAAAGTTACTTCAGATATGTACTTTTATGTAAGCTGACATGTAGTATTAAAAATAATAATAAATGAAACATGTAAAAAATCTATGTTATCATTTCTATATAAATAGTATAATTGTTTTTTAAATAACTTGTATGCAAACCCATATCGATTAAACCTTAAAGGCACCAGAAAATTCCACAAATTCCAATCTACCCGTTGATATGTCATCCAAAGAATTTACCTGATTATTTGGTTTATAGCGTTATAAACATAATTGTAGGGATTATGATTCTTATTAAATCTTACAGTTTATAGAACATTGAAAATAAAATAAACTGTTATATACGTGGTAAAATAATGTTTTAGAATAGCAACATGATTTAAATTTTAAAAGCATGGATTATATTATGGAAAATAAATCAATATAACATATGCTAAGTATAAGATGAACACAACGGTGATACGACCTTAAATTTAATACTTATCGTATTATACTGCAATGTTGTATTAATCATGTTTAATTTCTAAACAAATCTCCCAAAATATATTTTCCACCATTTTCTTGACATAAGAGTACTAATAAAATGGTCCTTATTCTTAAAATGTTTAATTTAAGTAAAAAACACATTTTTCTTCAACATAAAGATTTCATTATAAACAATACCTTACTTGCAGGTTACTACACAGCTTCCCTCGGGTGTTGTTCATAAATTTTACAGGTAGATTGATGGCACCAAGGGGTTACATGAACGGAGTGTTGTATTATTTTTATTTACCGCTTATATGCTGCAACCATGGGATCTCATTTAAATCCTCTCCAAGCAGAGATTTTTACCGTTTAATTCTCCATTATAAGTAATCTTGTGTGTTTCTGACACTGTTAAATCGAAAAGGCCTTTTTACTTTATTTTTCAGCAGGGGCTCGTTTACTATTTTGGGAAGTACTTGCATAGTAGCTCCATGAAAGGAGCCCTATATCGTTAGGAGAAAATGCATGGCTGAAGATCTCATCGAAGTTTCAAACAAAAGCTACAAAGTTGCTGCCCGTTATAACGAAGTATACGTGTGGAATTACCCTAAATCCGGAGGCGGCCGTTGGAGGGGCATTCTCCTTGTACTCTGGTTGGGGTCCTTTGTTACGCCCAGCATAGTCAACTCCGAGCAGAATATCTGTGACAACTATGACAACTATTACACAGGTTTTTTTTTTGAGGAAAAATGCAATTACGCAAGCAGGTGGCCAGCCTGTAGTGTTGGACTCCCTAAAAACGGGTTTACCCACTAAAAAACCTCCTCTACTCTTTAGGATTCTAACCTGGGATTGTTTATCACATTACTTCAGACTAGGCCTAAATTTGGCTTAAGCCCGTGGGGCTCGCTCCTTATCCAGCCGCTCGGTCAAGGGATCTGGGCCACTTCGCGGTCCAGATCGGGTTTCTTTTCCAGGAGGATGCCCCGGACAAACTGTGACAAACAATCCCAGTTCCCCTCATCCTCCATAATCTTTTCGCAGACCGTACCCACCGAAAAAACACCGAGTTTTTCTTGTGGCCTCCAGGCGGGGGTGTGTTCCGCGTCGTCGGGAACGCCCGGGCAGTAGATGCAATCCGGTGAACCGGTCTTGCCCATCCGGTTCGGGTACGACTTGAAATAGCCGTGACCTGTCAGGAACTGCGTGAGGTAGTAGTCCACCTCGCCATGCCGCCTTTCGACCCATGGTTGAACCTGCTAGATGAGTCGCGCAGTCCACCGTCCTCGGGTTTCGTACTCCCAGGTGTGTTGCCACTGCTGGAAGGTTCAGGCACGCTCTTCGGATCTTACTATTATTATAGAGTAGATGAGTGTAAATACCAAGTAATATATTGTCATTGTATAGTCGAAAAATAAAATCCCTTTCTTCGGCCTTAAATGATATAAATTAGATATAAAATTTATAAAATCATAGTTTTACATATAATCTTTCTTCTTTGTAAGATGAGTATATTGTATTGCATTACTTTATATGAACCATTTTAATTAAGGCATTATTTGGCAGGATACAGATCTGAAACACATAATACATTATTTCAGCCCTTTGACGTCCAAAACCTCAAGACAGAGATGCCTTGATTATATTACTCTGACAACAGTGTAGCACTAAAAAGATTTACGTGATACTATATGCTCCTTACTGATGTACCGTCATAGTATGATTTCTGGAGAAGCCATATTAAATTATATTTAGATTTTAGTTAGAATTAAATAATGAATGACATAATACGTACATCATTATCTAAAAATCATTAAAAGTGTATACTCTAGTGTCAAGACAGCATTCGAGGGAGATGGGAAATGAATTAAAAAAACTAACAAACAAAGGATGTTTTTTTCTATTTTAGAAATGTCCATATGAAACGTCTGAGGAAATTAAAAATAGAATTGTTTTTTTTTCGTAAAAATCAAATAAAGTAGGCCTTTATAGCTTTGGTTTCAAGTAAGATTTGAATTATATTGAACTCTTTATTATGACCGATATTCTGTTATTTGATATTCTGTTATGGTTTGTTAATATAGCACATACCTGAGGCTTCGCCGTTGTATATAAAATTCTGAGACATTCCAAGAAATATGTTTTAACGTATAGAAATTTATATAGTTTTCTCTAAGAACTGATGTCGTATCGTAAAGAGTATAACATGAGATCTGAATGCAGACTTGTTAACTTGCGCCAACGTTAGGGACCTAGACAGCCAAAAATATCCGTTTTCATCGATTGGGATACTTAATAATAGTTTTTTTTTACCCAGAAAAATCCTATTTTATAAGTATTTTCCAAAATCAACTGATATTCTCTAATGAAAAAAATTTAATTTCTTAAGTTTGCAGGATAGAAAATTCTCTTAGGACTTATGTGCCCCTCCATAGTGTAATGTCTGAAGGTAACACTTATACATCTCAGGTTTTGAACTCAGCCTCAGATTTAGTTATGCTTTATCATGTATACGTAAAATGTATATATAATTTTTCAATAAACATTCAATCACAAAAAATACTTGCTCTGCCGAACTCGAACCCGAATCTCTCACTTGCCAGGTGAATGTGCTACCATTACACCACAGAGCCCTTACTTTTTACGATTCAATTGTATTTGGCCGTATCTGTCACATGTGCATTTAAGTATAACTAAAGTAACATATGATCGGAAGACCAAATACCTGTCAAATGGCTTTTGTTTATGTTAATCAAATTTGCATAAATGGTAATAGCCTTATTTCATTTTTCAATAAACATTGAATCACAAAAAGTACTTTCTCCGCCGGGATTCGAACCCGGATCTCTTACTTGCCGGGTGGATGTGCTACCATTAGACCACAGAGCCCATACTTTTTACGATTCAATTATATTGTATTTGGCCGTATCTGTCACATGTGCGTTTAAGTAACTAAAGTAACATATGATCGGAAGACCAAATACCTGTCAAATGGCTTTTGTTTATGTTAATAAAATTTGTATAAATGGTAATAGCCTTATTTCATTTTTCAATAAACATTGAATCACAAAAAGTACTTTCTCCGCCGGGATTCGAACCCGGATCTCTCACTTGCCGGGTGAATGTGCTACCATTACACCACAGAGCCTATTGTTATTATTATCCCAATCGATGAAAACGGATATTTTAGGCTTTCTAGGTCCTTAAAGTTAACAATTGTGCATTCAGATCTCATGTTATATATTTTATTATCCCATGTGTTATTCATTTATTGTTTAACCACCATTAGATATTTGCAAATATTATACTGAGAAAAAGATTTAGTAAAAAACATTTCTTCTTTTAAGAGACATTTATAAACATTAAAATCACATTAAACTCAAACCCGGATCTCTCACTTGCCGGATGAATGTGCTACCATTACCCCACAGAGCCTATTGTTAGGTATCCCAATCTATGAAAACGGATATTTTAGTCTGTCTCCTTCCAAATAAAGTTCGTCCCTGCTTGTGTTTACAAGGACGCAATATTCTCTCGACGCTCTGAAGATGAATAATACAAAGATACGTAGAGATTGTATGAGCCGGTGTTGACGCCTGGGACTTTATCATCAAATCTACCTGTTCAGCTCAGAGAATATTGTATTAAATTTTTATTATGATTTTTGTCTCGAATATTATATCACAAAACGTATGTAAAAGATTGTAAATTTAACACTTTTAACATATATTACAGATTATTTGATAAGCATGAAAGCATCGAGGTGTTTAAAATAAATTTGATACCTTGTTCAATGAATATTGAGCTGACATATATTGCTTCCTGTAAATCTCATACTATGACGCCAAAGCAGTAAGTAATTCGCTAAAATATGACTTAATTGGTTAGCAGGCAATTATTAATAAAGGTTAGTTATTTAGGTAATGAAAGTTAAGACATCTACTTAAAAAATATGGTTCATTGCCAGATGGTAAAAATAAACCATATTATCATGAATACTGGTAAATAAAGTTTGAAAACTACATGTTAATGGGTGATATAGACGTCTAGTTATTTTTTGTTTACGCAGTAATACACTTATAACGGTGTAAAATTGCAAGTGGTCATTTTGTAAAACATACATTTAATATAGAGTAACTTATTCCATTTTGATAGAAAATACCTTTTTCTTAAGCGGAGTCCGACTCCCATAAAAACGCAATGTTAACTACTGTATATGTTGCATAACTTCAAAAATATTTAAGATAGCTTACTGCTTTTGGTTTTATTTTGAAGATCATGTATTGTTATAGTGCCCTAGGAGAGGTTTTTAGTTTTTTTCTTTTAATAAATAAATTATGAATTTTTAAAATTTTTTTGTTTTAAAATTTAAAATTTTAATATATAAATATTTTTAAATAAAATTAGGATAATTATATCCCAAAAACCTCTACTAGGGCACTAGTATTTTAGCCAAGGAATGTGTGTTAAAAATTTCATTAAGATATCTCAATCGGTGTAGGTTTTATGCAACATACAGTTTAAAAAAATTTAAGTTTCGTTAAACAGCAAAAAACAAAAAAATATATGTAATAAATAAATTTTCTTACTTTTAATAATGTCCAGCACAGTAACTAGGATTGTCTGGATCATCTTCTGCCTCATACAAGTCCTCTAACTTCCTTTTAGCAACATTTCTTGACTGTCTATTTTTTTTCCATATCGGAAACAGCTCTTTCAGCTTTGGAAACACGGTCGAAATCGAGACGTCTTGCAGTTTGAAGTAAATTCCTTCCTAATAACCTAATAATTAGATCAAAAAAGTTTTGGGTAGTTTTCAGGCCTAACTTGGTGTGTTTTCTGTCTACACATATCTTTGCAATTGGTAAAAGTTTTATTGTTATCACAAATTCTACATGCAATGCTCATTTCAATTGCTAGGCCTACAATGGATTTTGTTGTAATGTTTAGAACTCCTTTGCATATATTACAGGCTGCTATATCCTTCAATGTATTGTTAAGAACACTCAGATCAATGACATCATACTGCATATTTTCAGTTTTTACTATCATAGTAGTCAAAGTTGGATTGTAACTTTACCTTAGAGCTAGAAGTTGTTATAGGTTTATCTACAGCTTCTGGAGTGTGGGTAGGCCTAGGTTTATTTGTTTCCATTTGAGCAGTAGTCTTCTTCCTATAAACACTGTATCTTCCTTGTTTCTTTTTGTTTCCCATAATGTAGGCTAAACCAAATCTGTACTAACACTACTAAAGTAACACTAAAAATATTTACACTATTATGTTGCATGTAACTATTGAAACAAAACTTTATAAACAAAGCAATCACAAAGAACACAGCAGATTGAAGCAGAAGCTACAGACACTGACACTGAATACAAATGTCAAGCAGAATAGCCAACTACATAAAACTAAATCAGCTGATAAATGTATCAGTGTACTGTATAAAGTGAGTCTGACTATAGTAGCGGGGCTGGATAGACTGTTTGGTGTGCAAGGTTATTTTAAATATTTTTTTCACTTATTTAGAATTTTCTGTACCATATGTGTTATATATCGTTAGAAAGAGGAGATTCCAAAGAAAAATAAAGTGTTATAAACTAAAAATCACACACAAAAAAAATTTCTTCGGTCAGACTGCCCTTAACCAACGCCTTTATTGAAAAAAATGACAAGTGAAATTTCTCTAAACCTATACTAAGTAATTAAGTAATGTTAAAGTTATAGGTAAATTTTAAAATAGTATTAAAGATATATAAATTAAAGAAAAAATGATTTTAGTTTATATATTTTAGTAAAAAATAAGGTAAATAATATATTATGGATTGTTTATTACTATGTAGCATTCCTTATAATTTAGACGTTTAATTTTTTCCGGACAAATAGACATGAATGGTTTAAAAACAATGTAACAATATAGTTTTACAGGATATGACTTGACTCCTGATTTACCTTTCCTTGTTTAATATATTTGATACTTCAAATAGTGAACCATTGTATTGCATCATAATTGTTTTTTTTCTGTTTTAATCAATACAAATCAAATAATTTAAAGCTAAATACAATATTAGTACATGAAATACATAATGAATGATTGGTGATGGTGTCAGAATTTCCAGTTTTTTAAGTTGCAAATGGTTATTAATTATAAATTAGCAGCTTAACTTTAATTTCCCACCTATTAATTCTTAACTAAAAATACCGCCTAATAAATAACATCTAATAAATAATAAATTTACCACCATCCAAATAAATAACAAAATAATTTAATTATAAATAATAAGAAACAAAATTATGTAGCAACCAAAGCTCATATTACAATATATAAATCAAAATATTTAATAACGACTCAATATATATCGATCTACAATGCACATTAAATAAATTCATGTGTTTAAGCTGTAAATGGTTATTAATTATATATTAGCAGCTTAACTTTAATTTCCCACCTATTAATAAATAACTAAAAATACCACCTAATAAATAACATCTAATAAATAATAATTTACCACCATCCAAATAAATAACAAAATAGTTTAATTATAAATAATAAAAAACAAAATTATGTAACAACCAAAGCTCATATTACAATATATAAATCAAAATATTTAATAACGACTCAATTTATATCGATCTACAATGCACATTAAATAAATTCTTGCAGCTATCTCCGAAACTATTTGCTGGAGGACTCAATGAACTCTACACCACCAGACACTTTGTTCCTTTCCTCGTCATTCTTGGAATGCAGGTGTAGTGGACCATAAGATATAGCACGCCTTCAGAAGGTGTCTTGGGACCTCTTATCATTTGGATATTATGAATTGAATATGACTCCAGAATTTAGGATTCACACAATCTATGTATATGACAGCGCAAGATTTCGCACGGTAGATTTATCTGATGTAGGATGCAAAGAGTTCGTTTTAAGCTTCTGTGTCACATACCTTTTTTTATCTATTCAGATGTACATAACCCCAGTTGCCAAGGGTGAAGTTGGAGATAGCGTCAGATTTCAGACGCTGCACTAAGAGGACAGTGAACGGGAGTTAATCCAAACATCACACTTCTAAATTGTTCAAAATGTAAATTATCTTATTCACAACATTTATAACCAAAGGAAGACACTTGACTGGCAACAAAAAGACCACACTTTTTGTTCTAGTGAAACGGATTATCGCAGTAACTAAGCTTAGCAGTAAAATGGTGATAAAGATATGTTTAGTCTAATGAATCTAACACAGAGAAACATCAATAACGTCTTTTCTATTTACACACTCCGAGCTTAAATCTTAAAAAGACATGTATCTTTCAACATGTATTCATATTTTATTAATATCAGTAATACCAATGCCATTACCATATATGTTCTGCACTGTTTATTATTATTTACGTTAACTTGAAGTAAAAATATTATGATTAGTATTATCCGGTAACATACATTTGTATACATTAGTAAAAGTAATTCTCGGATAAGTAGAGCAAAAACTTTTAATAGCTTAACTTTGATTATTAGTTTAATAACTTGAATTGAATGACAAACAACGAGGCTAGAACCTACATTAACAGCTAACAATAAAGTAAAATAATAATTTTCTACTAGGGGACTTCTTTTATTTTTGCATTAACTTGTTTGCATACTTAGATGATAAACACGGTATTTAATTTTATATCTTGAATTTAAATAAAGTAAATAATTATACAAATACAAATAATTTATTAGTTCCTGCAAATAATTTAGTCATAAAATAAATATTGCTTTTATTATTTGTCTGTTTAATAAAACACTTTTAATTACATTTAGATTTAAACGATTACGTATTCAGCTGCTCAATTATGGTTTTTACAGAAAATTAAATACGTTACTTATTAATAATATTATAATAATAATAAATAAACAGTGACTTTTCTACGGAAATAAAATAAAAATCAAGTTTAAGGTAAAATAACTTACATAAGAAAAATGTATTTTTACATTTTAATACTTTTATATTAAAGAGAATTTAAAACAATCTAAAATCATGTGTAATAACCTAATTTTGTAAAACAAACATAATTATAAAAATTATTTAAGGGCTAGATGTTTGTTTTGCTGAGAAGTACAATAAAATATTTAGTTAAAGTTTATTTGTCATCATAAAAAGCTTTTTAAAATTATTTTCTAAATATTAATACTTTAATGATAAAATAAAATACAAAATTATGTGTAATATAACAATAAGCACTAAAATGAAACTCAAAACATAAACATAACCTTATTTGGGAAACAACCTCCACAACACTGTGTTCATGGACTCTCGAAGGTGACTGTCATCCCTTATTTATTAATTTTAATAGGTAATATATCTTAAAAAAATTTTAATTAATAAAAACGCACAATTAAATAACCTCAAAAATGCTCCGCTACCCGCCAGCTAACTGAGAAAGTGTTGTGTTTTAGTTAGTTGTTTACTAACTAAAACACACTATAAAAAGCATTTAAAAGTATAAATATTAGTTTAGTGCATTTATTGGCTTTTGGTATAATATTAGACAGTATGGGGTAAGTTATAGAGGCACTAGAATAGAAATAGAAATCGTCTCGTTCCGAGTTTCTGGCACTATTCACATGGAAACGTATCGTCTCGGAGCGAGACACTCGCCACTCAAGCGTGTTTTTAACATCGTCTCGTAGCGAGATCACTGGCACTCAAAGCGTTAAGTTGTTTTAAAGTCAAGATCCTAAGGACATAAAATTTGGGACATAGGGTCCTCTTGGTCTAAGTACTTATATATTTTATTTGTAAAGAGTATAAGAGCAGCATGTCCGTATATACGTCTGTACGCTACCTCTTTTACTGCGTTCCATCCTTTATTTACGTAATTTTATTATACAGTTTTTATTTCAAAAATTTACCGACAGGGACTTCTTTAAATCGTTTGTCTATTCTTTTATGCTCAATTTCTTTGGCTACGGTCTGCTTCTCTTGTAATTCAGTTGTATCTATTTATTTTGGGTATAAGTATTACCTTTTTTGCCATCAAGCAATTAAAGCTGCTAGTTACTTTCAAACGTCTATTAATAGCATATTTATTAAATATGTAGGGATGACCAGAAAATACAAATGAAAATTAAATATTTGATTTGAAACACCCAGAATAAAAGTTACTCCAAAGTTTTGGCACTAAAATTTAGAGCCAGATCAATACCGGGGAAATATTTTTGACTGTGTCAAACTCTCTTATTCTAGATGAGTTACAGTTTACCTCCCTGTTAACTTGGTAAGTTATATTAACAATGTTTGTTCACAACCTGACCTAACCTGCTCGCCACTTGACAGGTTGTAACTTCTACCTTCACTCTTAGATAGTGTTGATGTCAGTTTGTATCTGGAAGCAGCCCAGAACATATCATGTTTCAGGTAGTTTGCACGTCAAGTCTAAGATCCAAGTGCACTGAGAATTTGAGATTATTGTTTGCTTGTGTAACAAAAAAAGTATTATAAAACTTAAAAAACTACCAACAATAAAGTGACTACAACGTGACATGTGTTCATAATTATTTAACCTTTAGATTTTAGAGATATGCCATTTTTTTATTAAAATGTTTTAAGTTACTATTTATGCAGGTGAATATATATGTATACATATATATATATATATATATATATATATACATATATACACACACACATATATATATATATATAAACATATATATATATGTATATATATATATATACACTATTGGTGCATTATATACAGGACCGTACACAGCTTTGTTGGGACCCGGAGATTATATTCTGTCGGGCGCTATTACGTCTAGCTACCACGTAATAACCTAATTATTGTTAAAACTGACCTGACTCACACCACCACAAAACAACAAGAAGTACACCACACCGCGTGTCAAGTATCAGTCTTCACTGAGGCTGCAAGCAAGTTTTAATGTTTATATTTTCTTTCGTTAGGATAAGCTAGCTACACATGATTCATAACACCACAAGTTAAAAGAGTATATATAATTGTAATCAGTTTCTTTGAAATATATTTTATTCCATAATTTCTAAGTTTTTCTTAAGGGAATGTAAAATTTTTTTAAATTTAATTGTAATATATATAATAATATGTAGTGTATATTTATATAGGCCGGTTCGTCTAAAAGTATCCTAAGGAGCAACAGAAATGTAATACTTTTGTATTCCTTGATTGACAAGCTTTGCTATAGCTCAGCTGAAATTTTGTTATTAACAATAAATAATTCTTATACAACATTATTGATACATAAAATGTACGTAAAAAGTTCAAAAGAATAGTGATATGCATTTATACCACAAGGTATTTATGTGGATACCTAAAATTATATTTGTTTACACAATGCAACTTGTCTTAGGATATAGATTTAGTATAATTTAAGAATTTATGGAAATATTGTCAACAAAGCTAGGATCGTTAAAGGAACTGTCATTTAATGAAGTACGTATAACTAATATATTTCTTAAAATATTAAATATACACGAGTAATTCTGGGATATTTTATAACATTATACAATTGTTTTAAAGTGTTTATTTCTATGTTATTTCGCAAATATTTAATGGTAAGAGGTGTGTAATTTCTAAGAAAAATGTTTTTGCATTATTAAAATAATAAGATTTGTTATTGCAACCATACGATTAGTTTGATATAATTATACAAAACGCTATTAAAGTAGTATACATGTATAATGGTAGCCATGAGGCAATATTTTCCCTATATTATTCCCTGAAAAGATTAATATCGTTTATAAAACCCGCCCTGCCATGAATATTATGAACATTTCAAATTACATTTCATTATTCAATAAAGTCTGCAACGTCACAATCTTTTTTGTATTTCAGGTAATTTCCTGGTTTCTCTCACTTAATAGTAAGTTTAATATTTCCTTAATAGTTTACTATTCTAAATAGGTTTTTTATAATATTATTGAGTTACCGTGTTAGCAATTTAAAATTTACATATTAAAAATTATAAATTGAAAGTGACTTTTGTACCACAACGTATTATTATACATACTTGTTTTTTTCGTACATTAACGTTTCCAACAAACCGTTTATAGTCAGGTTTTGACGCATTTTTATTACTAGTATACGATTATTTCTCGGCATTTCCAAACAAATGACAGGATTATCGACTTAATATGCCTATAAAAAGTTCATAACAGTTAGCATTACTACAGCTGTAGATGTGTACAATCAAGGTGGGATTAAGAAAACAATATAGTAAACGTTAGGTTAAGGATTATTATTTTAAACGGCATATTATACTTATGCATTAAATAGTGTTTAAATCATTTTATAAGTATTGTTGTAACCATTTAACAAAAACAAACTGTTTATGTATTACTGTTAACTATGGCGGCTGCAACAAATATAGATTTCAAAGAATAAAATAAAATTGCAATTTTTATATATATACATTCTAAATACGATAAAAAGATAAGTACGGTAAATGTTAATTTATGCTCGTTCATTTACACTGGATACTGTATTTGTGACTTTGAAGTGTTCTAAATTATTATATATATATATATCTTATATATATAAAAATTTTGAGTCACGATGTATGTTGCCAATAAACTCCAAAACGACTGAACCAATTTCAATCAAATTTCACATGTATCCGTAATTTAGTCTAACTTAGAAGATAGGATAGTTATTATCTGAATTATTCGCTTATGTCGTGAATATAAACGAATAAAATGAAGAAAAGTTTTCAAAGCGCCTGCACATTATAACCTGCAATTACGAGATAGATACGTATATTAAACAGTGAAACACTATTTGAAGGCGCTAAGTTATGATGTATAATTGTCTAAACTAAATTTTTGGTTGAACTTAAAGGTTGAGTGGTAGACCACTTTGTAATAAAATACATTATGCATGTACAATACATTTTTGACATATTTTCTTGATCGTGACATCAAGGTAAAATCTACATCGGGGTTGGAAATATAATTTACTTCAACCAGAAATGCTCATACGCGGGCAAAACTTACGAAAAGCGTGCGAAGCCGCGGGAATTTCACGATGTTTCGTGCATTGGTTCCAGAGTTATAACGGAACATACAAACAAACATTCGCATTTATATATATATAGTGATTCTACACGTTCCTGGAAGTAACATAGGCATACTTTTAGAGAGGTGGCTGTTTAAACAGTTTATTTAATTATTTTTTTAATTAGAAATCGTTGTTGATGTTAGAGTGTTTTATATTGGATCCGACAGACTGCGCTACGACACATAATACAAAGCGAACTGATACTTAACAGCTGTTAATACTTTCAGCTGAAGTTCATCAAAGAGGCAGAAACATTTGTTTACATTTAAAATTGAGAAAATTTTTATTGTAAAGTGCTTGATCAGTAGTGTAATGCAGGTTGCATAGAAGACGTCAAAGCCCATATATATATATATATATATATATATATATATATATATATATATATATATATATATATATTAACAATGCCATTATACAATGCTAAACGTGTTATCTAAAGGTGAACAGATTATGTGATAGCTGGTAGAAATGTTTTTTAGGAATAAACTAATTATGTTGATTTTGTAATACAATCATCTACTTATCTACAATTCTAATCTTCCACTTATGCTGCCAAATCTTAAAATATTGTCTTCCTTCCTACTGCACATTACAGTTGTTAAGAAAACTCAGACTAATAAAAGCGTCATAAGGATTTAAAAACATCTTGGTACTGTACACGGCAAAATTCAATATAATATGTGGGCGATGGCCTACGGTTTTTATATTTCATTAACTTGTCTTGAGACAATTAAATTAATTAATATCTTTCTCGTTTGCTATTGCTATTTATTCTATAAGTTTATTAAGAGATTGAATTCGTGGTAGAGAATCTTCTACTTTATTCTTAGGCAAAGTACTCAATCAGTAAAAGAGTGTGTAAGCTAAGAAACTATTATTCCCTAGAGCAGAAAAATTAATGCAACCTGTTTACTACTGACCACGTATTAGTGTACTAAAATGTGTATTATGTTCTTAGTGTAATATAATACGTGTCAGTGGTGTCAACATAACTAATATTACTCTTCCAAAGTAAATTTCGTCCATTGTGTTTCCCATAACGCAATATTCTCTCCAACCTGCGAAGGTGAATAATACAGAGACACGCAGAGATTTGATGTGCCGGTATTAAAGCCTGAGGATTTATCATCAAATCTACCTTTAGAGCTCAAAGAATATGGAATTAAATTTTATATTAAGATTTCTTTGTGGAATAATATACCACAAAACATTCTGAACTCTTGCACATTTTACATTTATAAAATATATTCTAGTAAATTTAAATAAGTATGAAAGCATCGTAAAGTTAATTTTTTATATAAAGAGACTTAATTTTGTCGCTACTAATAGACATTACAGTATTAAACAATGTTAGTAAATAGTTTTGCAAGATGTGACAACGTTTGCCTTACCTTTCCTTGTTTAGTATTCGTTACTACAACTAGTAATCCAAATACATTCATTCTACCATTGTTTTATTTTCATCGGTTTTGATCAACTCAAACCTTATATTTAAAACAATTATAGTAACTACAAATTAAATAGCTGATTGGCACAGTGCCAGAATTAGTGGTTTTGGAGTTGCAAATAGTTTTTAATCATACATTAACACACAGCTCCATTATTTTTGGTTGTATAAGTTGGTTGATCGCAATTTAATATGTGCCTCTTGTCAGTTCTATTTGAATAGACGTTGATTCCAGACCTATTGTGACCTGCAGTCTGTAGTTCAGTTTAAATAAGTAGTGTTTAGTTTTTATCAAGTCCATGTTTTAGAGTTAAAATAGAGGCGGCTGCAGTACTGGAACAAGGGTGCTAGCCGTTAATACTGACAGTCATCCACTAGAATTATAATTTTATTTTAAGAGCGCGCAATACACTAAAGCCATTTATATTATAAAAACTCACAGACGCTGTATAGCTAAAATGTCTATACTTTGCTAGGACTGATCAGATAAAGTCTTTAAGCCTTAGAAAGCGATATTGCTTTATGTCTAGGTCTCTCAATGCATTGAAATATGTAATAACAAAGAGTAGTTCGTATAATTCAAGTCACCACTTTCAAACGTGGTATTTGATAGGTTCACTAGAGAATTTGTTCTAAGTTGCCTGAAATGGTTTCTTTTGTCTTACTCACTTGATGGTAGGATTTTGTTAACAGAGCTTCATTTTGTTTTCTCACGAGGGAGGAAATAAATGTTATACCGATCCGTCTGTCTATACATCTACCCGTCCCTCCACAATATATCACAATAATGAACCGTTAAGTGTAGTACATGTAAACACTAGTATATTTAGGTGTAGTACATGTAAAATTGTCCGCAAAAGTTTGGTGATACCTTGTGAAGAATGTGTAAAGATAGCAAGAGATCCATTGCTGGCTATTAATTAACAGATCCCCCTTTTCTAATTTTAATAAATTACCATAAGTATCAATTACCGTGAGTTTCAATAATGAAAAAGATAGATACAAATTCATTCAATGAGACTCTTGTGTGTCAACAGTTAAATTTAAAAGAAATCAATGTCAATGTATTTGTTTTTGCTGTGAAATTAAGATATCGGTGACTTTACAAAGATTTTATACCAGGAAGAAAGTATAGTCTTAAATATGATGTGGGTTAAATAATTATTAACAAATTTAAACCATCTATGTTTGGAACTTTTTAAATAATTTTATAACATTAAAAATTTGCCATAAATTACAAGTTGTATTCCACCCTTGATACAAATCAACTGTTCCAACAAGATTGAATGAGAAAAAGTTCACGTCAGCTGGATTTTATCAAATGTTATGCACTGTGTTTAAATTTATATTTTATTAATTCTTGTTTACATGTTATAGTTTTTTATTAATTTTTTACTCAAACACATAAAATATTTTGTAATCCATATTTTATACTATTTTCAATACCCAGGTGTAAAGGACAGTGTACATGGAAGGGGGTAGTACTAGCAGAATAATTAATGATTGAAGGCTGGGATGTTTGGTGTCAGCAATACTGTCCTTTTTAATATTTCCAGCTCTTATTACTAGGTTAGATATATGGATGACGTGACCTTGGAAATATCATGCACCTCTGGCTAATCTCGTTCCGACTAAATAGAAAAAAATTTTTATTTAAAACTTCCTGAAGACGGGGGTATATATATATATATATATATATATATATATATATATATATATATATTAATCTTCATTAAGAATTCTTTAATTATTTTAATAAACTTTTTTCTATATTTCGGCTTAAGCCGTCTTCAGGAAATTACAAAAATTATATATAAATAGGGTAATAAAAAACAAATGGTATAAGAACAGAATAAACATAAAACATCAACATAATATATATATATATATATATATTAGTATATATATATACTAATATATATATATATTAGTATATATATATATATATATATATATATATATATATATATATATATATATATATATATATATACTAATCACTGTGTTGAATAGAAGAAAACAAAAACTATTTTTCACTTCTATATTTCGGGGATTTAATACCCCCGTATTCAGGAAGTTTTAAATAAAAATGAATAAAAAACTATAACATGTAAACAAGAATTAATAAAACATAAATTTAAACACAGTGCATAACATTTGATAAAATCCAGCTGACGTGAAATTTTTCTCATTCAATCTTGTTGGAACAGTTGATTTGTATCAAGGGTGGAATACAACTTGTAATTTATGGCAAATTTTTAATGTTATAAAATTATTTAAAAATTTATCTTAAATTTAGGCTAAATGGATTTTTTGCCTCCAACATAATTTGATGAGCTTGCTCCATGTGCTTTAATTTTAATTTGTTGTAGTTTTCATCAGGGAATTGTGGTAGTTGGTGTATTCCTTTTAATTTAAAACACTCTTAAATTTTGTCTTGTTTGTGTTCTAGACAATGTCTTGCCAATGGTTTATCTTCATCTTTATGGAAAATGTCAAACCTATGCCCTGTCTTACGGATTCTTAAATGGTTCGACGTTTGGCCAATATATTGTTTGGAGCAAAACTTACAATTAATTTCGTATATATATATATATATATATATATATATATATATATATATATATATAGCTTCATACATTTTACAATACTAACTATCCTCCAGTATAGAATACAATATTAAATAGTATGCTAAAAAATAAAAAAAAAATGTTTAACAAAACTTACCTTTGGCTACAACATCTTACCTTGGTTGGCTAATTACTTTTAAACGAAGTTCATATTATAACTGTAAAACCGTTTAAAATATTTACTTTGTGTAATTCCTGTTTTACTCATAATTATTAATCTTTAACTAAATTACTCCATTATTCCTCTGCGATACTGCGTCGCCTTTTTATGGCGACTTTTTAAAATTACGTCAAATTTTACTGTGTTTTACTCAAGTAAATGGGAATAACACTTATTGAGTTACATTTTAAGCTTCGCCTTGCTTAGTTGCAATACATATATTAACTCAATAAAAAACGAATATTTGAGTTTTATTATTTCAGGAAATATTTCTCATGTCATACATGTGCCGTATTGTATAATTATAGTTACCGTATGATTTGAAGAACTAAAATTTAAATTAGGATAATTTTAATTTTTTGACCGTTATAAACATATTGAGTTAGAAATTAATAGTTATAATTTTATAATACGTAGTTTTGGATTCCCCATTCACAAATTGTACTGGTACAGTCTGTCTGCCTCTCTGACCGTCTGTGCGATAATGTTCCTTATAAAGATTTCCGATATTATTGAAATCTGGGACATAGGTCTTTCTAGTTCTAATGATAAACTATGTTGATTTTAGGATATGGTGTAGAGGTACGGACCATCCGTCTTTCCGTATCTATGCCACCTCTCTCAATCCGTTCTATTCCTTCCTTCAATACTCCGTGTACCGGTATATTTTAAATGTTAGTTTCGAAATTTCCTACCAAGTCCTTCTTGATATCTTGTGTTCATCCATTTATTCACCAGCTATTTTGTTACTTTTTGTATCTATTAGATAGATATCACTCTTTAGATGTTACTTTAAAAATTTTATCACAGTTCTCAAGCGATAAATTACGTGTGATTTTTCTTATACACGCGTAACTTTGAACTATGTAGGAATTGCAAAATAAATAGCCTATATTACAAAATGTAACATTTTAGTAGAAAGGATTTTAAATTAATATAGCTGAAAATCAGTCAGTCATTACCATTTAAACTATTCCCAAGTCTGTCAAACTCTCTTATTCTAGATGTATTATAGACTACCTCTCTATTGCCTGGTAAGTTATATTAACAAAGTTTGTTCACAACCTGACATAGCCTACTCACCACGTGACAGGCTGTAACTCCTGCCTTCACCACTAGAGTGTGCTGATGTCAGTTTGTAACTAGAAGCAGCCCAGATCGTATCATGTTACAGGTAGTTTGCACGTCAAGTCTAAGATCCAAGTGAACTGAATATGTGAAATTTTGAAACATAAGAAAGTGTTACGAAAGTCAATATTTTTATTTTAGAAAAAAATCCGTGGATTACAAATACATAGCATCATCAACGTGTTATATGAAATGTGCTCAGAATTACCGCAATAAACATTAAATTAAAATTTATATTTCATTATTATGCCATTCTGATAATGAAATATAAACTATTTCTATACAGGTATGTATATATACCAATAATACACGATTTATACACTATACAATATACTTTAAAAAGCCTTTTTATCTCACAAAAACTTCCAGTAATGATCTTTGTGTTGGATTGTTAACAAAATTATTTTTGAGAATTATAAACCACATAATTAAAATTGATATAATATACTATAAACTTAAGTACAGAATACCGCATACAAGAAAACACATACGCTATTGTTCTTTGGAATATTATTACTATATTTTTACGCACATCCTCACAACATAATACTATAAATGCTAAATATTATCCTATACGAAGTATTATTACTATATTATTACAATATATAGGTCAAACAGGTATTACTCAAACACATATAATATTTTGTAACCCGTATTTTATACTATTTGCAATACCCAGATATGAAAGACAGTGTACATGGAAGGGCATAGTTCTAACAGAATAAATTAATGATTGAAGGCTGGGATGTTCGGTGTCAGCAATACTGTCCTTTTAATATTTCCAGCTCCTATTACTAGGTTAGATATATGGATGACGTAACCTTGGAAAGATCCTGCACCTCTGGCTAATCTCATTCCGACTAAATAGATAAACATTTTATCTGTAAAAAAGACTCTTAGTACAGATTCTTCACGTAGTATATCTATCGAAATATATCTACGATATGCATGTTATAAATAATGTATGATATACTTACAGACTTTGGGAACAGACTGCTTTAGAATTTCTCGCAGACTTCTGATTCGCGGTCCAAATGATTATTGAGAACAATCTATAAATATCTTAAAAACCTGGTTGTTAAGATACTTCTCAACTCTTTTTTCGTACTAACAATTCAATAGAGGAATGCTAATGAGTTCAATAGCTAACAAATATCTTATTTAATTAGATTATATTGGGTTTACTATGTTATCTGCTTGTAATAGATCGATCTAGTATACAGGAGATACCGGATAACGGTCATTCATAGACGTCGTATCCTCTCTTAGTACGAAATATAGGACATTACGATGAAATTAGCATAGAAATTAAGCTCGATTTATGATTATAAGAACTGATTCCTTCCTAATCTATTTCTGATACGCCTGGATGTACACATTGGCCGCGACTTTTCCCGCCCGTATCGGCTATAAAGCGAACAAGGGTAACGTTCCGTGATGCGATACGAAAGTTTGTTTTCTCCTGTGAAAAACGTATATCTGTAACCCGCTAAAAGAAGTATTCAGTTGAAAACCATCCTAATACTTATTTGTATTTATACGCAATACTATTACATTTCTTTAATGAAATTGTAACGACAGCCATGACGCAATATTTAGCCTGGATTACTCCTTTAAATAACACTAGTTATAAATTTGTAATGGCGATTATAAAAAACACCGTCTTACCCTGAAAATAATGAACATTTCACCAAGTTAATTACATTTTAGTATTCAATATTCTCTTTAACTCCGCCATCTTAATTTAGGTACAGTATTTTCCACCTCCTGTTTTACTCACATAATAGTGAATTATGTTTTTTAATCTCCTTGATTTTCTATATTATCGCTACAAATTTTAAATATTACATATCATAAACTGTAAGCTATTATGTGATTATAAGTATAAAAAAATATTTATTTTCTGGACTTTAGCTGTCATAAATAGTCCCTTTTTTATTATAAATTAGACTACTTTTATCCTGTATCTGATGATTTTTTCTGTAAATATAAAATAGGAATTACAAGTTTTGAAAAGTTTATAAAACATTGGCCTTAATTTAGCTGCAGGTGTATAAATTCCAGGCGGGATTAAGAAAACTGTAAACAATCGGTAATATATCATCTTTATTTGAAACAAGATATTTTAGTTATTCTTAAAAACGGTTTGAATAATATATTGATATAGCTACGTCATAAATTGACAGTAAAAAGCGTGTTATCTAAAAGTGCTCACAAGATTCTATGGCAGCCGGTACAAATATTGTTTTAAAAGACTAAACAACTGCTGTTGACTGATTAAACCCACATTTTCCTTATATACAGTTCTATTATTCCATTTATTCTTACAAATATTACGACATAGTTTCCTTTATACTGTATATTGCAATTAATAATAATGTGATAGAGATCAATAGATGTTGCATCCGGATTTCAATATCCTATTTGTAATCAAATCGATGTAAAACGTTGTAAAATAATCGTCTGAAATTAATATTTGGGGTGTTCCCATTATAATATCACAAACTTCCGTGGCTCTTACTACATTGTTTTTTGCGAGAGGTTAGCACAACTTCAGGACGTGATAGTCAGTTAATATGAAAAAAAACATAAAAACACTAAATATAACTTAAAATTTCTAAATGGTGGCATTGAATTTATTTTAAACTTGCAAGAAATAATTATTTAATGCAAAATTAATGATAAAACTAACAATATAAATTTTTTTAATCGGCTAAATATAAAATAATTACATCAATTTTAGTTGGTGATTGTTTATTGCTTACACGTGTCCAAAGAATCTTTTTAAGTACTAGATCTAATTGTTTGTTATTTATTGGTCTTCGTTGAGAGATGTTGTGCAGGGTAATGTCACTTATGTAAATGGCGGCAATATCAGCTACTGTATGGTACTTGGCACTTAAAATCATCTTTACTGGACTCTATAACACACAATATACCACATAAATCTTATAAATAAGCTATTTAGATGTTGAAATATCGCTTTGGCAAAACATTATGTGACAAAACAAGTCTCTCCATCGTTGTTTCATTATAATATTTTATTTTGTTATATCTGTTATATAACTCATTTTAAATTGCATTGCGTGCATAAATTTTTCATTGTAAATAAAATATACTTGACATATATTAAATAGATTTCCTTTTTATGTATGGTTTAAGGTTAATTACAAGTAAAAAAGAATATATTTACAGTGTAGTTGCAGACTGACCGTAGAGTATACAAATATTTTTAAGCATATTCAGTACAGGATATTGAAATCTAAAAGAGGTTCCGTAGTTAAATTTCAGATTTGAAGTACACATATTATTCTTGTCAATATGTAAAACACACTGAGGTATAGACACGTTAAAGTCATGTAACGCAGCACAATATTTAAATAAATATATTTTATTTGATTATTCCCCAAGTATTCACATAGACTAATAGTCGTGAATGTGATAGGAAAATCAAATGGTTACGACTCTAGTTTTAAACTACATCTTAATTCACAATAAAACTCTGGCTAAGAAACTATTTTTTTAGACTGGTAAAATAAACGAAAGAAAATCACTATTAAGCATCTATTTATGAACTAAATAGTGTATTATGTGTTTACGGCGATATAATATGTGTTAATTGTGTCAAACGAATTAGTATAAGCCTTGCAAAGTCAAGTTTGTCTTTAGTGTTGTCTTTAGAACGCAATTTTCTCTCTACGCTCCGAACATGAATAATTCACAGAGAGTGTATGTATCTTTGTCGATGCCTGGAGCTTTATTATCATATCTACCTTTTCAGCTAACAGACCATAGTAAGATTTGCGTTAGTTATTTGTGTTTGGAATATTATATCTTGAACATTGTAAAACTATTACACATTTTCCATTCATAAAATAGTTTCCACTCGATGTAAGTAAGTATGAAAGCAGCCTGAAGTTAAAATGTTATATTACACCTGATTAAATAAATATTTTGCTGAAATATGTTGTATCCTATGAATGCGATGATGCCACATTACCGTCACAAGAAAAACCTGACAGAAATCTTTTATGGGTTAATTTTTACATAGTATAAGTTAAGGCGTTTACTTTGGTAAAAAGACATTTGAATATCGAAATAAAAGGGCGATAAAGAAGTGTTTATAATTTACAATATTTTTAACAGTACAAAACGATACGTGATCACATGGTAAATTTTAAATCTCTACTGTATAGAATTTTACCAAAATTTAAAAAATATTTAAAACGTCTAATCTGTCACTAAAAATATCAAGACATCATATATATAAATTCTTTCAGTTACATAAGCAATGAGAACAACATCATGAAACATTAAACTAAATAGCAGATAATAATTTTAGTTCGATATCTTTTATTCGTTCGTTTTAACACAATGCTACAATTGAATTTCGCGAGATGTCACTTAAAACAAGTAATACTTTTTATTTTTAATATACATTACTCTAAACAGTAAACCACTTACATAATATTGCGTCTTAGTTACATTTCTATATATACACATTTTTCACCTAACATTTTTTATGAGTTTATAAAATTAGGGTAGTGACGGATTAGTATGGAAAAAATAATTAGTTACAAATAGTTTATAATACTAAAGTATCTCATATTTTATTGAAACTTATTGAAGATTTGTTTTTTAACTCAATCAAAAACTTATTATCATTAATGTAAAAAAATCTCTTCTGACTTTGTCAGAATAAATGTAGATGTCACAAAGGGCCGTTATTTCATAATGCCAAACTAAAGATACATTATTTAATGTTTAATTTCCACAGCACAGATGGGCCAAGAATTCTCAATGTTGGCATTTGAATATGATCGTAAGACTTAAAACATTTAAAGACTATAATCTTGAATCCTTATATGAAAATGTTATAAGCACATAAATTTGAAGAACGTAAATTTCTTTGAGTTGCAATTAATATGAAATTATGTATGTAAAAATATTTTGGTATAAATAATTACCTCTATAATAATTACTCAGACAACATCTTAAGTTGTCGAAAAAAGATTAACAATAAGTAGTGCTACAAGATACTTGAAAATATTATAAAACGTTTGAAGGGTAAGGCTGCCTAACACACTCACTCAATCTATATTATAACATACTGCCGCTGTTCTAAGTACAGTCTGAATCTATTATTAACTACTGTAGTTATCTTGTTCACAATTATTCACTCAATTTTGTGTACTTCTTAGAACGTTGTTCGCCGACTATCTGGTAATTTTATGAGATAAAAACTCGTGGGAACAAACCAAATTGTAAATAATCTGAAATTAAAAAAAAAAAAAAAACAGTAGCAGTCGTGGGACTGCCGATAGAAGTGAAAACGGAACTATTAAGTTGAGAGTAATTAACAATACGTTATAGTAGCAGTACATCTGTAATTGTAAATGTGACGCGTTTTTAATTTTCCAA
This sequence comes from Homalodisca vitripennis, assembly GCF_021130785.1. NCBI lineage: Eukaryota > Metazoa > Arthropoda > Insecta > Hemiptera > Cicadellidae > Homalodisca > Homalodisca vitripennis. Next base: position 42,236,752 of record NC_060214.1, read on the forward strand.
TTTTAAAATCCACGAACAAATATTATAAAATAACTATAAATCTATTTTACCACGCTAGTAAGATAAATCTTATACCGTAATAATACTCATTTCATGATGAAGAGGTTAAATATTAAAAACATAATTATAATGAATAATGCCAAATTTTAAATACAAATATTCGTACAAATATTAAAAATGTTTAAAAATATATTCGTTGTTTTCATTATTTATTTATCTGTATAAAAATATATTGTAATTCCTCAATATTAATAGTTAGTTTAAACATAGAATACAAGTGAGTAAACACCGAGTGAACAACAGTGAGTTGAACACCGTTGTAAATAATACAGTTATTGCTACGGATAAAGTATATAATTGCAATAACAATTAAACCCACAATATTTTTAAAACTAATAAATTAGTTAAATTAACTTGGTTCCTTCAGAAAGGTATTTTTATTGCACAATAAACTAATTTATTGAGGTAATACGGTATCAGTGAGCCAATGCGCCAACTACAGTTCCGGCAGAAACGTTCACTCATCACTTCATACGCTACTACAGGCTAAACTAAACTTCCAATAAAAAAATGATAAATTACAAAAAAAATATTCCTCTATTTTCACACAACTTTCTCGCTGACAAATTTTGTCTGACCAAAAAATAAAAAAAATCCTTGCTTACTACTTTTTTCTTGTCATTGTAAACGCTATGTAAAATGTAAACAATAATCAAAATTATTTCGAAATTATTTAATATTTAAAAATGTAACCATTAGATTGCCAATATTAAGAGCTTTAATTTGACGCATCTTACAGAATTGTACGACATTGGCTTCACTTTTAAATCGCGAGAGGAAGCCGTAAAGGTCACTGATTTTCGCAGTCTGTTTTCATACTCCGCCGGGACAGTTTTAACACAGCGAGACTGACTTTTTCATGCAGGTTAGTAGTCCGCGGCCAAGTCTACGGTTAAAAAACACAGCGAGACTGACTTTTTCATGCAGGTTAGTATCATTAGCATGTCGGTGACGCGAACCGAGGATTTTACCCTCTACCAAAACGCTCAACGCGCCTAAAGAAGTTTTCACTTCAAAAAATTGTTTTTCGTATTTTGATGCAAAATAACTTATATAAATATTCCTTTTATAGAAATATAATAAAGTTATTTTAAATTGTTACATGTATCGATTTGGGTAAATAATAAGAGTTGATTGTGTTAAAATATTTACTGGAATTTTATTCACCTACATATTGAAGTTTTTCATTGGTAAATTCGGACTAACGAACATGTCCAAGCTATGTGCAGGTTCTGCCTTTAAACTAAGTAAAAATAAAGCATTATCGTGTTCTTAAGATCTCGTTATACGAGTATATTAATACCCCATACATAAATACACATGCAATTATAGGTTTTTTTTATTTTGGTCTTCCTCGAAACAAAATAGTCTTCCAGAAATTATTCCGAGAACGCTGTTGGAATAAATTTCTATGTAGTCCATTTAAAAACTCGTCTTTAAACCTAAAGTAGCCAACTCTTAAAATGCTTTAAGCATATACGTTTAATGAAGATAGGATCATGTGGCAAGACTATGTCACGAAAGGATTTATATACATGCACGTCACATTATTTGGAAAGGGAATGAGTTTTACAATGCGTTAGCTTTATGTAAACTTGTTTTATTATGATTGTTTGTATGTATATCTGTTCTCAAGACATCTCGAGAATGAAATGAGCCATGGATTTGAAACTTTGTATGCAACCTTAGCGAGGCCTGCTATGATACGTGTAATGGCGTATTTCTAACTCGTTGTAAATGGAAATAAACTTATCCATAATACATCATCACAGAAACTCACTGAGTTGACAATAATTTTGTTCCAATAAAACGGATTGTTGCAGTGACCGAGCTTGGCAGTCAAAGGCTGATAAACAACTGTTCAGTCTAATGAAGTCAACATTGCAAAACTTTTGTTTTGCAGCCACAAATATTATATATTTTACGCCTAAGATTTTATATTTTAAAAAGGATTAATATTTTAATATTATTAGTATTATCGGTTTATCTGGACCAGACCGTATATTTTACAGTTAATACATTGATTTGCATTAATTACAGTAAAACAATTTTCATTAATTTTATCCAGTATAAAAATATCCATAAAATTATTCAAAGCTTATATTGGTTTTATCAATCTAGCAAATAAGAGGTGGTAAAAGATACAGGTGTTTAAGCACATAATTGAACCTCCCGTTCCTATTGATACGAAGTTGTCCAGGAAATACGAGATGTTTTTACATGCAATGTACACCTTCCTTTTTAGAAAAACTTTCATCCCAGGCCAGTTTATTTTACGTGACCATCCCAAGGTTTCCTATAAATTAATTTTTGATTAAGATGTTCCTAATACTCAGCGTTTTATTATGTTATTAGTCACATCATGTATAAAATAATATCATGTGCTTTCTAAAAGGCCTTTTCTCCAGACAGTGTCGTAAGCTGCAGTGAGGTCTATAAAGGCTGTAGAGGTTTTTGTTCTCTTTTCAAAACCATTCTCAATAAAAGTTGTTAGCGCAAGCACCTGGTCGCAGCAGTTACGACCAGGTCTAAAGCCAGCTTGATCTATAGGAATGCTGGCATTGAGAATGGGAAGTATTCTATTATAGACCAACCTCTCCAGCAGCTTATAACACACACTCAACAGGGCTATGGGCCTATAGCTCTCAATACGCTCTGGGTCTTTGTTGGGCTTCAAAACGTTGATTATTTTTGATATTTTAAATGCTGCAGGCAGGATACCTGTAGCCAGTATTTCGTTGAACACCGTAAGAAGCCAGTATTTAACTTTGATTCCTGAGTACTTTAGGAATTCTGGGAAGACGTTATCGATACCGGCTGCCTTCCCAACTGACAGAGCGGAGATGGCCACTTCAATTTCATGAAGTTCAAATGCTCTCGATATTTCCAACGGAGCTTGCCAACTGCTTTTAAATTCGTTTAACTTGTAATTAACCAGCTTGTCAGATGGGTGGCGAACTGACTTGGACAAAGCAACAATACGCTTTGCTATTGCACAGGGTTTCGGATGTGACAAAGAACTGTTCGTCGAAGGCTTGCCGGTGGAGAGCTTCCTCAAGAGGGACCAAGCTTTACGGCTACTATGGGTGAAGTTAAGATTTTCCATTGTGTGTACCCACTTTTCTCTTCTTGCTTTGTCGAGAGATTGTAGCAGCTGATCAGCTGTTTCTGTGTTCCCGGTGTCATTGAACTCACTGTAAAGGTCCTCACACTCTTGACTCCAACCTGGCATATAGCTCTTTCGAAATCCTCGTGGAATGCACAGTTTAGCAGTAGCCAGGACTAGCTTTGTGAACCGTTCATAGTTTCTTATCGTGGGAGGGATGAACCTGATGCCATCATCAAGCCTGGATGTAAAGGCTTTCCAATCAGCTTTGATAAAATTCCAGCGAGGCCGAGGGAAGGATCTTACAAGAGGAATCTTGATTCCGGCTGAAATAAGCACAGGCCTATGCTGAGAATGAGGAAAGCCACCAAGAACATTCCTCCCAACTGCTAAAGGCTTAAGAGAGCGGGCACAAGAGCAAAAAACATAGGTCTGGAGTATAACCACGACGCCATCGGGCTGAATAAAAAGTGTGGGCGTCTTTGCGTATTACTTTTGCAAGACTCAAATCCCTTAGACGACAGGAGTTTATAGAGTTCTGGTTAATGCAATATACTTATTTGATCTATGATGAGTAGTGTAAATTTTAATGGGCAATATATTAATGTAAAATTTTATTAAAAATACAACTTCACTGTCCAACTTTAACATGTAACTTAAAACACTGCTCTTTAGATGCAACGGATGTGTTCTAAAAACTTTAAAATACTACCTTTTTAATAAGGGTATCCTCAAGAAAGGATATTATCCAAAAAGAAACAAAATGAATTTTCTAAATAAGAAAATATTTCCTAATATGAAGTAAAGATTCCTTCACTAAATTGCATCATCTTAGCAAAACTGCGAGTTTCATATTTTCATAAGTTAAATTAAAACAAACATGACATATTTAAAATAATTGAAAACACAAATTTAAAAATATCCAGCAATATACTAATAAAGTCTTCCCGATATGTAATGTTATCAGAACTGTTGAAGCACTATAGCGTTTCAATAATGCTAACAATAATTGTATTAAGTTCTAAATAATAACTTCATAAATATACAATCTTATCTATTATTTTAAATCTACTATTATCATAAATAGTGTTATTTCCCATAGAATTAAATTATGGTTATGTAAAATGTCATACTATTGTTATAGTTCGTGTTAATATAACAATTACAACGTTTTAGAATTCGTCTTGAAATATATTTGCTAAATTTTTAAAAAAGTAAAACCCTCCCGCAAATTTGCACGTATGAATAAAGAATGCAACTTTTATCAAAATACAAAATCCTATAACAAAAATGACAAATACACAAAATGTCTGACAGATATGAAAGTAAAAATTAAAAATTAAAATAATATATAATTATATTGACAAAACATCTGCACCAATTTGGTTATAAGTAACTCTCCTTCATATTATCCTATTACGTCATTGCCAATGCCCGTGATTGCATTCGTTCATTGGGACGCATGCAATCCCGAGCAAATAAGAGGAACCCTTATCATCTAAATTAAGGTTAACAAAGAGAACAACCCTATAGAATATCTGATTCCCCACTTTCTCTATAAATAAACAAAGCCGTAGTCTTATTATTTGTATAAGCGTTATTTTATATTGTATCCTCTTTGAGGAATTAAAACAAATATTTTAATCATTTACCAATTACACAAATATTTATATTTCTTTTATTTCAATAATTAAGCAAGTCAATAGTGTTCTAATTTTTCAAATTGAACAACAATTTTAAGAAAATTAACCTGAGTTTTTTTACTAAACACAGCACCAGAATAGGCAGTAAAGATACCTTACACGATGTATTAAAATGGATGTCTTTTTATAGAAGTCCTTCCTACGCCAATGTTATTTCAGTTAATTATATTAAACGCTTTTACGTGGAAACGGTATAATTTCATTTAAAAATATATATTGAACTCCCTTTTCAAAAAACCCGTAACTTTTGACTAGCCTAACTCATGCGAAAAGCTGATGATCAACAGACATTTAATTGACTGAGTATTACAAACAGTATAAATATAACAGTACATGAAAGCAGCATTTATATCACTCCAGGACCTTCAAATATGTTATTTATATATTTCTATATCTGAATTTTGTATTCGTATTAGAAGGAAGTGAATGTTTTAAATTCTGTGACAATAATTTAAGTTCGATCGACTCTTGCGTTGTAGTAACTTTACTAGTAAAAATTTTAGCAAAAATTTCTTAAAAACACGATTGGATAGCAATTTTAAGCGTATTTATTACAATTGCATTACATTTTAACGTGATATAGTAAAAGTTATAGGCTAAAAGTTTCAGACTTTATTGTTTGGATAAAACCTCAGAGTCCTGTCATGTGACACCTTTGGGCGCAAAACATTTCTTTGTAAATACAAGACAGTGTAGAAACAAATATCTGTTGCTTTTGTTATAAACATGTATAACTCTGAGTCCCTTGCTTTATTCTTATGCTGCTGGTAGCTAAAATATGACATTGTAAACTTGTTGTGTCTTATAGAAATGGTGATCATAAAAGGGCTCATAAGAAATTCATCTTCGCTGATTAGAATACTGTTTTATGCCATTCCTCTACTTATCCGATATTGAAGTAGATATAGCCTCTATCATCCACATGAAACTTTTATGTTTACTGACTGAAATGAGGAACTATTTTTATTCCGTTCTTGTTAAGTTGAGTACCTTATAAAATTCTTCTCTTCTATTAACCTCAATTCAAAAAACCTTTTTCTTAAAACATTTTAAAAGGGATTTTGTTGCATTTTAAGTAAGTATTTATTTTTATTTCAAAATCTCCTATCAATTTATCTATATTGCATTTGTTCCATGTCCCTGGAATAAAACCATAGCCTTTGAAAACTCTGATATTTATTGCAATTCATTTCTTTTATAGAAGAGTGGTTAGTAAAGGCGATGAACATAAAACATCGCAGTTATAGCATGACTCTTTTTTATGATTTAAAGAAATTTATATTTAAATTGAAGTGTAATGGTGTTTAAAATACGTAGGCGTGTTATAAATTCAGTAATTTCGCTTTTAAATGACCATTACAATAAATAGTTTCAGCATAACAAGAGGAAAAATTTAGCAATCATAAAAATATATGTAATGAGTTATAATATATAAATGTATATAACATTCTTTATAAAATATATGTATTATACTGTTTAATGTTTTAGAGCATATTAATTCGTTAATAGTAGCAATTTCGAGACACAAAATAAATTACTATCATTTTAGACACACAAAGAGATACGAGGTTACATGGTTATCTATCTCCTGACTGAACCGTAATGGAAAGGATTAATGTTATTATATAATGGCGTCAATAGAGAAAATTCAAACTAAAACCTAATACACGTATACTCTCAACTATATAGAAACACTACATGTACAACAAGCACAAAAAACATTTGAGATATAGTCTGGCTTAAAACGAACATGATTGAGTTATTACAATGCTGTCTGAAACGACATATGAATGTGAGACAGCACTCTCTCTCTCTCTCTCTCTCTCTCTCTTCTCTCTCTCTCTCTCTCTCTCTCTCTCTCTCTCTCTCTCTCTCTCTCTCTCTCACTCGAAAAGTTAAAATTAATTTATGTATTGTCATCTGTTTGAAAAAACTTAAAATCTTTACGAATTATACTTACAAGTTTATATATATATATATATATATATATATATATATATATATATATATATATATATATATATATATATATATATATACATTAAATAGTATAAATGGCAATAGCCTTATTTAATTTCAATAAACATTGAATCGCAAAAAGTACTTGCGGGAGTCGAACCCGGATCTCTCACTTGCCGGGTGAATGTGCTACCATTACACCACAGAGCGCTTACTTTTTCCGATTCAATTATTTTGTATTTGGCCGTATCTGTCACATATGTGTTTAAATAAGCAAACTAACATATGATCGGAAGACCAAATACCTGTCAAACGACTTTTATTTACATTAAATTGTATAAATGGCAATAGCCTTATTTAATTTCAATAAACATTGAATCGCAAAAAGTACTTGCTCCGCCGGGAGTCGAACCCGGATCTCTCACTTGCCGGGTGAATGTGCTACCATTACACCACAGAGCGCTTACTTTTTCCGATTAAATTATTTTGTATTTGGCCGTATCTGTCACATATGTGTTTAAATAAGCAAACTAACATATGATCGGAAGACCAAATACCTGTCAAACGACTTTTATTTACATTAAATTGTATAAATGGCAATAGCCTTATTTAATTTCAATAAACATTGAATCGCAAAAAATATATATATATATATATACTCTCAATCACAAAAAGTACTTTCTCCACCGGGACTCGAAGTCGGATCTCTCACTTGCCGGGTGAATGTGCTACCATTACACCACAGAAACCCTTACTTTTTATGATTAAATTATTTTGTATTTGGCCGTATCTGTCACATATGTGTCACAAATAACTACACTAACATATTATCGGAAGATAAAACAGGAGTCAAACGCCTTTTATTTACATTTAATTGGTATAAATGGCAATAGCCGAATTTTATGTCAATAAACATTCCACTTCAAAAGGTACTTGCTTAGAACCTTGTATCTTCCATTAGTTGTAGCATAAATACATTTGTATTTTAAGAAATCTTATGGATGTCAAAATTAAATGATTAGAAAAACGTATTTTGGTTAAATATATTCAGTACGTACATAAATATTGACGTTTACAAATGACTTAGGAAATATTTATTAAGACGTGAATAATATCTATATTAACAAAGTTTGTGTTAGGGAAGCCTATATTACGTATGGGGCTAGACAAGTTTTTATTTATGTCTGTCTATCTGCTAGTCGGTACAATATTATTGTGAACCACTAACTGACTTATAACAGAATTATAAAATTTGTACACTAACTAAGTACACGACACTTTCAACTCAACGTGTAGATTCACGTTAATTATATTTACCCTTTCTGTAGAGTAACATAGATGTCGGTGGATAAAAGTATTAACAAGTGACAAAGTCTCTCTCTACTCGAAAGATATTTCCAGAGAGATTTGTGGGCATAATAGCTTTTCTGCCGGGTGATATAAAAGTTACATTTCTGTATAGATCTGTGTGATCGTCAGAGAGTTTACAAGACATTACCTGGAGAAAATAGAATTACCTATAAACCTGCAGATTTACATGCGTTTTTAACTTATAAAAAGGATTTTTATCAACCAACATCTTGCTGGGACGTAATATACTTTAACGTCCTTCACAGTACAGTAGTAGTATACTTTGGCCGTTCCTGGGACAACGTACCCGAGACCGGTTCTGGGACAAACCGTGTGAGACCGAATCTGGGACAGAATTTTTTAGAGAGCGACTAAGAGTGTGAGTACGGGTAGTCAGAACCGCGCCGCGCGAATCACCACGCATGTCATCGCTGTCCCGCCACCGCGCAGACACCACGCGTGTGTTTATTTACCACAATTGTGAGTATGTATGTGTTTGTGATTTACTGATCAGATCTAAATAGACGATGTTGTTTACATGGTTGTTCTGGAGCAGTTGGTTGTTTTGGTCTACAAGTGTGATTGTGATCTGTTGAATCTTTCGTAAACCGCTCCGAAGAGGTATGTAGTGTTTTTCTTGAGGTGATTGAGATATTTTGTAGCCGTGTGGTACATTAGGGGAAAAGGAGTAGAGGATTGTTGTCTCCAAATGTTTGTGAGAGTGAACATCATGATTGACAAGACTGTTGTTGACAATATTGCAGTGTATCTCGATGACATCAACGGCTCTGAGATTCGGTGGATTCGATGCAATTACATTTTCATTTGAGTTGAAGTAAGACGATTCTTTTTGTAAGTTTGTTGCATCCGATTTTTCAAAACCTAAGAGATCACTAACGGTTTTATCCAAGTAGAATTTAATTGGAGAATTAATTGATATTTTGTCACCATCTTTAAAGATCTTGAAATCATCAGAATTTATACTAAGATTCAACGATTTTATGCAATCTCTGAAACTCTTTTCAAGTTTTTCAATGGTCCAGTAACCGCATTGAAGTATCAGTGGTTTCGGAATTAAATGTATTCCCAAGTCCCAAAAATAGACTTTTGCATGTTGCAACAAGTTGTATATGTTGTTCTCAGAGTAAAATCCAACAAGAGCCATATAATACTCTGCGTTTGGATCCAAGTGGATGGGGTGTTCTAGATGGAGAGTCAGTACAGACTCAGTTCCAGTTAGTTTGAGTAATGGCATGGTTGCAGTTTTTTATATAGTTATAATTCTATACAAGTTTTAGATGAAGTTGCTACCATCATGGAAGTCTTCAAAACCTCTTTCCATATATTTTTTATTTCGTTGTTGAATTTTTTCTGCATGATGTATATCTTGCCTTCTAATTCACTCAATTGAACTTTGACAACCACATCATATGGCTCCACTGCTTTGCTCACTTGACCAATTCTCTGGTGGTTTTTCAGTAGGAAGCTGCCCCATATCTTTTCACCATTTACGGTACTAGTGGGGACAATCTCGATCGCATTTATAATTTTTTCCGATTTTACCAAATGCGATTCCAATAATTTCTTGACTTCGGATAAATCTTGTGAGACTTTTGATACATCACTTGCAAGCTCAATTATCTCGTCAGGAGAAGGGTCTGAATTGGGTTGAGTTGGTATTGATCCAATTTCAATTTCGTCTCCAAATCTGTTGAAAATAAAACCACGGTTTCCATGCATTTTTATTGTTTCTTATACTACGAAGAATATGTTCCCAGTCCTCACCAGCTGAATCTCGTCGTAGAACCTCCAGGCACAGATGTCCACAGATAGGAGGATCGTCAAACCCCTGAATACGCTCTGAGTTATAAACCAACCCTTTTGGCCCCAAGTACCTGACTACTTCTATTGGAGGATTGACATCGCCATATGAATCAAAATAGAATTTCTTTTCACCACGTTTCACATAACACGTCCAGTGAGTACCACCAGATGAAAGGTCACCAAGATTTACAATACCACGTTCGATATTTGTAGGTTTGTCTGGAAGTAACTGTCGCATGAAAACACCTCTAAACTCATTAATGTTTAATATACCTGCTAATTTTTCTATTTCACCAAGAGACAGCGGGAAGATCTCTTTTTTTATTCACAGACAACAATGCATCAAGCTTCCGACCAATACGTCGTTTCAACCCTCTACCCGTAGGATCTTTTTCAATAATGGTGTCTAACTCCTCATCGACTAAACTCTTTAACCAAGGTATAAATTTTTCTCTCAGTAAAGGAGCCACCTTTCTTCTTATTAATGGAGAGATGAAACGTTTACCTCCAGGAACTGACGAATCCACCATTTCCATAATTTCCTTCAAAAACCCTCCTTGTTTATTAGATACGAGTTGGTTGTAACTTAGAAGCAATTGTAAACCTTTTTTGTTCTTAACGGCTCTAGAAACGGCTTTGTGTTGCTCTCCAGAAAGAAGTATACGATCACTTCCGTGAGACAGCTGTTCATTAGATAATCTGATTACTGTAGGTTTCCGTCTTTTGTACGCTGTACGAAGCTTACGTTTTTGAGCTTCGGATAGTCGAACTGTATAATTATGCTGACTTTCCATTCTATACGCTTTCTTATATACAAAACACTGACATGAAAACAATAATGGCCGCGTACTAATGAAAAAAAAAACATTTTTATTTTACTTTTTTTTGTTTTTTGTTGTTTTTTTTATTTGTTTTTGCAGGAATTTGATTATGTTTCGAGTAATGTCATATGAGAAATGTGCCTCAGATACAACGATAACATATGCTGTGGTGCCGCTGCTCCCCTGTGGAGATGCAATAGCTTTTACAAAATCTAATTCAATCTGAATGTCACTTCGAGATCTGTCTGTTGTTGGTTGATGTAGATGTGTGTCAATTACAACCAAAGGTGAGTTATCAATAAATTCTTTCAGGTTTACTAACACGTTATTGTCTCCGAAGTTTATGTTTCGGAACCCTAGGTACTGATCGTACATGATCCTGTATATACCATTAGTAATATCAAAATTCTGCAATTCCTGAGGGTACCTTTCTCCATTAATTTTCACAGACACATTTTTGATGTTGCAGCTGTCAAATCTACTAGGATCTTTTGCCTGGGTGTTTGTTCTGTTTGTCTGAAGTGCGATTATAACAAATCTAGGATTGTACACATTTCTGTAAAACACTTGTAATATCGAAGCTGAACGATGAACCGAACACCCGTCTTTGTCGATGCATTGCCATTGAAAGAAGTTGTAGACTAAAGCATCCTTGTCACTCAGATGTTTCAAACCATCAATTAACTGGATTTTGGAAGTGCTGGTATAATCGACTATGGGGACTCGTAACACAAACGACTCTATCACAATTTTCCCATCACCAGGATCCGTTGCTGTGGACCCTGCCCCTTTCCAGTGAAACAACGCATCATTATCTTCATTCCTAGTAAATGTGATTTCAAAACCTCCCTTGTACATCGGGTAACGTAGGTGGTCAAAGAACCCTAATCCTAAATGCCCAAGTGTGCCGAATGCCTCAAACTTCCCACCTCCTGTAAACGATGATGAGAAACCACTACTTGAGAGTGTTTGTTTTTCAGTGTTACTGTAACTAACAACCCCCTTTATAGTGCTGGTGATGCCGGGGAGTTCTACTGTGTCGATCAATGTATTGTGTTTCCTCAGCTCTATTCTTGAAAAACAAGAAGGCCGCGAAGTTGTCTACCAGTTTGACGGTAGAGTTAGTTTGATAATCCGATCCATCAGATTTTTGCACATACTTTCCTTGAATGTGGTACATTATGCGTGAATCATAAAATGCGTCTCCATGATCCAGTTTGAACGTTGTATTGTTGTTGGGTGCATTGAAGTTGAGCTCTGAAACTGGCATTGCAGTTCTATACTCACTTCTTGCTATACCGCTCGAAAATTCAATATACAGTTTCTCCATCACTGGTTTTACCACTGATCACTGTTCTATTATATCCTCTCTTATATATAGGGTAAAAATATTTGCTTTCATTGTTTTATATATCTGATGGGTAGATACATCCTGAAGTTCCTAACCCCATACCGAGTTTACGTTTCAACCACATTCCTCCTGTTGTTGCTAGACCGACCATACGCTCATTCAAGTCAGCATCATCTGAGGTAACCCTCTCCCAAGCTTTCTTTTGTAATATTTTGTCCGCCTCCCACCTGTCTTCTGTGTTTTTATGATCCCTATACCATATATCATGCTTCTTACAAGCTTCATCGAGGGGATTAATTCCCTTATCTCCCCTAGCAAGTCTCTTGTCAAGCTGGGTGCCGGGCCCACAGTAGTTGTACGTATCAAGATTCCAGTTCTTGGGCGCATGTAACTCGAATGGTAACTTGTTAATGATGTCGTTCAAAAGCCCTTTACCTTCTATAACATGTTCAGGCAAAACAGACAAACATCTGACTAGGTACTTCAACCCTTTAGGTGTAACAATTAGGTCTTCCATTTCATCGTGAAGGAAATCAACCACAGACAGTTTTTCATTATGAAAGTTGTTGTTCCCAGCTTCTTCCTGAGCTTGAATGTAGTGTAACCTGTCAATGAGGTCTTTGAAGTTCTTTATGTACCTATATTCGACCGGACTTTCATTGTAAACCTTTAACCCTGAACCAATTGTTGCCACTTTTCCATTCACCAACTCATCCCAAATAGGTTTTATCATATGTTTCCACTTTAGTCCTTGACTTGATTTGGGACGACCACTTTTGGGATTGTTTCTTTGGAAAAGCGAGTTTGTCCTCACCAATATGTCCTTGTAAGAGTTCCAGTCTTCATCGGTGTACAGATCCTTCTCTACTATATTGTTTTTCGTCAACAATCTCCAAAGACCCTCAGTCCCTTTGTATTTCTTTTGAGAGCTGACTAATATAATGTCATCATAATCAAATGTAATCGGTTCGGAACCGATCATCGGCTGCTCTAGATTTTCATCGTACCAAATACCAAACTGTTTGTCGTTGGATTTTGGAAGGTATCGGGCTCCTAGAGAACCAAGTGTTACTACTTTTGAATCCATCGACTGTTTCATCGATTGCTCTTGAGGTTGTACTTCTGGCTCATCATCGTAATCTACATCCTCAAACGTTCGACGATCTGATGCTTGAGGTTGAAATCTTACCAACTGTTTCATACGGTTTTTGACTACGTATCTTTTGTGTTTCCAATTCTCTATGTTGTTGTTCCCTAATGGCTCTGGTGATTGGTTCGTACTTTTTCTCATTTTCACGAACATCTTCTAACTCTTTGAAATGGGTCTGAGCAAACTCACTTTGTAATTTCCGGTTTAACTCATCCAACTTTCTAGCTTTAGAAACAGTGAGCGGTCGATCATGTGTTATTGATATGTTACAATTGGCAGACGTCTCATTAGCTTTTGATGATATAGTATTTTTGTTTGAGAAGTTTTTTAATTCATTCTGTTCAGCACATTTGAACTTTGCAGCCAAGACACTCTGAATTTTTTCAAGTCGCCTTGCTTCTTTTGCGTCTAGTTTATTCGCCATGTTGTATACTTATAGTAATAGACACAGAGTTATTCTTCAAATCTTTCAAGTCACGTTTATGAACGTCAAATTACGTTTATACTTAAACGTCAAATTACGTTTATGAACGTTAAATTACGTTTATACTTAAACGTCAAATTACGTTTATACTTAAACGTCAAATTACGTTTATACTTAAACGTCAAATTACGTTTATGAACGTTAAATTACGTTTATACTTAAACGTCAAATTACGTTTATACTTAAACGTCAAATTACGTTTATACTTAAACGTCAAATTACGTTTATACTTAAACGTCAAATTACGTTTATACTTAAACGTCAAATTACGTTTATACTTAAACGTCAAATTACGTTTATACTTAAACGTCAAATTACGTTTATACTTAAACGTCAAATTACGTTTATACTTAAACGTCAAATTACGTTTATACTTAAACGTCAAATTACGTTTATGAACGTCAAATTACGTTTATGAACGTCAAATTACGTTTATACTTAAACGCTAAATTACGTTTATGAACGTTAAATTACGTTTATACTTAAACGTCAAATTACGTTTATACTTAAACGCCAAATTGCGTTTATGAACGTTAAATTACGTTTATACTTAAACGTCAAATTACGTTTATACTTAAACGTCAAATTACGTTTATACTTAAACGTCAAATTACGTTTATACTTAAACGTCAAATTACGTTTATACTTAAACGTCAAATTACGTTTATACTTAAACGTCAAAATTACGTTTATACTTAAACGTCAAATTACGTTTATGAACGTTAAATTACGTTTATACTTAAACGTCAAATTACGTTTATACTTAAACGTCAAATTACGTTTATACTGGTACGTTTTACAACGAAGTATTATTCAACACTTAGTTTCCTTTTTAAATTGCACATATATTTCCTTTCTTGTGGTTTAGCTTAGTATTAATAGATATGAATCCATGAGGTGTTTTCCAACACTCAAAACAGAGAGCCTCAAATTGGTTGAAAGTCATGTCAGAACCTACAAAGTTCTGGAACACTCTCTTTGTATAGTACTTGTTCATTGTAAACAGACACAACAGATTAACATTGTTTCGTATGACCTGCATATCAACCCGACCATAACTCTGACTCAGGTAGACACAAGAAATCCCTTTATGATGTCCTCTAATGAAATAGTCTTTGATTTTAGTTTGCTCTTCTAGGAGGCAGTCATCGAATACCACAAGTGAGTTTGGTTTGCAGTCATCGATAGAAATGAGATCTTGACAAGAAGAATAGAAAAAACGCAATGTGTCTTCTAAGGTTTTTTTCTAATCTACTGTATTGTTCACGCAGATCTACATATGCAGGTTGTTCTATTGAACGACTAAACACGTATAGATTCTTGAACGGAACTCCATCTTTGTTGTAAATGAAATTCAATAACAAGTTCGTTTTACCACACCCAGACGGTCCTACAATAAGACACCGTGTGACGACCCCAGCATATAGTTCTGAGACCAGACCGGTAACATCGTATGCGGTCTTAATCAGCCAATTTAAAATATTAAATTATCAGTAATATATTTTATTTTTATTCAGCATAACATTTAATTGTAGTAACAAGTAATGAATATATGCAGCCAGACTTATTAGGTTTAAGCAGTGCAGGTGGAGAAGATATATATTTTAATTCAGCACATGAATTGTAAGTCCAAGTCTGTCAGCAGTAAGCCTGGTAATTTTCCATACCCAGAGCAGCTTGCGCAGTTACTGGGTGGTAAAACAGGCAGGAATTTGCTGAGGTAGCGTCTGGAACAACGCTGCTCCCTGGAGTTCGTTGTTCTGAGTCGCAGTCGTGCCAGGGTTTTGAACGCGTCAAGCTCGCGTGAAATCGCTCTCTCGCTCTCTCTCCCGTTCTAAATTTGTAATTGTTCAACTGATTCTAAATTATGCAATAAAATTCAAATTGTTTTCGCAATAAAACTAAATTGTTTTATTTGGCCAACCGAGGAGAGAATTTTTATTACAGCAACCTGGGCTAGATTCCATCACCGTGTCCGCATTAGAACCCGAGAACTTTTTAAAATTAAATTACGTGTGGTCGTCACGCCACATATTTGGTGTCAGGTGTGGGGTTGGTAAAATTCTGTGGGGTTGTGTCAGTTGGTTCTGTCGGTCGGTTCGTCTTTCTAAAAATAAATTAGTGTTTCTTTGTTTCGTTGAAGAAATCGAAAAGTTGGTGCAAGAAGCCGGGACAAGGATGATGGGTAAGTAATTTTTATTCTGCCCGTAGAATAATGCTAGCCTAGAAAACTGTTTATAAAACGTAATATTTGAAATTGTTGAAATCACGAGGTGACTAAGTCAAAGGTAATTTAATGTTTTTAAATTTAAAACTAATTGAAAACTTTTTTTTGATTAATTTTTATAATTTTTATTGAATTTTAAAGTAATACTTGTAATAGAGACGCCATATTGGCTGAGAACAATAGACGCTAATAGTCCGCCATACTTGTTGTAAGCTCCCACAATTCCATTCGACATTACTAACTAGTTATATTCTTTGTTAGGCATTCGGTTGTCGATTACTTGAATCTCGACAATCGTTATTTCGGTAGTTGTGAATAATTGAGTAGTTATTCGGTAGTACTTTGTTTTGATTGGACTAGTCCCTCAGTAATTCAATTCTTATACCTGATATTGATCAAAAATAAACGTACACTCTAAGGTTTTAATGTACTGATTTAACTGGTAGTTAAAACCTGATTAACCTAAATTAACTGCTTCTAAAACTAACTTAATTATACAAATTAGTTGATAACCTAACCTTTCTGACTTGGTTAGGCTAACTCAAAGGTACCGGTACAGGGCAGGAGGCTAACCACGTTGTGAGAGAAGGAAGATAAGGGGTAGTAGTCATTAAAGGGAAGTGAAATAAATTATAAATTTAAATATTTTTTGAAGAATTAACGTTGGACTTGGTTATATTTTGTTGAAACTTTGGGAACTTGTTCATCTGATGATAGTTAAATTGTAATTAAACTTTAAACTTTTGATTAACTTTAAAGTTTTTTTGACTTTTGATTTTTTTTATTATGGTTTAAATTCTTCCTCTCGTCCGTGGTGGAACCAGCAAACCCTGATTGAGTTAGTTTGCTAAGTTTATTTACAGGCACGAAGAAAGAAGATTAAATTTTGTGGAATAGGTTTCGACATTCGTGATGAATTGTATGATGAATTGAGTGATAGGTAAAAAGGTATTTTAAATATTTTTTTGGGTAATTTGAAGGAAAAGTAAATATTGAAATATTGGAATTATTCTTTTGCTCAGACATAGTAGGTTGTCTTGACTTAGAATAAATCGTGGTGTAACTTCGTATTTGATTAGTGTTCAGGACTTAGACAAAAAGTGGATTGATTAGAGCTGAATTGAAAGTTGATTGATTGATTGCAAGTCGATAAATTAAAATTATTTCTTGATTTTAATTACTTTTCACAAACGGGAGAGAGCACATAATTATTTAATTGAAAATTTAATTGAGAAAAATCTTTTAAAATTATTTTTGGAAAACTAAGTTGGGACTTGTCCACTTTTTGAAAGTAAGTGTGCCTGAAACTGATTTGACAATGGCTGGTCGCGTTAGTATTGGAGGGCAAGAAATGGACCTCCAGGAAGCCATTGATGCGGGTAAACTGAACGGTTAGAGACTCTTGGTCATGCTAGGTTGGATCGAAGTGACCACCTGAACACCATGTTGGAGGAAACTTTGCGAGGTCATACAGAACGACCTACGTTCGACATGGTAGGCTCGATCACTCCCTTTGATGGAGGAAAGCCGGAGGCTGTTCTCCACTTCTTTGAAAGTATCGACAATGTCGGTGAATTAAGTCATTGGGGAAACGACGAAAAATTAAGGGTTGCTAAATTGAGATTGGCTGGAAACCGCCTTGAGTTTTTATTCGATCGGAGGATCAAGGCCGGTTGAGTACTTATGCGGGATATTTAAAAGAAGTTTTGACACAACGGTTTAGTGACAAAGCTCCGAAAGATTGTTACTTTCCAGCAGTTGTCTGTAATACAGCAACGGAGGGGTGAAACGATTGAAGCTTTTGCTGATCGAGTGCGGACATTAAATGAAAAGACAGTGCGAGTCACTGCAAATCCAGAAGTTAATGCTGCACTAAGGGAAGAAGCCGATCGTAGAGCTTTGGATGCTTTTACCCGAGGTCTTATTGGACACGTTGGTGATCAGACGAGACTAAAAATTCCCTACTAACATCCGAGAAGCCGTCACTACAGCTGGTGGCAATTGATCACATTTTTGAAGCAATCGAAAGATCCGTCTCGCGCTACAGATGAACGGAAGGTTTTTCAAACTGACCTTGTTTGTTATCGGTGCCATAATCCGGGGCACACGTCTCGTGAGTGTCGGGACAATAGGGGATTTAGTAGACCCAGTAATGACTCGAGGTGCTGGCGATGTAATAAGCCAGGGCACAGACAAAAGGATTGTCGCGTAAAACTTCCAACCAGCACTCCTAGTGCTAGTCAGTCGGGAAACGGGGCAGGGGCCAGTGGAGTCGCCGCCACCCGTCCCCGAGAGTAAATGAGCCACAACCGCAGGCCAAGGCGACGAAAAGAAATGTAACGACTGGAAAGAAACACTTGTGAACCTAGAGTAGGAGCCTTAGTTAAGAGTCGTGAAACCGCCCGAGTAGATAAAGAAATACGAATAGTTCCGGTTGTGAAAGATTTAGCCGAGGAACTAGTTGCCATGGGGCGTGTGGATAATGCCGAGGGAAAGATATTAATTGATACCGGTGCTCAGGTGTCGCTCATCAAACGTGGAGCCGCTGTAGCTCCGATGACAAAGCCTGACTTGATTATCCGGGGAATTTCAGGACGAACTCTGAAGATTTACGGCAGACAAAAAAGTGACTTTGATGTTTAAAGCCGGGTGTGCCGGTGAAAGGGAACTTTGTTGTGAGTAACCTACCCCGTGGGTATTTAGCCGTGTTAGGTTGTGATATTCTGAAAGAGGGGAATGCATCGATAGACATCACGGAAGGTGTTCTCCGTATGTCTGGAAAGAACATTTGGTTAAATCGGTTGCACAAGGGTGAGAGTGTCCCCGATTCAGGTAGGCAAGTAGTTGCGCCGCGCCACGAAAAGGCACAGGCCCCTACTACGAAACCTGAGGTTGTCCGAGTGGCTAAACGCCAGGACAGTTGTATAGAGAATTACGTGTATAACGCAAAAGATGTCACAATACCCGCGCGGAGTGAGAAACTGGTTCAGTTGAAGTTAAGCAAATTTGGATCTACGACTAATGATAATCTGGAGGGTTCGGATGTAGTGGTCGAACCAGTGGGTCTTACCATACAGGGCGTGTATTTGGCACGAGTATTAACTAAAATAGTGAACAATAAATGTTGGGCGAAGGCTGTGAATGTAAGTGGAGAAGAAGTATCCCTTACGGTAAATTCTAAATTTGGAATAGTGGAATCAGTTAGTAACGATACGATAGATAAGGTCAAACGTAAGATAGTCTTGATAGCGGATAGTCACGGTCGCGGAATTCAGCAGTTATTGGAAGAGAGGTTTGCCAGGGAACTTTGAGCTCAGTTCGTGGTTTGTACCTAATGGTAAGCTTAAAGATGCGATGGGTAATCTTAAAAGAGAGATTGCACAGCTGACTCAGGGTGATACGGTACTGGTGATGGCAGGAACTAATGACGTGGATAGAGGTGCTCCTTACTCGCGCACCCTACAACAAGCCTTTCAAGCAATACCTAATAAGTGGGATGCTCGCATTGTAATTATGGGAATTCCTGATAGGTTCGACAAGCATGTAATAGGAGATCTGAAGAGAGCGAATGATCTACTTTGTAACGTTAGTTTTTAGTAGGGTGCAAAACTTCGACCGTTTTGTAGCCTACGCGGATAGTTGCAGTTAGCTGGGTATTTCCCAGGGGTCTGGAGAGTTGTGTATTTCGGATATAAAGTGTTGACTCAGAAAGCAAGTAGATCTCAAAAGATCTGTTA
This sequence comes from Homalodisca vitripennis, assembly GCF_021130785.1. Taxonomy (NCBI): domain Eukaryota; kingdom Metazoa; phylum Arthropoda; class Insecta; order Hemiptera; family Cicadellidae; genus Homalodisca; species Homalodisca vitripennis. The sequence continues at coordinate 42,256,524 of NC_060214.1, forward strand.
AAGTGGTTAGAGCCACAAGCTCATCATCGCCAACACTTTAAGGGGCAAAGAACCGATTTGATTTTAAAATTACGTATACGGAAACAGAAACATGGTATACAAGTAACCAACCCACGCTCAATTGGTATTCCGTCACTGCGGGACAACCTAAGCTTACCCCACGAGAATTCAGTACAATCGGGTTATAAATCGCTAAATAAAATGATCGTAATAAGATGTGCAATCATTTAAGGCTATGTCTATATATTTATCTTAATAGCGACCGCTCGTATATCCCGCTTATGACAGCAGATCGTAAATTTAGGGAAACCTAAATTTATTTCAGACAAGACCGATTTTCACAGCAGTCCGAGAGCCTAATAATAAACGAAAATTTTATTTAATCGAAAAACAGTTTAATTTAATCGCGTTTAACCGTTATGAAACGCTTATGACAGCAGATCGGAAATTTAGGGAAACCTAAATTTATTTTAGACAGGACCGATTTTCACAGCAGTCCGAGAGCCTAATAATAAACGAAAGTTTTATTTAATCGAAAACAATTTAATTTAATCGCGTTTAATCGTTATGACCCGCTTGTGACAGCAGATCGGAAATTTAGGGAAACCTAAATTTATTTTAGACAGGACCGATTTTCACAGCAGTCCGAGAGCCTAATAATAAACGAAAGTTTTATGTAATCGAAAAACGATTTAATTTAATCGCGTTTAATCGTTATGACCCGCTTGTGACAGCAGATCGGAAATTTAGGGAAACCTAAATTTATTTTAGACAGGACCGATTTTCACAGCAGTCCGAGAGCCTAATAATAAACGAAAGTTTTATTTAATCGAAAACAATTTAATTTAATCGCGTTTAATCGTTATGACCCGCTTGTGACAGCAGATCGGAAATTTAGGGAAACCTAAATTAATTTTAGACAGGACCGATTTTCACAGCAGTCCGAGAGCCTAATAATAAACGAAAAGTTTTATTTAATCGAAAACAATTTAATTTAATCGCGTTTAATCGTTATGACCCGCTTGTGACAGCAGATCGGAAATTTAGGGAAACCTAGATTTATTTTAGACAGGACCGATTTTCACAGCAGTCCGAGAGCCTAATAATAAACGAAAGTTTTATTTAATCGAAAACAATTTAATTTAATCGCGTTTAATCGTTATGACCCGCTTGTGACAGCAGATCGGAAATTTAGGGAAACCTAGATTTATTTTAGACAGGACCGATTTTCACAGCAGTCCGAGAGCCTAATAATAAACGAAAGTTTTATTTAATCGAAAAACAATTTAATTTAATCGCGTTTAATCGTTATGACCCGCTTGTGACAGCAGATCGGAAATTTAGGGAAACCTAAATTAATTTTAGACAGGACCGATTTTCACAGCAGTCCGAGAGCCTAATAATAAACGAAAGTTTTATTTAATCGAAAAACAATTTAATTTAATCGCGTTTAATCGTTATGACCCGCTTGTGACAGCAGATCGGAAATTTAGGGAAACCTAGATTTATTTTAGACAGGACCGATTTTCACAGCAGTCCGAGAGCCTAATAATAAACGAAAGTTTTATTTAATCGAAAACAATTTAATTTAATCGCGTTTAATCGTTATGACCCGCTTGTGACAGCAGATCGGAAATTTAGGGAAACCTAAATTTATTTTAGACAGGACCGATTTTCACAGCAGTCCGAGAGCCTAATAATAAACGAAAGTTTTATTTAATCGAAAAACAATTTAATTTAATCGCGTTTAATCGTTATGACCCGCTTGTGACAGCAGATCGGAAATTTAGGGAAACCTAAATTAATTTTAGACAGGACCGATTTTCACAGCAGTCCGAGAGCCTAATAATAAACGAAAGTTTTATTTAATCGAAAAACAATTTAATTTAATCGCGTTTAATCGTTATGACCCGCTTGTGACAGCAGATCGGAAATTTAGGGAAACCTAGATTTATTTTAGACAGGACCGATTTTCACAGCAGTCCGAGAGCCTAATAATAAACGAAAGTTTTATCTAATCGAAAACAATTTAATTTAATCGCGTTTAATCGTTATGACCCGCTTGTGACAGCAGATCGGAAATTTAGGGAAACCTAAATTTATTTTAGACAGGACCGATTTTCACAGCAGTCCGAGAGCCTAATAATAAACGAAAGTTTTATTTAATCGAAAACAATTTAATTTAATCGCGTTTAATCGTTATGACCCGCTTGTGACAGCAGATCGGAAATTTAGGGAAACCTAGATTTATTTTAGACAGGACCGATTTTCACAGCAGTCCGAGAGCCTAATAATAAACGAAAGTTTTATTTAATCGAAAACAATTTAATTTAATCGCGTTTAATCGTTATGACCCGCTTGTGACAGCAGATCGGAAATTTAGGGAAACCTAAATTTATTTTAGACAGGACCGATTTTCACAGCAGTCCGAGAGCCTAATAATAAACGAAAGTTTTATTTAATCGAAAACAATTTAATTTAATCGCGTTTAATCGTTATGACCCGCTTGTGACAGCAGATCGGAAATTTAGGGAAACCTAAATTTATTTTAGACAGGACCGATTTTCACAGCAGTCCGAGAGCCTAATAATAAACGAAAGTTTTATTTAATCGAAAACAATTTAATTTAATCGCGTTTAATCGTTATGACCCGTTACTAATGGTGAAGATAACTAAATATTTCTACAATATACTTAATTCTATATGCGTACAAATTCAATGAAAATATGCATGAAAATTCTTGCACATGCAGAGTGAAAAACGTGCAAAGAAAATTTACGTTAAATATTGCAAGCCAAGCTAAGCAAAACAAACAGAAATTTACTACAACTATTGCACCATGAATAATGAAATAACTAATTAAACTCGGAATAATAGTTACCTGTCAAATGAAATTGAAGTTGTCTGAAAATGTCCTCTGCTCGCTGTACTGTCCTTCACCTCGATAATCACGCTTCTCCGTATCGAACCCCTCTCGCCGGCCCTCGCCAGTCCCTTTATCAGTCGACTACCGCGCTCTAGGTGGCGGCAGCTACAATCTTTAACAGCGCCCCCCGCGGATTCTACGGCAATCTCGTCCGCGACGGTAGCGCGCCGTGCGAGTTTTACTACAGCCAGGACATTAAAACTATCTTCTCGCTTCCACTTGATACAATTTAATGTAAAACAATATAGTATTTCACTGTTCTGACCCAAAAAAAAAAACACTTCAAAATTTGGGACCTTACACCCCCCACTTAGTTCGGTCAAAAAAAAAGAAACGGAAAAAGAAAAAGAACTCTGTTTTACTCAAAATGAACTTTCTTTTTACTTTAATAACATAAATAAAACTTCTAAACTAAAATAAGTATTCCTTCAGCTCCAAATTTAAACTTATTTCCTATAGTATGTTTTGTCAACCTTGACAAATAACAAAAACAAAAGGTAACTAAAAATTTATCTTGCTTCTTCGCAATCAGAAAAACTTTATACGGATGCCTTCATCGCATCCTTTTAATGTAGGTACTTTACGTTTACCCTCTTGAACTTCCCATCTTCGGAATATATTCTTATTCTCTTCGGGTGTCTCTTTTTCCTTTTACATTTTTCGGTCGCCTTTGTATTGCGTGTTTCACCGTCGTATTCTCCTCGCGGTGTTCCACTCTGTTTCAGGGACGAAGTCTCGGCTTCCATTTCAATACTCTCCCTCGGTTCGATATCTTTCACCGTATCGTCTCCTCGTTCTTCGCACAGTCTTTCATCAATCACTTCCCAAGAGTCCGAAGCCGCGATTGATAGACATGGAGAAACCGGCCTATCGGACTCGACTTTCATTTCTCTTTCATGGTCATTCGTCCGTTGGTTCCCTGGCTCCACGTCTAGGTCCCTTACTGCCTCGTCGATAAGGGCAATGAGGTCATCCGTTGCTGCGGAATCTTCCTCCACGTCGACCTCCATCGGGGCCGGGTGAGACGGTCCAGGTCGATAAAGAGGGCCGAACAGATCAACGTGCCGCATGGATGGATATCCGAGTTCGGCCGCTCGAAGCAGATCCTCCAGTACTGGATCATTTACTGACCCACTCGCTTCTCCCTGGAGTGAGGTCGCTGTTTCTTTTGGGGAGAGGCTAGTTTGTCCTCGAACCGTAGGAAACATATCCGCTATATCGCCCGGCTCGGCGTAACGAAAGTCCTCGACGCCAACACGCCCCGCTCGGAGGACCGAAGCGATGTTCTTCCGGATCGATTTTCCACTCGCTTTTTTTCCTTCTAATCGTGCCTTCCTTGACAGCACCTCCGCATACATACACACGAAGGCGCCGCAATCGTACGAGTTCTCTTGTCGAGGGATATCCTTGGGTGCGTCTACCGTTTTCCATGCCTCTACCTTCCGGTTCCTTCTCGTGGCCTCGTATGTCAGGAAATCTCGCACTGTCCCTCTCTCCGCTTCGTTATTCCATCCGCAAGAGTCGTACGCGGTGATTGTATTTTCTTCGATCATCACCACGATTAAGATCCAGTGTCCCCTGCTACCACGGTCTGGGAGGTGTACGGGAACGAATAACATATCGTTTTGAAAGATATCTTCTTTCTTAAACCGGTTATTGACCGCCTGGTATCTTTTCTCCTTCCAGTCCTTGAAGAAGAACGTATCGAACATATAGATCGATGGAAGACACACTTTGTGGTACCAATTCCGTCTCTCTATAATTCGCAAGTAGGCCTCAATGACGACGTCGTTCATCAATGTGTCTTTCGCCGCTAAAACATCGATTTCGGTTTGGTTAACCGTGATTAGTTTTTCTCAGACCCTTCATTCTTAACCACAGGTATTACCTGAAAGCCACACAAAACAAGCATCATGCAAAGCAGTTTACTAACCAGCTAGCCAGTACCTTCACCACCAGCAGCATTAACGAATGAACGTTTTTAAGTCTTTTACGTGGGCATTACTATTTTTACCCGTGACCTCATCGGTTATACGGTATATGTTATAACCTACTTTAGAATCGATTTTAAAGGGTCCTATGTACTTTGGAGCTAATTTTGCGGCAAAAGCGTTAGCGGCTGAAGAAAGAGCGTGATTTCTTTTTAGGACTCTATCGCCCACGTTATACGTTACTTCTCGTCGTCTTAAATTATATACCCTTGCTTGATTGTTATAAGCTGCCCTTAGGTTCAGATGACATCTCTCGTATAAACGTTGAAATCGATCATACCTTTCCTTATGGATATCGGCTGTTGAGAGGGGTCGTTTATCATTCCCTTCTTCGAAAAACCCGTATAGGGATTTCGGTGGCTTCAGCTCTCTGCCAAAGTTAAGCATAGCGGGAGTGAACTTTGTACTGCCATGTACCGCTGTATTCATCGCGTATCTGAACTCTGAAATGTTCACGTCCCACTCTCGATGGTCATTCTTAACGTATTGGGCAATCATCGTTCCCAGCACGCGGTTATATCTCTCTACCGGGTTCGACTGAGGTGAAAATGGAGCAGTATAATTGACCTCGATTCCCCAATCCTCAGCTAGTTCCTTAAAAATCTTCGACGTGAATTGTGTTCCGTTGTCTACTATAAGTACCTCAGGTGATCCGTACCTAAGTAATATCAATTCCTTAAATTTATTGCATACTTGGCGAGCGTTGGCAAGTCTTATGGGTGCTATTTCTACCCATTTGCTAAAACAGTCTTGGAAAACCACCGCATAAGTGTTACCTCTTTTTGATCTAGGTAACGGCCCAATCAAATCCGCCGAAACTGCGAACCAAGGCCCCTTTGGTCGTCTAAATTTCATTATTCCGGCGGGTTTCTTTTGTTCACTCTTGAATTTCTGGCACGTCTCACATGAAGCGACATAATTTCGGACTTCTTGCCGCCATCTCGGCCAGTAGTATCTTTCTGCAATTCGTTTGGCTGTCTTTCGATAGCCGAAGTGCCCAGCCGTTTCCTTATCATGAGTTTCCTCAAGTACTCGATTTTTTCTCCTCCTCGGGAACACACATCTTCCAATCCAAACTCTTCTGACGCCCCTCTCCTGGGCCTCTGTAGGGAATATATCTGTATAGTTTTCCTCCTCTTATGGTAAACCGAGGGAAACTACGGGGATTTTTCTTAACTTTGTGTATTAGGTTATCATACCATGACATTGGGAGATAGTCGCCGCAATTTGAATTACTTTCCTTCTCTGAGCTTTCTATTACAAACACCTTCAGAGAATGATCTCTAACTTCGTCGTTTTCGGTTGTTTGATCAGTCCTTTCAGGAGGGTTTCTCGAAAGAGCATCGGCTACTCTATTTAAAGCACCTTTACGGTACTGGACTGAAAAATCGTGTTGCTGCAACTCGAGGATCCAGCGGGCCAACCGACCGGTTGGTTGTTGTATCTTCATTAACCATTGCAGTGCTTGGTGATCGGTGATTGCGAGGAAATGGTACCCTTCGATATAAGGTCTAAATTTTTTTACCGCCCATACCAAAGCTAAACACTCTTGTTCAGTGACCGTAAACTTCTTTTCCCCGTCCGTTAACAGTCTACTGGCATACGCTATAACCACCTCTTTACCCTTTCGCTTCTGGCTCAAGGTGGCGCCTAACCCTATTTGAGACGCATCTACCTGTAGGACAAATTGTTCGCTGAAGTCTGGGCATGCTAGAATAGGGGTGTTTGTTAGGCGGCGTTTCAGTTCGGCGAAAGCCTCTTCATGAGTCGCTGTCCAATCCCACTTAACCGCTTTTCTCAGCAGTTTAGTAAGTGGCGCCGTCAGAGTCGCGAAACCTGATATGAATCGGCGATACCAACTCGCAAGACCTAAGAAGCTTCGGAGGTTTCTTATATTCCTCGGCGTTGGAAAGTCTAAGATAGCGGACACCTTATCTGGATCTGTGGATATTCCTTGATCGTTTATAACGTGTCCCAAATATTTTAAGCGTGTCTGGCAAAACTTGCACTTCTCCGGGTTAAGCTTTAGGCCAGCTCGTCGAAGACGTTGAAATACTTCTCTCAGAGATTCTAAATGTTCCTCGAAATTCGATGAAATAATAATCAAGTCATCTAGATAGGCGAAAGCTTTGGGTTCCAATTCCGGGCCTATTATGGTATCGAGAAGTCGTTGAAACGTTGCTCCCGCTGAGTGCAAACCAAACGGCATCCTCGTAAATTGGTTAGAGTCCTTTTCCTGGTACTGTAAAAGCGGTTATGGCGCGACTTTCCTTCGATAAACCCACCTGCCAATACCCTGATTTTAAGTCGAGCGTGGAAATAAATTTGGCTTCCTTGAGTTTTTCTAGGATAGAGTTGATTTGAGGTAGGGGATAAGCATCTTTCTCGGTTTTTGCATTTACCTTTCGGAAGTCCACACAAAACCTAAATTTTCCGGAAGGTTTCTTGACTAATACAACTGGAGAACTCCAGGGACTATTCGATTTCTCGATTATCCCGTCCGCCAACATTGAATCAACTTCATCGTTGATCACTTTCTGCATTGCGGGGTTACGTGGATAAAATCTCTGTTTAATCGGTTCGTCGTTCTTTAATTTAATCACATGTTCTACTATGTGGGTAAGACCAGGGGAATCCTTAAACTCCGCTAATTCGTTTTCCAAAAACTCTCTAAGCTCCTCTTCTTCCTCCTCGCTTAGCGTGACAATAGCATTTATAGCTGTCCCCTCACAGTTATTTACGCCGTACTCTTCTCTGGAAATAGTTTTCTTTTTAAAGTCAATTAGTTTTAATGGCGCTATTACGTCCATGCCTAAAATAATCGGAGAAGTAAGACCTGAGACGTTAATCAACTTAAACGCGTGTTGTATGTTTTTCGATACTTCCTTCAAATTCGATCCCTCTCCTTGCTTCGGTTTTTGTCCCATCGGCCATTTGAATCTGAAGTTTTTCAGTCGTAATCCGCGCTCCTTTACTCATTAGCATATCATACGTTGTATCGTTTACAAGGGAGATCATTGCCCCCGTGTCGACCAGGGCCCATACTAACATCCCACAGAACAATACGGGTACGTACGGTCTTATGTCTTTATTCCGAACTTCGGCAGGACAGGTTTTGGTGAATTCGGCTATATATTTTACCCACTGCTGCCATTCAGCGGAGGTTCTTAAATTCGTTTGCGGGGCTCCAGGTGACCTCCTTTCGCCTGAGCCCTCACTCCGTTTCCCAAGTTGCATTTGCAATCCGTAGTTTTAAAACCAGGGGTCTTGCAAAAGTAACATTTTAGGGTTTTCGGGAAGCGACAATTCCTAAAAATGTGACCGGGTTTTTTCTCACAGTTCCAACATACAAAACTAGAAGTATTCTTCGGGATAGTTGTGTTTCTCTGAGAGGCTATACTTTCTCTTCTTACAACTTTTTGTCCTTCCCTAGTATCCATTTCCGGCCTACCAGATAATTTATTCGTCCTCTCAAACACTTTATTTTCTTCGTTATTTATTGATTTCCGAGGATGTTCCCGTTGATCTCGATTGGGATGTTCATTGTGTGATCTGAGTGTATCAGCCGCTGCCTTATTGGTGACATTTGAAACACCAAACGTTTTTAAATTCTTATTTTTGGGGCTATATGCGGTTTCAGGCACCAGGGACTGAGCTGGACCTGGCGGTGGCCGATATAAGTGAGTTTCTCGGATATACATCTCGTAGTGTTCTGCCGAAGAAATGAGTTCACTAATCGTTCGTATGTCTTGCCTCTTTAAACTCAGCTTGTACTTCGGGTGCATATTTGCATATAACCTATCAAGCTTATCTACGGGCGTCATAACCGCCTCTTCGTCGCATCAACGTATTCAAGGCCACTACAAACGTCCTGATGGGTTCACTGTCACCTTGTGTTCTACGTTTTATTTCATCGTCCATGTTCGTCTTATAGCCTACCGGAAGGAAGTTTAGCTCGAAATCTTGACGAAAATCTTCAAAACTGTCCCAAAACTCTCTATTATTTCGATACCACAGTAAAGCGGTACCCTTTAGCAATTCAGGGAGTGCTTTTATCAGATCGCCCCCGGATACATTATAAGCCTCCATCAGCTCATCAAGTCTTTCAAGAAAAGACACTGGATTTCGCTCTCCGTCGAAATGTAAATTCCACTTTCTAATTGTGTTGCATATCTCAGCGGAATTGACATGCGGCTGTCGGGAAAGGTGCTCATCTCTCAATCTTTGATTTTCGTTAGAATAGTGCGTTACATGCCGCCTAAGAGAATCGTGAGAAATCCCAGGTGCAATGTATTGACTTGTCGCCAGAGCTGGAAGTTTAAAAGCATCGGTATACACAGATCTTGTTGCGCCATCGTAAGGTGCATAACTCGCATAGTCGTGTCCAGTATCCCAGTTGGACTTGGCCTTACTCCGCGTCTTCAGTGAAACTAAAAGCCTCTTTACTTCGTCGTCACTAGTATCGGGTGGAACCTCGAGTATCTCCCTCAGGTTTAACTCTCGGCTTCTTTTATCAGTCTCTGCTTCACTGGTATTCGGCCCAACTGGGTCGTTGCCAAAGGATTCTCTTCCGCCTACAGCCTCATCTCGTCTGTCTGGCTGTGAGCGAAGAAACTGTACGAAAGATTTTCTTAGATAATCTGTCGTCCTACCCTCGGTGTCCAAGTCGTGTTTTAGCATTTCAGTTATTAACTGGGCTTTCGTGAGTCTGTATATCCACCCCACGACTGGATCTAACTCAGAAGGGGAATAACTAGTCGTGGAAAACGCCTTTGTTGTTTGGTCCTTCGAAGTCAACAGTGGCAAACCCAAATCTCGTTTTTCGATACCTTTAATTTGTGATTCGCTAGTATTTTCAGAGGAACTAGTAGTCACAATCGTAGGTATTTGTTTTTGGTGTTCTGAGTCTGTTGTTGACTTTTCGGGCCTATTCGTGTTTCCACCCTTTGGTAGAACGTGCATTTGAGCGAAAAAGTATTCGCACAGTCGCCAAAACCCCGTTGGTCGAAGCATTTTATAAACACTATCTCGCTAAACCTCTTACTAAAAGTTTATCTTTTACGTTTCGAAGAATATTACACTCGTACAATCACTATAACCCGTCCCTGTTCGGGCGCCATTTTGTAACGTTAGTTTTTAGTAGGGTGCAAAACTTCGACCGTTTTGTAGCCTACGCGGATAGTTGCAGTTAGCTGGGTATTTCCCAGGGGTCTGGAGAGTTGTGTATTTCGGATATAAAGTGTTGACTCAGAAAGCAAGTAGATCTCAAAAGATCTGTTAAAGTGGTTAGAGCCACAAGCTCATCATCGCCAACACTTTAAGGGGCAAAGAACCGATTTGATTTTAAAATTACGTATACGGAAACAGAAACATGGTATACAAGTAACCAACCCACGCTCAATTGGTATTCCGTCACTGCGGGACAACCTAAGCTTACCCCACGAGAATTCAGTACAATCGGGTTATAAATCGCTAAATAAAATGATCGTAATAAGATGTGCAATCATTTAAGGCTATGTCTATATATTTATCTTAATAGCGACCGCTCGTATATCCCGCTTATGACAGCAGATCGTAAATTTAGGGAAACCTAAATTTATTTCAGACAAGACCGATTTTCACAGCAGTCCGAGAGCCTAATAATAAACGAAAATTTTATTTAATCGAAAAAACAGTTTAATTTAATCGCGTTTTACCGTTATGAAACGCTTATGACAGCAGATCGGAAATTTAGGGAAACCTAAATTTATTTTAGACAGGACCGATTTTCACAGCAGTCCGAGAGCCTAATAATAAACGAAAGTTTTATTTAATCGAAAACAATTTAATTTAATCGCGTTTAATCGTTATGACCCGCTTGTGACAGCAGATCGGAAATTTAGGGAAACCTAAATTTATTTTAGACAGGACCGATTTTCACAGCAGTCCGAGAGCCTAATAATAAACGAAAGTTTTATGTAATCGAAAAACGATTTAATTTAATCGCGTTTAATCGTTATGACCCGCTTGTGACAGCAGATCGGAAATTTAGGGAAACCTAAATTTATTTTAGACAGGACCGATTTTCACAGCAGTCCGAGAGCCTAATAATAAACGAAAGTTTTATTTAATCGAAAACAATTTAATTTAATCGCGTTTAATCGTTATGACCCGCTTGTGACAGCAGATCGGAAATTTAGGGAAACCTAAATTAATTTTAGACAGGACCGATTTTCACAGCAGTCCGAGAGCCTAATAATAAACGAAAGTTTTATTTAATCGAAAACAATTTAATTTAATCGCGTTTAATCGTTATGACCCGCTTGTGACAGCAGATCGGAAATTTAGGGAAACCTAGATTTATTTTAGACAGGACCGATTTTCACAGCAGTCCGAGAGCCTAATAATAAACGAAAGTTTTATTTAATCGAAAACAATTTAATTTAATCGCGTTTAATCGTTATGACCCGCTTGTGACAGCAGATCGGAAATTTAGGGAAACCTAGATTTATTTTAGACAGGACCGATTTTCACAGCAGTCCGAGAGCCTAATAATAAACGAAAGTTTTATTTAATCGAAAACAATTTAATTTAATCGCGTTTAATCGTTATGACCCGCTTGTGACAGCAGATCGGAAATTTAGGGAAACCTAAATTTATTTTAGACAGGACCGATTTTCACAGCAGTCCGAGAGCCTAATAATAAACGAAAGTTTTATTTAATCGAAAAACAATTTAATTTAATCGCGTTTAATCGTTATGACCCGCTTGTGACAGCAGATCGGAAATTTAGGGAAACCTAGATTTATTTTAGACAGGACCGATTTTCACAGCAGTCCGAGAGCCTAATAATAAACGAAAGTTTTATCTAATCGAAAACAATTTTAATTTAATCGCGTTTAATCGTTATGACCCGCTTGTGACAGCAGATCGGAAATTTAGGGAAACCTAAATTTATTTTAGACAGGACCGATTTTCACAGCAGTCCGAGAGCCTAATAATAAACGAAAGTTTTATTTAATCGAAAACAATTTAATTTAATCGCGTTTAATCGTTATGACCCGCTTGTGACAGCAGATCGGAAATTTAGGGAAACCTAGATTTATTTTAGACAGGACCGATTTTCACAGCAGTCCGAGAGCCTAATAATAAACGAAAGTTTTATTTAATCGAAAACAATTTAATTTAATCGCGTTTAATCGTTATGACCCGCTTGTGACAGCAGATCGGAAATTTAGGGAAACCTAAATTAATTTTAGACAGGACCGATTTTCACAGCAGTCCGAGAGCCTAATAATAAACGAAAGTTTTATTTAATCGAAAAAACAATTTAATTTAATCGCGTTTAATCGTTATGACCCGCTTGTGACAGCAGATCGGAAATTTAGGGAAACCTAAATTAATTTTAGACAGGACCGATTTTCACAGCAGTCCGAGAGCCTAATAATAAACGAAAGTTTTATTTAATCGAAAAAACAATTTAATTTAATCGCGTTTAATCGTTATGACCCGCTTGTGACAGCAGATCGGAAATTTAGGGAAACCTAGATTTATTTTAGACAGGACCGATTTTCACAGCAGTCCGAGAGCCTAATAATAAACGAAAGTTTTATCTAATCGAAAACAATTTAATTTAATCGCGTTTAATCGTTATGACCCGCTTGTGACAGCAGATCGGAAATTTAGGGAAACCTAAATTTATTTTAGACAGGACCGATTTTCACAGCAGTCCGAGAGCCTAATAATAAACGAAAGTTTTATTTAATCGAAAACAATTTAATTTAATCGCGTTTAATCGTTATGACCCGCTTGTGACAGCAGATCGGAAATTTAGGGAAACCTAGATTTATTTTAGACAGGACCGATTTTCACAGCAGTCCGAGAGCCTAATAATAAACGAAAGTTTTATCTAATCGAAAACAATTTAATTTAATCGCGTTTAATCGTTATGACCCGCTTGTGACAGCAGATCGGAAAATTTAGGGAAACCTAAATTTATTTTAGACAGGGACCGATTTTCACAGCAGTCCGAGAGCCTAATAATAAACGAAAGTTTTATTTAATCGAAAACAATTTAATTTAATCGCGTTTAATCGTTATGACCCGCTTGTGACAGCAGATCGGAAATTTAGGGAAACCTAAATTTATTTTAGACAGGACCGATTTTCACAGCAGTCCGAGAGCCTAATAATAAACGAAAGTTTTATTTAATCGAAAACAATTTAATTTAATCGCGTTTAATCGTTATGACCCGTTACTAATGGTGAAGATAACTAAATATTTCTACAATATACTTAATTCTATATGCGTACAAATTCAATGAAAATATGCATGAAAATTCTTGCACATGCAGAGTGAAAAACGTGCAAAGAAAATTTACGTTAAATATTGCAAGCCAAGCTAAGCAAAACAAACAGAAATTTACTACAACTATTGCACCATGAATAATGAAATAACTAATTAAACTCGGAATAATAGTTACCTGTCAAATGAAATTGAAGTTGTCTGAAAATGTCCTCTGCTCGCTGTACTGTCCTTCACCTCGATAATCACGCTTTCTCCGTATCGAACCCCTCTCGCCGGCCCTCGCCAGTCCCTTTATCAGTCGACTACCGCGCTCTAGGTGGCGGCAGCTACAATCTTTAACAGCGCCCCCCGCGGATTCTACGGCAATCTCGTCCGCGACGGTAGCGCGCGCGCCGTGCGAGTTTTACTACAGCCAGGACATTAAAACTATCTTCTCGCTTCCACTTGATACAATTTTAATGTAAAACAATATAGTATTTCACTGTTCTGACCCAAAAAAAAAACACTTCAAAATTTGGGACCTTACAACTTAGATCCTTCGTAAAAGGAACCAATTCGGAGGGACGGGGAAGGATGTCCTTCTGTGAGATGCGAGGAAGGTTTGCTAGGCGCTTGTATACCAAGCATGGGCTACACCTCAATGAAGAGGGAAAGCTGAAACTCGCAGAGTTGATGCGGAAGACCATCTTGGATGATGTAGATGTGACAACGAAGCGAGTAGGACTAGCTATCAAAGAATACGAATTGTTTGATAAATGTGTAGATGAAAAACTTAGCCATTTGAGACTACCCGAGCGACAAGAGGTTAAAAGAGTACTAGAGGAATACAGGGACGTGTTTGCGCATAGTGAGGCCCAGCCTCTGCAATGCACATCGGCCGTAAAACACGTTATCCATACGGGAAATGCTGCGCCGATTTATAAGAAAGCTTATCGGGTTCCATTTCATCAGAAACCCATAGTGGATGAGTTGATTAAAGACCAACTGGACAAGGGGATAATAACTCCTAGTCATAGCCCATGGGCGTCGCCTGTAGTCATCGTCCCGAAGAAATCTGTGGATGGCAGTAAGAAATATCGTTTCTGCGTAGACTTTAGAGCAGTCAACGCTTTGACTGTACCTGATGTATATCCTCTACCCAACATCGCTGAGACACTTGACTCGCTGGGAGGTTGTACCATGTATACTACACTTGACTTGAGAAGTGGTTATCATCAGATTATGGTAGATGAAGAAAGTCGACCGAAAACTGCCTTTAATGTGCCAGGAGGTCACTATGAATATCTACGTATGCCCTTTGGACTGTCTACGGCGCCTGCAACATTTCAGCGCCTGATGGATTCAGTTCTTATGGGATTAAAAGGGGAAAAGTGTTTAGTGTATCTGGACGATATTATCTTGTTCTCGAAAGATTTGGCTTCGCATTTGTCGCATTTAAGTGAAGTGTTGAGTAAGCTACGTGATGTGAATTTGAGCGTGCAACTCAGTAAATGTAAATTTGCAGTAGGCGAGGTTAACTACCTGGGTCATGTAATAACTGGCCATGGTGTAGAACCCGACCCAGGAAAGGTTAAGGCTGTAGAGGGATTCCCTGTACCTAAGACTGTAAAAGATGTACGGTCCTTTTTAGGTTTGGCCGGATATTACCGCCGGTTCATAGAAGGCTTTGCTGCCATTGGGAAACCTCTTTTTGACTTGACCAAGCAAGGGAAGGAGTTCGATTGGGATCAAGAGTGCCAAACTGCGTTTGAGACACTTAAACAGAAGCTAGTCTCATCACCAGTGTTGGTCTTCCCCGATTTCAGTAAGCCGTTCACCTTGGCTACTGATGCCAGTATTGACGCTCTAGGGGCTGTATTGTCCCAAGAAGTAGATGGAGAAGAACATCCAGTCGCGTACGCTTCTCGCACTCTTTTTCCTGCTGAAAGGAATTATTCTACGACCGAAAGAGAACTGCTAGGTTTAGTATGGGCTACAAAGTATTTTAGATGTTATTTGTTAGGCCGTGAATTTAAGGCTGTGACAGATCACGCAGCACTAAAGTGGATGTTATCTTTGAAAGATCCAAGTAGTAGACTAATGAGGTGGGCGTTGAGGCTGGCTGAGTTCACTTACACCGTGGAACACAAGCCGGGAAAGAGACATACCAACGCTGATGCTCTCAGTAGAGCTATGTGCGCAGCTACTCGCAGGGACGAGCTCCCTGTGGTTGACCTTGCCACACTGCGTGAGCATCAAAAGAATGATCCTCATTGTCAAGAGTTAAGGAAGGCCAAGTGTTTTAAGTTGAGCCCAGAAAAGATCCTGTACAGAGTGAGCGGAGGTGACAAGAAGATTGTGGTCCCCTCATCTCTTACTCGTGAGGTAATCAGGTTGAACCATGACCTGCCAACGACGGGACATGCAGCGGTGGCTAAGACGTTAGACCGTATTAAGGCAAAATTCTGGTGGAAGGGCATGGATAAGGACGTATTAGACTATGTGCGTTCGTGCCACAGTTGTAGTCAACGAACCAACTATGGAAAGGCAAAGGCCCCCCTTGGAACGTTGTTTAACGAGCCCAAGGTTCCTTTCGAAGTAGTGGCAGCCGACATAGTAGGGCCCTTGCCTATCAGTGAGTCGAGAAACGTGTACATCTTGAGTGTGATGGATCATTTCACACGGTATTGTGAATTTATACCACTGCCTGACCAAACAGCAGACCAGGTGGCTCGAGCTCTAGTGCAGAGAGTGATTACTAAGTTTGGTGTTCCCAAGGCTTTGATTACAGATCAAGGGGCAAACTTTACCTCTGACCTGATCAAACAGTTGTGCAAATTCTTGCACATCAGGAAAATCCAGACTACAGGGTTTCACCCACAGAGTAATGGTCGGCTAGAGAGAGTACACGCGACTATTGCCAAAATGCTTAGTCACTTTGTGAACCGTCATCAGACTGATTGGGATGAATATCTCCCATATATAACTATGGCTTATAACAGTCAAAAGCCATGAGGCTACGGGATTTTCGCCGTACGAAATGTTGTTTGGGCGAAAAATGGAAGCTCCTATGGAGGGTGACTTGACTATCACGGAAGATAACGAGGTATTTGGTGATCATGTAGAGACTCTGCGCGCGAAGTTAAAGGAAACCCATGAAGTTGCTGCGCGACGTAAGGCATTGGCCAGGGCCAAGTATGAAAGGCAGTACAACAAGAAAGTGAAGGAGTCGTTGTACGAGGAAGGCCAGTACGTTCTGCTGCACGTGCCGAGTATCGGACGTCACAGAGCGAAGAAACTGTCAAAACTATGGAAGGGTCCCTACAGGATAGTCAAGGTGTTATCGTTGTTGAATTTAGTTTTGAAAGTGAGAAATAGAGAAATCGTGGTTCACGTAAATCGAGTAAAAACCGTACGTGAGTAGAACCAAGGTGAACCAGGTGCCGGAAGTGCACGTTGACGACGATGTTGGCGATATCGAGATTCCAGACTCGAATATCTGTATTGGTGAGGGAACACCATCAGCAGATGATGGTATCCCTGTACCAAGTGTTGGCACACCTCGTACGGGAAATAGGTTGCCACGTGTAAAAAGGAGGCCAGCACGCCTCGAAGACTATGTGCCATAGTTGGGAATTATATCGGTGGTGCTTTGACAAGTGGGAAGTGGCTTGACATGCTTATGGGACTGGTATTTCGTGTTGTAAAGGTAAAACTCGATATAAATTTGAAGTTCTGTTTTAGGATTGATTTTTCTAATCCTGGGAGTAGTAAGCTGCTTCCAGCAAGGGGTCATATTTGAAGGAGGCAGAGATGTGCTGCTGACGGACAGCCATTGGAGAGTCACGTTGCAGTACAACTTGACGCAGATTGAAGAGGAATCCCGAAATCTAAGTATCTTGGTAACTGAGGTAAAGAATCATTTTAATACATTTTTCGAAGATCTACTTAATGAAAATATGAGTTCACACTCTCCATTAATTCAATTGGAAGCCGGATTTCGTTACGAATTTGTGCTATTACAGCAGTCAGTCAGTGAATACCTAAATGAAATTGATGATCTAATAAAACTGTTACCACAAAGACGTGGAAAACGAGGTTTAGTAGATGCAGGAGGTCATGTGTTAAAGTTTCTGTTTGGTACACTTGAAAATAGCGATTTAGAAATTATTGATGGAAAAATGGATTATTTGTACAACACCAACGAGAAAATAGTGCATCAAGCTAAGGAGCAGGTGACTGTTCTAGCAAATATGCAGGCGGAAATAGTATCACATGCAAAAACAATAAATAACGTAATTTCTATATTGAAAGAATATCATTCTAATATGCATGAACAAATGGTTAAAATTTTCACACAAGCAAATGCTGCTCATTATCAGTTAAAAACTCTTTTTGAATATTTGAAGTTAAGTTCTGTGCTTTCGGATACTAAAGAAACAGTAAGTAGTGCAAGACAAAAGATAACTAAATTCCATCAAGCAATTGAGAGCTTAGCAGCTGGGAAGGTTGACAGTAACTTGCTAACACCTCATGAGTACCTGAGAATTTTGAAGGAAATTGAAAAGGTTATACCTCCAACGACTAAATTGTATTCACCTGTTAAATTAGAAAATATTCATCAATTTTATTCTGCTGTAGTTGTTCATAGTTATACAACGATTCACACCTTAAGGGTAGTGATGAGGTTGCCCCTTTCAAACGATAATAAGATGTTCCAATTATATGATATTATTATCTATCCGGTGTATGATGCCTCTCTCAAAGTATGGACCCAGTGGGAAGTTGGTACCCAAAAATTATTGATCAGTAAGGATCGGTTGATGTACTCGATGTACAATCAATTGGAATTCGACCGAGAGTGTCGAGGGGAACAACTGATTGTTTGCCCGTTATCGAATGTCCTGTTAAGCGTAAGCAAGAGACCAAATTGTGCGGTTGAGATGTTTCATTACGAGCAAGTGAGGCTCTGTGGTAGAAAATTAATATCGGGATTAAGGTCCCCGGTACTTGTCAAAACTCCAAGCCGATGGATATACAGTGCCTCAGAAGAGCACAGATTGACTTTGAACTGTCTAACTAGTGACGGGACCCTGAATATAACTTCCGCGGTAGTGAAGGGGGTCGGTGAATTTAGAGGAATTGATATGTGTGATGTTGTCTCTGAAGAATTCAAGGTGCCTGCCCGTATTCACGGCAGCTCTGTGTTCTCAGAACAGATAAGTGAAATTGTGTTTCCAAATGTGGATGAAATTTACACAAGCGAGGAGAAGGAGCTGTTTAGCTCTGAGCAGGAAACGGCTGTGAAAGTCCTGCAGGGACTGAACGAACGGCTGGGCACATTAGGTGTTAAGGAGTACCGTCCGGAGGACGTAGTCCGCCATCTGAAGTCCCACATTCTGTTTGGTCGAAGGTTTTATGCTGCAAAAGTGGCAGCTGCTGGTAGTTTTGGGTTAGTGTCAATCCTGATGCTTGTGTACATGTGTTACAGATTTGTTATGCCTGTGATGGCATGGTGGTCGAGTCGCCGGAACCGTCGCCGACAGCGTCGCTCCGCCACTCTGACCGAGGTCTTCGCAAAAGTGAGAGGCCTGACGTCACTAGACAGTCCTGAAGGAGACCAAGAGGGTGTGAACCCTGGAGAGATAAACGATGTTGAACAGAACGTGGAGGCAGTCGAAGTTGTTAATCTCGAGCGACTGCGGGACGTGATACAAGCTTTGTAACTGTGAGTAATGACACTCTGAATAAGTGTGAGTCCCTCAACTCACTGTGGTATGGTGAGGAAGTTTTGCTTGGCAAAACTCCATACCGATTGCTCCAGACATTCGTGTTAATGCTGTGACAGAATAATCTTTCAAAGAACTTGAGTAACGAATGATCGATTTGTGTTAATTGTGGTTGACTAGTCAAGTTGTGTTGAGAGATGTGTGCACACGGGACAGTTGTTAAAGGAGACACTGGAAGATGTATTAAGGAATATACTCGTAGTTATGTTAGATTGGTGATTGTTGATGTAACCATGTTTTTAGATGTAACATTTTAATTTGTTAAATTGTAGTGTTGTGGAATGTGTAACTGATCTTATGTTTTGATCAGGCAGACTTGGAGATATAATTTTCCAAATTATTCGATAATTGGCTAATATTTTAAGCGATTGACAAAACGTAAGTAAAATAAACATGTGAGACAACCACATGGGGCACAGGAAGGACCTGCCGGCCATCCAAACATACCCTTAACCCTGATCCTACCTTTACCCCAAAGTTCTGGACTGTGTAACCCATTGTTGGCTTGATACCCATGCGTTCAACAATAATTAATTGTTAGACTAACTTGTCGCAACTGCCTAGTTGGCTTGCGCAACCAACTAAGCGGTGTAACGTCTCCAGTCTGGCCGAAGTAGTAAAGTTGTAATTCGTTTGTTAGTTTTCTTTTAAGTGAATTGTGAGTTTTATATGAACATTTTTGGCTTATGTTAATTTTAAGCTCTAAGGCATCAGTAGAATGTAATGAAATGTAGGAGGAAGGTCTCGGTGAGCTACCCTGTTTCCAGGGGTAAGCGAGGTGAAAACCTTGGGGAGCCCTCAGGTCCACAATGCCCTTAAAAAACCAAGCGTGGGGGGCGGAACCTTTAGTTTTAGTTTTTTTTTGTTGTTGTTTCTGTCATGAAACTGAAGAAGGTCGAGAAGTGTGAGGAATGTGTCCTCCAGTTGTTGGATGTTCAGAAGAACGTCAACGCAAACTTTTTTAAAAGATGAAAGGTTTTTGAACCGCTTTTCCAGAGACCCCCCTCGCATTTACAGTGTAACGGCCACCCACTAAAACTGGGTCGAGCCACTAGTTTTAAGTCTTTTTGTCAGGGCCCTTATGGAATGTAGTACTGTAATGGTTTGGTCGATGCCTTAGTAGCTTAATAAGAACAATTAAGATGTTAGCAATTTTTGTACTGTTCTTGAGGATGTTTCTTAATGATTTATTTTGTTAGTTAAGTTTGATGTCATTCATGACATGCTACTTATTGGCTGAGTATATTATAATGGTTTTGTGTTATAGTCGATGTACAAGTGAACTAACTCAGGATAACTTCATTATAATCCATAGTAGGGGTGACTGAGGAAACCGGCCCCGAGTGAAAAACCCACGAGGCTTAACCAGGAATGGGGGGAGTAGCGTTCAAAATTCACAAAGAAGACTACCACTTTATAATTATTTTAAATTTAATTAGGCTCTACAAAATGTGGTATGTTATCAACTAATATTTTTAATCATTAAAATTAAACCCATCAAACCATAGTTATCCTGGAGTGCTCAACCAGAATAATCAAATGTAGTTGTGTTGTAGTTCAACTTGAAACGTTTAAGTATTTTAGATTAAGTTTAGAAGCACTGGTTAGTTCCCTTGTACTACGTATTGCTTTAAATGTGTTAATGGTTAGGTAGTCGTATTTGGGTCATTAGAGATAATGTTTATCTGATGTTAATGACTGGTCTTGAATTAGTATTGTAGTATACCATGATATATGTGTTGTAAGCCTGGAATCTTTTGTGTTCAATCATTGAGAAGAGAGCGAGCGATCGGATCGAATTAAAGAATTACGTATCGCGTTTGCATACTTCTTTTTTTTGTTAAAAAGAAATTTCTGCCTTTTTAGGGAACTCAATTGTTTATTTAAATTTCGTTTAGTTGAGGCTACTGAGTGACAGCTGGCATGGTAATTAATGAATATATACTAAGATTTTCTTGCTAAAGGATAGGACAGAGATCCTCCCCTGCAGATTAGAGACTTTTCCTCTGGCTGCTGGCTGATGGTTCCTCATACTTGGGGACAAGTATGGTTTTAAGGTGGGGGGAGTGTGACGACCCCAGCATATAGTTCTGAGACCAGACCGGTAACATCGTATGCGGTCTTAATCAGCCAATTTAAAATATTAAATTATCAGTAATATATTTTTATTTTTATTCAGCATAACATTTAATTGTAGTAACAAGTAATGAATATATGCAGCCAGACTTATTAGGTTAAGCAGTGCAGGTGGAGAAGATATATATTTTAATTCAGCACATGAATTGTAAGTCCAAGTCTGTCAGCAGTAAGCCTGGTAATTTTCCATACCCAGAGCAGCTGCGCAGTTACTGGGTGGTAAACAGGCAGGAATTTGCTGAGGTAGCGTCTGGAACAACGCTGCTCCCTGGAGTTCGTTGTTCTGAGTCGCAGTCGTGCCAGGGTTTTGAACGCGTCAAGCTCGCGTGAAATCGCTCTCTCGCTCTCTCTCCCGTTCTAAATTTGTAATTGTTCAACTGATTCTAAATTATGCAATAAAATTCAAATTGTTTTCGCAATAAACTAAATTGTTTTATTTGGCCAACCGAGGAGAGAATTTTTATTACAGCAACCTGGGCTAGATTCCATCACCGTGTCCGCATTAGAACCCGAGAACTTTTAAAATTAAATTACGTGTGGTCGTCACGCCACAACCGTAACGGTCTAGGTAAAAATTGGTCTTCGAATTTCTCTCTGCAATACACTTGAATTTCCATAGTATGTTCTCTTACATACATTTAAAATTTAACAGTTTTCGCATATTCTATGATGACCCCATGCTAGGGTTCGGATATTGTCTTCGAGTACGAAACGCTTGTCGTCCTTTGATGAAAGTACCACTTTGTGGTGTTCTACGCTGTAGAGATTGTGTGCTTGACTCCGAATTGTATTCATCGTTTTGTAGTGCTCGATGTTACTAAACAAACAGTCTTTATAGTTGCTAAAGGTAATTTCATTTTCAACTACAGCTTTTTTCACGCCCTTAGACCTCTTTATGAAATGGTTGTCTTCTATATTGCTCGCATACATCTTGGATCGTAGTCCTACAAACTCTCGCATGATTCGACCATTAAGTTCATCTTTCATTTTACCCAGAACTTTTTTGTTTACGTGGGGAAGCCCATATTGGTTGGGGTTGGGGTAGTCACTTGTATCAAATAATCCAATTAAATGTTTCATGTCTTCATAGAAGTTTTTCGTTTTGATGTCATATATCAGGGAATCGGTATCGGTGTACACCATTTTTATATTAGATCCATACTTCTCTTTCATTACATTGTAGTGGAAATCATACATCAGTGTCTTTGATATGTCTAGAATACTCATACCTACGTAAATAGGTTTATTTAACAAAAGTTTTTTCTTACTAAAATGTACAACAACTAGGTTTTCTGTAAAGATGGTTCGACTCTTAAAGTTCGGTTTGCTAACCCAACTTTCCACTAATTTGGACTTAGTACCCAAACGAATGTCCACACGATTTCTCATATTTTCCATAGTTTTTCCAAAAACTAAGTTGTTCATAAGTTTGAAAAAGTCTTTCTCAAAATCATTTTTCGCCTTTGTACGCTCTATGGTATTCAGATTAATGTACGGTTGCAACCAATTGCTTTGACTGAAACTAAGAACTCTATGAACATGTTTTAGTTTCATACCCAGACTCAAATAAAGCTTTAAATTTTTGTAGTGTACGACATACTTTTCTTTGCTGTAGAGAGTTGTCAGAAGCTTTGCCATTTTCGATTCTGGTGGGACTCTACGTTCTGGAGCGAGCGGTAGATCAGAGTGTACGTCGTGTAGTTCTTCAGGATATTCCAAATCAACTTCTAATATGTAGCCTGTGGGTGAATCGTCACTAACTTTCATTACATCGATGTCTGTACTGCTCCACTGAAAGTTTGCATATGGTAGTTTTACAGACATTGCCCACCCATACAGGTTGTTTTGCATCCAAGTACATGAGGTAGTTGTTTGGTTTCGATTTGTCGTAGTCTTTCATGTAGGGATTGTTTGCCTTCGCATATCGATGAGAACACTGTGAAATACCACCACGAATACCCTTTTCAACCATGAGTACCATATCGATGTCAGTCAATAGGGAAAAGGGTACACTCCTTTTCGTAGCAATAAATTGAGGTCCTTACCATTGTAATATGTTGAGATGTGTTTGAATTGAGATCTAGTCAGATTCTTTGCCAACCTATCGAGACTTTGTGACATGAACTTGAATGAATCGATGAATCGTAGTTCAATTCCACCTTCCACACTGACCGTAAAGGAAATGTACCGCTCCTCGTTGTTGGGTATCAATGATATGCGATTTTCGAACTTACCAAACTCTTTAATGAATAGGTGAGTGTCGTAACCTGCTAAATTATGAATGAAAACAGGAATGAACCTAGGTTTTTTGAAATTGATGTTACACTTGTTGTGAGCTGCTCCTCTAAACAAACCCGTCAAATGGTTATGGTCTCTAACACGATCATCACCAAGATAATTTCCACAGATATGACACGTAGTTGTAGATTCAAACATTTCCTGTTGCTCTTTTGTCATCAACTGCATGGGGACTATTGCTTCACTCTTGTAAAGTTCATTAATCCTTATCGACTCCTCAATCAATGATTTTACAAATACATGTTCAGCATCGTCTCCAAAGTATTTAATCGGTGGTTTGGAAAAGCCGTCCTCTGACACCCCATACATACAGAAGGAAATGGCATTATGTTTCTGATATTTGATAGTGAACGACTGATGATTACCATTACAATCCACTTTACACGGTTGACATGTTGAAATATGTGCTAGACAGCATTCAAAGTCTGCGTAATACACAAAGGGCACTCTCATTGAACAATTGAAATCTTTAAATCTAATTACAGTTCCTGGCTCTGGTAGTTCCAATTTCACAGCATCGTGTGTGTTACAGTCTTCTCTATGCTTGATGAGTAAATCCTCTCTCGTAAAGTGTTGCAAACACCTATTGCATATCCACATCTTATGTCCATTTCGTGAGATCTGTGAACTAACCAAACGGGACATATCTTTGATCCAGCAGTAGTGAGTGTTTGTTTTTTCTCTGATAAACAGTAGATTAACATGTTTTTTCCATCTCGTTATCAGTTATTCTCAGCGGGAATATATCGAACTTGTCATCATAAGCATAGACATTAACAGAAAATGCCACTAAGTCTTTCAAACTTTGCTATATCATCAAGTTTCATGGGGCATTCGCAAGTTGCTAGTGCATGAAGCAGCTCTCGTTTGAAAGGTTCGTAATTGCTGATTCTTTCTGGATGAACCTTAACTGGATGTAAAGCTGCCAGAATAGACCACATAAAACATTTCTGATCTTCGTTTTTTTACATTAATAACAGCCTTTTTGGATTGAATCTGTTTTGGAACAGATAGCTGGAACCGTGAAAAGGAACGTATCGGTTGACTCTGATCTCCAAGTCTTTCACACTTTTTAGTGACCATTGAGAACCATTTGCCTCAAACTCCTCCATCTCAACCAACATCTTAAGTTTTGCTGAGTTATAATAGTCAGACAGAGACGTTGTCGAGTAAAGAATTTCATTTTTCGTTTTAAAGTTCATGACTTGAGTCACCTCCACATCGTTTATTATTTTCTTGAATTCAGCATGATAAACCATGTTTACCTTAAGATTCTTTTCTTTTACAGCTTCCTGAAGTTTGTCAACAACGAGTGGTTTGCATATCTCAAGAAACATTTTTTGGATCTTTGATCCCACGTTTGTTCATAATCACATACGTTTTCAATCTTCCCGTGAATGCCGACTGGACTTCTGATATTTCATCAAGTATTGTCTGTGACTCCTCTGGAGTACGTACCGGAACCAGATGAGGTGTTGAAGGTTATTCTGTTTCAGACAGAAGCTGTCTCTCTTCCATGGTAGGACTAATCGAATTCTCACTATTAATTGTACTAGTCGGTGTCTCACTAATAATCTTTTTCACACCTGTAGTAATCTTTTGCGGTCTAGTCGGTTTTCGGATCATCGCTTCAAGAGCTATATCGTTTGTATTGACCTTCGGTACTTGTTTGACTTCCCTTGGTCGTTTTGGGTATTTCTTTACCAGCATGTTGATGTCTGGAGTAGGTGCCGGCAGTCTTGGTGTCAGTCTCGTAATGGGTAATATTTCACTCCTGTATCGAGGACCTTCATGAAGTGCTGACAAACGGATATGACGTTTCGATTGTTTGTGACGGTTCCAGTTGGATGACTCTATTGGTGTTTCACAAATCCAACACATTTTACTTTTAGGAGCTGGTTTGATTTCCATCTTTTTCAGACGTTCGTTATATGTCATACCATGCTGGTTTTTGGCACATTTCTGAGATTTTTGGTGCCGAGCCATGTTGGAAACCGTTATTTCCTTACTGCATTTTGGACACGGTTTCTTCTGGGGTTTTATTTGAGCACGTACATCGGTCGGACTAAGCACGTTGTATGTTGGACTCTCTGGGATATGTAGTGGTGAATGGTATACAGGACTATATGGTATATGCAGTGAATAGTCTGACTTATCCGGAACTTCAAATGGTGGTGGACCAAGTATTGATATAATTTTCGATGAATCGGGGTGTATCCTTTTTACTGGTGGTTCAAACTTTGGAGCGTCAGCTGTAGATGGACCAATTATAGCTCTAATTTTGGAATAGAAATCTGGAGTGTCTAACATAGACAAATCAAAATCAGCAATCGCGTCTTGTTCTTCAGGTCTGAGATTTGAATAGGACTCTGGCAACATAGACATATCAAAATCAGCAATCGCGTCTTGTTCTTCAGGTCTGAGATTTGAATAGGACTCTGGCAACATAGACATATCAAAATCAGCAATCACGTTCTGGAATTGATTGTCACTCACAGCATCAGCGTAGTTTTCCAACATAGACATATCAAAATCCGGAGTTTGTCTGTCTAACGTGGACATGCATTTCTTTGTTTTTTATGGCGGGACATGGAGGAGTTCCTGACTTCAGCACCACACCTTGAACATACTTGTTTCATCGAAGGAGGTTTTTCATTGAATCCGTTGGAAGAAGCATAAGCTGGTGGATTTGACGCTGACATACACTTCTTTGTTTTTTGGTGGCGGGATAGGTTAGATGCAGTAACCTCTTCTCCACAATTCGGACATTTCTTGACTGATGATCTTCGAAGACCGTCCGTAGCATTGAGAAATGCTGTTTGCTTGCTAGCAGGAGAAAACGCCATTATTATAGAGCTGGCTACTCTCTTACTGTATGGGCGATTGCCGATGGAAAAGGATGAGGTATGGATGCACTTCTTTGTTTTTTGGTGGCGGGATAGGTTAGATGCAGTAACCTCTTCTCCACAATTCGGACATTTCTTGACTGATGATCTTCGAAGACCATCCGTAGCATTGAGAAATGCTGTTTGCTTGCTAGCAGGAGAAAACACCATTATTATAGAGCTGGCTACTCTCTTACTGTATGGGCGATTGACGATGGAAAAGGATGAGGTATGGATGGATGAGAATAGGAAGAGGAGTAGGAAGAGGGTGGGTGTGTGGGATGAGTGGAAGGAAGGATGAGAGCATTATTAATACATTTGACTCTAAACTAGAACATAGTTTTTTGTAACTCTTTTTCATAAAACGATCCTATTATTTCCTCACCAGACTGGTCTGCGATTTTGTAGGTAACAGGGCAAGTTTTGTTGACAGCCACAATCCGAAAAATTTCTCTTGTCCAATTTCTGCGGTATTTATTTCCAAATAAATCTTTCTTTATAGTAATTCTTACACGGTCTCCAACCGAAAGTCTGGGTCTGAATACTAGACATCGTCCAGTGTTTGCGTACATGTTTCTTAAAGTTTGTTCATTGCTTGAATTCACTTCTGATGGACTCATCTTTATAGTGCTATGAAATTTACTGTTATATTGACGTAGAAGCTTCTGTAAATGTGACACCCATCTAAAAGAGTTTTGAATTTCAAAGTGCACTTTCATTTTTTCATTGAGAGTTCTATGGAAACGCTCTATAATGGCACTTTTTTTTCTCATTTTCAGTATGGTATAACTTTATTTGATTTTTGTGTAAAAACTCTCTAAATTCCTTATTAACAAATTCTCGTCCTTTATCCGTGTGAAGAAGGTTCGGGGGTTTGTGACCAACCAATTTCGCTCTTCTTAATATTTTACCAAACGATTTAGTAACCTCTTGTGAGCTTTTAGTTTTTAATGGTTCTGACCACGCATATTTTGAAAACGTATCAATTACATTAAGTATGTATCTGAATCCATCATTTTCCTTTGAAAACCTAATCATTACAACAAGGTCTGCAGCCCACAAATCATCAATACCCAAAGTTACAATTTTTCTCTTAGGGAATCGCTTAACCACAGGTTTATGAACCTCTAATGCTCGAAGCAGGATTTCTTTCCGACTTTTCTGCTTCATTAATTCCTGATACTATCCACAATACACTTACATTATACCAAACTAGTAATTTATAAAGTGCGGTGTCTCGCGCGGCGCGGCGGTGACTGGACAGTGACGAGGCGCGTACCGATTGTTTGTATACTTATAGAAACAACACGCGGTGTCTCACACGGCGCGGTGGTGGTGACGGTTCAGCAGTCGCGCGGCGCGGTGATGACGAGGCGCGTGCCAATTGCTTGGCGGTGACGGTTCAGCAGTCGCGCGGCGCGGTGCTGACGAGGCGCGTGCCGATTGCTTGCATACTTACAGTAACAACGCGTGTGGTGTCTGCGCGGTGGCGGGACAGCGATGACATGCGTGGTGATTCGCGCGGCGCGGTTCTGACTACCCGTACTCACACTCTTAGTCGCTCTCTAAAAAATTCTGTCCCAGATTCGGTCTTACACGGTTTGTCCCAGAACCGGTCTCGGGTACGTTGTCCCAGGAACGGCCAAAGTATACTACTTACAGTTATGTAGAGTGCTATAACATAATTTTGATACTACTTTTTTTTAAGATTTATATAGAATTATTGTTTTGTTTTATGCTTTCTCAATATTCTATGACCAAATAACATGTAATTTTGTTAAAGCAAAAAATCTATATTTAACTTATTGGCTCAGTATTAACTAACATTTTTACACTGTCTATAATATAGACGTACAGTTACAAAGGTATCAATTGTAAGACATAATAAATACAAAGAGAGATACTGATTGGGTCTATAAACATATTATTTATTTGAAAATATCATGGTAAGATGATAGCTATGATTAAGAAAATCAGGATCAGAGAGTGGAAATAGATCATTAAGAGTAGTTAGCTGTATATAAGAATTAATTGTAAAGGTATACACTTGATACATTGCTATTTATTACACTGGATAATCTACGAGATTGTAGGGTCGGGTGCAACGCAGCCAAAAGGGAATGATAGACCCAAGCTGTCTTTTCTCCAGAGTCCAGCAACGACATAACGACTGGAACACTCCATGTTCAGATGTGTGTGACATCTGATTTAATTAAATTAAGTCGTACAATTGTATTGTAACAGCTTAATGCTGTAACTGGCTTGCAATATGTTAAAAAAATTGAATTGAAGTGACATAGAAGATTAGTATCACTAATTAATACCAAATATTAAACAACATCTTTGGGAGTGCCGATGGCCGAGCGGTCGTTGAACTTTGGGTCTGAGTTAGAGATAGCGCAGGTTCAAATGCTGTCTGTGATCGTTGCACCATCAACCTTTTACTGAATCGACTCTCCCCCTTATTCTATTTGATAAGATCCTCGCACAGGCTAGTGGCCCATGAGGACGGGCAGAATAAGGCTTAAAAGGGGATCGGTCTGTCCTTTAAAAAAATAAAACAAAACATGATGATTGTTTTTTTTTTTAATAAATAATGTTATTTTCGAAATACTACGTAATATCAAGTATAATAGCTTCTCTTTCGTTAGTGGCCATTTAGAGTCAAGTGTAACCGAAGAGCCAGAAGATCCATTTGCTAGTTTCCAATTAGTTATACCCCATCACGCCACTCGTGACACTGTCACCTCCGACTCCAACTCTCTGGGGCTGAAGATGTAAGGTAACATGTTCATCGAGGCGTGCATACTCTTTCTCTCTCGGTCCCGCTCTATCTCCTATTTGTGACAAAATCCTTCCGTCGGTTAGCAGTGAAAGGCATTGCAGATTTATCGGAAGCGCCGATTTAACCTTTTCTTGAAGCTGCATGCTGTGGGTATTCACCATATTATTATTCAAGATACTTGTGAATTCATTCACCACCAACAGATTGTGGATACTCAATGGCAATTCCATAGATTGTCCATATGTATTTGCAAACGTAGTGAGTTATTCTATGATTCATTTGTAGAATATTTCTTTAAGCTGCAGCCCCTCTTATAATTTGCTTTTAAAATACCTCCCAGGTTCATCTTACCTCTGACTTATACACATTTATCGGAGTCTATTAAATACAATGTTTAAATATTTATGTGCAGTCTCTCAGTTAAGCACCCGTTATTTGTATATTTAATTCTTTTAATTTATTGCTTACGATGGTTTTATCATCCGTGATGGTAACGGGAATATATAAGAATAAGTAAATAAGTAAATAATTGCAATAACTGAATAAATTCATATGATATTTCAACTTATAACATAATTGCACGTCTCTAACATAAGGGCATCTATGAATTAAGTTTTCTCCTATTCTGGATAATTAAAATACGGGTTTATAATTAGATTGGAGAGTTCTAAAACAAAATAGGAATCCGGGTCGTAAGATTTCAATGGATCTTTAT
Source organism: Homalodisca vitripennis (assembly GCF_021130785.1). Lineage (NCBI taxonomy): Eukaryota > Metazoa > Arthropoda > Insecta > Hemiptera > Cicadellidae > Homalodisca > Homalodisca vitripennis. The sequence continues at coordinate 42,286,314 of NC_060214.1, forward strand.
AATATTAAGAAATATCTTAAAATAATTAAACCCGTACTAGGAGCACAAATGAAACTTGCGGTGGTAAAAAAACTGCTAAAAGCTTTAACTTGAATAATGCCACTCACCGATGACTTTATCACCACTCACAGACGCCTCCCTGCACAACTGACGTCACATCCTCCAGAGAGACCTTCGCAGGATCGACACGATGTCCATGCGAAGACTGGCAGTTGGAGGCACAGCTGACATTAGAGACACATCTCACAACAGTCACTGGCATCTGGGGTGGCGAGGCTATGAGTGGTTACAAGGGAACCCACATCTGTCCAGAGTTAAATAAAAGCTCCACAAAATCGAACGGATTTTACAAGAGTACAAATCAATATAACACCTTGTCTTGAAGAGATTGCGACCTACATTGCGATTATTAGAATATTTTTGACGACTACTATCACGGACAATGCTAAAGGGTTTACATTTTTCACGACTGGGAACGAATTCCGCCGGACAGCGTACATGGGACGCTATACCGATCAATCAGTCAATAATGTGATCTCAGGTGATTTTATATTTAATTGCCTCAGCCATTGGGTAGCAGTCAACAGATTCCAAGTCTTGGTCCTTAGTTCAACAGAACCCAATCTTTTAACTTTTAGATTGAGAACACAAATTAGTTATTGTAACAATTACAGTAATCTTATTAATATTAAACACGATTTTAAATATAAAAAATTTTCCCTTTAACTTTTCATAAAACAACGCAAATAGATAAGACTTGTGTATCTTTAACAGTTTTGTGTTGATGCAGGTCCATCTATAAGATTTAACTGAGATTCCTTGAAGGCTATCATTACTCAGTAGACCGGCAGAGTTTATGTTTTTCCTGGGGGATATCTAAGTTTCTTTTCTGTATGATTGCACTTCTGTCTCATGGAAATCAGAATAAAATGAGTGAATTACATGGAGTTTTACATGCATTACCAGTGCAGTCTCTTGTGCAAAAGTTTTGGAGCGTATTCATACTTTGTAAAAGATACAACACATGATTGAGGAAAATTCACTTAGGCACTTAGGCAAATAAACATAAATAAAATGTTTCTAAATAATAACATTATATCACCTCTCCGCAAAAGCGACACATTTTGTCACCTGCACACATCTATCTTGTTGTAACACGTCAATCCAGTCAATCAAATTAATGATTAAACATATTTAATCAAAGATAATATAGTAAATAAAAATGAATATCATAAATTATTTATGACAAACGTGGAAATAGTTCTATTTGCATCGAGTAGAAATTTTGGCACACCGTGATTAATATGTTTTTTAAATAAAGTTTAGAAAATTAATTTCATTATTGATACTGTTAAACCTAAGATATTGTAAGACGCAAGATGTATGTTGCGTGCTGATGCCAATTTTCTTAACGGGCGATTGTCAACATCGGCTGATAGAACAATCCATCAGTGGATTAGCAGGCACGAACGCTGTTACTTCAGATATTCCTAAGTTGGCACCGTATCTGTAACAGCAGGTACATGTTTTGTTAGATATTTAAAAAACTTTTTATAAAATAGGTTTCCTTGATAACATGTAAACAATATTAGATATTTCAAGCTAATAAAATCAAGGCTGATATAGAATTGCTGGCTCTGGTTGGGGTATGTGCCTAAACATCTGCATATATCTCAATAGTAGTTTACCATAAGTGGCAAAATTTAACCCTAATGTATATTTATTTGCTAAATTAATAATTGGTTATCAAACTACTTTTCATAAAAAGGTTGCGTTTTTCGTCCTAATACTAAAGTGTTTATATCTAATTCACATGCAGTATTGTTTGAAAATGTTCTTTTGGTGTAAATAATCGGAATAATGTTGTCATGATTACCATCCCAGAACGAAAAAATGAGAACTTAGTAATACCAATACAGTGAAATTGATATTATTTATCCACAATCATGAAATTATCTACACCTACATTAATTCTGATAGGCTATACAATAAATATAAAAAATTACAAAACGGTCCATTACAAGAATCTCGAATACACACCGTACCATAATGTAACAAGGATGTATGCTGATCACCTTATGTGTTGACCATGTACATGTTCCGTTCGCTATAATAATAGTAAACATCAAGCAAGGGAAATGTCACAGCGGCCATTAATGCCACCATGGTGCCTTGTAACTGTTGCTTATGTGTTGCAGGATGTTACAGTATGACTTTATCGCCTTCCTTTATATCCTCTGCATTCTTTTTTTCATATGGGAATGAGGTAACGCTACGTTTTTTAATATCATTTTTGTTGCTCGTTTGAAACTGTACAGTTTAAAAAAAAAAATCAAATTGTTCAATTAAACCATTTATCATTGCGTATTACGTTTCATATAAGAGTTTCTTAATATTGCCACTCCAAATTTAGATATCTAAAACTATTGATTTGTATAAATAATTTAAATCAATCAAAAAGCTCTTACGCTCTAGATGGGGCATAGATCAGCTACATGGGGTTTCAATGTTCTAATCTGAAATATATGACATTATTTCAGTTTTTAGTAATGCATTTTAGTAAGACCTGATTACCAAAGCATAAGTGTGGTCACTATCTAGGTTAATATTTGCTGATAGATTATAATGTATACTAAAAACTCATTATATGCGTATTCCTTTATGATAGGACTATATTTTAAATAATAAACTTACAGTTTATAATAGTTTTATGGCTATGATATTTCGATTTATCTAGAAAGGATTTTGGAATCAGAATTTGAAGTTTTTTTAGATAATGTGCACGCAAACGATGATTACAAACTAAAACTTTTTTATTTTAAAAGGACTTTATGATATACTCTACTTAACTCAAAATAAACGTTTATGCCAACAACTTCTGATGATTTATAAGCTCTTCATCATACGCATGTGGAATCCAATGAGAAAATGGTGTGGGTATCTAATTCAAAAATATATGGAAATACATTCAATCGAGAATGATTAAAAATACTAAAAAAAAATTTAATTTACCTAATTTAAAGCAGTGTTAAGAATGAAATCATTTATTTAAGTAATAAAGTATTGTCGAATGATTTACCGACTCATAAAGAGATATCAACACATGAATGAGAATATTAATTAATGTATAAAGAATTAACGAAAATAAAAAATAAGAAAGCTCTTTTTATTCAAATATATGAGTATTTTCTTTTTTCATTATCATTAATTTAAATTTTGTAATTTTATGAATATTCTTTTGGAAATTATCTATGAAGTATTGGTATTTAAATTTCAAATGTCTCCGAAAGGCTTCTCTATTTGATAATTTTTTAAATTTCTAGACTCATAACTTTGTATTAGTAGTAGTGAAAAATTTCTCTCTCTCTCTCTCTCTCTCTCTCTCTCTCCCTCTCTCTCCCTCTCTCTAAGATCCATTTTTGCAAATGATATCAACACTTATACACGTTTTGGAATCTGACGAGAAATTATAAAGTATTCAATGCTAAATTAAAATTGGTTACGTGGTAAACTTCCAACAGATTATTATTTAAAAACGAAAAGTTAAGATCTACTTATGTATAATTGTCATATGCTTCTCTATTTGATTATTTCCAAATTTCTAGACTCATAACTTTGTATTAGTAGTGAAAATTTTCAAATATTTTACAAATTTTAAGTTTTTATTTTATTTTTTTTAAGTTTCGTTGTAAACAATGTGACAAAGTATATTTTCTGAAAATTCAATTACATGATATACAATATTTTAAATAAACGCAATAAAACGTCTAAATAATTGTGTCATTCTCCATTAAGTTATTTACCTGTGAAAAGGTAATATCTGAATGTTATATCTTAAAGTTCCTGAAATGGCCCGTCTTTGTATTTTATCACATTATACGAGTTTCTAAAGTTTAATAGCTTTACTTGAATTTATCAGGTTTTTACTTATAAATAGGATTTTTATTAACCAACATCTTGCTGGGACGTAATATACTTTTACGTTCTTCAGAGTACAGTTATTTAGAGTGCTCTAACATAATTTTGCTACAAATATCTTTTTTTAGATTTATTTTTTTGTTTTATACTTTCTCAATATTCTATGACCAAATAACATGTAATTTTGTTAGAGCAAAAAATCTATCTTTATCTTATTGGCTGAGTATTAACTAACATTTTTACACTGTGTATAATATAGACGTCAAGTTACAAAGGTAACAATTGTAAGAGATAATAAATATAAAGAGATAGACTGATCGGGTCTATAGGCATACGAGTATTATTTACTTGAATATATCATGTTCGAATGATAGCTATGATTAAGATAATCAGGATCAGAGAGTGGAAATATATCATTAAGTGTACTTAGCTGTACATAAGAATTGTAAAGGAATACAATTGATACGTTGCTATTTATTATTCTGGGTAATCTAAGACATTGTAGGGTTGGGTGCAACGCAGCCAAAAAGGATGATAGACCCAAGCTATCTTTTCTCCAGAGTCCAGCAACGACATAACGACTGGAACACTCTATGCTCAGATGTGTGTGACCTCTGATTAATCTAACTAAGTCGTAATATTGTATTGTAACAGCTGATGGCTGTAACTGGCTTGCATTATGTTTCAAAAAATTGAACTAAAGTCACATAGATGATACGTAACACTAATTAATACTAAAGATGAAGCAAATACATTGGTATTGCCGATGGCCGAGCGGTCTATAAGTCGTTGAACTTTGGGTCTGAGTCTGAGATAGCGCAGGTTAAAATCCTATCTGAGTTCATTGCACCATCGATCTTGTACTGTATCGACTCTCCCCCTTATATTTAACCCAATGTGCGAGGATCTTATCAAACAGAATAAGGGAGAGAGTCGATACAGTACAAGATCGATGGTGCAATGAACTCAGATAGGATTTTAACCTGCGCTATCTCAGACTCAGACCCAAAGTTCAACGACTTATAGACCGCTCGGCCATCGGCAATACCAATGTATTTGCTTCATCTTTAGTATTAATTAGTGTTACGTATCATCTATGTGACTTTAGTTCAATTTTTTGAAACATAATGCAAGCCAGTTACAGCCATCAGCTGTTACAATACAATATTACGACTTAGTTAGATTAATCAGAGGTCACACACATCTGAGCATAGAGTGTTCCAGTCGTTATGTCGTTGCTGGACTCTGGAGAAAAGATAGCTTGGGTCTATCATCCTTTTTGGCTGCGTTGCACCCAACCCTACAATGTCTTAGATTACCCAGAATAATAAATAGCAACGTATCAATTGTATTCCTTTACAATTCTTATGTACAGCTAAGTACACTTAATGATATATTTCCACTCTCTGATCCTGATTATCTTAATCATAGCTATCATTCGAACATGATATATTCAAGTAAATAATACTCGTATGCCTATAGACCCGATCAGTCTATCTCTTTATATTTATTATCTCTTACAATTGTTACCTTTGTAACTTGACGTCTATATTATACACAGTGTAAAAATGTTAGTTAATACTCAGCCAATAAGATAAAGATAGATTTTTTGCTCTAACAAAATTACATGTTATTTGGTCATAGAATATTGAGAAAGTATAAAACAAAAAAATAAATCTAAAAAAAGATATTTGTAGCAAAATTATGTTAGAGCACTCTAAATAACTGTACTCTGAAGAACGTAAAAGTATATTACGTCCCAGCAAGATGTTGGTTAATAAAAATCCTATTTATAAGTAAAAACCTGATAAATTCAAGTAAAGCTATTAAACTTTAGAAACTCGTATAATGTGATAAAATACAAAGACGGGCCATTTCAGGAACTTTAAGATATAACATTCAGATATTACCTTTTCACAGGTAAATAACTTAATGGAGAATGACACAATTATTTAGACGTTTTATTGCGTTTATTTAAAATATTGTATATCATGTAATTGAATTTTCAGAAAATATACTTTGTCACATTGTTTACAACGAAACTTAAAAAAAAATAAAATAAAAACTTAAAATTTGTAAAATATTTGAAAATTTTCACTACTAATACAAAGTTATGAGTCTAGAAATTTGGAAATAATCAAATAGAGAAGCATATGACAATTATACATAAGTAGATCTTAACTTTTCGTTTTTAAATAATAATCTGTTGGAAGTTTACCACGTAACCAATTTTAATTTAGCATTGAATACTTTATAATTTCTCGTCAGATTCCAAAACGTGTATAAGTGTTGATATCATTTGCAAAAATGGATCTTAGAGAGAGGGAGAGAGAGGGAGAGAGAGAGAGAGAGAGAGAGAGAGAGAGAAATTTTTCACTACTACTAATACAAAGTTATGAGTCTAGAAATTTAAAAATTATCAAATAGAGAAGCCTTTCGGAGACATTTGAAATTTAAATACCAATACTTCATAGATAATTTCCAAAAGAATATTCATAAAATTACAAAATTTAAATTAATGATAATGAAAAAAGAAAATACTCATATATTTGAATAAAAAGAGCTTTCTTATTTTTTATTTTCGTTAATTCTTTATACATTAATTAATATTCTCATTCATGTGTTGATATCTCTTTATGAGTCGGTAAATCATTCGACAATACTTTATTACTTAAATAAATGATTTCATTCTTAACACTGCTTTAAATTAGGTAAATTAAATTTTTTTTTAGTATTTTTAATCATTCTCGATTGAATGTATTTCCATATATTTTTGAATTAGATACCCACACCATTTTCTCATTGGATTCCACATGCGTATGATGAAGAGCTTATAAATCATCAGAAGTTGTTGGCATAAACGTTTATTTTGAGTTAAGTAGAGTATATCATAAAGTCCTTTTAAAATAAAAAAGTTTTAGTTTGTAATCATCGTTTGCGTGCACATTATCTAAAAAAACTTCAAATTCTGATTCCAAAATCCTTTCTAGATAAATCGAAATATCATAGCCATAAAACTATTATAAACTGTAAGTTTATTATTTAAAATATAGTCCTATCATAAAGGAATACGCATATAATGAGTTTTTAGTATACATTATAATCTATCAGCAAATATTAACCTAGATAGTTACCACACTTATGCTTTGGTAATCAGGTCTTACTAAAATGCATTACTAAAAACTGAAATAATGTCATATATTTCAGATTAGAACATTGAAACCCCATGTAGCTGATCTATGCCCCATCTAGAGCGTAAGAGCTTTTGATTGATTTAAATTATTTATACAAATCAATAGTTTTAGATATCTAAATTTGGAGTGGCAATATTAAGAAACTCTTATATGAAACGTAATACGCAATGATAACTGGTTTAATTGAACAATTTGATTTTTTTTTTTTAAACTGTACAGTTTCAAACGAGCAACAAAAATGATATTAAAAAACGTAGCGTTACCTCATTCCCATATGAAAAAAGAATGCAGAGGATATAAAGGAAGGCGATAAAGTCATACTGTAACATCCTGCAACACATAAGCAACAGTTACAAGGCACCATGGTGGCATTAATGGCCGCTGTGACATTTCCCTTGCTTGATGTTTACTATTATTATAGCGAACGGAACATGTACATGGTCAACACATAAGGTGATCAGCATACATCCTTGTTACATTATGGTACGGTGTGTATTCGAGATTCTTGTAATGGACCGTTTTGTAATTTTTATATTTATTGTATAGCCTATCAGAATTAATGTAGGTGTAGATAATTTCATGATTGTGGATAAATAATATCAATTTCACTGTATTGGTATTACTAAGTTCTCATTTTTTCGTTCTGGGATGGTAATCATGACAACATTATTCCGATTATTTACACCAAAAGAACATTTTCAAACAATACTGCATGTGAATTAGATATAAACACTTTAGTATTAGGACGAAAACGCAACCTTTTTATGAAAAGTAGTTTGATAACCAATTATTAATTTAGCAAATAAATATACATTAGGGTTAAATTTTGCCACTTATGGTAAACTACTATTGAGATATATGCAGATGTTTAGGCACATACCCCAACCAGAGCCAGCAATTCTATATCAGCCTTGATTTTATTAGCTTGAAATATCTAATATGTTTACATGTTATCAAGGAAACCTATTTTATAAAAAGTTTTTTTAAATATCTAACAAAACATGTACCTGCTGTTACAGATACGGTGCCAACTTAGGAATATCTGAAGTAACAGCGTTCGTGCCTGCTAATCCACTGATGGATTGTTCTATCAGCCGATGTTGACAATCGCCCGTTAAGAAAATTGGCATCAGCACGCAACATACATCTTGCGTCTTACAATATCTTAGGTTTAACAGTATCAATAATGAAATTAATTTTCTAAACTTTATTTAAAAAACATATTAATCACGGTGTGCCAAAATTTCTACTCGATGCAAATAGAACTATTTCCACGTTTGTCATAAATAATTTATGATATTCATTTTTATTTACTATATTATCTTTGATTAAATATGTTTAATCATTAATTTGATTGACTGGATTGACGTGTTACAACAAGATAGATGTGTGCAGGTGACAAAAATGTGTCGCTTTTGCGGAGAGGTGATATAATGTTATTATTTAGAAACATTTTATTTATGTTTATTTGCCTAAGTGCCTAAGTGAATTTTCCTCAATCATGTGTTGTATCTTTTACAAAGTATGAATACGCTCCCAAAACTTTTGCACAAGAGACTGCACTGGTAATGCATGTAAAACTCCATGTAATTCACTCATTTTATTCTGATTTCCATGAGACAGAAGTGCAATCATACAGAAAAGAAACTTAGATATCCCCCAGGAAAAACATAAACTCTGCCGGTCTACTGAGTAATGATAGCCTTCAATGAATCTCAGTTAAATCTTATAGATGGACCTGCATCAACACAAAACTGTTAAAGATACACAAGTCTTATCTATTTGCGTTGTTTTATGAAAAGTTAAAGGGAAAATTTTTTATATTTAAAATCGTGTTTAATATTAATAAGATTACTGTAATTGTTACAATAACTAATTTGTGTTCTCAATCTAAAAGTTAAAAGATTGGGTTCTGTTGAACTAAGGACCAAGACTTGGAATCTGTTGACTGCTACCCAATGGCTGAGGCAATTAAATATAAAATCACCTGAGATCACATTATTGACTGATTGATCGGTATAGCGTCCCATGTACGCTGTCCGGCGGAATTCGTTCCCAGTCGTGAAAAATGTAAACCCTTTAGCATTGTCCGTGATAGTAGTCGTCAAAAATATTCTAATAATCGCAATGTAGGTCGCAATCTCTTCAAGACAAGGTGTTATATTGATTTGTACTCTTGTAAAATCCGTTCGATTTTGTGGAGCTTTTATTTAACTCTGGACAGATGTGGGTTCCCTTGTAACCACTCATAGCCTCGCCACCCCAGATGCCAGTGACTGTTGTGAGATGTGTCTCTAATGTCAGCTGTGACTCCAACTGTCAGTCTTCCCATAGACATCGTGTCGATCCTGTGAAGATCTCTCCGGAGAATGTGACGTCAGCCTTTCTGTGTGGCGTTTGTGAGCGGCGAGAAAGACTACGGTAAGTGGCATTATTCCAGTTAAATCTTTTATATTATTCTAATGTTCACTTCCCTGACATGTCTCTCTTTTTATTTTATTGTTAGTTCGTTAGCATTACAAGACACGTTTGTAATACTACTCCGGATGTAATTCTTTTTATATATTTATCAATCTTAATGAGATTTATTGTATAGCTACGATTCGGATACATAATTTTTTTAATTCTCTCATATTTTATTTATACACAACATATAAAATGTTAATTATTAAGTGCACTGAACGTATCATTATGTTATAGGTTGAAACTTCATAAGGATTTATTCAGTTATAACAATTATTTACAAATTTCATTTTTAATCTATATTCCCGGTACCATCGTGGTTGAGGTAATAATTTGTGTAATATATGAAAGATAATAAATATAGGAATAACAGGTCGTTAACTGACAGATTGCACATAAACATTTAAACATTATATTTGATAGACTCCGATAAATATATGTCGGAGGTAAGATAAACCTGGGAGGTATTTTAAAACTAAATTATAAGAGGAGCTGCAGCTTACAGAAATATATCTTTAAATGAATCATAGAATTGCTCTTTACGTTTGTAATTACATATGGAAAATCTATGGAATTGCCTTTGGGTATCCACAATCTGTTGGCGGTGATTACATTCACAAGTATCTTGAATAATAATATGGTGAATACACACAGCATGCAGCTTTAAGAAAAGGTTAAATCAGCGCTTCCGATAAATCTACAATGCCTTTCACTGCTAACCAGGGGGAGGATTTTGTCACAAATATGAAATGGAGCGGGACCGAGAGAGAAACGTTATGCACGCCTCGATGAACACTGACGCTACCTTACATCTTCAGCCCTAGAGAGACGGACCCGGAGAGTCATGAGTGGCGTGATGGGTTATAAATAATTAGAAACTAGCAAAAGGATCTTCTGGCTCCTCCTTTACACTTGACTCTAAACGGCCACTAACGAAAAGAGAAGCTATTAAACATGATATTATTTAGTATGTCTAAAAAAACTTATTATTAAAAAACAATCATCAAGATTTTTTTTACGGAGAGACCGATCCCCTTTTAACCCTTATTGGTCCATGTGGATGGGCAGAATAAGGGTTAAAAGGGGATCGGTCTCTCCGTAAAAAAAATCTTGATGATTGTTTTTTAATAATAAGTTTTTTTAGACATACTAAATAATATCATGTTTAATAGCTTCTCTTTTCGTTAGTGGCCGTTTAGAGTCAAGTGTAAAGGAGGAGCCAGAAGATCCTTTTGCTAGTTTCTAATTATTTATAACCCATCACGCCACTCATGACTCTCCGGTCCCGTCTCTCTAGGGCTGAAGATGTAAGGTAGCGTCAGTGTTCATCGAGGCGTGCATAACGTTTCTCTCTCGGTCCCGCTCCATTTCATATTTGTGACAAAATCCTCCCCCTGGTTAGCAGTGAAAGGCATTGTAGATTTATCGGAAGCGCTGATTTAACCTTTTCTTAAAGCTGCATGCTGTGTGTATTCACCATATTATTATTCAAGATACTTGTGAATGTAATCACCGCCAACAGATTGTGGATACCCAAAGGCAATTCCATAGATTTTCCATATATGTAATTACAAACGTAAAGAGCAATTCTATGATTCATTTAAAGATATATTTCTGTAAGCTGCAGCTCCTCTTATAATTTAGTTTTTAAAATACCTCCCAGGTTTATCTTACCTCCGACATATATTTATCGGAGTCTATCAAATATAATGTTTAAATGTTTATGTGCAATCTGTCAGTTAACGACCTGTTATTCCTATATTTATTATCTATCATATATTACACAAATTATTACCTCAACCACGATGGTACCGGGAATATAGATTAAAAATGAAATTTGTAAATAATTGTTATAACTGAATAAATCCTTATGAAGTTTCAACCTATAAACATAATGATACGTTCAGTGCACTTAATAATTAACATTTTATATGTTGTGTATAAATAAAATATGAGAGAATTAAAAAAATTATGTATCCGAATCGTAGCTATACAATAAATCTCATTAAGATTGATAAATATATAAAAAGAATTACATCCGGAGTAGTATTACAAACGTGTCTTGTAATGCTAACGAACTAACAATAAAATAAAAAGAGAGACATGTCAGGGAAGTGAACATTAGAATAATATAAAAGATTTAACTGGAATAATGCCACTTACCGTAGTCTTTCTCGCCGCTCACAAACGCCACACAGAAAGGCTGACGTCACATTCTCCGGAGAGATCTTCACAGGATCGACACGATGTCTATGGGAAGACTGACAGTTGGAGTCACAGCTGACATTAGAGACACATCTCACAACAGTCACTGGCATCTGGGGAGGGGACGGTATGAGTGGTTACAAGGGAACCCACATCTCTCCAGAGCTTCAAAAAATCGAACAGTCTTTACAAGAGTACAAATCGAAGTAACGCCTTGTCTTGAAGAGATTGTGACCTAAATTGCGATTAATAGAAAATTTAAGGTGACTACTTCCACAGAAACTGCTAAAGGATTTATATTCTGCTTGACTAGGAGCGAATTCTGCCGGGCAACGTACATGGGACGCTATACCTATGAATCAGGCAATGGAGTGATCTCAAGTGATTTTATATTTAATTATCTCAGCCATTGGGTAGCAGTCAACAGATTCCAAGTCTTGGTCCGTCGTTGAACTGAACCCAGTCTTATAACTGTTAGATAGAGAACACAAAATAGTTATTCTAAAAATTACAGTAATCTTATTAAAATTAAACACGATTTTAAATCTAACAAAAATTTCCCTTTAACTTTACATGAAACAACATCGCAAATAGATAAGATTTTTGTATCTTTAAGAATGTTGTGATGGTGCAGGGTCATCTATGAGATATAACTGAGATTCATTGAAGGCTACCATTACTCAGTAGATCGGCAGAGTTTATGTTTTTCCTGGGGGATATAAAAGTATCTTTTCTCTATGATTGTACTTCTGTCTCATGGAAATCAGAATAAAATGAGTGAATTACATGGATTTTTTTATGCATTACCATTGCAGTCTCTTGTGCAAAAGTTTTGGAGCGTACTCATACTTTGTAAAAGATACAACACATGATTGGAGAAAATTCACTTAGGCTCTCATAAATAAAATGTTTCTAAATAATAACATTATATACCCCTCTCCGCAAAAGCGAGACGTTTTGTCACTTGCACACATCTATCTTGTTGTAACATGTCAATCCAGTCATTCAAATTAATGATTAAACATATTTGATCAAAGATAATTTAGTAAATAAAAATGAATATCATAAATTATTTATGACAAATGTGGAAATAGTTCTATTTGCATCGAGTAGAAATTTTGGCACACACCGTGATTAATATGTTTTTAAATAAAGTTTAGAAAATTAATTTCATTATTGATACTGTTAAACCTAAGATATGGTAAGACACAAGATGTATGTTGCGTGCTGATGCCAATTTTTCTTAACGGGCGATTGTCAACATCGGCTGATAGAACACAAATCAGTGGATTAGCAGGCACGAACGCTGTTACTTCAGATATTCCTAAGTTTGCACCGTATCTGTAACAGCAGGTACATGTTTTATTAGATATGTAAAACACTTTTTATAAAATAGTTTTCCTTGATAACGTGTAAACAGAGATTATTAAAGACACATTTTACCCTAATTGCTTTCTCTTAAATCAATATTACCAATAATATGGTAAAATATGAGATTCATTAAACAATCCTTATCTTTTAATTAAAAAATTAAGGCTTATCCTTTCGGCATTTAATAGATGAAAATACTTAATTTCTCTAAAGATTATTTCAATCTGCTTCACCGATTTTAAATTCCAACAAAAATTGTGTAACGGTAAAGAATAAAATCAGCTCTACTCTTGGTAATAAAATATGTTGCTCCCCCAAAATCACTATTTATAACATTCTAGGCTGGAATTCTATAGAAAAAGCTACACGTTTGTATATTATTTAAAAATATTTAACAGACGATAAATCATTAAAAAAATTAAATCAGCACGCCTTTAAACATGAATTGCGTTACGGAAAAAACTCTCTACGGAAATGCAAGTTAAATAAGGTATTTATATTAAAAGGTGTGCTCAATTGTGGTGGTAATTATTGTATAAATGGAGTTGACAGCCGTCACTGTTTACTCCAGAACTCCAGCGCCACTTCCATTATGAAGCCCAAGAGCTCTCCACAGAGTGGTATTGTGTCGTTTTATTTGCTGACTTTTTACCTTTATCCAACGTAAGAAATTTTAATGTTGCAAATGTTATAAACATGACGAGAATTATAATAATGTCTACATAATAATTGTTTATTGTTTTGCGAAATACTATTTGTTATGATAAATGCAAATAATTTAAATTATTAAAGTTTAGATATTTCAAGCTCATAAAATCAAGGCTGATATAGAATTGCTGGCTCTGGTTGGGGTATGTGCCTAAACATCTGCATATATCTCAATAGTAGTTTACCATAAGTGGCAAAATTTAACCCTAATGTATATTTATTTGCTAAATTAATAATTAGTTATCAAACTACTTTTCATAAAAAGGTTGCGTTTTCGTCCTAATACTAAAGTGTTTATATCTAATTCACATGCAGTATTGTTTGAAAATGTTCTTTTGGTGTAAACAATCGGAATAATGTTGTCATGATTACCATCCCAGAACGAAAAAAAAATGAGAACTTAGTAATACCAATACAGTGAAATTGATATTATTTATCCACAATCATGAAATTATCTACACCTACATTAATTCTGATAGGCTATACAATAAATATAAAAATTGCAGCACGATTCCAAAAGTTAAGATCAAATGTTTAATCACAGCTAGCCGGAGGTTAATACTACTCTATTTCGTGTCGGAAAATACCTTCACACACAATAACTACATGCGGCAATCCAAATGGTTTAACTTGTGAATAAAATGTTTCTCAGATTGGCTCGAAGATAATTTTATTTCAAAGTAAAGACTGATTCAGAAAAAAATTATTTCTTCATCCATGTAAAAAACTATGAATTCTCGAATACACACCGTACCATAATGTAACAAGGATGTATGCTGATCACCTTATGTGTTGACCATGTACATGATCCGTTCGCTATAATAATAGTAAACGTCAAGCAGGGGAATTGTCGCAGCGCCCATTAATGCCGCCATGGTGTCTTATAATTGTTGCTTTTGATGATGCAGAATGTAATAGTATGACTTTATTGCCTTCTTTTATATCCTCCACATTCTTTTTTCATGTTGGGATGAGGTAACACTACATTTTGAATATAATTGTATTGCTCCTTTAAAACTGTACAATTCTTAAAACAAAATAATAATCAAAATCAAATTGTTCGATTAAACCACTTAATATTGCGTATTATGTTTCATATAAGAGCTCCTTAATATTGCCACTCAAAATTTAGATATCTAAAACTATTGATTTGTATACATAATTGAAATCATTCAAAAGCCCTTACGCTGTAGATGGGGTATAAATCAGCCACATGGGCTTTCAAGGTTCCAATGTGAAGAATATGACAATATTTGTGTTTTTTAATAATGTATTTTAGTAAAACCTAATAACCAAAGCATATACTGTATATTATCACTATATAGGTTAATATTTTCTGATAATTATAACATATACTAAAACTTATTGTATGCTTATTCCTTTACGATTGGACTATATTTATATTATTTAACTTACAGTTTATAATTTTATGACTATGCTATTCGATTTATCTGGACAGGATTTTGAAATCATAATTTGAAGTTTTTTTAGATAAATTGCACGCTAAAGATGATTACAAACTAATAATTTTTTTATTTTGGCTATTGTAGCACATCCATCATTTTAATATAATTTGGTATATAGGCTATTGTTACTTATACTTTGATATGAAGTAACAGAAAGGGTTCATATGTAGGCTTAAATTTATGCGTGAACCTGAATAAAGTATATGATGTTGCATGTCCAACCATAAGACTTGGCTGAGCTTCATTGAAGCCTACGTCTCAAAATCTGTCATAACTTTCCTTTTGTATGCCGGGGTATGTAAAATTCTTACTGCCGTATAGTGAAAAACAGCAACTATGTTACAATTCTACAACTCCTATTGTTGGGTAAATAATTCGATACAATTATTTTCCACCTCCCTAAATATCAGTATTCAAAAAACTAAATAACAATAATTTTAACAAATAACTAGGCTATATTGCCATTAATCAGTGCTTAGAAGTATATTGAATTTTATTGTTCACAAATTATATTATATGACTTATTATAATTATAATTTATTCTGCTATTTAGACTTGATGATAATGACACTTATAAGTCTAATAATAACATATTCGCTTACGCTCAGCTAAACACCATGGAGTGACTCGCACGTTAAGTCACTCATATAATAAATGCAGATTCGTGATCAATATCTCGTTTTTGAGACCCTGAGTAAACTTACATACAGGTAGACAGATAGACACAAATAAAATTCTAATTGGCCTTCATCGTATATTAGATAATCGATTAGAGCAAAAAGCAACATGTAATGTCCTTGAATAAAAAAATATATTTAAACATTTTAATGAAATTGTCAGAAAAAAGTTTCACAAGTCTGCTGATGAGACTAATTTTTTGGTATTGAGTGTAAGAAAAAGGAGTGGAGTGTTTAAGTGAATGTAATTGAAATAAATTAGTTATTTTATATTTAATATAAAGAGAACTCAGTTTAGTTACACTTATTTTATTTTTTAAAACAGTACGTTCATTTTTATATATTTCATAAACTCAATTTACCCGCTTAGAAGGTCTAATAATGATAGAGGAAATAAGAAAGAGTCATTTAGCGCTAATTTCGTCATATAATATATCTACAAACAAAACAATATTGATGCATTTACTAATATATACATACATTATTATACCATCTACAAAGCTGTTACATTGATTAATCGATTGGTAAAGCTGGACAAACGATGGTGAGCCAACGATAGATGAGTAAAGACTGGTATATTACGATATCCCAGAATACACATGTGCTTGGAACTCTATAGCTTACTGATTGCCACTATTCACCCACACAATGTCTATATGCGAAACCAGTGATGACAGACAGTCTCATACAGTCTGTATCGTGTGTAATAATTTAAATTTTTAGTTGCAATCCTAATTTACTCTTGTATTTGAGTAAGGAAATACGTTTAGAAAAGGAAGATCCTATTCATGTTTTAGCGCTAAATATATAATCATATAATATAATTTGCTATAACTAATGGTTCCAATCCTAACTGTGTAATTTATGTAGCTTAATGTACACAGTTTATTAAACTTATACCTTTCTGGGTATTTTTTATATCTTGTAAATAATGAAGGTTGCAACATAATATTTTTTTGTGTAAAGTCATATCTTTAAGATTATAAGAAAAATCTGAAAGAAACTATAAAGCAAATTAGTTTTGATACTAACGAAAACGATAAACGGTATTTTAGAGCACAGGCTTGTAAATATTGTAGAAATTAAATCTACAATACTCTTGAATTCTTTTATTTTACAATTGTGTTTGATTATAAAAAATACGTCTTATATAGACCTGTATATTATATATATGTATATATATATATATATATATATATATATATATATATATATATATGAACATTTTAATTGCAGCCATGTAAAAAATTTAAATATCCTAGCTTTATGTGTAAATAACACTTTGAAAATGAATGAACTATTTATTGTAACTATCTTTTATTATTCACAACTATTCGGAGAAAAGCTATAATATTGGTGATTTAATAATAAAAAAGTGATTAATTAAAATACTATAAAGCTCTTTTTAGGATTCATAATATGATAGAAATACCTGAGATATTCCCTTCTGAAATAAGAAGTCTGTATTTGTCAAGTTCCGTTCTCGTCAAGCTTCTGAGGGAGGAAAGAAGGATGGAAAAATATATTTTAAAGAATTATATTTTAACTTTTACTCTGTCTTTCAAAAGAAATGCATTAAAGAAATCTGTGTAAATCTTGAAGGTGTCTAAGTATTGTTTTCCTTATATTGCAATTTTAGGGTTAGAAAAGCTCTCACTGTCATGAGCAGTTCTTGTTACGCTTGATATCAAGAATGCCTTCAACTCGGCGAGATGGGTCGATATGTTGGATGCACTTCGTGACACCTTCTGCATTCCAACGTATCTGTTGCGGCTCATCGAGGACTACCTCCGTTCTAGGCGTCTGATATACGACACTCGAGACGGAGCGCGGACGGTGGAAGTCACCTCTGGTGCCGCGCAGGGTTCAATACTCGGCCCGGATCTCTGGAATATCGCTTATGACAGCCTCCTGAGATCCGAGATGCCAGAGTAAACCGTCTTAGTTGGTAAGCCGATGACGTTGCGGCTCTCATCGCCGCACGAAACGTTGAGCTGGCCCAGCTAAAGTTGAACCAGGTCATGCAAGTGGTCAACGCCTGGATGTCCGATCACGGTCTTTCGCTTGCTCTGAGCAAGACGGAGATCGTGATTCTCACAAAGAAGAGAATTGAAACCGTCGTTCCGCTGCGAGTGGGAAGGGAACTGGTCCATTCAACGCGTGCCGCCAAGTACCTCGGAGTCATGGTGGACAATAAGTTAAGCTGGAGAGACCAGATCTTCCGTTCAGCGGACAAGGCTGCTAAGGTAGTCTCTTATCTTAGTAAGCTGATGGCCAATGTCGGGGGTCCTCGGTCCAGCAAAAGACGGGTACTGATGTCCGAAGTCCAGTCCGTGCTCCTTTATGGGGCAGAGATGTGGGCAGACGCTCTTACCAAGGAATGTTATAGGTTGCGACTCGCCCGGGTTCAGGGTCAAGCTGCGCTCGTGATGTGTTCTGCCTATCGGACAGTATCCGAGCCTGCCGTCCTGGTGTTGCCGGAGTCATCCCTGTCAAGCTCTTGGCAGGGGAGAGGAAAGCGATTTATCAGAGACAAGGCGAGATCGGCAAGGACGCAGCAAGATCCGAAGAGCGTGCCCGAACCTTCCAGCAGTGGCAACACAGCTGGGAGCACGAAACCCGAGGACGATGGACTGCGCGACTCATCGAGCAGGTTCAACCATGGGTCGAAAGGCGGCATGGCGAGGTGGACTACTACCTCACGCAGTTCCTGACAGGTCACGGCTATTTCAAGTCGTACCTGAAGCGGATGGGCAAGACCGGTTCACCGGATTGCATCTACTGCCCGGGCGTTCCCGACGACGCGGAACACACCTTTTCCGCTGTCCGCGTTGGGAAAGGACCCGCCTGGAGACCACAAGAAAACTCAGTGTTTTTCGGTGGATACGGTCCGCGAAAAGATAATGGAGGATGAGGGGAACTGGGATTGTTTGTCACAGTTCATCCGTGGCATCCTACTGGAAAAGAAACCCGATCTGGCCGCGAAGTGGCCCAGATCCCTTGACCAAACGGCTGGATAAGGAGCGAGCCCCACTGGCTGAAGCCAAATTTAGGCCTAGCCTGAAGTAATGTGATAAACAATTCCAGGTTAGAATCCTAAAGAGTAGAGGAGGTTTTTTAGTGGGTAAACCCGTTTGTAGGGGAGTCCCACACTACAGGCTGGCCACCTGCGTAATTGAATTTTTCGTGCCTCTCCCTCAAAAAAAAAAAAAAAAAACTGTCACGAGCAGTAAATGCAGAATATAGCGTTATTGTAAATGCTTACTCTGTAATTTATAGGCTTAATAGATGTAATATACCATTATTACAAACAAGCTCGTGGAATAAATGTAATGACTTCATACTTAACTATGTACTAATTTAGTTGAAAAGAAGAAATAATAAAGTCCGTGTTACTTTTTGTATGTTATTTGTGTTGAACAAATTAGTATGGGCCTTGTAAATTAAAGTTTGTCCCTTGTGTTTACCAGGACGGAATTTTCTTACCACGCCTAGAACTTTCATAATATATAGACAAACAAAGAGTAGAGTTAAGGATTTCGTGTTCTTGGTGAAGCTTTGTGAAAATCCACCTTTTCACCTTACAACCTCTCAAAATATTTTGTACTTCAGAATGTGTAAACATTTGTGCTCTTGGAATATTGTATTTCAATCACTGTCACATATGAAGTGTATATATATATATATATATATATATATATATATATAGTCATGGGATATTATATATATATATATATATATATATATATATATATATATATATATATAATATCCCAAAGAAATTATCTAAACAGTTATCTAAATTTATTGTGTTAAACCTCCACCACGAAGCTTTCCTGGAAATATTTATTATAAATTAAAATCCTTCTGACTTTCTCGAATATTAATACTGCTTAAACAGCAATGGTCTATAACTGGAATAGAGAATTTTCCATGTATTTTCACGTACAGTAATTCATTTTAACTTTTTAAGAGATAATTACACTAACAACCATTTAGTATAAATAATGGAACCACTGTTAATTAATCACTAAATCTGGTATATAAATATATAACGATACTTTATGAGGTTAATACCCCATTAAACTAATTTTAATATGGAGTGTTATTGTAATAATAGTAGATTTCAAGTTTAATGTAACTTAACTCATTATAATTGACTGTTCTGCAACAAGGGCTTTGTTGCAAGAGTTTAAACGGCCTTCGAATGAACATTAGTGCAGTCCCATGTTCTGTTCTCATCAACAATATACAGTACTAATGATTACACCAACCAAAGATGTCAAAAATATTGAAGAAATGATTGATTACTTAAATAAGAACCCTTTTAGATCCAAATCATTTAGGACACTTGTAATCTTATCATTTTATGTCAATTTTAGTTAATTTTTAACGTGTTTATAAACTAAGTGGTGATAGCTTGCTATTTGGTAGTTAAAATTTATGTTTAGAGTTGGACAAACAAGTAAAATCAGTTTTTGAAAACTATCCTATTCTTGAGCTTGAACCTTCAAGAAGGGTAAATAAATTATAGTGGGTAAGATTATTTTCGAATAAGACTATATAAGATAGTGGTCGCCGAAACGTTGGCGAAACATTTATTGCTACAGAAAGCAGAGACATAATTCCATTATTAGTTAGTTTGATTAGTTGGTTTGAATGATTAGTTTAGTTTCTTATGAGATATGATCTTATTAACATTTTACAAAAATGTTGACACCTATATATCACTATAACCCATAAAATAAAATCAAGTTATATAGGTAGTTTCATTAACTTCATGTACTCGTATAAACCCGTAACCTAACATGCATTATTTTAATACTAAGCTTTATAAGAACCATCACTTTGAAAAAATAACTGGGTATAAGAGTTTTGTTCTCCTGTATTGCAATAATGAATATCTAAATAAACGATAATATTAATGCTCATGAATAAAGAACTAGCCGCTGTAAAATTTGCAATCTATAGATACCTTTCTTGAGAAATAATCCCTAGGCTTTCAAAAATAAATAATGTCATGTAAATCAACACTTACAATTTTGAGAAACAACAGGTGATGGCGGTTCCCCAACCATCACCTTGCAGTGATCACAGTCTTCCAGTGTGGTGGCTATAGAATAATTAATTGACGTGATTTATTTTTATTGATCTCTATGGACAATAAATACTTAAATGTTTCAGTAGGATAGATCATCGGTCATACTTCGCTCTTACTTACACCTAACATATAAGGTCAATAACCTTCAGCTGTTGTTTGAAACCACTCAAAAGAACAGCACATCTTAAAATAAACAGTAATACTGAATCATGAAAGACTTAATATTAACAAACTTATATTTATGAAATGGTTTTAAAACTAAAGTTGGAACGTGTATTTATGAAATTTCAAGAACTTTTGTATCGAGTGAAATTTTATCCTTCCGTTCTACGACTATGGAAGTAATTTATCCGGTCGGACTAGAAAAACACCAAGGCAAACGATATGAGCTAAGAAAGTTAAACATAGTGCCCAATTATTTATCTAACAGTATACTGCGCCCCTTATTTATCTCGCTCGCTTATTTTTTGCGTAGCTGTGGATTAGCAGTATTATATATTCAATTGTGCGTGGTAAACTAATAAAAGCTGTTACTGCAAGCTGATAAAGTGCGCCATTGCTTCAACTCCATACGAATAGCAAGAAGTACGCACCTCTGTCACTTGCAGGTTCAAACCGTATTCATACTGCTTTGTATATTACCTCACCTGTTTCTGAGCTGATGCCTGCTATGAGCTGTATGCGCCTATTCGTATCCTCTTCGATATATATTATTATTGTTGAACGCATGAAAAAAAAGAAATGTTACTTAAATGATGTATAATCTAATCATGTAAATAAGCAGAACCATATCTGGTTAAAATTTCCAACGACAGATTTCTTTATATGTGAAAGAATAGCTGGAATATACTGTTATGTGTTTCCTTATTTTACAATTACTTGAAGAAACGAGCAACAATGGTTTTTATAGAGTAAAATTTCAATCCGTAAGCATAGCAACTTACTTAAAAATTTAATAAGGATAATTAATGTAAATATAAATATTTCAATAAATTGAGATTTTAGGGTATACCGTATTTTATATACAGGTAATAAGACGTGTAAGTACCATTTTATCGAAAGTCATTCATCTGAAAAGGATGTCTTTCATTTTCTGTAATACCCAGCGTAAATACTTCATTACACTATACGATTTTCTAAAGTTTAAACAGGGTAAATTCAAGTAGAATTTAACAGCCTTTTAACTCCTAAGGAGGGGTTCAGGAACCAACGTCTTGGAAAGTAATGTACTTTTACTAAGTACAGTATTTTAAAGTACAATTATCAAAAGAAGATAACACTATATTACTATGTAGTACACTTAATATTTATGTAAATGATAATCCATATGTAATTGAAAATAAGCTACAATATCTGAGTGATTCCATAATTTAAATATTTGTTACTTGTTACTAGTCTGTTTTATAACCGTGTAACCACTTGATATTTTTTAAATCTAATTTATTGTTACTCTGTTACACTACCTACTAGTTACTCTACAATGGTAACGAGAATACCACAGAAACATGTGTAAATAATAATAATAGCCGAAAATATCCATATTCAATTTCATCATATATCATAATAATATATGTAATAAACCTTTCCGCAAGATATATCAATAAGAAGTTCATATGTACACTTCTTCCATGCGATAGTATTTCATTAATCATCAGTTGTCATCACGAGTTTTTCATTGTGCATTTATATCCATGTCATTTAACTAAACTCGCAGAATTTAATGTTTGTTCGCCGTGGATGTAATATATTCTTTTCTGTTCACATGTCTTTCCGTCTAACAACGAAAATGCTGAGGAAATGAGCTATGGATTTTAAACTTTGCATGCATCCTCTAAAATGTATCTTGTGGAACACGTATTGTAGTGTACTACTACTTTGTGACAATTAAATAAAGTTGAGAGGAACAATTCCATTAGCCTATCCAACTTTTCTCAACAATAACCTTATTATACACTCTCTACAAATAAAGAAATAGTTGCTCAACTGTAACTCAGATCTCTCCAGGTGTAAGGCTTTAATTCAACCCTTCTTGTCAAAGTAATTTTAAATTATTATAGACAAATACAAAAATTTAGATAATTAGGTTCCAAAATGGTACTCACTATGGATACTATTTTTGTGAATAATATTTTGAATATTAACGTGTAAATAATGTAATTATCAGTTATAATCAGGACAAAGCTACGTTCATTATACTTAACATAATTCAATTTTTTTAGAATAAAATAGCATAAAAAGTGTTATTCTTACGATTAAGAATCATTGCCAGTAAACATTTAATAATACTAGTATAGATATGTTTATACTATAGATATGAGATATAATAATAATAATATAATATATCTTGATAAAGTGTCCTTATCGATACTGTATCACCTGAGACAAGGCGAGACACAAGATTTATGTTTCTTGTTGGGCTGAACTGCGAGTGCCAGGATCTGCTGATAGAATAATCCATCGGCGGATTAATGGGCGCAACAATTAGTTACACAGAAACTTATTATTCTTCAGGTGGATATTCCTCGATACTGTAACACCTGAGACAAGGCGAGACATAAGATTTATGTTCCTTGCTCATTGGTTTGTTTGGCTGAACTGTGATTGCCAGGATCTGCTGATAGAATAATCCACCAGCGGATTATTAGGCACAACAATTAGTCACACAGAAACTTATTATTACTCAGGTGGAACCGTATGTGTAACAACATGTAGATATCTTGCAATATAAGTAAGAAAATTTTAATATCATGGTTTTATTAAAAACGAGTCATTTATAAGTGCACAAAGCGACTAAACTCCTAACTAATATGTTGTTAAATATCAGCTTCACTAACTAATTTTTTATTTGTTTGAAATGGGTGCAGCTAATTCCCAAGAGGTTCATTAAGGGAAGTGCTTAATGTCTCCTAATGAGCTGAAACTGCTCAATTAAATCTGCACTAAATATATTAAATTCCATAAAAATTTCTGTAACACTTAATAAATATCGTGGGTCGTCTCTTTTAGTAAATTATTTTAGTGACTAAATATTATACACAGAATTATTAATATTTCCTGGCACCAATGTAAGTAAAATAAAATATTTCTCTAAAAACGTTGCGCAGAATAGCGGTGGTAATTATTGTACGAACGGATTAGACAGCTATCACTTTTACTTAAGATTCTACCGTCATTTCCATTATAAAAATCAAGAGTTCTCCTCTCAGTGGTAACGTGTTGTATCGTTATATTTACCCGATAACTTAAATATAACGTATAGCTTTACGTATATAGGTTTTGACTTTGTACCTTTCACCAACGTAATCAGTTGGAAAAAACACAAAAACCAGGAGTAAATATTGTATAAAACCTGCGAATTTTCTTGATCGAGGCCCAAGGCAAGCCCAACTATAGCAACGGCGATATACCCATTAGAATGATAAGGGTTCATAAACGCACTAAATAACAAATAAGTACCAGTCGCAGATTCGTAAAACTTACTTCGGGCAGAATGTGGGTAGTTCTTGTTACAGTTAAGGCAACTTGTTACGTAAGCTGTAACATGTTTTGGTGACTGAATGATTTAACTTCAGAATTCAGGGCTGAAAGTTGGCTCTTAAAGATGTTGAGCAAAAATTATACGTTGATTATGTTTTGTGACACTTAAATTGCCTGATTAATGTTTCATTGTAAATTTATTGTTAATCAATTTGAATTTATAAAATTATATGTCAATTTAAATTATTTTAAATAACAGATATTGAAATGCTAAATATTCGTGAATACGGTGATAACTTTTAGGAGATGTTTGAATGTCTTAAAAAAACAATAGGACCAGCAGGACCATCTCCTTGGCTTAGAAGAGGCCCGGATCTACTAGCTCTCTTAACCTCTGGGAACATACAGTTGCACTAAGATATCATTTAAAAAAGGCATAGCGTAGAGGAAAATAAGTAGAAAGTATAATTTCCAAAGCATAATAAATGCTATCTAGAAATATTATATAGATTAAAAAGTGTTCAAATAATTTTGTCAATCTTGCTAATTATGAAAATAAAATCTGCTTGATGAGAGTTTCTGTGGCGTACATCAAGACACAAAACGTCTTTCTTAGGTTTTAAAAACCTTACTAGAATTTATGACGAATGAAACTATTATTAGAATATAAATAAAACTTTTAAACCACTCGAGTAGTTGACTTTGCTCACTCTATTGCTAACCAATTAGTGAGAACTCAATCTTATCTTTGCAATTATTTTAACTTCTAAAAAGAATCTGCCTGGTACTGTAAAGGATAGTTTTTGTTCTCACACAATTCCGTTTTCTTGTAGTTAATATATTAATAATAATAATTTATTAGCTAATTACTTATATAAATTAAGTTTATCTTTCACTTATACTGCGCTATTATTGAAAGTCCTGTAGTAATCCGTAAAACATTTATCCTACTGACTTTAGAAAAGTTAGAAAAGTCTATCATGGACCTGAAAAAAATAACCTCTTTGTTATAACAATATCACAACAGGCTTTTCCTTTTGTATGGATAGTAACGGTAGCAACACAAAATCACCTTATAGGAGGTGATCGAATTGTTTGCGCTCGACTGCTTAGCAATATTCCAGCCAATGATAAAACGCTAAAAACGGATTGTTTATTACCTAAACTGAAATACTCGAAGCTTGTTCTACAAAGTGTGGAAGTACTCCATCTTGTTGGAACCAGAATCTTCTAATGTCCGTGTTGTAGAAATATAGTAATCACAGGATAGGTGTGTGATAATAACTCGTCATAGTAGCTCGTGTGCCAGGCAAAAGTTGTGAAACCTATGCAGCCGAATAGTAATAATAAAACAGATCTAAACTATTATAAATTTTGTATAATTCTTATTAATTGTTGTACTTTTAACTTTTATTATTTATGGCAAATTGTTTACATTTTACTTGTTTAATATTAATTTACTCCATTAAATATATATTTCCACTTCATTTTGTTCTATTTTTGGATTTTAGTGTACGCAAAACATCAAAAAATATTGAAAGTAATAAAGTAAATAAGGCAGATAAATATTTTTAAAACATAAGTTAGTTTTTTGGTGATTTTTTTCTAATTTTAAAACAGTATATGTATACCAATTTTTGAGAGAAGAACCTTATTTCGGTTATTATATAATTTTTTAATATTTTTTAATAAGTTTCCCAGTTCTATAGTAAAATGTTAAGCAATAAAAATTACTATGAATCTATAATTTCTTTTTGTGTAGCTCAGTAAACTAATGGTTGTTATTGTTTAGATGATTATAAATCTAGTGTTAAAGCACACCTAACTACTGAGAAAAGAGTGTGTAAGCTAAGAAACTAATTTTCTTTAGTAGAAAAAAATAACACCTGTTTACCATTGACCACGTATTCTTGTATTAAAATGTGTATTATGTCCTTACCGCAACATGATAGGTGTCAGTGGTGTCAAAAAATGTATATCACCCTTCCAAAGTAACGTTCATCCCTTGTGTTTACAAGGACGCAATATTCTCTCCACGCTCCGAAGATGAAGAATAGAAAGACACTCAGAGATTGTATGTGCCAGTGTCGACGCCTGGGGCTTTATCATCAAATCTACCTTTTCAGCTCAGAGAATATCGTATTAAATTTATATTATGATTTTCGTCTGAAAATATTATGTTACAAAACATCTTTAAAATTGTTGTAAATTCTACACAAAAAAACATGTTTCGGGTGATTTAAAAAACATGAAAGCATTGAGGAGTTTAACATAAATTCCATACCTTCTTACATGAATAATGCACTATAATGCTTCTTGTAAATCTTATACTATCACAAAAATTACTAATAGGTGAAAATCTTACTTAACAGGTTAACAGAAATTGTTAAAGGTTAGTTGTTTAGGTAACTACAGTTAAAACATGTACTTTAAAAATATGGTATACTGCCAGCAGTTCAAAATAGACCATATCACGAGTACTGGGAAATTAAATTTAAAAAGCGACATGCTAAGGGGTGTATATACAATTGGTTATTCCCGGTTTACGAAGTAATGTACCTGTAACAGTGTAAAATGGCATGTGCTCATTTTGTAAATAATACATTTAATATAGCTTTTTCCATTCTGATAGCAAATCACTTTTGCTGAATCAATGCCTTTATTTAAAGAAATGACAAGTGAAATCTCTCTAAAACTGTACCAAATGGTTAAGTAATATTAAAGTTATAACTAACTTTGAAAATATTATTAAAGATATAAAAATTCAAGTAAACATTATTTTAGTTTATATATTTTAGTAACAAATAAATGAAATAATGTTTAATCATGTTTTATTATTTTGTAGCATTCTTTATAATTTAGACGGTTAATTTTGTCCGGACAAATAGATATGAACTGTTTTAAAAACAATGTAACAATATAGTCTTAGAGGATATGATGTGACTCCTGATTTACCTTTCCTTATTTAATATACGTTAGTTCAAATAGTGAACCATTGTATTGCATCATCGTTGTATTTTGTGTGTTTTAATCAATACAAATCTAGTAATTTGGAACGAAATATAATATTAATAGACTAAATACGTTAATGAATGATTGGTATGGTGTCAGAATTTCCAGTTTTTAAGTTGCAAATTAATCATTGCAAAAGCGACATGCTAAGGGGTGTATATACAATTGGTTATTAATCATAAATTAGCACATAGTTGCAATAAGTTAGATTTTATCAAACAACTCAAGGCCGTTTTTTTATATATTATATATTTCATATAGCATAGACCTCTCATAATTCCATAATGGACATTCCGTAGTTTAGATATTTAATTTACAGGATAGTTATAGGAATATACCTCTTAAATGTGGCATACCTGTATAATCGTAACACTTATGAACATTTCGAAACTTTATAACCTTGTAACAACTTACGAGATTAAAATTTCTTTAGACATATAAATTTCATTCTAAACACGTGGATTTTAAATAGTCACAATCGATCCAAAATTATGTTTGAAGACATATCTGATGAGATAACTGTATACATCTCCATTTACCTAGATTAAACTATATTTTTTAGTATGTGTCTCTGATCTCTAATCAACGTAAAGAGTCCATTCTGAGCTTCCTTGTCTACCGACGATTTTATCTCTTCAAACGAATATGACTCCAGATTCTAGGATTCACACACTCTATGTATATGACAGCGCCAGGTTTCGCCCGCAAGATGTATCTGATGTAGAAACGGTGCAAAGAGTTCGTTTTGTGCTTCTGTGTCACATAATTTTCTTTATCTGTTTAGATGAACATAACCCCAGTTTCCAGGGGTAAAGTTGGTGATAGCGTCAGATTTCAGACGCTAAATTAAGAGGAAACTTAACCGGAGCTAATTCAGAAATTCACAATTCTATCTTGTTCCAATGTAAAACATGATATTAAAGATTCATAACCAAAGGAAGACACTGAACTGACAACAAAAACAGCACACTTTTTGTTCCAGTGAAACGAATTATCGCAGTAACTAAGCTTATCTGTCAAATGCTGATAAATATGTTTAATCTAATGAATATAACACAGAGAAACATCAATGGATTCTTTTCTATTTACACACTGCTAGTTTAAACCTTCAAAAGACATGTATCTTTCAACATGTATTCATATTTGATTAAGATCAGTAATACCAGTGTCATCTTTACATATATATATAAATATATTTCTCGTGTTCGTGTGTATGTGACTGAACTCCTCCTAAACGACTGGACCGATTTTGATGAAATGTTTTGTGTGTTTTCAATGGAATTGGAGAATGGTTCATATTCATGATTTGGCCCGATTTAAATAGTTTATTTCATTAATTTTTTTATTTATAAATTGTTGTTGATGTTAGAGTATTTTATATTGGATCTAGCAGATTGCGCTACGACACGTAATACAAAGTGATCTGATACTTTCAGCTGTTAACACTTTCAGCTGAACTTCATCAAAGAGGCAGAAACATTTGCTTTACATTTAAATCTTAGTAACTATTAAATTATTGTCAACTGCTTGATCAGTAATGTAATGCAGATTGCAGGGACGAAGTTATTATCTAATTCTAAATTTCTATTGCGCACAATGATCAATAAATCATCTAATGCCATGGAGATGCTATTTATACGCTGTTATAAAAACTACCTCATTAAATAAAGCTGTGAATGTTTGCACATAAAGTAATCCAATCTGGTTAGCTCCTTTAACAATGTGTCTGGCATTTTTACTATAGTTATTGAAAATCAAATAGGGATAACACACTCTTGCTCTTATCCTAGAAGCATAATACCCTTTATACTTATTTATTGATCGGTAAAAATATCAAAATCACTCAATCACCAAAATTTTTTCTAAGTTGAATTCCAAAACCAAAATATGAGACCATTGTTTAGGTTAGTGCAACGGCATAAATCAATTATGGAACTGTAAATAGTTTAAACCGGGGGTTAATTTAAACCAACAGAACAGACTCATATTGACTGCAGCAACGTTTTAGTTGGACGATACACCTTTGTCATTGGGATAAAAAAGCTAACTCTTATTGTTACTGAAATCGTCGGAGCACTTCCATAAATTATCATGGAATGTTGGAGGGAATACGAATCTTATCAAAACTGTTTCACTTGTCGACTTCAGGACCCCAAAACACTGTTATTTAAACTTAAATCTAAAATGGGACAGGATATCGGATAGCTTTGAGTGACTATCGATCATCTCAGGATTGTTTATTATGTCATAGATAAATAATACATGACTATATTGCCCAAGTTTTCAACAGGAAAATGCGTGCGAAGACGCGGGTAACTGCTAGTTACCATATATGTTCTGTACTGTTAATTAAACTATTTACGTTAACTAGAGGTAACATTATTATGATTAGTTTAATCCGGTAACATAAATTTGTATACATTGGTAAAAATCATTCTCGGATTTGGTGAGAAACTTTTAATTGCTTAACTATGATTACTAGTTTAATAACTTAAATTGAATGAGAAACATCGAGGCTAGAACTTATATTAACAGGTAACAATAAAGTAAAATAGTAATTTTCTGCGTGGGGACGTCTTTTTTTGCATAACTTGTTTGCATAATAATTTTATAATCACGATATTTAGAATTAGGTCTTGAAGTTAATAAAGTAAATGATTATGCAGTTTTTTAGAACGTGAAAATAATTTAGTCAGAAAATAAATATTGCTTTTTGCAGACAATTATTCGTCTTTTTGATAATGCACTTTTTAATTACATTTGGATTTAAACGGTTACGTATTCAACTGGTCAATTATGTTTTTGCCAGAACTATAAATACACTTTGTATTTGATATATTGCAGGATTTTCGGGACATTTTGTTTTGCTCAGCAAAACACAAAACAGTAACATTATGTTTTCACATCATCAATCTTTCTTCGATGGATAAATTATCTAAGAGATTGTAAGATAAAGTATAAACCGCAAGTACGGAAAAGGTTAAGCCAGAGTTACTTTTTTCCTAATTGAATGAAGACAGGATTTTGTTTACAGAGTTTCATTTTCTGATTTACCCCATCGTCTCAAGAAAGAGGATGAAAAAAGTTATTTTTGTTTGTCCGTTTGCCTGTAAGTCTACCTGTCTCACGCAAGGTATAAAAATAACGAACTTTTAAGTGTAGTAGAACAAATCTTTCCGCAAAATATTGCTGTTACCTTATAAAGTATATATCACGGCGTGTATATCTGCTCACCACTTGACAGGCTGTAACTTCTAACTTCACGACTAGACAGTGTTCATGTCAGTTTGTATCTGGAAGCAGCCCAGAACATATCATGTTCAAGGTAGTTTGCACGTCAAGTCTAAGATCCAAGTGCACTGAATTTGTGAGATTATTACTTGATTGTGATAATCTCACATTGTGATAAAACTTTTTGGTATTTAAATAAACACATATTGGTATTTAAATAAATCCATGGATCACGAATGCATAGCGACTACAACGTGTTACAAGACTTTGTCATAATTACAGCAGTACATGTTTTCTTAACATTTAAATTCCAGGGATATGCTATTCTGTTATTGAAATGTTTTATATTATTTTCTATTTAATTATATATAGGGCCGCACTCAGCTTTGGCGGGCCCCGAAAAAGATATTCTTTCGGGCCCTGTCCCGTCTATCCACCCTGTAATAACTAATTGCTGTTAAAACTACCCTTATTACTCATATTAACACACACCAGAATTATTCGCTTTTAATTTTCTTATATCTTATGTGGTAAAATTTACACCACACTATACAAGGCATAGAAATACACCATACTTCGTGTCCATTATCAGCCTTCGCTGATACTGCAAGCTAGTTTTAATGTATTTATTTTATTTTCTTAAAGTGGCTACATATTATTCATAACGTCACGTGTTTAAAATGCTTTATAACTATATTCAGTTTCATTAAAATACATTTTATTCCACTATTTTCACGTTTCCATTATGAGAATGTAAAAATTTCTTACATTTGAATGAGAGACATATAATATATTATATATATTATATATATATATATATATCTTTTCATTATTAATGTATTCTAAGTAACAAGAGATATCTAATCCTTTTTATTCCTTTAGTCTTGAGTGCTTTGCTATATCTCAGCTAAAATTTTTGTTATTAACAATAAATAATACTTACAAAACGTTTTTGATACATAAATGTACGTTACGTACAAAGTACAAAATAATAGTGAGATGTATTTATGTCACAAGGTAGTTATGAGGATAACTAAAATTATATTTTTGTACATAATGCGACTGGGCACTTAGTATAATTTTGGAATTTATGGAAATATTGCCAACAAAGCTGGCATCATTAAAGGAACTATTATTTAATAAAGTACGTATAATAAATATCTTTCTTAAAATATAAATATACACAAGCAGTTCTTGGATATTTCATAATCTAATACAATTGTTTTAATGTGTTTAGTTCTATGTTCTTACGTAAATGTTTTATTCTAAGAGGCGTGTAATTTTTAAGAAATATTTTTACGCATATTAAAGTAAAAAGATTTTTTTTGCAGCCATACGATAAATTTGTTATAAAAGCTTAATATCGTTTATAAAATCCGTCCTGCCATGAATATTATGAACATTTCACCAAGTTAATTACATTCCAGTAATTAATAAACCCTGCAACGTCACAATATTTTTATTATTTAAGATATTTTCCTTTTTT
The DNA here is from genome assembly GCF_021130785.1 of Homalodisca vitripennis. Taxonomy (NCBI): domain Eukaryota; kingdom Metazoa; phylum Arthropoda; class Insecta; order Hemiptera; family Cicadellidae; genus Homalodisca; species Homalodisca vitripennis. The sequence continues at coordinate 42,318,623 of NC_060214.1, forward strand.
CCCTCACTTAATAGTAAATTTTAAAAATTTCTTTATCGTTTACTATTAAAAATAGGTTTTTTATAATATTATTGAGTTACCGTATTAGCAACGTAAAATTTACATTTTAAAAATTACAAAAATGGACATCAAATACAACGTATTATTATGCATTATTATTTTCGTAAATTACTTTTTCAAAACACCGTTTATAATCGGTTATTACGCATTTTTGTTACCTGTATATGATTATTTCTCTACATTTCCAAAAAAGTGACAGGATTATCGACTGAATATATCGACTATAAAAAGTTCATAACAGTTAGCATTAATACAGCTGTAGTTGTGCTGTGGGATGTAGAAAACAAAATGGTAAACGTTAGGTTATGGCTCTTTATTTTAAACGACATATTATACTTATGCATTAAAAAGGGTTTACATTATTTTAGAAATATTTTTGTCGCCATTTAACAAAAAAAGCGGTTTATGTATTACTGTTAACTATGGCGGCTATTACAAATATAGTTTCGAAGAAGAAAATAAAATTTTAATTTAATATTATAACCGTAGTTGTATACATTAAAGATATGATAAAAAAAATTATAGTAAATGTTCATTTATGCTCGTTATTTTAAAACTGGATAACTTATTTGTGATTTAAAAGAAAATTCTAAATTATTTTATATATATATATATATATATTTTAACGTTTTCATTTTACAACAAAAACAGTTTTATCTAAAGGTGCCCAAAGTTTGTGACAACTGGTAGAAATTTTGTTTTGAGAAGAATACACTAATGTTTTGGATTTATTAGTACAATCATCTACTTATCTACAATTCTAATGTTCCACTTATGCTGCCAAATCTTAAAATATTGTCTTCCTTCCTACTGCACATTAAAGTTGTTAAGAAAACCCAGACTAATAAAAGCGTCATTAGGATTTAAATACATTTTGGTACAGTACACTTCAAAATTCAATATAATATGTGGACGATGGCCTACGGTTTTTATATTTCATTAACTTGTCTTGAGACAGTGAAATTAATTAATATCTTTCTCGTTTGCTATTGCTATTTATTCTATAAGTTTATTAAGAGATTGTATTCGTGGTAGACAATCTTCTACTTTTTTCTTAGGCAAAGTACTCAATCAGTAAAAGAGTGTGTAAGCTAAGAAACTATTTTTCCCTAGAGCAGAAAAATTAATACAACCTGTTTACTACTGACCACGTATTAGTGTACTATAATGTGTATTATATTCTTAGTGCAATGTAATAAGTGTCAGTGGTGTCAACATAACTAATATTACTCTTCGAAAGTAAATTTCGTCCATTGTGTTTCCCATAACGCAATATTCTCTCCAACCTGCGAAGGTGAATAATACAGAGACACGCAGAGATTGTATGTGCCGGTGTTAAAGCCTGAGGATTTATCATCAAATCTACCTTTAGAGCTCAAAGAATATGGAAATAAATTTTATATTAAGATTTATTTTTGGAATAATATATCACAAAACATGCTTAACTCTTGCACATTTTACATTTATAAAATATATTCTAGTTGATTTAAATAAGTATGAAAGCATCGTAAAGTTAATTTTTTATATAAAGAGACTTAATTTTGTCGCTACTAATAGACATTACAGTATTAAACAATGTTAGTAAATAGTTTTGCAAGATGTGGCAACATTTGCCTTACCTTTCCTTGTTTAGTATTCGTTACTACAAATGGTAATCCAAATACATTGCATTCTATCATTGTTTTATTTTCATCGGTTTTGATCAACTCAAACCTTATATTTAAAACAATTATAGTAACTACAAATTAAATAGCTGATTGGCACAGTGCCAGAATTAGTGGTTTTGGAGTTGCAAATAGTTTTTAATCATAGAATAACACACAGCTCCATTAGTTTAGGTTGTATAAGTTGGTTGATCGCAATTTAATATGTGCCTCTTGTCAGTTCTATTTGAATAGACGTTGATTCCAGACCTATTGTGACCTGGAGTCTGTAGTTCAGTTTAAATAAGTAGTGTTTAGTTCTTATTAAGTCCATGTCTTAGAGTTATAATAGAGGCGGCAGCAATACTGGAACGGGGCTGCTAGCCGTTACTACTGACAGTCATACACTCGAATTTTTATTTTATTTTAAGAGTGTTCAATAAACTAAACTATTTATATTATAAAAACTCACAGACGTCTGTCTAGCTAAAATGTCTGTACTTTATTAGGACTGATCAGAAAAGTCTTGAAACCTTAGAAAGCGATATTGCTTATTGGCGAATTCACGCAATACATTGAAATATGTCATAACAAAGAGTAGTTCGTATAATTCAAGTCACCACTTTCAAACGTGGTATTTGATAGGTTCACTAGAGAATTCGTTCGAAGTAGACTGAAATGGTTTCTTTTGTCTTACTTACTTGATGGTAGGATTTTTTTAACAGAGCTTCATTTTGTTGTCTCACGAGGAAGGAAATAAATGTTATGTCTGTCTATACATCTATCTGTCCCTCCATAATATATTACAATAATGAAACCGTTAAGTGTAGTACATGTAAACACTAGTATATTTAGGTGTAGTACATGTAAAACTGTCCGCAAAAGTTTGGTGATACCTTGTGAAGAATATGTAAAGATAGCAAGAGATCCATTGCTGGCTATTAATTAACAGATCTCCCCTTTTCTACCATATAATAAATTACCATAAGTATCAATTACCGTGAGTTTCAATAATGAAAAAGATAGATAAAAATTCACTCAATGAGACTCTTGTGTGTCAAAAGTTAAATTTAAAAGAAATCAATGTCAATGTATCTGTTTTTGCTGTGAAATTAAGATATCGGTGTCTTTACAAAGATTTTATACCAGGAAGAAAAGTATAGTCTTAAATATGATGTGGGTTAAATAATTATTAACAAATTTAAACCATCTATGTTTGGAATATATATATATATATATATATATATATATATATATATATATATACTAATCACTGTGTTGAATAGAAGAAAACAAAAACTATTTTTCACTTCTATATTTCGGGGGATTTAATACCCTCGTCTTCAGGGAAGTTTTAATAAAAATGAATACAAAACTATAAACATGTAAACAAGAATTAATAATACATAAATTTAAAAACAGTGCATAGCATTTGATAAAATGCAGCTGACGTGAAATCTTTCTAATTCAATCTTGTTGGAACAGTTGATTTTTATCAAGGGTGGAATACAATTTGTAATTTATGGCAAATTTTGAATGTTATAAATTATTTAAAAAGTTATCTTAAATTTAGGCTAAATGGATTTTTTGTCTCAACATAACATAATTTGATGAGCTTGCTCCATGTGCTTTAATTTTAATTTGTTGTAGTTTTCATCAGGGAATTGTGGTAGTTGGTGTATTCCTTTTAATTTAAAACACTCTTCAATTTTGTCTTGTTTGTGTTCTAGACAATGTCTTGCCAATGGTTTATCTTCATCTTTATGGAAAATGTCAAACCTATGCCCTGTCTTTCGGATTCTTAAATGGTTCGATGTTTGGCCAATATATTGTTTGGAGCAAAACTTACAATTAATATATATATATATATATATATATATATATATATATATATATATATATATATAGCTTCATACATTTTACAATACAAACTATCCTCCAGTATAGAATACAATATTAAATAGTATGCTAAAAAATAAAAAATAAATGTTTAACAAAACTTACCTTTGGCTACAACATCTTACCTTGGTTGGCTAATTACTTTTAAACGAAGTTCATATTATAACTGTAAAACCGTTTAAAATATTTACTTTGTGTAATTCCTGTTTTACTCATAATTATTAATCTTTAACTAAATTACTTCATTATTCCTCTGCGATACTGCGTCGCCTTTTTATGGCGACTTTTTAAAATTACATTAAATTTTACTGTGTTTTACTCAAGTAAATGGGAATAACACTTATTGAGTTACACTTTAAGCTTCGCCTTGCTTAGTTGCAATACATATAATTAACTCAACAAAATACGAATATTTGAGTTTTATTATTTCAGGAAATAGTTCTCATGTCATACATGTGCCGTATTGTATAATTATAGTTACCGTATGATTTGAAGAACTAAAATTTAAATTAGGATAATTTTAATTTTTTTACCGTTATAAACATATTGAGTTAGAATTAATAGTTATAATTTTATAATACGTAGTTTTGGATTCCCCATTCACAAATTGTACTGGTGCAGTCTGTCTGCCTCTGTGACCGTCTGTGCGATAATGTTCCTTATAAAGATCTCCGATATTATTGAAATCTGGGACATAGGTCTTTCTAGTTCTAATGATAAACTATGTTGATTTTAGGATATGGTGTAGAGGTACGGACCACCCGTCTTTCCGTATCTATGCCACCTCTCTCAATCCGTTCTATCCCTTCCTTCAATACTCCGTGGTACCGGTATATTTTAAATGTTAGTTTCGAAATTTCCTACCAAGTCCTTCTTGATATCTTGTGTTCATCCATTTATTCACCAAATATTTTGTTACGTTTTGTATCTATTAGATACGTATTTGCATCACTCTTCAGATGTTACTCTAAAAATGTATAACAGTTCTCAAGCGATAAATTACGTCTGCTTTTTCTTATACACGCGTAACTTTAAACTATGTAGGAATTGCAAAATAAATAGCCTATATTACAAAATGTAACATTTTAGTTGATATGTTTTCAAATTAAAATAGCTGCAAATCAGTCAGTCATTACCATTAAACTATTCCCAAGTCTGTCAAACTCTCTTATTCTAGATGCATTATAGACTAACTCTCTATTGTCTGGTAAGTTATATTAACAAAGTTTGTTCACAACCTGACCTAGCCTACTCACCACGTGACAGGCTGTAACTCCTGCCTTCACCACTAGAGTGTGCTGACGTCAGTTTGTAACTAGAATCAGCCCAGAACGTATCATGTTACAGGTAGTTTGCACTTCAAGTCTAAGATCCAAGTGCACTGAATATGTGAAATTGTGAAACATAATAAAGTGTTACAAAAGTCAATATTTTTATTTAGAAAAATCCGTGGATTTGCAAATACATAGCATCATCAACGTGTTATATGAAATGTGCTCAGAATTACCGCAATAAACATTAAATTAAAACTTATATTTCATTGTTATGCCATTCTGATAATGAAATATAAACTATTTCTATACAGGTATGTATATATACCAATAATACACGATTTATACACTATACATTATACTTTAAAAAGCCTTTTATCTCACAAAACTTCCAGTAATAATCTTTGTGTTGGAATGGTAACAAAATTATATTTGAGAATTATAAACCACACAGTTAATAATAATTATATAATATACTATACAATTAAGTACAAAATACCTGCACACAAGAAAACACATACGCTATTGTTTCATTGGAATATTATTACTATATTTTTACGCACATCCTCACAACAGAATACTATAAATGCTAAATATTATCCTATAAGAAGTATTATTACTATATTATTACAATATATAGGTCAAACAGGTATTACTCAAACACATATAATATTTTGTAACCCGTATTTTATACTATTTGCAATACCCAGATATGAAGGACAGTGTACATGGAAGGGCATAGTTCTAACAGAATAAATTAATGATTGAAGGCTGGGATGTTTGGTGTCAGCAATACTGTCCTTTTAATATTTCCAGCTCCTATTACTAGGTTAGATATATGGATGACGTGACCTTGGAAATATCCTGCACCTCTGGCTAATCTCGTTCCGACTAAATAGAAAATAATTTTATCTCTAAGAAAGACTCTTAATACAGATTCTTCACGTAGTATATCTATTGTAATATATCTACGATCGATATGTTATAAATAATGTATGATATACTTACAGACTTTGGGCACAGACTGCTTTAGAATTTCTCGCAGACGTCTGATTCGTGGTCCAAGTGATTATTGAAAACAATCTATTTATATCTTAAAAACCTGGTTGTTAAGATACTTCACAACTCTTTTTTCGTACTAACAATTCAATAGAGGAATGCTAATGAGTTCAATAGCTAACAACTAATCTTATTTCATTAGATTATATTGGGTTTACTAAGTTATCTGCTTGTAATAGATCGATCTAGTTTACAGGATATGCCGGATAACTGTCATTCATATACGTCGTATCCTCTCGTAGTACGAAATATAGGACATTACGATGAAATTAGTATAGAATTATGCTTGATTTATAATTATAAGGAACTGATTCCTTTCTAATCTCTTTCTGATACGCCTGGATGTAAAAAATTGGCCGCGACTTTTCCCGCCCATATCGGCTATAAAGCGAACAAGGGTAACGTTCCGTGATGCGATACGAAAGTTTGTTTTCTCCTGTGAAAAAACTTATATCTGTAACCCGCTAAAAGAAGTATTCAATTGAAAACCATCCTAATACTTATTTGTATTTATACGCAATACTATTACATTTCTTTAATGAAAATTGTAACGACAGCCATGACGCAATATTTAGCCTGGATTACTCCTTTAAATAACACTAGTTATAAATTTGTAATGGCGATTATAAAAAAACACCGTCTTGCCCTGAAAATAATGAACATTTCACCAAGCGAACAAGGGTAACGTTCCGTGATGCGATACGAAAGTTTGTTTTCTCCTGTGAAAAACGTATATCTGTAACCCGCTAAAAGAAGTATTCAGTTGAAAACCATCCTAATACTTATTTGTATTTATACGCAATACTATTACATTTCTTTAATGAAAATTGTAACGACAGCCATGACGCAATATTTAGCCTGGATTACTCCTTTAAATAACACTAGTTATAAATTTGTAATGGCGATTATAAAAAACACCGTCTTGCCTGAAAATAATGAACATTTCACCAAGTTAATTACATTTTAGTATTCAATATTCTCTTTAACTCCGCCATCTTAATTTAGGTACAGTATTTTCCACCTCCCGTTTTACTCACATAATAGTGAATTATGTTTTTTAATCTCCTTGATTTTCTATATTATCGCTACAAATTTTAAATATTACATATCATAAAACTGTAAGCTATTATATGATTATAAGTATAAAAAAAATATTTATTTTCTGGACTTTAGCTGTCATAAATAGTCCCTTTTTTATTATAAATTAGACTACTTTTATCCTGTATCTGATGATTTTTTCTGTAAATATAAAATAGGAATTACAAGTTTTGAAAAGTTCATAAACATTGATTGGCCTTAATTTAGCTGCAGATGTATAAATTCCAGGCGGGATTAAGAAAACTGTAAAAAATCGGTAATATATCATCTTTATTTGAAACAAGATATTTTAGTTATTCTTAAAAACGGTTTGAATAATATATTGATATAGCTACGTCATAAATTGACAGTAAAAAGCGTGTTATCTAAAAGTGCTCACAAGATTCTATGGCAGCCGGTACAAATATTGTTTTAAATGACTAAACAACTGCTGTTGACTGATTAAACCCACATTTTCCTTATATACAGTTCTATTATTCCATTTATTCTTACAAATATTACGACATAGTTTCCTTTATACTGTATATTGCAATTAATAATAATGTGATAGAGATCAATAGATGTTGCACCCGGATTTCAATATCCTATTTGTAATCAAATCGATGTAAAACGTTGTAAAATAATCGTCTGAAATTAATATTTGGGGTGTTCCCATTATAATATCACAAACTTCCGTGGCTCTTACTACATTGTGTTTTGCGAGAGGTTAGCACAACTTCAGGACGTGATAGTCAGTTAATATGTGTTTTGATTAAAAAATCATAACTCAGAACCCGTTAAAAATAACATGAAACTTAGCAGTTACGCAAATTAAAAAAAAAAAAAACATAAAAACACTAAATATAACTTAAAATTTTCTAAATGGTGGCATTGAATTTATTTTAAACTTGCAAGAAATAATTATTTAATGCAAAATTAAAGATAAAACTAACAATATCAATTTTTTAAATCGGCTAAATATAAAATAATTACATCAATTTTAGTTGGTGATTTGTTTATTGCTTACATATGTCCACAGAATCTTTTTAAGTACTAGATCTAATTGTTTGTTATTTATTGGTCTTCGTTGAGAGATGTTGTGCAGGGTAAGGTCACTTATGTAAATGGCGGCAATATCAGCTACTGTATGGTTCTTGGCAGTTGAGATCCTCTTTACTGGACTCTATAACACACAATATACCACATAAATCTTATAAATAAGCTATTTAGATGTTGAAATATCGCTTTGGCAACAAATTATGTGACAAAACAAGTGTCTCCATCGTTGCTTCATTATAATATTTTATTTTGTTATATCTGTTATATAACTCATTTTAAATTGCATTGCGTGCATAAATTTTTCATTGTAAATAAAATATACTTGACATATATTAAATTGATTTCCTTTTTTATGTATGGTTTAAGGTTAATTACATGTAAAAAAGAATATATTTACAGTGTAGTTGCAGACTAACCGTAGAGTATACAAATATTTTTAAGCATATTCAATAAAGGATATTGAAATCTAAAAGAGGTTCCGTAGTTAAATTTCAGATTTGAAGTACACCTATTATTCTTTTAAATATGTAAACACACTGAGGTATAGAAACGTTAAAGTCATGTAACGCAGCACAATATTTAAATACATATATTATACTAATATCGGCAAAAAATATTGTTTTAAACGCATAATCTGCTATATTGTCAATTTTGTTTTAAAATTGTAGGTAAAACTGTTTAAGACAATGTTAGAAGGATCATATAATAGGTTATGTAATTTAATAAAAAAAACTACTATAGCATTAAAATTATCAATATAATAAACACCTTTTATTATTCCCCAAGTATTTCACATAGACTAATAGTTGTGTGAATGTGATAGGAAAATCAAATGGTTACGACTCTAGTTTTAAACTACATCTTAATTCACAATAAAACTCTGGCTAAGAAACTATTTTTTTAGACTGGTAAAATAAACGAAAGAAAATCACTATTAAGCATCTATTTATGAACTAAATAGTGTATTATGTGTTTACGGCGATATAATAAGTGTTAATTGTGTCAAACGAATTAGTATGAGCCTTGCAAAATCAAGTTTGTCTTTAGTGTTTACAAGGACGCAATTTTCTCTCTACGCTCCGAACATGAATAATTCACAGAGAGTGTATGTATCTTTGCCGAGGCCTGGAGCTTTATTATCATATCTACCTTTTCAGCTTGCAGACCATAGTAAGATTTGCATTAGTTATTTGTGTTTGCAATATTATATCTTGAACATTGTAAAACTATTACACATTTTCCATTCATAAAATAGTTTCCACTCGATGTAACCTGAAAGCAAGTAAGTATGAAAGCAACCTGGTGTAAAATGTTGTATTACACCCAAATAAATGAAAATTGTGCTAAAATGTTTTGTTTCCTATTAATGCGATAACGCCTCATCAGCATTACAAGAATATCCTGACAGGAATCTTTTATGGGTTAGTTTTTTACATAATAAAAGTTAAGGCGTTTACTTTGATTAAAAGAAAGTTGAAAATTTGAAATAAAAGGGTGATAACGACGTGTGATTATAATGTACAATATTTGTAACATTGTAAAACAAGATGCGATCAAATGGTAAAGTTAAATCTCTACAGAACTTTACCAAAATTAAAAAAATATTTAATAACGTCTAATCTGTCATTAAGGAAATCAAGACACCAAATATATACATTTTTTCAGTTACCTAAGCAGTGAGAACAACATCATGAAACATTAACCTAAATAATAGATAATAATTTTAGTAGAAAATATTTTATTCGTTCGTTTTGAAAAAGGCCCGATGGTTTTGAAACAATGCTACAATTTAGTTTCGTGAGATGTCACTTAAAACCAGTAATACTTTTTCTTTAATATACATTACTCTAAACAGTAAACCAATTACATAATATTGCATCTTAGTTACATTTATATATATTACAAATTTTTCACCTAACATTTTTTATGAGTTTATAAAATTAGGGTAGCGACGGAGTAGTATGGAAAAAGAACTTATAAGTTTTAGTTACAAATAGTTTATAATACTAAAAGTATCACATATATAACTGAAACTTATTGAAGATTTGTTTTTAAGTCAATCAAAACTTATTATCATTAATGTAAAATATCTCTTCTGACTTTGTCAGAATAAATGTAGATGTCACAAAGGGCCGTTATTTCATAATGCCAAACTAAAGATACATTATTAGATGTTTAATTTCCACAGCACTGATGGGCCAACAATTCTCAATGTTGACATTTGAATATGATCGTAACTCTTTCAAACATTTAAATACTTTATAATCTTGAATCCTTATTTGAAAATGTTATAAGCACATAAATTTGAAGAACGTAAATTTCTTTGAGTTGCAATTAATATGAAATTATGTATGTAAAAATATTTTGGTATAAATAATTAAATCTATACTTCTGTAACATTACTCAGCCACCATCGTTGTCGAAAAAATATTAACAATAAAATAGTGCTACAAATTACTTGAAAATATTAAGAAACGTTTGAAGGGTAAGGATGCCTAACACACTCACTCAATCTATATTATAACATACTGCCGCTGTTCTAAGTACTGTCTGAATCTATTATTAACTACTGTAGTTATCTTGTTCACAATTATTTACTCAATGTTGTATACTACTTAGAACGTTGCTCGCCGACTATTTGTTAATTTTATGAGATAAAACCTCGTGGGAACAAACCGTATTGTGAATAATCTGAAAATTTTAAAACCAGTTTTTTTGTCCTTAATGCAAAGTAACTTATATAACTATTGCTTTTATAGAAATATAATACAGTTTTTGTATATATTTTTTAAATGTATCGATTTGGATAAATAATGGCAGTTGACTCAGTTAAAATATTTAGTAGAATTTTATTCACCTACATATTGACATTTTTCATTGGTTATAAGTCGGGCTAACGAACTTGTCAAAGCTATGTGCAGATTCTGCCTTTGTACCAAGTAAAAAATAAAGCATTATAGTGTTCTTAAGATCTTGTTATACGAGTATTTTAATAGCCCATATATAAATATACATAAAAAATTATAGGTTTTTTTGATTGTGGTATTGCTAAAAAAATGTTGATTGTCTTCCGGAAATTTTTGCCTAAAATTCAATTGGATACAATGTCAATTAAAACTTTCAAAACTCGTCTTTTAAATCTTCAACTGCTTTAAGCAAATACGCTTAAATGAAGATAGAATCATGTAGCGAAACTATGTCACGAAAGACTTCATATACATGCACTAAACTTTATTTAAAAAGGGAAGATAGCCTTACAATGCTTTAGTTTTATATACATGTCTTTTTTATGATTGTAAGTATATCCGTCATTTCAAGAATGAACGGAGGTATGGATTTTAATCTTCGCATGCAATCCAAGCGAGGTCTATTATGATACATGCCATGGCGTATTTCTATCTAGTTGGAAATGGAAATATAAATCTAAAATTCATGATCACAGGAAGTCACTGAATTGATAATAATTGTGTTTCCAATAAAACCGATTGACGCAGAGACCAAGCTTAGAAGTCAATGGCTGATAAATAACTTTTCAGTCTAATGAAGTCAACACACAGATCCTTCCCAGGCTGGTTTCGGTTTTTACAGCCACGTATATTTTATATTTCATGCTAAAGAATATAACTTTAAAAAGGATTAATATTTTATTAATATCAATATTTTTGGGTTATCTGGACGATCATCGCCTGACCTTGAACCAAAATTCTGTGTAATTTACTGTTTATAAATTTATTTATACCAATCACATTATTTAATTACATTATCATTAATGTTATATAGCATAAAAATATCAATAAAATGATTCAAAGCTTGTATATGTTCTATCAACCTGTCAGCCCCCTGAGCCTATTGATAATAGCTTTCCAGCAAAAGTATATTTGAAGGAAAGTGCTGTTCCTTTTCAGATCGACTTTCGTACCAAGTGCATTTATTTTATATGACCATTCCAAAATTTACTACAATAAATCTTGATTGTAATGTTTCGATTAAACAGCGTAATATTATCTTATCCGTCACATCATTTGTAAAAAAACTTCATGTGCTTATAACTTAGCTTTATAATTATTTAACGTGTACAATAAGATAATTAAATCAAGATTTTTACGTAGAATAAACCAGTATTTTTTTATTTTGATTTTAGGTAATTTGATAAAGCAGAACGCCATATATGCTAACACTTACAAATATTTAAATAATTTGTTTAAATTATTTAACAAGAGTTTTCTGCAATACAAATTATTATTCGAGGAATTCATGAATTTAATTTATCCATACATTATACATTGTTGGATTCAGGTTCTGCAGTACAAGAGTAAGTAAGAGGACCTTGCAATAAAGTTGGATCTAGTAACCACAAAATCCAAATAACTGTGAAAGCAAACTTAAACTTACGTTGTGTGCTAACTTCCTAAGCCATGTGTAAAAGCCTTAAGGGGTGAGTTTCGGTTTTATAACCATACAGTTCTCCATGAGACAACAATAGATTTTATATAATCTCACACTTTTAAATGATTTATAGATTTATATTTTTTAACTACGGTACATATTTTGCCAATATTTGTAAATTAATAAAAATTGTCCAATATATATATATACCGGGTGTCTAAAACCACTTCCTTTTTACTTCATTATGAATAGAGATGTAGTGATCATGTCTGGATCTCTCACTATCCTGACAAGTGCGCTACCACTACAACACTTACTTTTTTACTATTCAATTATTTTCATTGTAGCCGTTTCTGTTGCATATGTTTGTTAATAACAAAACTAAAATTTTAAGTGAAGGCCAAATACCTATTAATTAGCGTAATAATTAAATTATACTTCAAACACTCACGTCTGGAGGTGTTTTCCTAGCCTTTACTAGAGCACTAAAAATCTTCTAATCGATTAGTAGTCTCAACTGTATAAGGTATATAATTACAACGCTATCAACTGACCGCTGAGTAGTAATATATCAGACCTCTGTCTTCCGTATTCTAGAACACTGAATATTGCCCGCACACTCGAAACTACACAATGGACCACTGGAAGAGATACGTTGCGTACTACTTTTGCAGCACTCAAGTATCTTACACGACAGGAGTTTATGGAGTTCGGGTTTAGCGAATATATTTATTTAATCTATAATGGGTAGTGTAATTTTTAATGGACAACACTTTAATGTAAAATGTTATTAACAAAGACAGGTTCACTGTACAACTTTAACATGTAACTTAAAAAACACTGCTCTTAATTGCAGCGGATGTGTTTATACCATAAAAATAAAATACCACCTTTAAATACCACCTTTTCAGTGAGGGAATCCTCGAGAAAGGATATTATGCAGAAAGAAACCAAAATAAGTTTTAAAAAAACTATTTCCTAATATGAATTATAGATTCTTTCATTAAATTGCTTAATATTTGCAAAACAATCATTATATATTCAAAATAATTGAAAATACAAATTAAAAATATCCAGCAATAAATGAAGTCTGTGCCAATATGTAATGTTATCAGTTCTGTTAGGAACTGTTCAAGCACTACAGCATTTCAGTAACGCTAACAATACTGTTATTAAGTTCCAGATAATAACTTCATAAAATATACATCATCTTTTATTTAAAATCTACAGAGCAATTAAAATAATAATAGTGTTAGGCCTATATCCCACAGAATGAAATTATGTTTAGGTAGTCTAAGATGTAATAATAAATACGTTTCATTGTTTATTGTTTTTGTTAATTTAATACGAAATCCTATAACAAAAAGGACAACTACGCAAAATGTTTCGCAGATATGAACAATGTATACATTGACACAAAATCTGACCAATTTGGTTATAAGTAACTCTCCTTCATATTATCCAATACGTCATTGCCAATGCCCGTGATTGGCCCTAGGACGCGTGCAATCCCGAGCAAATAAGAGTAACCCTTATCGCCAAAATTTTTGTTAACAAAGAGAACAACCTAATAGAATATCTGATTCCTCAGTTTATCTATAAATAAACAAAGCTCCAGTATCAGTGCTATTTTATAATGTTTTCTTTTTGAGGAATTAAAGAAAATATTTTAATATCATTTAACAGTTCAAAAAATATTTAAATTTTATTTATTCCATGCAATAAACAACTCAATACTGTTCTAATTATTCAAATGTAACGAAGATTGCTAAATATAAAATTCTCGACAACCTGACAATTTGTCTTTAATAAAGGATTTTTTTTTGATGTGGGATTATATTGCTTCGCCAATTTACTATGCTAAAATCTTTATAAAGATGTGTTACAATTATTATTCTACATACGGAATTGTCTCATGAATATAGTATTCTATACGAATAAAAACTTAAGTATCTATTTTAACTGTTGGGTCAAAATTTTGATAAACGTATTGAATACCAAAATTATGTAACATATGTCTTGCACATTGATTTTATTCACAATAATAAAAATAAAAACATGTACACATTGTATTCCACTAGTTACTAAAATGTACTACTATGATATGAAATTATTGACAGGCAAAAGGTTGCCAAAATGTTGTCATGAGCGAAACGACTCTCGAACAGAATTATTAACGATTCTTTTGCGGACGTGTACACAAAAAGTAATGGAAAATGGTTTCAAACAAAATCAATGTTTATTAGTTTGTTTTATGTCAACTATATTTAAATAGCATTTGGTTTATAGCTTTTAAATTTTAAGAAATTAAAAAAGAGTTTTATTTTTAATATTTTGTTTACTAGAAACTACGTGGACGAAAAACTGTTTTAATTCGATAAAAATATTACTTTGAATATTCGATATTACAATTAGTATATATATATATATATATATATATATATATATATATATATTTATTATTATGCTTTGTTCCAGTTGTATTAGTGACGATTATCAATTCGAAAGAGATTCAGGATTTCCTAATTTAACTAACATTGCTATTTCTATAACACATGCACAACTAATCTTTCACCAGTGAAATTTTAAACCTTAAGTTACAAAGAAAGTTTTCTTGACCTGTAAAGATATTTTCTGAAACTACGGTTTATCATTGGCTTTCCATATTTACTCTGAAGAAGATAAAATTAATATAAATACCTTCTAATTTGTAAAATGAAATAACGTTGAACGCACATGCACTTTTAGATCTTGCTACATATAAAGCGAAATTAAAAGAGTCGCATGAATTAACCATTGTATAATATATACGGTCAAAATATGCAACCGTATACTAACAAATTTATTACAATATATAACCAAATGTAAAACTTATTTACTTATCAAAACTGTTCAATGGTATTATCCAATCTTATTACTTGAAGATACATGTTAATTGATAAAACATGTAGAATTATGTAACAAATCGATATGAAAAAATACGAATATGACTATAATGTTTCACCAAAAGTTCAATCCTAACTTCACGTGACCAAATTAATAATTTTATTGTTATTAAAATTTAATTAACAGTAATAAAAACAAGGATGGTTTTTTGTAGTAGAAAAAATTTTATTCTGTAATCGTTGTAAGGCTGAGATAACTAGCCTCTGGCAAATTCCGGTCTTCGTGTTGGAACTTATAATTCATGTTTCGTGTATATTTAATGTATAATGAATGGCTGTACAAGTACTAAACATTCATACATTTATCAGCAATAACAACGTACGGTAGTAGATATATTGACAACTAGGAGTTACCCACTATTTTGCACGCAATATTATACTGAGAATATAAAGAAGCGGGCATTTTCTTTTTATACAAATTCTAACCACTCCTAACCCCTTTCCAAGTACAGCTTTGTTGAAAATTCAGTAAAGCACAATCATTCCATCTCTTACGTTCAGTAGAAACAAACCGGTACATATGGAAGATGTTAATAGTTTAAAGTTTTATCTCAATATATCGAAATAAAGTTTCATCCCTACATTGTCACTTATAAAGATTGTAGTGATATTTTCGACATTAGATATTAAATTCCCATACCAAGAAATTCTATATAAGTTCAAGTGTTAAAGATCTACATCTACATTGTTTAAAATGTAGGATGGACATATTATAAAATCAGTGCTACTTTCGAAAAAGAGGAACTTCTTTCACAAATACATATATTGCTTAAAGATAAAATTGACTTGGCTGTATTTTTCAACTGTAAACAATTTTTTTAACGTTTTAAAACACATACATTTTAATAAGCTATGGTCTTTATACTTTAATCTGTCAATTAAAAACATAGGAACCATTTTATTTTGTTTTTACCTAGAAATGTATACAAATGTTCTTAAATTTCAATATTGAAACGAAGTAAAAAAACATGGGAAATGATGAAAATATCATAACGTTATGTCATATTCCAGGAGGACATGTCTGAATCCTCATATTTCCAATCTTGGATTCTTATCGTCCTTCTACAATACTTCTATCCTGCATCCTGTACAGCATCACTGGACTAACAAAACCTGAGTTTTTTTTCTAAACATAGGGCCAGTATGAGCAGTAAAGATACTTACACGATATATTAGAATGGATGTCTTTTTATGGAAGTCCTTCCTACGCCAATGCTATTTCAGTTAATTATAATAAACGGTTTTACGTGGAAACGGTTCAATTTCATTTACAAATATATATAATATATATATATATATATATATATATATATATTTGTGTAATGGTAGCACATTCACCCGGCAAGTGAGAGATCCGGGTTCGAATCCCGGCGGAGTAAGTACTTTTTGTGATTCAATGTTTATTGAAAAAATAAAATTCGGCTATTGCCATTTATGCAGATTTAATTTATATATATATATATATATATATATATATATATATATATATATTGACCTCCCTGTTCATAACACCCATACCTTCCGTCTATCTAACTCATGCAAAAAGCTGATAATTAACAAACATTTAATTGACTGAGTATTAGAAAACAGCATTTATAGAAATGTATACAAGGACCATGAAATATTTTATTTATTTATTTTTTATATATGTATTTTTTATCAGTATTATAAGAAAGTGAATGTTAAAATTTGGTGACAATAATTTAATTTCGGTAGAAACTTGCATTGTAGTAACTTTCCTAGCTTACTGTAATCAAAAAATGCCTTTAAACAAATTTTTTATTAAAAATTACTTAATTAACGAAAATTTTAATGTATCAGATGGAAAGATATCACAAGAAACATTCCGTACGTAGCCCTTTAAATTTGCGTGAAAATTTGTCTAGTAAGACAAGAAATACATTTTTTATGGTGCATGTCCAACCATTAAGTTTCGCTGCAAGTAATTGAAGCAAATCATCACTCAGTAGACAAACACAATTTATTTTTCTCTACAAGAGACGTTATAAAATTTGTGTATGATTTTCAGCCTCTACATAGGCCATCTCGAGAATGAAATAAACTAGAAAATTGATATTTTTTTCTTAATCTCAGAGAAAGCTGTTACGTGGCAAATGGTGGTGTACTTTTACGTTGTCACCCAGTATGTTACTCCGGATGATAGGTATGACATACTTAGAAGCTGAATTTGAGTAAATTCAATTTTATTTAATAAACAAAAACTTAATGAAAACCTATACTTATTGAACTTAGAAAGAGTTCTTGTTTGCAACGCGCACACGTGTAAAAATATTAATTTCGTCAAGCCCTATGTAAAGCTGCCTCATGTTTCAAAAATATACATACCTGTTTATTATAAATATGTGTACATTACATTTCAATGTGACATAGTAAAATGTATAGGCTAAAAGTTACAGACTTTATATTTTGGATTCAACGTCAAAGTCCTGTCACGTGACACCTTTGGTAGCGTACTCTTCTTTGTACATACAAAACAGTGTAAAAACAAAGATCTGTTGCTTTCGTTAAAAAACATGTATAACTCTGAGTCCCTTGCTTTATTCTTATGCTACTGGTAGCTAAAAATATCGCATTGTAAACTTGTTGTGTTTTATAGAAATGGTGATCATAAAAGGACTCATAAGAAATTCATCTTCGCTGATTAGAATACTGTTTTATGCCATTCCTCTACTTATCCGATATTGAAGTAGATATAGCCTCTATTATCCACATGAAACTTTTATGTTCACTGACTGAAATGAAGAACTATTTTATTCCATTCTTGTTAAGTTGACTACCTTATAAAATTCTCTCTTGTATTAACCTCGATTCAAAAAACCTTTTCCCTTAGAACATTTTAAAAGCGATCTTGTTGCATTTTTAGCAAGTATTTATTTTTATATTAAAATGTCCTATCAATTTACCTATATTGCATTTGTTCCATGACCCTGGAATAAACCACAGCCTTTGACAATTTTGATATTTATTGCGACTAATTTCTTAATGGAAAGTAGTTAGTAAAGGCGATGAACATAAACATCGCAGTTATAGCATGACTCTTTTTTATTATTAAAAGAAATTTCTATTTAAATTGAAGTATAATGGTGTTTTCCATTACGTAGGCGTGTTATAAATTCAGTAATTTCTCTTTTAAATAACCATTACAATAAATAAATTCAGCATAACAAGAGAACAAATTTAGGAATCATAAAAATATTTGTAATGAGTTATATATAAATGTATATAACATTGTTTATAAAATATATGTATTATACAGTTTAATGTTTGAGAGCATATTACATCGTTAATAGTAGTAATTTTGAGACATAAAATAAATTACTATCATTTTAGACACACAAAAAGATACGAGATTATATGGACACAAAAGTATATTCCTATTATAACCAGTAGAGCCATTATGTCATAAATAGAGCCGTCAATTTATTATTTGTAGAGCAGCGGCACATTTTCAAATTGATCTATCTCCTGACTGAACTGTAACTCTCTCTCTCTCTCTCTCTTCTCTCTCTCTCTCTCTCTCTCTCTCTCTCTCTCTCTCTCTCTCTCTCTCCCTCTCCCTCTCAAGCCCGAGAGCTCTCCACAGAGTGGTATTGTGTCGTTTCCATCAATATATTACGCCCTTCCAGTGTTTGGTAGCTGCTTAACTCAAGAGGCAAATGTCATCCTTGCACGGATACAGAACAGTGCGCTGAGGTTTGTTTATAATCTAAAAAAATTTGACCACATCTCACCTTATCGCAAAAGAGCAAATTTACACTCTGTTCAAGATATTTGTAGGCTCCAAACTGTGACATTGGTGCATAAGGTTTTGGTAACTGGTGAACCCTCTTACCTGAGACGGAAACTAGTGGCGCGAGCGACTCTAAGAGAACGGCACACTCGACAGGACGACAAGCTGCAACTGCCGCGTGTGCGGTTGGAGGCTACAAAAAGGTCCTTCTCGTACTTTGGACCCCAGGAGTACAATGCCTTACCACCAGTTATAAAGACTTTGTCTGTTAAAACTTTCAAAAAGGAAGTTAAAACTGTATATGTACCTTAATGATGTATTGTTGTTTAAGTATGAATTTTCTATGTAAATTACCAGCACGCAATATTTGTGTGTCACAGTTTTAAAATAAGAATTGTGCTGTTATAATTAGTTTGACGTGAGTCGATTTGTAAAACAGATTGTAAACTGAAATCCGCTCAAGAATAAAGGCCTTATTTATTTATTTATTTATTTATTTATTTATCTAGAAAGGATTTTGGAATCAGAATTTGAAGTTTTTTTAGATTATGTGCACGCAAACGATGATTAAAAACTAAAACTTTTTTTATTTTAAAAGGACTTTATGATATACTGTACTTAACTCAAAAATAAACGTTTATGCCAACAACTTCTGATGATTTATAAGCTCTTCATCATACGCATGTGGAATCCAATGAGAAAATGGTGTGGGTATCTAATTCAAAAATATATGGAAAATACATTCAATCGAGAATGATTAAAAATACTAAAAAACATTTAATTTACCTAGTTTAAAGCAGTGTTAAGAATGAAATCATTTATTTAAGTAATAAAGTATTGTCGAATGATTTACCGACTCATAAAGAGATATCAACACATGAATGAGAATATTAATTAATGTATAAAGAATTAACTAAAATAAGAAATAAGAAAGCTCTTTTTATTCAAATATATATGAGTATTTCTTTTTTTATTATCATTAATTTAAATTTTGTAATTGTATGAATATTCTTTTGGAAATTATCTATGAAGTATAGGTATTTAAATTTCAAATGTCTCCGAAAGGCTTCTCTATTTGATAATTTTTAAATTTCTAGACTCATAACTTTGTATTAGTAGTGAAAACTTTCTCTCTCTCTCTCTTCTCTCTCTCTCTCTCTCTCTCTCTCTCTCTCTCTCTCTCTCTCTCTCTCTCCCTCTCAATCTCAAGCCCAAGAGCTCTCCACAGAGTGGTATTGTGTCGTTTTATTTGCTGACTTTTTACCTTTATCCAACGTAATAAATTTGAATGTTGCAAATGTTATCAACATGACGAGAATTATGATAATGTGTACATAATAACTGTTTTATTTTTTTGCGAAATACTATTTGTTATGATAAATGCAAATAATTTTAATTATTAAAGTTTAGATATTTCAAGCTAATAAAATCAAGGCTGATATAGAATTGATGGCTCTGGTTTGGGTATGTGCCTAAACATCTGCATATATCTCAATATTAGTTTACCATAAGTGGCAAAATTTAACCCTAATGTATATTTATTTGCTAAATTAATAATTAGTTATCAAACTACTTTTTAAAAAAAGGTTGCGTTTTCGTCCTAATACTAAAGTTTTTATATCTAATTCACATGCAGTATTGTTTGAAAATGTTCTTTTGGTGTAAATAATCGGAATAATGTTGTCATGATTACCATCCCAGAACGATAAAAATGAGAACTTAGTAATACCAATACAGTGAAATTGATATTATTTATCCACAATCATGAAATTATCTACACCTACATTAATTCTGATAGGCTATACAATAAATATAAAAATTACAAAAAGGTCCATTACAAGAATCTCGAAAACACACCGTACCATAATGTAACAAGGATGTATGCTGATCACCTTCTGTGTTGACCATGTACATGATCCGTTCGCTATAATAATAGTAAACATCAAGCAAGGGAAATGTCACAGCGGCCATTAATGCCACCATGGTGCCTTGTAATTGTTGCTTATGTGTTGCAAGATGTTACAGTATGACTTTATCGCCTTCCTTTATATCCTCTGCATTCTTTTTTCATATGGGAATGAGGTAACGCTACGTTTTTTAATATAATTTTTGTTGCTCGTTTGAAACTGTACAGTTCTTAAAAAAAAAAAATCAAATTGTTCAATTAAACCATTTAATATTGCTTATTACGTTTCATATAAGAGTTTCTTAATATTTCCACTCCAAATTTAGATATCTAAAACTATTGATTTGTATAAATAATTTAAATCAATGAAAAAGCTCTTACGCTCTAGATGGGGCATAGATCAGCTACATGGGGTTTCAAGGTTCTAATCTGAAATATATGACATTATTTCAGTTTTTTAGTAATGTATTTTAGTAAGACCTGATTACCAAAGCATAAGTGTGGTCACTATCTAGGTTAATATTTGCTGATAGATTATAATGTATACTAAAAACTCATTATATGCGTATTCCTTTATGATAGGACTATATTTTAAATAATAAACTTACAGTTTATAATAGTTTTATGGCTATGCTATTTCGATATCTATCAGGCTAGTGAAAGCCATGAGCCCATATTGCTTGGGAGCTATTACGCATTTGGTTAACCTGTCCCTTGCTTCTGGGTGTTTTCCATCATGCTGGAAGCAAAGTCTTGTCACGCCCATACCCAAAATAAAAAATCCAAGTGTGATTTCCCAATTTAGGCCGATATCGATCCTTCGGCCATGTCAAAAATCCTTGAGAAGGTGGTGGTGAATCAGTTGACAGCTTTCATTGAGGCTGAAAATATTCTTCCTGTACATCAGTCTGGTTTTAGGAAGTCTTTCAGCACTACCTCCGCCTTGATAAACATTGTGGATGAGCTGCATGTAGCGAAAGATAAAGGTTTTGGAAGTATTTTGGCGACGCTTGATTTCTCTGGAGCGTTCGACTCAGTGAATTATGAACTGTTTCTTGCCAAATTAAATTTCTATAGGTTTAATGAAATCGCTATAAAATGGTTTGGCTCATATTTGAGCGGACGGAGTCAGGTGACGAAGGTAAAAGAAAACTGCTCTTCCTCGCTGTCGAAGGATACAGGGGTTCCTCAAGGGTCATGTTTAGGGCCCGTTATGTTCATTTTATATACTGCTGATCTTGAACTTGCATTGTCCTCGTGTTCACTCTAATCCTATGCGGATGACTCTCAGATGCTTCTAACATATCCCCCTCCAGGTGTCCATGAAGCGGTGCAGTGTTTCAATGCTGATCTGCGTAGGGTTAAAGAGTGGTCGGAGGGACATGGCCTAAAGTTGAATGCAGATAAGTGTTCTGTGGTGCATTTTTGCTCACCATCCATTAAAGAGACCATGAACAGGAGTATTCTCCCTGTTTCTGTTGAGGGTATTTGTTTGGAAAATCGTGTTTTTGTTAAAGTCCTGGGAGTTATAATTGACAATCAGCTAAACTTTCTTAAACATGTTGAATTGATTTCTCAACGTGCAATGTGTAAATTGAGAGTTTTGAATAGATAAAGAGCGTTAATTCCAATGCTTTCAAAACTGCATATTGTAAACTCTCTGGTATTTCCATCAATATATTACGCCCTTCCAGTGTTTGGTAGCTGCTTAACTCAAGAGGCAAATGTCATCCTTGCACGGATACAGAACAGTGCGCTGAGGTTTGTTTATAATCTAAAAAAATTTGACCACATCTCACCTTATCGCAAAAGAGCAAATTTACACTCTGTTCAAGATATTTGTAGGCTCCAAACTGTGACATTGGTGCATAAGGTTTTGGTAACTGGTGAACCCTCTTACCTGAGACGGAAACTAGTTGCGCGAGCGACTCTAAGAGAACGGCACACTCGACAGGACGACAAGCTGCAACTGCCGCGTGTGCGGTTGGAGGCTACAAAAAGGTCCTTCTCGTACTTTGGACCCCAGGAGTACAATGCCTTACCACCAGTTATAAAGACTTTGTCTGTTAAAACTTTCAAAAAGGAAGTTAAAACTGTATATGTACCTTAATGATGTATTGTTGTTTTAAGTATGAATTTTCTATGTAAATTACCAGCACGCAATATTTGTGTGTCACAGTTTTAAAATAAGAATTGTGCTGTTATAATTAGTTTGACGTGAGTCGATTTGTAAAACAGATTGTAAACTGAAATCCGCTCAAGAATAAAGGCCTTATTTATTTATTTATTTATTTATCTAGAAAGGATTTTGGAATCAGAATTTGAAGTTTTTTTAGATTATGTGCACGCAAACGATGATTACAAACTAAAACTTTTTTATTTTAAAAGGACTTTATGATATACTGTACTTAACTCAAAATAAACGTTTATGCCAACAACTTCTGATGATTTATAAGCTCTTCATCATACGCATGTGGAATCCAATGAGAAAATGGTGTGGGTATCTAATTCAAAAATATATGGAAATACATTCAATCGAGAATGATTAAAAATACTAAAAAACATTTAATTTACCTAATTTAAAGCAGTGTTAAGAATGAAATCATTTATTTAAGTAATAAAGTATTGTCGAATGATTTACCGACTCATAAAGAGATATCAACACATGAATGAGAATATTAATTAATGTATAAAGAATTAACTAAAATAAGAAATAAGAAAGCTCTTTTTATTCAAATATATGAGTATTTTCTTTTTTTATTATCATTAATTTAAATTTTGTAATTGTATGAATATTCTTTTGGAAATTATCTATGAAGTATAGGTATTTAAATTTCAAATGTCTCCGAAAGGCTTCTCTATTTGATAATTTTTAAATTTCTAGACTCATAACTTTGTATTAGTAGTGAAAAATTTCTCTCTCTCTCTCTCTCTCTCTCTCTCTCTCTCTCTCTCTCTCTCCTCTCTCCTCTCTCTCTCTGTCTTATGTTAGTTTCAGAGGAATATTTATTGCATGTAATACTTGAGTTTTATGTCTAATTTGTAATGTTTCTAACAGTTCAATGATTCTATCAAACTTAAAAAAACTGGAACTTTGGGTCAGAAAATGGAAGGATCTTCAAGCGTAAGAATCCTGGAGATCGCTTTGTGGTGATTGACTTAATGGAAGTGTTAAGTAAGTTGTGAAAATTATTACGCTACAATGTATTGATTTTTTACATTTTAAATATGTGTATTTGCTATAGTTTGTTTACAGTATTATCTGATTTATTTGAGGATCTTTCAGTTGGTATTAACAGTTTCAAATGTGTTTGTTTTTAATGTGTTTATTTTTCTTGGGGTTTTTTATTTAGGATTTTACAAAAGGATTTATATTTTAATGTATTCTCAATTACATATAAAATTTTAATGAGCGTTAGTGTAAATAATCAGTGGCCATTTGTTTCATTACAAGATAAATTTATAAAGTTTAAAAATTGCTTAAAGATAGGTCATACCAATGTAGAGAATTTGATGGTCAGAAAAGAAACTGTCTTTAGCCTGTTTAACGAAAATGTTATTGTGTTATCTGAAACATTTATAAAGCCTATTATACCTTCTACTCCATATCTTGTGGATAACTACTATGAATTGATACGCCATGATAGGGAGGGGAAGGAGGGAGGGGGTTTAGCCGTCTATTTGAGGAAGTGTTTCAGTTATAGGGTGATAGCATCTTCACAGGCAATGTATTGTATGAAACCTGAATTCTTAATCATAGAACTATCGCATTATAATTGGAAGTTATTGTTGTGTGCAGTATATCGACCTCCTAAACTAGGGTATATTTTAGAATTTTTCGATGTTTTAGCCAAGTTACTTCCAGTGTATAAATATGTCTTAGTAATAGGAGACTTTAACATAAATTTAAGTACTGATCGTGTGTTTTTTCGAAAAAACGTATTTATTGGATACTGTTAAAAATTTTCATATGTCTATATTACCATTAAACCCCACATACCACAGACCAGAATCTGAAACTTGGCTAGATATCATGTTTACAAACGATTTGAGTAGAGTGAACGATTATGGGCAGATTTATATATCTGGGCTTTCTTATCATGATTTCATTTATACATAGATAAATTTAAAAACTAAATTGTATGTAAATAAAAAAATAAGTGTAGTCAGAGATTTTTAAAATGTCCAGGTTGATGAACTTAAACAGGAGTGTGTTGGGTTATTATGGGATAATTTGTATACCTGTAATACTATTGATGATAAGGTAAAAGTTCTGTCAGAGACATTTTCAAGTCTGTATAACAAATATATTCATCTAAAAAATGTAAGTAATAAAAGAAATGTATGTCCGTGGGTCAAATGAAGATATAAAAAAATTAATTGTATATAGAAATAAGTTGTATAAATGTTACGTTAGATCCAAAGATAGAGAAATATGGGAAGAATATAGGTTAATGAGAAATAGAGTTAAGAGAATTATTAGGGACGAGAGGAATAAATAATTTAAAAATTATTTAAGTGAGGAGAGATCAATTCGAGATATGTGGAAACTCATTAGAGATCAGGGAGCTGGTGTAAACAATCGAAACAACTAGGTGATCCGGTTGTTCAGTTGGATTGTGTCAATGATTATTTCTGTGGCATAAATAATGAAATAGACAGGGGTTTGATTGAATATTATAAAAATAAGGGATGTTTGGAAGCAAATAATTTTAACTTCACGCAAATAACTGTTGAAGCTATTTACAAAGCAATTATGGATATATCATCTAACGCTGTGCGTAATGACGATATACATATAAAGTCTATTAGATTGATTTTTCATAAAATGCGAGATGTGTTGTTACACGTTTTTAATTTTTCTTTGTTATATAGTAGCTATCCAAGTCAATGGAAAATGCATTAATTCCTCCGTTACCTAAAGTTAAGAGTCCTATAGAACCTAAGAATTATAGACATATGAATATATTGTATGTTTTGGGTAAAATAATGGATAAGTTGGTGTATCAAAAATTATCTATATATGTTAATGAGTGTAATATTTGATGTAAATACCAATATGGATATAGACCGATGTGTAGTACTCAGACGGCTCTGATTAGGATTACGGACGATATAAGGTTGTCAATGGATAAAAGGGAAATAGTAGTCTTAACACTTCTAGATTTCAGTCGTGCTTACGACTGTGTAAATCATGAGTTGTTATTAGCAGTTTTGGAGTCTTTATAATATTAGTGACAATGTAGTTCAATGGTTCAGATCATATCTATTAAATAGAAATCAACGAGTAAAAAACTAGTGGTGGAATGTTATCCAATTGGAAGATTAATCCTGTAGGAGTTCCCCAGGGATCAACATTGTCTGCCTTACTTTTCTCACTTTATATAAATAGAAAATATGAAATTATTATGTTTAGCAAATTTATGTGTTATGCTGATGATATGCAGCTGTACATAAGTTGTAATATAAATAAGGTAAATGAAGCTGCTGATGCAATGAACGCCGATTTATGGAAATAATTTCTAGCTGGTGTAAAAGTCATGGGTTAAATTTGAATGCTTTAAAATGTAAGTCTATGAAATTGGGAACCTCCTGAACCTTAGCAAATGTAGATTATGAAAATGTATTACCGATTGTGATTGAAGGAACAGTACTGAAATATGAAAATAGTTTTGTAAATTTAGGTCTTAATATGTCAAACACTTTATCTTGGGCCGAGCAGGTGGATAATATAGTTAAGAAAGTTTATCAATGTTTATACCAGTTTAAAAGACTTAGTTTTAATCCATCAGTACATTGTAGACTCTTGGAGCAATTGGAAAATTCTTTAAATATTACTAAATGTTAATAAAAACATGTAAAGAAACCAATGATTCAGACATTGGTGTTCCCATTTTTTGATTACGCTCAAGCAGCATATTGTGATTTAAATAACTCACTAATGAATAAATTACAGGTAGCACAGAATGCGTGTATAAGATATATTTATAACCTAAAACTGTATGATCATGTAACTATTTACTATTGGAATTTTAAGATGGTTAAAAATTAGAGAAAGATTAGAATATTCTGTGTTAACAATGTTATTTAAGATATTGAAATATGAAAAACCGGATTATTTGTTTGAGCGTTACGTTAGTATGTATAATGTTCATCAAAGAAACACTCGTTTTGGAAGCACAACTTTGCTCTTTCCTATTCACAGAACGGTTGATTTATACAAATTCCTTTCATGTAAAATCTATTAGACTAATGAGTATTTTAGACAATAATATAAAAAATGTTCCCTCAGAACAAACTTTTAGAAAATTATTGAAGGACAAGTTAGTAAAAAGATATGAGTAATGTGTTAATGTTTGTCATCCGTAAGCAGGAAAAATTAATTCTTATCTTGTGATGTATGATCTTATTGTAATACACGTTTAATTTGAGAATCGATTTGTTAGCTTTAAAAGGTAGTCTAAAGTTGAAAATTTAAGCATTGTAGGATAAACTGATTAAAATCATGTAGATTTATATTAATTGTCTAGAGTAACTCCACTTATATTTGTTGTTGTTAATTTGATTAAGTAATATTTTATTATATTTAAAACAGTAAAAATGTTGTTTTTATGTGTGCAATATAAAAAGTAGAAACATTTGCGCATTTAAGTTTTAGTAAATAAATTAAATAGATTCATATAAATTGTGTAAACTTTTTCCGTAGAAAATAATTAAAGCTAGTGTTTTCTAAATCGACAAAAATTAAAAAGTTAAATTATTTTATTTAAATAATATATTATAATGAACCATTCAATTTAAAGTTTAGATAAAGTTAAGTTAGATTATTATGATATAAATAATAGTCAATGTTTCATGTGTGTTATTATGAAATTGTGTGCCGCAACTCTGTAAAAAAAACAATGTAATTGTAAAAATTTGAGCCTGTTCCGGTGTAAGAGTGGACCTCTGGTATTTCTAATAATATTGTGCACGTTTCTGGTATCTGAAGAGAAATTTTAAAGTATTAAATCCAAAATTAAAATTATAGTTATATGGCAGACTTCCAACAGATTATAATTTTTAAATTAAAACTTTTAATTTACTTATCTATTGTCACCTGCTTCTCGATTTCATCATTATTTCAAAATTTATAGACTCATAACATTGTATTAGTAGTGCAAAATTTCAAATCTTTACAAATTATACTTACAAGTTAAATTGTAAACAATGGGACAAAGCATATTTTAAGAAAATCCAATTATATGTTATACAGTCTTTTAAATAAACGCAATAAAACGTCATTCTCCCGTAAGTTATTCATCTGTGAAAAAGTAATATCTGAATGTTAATCTAAAACTTTTTATCAACTAACATATTGCTGGGACATAATATACTTTTACCTTATTCACAGTACAGTTATGCAGAGTGCTCTAACATAATTTTTATACAACTATTTATTTTAGATGTATATAGAATTATTTTTGTTATGCTTTCTCAATATTCTATGACAAAATAACATGTAATTTTGTTTAAAGCAAAAAATCTATATTTACCTTATTGGCTCAGTATTAACTAACATTTTTACACTGTCTATAATATAGACGTACAGTTACAAAGGTATCAATTGTAAGAGATAATAAATATAAAGAGAGATACGGATTGGGTCTATAAACATATTATTTACTTGAACATATCATTTTCGGATGATAGCTATGATTAAGAAAATAAGGATCAGAGAGTGGAAATAGATCATTAAGAGTAGTTAGCTGTATATAAGAATTAATTGTAAAGGTATACACTTGATACATTGCTATTTATTACACTGGATAATCTACGAGATTGTAGGGTCGGGTTGCAACGCAGCCAAAAGGGATGATAGATCCAAGCTGTCTTTTCTCCAGAGTCAAGCAACGACATAACGACTGGAAACACTCCATGTTCAGATGTGCATGACATCTGATTAATAAAATTAAGTTGTACAATTTATTACAATATTATTGTAAACAGCTTATTGCTGTAACTGGATTGCAATATGTTTAACAAAAATTGAATTGAAGTGACATAGAATATTAGTATCACTAATTAATACTAAAGATTAAACAACATCTTTGGGAGTGCCGATGACCGAGCGGTCTATAAGTCGTTGAACTTTGGGTCTGAGTTAGAGATAGCGCAGGTTCAAATCCTGTCTGTGATCGTTGCACCATCAACCTTGTACTGTATCGACTCTCCCCCTTATTCTTTTTGATAAGATCCTCGCACAGGCTAGTGGCCCATGAAGACGGGTAGAATAGGGCTTAAAAGGCGGATCGGTCTCTTCTAAAAAAACATGATTGTTTTTAATAAACTATTTTATTTTCGAAAAACTACATAATATCATGTATAATAGCTTCTCTTTTCGTTAGTGGCCATTTAGAGTCAATTGTAAACTAAGAGCCACAAAATCATTTTGCTAGTTTTCTATTAGTTATAACCCATCATGCTACTCGTGACAGTCATTTCCGAGTCCACCTCTCTATGGCCGAAGATGTAAGGTAGCGTCAGTGTTCATCGAGGCGTGCATACTTTTTCTCTCTCGGTCCCGCTCCATTTCCTATTTGTGACAAAATCCTCCCGTTGGTTAGCAGTGAAAGGCATTGTAGATTTATCCGAAGCGCCGATTTAACGTGTTCTTGAAGCTGCATGCTGTGTGTATTCACCATATTATTATTGAAGATACTTTTGAATTTATTCACCACCAACAGATTGTGGGTATTTAGTCACAGTTCTAGAGATGGTCCATATATATTTGCAAACGTAGTGAGCCATTCTATGATTCATTTAAATATATATTTCTGTAAGCTGCAGCTCCTCTAATAATTTACTTTTTAATTACCTGCCAGGTTTACCTTACCTCCGACTTACACATATTTATCGGAGTATTTTAAACAAAATGTTTTTAATACTTATGTGCAGTCTGTCAGTAAACCCGCTCGTTATTTGTATATTTATTACTTTTCATTTACTACACACAATGGTTACCTCATCCGTTTAGGTAACGGAAATATAGAAGAATAAAATAAATAAGTAAATAATTGAAACAACTGAATAAATTCATATGAAATTTCAACCTATAACATAATTATACGTCTAGGGAATATATGAATTAAATTTTCATCTGTTATGATTAATTAAAATACGGGTTATAATTAGATTGGTGAGTACTAAAACTAAATATGGATCCGGGTCGTAGGACTTCAATGGATGTTTGTAATATTGATAAATATATTTAAATAATTACACCCGGACTAGGAGCACAAATGAAACTTGCGGTAGTAAAAAAACTGCTATAAATCTTTAACTTGAATAATGCCACTCACCGATGGCTTTCTCACCGCTCACAGACGTCTCTCTGCACGGCTGACGTCACATCCTCCGGAGAGACCTTCACAGGATCGACACGATGTCCATGGGAAGACTGGCAGTTGGAGGTCACAGCTGACATTAGAGACACATATCACAGAAGTCACTGGTATCGTGGAAGGTGAGGGTACAAGTGGTTACAAGGGAACCCATATCTTACCAGAGTTAAACAAAACTCCACCAAAACTAACGGATTTTACAAAAGTGCAAATCAAAGTAACACTTTGTCTTGAAGAGATTGTGACCTACATTGCTATTAAAAGAACATTTAGGGTGACTACTACCACATACACTGCTAAAAGGTTTATATTTTGATCGCCTAGGAGCGAATTCTGCCGGGCAGCGTACATGGGACGCTATACCTATGAATCAGGCAATGGTGTGATCTCAAGTGATTATATATTTAATTTCCTCAGCCATTGGGGAGCAGTCAACTGATTCCAAGTCTTGGTCCGTCGTTCAACTGAACACAGTCTTTTAACTATTAGATAGAGAAGACAAATTAGTTATTGTAACAATTACAGTAATCTTATTAAAATTAAACACCATTTTAAATATAAAGAATTTTCCCTTTAACTTTTCATTAAAAACATCGCAAATAGATAAGATTTTTTATCTTTAAGAGTGTTTTGATGGTGCAGGTCCATATACGTAATTTAACTGAGATTTATTGAAGGCTATCATTACTCAGTAGACCGCCAGAGTTTGTTTTTCCTGGGGGATGTCAAAGTATCTTTTCTGTATGATTGTACTTGTGTCTCATGGAAATCAGAATAAAATGAGTGAATTACATGCACTTTTACATGCATTACCAGTGCAGTGTCTTGTGCAAAACGTTCTGGAACGTACTCCTACTTTGTAAAAGATACAAAACATGATTAGGGAAAATTCAATTAAGCTCTCACGAATAAAATGTTTCTAAACAATTTCCTTATTATATGACCTCTCTGTAAAGGAAGATATTTTATCACCTGCACATATCTATATTGTTGCAACAGACAATACAAGATAATATAGTGAATACAAATCAATATCATAAATTATATATGACAAATATATAAATATTTCTATGGGCATACAGTCCAACATTTGGCAAACCGTGAATAATATGTTTGTAAATAACACTTTGCATATTTATTTGAATATAAATATGAGTGTCATTGTATACATATATTGAATTAAGTATATTATATGTAATCTAAGAAAACGTTTCTAACAGTAAATAATGCAGGTGTATTACTAAATAGCCGTAGTAGTTTAGTGAATGATTACTAACGGTAATATAAATAATTTTATATTGGAGATATAAAACATATCGTGATAAGGTTTTATTATTGATACTGTTAAACCTAAGATATGGTAAGACACAAGATGTATGTTACGTGCTGATGCCAATTTTCTTAACGGGCGATTGTCAACCTCGGCTGATAGAACAATCCATCAGTGGATTAGCAGGCACGACCGCTGTTACTTCAGATATTCCTAAGTTGGCACCGTATCTGTAACAGCAGGTATATATTTTATTAGATATTTAAAACACTTTTTATAAAATAGGTTTCCTTGATAACGTGTAAACAGAGATTGTTAAAGACACATTTTACCCTACTTGCTTTCTCTTAAATCAATATTACCAATAATATGGTAAAATATGAGATTCATTAAACAATCCCTATCTTTTTATTAAAAAGTAAGGATTATCCTTTCGGCATTTAATAGATGGAAATACTTAATTTCTCTATATGTTATTTTAATCTACTTCACCGATTTTAAATTTTAATGAAGATTTTGTATCGATAAATAATAAATTTGGCTCTACTCTTAGTAATAAAATATGTCTCTCCCCCAAAAGCCCTATTTATAAAATTCTAGGCCAGAATTTTACAGAAAAAGCTACACGTTTGTATATTATTTAAAAATATTTAACAGACGATTAATCATTAAAAAAATAAAATCACCACGCCTTTAAAATTTTTTTGGGTTATGGAAAGAAAGTCCCTGTAGGAAATGCAAGTTAAATAAGGGTATTTTATATTAAAAGGTGTGTGCTCAATTGTGGTGGTAATTATTGTACAAATGGAGTTGATAGCCGTCACTGTTTACTCCAGAACTCCAGCGCCACTTCCATTATGAAGCCCAAGAGCTCTCCACAGAGTGGTATTGTGTCGTTTTATTTACTGACTTTTTACCTTTATCCAACGTAATAAATTTTAATGTTGCAAAATGTTATAAACATGACGAGAATTATAATTATGTGTACATAATAATTGTTTATTGTTTTGCGAAATACTATTTGTTATGATAAATGCAAATAATTTTAATTACTAAAGTTTAGATATTTCAAGCTAATAAAATCAAGGCTGATATAGAATTGCTGGCTCTGGTTGGGGTATGTGCCTAAACATCTGCATATATCTCAATAGTAGTTTACCATAAGTGGCAAAATTTAACCCTAATGTATATTTATTTGCTAAATTAATAATTAGTAATCAAAACTACTTCTCATAAAAAGGTTGCGTTTTCGTCCTAATACTAAAGTGTTTTATATCTAATTCACATGCAGTATTGTTTGAAAATGTTCTTTTGGTGTAAACAATCGGAATAAATGTTGTCATGATTACCATCCCAGAACGAAAAAATGAGAACTTAGTAATACCAATACAGTGAAATTGATATTATTTATCCACAATCATGAAAATTATCTACACCTACATTAATTCTGATAGGCTATACAATAAACATAAAAATTACAAAACGGTCCATTACAAGAATCTCGAATACATACCGTACCATAATGTAACAAGGATGTATGTTGATCACCTTATGTGTTGACCATGTACATGATCCGTTCGCTATAATAATAGTAAACATCAAGCAAGGGAAATGTCACAGCGGCCATTAATGCCACCATGGTGCCTTGTAATTTGTTGCTTATGTGTTGCAGGATGTTACAATATGACTTTATCGCCTTCCTTTATATCCTCTGCATTCTTTTTTCATGTGGGAATGCGGTAACGCTACGTTTTTTTAATATCATTTTTGTTTGCTCGTTTGAAACTGTACAGTTCTTAAAAAAAAAAATGAAAATTGTTCAATTAAACCATTTAATATTGCGTATTACGTTTCATATAAGAATTTCTTAATATTGCCACTCCAAATTTAGATATCTAAAACTATTGATTTGTATAAATAATTTAAATCAATCAAAAGCTCTTACGCTCTAGATGGGGCATAGATCAGCTACATGGGGTTTCAAGGTTCTAATCTGAAATATATGACATTATTTCAGTTTTTAGTAATGTATTTTAGTAATACCTGATTACCAAAGCATAAGTGTGGTCACTATCTAGGTTAATATTTGCTGATAGATTATAATGTATACTAAAAAACTCATTATATGCGTATTCCTTTATGATAGGACTATATTTTAAATAATAAAACTTACAGTTTAGAATAGTTTTATGGCTATGCTATTTCGATTTTATTTTAAAAGGACTTTATGATATACTGTACTTAACTCAAAATAAACGTTTATGCCAACAACTTCTGATGATTTATAAGCTCTTCATCATACGCATGTGGAATCCAATGAGAGAAAATGGTGGTGTGGGTATCTAATTCAAAAATATATGGAAATACATTCAATCGAGAATGATTAAAAATACTAAAAAACATTTTAATTTACCTAATTTAAAGCAGTGTTAAGAATGAAAATCATTTATTTAGTAAGTAATAAAGTATTTTCGAATGATTTACCGACTCATAAAGAGATATCAACACATGAATGAGAATATTAATCTCTCTAAGATCCATTTTTGCAAATGATATCAACACTTATACACGTTTTGGAATCTGACGAGAAATTATAACGTATTCAATGCTAAATTAAAAATTTGGTTATGTGGTAAACTTCCAAACAGATTATTATTTAAAAACGAAAAGTTAAAATCTACTTATGTATAATTGTCATATGCTTCTCTATTCGATTATTTCCAAATTTATAGACTCATAACTTTGTATTAGTAGTGAAAATTTTCAAATCTTTTACAAATTTTAACTATCAATTTTTATTTTTATTAAGTTTCATTGTAAACAATGTGACAAAGTATATTTTCAGAAAACTCAATTACATGATATACAATATTTTAAATAAACGCAATAAAACGTCTAAATAATTGTGTCATTATCCATTAAGTTATTTACCTGTGAAAAGGTAATACCTGAATGTTATATCTTAAAGTTCCTGAAATGGCCCGCCTTTGTATTTTATCACATTATACGAGTTTCTAAAGTTTAATAGCTTTACTTGAATTTATCAGGTTTTTACTTATAAATAGGATTTTTAATAACCAACATCTTGCTGGGACGTAATATACTTTTACGTTCTTCAGAGTACAGTTATTTAGAGTGCTTAACATAATTTTGCTACAAATATCTTTTTTTAGATTTATTATTTTGTTTTATACTTTCTCCAATATTATTCTATGACCAAATAACGTGTAATTTTGTTAAAGCAAAAAATCTATCTTTATCTTATTGGCTGAGTATTAACTAACATTTTTACACTGTGTATAATATAGACGTCAAGTTACAAAGGTAACAATTGTAAGAGATAATAAATATAACGAGATAGACTGATCGGGTCTAGAGGCATAGGAGTATTATTTACTTGAACATATCATGTTCGGATGATAGCTATGATTAAGATAATCAGTTGTGTATAAATAAAATATGAGAGAATTAAAAAAATTATGTATCCGAATCGTAGCTATACAATAAATCTCATTAAGATTGATAAATATATAAAAAGAATTACATCCGGACTAGTATTACAAACGTATCTTGTAATGCTAACGAACTAACAATAAAATAAAAAGAGATACACGTCAGGGAAGTGAACATTAGAATAATATAAAAGATTTAACTGGAATAATGCCACTTACCGTAGTCTTTCTCGCCGCTTCACCACTGAAAGGCTGACGTCACATTCTCAGGAGATATCTTCACAGGATCGACACGATGTCTATGGGAAGACTAGCAGTTGGAGTCACAGCTGACATTAGAGACACATATCACAGCAGCAGACACTGGTATCAGAGGAGGGGAGGGTAATATTTGGTTAACAAGGGAACCCGCATCTCTCCAAAGTTTCAAAAAATAGAACGGACTTTAGAAGAGTACAAATCGAAGTAACGCCTTGTCTTGAAGATATTTGACCTAAATTGCGATTAATAGAAAATTTAAGGTGACTACTTCCACATAAACTGCTAAAGGATTTATATTTTGCTCGACTAGGAGCAAATTCTGCCGGGCAGCGTACATGGGACGCTATACCTATGAATCAGGCAATGGAGTGATCTCAAGTGATTTTATATTTAAATTATCTCAGCCATTGGGGAGCAGTCAACTGATTCCAAGTCTTGGTTCGTCGTTGAACTGAACCCAGTCTCTTAACTATTAGATAGAGAACACAAAATAGTTATTCTAAAAATTACAGTAATCTTATTAAAATTAAACACGATTTTTTTAAATCTAAAAAAAATTTCCCTTTAACTTTACATGAAACAACATCGCAAAATAGATAAGATTTTTGTATCTTTAAGAATGTTGTGATGGTGCAGGGCCATCTATGAGATATAAACTGAGATTCATTGAAGGCTACCATTACTCAGTAGATCGGCAGAGTTTATGTTTTTCCTGGGGGATATAAAAGTATCTTTTCCCTATGATTGTACTTCTGTCTCATGGAAATCAGAATAAAATGAGTGAATTACATGGACTTTTACATGCATTAACCAGTGCAGTCTCTTGTGCAAAAGTTTTGGAGCGTTACTCATACTTTGTAAAAGATACAACCCATGATTGGAGAAAATTCAATTAGGCTCTCATAAATAAAGTGTAGTTTCTAAATAATAAACATTATATCACCTCTCCGCAAAAGCGACACATTTTTGTCACGTGCACACATCTATCTTGTTGTAACACGTCAATCCAGTCAATCAAATTAATGATTAAACATATTTAATCAAAGATAATATAGTAAATAAAAATGAATATCATAAATTATTTATGACAAAATATGGAAATAGTTCTATTTGCATCGAGTAGAAATTTTGGCACACCGTGATTAATATGTTTTTTTAAATAAAGTTTAGAAAATTAATTTCATTATTGATACTGTTAAACCTAAGATATGGTAAGACACAAGATGTATGTTGCGTGCTGATGCCAATTTTCTTAACGGGCGATTTGTCAACATCGGCTGATAGAAACACAAAATGAGTGGATTAGCAGGCATGAACGCTGTTACTTCAGATATTCCTAAGTTGGCACCGTATCTGTAACAGCAGGTATATATTTTTATTAGATATTTAAAACACTTTTTATAAAATAGGTTTCCTTGATAACGTGTAAACAGAGATTATTAAAGACACATTTTACCCTAATTGCTTTCTCTTAAATCAATATTACCAATAATATGGTAAAATATGAGATTCATTAAACAATCCTTATCTTTTTATTAAAAAATTAAGGCTTATCCTTTCAGCATTTAATAGATGGAAATACTTAATTTCTCTAAAGATTATTTCAATCTGCTTCACCGATTTTAAATTCCAAACAAAAATTGTGTAACGGTTAAAGAATAAAATCAGCTCTACTCTTGGTAATAAAATATGTTGCTCCCCCCAAAATCACTATTATAAACATTCTAGGCTGGAAATTCTATAAGAAAAAGCTACACGTTTGTATATTATTTAAAAATATTTAACAGACGATAGATCATTAAAATAATTTTTCCAATTTTAAAATCCACGAAAAAATATTATCAAATAACTAGAAATCTATTTTACCACGCTAGTAAGATAAATCTTATACCGTAATAATACTCATTTCATGATGAATAGGTTGAAATATTAAAAACATAATTAAAATGAATAATGCTAAATTTTAAATACAAATATTCGTACAAATATTAAAAATGTTTAAAAATATATTCGTTGTTTTCATTATTCATTTATCTGTATAGAAATATGTTGTAATTGCTCAATATTAATAGTTAGTTAAACATAGAATACAAGGGAGTAAACACCGAGTGAACAACAGTGAGTTGAACACCGTTGTAAAATAATACAAGTTATTGCTACAGATAAAGTATATAATTGCATAAAAAAATAACAATTAAACCCACAATATTTTTAAAACTAATAAATTAGTTAAATTAACCTGGTTCTTTCGTAAAGGTATTTTTATTGCACAATAAACTAATTTATTGAGTTAAATACGGTAATCAGTGAGCCAATGCGCCAACTACAGTTCCGGCAGAAACGTTCACTCATCACTTCATACGCTACTACAGGGCTAAACTAAAACTTCCAATAAAAAAATGATAAATTACAAAAAAAATATTCATCTATTTTCACAAAACTTTCTCGCTGACAAATTTTGTCTGACCAAAAAATAAAAAAGATCCTCGCTTACTACTTTTTTCTTGTCATTGTAAACGCTATGTAAAATGTAAACAATAATCAAAATTATTTCGAAATTTTTTGATATTTAAAAATGTAACCAATAGATTGCCAATATTAAGAGCTTTAATTTAACGCATCTTACAGAATTGTACAACATTGGCTTCACTTTTAAATCGCGAGAGGAAGCCGTAAAGGTCACTGATTTTCGCAGTCTGTTTTCATACTCCGCCGGGACAGTTTTAACACAGCGAGACTGAGCTTTTTCATACAGTGGTTAGTGGTTTCCGCCGGCCAAGTCTACTCCCCCACCCCCCCCCCCCCCCACCCCCCCCCCCCCCCACCCCCCCCCCCCCCCACCCCCCCCCCCCCCCACCCCCCCCCCCCCCCACCCCCCCCCCCCCAAAAATTATTACCTTTGTTTTATATTCTTCATATTTTAATAAAACTGCCCCATGATTATATTTATGCTGAACGTGTTAATTTCATTTTGCGTTTTACATACAACTTATATTCATCATAACTAGTGATAATTTATTTATTTGTGCATGACACTTCAAAACAAAAGGATGCTCAGGTTTTAATACTTTTTAGTGCGGGTTGCCACCATGGACAACAGGCAATGTGTCAAAATAACGGATGGCCAGAGCAGACAAACAAAATGAACAAAGTCAAAGTAAGTTTTATTCCATTAACGTGTAAAATTTATTTTCGATATAAAGTAGTTTGTATTTAATACATTTTAAAATATGTGGACTCATATAAACAAAGGAACCATAAATTTCATTTGTGGGTAACCAAATCAATATCATTATATTACATTTGCCAATATAGTGTATATTTACGTATACAGATTTTGTCAAGGACATGCACTTTTCCATCACCAATTATTTTGTTTAAATACGGTTTTGTTAGATTTATGAGTTCAATCACTACCTATAAAGCTAAAGGTTGCAGATCAAGTAGAGATGATTATTTCTCGAATACCGTTTAGTGGTATATACTTGCCAGTGGGTAACATACATAAAACCGCTATGACAAAAATATTAATATCAAGCACCAGAAAATCGTGATTGCTAAGGTAATACAACAAAACGAATGATTGTCATCTCCTATATTTATTCTTTCTAACTTTAGTTTAACCTAGCTTTTTAGGAACGAAATTATTTCGTATTAAAAAAATAAAAGTTGTAGCTATATTTTTTTTCCTGACATTGTAACACAACTCTTTTTTTTTTTTTTTTTTTTTTTTCCTTTGGGATATTGGGGTGGATTCCTAGATCCTCACACGTCAACCTGAGCTTATTGTGTGCCCCTTTGATGTTAGAGGGGTAAGCCTATCTTCGTGCCCTTAATTAGGCTAAGAAGCTTTTACCCGATACTAGCATCTGGTTCGTCGCCTGGTTGTTTATCACCGAAAAGAGCCCTTCTCCTTGCTCCCAGTCTCTCACAGTCCAGTATTATGTGTTTTGCAGTCTCTTCAGACTTATTGCAGAGTCTACACTCCGAGTCCTCATTTCGTAAACCTAGAGTGTTTTAGGTGTTTCCTGAAGTGGCCGTGTCCAGTGATCAAGGCAATCACTTGCTTAACCCGATCCCTCCCCAGCCCCATCAGCCATCTGGTGAATCCGGAGCTAGAATCGGCAAGCAGTCTTTTGCCGAGTGCTTGTCCTTGGTGACTCTGCCACCGCAAGCGGTGCGTCTTCCTGGACCATTTGTTTATACTTTGATAAGCGGCTGACTTGCTTATACCACAACTCGGTTCTGGACCGGTGTATGGCATGCTTGCTCCGCTTTTGGCAAGCCTGTCGGCGCATTCGTTGCCACCTATGCCTGTGTGGCCCGGTACCCAACCAAGACGCACACAGTTGCGTGATCCAAGCTTGCAGAGAGTGTTAAAGCACTCCCACACAAGCTTGGATGAAATGCTGTTGGAGTCAAGAGCTTTTAAGAGCTGCCTGACTGTCTGACATTATACAGATGTTCATTTCCTGGTACCTTCTGGTGAGGCCTAGGTTGGCACAGGCTTAGGATACCATAGATTTCGGCTTGAAATATGGAGCAGTTTCCGACCCAAACTGCCGCTAAGGGCAGTTCTAGGGGATTGGACTAAACACTCCATATCCAGTTCTACCCTTAATAAGCGAGCCATCCGTGTACCAGACAAAGCTCTTTCTTATTGTTGGGATGTTATCTTGCGATTTCCACTCATCTCTGGCTCGCGTTAGACGCGCCATTCCTCCACAAGCCAGCAACCATCAGCCGATAAGCTGACTTACGCGCTTCAGCTTTTATATGAACATCAAGAGGTAGAAGTCCTAAAGCCACCTCGAGGGTCGCTGAGGGACTGCTCCTGAATGCTCCGGTTACAAAGATTGTGCCAAGCCTTTGTAAGCTTTCAAGCTTGGCTTTGGCAGTTACCTGATTCACCTTTGTCCACCAGACTAATGAACCATAAGTGATTTGAGGCCTTACAACTGCTTTGTAAAGCCATAGTGCTATATGGGGTTTTACGCCCCATGAGATTCCTGCAAGTCTCCTGGACGTCATGAGCGCCCCCACTTTGCTTTGTGCAGGATATTATTAAGATGATCATTCCACGTAAGCTTATGGTCTAGAGTCAGTCCTAAATATTTGACTGTCTTTGACCACTCCAGCTGAGTGGATGCGAGTTTCAGCCTAGAAAGAGACTCTAGGTTCTTTTTTCTAGTGAATGGTACAACTACTGTCTTAGAGGGATTTTACTTTCAGTCCCTCTCCCTGACACCAGTTGTGTACATGTTGAAGGTTGGTATTCATGATATCAACAACAACATTTGTGTATTTTCCCTGTACCATAAGGGACTATGTCGTCTGCATATCCTTGGAACATAGATTCCGTTGTTAGTAAGGTCCTCAAGTAGACCATCTACTACTAGATTCCACAGTAGAGGTGACAGGATGCCTCCTTGAGGACATCCTCTTGTGGGTGCGATCACAAGCGATACTTCATCTCTTAAAACAGGATTTACAAAATATACTCGTATATCTGATAAAGTTAATTCACAACGTCAAATTTATTGTCCACAGAACACTTCTATATTAAAAGGGACAAGAGAAGTACGATTCCTTCAAAGCGAGTCCTTTCAGAGGATTTTCATACCAGAATGTTAGTAAAGTTGAGCAACAAAGGATGAATTAAATTAAACCCATGCCAATTTTAGTGTAAAGTGTAATAGTGTAATGAAAATAATGAAATAGTTAGATTAAGTTCCATAAAATTTTAATATTTTAATATTTCTTGATTTGAGAACTGCAAAACGTCCAGGTAAACATAAAAATTATTTCTAATGAAAAATATGTTTTTAAAGAAATACCACAAAAGCCGCTTCCGAGCGGAGTAGTTATTATAAATTTTTCAAGGATCCATTAAAATTAATTTAATTATTTTTTTGTAGTAGATTTAAAGCTAAAAAACTTATGTTTTTAATAAAAATATATCATTTATCAATTGTTTGTTTGTTTGAGTGCTAATCTATACATCAATCAGAATGTGGATTGCAAACTTTATAATGGTAGTTTAAATGGAAATGCCACATCGAACAATGAAAATCTAAGATATTTAAAGATGCGATTGCAAATTAACCTAACGATGTGAAATATTAAAAAAAAATTAACGGCGTAACAAATATATATATATAAATAATATATATATATAAAAATACATACTAACATAACTTAAGTCTTGAAAGTGACCTGTCTTAAGAACATGAATGTCTTCACCATAACAAAATGTTCTCTCCAGGGCCCATTTCCTGTTTCTGGACTAGGAAGCCGCCTGAAGGGTCTCTGGCGTGAATCATTCTATCCTTGGAGTTGGGTGCACAACCGTTCCTATTTAATCCTACACACATCAAATACCTTCCTTAAAGAAATTCCCCTGACTTCTTTCAAAGTAACACAACAAACAATAGGAAGTATTAACAATAGACTTAAGGTTGTGACTAAAACTAACAAATAAAAAAAAAATATTATAAAAACAAAATAGAAAACACCCACAACACCGAGAACACCAAGAACAACCTTGTCTCCAAGCATACAACCCTTGTGGATACTGAGTGCAATAGTGAACTTACTGTGTGTAAAAAGTGTAAACTGGTCATACATACAAGAATGTTTATCGAGGTTTCCATGCTCAAAGTAAGCAGAACCTGCTGAAATTCAGCAAACAAGAGGAAGGAAGGAAGGAAGGAGAATTATACATAGGTTTAGAATGGAAAAATAAATCTTATCCAATTGCTGGTCAGCGCAGAAGCAGGTCTGTCAGTACATTGGGGAGGAAAAGAACCACGTAAGAGACCGCACTATTTCTCCTACTACTGCTCTCAGGTGTAGCATTCTTCTCTGTTGCGGTACAAATAAAATTTCGTTACCTTTCTTCCAAATAAAACGAATTAATTATGCCAGTGAAGGTTACATAGAAATTATTTTTTAATATTTTCAATCGCGTGATAGGCTTTCTGTAATTGCCAGTCAATATTTAACTCATTACTGTTTACTACCAAAACACTACAAAATTATGTTTACGATCCCATATCCAAATCTGATTAAAAAATCATGTTCACAAATTGTGCAATTTACAAAATTTGAAACTTTAAAAACCCTAATCTTACGTCACACAGCTTCAGTCAAATATAGTATTTTAATTTATTATCGTACAAGGAATTAAAATAAATAAAAACAAAACGCATAAAATTAAAAGTACCCATAATTTCTTTGTATTAAAACTAAAAAACTCATTACGTCAATTTCTTAAAAGGAAAAAAGGCTTATCCTAAAATTTAGGCTCTATTTTACTTTTTCTCGAAATTATTTAAAATATGGTAAGCAGTAAGCAATGCAATGAAACACATTTTAGTTTGTTATTTTATGAACTTATGTCTGTGCAATTAGTGATACGATATACCTATTATTGCTGAACCATGAAATTCAAGACTGCGAAACGGTACCAAATTTTCGTTATCGGTTGGAAAATTGTACTGTACTTGAAGTCGTTATTAATGCAACAGTTCATCCAGACTCAATAGAGAACCGAAGTAGAAATCTCGAACACGTAACAGATTTATCATTTCTATTTTAATGAAATCGTAATGCTACATTCGCTACAAGAAGCTACGGGATTTACAGTAAATTAAAGCTGTACTACATAACAGAAGTTCTTTCTTTAAGGAACCTTATTAGTGTTATATACAACCTGTTAAAACCCTATTCAACTTAGGGTATGAGAATCCAATGTAGCGTCCCTCTAATTTGAATTGTACTGCAAAAAAATGTTGTTTATTCCCATAATGTTTCCATTGATTAAACCAAGTATAAAGCTATAATATAATGGAGGTTTAAATCTTTGTGAATTTGAAACACCAGAAGAGCCTATTGTTGTCAAGCTTAGTTGCTGCAGGTTCCCAAAACTAATAGCAAGAAAATTGGGTTTTCGATGTATGGGAAGCAATAGGAAAGTGTGAGGCTCCGGCAGGGACCATTAGAAATGCATGTCCAAGAGACGGGGTGGTTATAGGCTTATGTGTGGATATTGATCGTTGGTAAAATCCCTGTATGAGCGTTACGTTCAAGTACGAAATACAGATGGAAAGTGTGGGATCCCTGGAGGGTGCCCACACACGAAACATGTGAAACGGTTGAAGTATGTGAATATTCATTGGTAAAAAGTAGGCGGTAGGAGTAGGGGATGCATATTGAATGTGTGGGGATCCGGCAGACGAAAAGGTGTAGGGCAGTGATCGGTAAAGTGTATGTGTCGAATTCTGATATGCTCAAATATGGGAGCCCTAGCAACGTGACGCTTAGATGTTCCTTAAGACGATCGAGATACTCAGGCTGAGGCTTAGGCACACGTAATGGTTGGGGTGTGTTTCGGAGTACGGGAGACAGGCAATTTGGGTGAGTTCTGGCAGTATGAGCCATAATAGTCCCCGGTACTCGAAAGGGTGGATAGCGAAAG
Organism: Homalodisca vitripennis; assembly: GCF_021130785.1. Taxonomy (NCBI): domain Eukaryota; kingdom Metazoa; phylum Arthropoda; class Insecta; order Hemiptera; family Cicadellidae; genus Homalodisca; species Homalodisca vitripennis. The sequence continues at coordinate 42,362,524 of NC_060214.1, forward strand.
GCCTATGCACAAATCCGGGTATGAGCGATATTCCGGAGTGAGACGGCTAGATAGTAGGTAGTATGCGTTCGAGGGCTCCAGGCGCTCCGTTACTGTGGGGATCTGTAGGCACACGTACAGTTGTTAGAAATAAGGGGTTAACAGCTTAAGACAGTTGGAAGGAAACCGTTAGAAACATGGGTGAAAGCGTGTAGCGAAAGGTCTATGCACACGTAAAGGTTAGGCGATAGGTATGAGCGATACGCTCGGCTAAGAGCGTTAGAGAAGTATCGGGTCCCGGCAGTGGGAGCCGTAAGGACTCTCCGGTACTCGAAAGAGTGGATAGGCCTATGCACACAAATACTGATATGAGCGATATTCCGGGATGATACAGCTAGAAAGTATGGTAGTAAAGCCCTGGTAGTATGCTGTTGAAGTCTTCAGGCGCTCCGTTACTCGAAAAGGTTGGAGTCTGTAGGCGTAGGCATACGTAAATTTTGGGTTGTTATACGCCCTGTTAAGACCCGAAGTATGGGAAACAATAGAAAAGTGTTCGTGGATATTTATCAGTATACAATCCGAGTGTAGGCGATTCGGCAAAGTGCGGTAGGTGATGTAAGTGTTCCGTAAAAGTAGAGTGTTGTAAGTTTTTATACTTTGTGACCTGTATTGTGACCTGTCACGACAATCTGCTTCTATTGCGGTATACCTGTATTCTGAAAGCACTGAGCTTTATAAGTAAACTTAAACCACGATAAAGGTGCTATGAGATAAAAATCAGTTGCATCAGAAATCAATGTTCTGAGATTGGTCACGACAGGAAATAAAGCAAAAAGTCATATCGTGCAAATGTTAAAAAAAAAGTCGTTTAAGTAAAAAAAAAATACGTACCCACCAATCTACAACGATAACAATCAAATCCACAGAAAATTCAGAGGAGACATAAAGTAAACAAATATATTAAACGTTTGAAAATCCAATTCAAACATTAATTTGCCACCTTATAACTATAATTATCAGAGGTGACAGATCGTGGGAATTGTGCGGGAGTTGACCGACTCTGCGACATCGGTTGTTGAAGTGTCCATGTCAGGTTCCTAACTGGTTGACATCCAGTCAAACTCTGGAGCCTGAGAGGTGGTTATTGCCGTCACAAATGATTTGACACCCGGTGCGGAGAGTAAGATATACCGCCACTTAGAAAGATATATTGTAGCCCGGCGGTATGACAGCAATTTTGTTATTTGTATAAGAATACTCGAAAGAGTGGATAGGCCTATGCACACAAATACTGATATGAGCGATATTCCGGGATGAGACAGCTAGAAAGTATTAAAGCCCTGGTAGTATGCTGTTGAGGTCTTCAGGCGCTCCGTATTCGAAAAGGTTGGAGTCTGTAGGCGTAGGCATACGTAAATTTTGGGTTGTTATACGCCCTGTTAAGTATGGGAAACAATAGAAAAGTGTTCGTGAATTTTTATCAGTATACAATCCGAGTGTAGGCGATTCGGCAAAGTGCGGTAGGTGGGAATGGGCGGAGCAGGGTGCCGAGACACGGAATATGTGGACGATTGAAGTATGGGGACATTCATCGGTAAAAAGTAGGCGGTAGGAGTACGAGAGTCATTGGAAAAAGTGTAGGGTCCCGGCAGACTAATGATGTAGGATAGTGATTGGTAAAATTTAGGCCATATGCTTAAGCTATTGTGAGCCTTAAGACGTTCAGGCTGTAGGCGTAGGCTTACGTAAAGTTTGGTTTTGGTAGAAGTCAGGGGCTAACAGCGTAAGACAGTCGGAGGGGCGGTTATAAATACGAGCCAAAACGGGTAGCGAAAGGTGTATGCACACGTAAAGGTTATACAATAGGTATGAGCGATACGCACGGATCCGTATCGGACCTGGGCAGTTTCCGGGTGTCCATACGTCCGAGGTTTGGTTCAGTAGGCGTCGGCTACGGCCGTGGTACAGAAAGTCAGAGGTGTGTGATAAACAAGAAGTCTGGCTTAAGATAGGTGACAAGAGGAAGTATGGGGTTAAGATAAGTTGCCGGAAATCAGGAATTCTGTGGTTCGGAAATACCCAAATGTATCTCCCTTAAGAGACAATGCTAAAATAGCGCCATAAGAGCCCATGTTAAAATGACTCCATAAGAGCCCATGTTAGTGCTAGATCCGGGCCTAGACTACTTTCTCTGTACGTCACAAACATTAATAATACATAGAGAGAGTAGGATTCCGTATCGGGGCTGGAGTTTTATCCACAAGTCCATCTTTTCAGCTCACAGACTCTAGTAAATATGTACATCTTAAAGATTTGCAACTGACTATTTGTGTCCTGAATATTATGTCTCAAAACAATGCAATATTCCATTAATTGTACAGTATACAGGCACAAAATAGCTAATATTCTATGTGAGTGGAAGAGCAATCATGTGTAAATACCTTGTTAGGATAAGATTCTGGTAACTTAATTCGTAAATTATTTATGTCTTTATTGAAATATTAGAAGGTATTATTAAAATGAAGAATGGATTAATAGAAAATTATTCAATTCGAGGGGAGTTTATTATTGAAGAAAATAGTAACTATATAATAGATACGTGTATAATCTTTGATGTGATAAAATCGAACAATGACAACCCAACGTAAAGTTTAATAGCCAGGTCATATTTTACAACTACTTGATGTAGAGTAACATAGACCACTAGGACTGAAAGTGCTTAATTTTGATATTTCATATCGCTTTTGAAGTTAATTATTAATGAAGCAAGCGAAATATTGAGACTGGTATAAACTGTAACTTCGCTGCATTTGGAAACAAGAGTTCATACTCGTATGTTAATAAGCTGTTGATATTTCTTAAAAAAAATGCATTGATATATAAATATTTTAAAATTGTCAAGAGTTTATACGTGAAACAATTGTGCCAAGGGTCGCCTTTCTAGTTCTCTCAATGAATAAACTTCTATAATAGCCCTATATAGAAGAGGATTTCTATAGTGATTATTATAATTTTATTGTTTAAGCTATTTGACACAAGTTTCATATATGTATATATATATATATATATATATATATATATATATATAATATATATATGTGTGTGTGTGTGTGTGTATATATATATATATATATTTATATATATATATATATATATATATACACATATATATATATATACGTTATATATGATATGTTTACCTCTTTATATCTATATAAACTATCTTATTTTAGACGATAATATAGAGAATTTTTTATCTTTCATATTTCTGTTTTTTATTAAAGGTATATATTTGACAGTGCTTTTAAAAATGTTCTATTTGCATAGATCTATAAATCAATCTAATATTCATTTTAAGGATGTTTTGACAGAAAATAACTTAATTTAGCCAGGAGTATCAAGAATAATTATTAAAAATTATAAATAAAGGTTATAAAGGTTAGAGAGTAATTTTATAAGTAACGATTTTTTTTTTTATAACTAAAACGTTTATATCACAACAATATTTGTAAAAATAAGAATCATTGCTTGTACAAATCATGAAATGTTATCAAGGTGTAACCATGCAAACTTGGATTGACGATAAATGTGAAACGCTTCAGATGACTGAGCCTGACAGAAAACGTAACATATCAGTTGAACAGTTATCGCTTGTATTAAGGTCGAGTCTTCGCGCTTTTCCGATAACATATACAGAAAAAACTTTGACAAACCCGTAACTTTTCCTTTAAATTTCAATTTCAATATGTTGTACTTTATTATGTAGCACTATTAATACTTTTAATTGATAAGTCAGTACTAAATTCGGCTAATTGTGTTCACTAATTGTAGTTCTACCAATAAATATATCAAAGTTCCACCTTATATTTAATTGAATATATTTTGGTTTGAAATAATCAAAGTTTAACCTTACAGGTATGAGAAATCTTACGTAATAAATTACATATTATGGCGGGGAGGTTTTACAGCCATATAAATAACTCATTCTCAAGATTTCAGATATAGGAAACAGTTACTTATTAAAAAAAATCATACAAGTTAGGACTTACTTTATTGCGTCTCAAAAGTATAACATCTAAATCTCCTCCCCCACTGTTTCTCAATTTGTGTTTTTCATTACTCTGTCAAGATTGATAATGTTGTCTTATGTTAGTAGACGCTAGAGCTAGTCTTCAAAAACATACATTTACTAAACGATCATAGTACAATAGTTACATTTCCAGAAAAGCTAGTTGAAAATGCTGAAAATAAATTGCTGTTCTACTCACGGGACGAAAGGACAACAACAGTTTAGTGGTACCATACGTTAAACAAGGGATATAGATACGTTTATTTGTAAAATCAGAGCAGGCACCATAATTGTGTAAAAGAGAAATGAAAGTAAATGTGAAGCGATTCAGGTTACTGCACGTGACAGTCAACATCATTGGATTATTACAGCTCAGTGGATTATTACGCGTATTGGTTAATGGTGAAACGCGGTCAGGACAGTGCCGTGTCGTGAGCTTTGACACAAACTCATGGTCGACATGTATGTGAAGATAGAGAGAGGTCGATTATGATAATCACGATTTAACAAAACCTGCGCGCCGAATAATACATTCACTTGCAAGATGCCATTGTTACCAATGCCTACACCGCTGAAATTGGCAACTATGTCATTCTACCATCATCGTAGATAGTAAGGCCCATGTCATATGCAAGGATACATACAAGATGCCATTATTAGCAATGCCTACACCGCTGAAATTGGCAACTATGTCATTCTACCATCATCGTAGATAGTAAGTCCATGTCATATGCAAGGATACACACAAGATGCCATTGTTAGCAATGCCTACACCGCTGAAAATTGGCAACTATGTCATTCTACCATCATCGTAGATAGTAAGTCCATGTCATATGCAAGGATACATACAAGATGCCATTGTTAGCAATGCTTACACCGCTGAAAATTGGCAAACTATGTCATTCTACCATCATCGTAGATAGTAAGCCCATGTCATATGCAAGGATACATACAAGATGCCATTATTAGCAATGCCTACACCGCTGAAATTGGCAACTATGTCATTCTACCATCATCGTAGATAGTAAGTCCATGTCATATGCAAGGATACACACAAGATGCCATTGTTAGCAATGCCTACACCGCTGAAATTGGCAACTATGTCATTCTACCATCATCGTAGATAGTAAGTCCATGTCATATGCAAGGATACATACAAGATGCCATTGTTAGCAATGCTTACACCGCTGAAATTGGCAACTATGTCATTCTACCATCATCGTAGATAGTAAGTCCATGTCATATGCAAGGATACATACAAGATGCCATTGTTAGCAATGCCTACACCGCTGAAATTGGCAACTATGTCATTCTACCATCATCGTAGATAGTAAGTCCATGTCATATGCAAGGATACATACAAGATGCCATTGTTAGCAATGCCTACACCGCTGAAATTGGCAACTATGTCATTCTACCATCATCGTAGATATTTAGTAAGTCCATGTCATATGCAAGGATACATACAAGATGCCATTGTTAGCAATGCCTACACCGCTGAAATTGGCAAACTATGTCATTCTACCATCATCGTAGATAGTAAGTCCATGTCATATGCAAGGATACATACAAGATGCTATGAATTTCGTGCGCGTATATGAAAGACTATGTTTAATTATCACGTTCACATGTAATCCAAAATGGCTGGAGGTTACATCTTTGCTGTTGTTTGGAAAACATCCAATATAATGTCATGATACTACAGCAACTGCGTTCAGACAAAAATGAAGATCTGTAAAACAATCCCATAACAAAGTTACATGTATTCTGCCCGAAAAGTTGCTAGATGTGTTCAACTAAATGGCAGAAGCGGGGATGACCCTATTTTCAAATTTTAGTTTGTTTAATCGACCAAAATTCATCTTCAAGAAACCGAGAGTATAATTTCTGCAAAAATTACAGATCCATCTACTAATTATTTGCAGTTTGATATTGTTAGAGTAAACATAAAACTCATTGTCCATGCGGTAATTTGAATCGCTCATAGCCTTGCATGGTAGATGAAAAATACAACAAAAGTTTTTACCGAAATTTCACTAATTATACGGTCACAAATTTTGAAGGATATCCAATATATCATCGGAAGAATTCCGGTAGTAATGGACAATCATTTAGTAAAAATATTAACAAGACAGATATTGACATCGATAATCGATGGGTGGTACCATATTTCAAACATTGCTCTTATTAACGTTTAGTTCTGCAGTTCAGTGAAGAGCATAAAATACTGTATTTGCAAATATGTGAATAAAGGGAGTGATATGGCTGTATTTCGAGTTGAAAATGCTGACGGAAATGTTCCTCTAGTGAATAATAACAATGAAATAATGCTATAATGCTATACTAAATTGGCCGGTACATCAGCTTCGGCAATGAAGCTGTTTGGCGTATCTTTCTTTTCCCAATTCAAGAACCGATTCCGCCAAATACTCATTTAGCTGTCCATATTGAAAACTGTCCGCGCGTATGTTTCCCGGACGAGACAGCGATTGATCGTACCAGAAGTCAACCAAGAACTACACTCGCCTAATCTTTGAACTGTGTAATCATGCCGATGCTTTTGGTGCCTTTGTCCGAACATTACTTTATTAAGGTATACCATGCTATTTTACATGGACTCTAACAATAAATGGATGTAATTTATTATAAATAATATTATTATTATGCCCCGCGAGTAAGAAACACCGATTAGTGCTCATCCCGGCTTAGACAAATCAAACGCCTAGGTACGATTATTTACAGTCAATCCACGGGAGTCGGATTACTTTTTATCTTCGACTTTTGTTGGTTAGTGTCACCTTTATTAAACCTTCAAAATCGTTGATTAAACTGTATTTTTCAATCGTATGTAAATGGCCGAATGGTCAGTAACGTAAAGACAGCTAATGATTGTAGGACAATTTATTGTTTTGAAGGTTTAGTTTTGTTATTGTGAATACATATTTTACTTTTCATAATGTTATGTTTCCTGACAAAAATAGTTCCGATTTTTAAACTATGTATCACACCGTACAAGTTTATACAAAATAGCTACTCAATGAATGAAATATTTAACAATATTTGTGATTTCTATGAATTCAACTTATCATTTGACGTTTTTATGTGGCCATTGATTGTTCACCTTTCTTTAAATACACCCGTCACCATTTTAAATTTTGTTGTTTAAATGAAAGTGTATTCTTATATTTTATTGTGTATTGACCTTTGGTTACCAAAGAAAATAAAACTACTAGTAACTAACCACTAATCATTTACTTTTAACGTTTTTTTCAGAATAAATCAAATGTACGTGCATAGACAATTTTGAACTAAAATGACACAGAAAATCAATGTGATACAAGAGCATGCTGTTGACTGTCAGGACTGACTCCAATCACAATCCCGGTGTTGTCACTGACAGCTGACGACTTGGGTACAAAACTCAGCTGTATTGCCAATATTTTTGTAACATATCATCAATGTGTGATATCTTAAGGGATTACATATACAACCTAGAGCACCTGATTATAATACTTTCATACTTCCATGAAAGTATTATAATCAGATTCTTGTGTACCATAACAGCAATGGATTTAATCATCTAATTAGTATTTTTTATGGGTATTTCAAACTAGGAGAAATACGTTAACAATGGGTTGATAAATTGCGGATTGCTGACTTTAACCTGTGGAATCAAATTGTAGTTCTCAGAATCACAATATCGTATAGGAAGATATGTAGTTAAAATCATGTCAGCTAGTTTTTAATAATTACTACGATAAAACAAAATCATCTACAGATATAAGTTTTAAAACATTAATTTTCATCCTAAGTAATTACAAAATCAATGTACCTACTAAAATTTTACAATTTTTTTCCTACAATATACATTATATTTGGCAGTATTTAATGTGAACAAGACTTCATTATTGCTTTTAAAAATCATAAGAAATTATTATGAATGTTATCGTAAGGAGCAGGACGTATACATAAATTACAATGTATATTTAAATATACATTTATTTTATATATATATATATATACATTAATTTTATATATATATATAAAATATAAACAAATTTTTCTTAATTTATTGCACAGGTAGCTATGAATTATTAGCATTACAGATTAGTAGTATAAAATTGTAACTGATTGCAAATTGTAAACGGGAAAACACTTTTACCACCTGCTAAATCCAGTTGATAAATTGCACCAGTGCTATCAACCGTATTATAGGATGACAAGAAATACGCATCTATGTAATTTGCAGGATTAAGTATATTGCCTCACCTGTTTCTGAGCTGATGATGCTACCTGTGTGATATTTAAACATATTACTACTTGTATCGTTTAAGATATAATATAAATGGTAAAAAACTGAATTAATAGTTGACAGACTGAAACTGCTATTAATAAGCAGTCATCTGTAAAGGCAAGTTGAAGGGATTAAACATACACCGTGATTGGTGGAGCTTAACAAACAACATACCAGTTAACTAGTTCAATAAACCACCTGCTGCTTAACCACTCATATTAACTATTGTTACGTGATTACATATTTCTCTAAATTACACGTAACATTCTTATTATTCAATTTAGTTTTCCTTGTCAATTAAATAATAAATTTGTGAGAAAAGTTGCAACTGAACATTTCATAATTAGGTTTAAACTGATTAAAATAGTGTTGTGTTATTAAAAGAAGGCAACTGCAAAAATATATTGAGTGTGATATAAAGAGCATAATAGGACATATTTTATCAATAAACAAATTTTTTTCTAACTGTACAATTTGACGATATGGATTTCATATTATAAGTTGTTAGTCAGGTAATTAGTTAAATAAGGTTTATTTAGTAGATATAAAACATCTGTATAACGTAATATTCTTATATTATTTAATTTATTTAGCAGACAAATGAAATTTTTTCACTTGCAAGGGAATTGAATAAATCCTGGAATGGCAGTCTGAAGAGTCTCAACTTACGGGGAATGCAGATTGACGTGAGCTACAGCGATGATTGCTTGCTTACATTTAAATACAATGCCATCATTAAAGCATAAATTTAAATTAAATAATAATTTGTCACATCAACTGAGTAGAACGGAAACATAATCTTTTGTAATACATACATTTTGATTAAAATTATAATATATTTTGTATTTTATCAACACACACACTTGCACTCCTCTTGCAGGGTGATTTGGTACATCGTTTTTTCACACTAATTTGTGTAGATAAAGTATTTTATTTCACCATTGACACTTAAAACACTATTGTGCAAATATGTGTTAGTCAGGAACGTGAATGTTTTAAAGATATTACGTCTAAGTTCAGGATACTTATTTCTCAAAGTTCATTTACCTTTTTTCTATTTCTTCAGACCAACCGAATTACTTAATTGCATTAATTAATCAAAAAATGACAGTTTAAAAAGCTCTGAATTAATTTTGGCTTTAGTTTATGTCAAATATTTTTATCTTTCGGGAGAGGAAGCTGAGAAATCGCACTTAATTTTAAAAAGACCTTTGCGCTTCTTTTGAAGTGACAGGATATTATGGATGGGTAAGTTTGGGGGTGGAGGTCACCTCCTGATAAGGTCTATGAGGAATAATTTGGTCATATCTCCTTATAAAAACGGGAAGCCAGCTCTGTACTAGCCTCTCCAGTGATTTCCTGCAGTAGACTAGACCTATCGATCTACCCTTAGTCCCAAATATCTCTAATTTTACAGTGTGTGGTGTACACTTCTAAAAATATATAAGGTTGCCCAGATTTAAGTAACGCATCAGTTTTTTTTATCACTCAGTATATCAATCTTTTATAAAATGAAAATAAAAAATAGGGGCTGACGGCTGCACGTGATATTTCTCGACGTATGATTATATGTTATTATTAATTGTTAAGATAATGAAAACTATCATGACAGAAGTTTTGGACACCCTTTTGTTAAAAACTCTACCATTAATGTGTTCAATATATGTACAAAAATCCAAACTCCATTTTAGGATCGCTAAAAACGCTAAAGTTTAAAAGTTCTTGCTTTTTTAAGCTTAATCATTCTTAGAAGTCTACGAATTTTATCAATATTTATAATAGAGATCACTTCACTTAAAATCCAGAATGCTGTCATTAGAGCATTTAAATTTTCTTTTAGTTTACGGACGTATTTTACAATAATTATTTCTTATTATTCCTATTATAATATATAAGTTTATGCAACATACACTGAATATGGTTAATAGCCTTTTAATTAATGTGCTAAGAAATAAATAAATACATTTCGCCTCAATCATTGTAAAGTAAACTTAGAACAACTGTTCAAGACCAATTGATTGGCTTTGTGTAACTGACCAGGAAAATAATAAAAATTTTAACATATATGACTTTCTTTCATTTTAGATAAGCGTACTGTTTTTTTTAATGATTTAAAGTATATGATATATGTTAACTAGAATCCTCTGTTTAATGTGATATAAACACATTGGATGCAGTTGTTCATACGTAAGAAATGTTACGTTTTAAGTATAAAGTTTTGGATATTGTGTTCCAAAGATCAAAATACACTACTTATAATTTGGTGTTGTTTAGAACTGATTATTTGGATATAATGTATGGTAATAAAATTGATAATTAAGTATTACAATAAAGCGTTTTTTTCTGGATTGAACATTACTTTGCTGAAATTATTGGAAATAATTGTAATATGTATGTAAACACTTCAGGCAGCATGGTTTATTTTATAAACAACCAACCAGTCAGTTAGATGCTGCAGTTTATTAGTTAGTAATGCAAATATTAGAATAGTATTAAAAAAACTTACCAGATATTCATTAGATAAAGTCTGATATTTCAGTTAAATACATCATTTTAATGTTTAACCTTAATGATGCTGTTATTGCAAAAATGAAATTCCAAATTTTCTATTGTTCGCATTTGTTTACAATTGTGGTTATAAGAGTTTGAAAGTGATTTAAATTTATAATACCTCATATTGATAGGATATAGTTGTATAAATTTAGCACAGCGTGAATTAAAATATTAATATATGTGAGATATCTGTATCCATAAGCCTTTAGTTATGGCAATAATTTTATTTTGTATTTTCCTATTTATTCAGATTTTTAGAATATTTCCACTAGAATATAACTGTCCATTCACAGTCTGCTTGAGTAAAGTCAGAAAATTAAATTTATATCAAATACAGAATTTCACAAAATTATTGGTAATATCTAATTAAAATGTTTTAAATCTTGCCAAAAATTAAAACTGTAAAATTGTATTTCAGTATTGTTTTTATATTATTATATAACAATAATATCAAGGTCTAGTATCAATAAGTGTATTGTGTGCTTTGGCTACAAACCGATTATGCTTAATGTCCTAGATACATTGAAACATATTACTCACATTCCTGTTTAGAAAGAAGGAAAACGACTAATGTGTCAGTTAAAGTGTTTAATAACATATTTTTTGTATGATTGCTGGTTACATTATATAAGTAAGTACTAATATATTCACCACTTACAAAGAGTAATGAGACGTGATTAAAGATTAAGGATAATTAAAAAAATATTCTATAAATAGTTGAGCTACCGATGACAGTGTAACATGGATTGTGCGCATGCGCCAATGAACTACACATAGTTAATATTATCTCCGGTTTAAATTAATTTGTATTGTGTTGAACAATTTTAACTCTTAGTTTCTGATGTGCATTATGGTTCTGATAAGACTGCGGACACTTTAAACATTGCACTAATTGCAGTAAAACGGACATTGACGGAATGTACTGTGTTCTGCATATAACCTCACTATCGTGCTAACCTGAACTGCAGAGCAACATACAACGTGCCTTCGCTTTGTTTTTTTGCAGAATACACAACCTATGTACTAGTGCCTACATCTTCTCTCCAAGGCACGCGTAAACCTGTGGATAAAGCGCTGGTACCTACGACCTCTGCCTACACTGATCGAATCCTAGTGTCGAGCTTATCTTTTTGCTTAAAACCAAAGAACTATTTTATTAAATCTAATGAGAATTTTATCTAATTTGAGTTGTATTCGTTACTTTTTTCTATTTTTTTTTCGTATTGTTAATATTATTGCCTGTTATTATTTTAATTATTACTGTTACATTGTAAAAGTCAAAAATCAAAGTCAAAGTCAAAGTGTTTATTTGTCAATTAACAATTAACATTGCATGACAATGGTCAATAATTTACAATAATAATAAAAACAAAAGATAAAATAACTAAACATCTTATTTGTACATTAGATAATCTCTTACAGAGTAAAACTCTCCATCAATCAAAAAACACTTAAGTCTTTTTCTAAATTTGCTAACAACAGTTTCTACTTTTATTTCCAGTGGGAGACTATTAAATAATTTGATTGCTGAAAAATATAACTGGTTTTCAAAAAATGAGGTACGGTGTTTTGGTACAGGTATACAGATGGAGTTTCTTAAGTTGTAATGAGTAGGAGAATCAGAGGTAAAAATGTGAATATTTTTCTTAAAGAAGGTTAAGGTTTCGAGTATGTATAGGCTTGGGAATGTAAGAATTTTGTTTGATCGGGAAAAAAACCCCTGCATGATTGACTTCTTGCCAGCCCTAATACAATCCTTAGAGATTTCTTCTGCAAACGAAAGATGTATAGGGTCTTTGTGTTTTCAGATCCCCATATTGGAAGTCCATAAGCAAGATGTGGGTAAATGCACCCATAATAGCCAGCTAGAAGAATTTCAGTACTAGAAAAAACTGGAGAGTCTACGTAATAAAAATATGCCGCTGCATAATTTCTTACACACCTTGTCCATGTGAAGGTGAAAGTTCAGGCTTGAGTCCAAAAATCACACCCAAGAAGTTTGTAAATTGTGGACGAGTTAATAACGGAATCGCCTAAAATAATGGATGAACTTCCACTATCACCATTCATGGGTGCTCTAATATTAAAATCCAGGAATGTCGTCTTTGCAGTGTTCACAGTAAGGTGATTTTCTTCCATCCATTGAAGAAGACAGCTGCCTTGTACAAAAATATCATATTCCAGGTTTTCCCTATTTGTATGTGACATATTGAAAGATGTGTCGTCAGCAAATAAGCACAGATTTCCTCCGCCCACACTAGATGAGATGTCATTAACAAATAATAGGAATAAGACTGGGCCAAGGACAGAGCCTTGGGGTACCCCTGACTTCACTGTTTTCACAAAGGATACTCGATGACTCAAGCAACCAGAGTGGTCAACAAAGGGAATTTCAACCACCTGGCTACGCCCCATCAAATATGAAGACACCCAGTCAAATACGGCACCCCTAATTCCAAGGTTTTGTAGTTTGCATAACAAGAGCCCATGATTGACAACATCGAACGCTTTTCCGGAGATCCAAGAAAACACCAAAACGAATGCTGACGTTCATCCAAGGCAATAGAAACATGATTGATGAAGTCAAAGACGGCATCAAGTGTCGAGAAGCCACGTCTGAAGCCAAATTGCTTTTCAAAAAATGACATTATTATGCGATAAAAAACGACAGTAAACGAACAAGATACAGCTTTTCCAAGACTTTTGAAAACGTTGATAGGAATAGATATGGGCCTATAGTTTTCGATGTCATATGGGCTTCTCTTTTTCAGTAGTGGTTTAACTATTGCTTGCTTTAGAATACATGGAAATACACCACTTTCGAAGGTAGCATTCGCAATGTGGGCCAAAGGCCAAGCCAGCTGCTCAGCAACATCCTTCAGAAGGCTAGAAGACATCCCATCAGCCCCTGAGGTGTGGCCGGGCTTTAAGGATTTTACTACTGCGATTACTTCCCGAACATCTGTTGGCCACAGGAAAGTGAAGGTACAACTGTCCGCATCGCATGACACACTCGTTGTGGGTCGTCAACATTCCAAGAACCGCCTCCAAGACGTTCGCCCATCTGGGTGAAGAAAGAATTAAACTGACATGAGATAACAGTCGGATCGACCCATAAGGAACCACTTTCATTCTTAATGGAGTAACAGGTAAAATCCTTTAGACTTTTTGTTGGGCTGAATGTCCTTAATGATGTTCCAAACGGCCCTGTTTTTGTTCTTGGCCTTTGTGATCGTGTTTATAAACCAACCCAGCCTTAGCAGAGCGAACTCTAGTCCGAAACTGTTTCTTAAGATCACGGTAAGATTTTCGCAAGGGATGTCCAGAAACCAAGGTGTTTCGTCAGAGAATACATAGTGATCACCTTCTCTTGGAGCTGAAGCAAATCTTTATTGAAAACCACCTTCGTAAAAGATTTGGTTTTCTGGTATTTTACCTTCTTTATAGGAGCAATTAAATTAAAATAATATGAAAAAGTAGATAGGAAAAGTGAGAACTTGGAGTTCACATCTTGTGCACTAAGAACATTAGCCCACATTTCATTTGCCAACAAGTGTCTTAAAACATGGATGCTGTTATCTGAAATTTGACATTTGAGTTTGAAACTTAGGAGTATTTATCATAGGAGACACATTAACCTTGAGATCACCAAACCTGAGCATGGTGGTCCGATACTGCCGTTATGACAACTTGAGTGACCAGCTCACTTGGATTGATGTTCGTAAAGATGTTGTCAATTAGTGACGAAGACCCATTAAACTCCCTGGTATACGATTTTTACTGTATCTCTAAGCCCAAAAGAAGTAATGAGATGAGACAGTTGTCTGGCAGTTTCATTATCAGAACACATGTCAATATTAAAATCACCAGCAATAAGAACCCTTACGCCAGATTTCAAATAGAACTAAGACAATCAGTTAAAGAATTAAAGAACAATTCAATGTTACTGAAATCTGAATGTGGAGGTCTGTAAACAGAGATAACTAAATATTGAGAACCGCTTAAATCCACTGAAACACTGGCCAGCTCACAAGAACCCTCCTTGCAAAAATCCCGAAACGTCAACAGCATGACAATGCCTCAGACCCTCGTGAACCAAGATGCACACGCCACCTCGCCCTTAACGGACCGACAATAACTGGACAAAACAAAAATATTCATCTCTGATTCTCTCAGAAAGTGTTCTGAGAAACATAGGATTTGAGGCGAGAGCAGATCCACCATAACCTCAATCTGGGCCAGTTTAGGGATAATACCCTGGACATTTTGATGTACCAGCCTAAGAGTGTCTAGGTGATCGCCTTCATCACCCCGTACGACCCGTTTCCCGAAGAAGCTATAGAACGCACAGGAGAGGGCTCACGGGAAATCTCTGGTGAAGGATCACGGGGAAACCCAGTAGTGGGCCCACAGGAAGGCCCAAAAGGATTAGGAGCGACAGGGAAGGGCTGCAGGCATTGCTAGAGGGGATGGAGCCACCGAATCGGAAAGTGAGCGTTTAGAAGTAGATTTTAGTAACGTGGAGAGCATAATGTGGCCCCAATTCAAAGTTGCCACTTCCTATTTAGGTGCCTTCCGTCTATAGCAAGGTAGTTGCCCTATGAATACAATTGTACAGATCAATAAATTCAACATTAAAGTTGTTACACATCAAAAAACAACTGCTCGTTAAGATAATCTAGAGCTATGTCATTGATATCCCGACGCCTTAAGATGCTATTTAAAATTATCTTAGCATTAGGAAATTCAGTCTTACAATATACAACAGCTCAGCCATCCTGTGCAAAACCTCTTTTTTTGGGCCACAACCACCATCATATCCAGCCCCACCATTATAACCCATAATGGTGGATTATTGTTAAATTTGTATTGTAAAATCTGTTAGTATTTATTATTGTTTACTAATTTATTTATTTATTTCGTTAAATGAACAAAAGTATTCTTACATATATTCAACTCAATGTCTTTCAGAATTGAAGACACACAGAATTAAAAAAAAAAAACCGAGATGTATCATGGATTTTTCTGGGAAAAAATTGCGGTGCTTCATTAAAAACGGACTCCAGCTATAAGACAATGACAGCAGGCAATGTCAAGCACTCGGGGCCTCACCCTGTCACTATGAGACGACTGTCGATGCCGCAGCGTTCACCGTCTGCTGGAGTGCCCTGCAGCTTGCCGCTTGTCGCTGCGCCCACCGTCTCGCCATCCTTAACGTCGCAGACATGTTCCATGACGCCTACTGTGACACACGTGGTACCGACATTTACCTCGACGCCCGCCGCGCCGATGTCTGCCGTGGCACCCGATATGTCAACGCCTGTGGTGTGTCACTCTCCCCACATTATTCGATTCTGGACACCTCTTCTACGTCTACCCTACAGCCTGAGCTACCCACTATAGAGAATCTGGTAAAGGAAAACACAATTCTTCAGGAAAAGATTGCTGAACTGAAACAACAACTACGTCATGTCATAGATCATACTATAGAAAACTATAAGCGACTGTTGCAGTACACAGACGAAATATTTGTTGTAAACTCGCCACAGTCTGTCATGACACCTCGTGCTTGAGGCCGAGCTGCGGACTCTGAGGGGGACAAGGTGTGGCAAGTGTGGACTGTGGAGGGGAGGATGGTGGATCCGAGTGCACGGTGCAGCGTGGTAAAGGAAGACCACTCCAAATAAATAACAGGTATGCTGCTCTGAAAACTGATATCCAGGAAAGCGGAAACAAAAATAAAAATTATAAAGGACCGAAACTCGAGCGGCGAACGAGTACAGCTCCGAGGAAGAAGGCTCAGCAACCCGTTTGTTAAACAAAAGCATCACTGCCTCTCCATACGGTTTGGATCAACGGTGATAGCCATGGCTGAAATATTGCCGAACTAGTTCAGAGCATGGTGACCAGGGATACTACAGTGGAGGGAGCCTGCAGGCCGGGAGCAAAGCTGCAGACCGTGAATTCTGATGCTACCCCTCCACCTGGCAGTTGCTATGTTCTCATAGCGGGAACCAACGATCTTGCAGCTGGGCAGCAGTACAATATTTATAGGCATTTTGAGCTCTGCATCACTGCCAAGCTGAAAACTGCTAAGGTGATTGTCTTAAATCTGCCCCACCGACACGACCTGCCATCTGACCATCCAATAAATAAGGAGATGAAACTAGTCAACGCCTATATTGAAGAACTGTGCGCTAGGCATAGTGGGGCAGTGGTGTTAGACTCCAACCTTATTAGAAGGGGTGCATTTACAAGACACGGGATGCATTTGAAAACCAAAAGTAAGCAACTCTTGGCAAGGCACCTGATACAATGCATGCAGGAGCTGGTTCACATTCCTGGTGCAGCGCAGTCTTCGCCTCCTACAGACACCCGAAGACAATCCTCTGCTGGCCGGAAGTCTTCGTCGGCTGGCGTAACCGAACCTCGCACGCTGCCATACGAGACTTTTGCTGACGCGGTCAAGACGACAAAGAATAGTGTGAAAAAAACAAAAAACTTTCCACCTCTAATGACTACGACAGTAACCTAGGGATATCAGCACTGGATACTCAAAAACATTTTTCAAATTCCAAATCAATGTTTAACAAAAAAATTCAAAATTCTTTACAAACACTTGCATCAAAATGCACAGATTGCATCCAACAAAATTGAGGAGCTATCGCTCATGGCAGATGAACTGCAACCTGATATTTTCATTATTTCTGACCATGGTTTCACACCTGAAAATGCTGCTCTGTTCAGAATTGACAATTATCAATTGGCAACGATATTTAATCGAACGCAATACAAAGGGGGAGGTGTGGCAATTTTTGTCAAATCGAAACTGGTATTCCAACCCTTCAGAGTTGACCGCACTAGTGAGTTGGACTTTGAAGCGGAAAGTATACAAATCAGTCTAATTGTTTCTGGAAAACCTTGTAATAATTGGCGTATATAGATCCCCGAACGAATGCTTCACAACACTTTTTGAACAATTCGAGTCCCTTCTAAATTTGTTACGTTCCAAGGCATTGAAATTCATAATTACTGGTGATTTCAACATTGATGTACTAGAACACACCAACCCTCAAACCCAGCGGTTTCGCGATGTTCTCACTTCTTTTTACTTAGTCTGGTCCTTGAACACACCAACTCGAGTGACTGTCAGGTCGAGTACGGCCATCGACAACGTCATCACAAACTTTCCGGGCGTCTCTGTTACTGTTCTCGACGCGGTAGATTTAAGAGATTTAAAAAATGAAAACATTAAAATTCTCAACAGATTCCTCCAAAGAGAATCTTGGTCATTTGTGGATGCTTTTGAACACGTAGAGGAAGCATTCACTGCGTTCAATGACTGCCTTAATTATTACCTAAATATTACTTGCCCATATAGAATGATAAAGGAGCGATCTCATAGCAAGAGTAATGCCTGGATTACTCAGGATATTTTCTACTTGAGAGAAAGGCTCAAATTTTACCATTCAATTTATTTAAAATCAAATAACGAAAACTTCAAGAATTTTTATAGAACATTTAAACAAAATTATCGCAAGGAAATAACAGCCACTAAGGCACGAGATGTTCAACAAAAATTGGAGAACGCAGAAAATTTTTCAAAAAGTGCGTGGGAAGTAATAAAAAGCGTTACATATCAAACAAATAACTCAAAACAATCAAATCCGAAACTAAAAATTGACGGTAAATTAACAGACGACCCACTTCTAGTGGATAGCGAATTTAATATTTTTTTTTCGATTGTGGCTGTACCAAGCACATGTTTCAGTTGTGACAATCGTGTAGAAAATTTAGTAGTGAGACCGGTCTCTTCCATGGTTCTGTTTCCTGTGGGGTAGGTGGAGATGACAGTCGTCTTGAGAGATCTCAAGCCGAAGAAGTCCAGCGACATCAACGGAATGTCCGTGTGGCTGATCAAGCGTTGCTTCAAGCACATTTTGACACCACTTACTAAATTGATAAATCTGTCCTTCGCCCAAGGAGTTTTTCCTTCAGCTTTGAAGCCAGCAAGAGTGGTTCCGATCTTTAAAAGGATGATCCTTGCATCGCAAGAAATTACCGTCCTGTTTCCATTCTTCCTGTCATGAGCAAAATTTTCGAAAAGGTTTTCATTAGAATGCTTGAAGGTTTTCTTGAACAGTTTGAAATTCTTAACCCTGAGCAGTACGGATTCAGGAAAAACAAATCGATGCTGTAACAAAACTCATTGACTGTGTTGTTGATGGCTTGGAGAGGCGAGAACAAGTGCTCAGCATATTTCTCGACCTTTCAAAGGCCTTTGACTGTGTGCATCATGGGACATTGTTGCATCAGTTATGGATATGTGGCGTTCGAGGTCAGCCGCATAAATGGCTTTCGTCATACATCAGTGGCAGAGAGCAGTGTGTGCAGATCGCGAACACCTGTCAGGCAAAGTAAAAATGCAGTACGGTGTTCCCCAGGGTTCAATTTTGGGGCCCATACTTTTTCTCATTTACGTCAACAGATTGAATTCATGAATTCAAAATGGAGAGGTGATTCAATATGCGGACGATACGACTCTCTGCATCAGATCAAGTACGAAACAAGATCTTGAGATCAAAGCCTTTATTGAACTAAACGCCTGCATCGAGCACTTTTCAAAGATAAATCTAAAAACTAACTATGCCAAAACTAACGTAATAACATTTTGTCTCCTTCAACAAGAAGACGAATACAGACCCAATTGTGATGGCGGATGAAGCTATCTTAGATGAAGCCGAATCCACCAAGTTTCTGGGGATGTACCTGGACAGGGGACTGACCTGGAGCGATCACATTGACAGAGTTTGCTCAAAGGTTGCCTCAGGCACTTATGTCTTACGCAATCTAGCACAATTCTGCTCGTTTTATGTACTGAAAACTGCCTACTTTTGCATAGTACATCCACATTTGACCTACGGTTTGAGACTATGGGGAAGCTGTTCCAAATACAAATTTGACAGAGTATTTAGAACACAAAAGAAAGCTGTTCGAATAATTTCGAAATTAAAACCCAGAGAGTCGTGTAAAATTGCCTTCAGGGAGCTTTGATTTCTAACCTTACCCAGCCTCTACATTCTCGACGCTACCCTGTACTGCCGATTCAAATGTGAACTGGTTCAGGGCAGGAATGTCCATCAGTACGAGACCAGAGGTAGGAACAATTTCAGGACAGAACAGCATAGAACGGCTATGTTCGAACACTTGCCATCTCAAATGGGTGTCAAGTTAATCAATAAGCTCCCTGGAGATCTCAAACGAATTAATTAACCCAAACAGTTCAAATCTCGATTAAGACACTTTTTGTTGTCAAAGGCATTTTACTCCGTTGATGAGTTTACGATGGGCCGCTGAGATGAAAATTAATATTTTATTATTATTATTCTATTTATCCTTTTCTGATATCCAAAACATGCAAAATACAATATATTGTTAGGTTCACACATGAGTATGTGGAATTAACTGTGCCTATGATAAGATAGATTTTAGTTTATAGATTTTTAAATGAAAATGTTGAAATGACGCTTGTAATGCAATTTTGTTAATTGTTTTATTGCAATAAAGAATTATTATTATTATTATTATTACATTACGTTGCATACTCCTATCACCTGGCGCAGAGAACTATTAAATTATTATCGCTTTTAAAATCTGCATTAATATATTTTTATAAAAATATGGTAGGTCGCTATAATTAGTGTCAGCACTTTATGGGCCGAGCGTCAGTGAAACCTTAATGTCGAGGGACTGAATAATTTCATTTCTGTCTTGGTGTGTGCCCGCACGACATTATTTTGAAAACTGATATTTAGATTTAAAATTTACATGAAGCTTCTTTTCTAAATAAGCAACACTACAGTTTATAATTGTGCATATCACTAATTGGTATTTGGTTATATATTGGTAGATGTGAAAATATTATCGAATATTCTTAAATTCGTCTTGTGGGTAACCATGACTGTAACGACGGGAAATCGTGCAATAAAATGTGATGACGCTAAAACCAAACCCCTTGGAGTGACATATACAATTACTGAACTCAGTGTTTCCTATTTGGAGGGAAACTTCATAGGAAATTTCAATTCTATTTGTTAGTTCGTTTTCTATATAACGTGAGGACAGAGATAAGATATACAGTCGAATTGACTGACAGTGGAAATACATATTTCCAACCTATCAAGCTCTAAGTTAACTAACGGTCAGCCGATGAACTAATTAATGATATGTCAACTAAGACTATACAGTAAACATAAAGTTAAAAAGTGACGTTAAGTATGTATAACAACATCAAGAAAACGATGAATAATTTTAATTAATATCCATTGTTGCAAACATTACCTAAGAGATAATCTGACTGAAAGCAATATGAAAGAGGTTCATAAGCTGTCTAATTCGACATATTACCTTCAAAATTGCTTTGTGAGTAATAACGCATTTTGTATGTCACGACGCCGCTTGTTGACGCATTGTTATATTGTATGAAAGAAAATCTATTCACAAAGCTTCTAGATATTGTACTGTAAATGTTCCACACATAGTTTCCAAGGTCAGAATATTTGTAATATATCATGAGTGTAATATTCAGATACAGTGTGCAAACATCAAACATCATGAACACATCAACTTGTTTATAAATTCAAATGTTTACACTCGTCAATGTTGTATACATTCAATATTCAGTTATAAATACGAAATGTTATATTTTGATCAGCCTTGGCGAAACCTAGAAAACAAACTAATCCATAGATGACATTTTGTTTGAAGCGTTGTTTCTATATAGGCTACATCGAGTTTAATGATGGAGCATGTTACTGCATGGAATTCATTAGAGCGTTTTAGAACATAAAAAAATAAGTACAATAATAAGATATTTTTACTTGTGACATATAGTACTCCAAGTAACCCAACTATACGCGTGATATCTTACATTTGACGCAATCGCTCTTTTGTCTGCTGAGGTATGTAAAATATTCTGTTCTGAAATATACAACTTACCGCAAGATGGCTTATAAATGGAATGACGAATTTTTGAATGCACTCTCAGCGAAACTTTTTATAAGACACGTTGTGTAAAGAACTTCCACCTTGCATAGTTTACACCATATATAGGTCACGTCAATTTAATATGAAGGTTTTTGACAGTTAGTATGGATATAACTAAATAGCCACTACTTTGTTTACTCGTCAACTTAGGTAAACATGTACAATGTATAAGATTTCTTGTTAAGACGTATCTTACACTTAGACTCGTTCTACCTAGACAGTGCTGGCTTAGCCTACCTATTTTCGTCGACTACTAAGATTTTCAA
This sequence comes from Homalodisca vitripennis, assembly GCF_021130785.1. Taxonomy (NCBI): domain Eukaryota; kingdom Metazoa; phylum Arthropoda; class Insecta; order Hemiptera; family Cicadellidae; genus Homalodisca; species Homalodisca vitripennis. Next base: position 42,384,731 of record NC_060214.1, read on the forward strand.
ATTTAAAAAAAATTAATAGCTTTTTTTTATAAAAGTTTATCTTTAAGAATTATACTCCTATTTTGTTAAGAAAAAAGTACACAAAAACCTACAATTTTATTAATTGTAACACGTGATCAACTAAAACTAACTTATTGTTTTCTTATTATTTGTCTTGAAAATGTATATCTTCAAATTATAATACAGATGTTCGTGTGTTGGAATTTATAACCGTATTTCAACCAATTGATGTTTTATTGAAGTGTTATATTGCCGGGATCTGTTTACGCATGTATTTAGAGACATATCCAAGTCAATAATATTTAAATTTACTATAATAAAGTAAGAATAAGGATTGATCTCATTAATTTATCTAGTAATACAATACTCACTACTTATTAGCTTTTCACTTATTTTTAACTAATTACGTTTAGAAATATATAGTGCCAAAAGAGTAAATATAACGTAGTTTGTAATGTAACAATCAATGCTAAGTGATGATTTGTGTTATGAATGTAAACGAAGTAATAGGGGTCTGAGAGCTTCATACAAATGTTTCATAAATCACCGTCGGTCAAGTAATAGCCTATTAGTAGCGTACCTTCTTCCTGTAGGGGCTCAAGTGTTATACAGGAATTGTTTATTATATTAGAAGAATTCAAATAGAAAATTAGATTGTAGCAGAGATTATTTATTGAATACATAACAAAATAAACTAAGATTAAATACTGTATTTTATTCACTTTTTTTAATATTATATTTTATACATAATTTTTATGTGTATTTATTCCATTTAAGTATAATATTTTTAGTGTGCATATTTTTTTTCGTTAGACTTGAACGACATTAATGCTTAAAGGTTTAATTATCAAAAGCAATGTTTCACGTAGGACTTCAAAATTTTCTTGTATTCAAAATATAAGTGAACATGTAATTTTCTAATTAAATCTGTTTTTATGTGACTTTACTACATTCGAAAATACTTAGCTACGTAATTATGTTGTAACCTAATTAATTATTACTTCATGTAAGTATTATTTACTAATACTCGTGTATTCACATACCCGTGAAAGACTCTTGTAGTAGGGATATTTCAAATCCATCAAACAACCAGGTATTGAATTATATTTTCGTTTCATATATTTCACATTCTGACAGGGTAAGTAATCAAAATTATAATCAGGAGACGGGCAAACCTATAAATATGAAAACAAATCACTCCACCCGGTTGAGTTCTCATTACTATGTCGTGTAAATGCGACCTTATGACGAGTAGTAGAAGTAAGTTATAACTTTTATAACTTGAGCAATTATATGATCTTATGGATATCACAAAGAAATAGCAACAATGACCACACTCTTTAAGTTTCAGGATGATTTTCATTTTTAAGGATGAATGAATAAAAATAAAAACTGCTTGCAAAAAGTATGACTATAATATCAATGGCTTCGGTTACTATGTTTTCTTATTGTTGAAACTAGCTGACCCGGCAACCGGTGTACTGCCATATGGTAGAAGAGGAAGGTTAAAGACGATGACCGCCAATAAAAATAATAAAACTACACACAGTTATTCTTTAATAAAATACGTCAATATGAACAATACAAGTTTTTAATTTCAACTTTGTAATGGTAACATAATTACTACCTAGGCGGTAAATACTACAGGGCCTTCTTAAAATCATGACGTTGTCTTTCCCTCTGTCCTGTCTACTTCTGAGTGACAATATGATAAGAAGTTCCGCTAGAGTCATCAACCTTGTTACGTGGGGACTATTGCTCCCCGTCTATTTTGTCTTGCCCGTTTATACTTATCTATTTTGTTACGTTCCTTAATGGACTGGTCTAAAAACTATTAATTTTGGATCAAGAGGTGAAAGGACAGTGTGTTTTTCCATCTTTCCTACTAAACAAAACAACAAAACTGTCTGCATTTGTTTATAATGTGTTTATTTTGTGTGCCAAATAAAAATGCGCCCCATTGAAAATTTCGTTCCTATTATTCAACAGGAATTTTTTATGATGCCACATGTAAGTGCTAGTGTGTCTATTTAGGTAAAGGTTATAGGTTTCTTATGTTGATCTTTATTTTATAATTTATTTAAGAATTTATAACACAGTAGCGCTTGTTTACCAGAAAAAAAGTTTAAATCTTCAAACAAGTCAATTAAAAATGTAATAGGAACAAAGTGAAACTAACACGTTTGGAAATCAAGAGCATATGCTATACAGAATTATCCACAGAGAAGATTAAATTGTGTAAATTACTGTTTAATTTGATTTAAATCAATTTATTTCCGGAAAGACAAGCTCTTGATGCAAGTTTCTCGAGTCCCCAGTCTAAGTACGTCATCACATTATACGAGCTTCTGAAGTTTTAACAGCGTTTACTTGAATTTATCAGGCTTTTAACTCCTTAAACACAAGTTTCAGTAACCAGCATCTTGTTAGCAAGTAGAATAGTTTGAAAACCTAAAGTTATTTACAGTAGAGATATTAAAAGTTATTTAAAACTTTGTCTTTTACTATAATGAGTTTTATATTTTGAACAATGAAAACGTTTTATTCCATTTTTTGTAGCCAGCATTCAATGTTTTAAAGAGCGCTTTTTATAGGTATACAAAACATAGTCTTTCCATTCTGGACTGAGCTTTAGCGAATATTTTAAATCAATGTATAATATTTACGAAAAGTTATAAATTAGCAACTGTAAGTAATAATAGTAATAACATGAGATAAGGATCTGGCGACATGATTACAGATGATTCTGGTTTTATTTAAGCAAATAGATGTGCTTTAGAAAAACCAAGTCATCGAGGAAGAGTAAAACTATATTAAGTATGTTTGAGAGATGAGATGTTCAGTGATTATTAAAATTTTTGTTTAAAAAACGGAGATTACATGAAAAAAGCTCATTGCGGTTTTATGTCAGACGAAGATAAATTTTTAAATTCATAATTATCTACAACCACAAAAAAAATTAAAAATTAGAAGTGTTAAATTAATTATCAAGTTGAGAAACTTAAGTATTTTGTCTAATTTTGAATGATAATAATTTTCGTTTGCTTTTTTATATGATTTATTAAAGTTTATAATACCGGTTATTATTTATCGTAAAACTTATAATTTATTGTAAATATATTTCATTTTGTCATTGTCTATTCATGAGAGACGAATTTTATTATTTAATAAAACTGAATGTTATTTATTACTAGGCCTAGTTGTATTAATTTTTTTAGATAATATTTAAGGTTTTAAGCTTTTTGAATAATTCTTTTAGTTTGAAAATTTTTTCACCAAGATTAAAAAAATAGAAGTTTTATAAAAAGACTTAAAATGTAGTCATAGATCATGGACTTTTTAAACTTAAGATATGAAGTTGTTTTCATTAAATCTAAAACAATACATTTTACATATTTGTAAATAGTTCTAAGACTTTTACTCTGTAATATTTATACAACCATTTTTTTGTATATTACATTTATATTTTTTATTCCTTTTAGATGACTCTGAAAGAACTATAGAATCTCATACGTTATGATTTTGTACATGTTAGGATGGTATTTAAGAAATAATTTAAATTAGAATTTGGAGTTATTCCTAATTTGGGCTAGGAGTGGCAATATAATATGTACTTACATGCATGTATAAAATATAAGAAATTCCATGTTGAAAAAAGATAAAAATTCAAATTGTAGTGAACTTGGCTGTGACAGACGATACCTGGAATATGGAGTTTACGTGCGTCTAAAGAGACCCCAAAAGACGTTTTTGATCTCCAAAAACACCCAACACATTTTAAACGTGGTCGTCCCCGAATTTTTTTTAACGCTGCAGGCGGACATCGACTCAGATTCCCGGAATTAAGTCTGTCACAGTGTCAGATATTAGACCCAAGACAAAAGGGAGGTGAAATGGAGCTAAACTCAACATTTTCATATATTGAGAGTTTTATTTACATTTCATTTACTATGACCAATGCACGGAAGGTGATACCTCTAATGTTTTTTTTTCTGATAATCTTATCTATTACTTGATATAAATAATAGAGGAACAATATTAGCAAATTAAATAAATTACTATAATATTTGGATATTTCAAAATATCATTACCTTAGATTTATAATATATATGAATAAGAGACGGGAATAAAGAGATGTAAAACATAAAATTAAAAATGACAGCTGATATCAGTTAAGTTTTACCAGCTTAGTTCATGTAAAAGTATGTTAGTACGTGACGAAAACAAAAGAGTTTTCAAAGAATTTATATACAAGGTAGTCTGCCATTTTTTATATCTTCACAATTTCATACACAGGTGTGTTTTTCACCATCTTTATTGGTACATACAGAACATCAGAGTAGTACAACATAATATCATAGGTAATGTAAATATTCCCTGTATACATTACCTCCTTAGTGAACAAATGTATGCAGTTCTTATAGGTTAAATACATTCAAAATGAATTATTTTTGTTATTAGCTGAGCACTGGGGAACACTCGTGGTACTGAACATTTAAATGTAATTTCTAGCTGTTTGTCTGTTTCATCATATGCCTGTATGATCTCGTGATATCCACGAGAAATTTCAGAATAAAGATATATGAAAAATAACCCAGTATACTTAGATTTCAAGATTTAAAATATTAGCACATGTAGCATAATTATCCCAATACATCTAAAATAATTTTATGGTTTCTTTGTGTAAAGAATTGTATTATTGAAAGAAGTGTATGAAACGCAATTCCATAAAAGTATGTGAATATATCATATGGCAAGATAGCTTAAGATAGATACTATCTTTAAACGTGACAATTGTCATGAAATTCAAAACTACATGCACAAGAATGTGTTATATAATGCTTTTCAGCCTTAGAATTAGGCTGAGCGTTGTTGAAGTCTGCCACCCAGGGTGTTGGATGGCACAATTATCTTCGTCATGTGACTATCTGTCGTTCTATCTGTCATCAATGAAATGCGCTACGAGGCTCAACGAAGCCTATTTGAATAATAGGATTATCATTAGTCTCCAAGACGTGTGACGTACAGCTACATTTTAAAATACAGTGGAAATGTTACAAATGTTTTTGTATTGTCATTATTTTGAAAAAAATAATTATACTTGAGTAAAACAAATATGAACGAAAATTAAGACTTTTCTATGTAAATTCATAACATGTAAATATAATATGAGAAGCATATGTAACAATAAGATTCTCTAAATCCAACCATTTTGAGCGTTTATCGTAGCATATATAAAAGGTTAGATAGTGCTTTAAAAATAAAAGCAAAAGTAAAGTAAAGAATGTCTTATTTTTACCAGGCGAAGTTAGGGCTAAGAAGCCCTCTCTAACACTTAACCTGGGGACCAACGGCTTAAAGGTGACTTCCGAACCACCACTAATGGCCGAGAAGGCGGGCCGGTTGCAAGGACAGGATCGCTCAGCGGTCATCTATCCAAGCAGCAGCCACGCTCGACGTTGCTTGATCTGGTTATCTTGCGATAACCGCCGTACCCGCTATACTGTGCCATTGGCATAACAAAATATTGAATTGGCAAAACTTTTTTTGTAAATAAGATTTAGATATTATGCATTTAATTTATAAATATATACTGTCTACTAATGATTAACCACATTATTAATTTAAGTTGCTTTCCTGTAAGATCTTACGGTTCTTAGTCCATGTCCAGAACCAAAAACAACGAAATCAAGAAATGATCTTGCATGAGTAATACTTACCGATCCTCTTCTTACAAGAAGACTGCCCGACGGGCCATTGATGGTGGTTTGCAAGTAAACGTTTAAGCCAGGACAAATTGTAAATGAGAATTAAAATTTGCCTGTTGAAGTAAAACATTCTTTACTTTACTTTATTCATCATTATGATACAGGAAATATATGAAACATAAAAAGTCCATATAAAGGAATACTTTAAGAAATGAAAGAGAAATAATTTACTCGTATAGTTTTTTTCGGAAGAAATTTAAGTATTTCATAATTAAAATATATGAAATGTACTGTATTTTTTACGATTTACTTAGAACGTGGTTTTTAAATAATACGGAAAATGTTGACTAAACAGTTGTAAAAATAATGAATATGTAAATTAGCTATACTGGGAAGGTTTAAATTATGCAGATTTTAGTACAAAACCATTTCACTTCCCACTTAGTTCAATGTCAGAAATATGATGCTTTAAATGGCGTGTCACAGCTACCGTCCAACAATCTGATAGATAGATCTTATAGATAGTACGTTCCCGGTTTACTACTTGTGACGGCAAATGCCCGCGAGAATGTTTTACATCTTTCATTAGAGTTGTTATGCCTATCTTGGAAGAATAGAAATGGTGGTCTTTATTAGTGCACTTAGGTGTAGCAATTATTTTATGATACATTTATTATGGATTGTTGCTGATGGCTAAAGAAGTAATTACTAAAATAAAGTCCTACTGTATCCAGTTATTAAAAGAAAACATTTAGTAAACCTCATCAAGAAAATAAAGCATTTGGTGAATTTGAAATATTTTATGACTGATTTAGAAGAGGACTAAGAGAGATTCAGGTGGTTTTTAGACTATGATAAACTTCAAGAGGTTTTAACATGTATCGAGAATTATATAGAGAGATTAGATAATATTTACAGAACATTAATTATAAGCAGACAACAGCTATCTGTGTGATTGTGGTACGTCATTTAAATATTAATTACCACTACAATTCGTTATGTATATTTTTGAAAACCACAAGATGGGTTGTGTCTTTTGGCAGGAGCACATACGTAGCTGAAAACATAATTTTCTTCCAGCGCGCAGCGGTTGGATGGACGCCGGTTTGCATCGTTACATTTAATAAGCGGGCAAGCGATCTTTACCAAGCATACAGGGGAAGTAGAGGCGTGCAATGTACGCATTAACACAATTAACTCCAGGAATTTGTGGAAAACGTATGTCTGAGTAGATTGCTAAAAAAGGCGCCACTGAAGAAACTCAAAATACTTTTAGAGATCAGAGTCACGTATACCACAAATGTAATGCAATCTAGAAGGATAGTCATTCTAATTATTTCACCGAGTGTACATTAATTTTCACGGCGATGTTTTAGACAGGATAAAAAATACGCTGGGATCCTTTTTCATTATAGTTACGTTACTGTAGAAAACGTTTTCGACTTTTTTGGATCCCTTGAGAAAGTCGTTGTCTCCTGATTGTAAGAGTTCCGTCTGTGATATAATCAGTCGCTGCACTAAGCTAAAAGTGAAGTGGAACTGAACTCAATAGTCACAATGAGTCATTATATGGAACATTTATACTACCATTATAAGCACGTTGTGAATGATAGATATATAACAAGGGTAGCCTCGTATATGACCATGCACAGACAGATTATTAAAGATGTACTTGATTTAATGTTAAATAGTACCAGCAATAATTATTATGACGACCCGTTACTTTGAACTTTATTACTCACTGTAACCTATATATGAATAAAGAGATGTTTTATTGTCTCAGCGTTAGAAAAGCCTATCACTAGAGGGGCTACCAATAAATATTTCTGTCATAGTCCCTTTCCGTACATAAGATATGTAGAAAATTAATTGACTTATAGATCTCAGATTTGATGGAAACTTCTTTTATGTATAAGCATCCCTGAGTTCAATAACACCTTGACACTATATTTGATTTGATTTAATTAAGTATATACAAATATCTTTACTGTTAGCAAAACCTGTTGCTAATGGAACTGAAAAATTAATTTTCTGTATTCATACCCACATGACAACCCATATGGAAAGCCTTTTTTAGTCAATTTCTCTAAGCTAAATGATGAAATCAATTGAAGAAAACATATACTGCGCGTATAATTGACTGCGTGATATTTGATGCAGTTAAGGAAATTAAATTAATATTATGCAAATACGAAAGGTCAAAAATAATTAAGTTATGCCAATTTATTTTTCATTACATGTGTAAAGGAAAGTACAAATTACTCTCATTTAAAAAGATTGCGATGGAAGGCGACAGAGTATCGCAGAGGAATAATTAATTAACTTAGCGAAACATTTATAATTTTGCGTAAAACGGAAACTTCGCAGATAAGAGACTTTAAACTGTATTAAAGTTGTATAATGAACTTTATTTTAATGGAATTAACTGTCCAAAGTGAGGATTTATATTAATATTTAGTCGTTGTTGGTCGTAATTTTAAGGACTTGGTTAAAAAGTTCAATATCAGTGATAGGTTCTGGTGGTAAACCACCACCACCGCCATCTATTTTTTTATTTAACAGGTTAAATGCAAGATTACTTACACTATATAATGAAAATTGGTTTATGGAAAGATTTCACAATTTAGGTTTTTTTTATTAACATAACTGGTTCACAGTCGGTTAGTCCTTCTGAATTTACTAATTTTAGTTCAGAAGTTCATATTAAAGAACATATACTTTCCGTAATAGGAGCTTCTTAAAGGTACTGAATCATTTATTATTTATAGCAACACATCATACAATGACAGTAAGTACTATAACTCTTGTCACATTGTGTGTGATTTTTAAATAGAATCTAGTAATTTCCCATAGAAGCAAACCTATCTACCTTGTTTCAAACCACTAGATTGAGCAAAATCGTATTTTAGTTACCTTTGAAATTGGAAGGCTTTCTATGTTTCAACCGCTATATGATAAAGCAGACAGATTGCTGGTACTACCTCAAGGTCAAGGCTAAAAAGTGCGATAATTTCAAAGGATACATATAAAATGAATTATCGATTAATAACTTGCATTTATTATTTCTTATTTTGATGACATAACCAATTCCATAAATTATTATGTGCCGAACTATCAATTTTCAGTGGTAAACTTTTAAACAAATGATATTTTATCTTGATTGCATTAGAAATTACTAGGAATCAACAATTTATAAAAATAAAGCTTGTGGAAAACTGTTTTTTTTTAGTTTGGGGTTTTAGTAAAAAAGCTACGACTGAATTTTCCAAACTTGAACTAACTACAATTGTTATCAGATCCAGCTGGGTAGATAAGCTTTAACTGTCTTAGGTCCGAAAAGAATGTTACAGACTTCGTACATAATTCCTAGACAATATGTCTTAATATTCTAGAAAATAAGAGCTGGAACAACTTATCTGCAAACATTTACATATTCAAATTTTTGGTTAATTTTCAGGACTGAAATATTGTATTAAATAAATTACATATATATAATATATATATATATATATATATATATATATATATTTACTTGCAATATAACTTCTTGTAAATAATTATATTACCGTTTTGTAAAGTAAATTTAACACGTATTTACATTTTCACCTTATTAATTTTAATATTAATTTTGTTTATTAATGTCCCGGCTTAAACTGTCCACTTCTTACAAAAAAAACAGTACTACTATATATATATATATATTTAATAACATGTGTTAATACGTTACGTTTAATAACAATATGAGCCACCGAGGATAACTACAAGCCTAATGTAAACATATTATATAATGCTCAGCCAAATAATAAGGAAATACATAGCTTTAGTTTAATTAAAGATATTTGATAAATTTCTATAAGCCGTACGATGAAATTAGGAACAAAATACTAGAACTGTCTGATACTTAGAGCAGTAATGGAATTAAATGAATATGTTATCAGTATGATACAATTAAGAAAGATGAAAATTAATTAAATCGAGAAAGTTTATTTCCTATTTACAAGTGTAAAGGACAAGAGAAATTACTCTCATTTAAATAAGATTGCGATGGCAGGCGACAGAGCCTTGCATAGAAATAATTAATTAACTTAGCGAAACATTTATAATTTTGTGTAACACGTTCATCGTTTATAGGATATTTTAATCTGTATTAAAGTTGTGTAATGACCCTCATTTTAATGTAATTAACTAGGACCAAAGTGAGGTTTCATATTTATATTTAGGTGGTAGTGATCATAACTTCAAGTCACTTGGTAAAGAAATGCAATATAAATGAACGGTTCAGGTGGTAAACTATTTGAAGTTATTTAAAAAGTTACAAGCTTGATCACTTACAATATTGTAAAGCACATTTCTGCATGGGAAGGTTTCACTATTTAGGTTTTATTAATAAAAACTGTTCACTGGATAAATAGACATAGTCTGATGATAGCAGAAAATTGATATTATTTCCCTTTTCATCTTCCATTGCTTTGTAAAAAGGGCGCAACGTAGCGTCCTTTGGCGTTCAGCGTATCCGGCATTTTTTGGCCATTCTCCAGCCACTAAGTTTCGTAATAGTTATACCTACACAGTTCTTTATTGAGGTGTTTAGCTTATATCCATCTCACTCTCACTGTGGTTTACGTTTATATTCACAGTATATAGTACCGATAAATCCCTGTTATATTTTGTATGTAGGTATTTTCATGAATTGTAACTGTATAATTATGTGAATCTTCAAAGCCTCTACTTTATCTCTCCTATCTGCTGCGAAATAACTTTACAATCTGTGGTTTTACTCCATGTTGTGCTCCTTACTACTATCAAGTGCCATGGCGTTGTGAAGACCCTGTGGCAACCCTTTTATTGGGTAGTGGGAAATACAGTATTGTAAATTTTGGTATAGGAAAACTCCTATTACTTTTTCATTTCTATAATACGGAATTCCCCAACCTAAAAAATCTTTTTGATTTCGTATTTTTTTAATATAATTGTGTTCGAGGCAGATCGAAGTATAGTCAGTCAGTCAACTATAAGTAATTCTGTCTTGTTCTAGCTCTATTGTTTAATACATTGCCTGTGATCCATCGAACTTTCTTTGAACCTATGAGTTTTTTGTGATTTATATTTTTCAAGGATTCAGGTGTGTAAAACTATAGTCATATGAAAACATAAGCTGTGTAGAACTGCTCCAAAAATACAAAAGCTGAAAACAATCTACGTTTGAACAAAACATTTAAAAATATATATTTATCACTATCACTCATTTACAAAATCCTGTTATTTTTAATAAGTATTTGTTTCTCAGACCAAATAAAGGTAATATGATAACACAGTAGAACCACATTTAAACTAGACTTAATAACCACGTGAACAGACTGTGCTGATTTTAGAAGTATTACTGAAATACAACTGTTACTATTCTTGCATGGGTAATGTTACATATTTAACAGTTTTCGTATAATGAGAGTGGTAAATAGAGTAAAACCCACTCTATAGCTTCTACTGGCAACTTTGCTCGTATAACTTTAGGTCAGGAAAAGCATAAATTACTGTGAAGTTTTCAGTTTTCTGATAATCTGATATTTTTTAGATTGTGTAATGTGTTTTATTTTAGGAAAACTCCAAACATTTTTAATAATTCATTATTTTTGTTCTAATTTATTTATTTAGTTTTTTGTATAACTGTAGGGTAAATTATTGATTCATTATATATCTAAATGTTATCTGACAAAGTCAAGGGATCTATCGTTTGTCTACCTTTGGCTACTACCATATATACGGAGTACTGGGTAATTCCACGAAATAGTTTGATCGTTATGGTCAAAAAAGAGGTCCCTTTGACCTACTTAGATGATGTCTGGATATTATTTAGAGAGTTATATTTTTCTTTCTCGCCCATTATTGTGTGAGGGTTGGTGAAGCCAGTTAGTAAAAGGGCTGAAAGAATTACAATTCTGTATTCATACCCACATATTATATCAAGATAGAAATGACTTATAACGTGAAAGATTTGTTTGAAGCTATTTTCTGTATAAGCATTATTGAGTCAAATTATAATTGACGTCATCCTATGGAACTAAGTGGAGCTTTAGCGATCATTTTTAAAGTAGTGTTATAGGTAGCCATGGTGAAATAGTAAAAGTAACTAATGAAGTAATTGGATACAAAAAAGGAAAAATATATTTTGGTGGCAATGATATGATTTGACAAGAGACAGATCTAAATCATCTTAGTTATTAAAGAAATTCTTATAACATAAATAAAACAGGGAGAACATTAAAATTTACGTTCATAATTTATGTTTATCTATATTCCGTTATATTTGAAGTAAATTCATTTTGTGAAAAAGGCTTCCGAGATCAAAGTAATATCACTTTCTGACAACTATAAGCTTTATTTTTACTTTACTCTCCTTTTACACTATGCCTTACCGCCCTCCTCCACTCTGTCAATGACATCAGATCATAATTTATTGAATCTTCCTCTTGTCGAAATTGCTGCTTTTTTGAGTTTGCTAGACGAGGTTACTTTTAGCAACCTTTGTAAACAAACAACGTTTCGCTGAAATAAACTAGGATTTCACTGACTGAAACTAAGAATTACTTTAATGTAATGAAATGAAAACGATATTATTTTGACGCGTAATTAAGGTGGGTTCTAACCCCGTGTTTACACTCACATTTTAACACATTCTTCACGAGAAAATTTTAAATAAGCAGGCGTATATATTTTCAACGCTTGGCTGATTAAAACAAATATAAATTTACTTGAAAGTATCTCAAAATATCTAATGCTATGGAATAATGAACCTATGCATAGGTTAGTGAACAGTAAAACTACTGTAGATTATATAGAACTTAGATAATATAGAATAATTAAAATTTGCTTTAACCTTTTAAAGTATATCTAAACAAATAAAAAATACACATGCAAACTTTTACGACGAATAAAAGTGATTAAGAATGGTTTTCTTTCCCAATATCGCGTTAACATTATAACACCTTTCTCTAGGTGACTTGTGATCCTTCACATGAAACAAAGCAGTTTCCACAATGATGAGTTTCAAATTTTCGTAATCCTGCCGTCACATCAAATTCTGGCCATATTAAAATGTAATATTATATGATAGTTAGTTATAAAATATAATGCCATGACATTTGTTTTTAATTAAAAATTTTAAATATTTTACTAATTTGTATTTGACGTGCATTTGGTTGTTTTGAACGTAGTGAAATAATAACTCTTCGGTGTATTTGGTTTTTAGGTCAGATAATATTAAAGTTACTAATAAGGTAAACATTTATTTGCACGTATTTAATTTGTTGCAAGCAAAAACAGAGACACCCACCTAAACAGAAAATAAGAAAACTCCTGCCGTCTGTTGTACCAACGATTTTGAGATAGGGGATTGCCACGTAAGCTGGCACACTAGCGTTGCAAGTGCCTACAAGGAAGACATCATCAATCTACCGACTTAGCTATACGTATTGTGGGTGCATTCCGCACAGCGTCAGAATGCGTAATTTCCGAAGTGTTGCCTATCGAAATTCTGGCTGAGGAGCGGAGATGTCTCTATAAACTTAGGGAATCCTCACCACTGACTACTGTAGAACTAAAAAATAGGAGCGACTAAGGAGCCTTCAACTTTTAACTTTATCTTTCTAAGATAAAGGGAAATTGAAACAATATTCCATTTCTTCTAAAAGTTGTAATTCTTTCCAACTTCTATGGGTATATTCTTAAAAATCCTTTATTTGCCTTTTGTGAGCTTAAAACAATTGTGCATAAAAGTTTATCTTTCTAGGACTTTAACCCGAAATACAGTATTTCTAGGGGTTGAAAACCTAATTGCCAATCTCATATGGATGTGCGATCTATATTATAATGTTAGTTTTTCATCTTGTCATAATATGTGTCAAAATTCAACTTACTGTGATATCAGGAATCACTTCTTCGTTTTATGCTTGTTTACCCGATGGAAGGATTTTGAGAGAAACAGGATTGTTCAAGGCATTCGCCAACATTCACTGATACAAAAATCAGTCACACAGTTGCATGTGTAGTAACATGGGGTTACTGATTTTTGTATCATGAAACAATCTTGAATGTCCGGAAAGATCCAGTTTCCTTCACGATACAAGGAAGTTTGAAAAATAATGATGGCTGTACGAGATAGTTAATAATATACATATGTATATTAGTGTGGTTAAAATATATACTTTAGTGTTAGTAAATTTCAACTATCATTATCACATATGTATCTATTTTGAAATTGAGTATCTTCAGATAATATTAAATTATGTATTAAAATGTATATATTTTCCCACAGCTGGTTTAATTTTATAATGGGTCTTACAATAAAGTGATGACTAACTGTTCTGGATCGTGTTTGTTCATTCCGAAACGGCACTAAAATGTTGGGTATCAAATTAAAAACTAGGGCAACTTTCACTTGATATACACCAGGAATAAGATGGTGTCAGCATAAATGGTAAACCCATCAACTTTTAGCTAGTAACCCGTACAGAAAAAGCTACACTAATAGTTTAAAAAATAAAAATAGGCCAATAAAATTTAAAAAATTAATATTTTTATTTAAAATTAAATTCAATATCACTTTCAAACGATATTAGCTATACTAATATTTTTTTTATAATTCTAATTTTTCTATATTTCGATTAACAATTTTTAGCAAAAAAATTTGGTAATAAGATGTTCTGAGACTAGTTTTCAGTTACGCATGTCAAAAAATAAAGTAGCTGTTAAGGAAAAAATTCAGGTCTTCCTTTAACACAAAAACTTGTCAGTATTCACAGTTTTATTAACAATAAGAAAAGCCATATTTTTTTTTGTCTGAGACGAAACCTACTAGGTCCAGTAAGGTTTCTCAGGCCGAAATCAAATTACTTACTGGCCGGTACCGACCTACATTTTACAGTCTGCTTCACTCTTATTCACTTTTCTCCCCGATCGCTTGCCTCCTTTTTATAGTGGCTTAGATACGGTGAGGGTTTATCTACTGTCATCAGTTGTTTGTACATTTGCTCAAGCTTGGGTACAGATTTTAACAATATATTATAAATGGTATTTGTCAGATATAACTGTAAAATAAGAAAGATAAAGAAATCAAATATAAGATATAGGAATAAAGGATTATTATTACCCATAGGACAATAAACTAAAGTATGTTTATTTATACTTTTGGTCTTCATAAACTGGGGGTTTTTTAATACATGTTATGGTATCCTTTTTTTCGAACTAATTTTTTTAACAGTTGATAGCAAAGAAATTTGAATTAGAATTATTAAAAATCAAAGACCCCAATATATATCTTCTGGATATTTTTATAAATAAATTATATATTTTGTCTGTTTATTTAAAAAATCCCAAAAGTCCCATTATTAGAAATGTTTAATTATTATTAATTACGATTTTAGAAATACATTCTAGAAAACTGACAGCAACTAACTATATAAATAAGTTGGCTAAAAAGCTATTTCAAGCACTTCTTAGTGGTTTTGAAGAAGTTTAGATTACGTTTGTTAACCGGAAGTCTATGTATAATATTAGATATTGAATTATTTTAAAGGTAAGGAAGGAATAGGAATATTTATATTTTTAGATACAAAGTAAATGTATATAATTATATATGTATATATATATATATATTTAATTATTAATATATTATATTATAATTATATACGTAATTAAAACTATTCTTGTGAAGAGATTGTTCAAATTTGAATGGGAAAATGTAGATATAACACACTTCAATTCCGCCGCAAAATAATAACATTTTGCTTTTAATTAAATTTCAATTATATCTCTCTTTATTCCATGAAATACCAATTTATTATTTACGAAACGTAAAATACTTTTATTTGATAAACTCGTCTAGCAAACTAAATAATGGAGCAATTTCTACAATAGGAAGATTCAGTAAATAATGATCTAGTGTCATTGACTGAGTCGAGAGCAGGAGTATAAAAAGAGATAAAGTAAAAAGAAGGTTTATAGGTGTCAGAAAGTGATTACACTTTGATCTCAGAAGTCTCACTGTACAAAATGGATTCATCTAAAATTTAACATAACATTCCTTTATTGTATGTAACTGAATTTAGATGAACATATATTATAAACGTAAATTTTAATGGTCTATATGTTGCATTTAGATTATAAGAATTGCATTCATTACTGAGATGTGTTAGATCTGTCTTTTGTCACATCATATCTTTATTTCCAGATAATATTGCTCAAGAGTCCCTTTTTCAATCCAATATTTTTACTTATTACTTTTATCATTGTCATCGTGGCTACATATAAGACTAAAGTAAAAATGATCGTTAAAGCTCTGCCAAGTTCCATGGGATGACATGAATTAATATTTGACTCAATAATGCCTATGCAGGAAAAAGCTTCACGCAAACGTTTCAGTCTATAAGTCAGTTTCTTCTTGCGATACCACGTAGGCATGAATACAGAAGTACATACATGTAATTTTTTCAGGTCTTTTCGTAACTGGCTTCACCAACACTCATCTAATGATGGTGCAAAAAGAAAGATATAACTCTCTAAACAAAATCATTACGTCATCTATGTAAGACGAAGATACCTCTTTAGTCAGAAAAAGGAGAAGGTCAGAAGAAAGGTCTGACTCAAAATCTCGTGTGACTACCAAATAACCCGTATATATGGTATAATTGGCCATAGGTAGGTAAAGTACCAATTGTTGAGATCACTTTCAACGTAACACTTGACTTTGTCAGAAAACATGTCGGTTAATACTGGTGCAACAATCTACCTTACTAGTAATAATAAAAACAAAATCAATCAAATTAGAACAAAATTAATTAAGCAGTTCAAAATTTTTAGAGTGATCATAAAATAAAAAAACATTAAACAATCTAAAACATAGTAATTTATCAGAAAACTGAAAGCTTTACAGTAGGTGATGTTTTTGCTGCCATAAAGTTATAGAAGCAAATTTTGTAATAGAAACCATGAAGTGGTTTCTACTTTTGGTTAACCCCCTCATTATGCGAAAACTCAACCCTCTCTGTTAAGCAACACTACTCATGCAAAACTAGTAACAGCTGCATTCCCCCATTACTGAATAACCAGCAAAGTCTGTTGCACATGGTTATTATCCATAGCTTAAATGTAGTTCTACTGTGTTAGTATATTATTAGTTATTAGGTATAAGAAACAAATAATTAATAAAAATAACATACGATGTTCTTTGTACAGTAATTATATGGATAAATTTATATTGTTAAAGATTTTGTTCCAACCTACATTATTTTAAACTTTTGCAATTTGGGAGCAGTTATACATAGGTTATGTTGTCATATGACATTTAGCGTTACATATAGTTTTACACAACTGAATCTTTAACACATTTAAATCATAACAAATCATAGTTTCAGAGAAAGTTGTAAATGGACAGTATTACAAATAAGTTATTACACAATAGAAACAGAGGAAGATAGAATTACCTTATAGTTGACTGGTATGCTAAATTACGAGCTGCCCTGAACACAATTATATAAAAAAGACTAAATTAAAAACAACTTAGGGGTTAAATATTATAGAAGTTGAAAAACTCAGCGGAGTTTTCATCATCCAAAATTCATAGCACTATATTTTCAACCTCTCAACAAATGGGTTTTTACAGGGTCTCAACAACGCCTGGACACATGACAGTAATAAGGTGCACAAATTTGAGTAAAACCACACATTACAGAACTTAGAATTACTTGACAGTGGAAAGGAAGGGTAAAGCAAAGATTTTGAACACCCACATAAATATACATTTAAAATTCTTAAAAACATTAAAAAAAAGAATAAAAGGGGTTTAGCGGCACTATATACTGTGAATATACACGTAAACTACTGTGCGATTGAGATGGACAAAAGCTAAACTCTTTGATACAGATATTGGTATATATAACCATTATGAAACTTAGTGACAGAAGAATAGGTAGAAATAATTCTCCAAGTGCCAAGAGACGGTAAGTTGCGTCCTTTCTTCGATGTAATGGGAGATGAATGAGTAAATGGTGACAGGTCTTTTACACTACGTATACAAAGAATTTACCCTTATATCAGATGTTAGGACTAAACTCGCCAGAGACGCTGCGCCTTCATGCCTACTGGGCTAGGAGTTGACTGATTGACCCTGTTTCCTTTTAAAGCGCTTGTTTGGTTCGGAGGGGCGTTGAGACAACGATCAGTTGAGTAAACGCCCTCGAATGTCTTATTTGAGTTTCGATGCATTATAGGGTCTTTGCGTCAATGACCCCATTTGTAGTTCTAAACTTATATTCTTGATATGGGTCGTTGTGACAAAGAACCTTTTAATTTAACTTTTAGTTTTCTTAGTATATCAGGTCGTTGTCACAACGCTTCTTAGAGTAAAATACCCTCTGTTATTTGTTATTTTTTTAGAAAGGGTCGTTGAGTCAACGATTAGTAGTGTAAAAGACCCAACACTAATATTGCAAATATAAAAATAGGGTCCTTGAGACAACGATTCGTAGAGTAAAAGAGCTGCCCCCATACGATTGTCTCCTAGCATCAGACTATATCTATTTGGCCAGTAAACAGTGTTAATTAATAAAAACTAAATAGTGAAACCTTCCCATGGAAAAATTGTCTTTACAATATTATATGTAATCATGCTTGTAACTTTTTAAACCACTTCAAATGGTTTACCAACTTAACCGTTCATTTATATTGAGTGCATTACCAAGTGACTTAAAATTATGATCATCAATACTAAATTTTAATTTGAAACCTCACTTTGGTCAGTTAATTCCATTAAATTGAGGGTTATTATACAACTTTAATACAGATTGAAATATCCTATTAACGAAGAACATCTTAAGTTAAATTAATTATTTCTCTGCAATACTCTTAATACAATTAAAAAGTGAAACCTTCCTATTCAAACATTCTCTTTATAAAATTGTAAGTAATCAAGCTCTTAACTTTTTGAATAACTTTATATAGTTTACCACCTGAACCGATCATTTATATTGAATTTATTTACCAAGGGACTTAAAATTATGATCACCACTACCTAAATATTAATATGAAACCTCACTTTGGTCCTACTTAATTACATTAAAATGAGGGTCATTATACAACTTCAATACAGACTGAAATATCCTATCAACGATGAAAGTCTTACACAAAATTATAAATGTTTCACTAAGTTAATTAATTCTTTTCTCTGAAACACTCTGTCGCCTTCCATCGCAATTTTCTTTAAAGTAGAGTAATTTCTCTTCTCCTTTACACGTGTAAATAGGAAATAAACTTCCTCAATTTCATTAATGTTTATCTTTCTTAGTTGCATCATACTGGTAACATATTCGTTTAATTCTATTACTGCTCTCAATTTCACGCAGTTCTATAGTATTTTGTTCATAATTTCATCGAATGGATTATAGAAATGTATCAAATATTTTTAATTTAAATAAAGCTATGTAATTCCTTATTATTTTGCTGAGCACTATATAATATGTTTACATTAGGCTTATGGTTATCCACGATGGCACATATCATTATTAAAAGTGACGTATAATCAATTATTAACATATGTAACCTAACTATCCTAACATCTACATAATATTTTAGTAATTTTGTGATGTTTGAAGTGAATAATTTAAGACGAGACATTAATAAAAAATATAACTGCTTCAACATGAGGTTCGAGCACGTGGAAATGGATTTAGTTATCAGAACTAAGGAGGTGAAAGCTTAGTTACGTGTATTACTTTACAAAACGCTAATATCAGTATTTACAAGAAGCTCTCTTGCTAATAAATATTATAATACGGAAATTTAATAGCCTACTTACGGCCACAGGTTGCGGAATTTTGCATCTTGGCTCGAACATGCTAATTTAGTAATTTAGTCTAATGGAAGTAACCACACTCATACTAAATGTTGGGTTTTACTCCGCCAAGTAATAAAAGGCTTCAACACGACTATTTTACTGTACTATCAAATATCTCATATACGGTATACCATGCGCGAGGCGTATTAGTTTAAAAAAATAAGCGGATAATAGATGATTAATTCATTATTCTGCACGACTTATGATGTTGTGATTTTATAACTTTAGTTAATTGAATTCCGCACTTCACACAGAATTCACTTAGGTTCTTCTTGGTCTAAGAAAGGGCACTAGTGATTTTCGGTTCGAATATTACAGATAATTTATTTTTTATACGTGTTTGTCTGCCCATCGTGCGATTATTTTTTCAAGAACTTATAAACTTGTTACATGGGTCCCACTTGGACCAAGAAAGAACTTTATTGATTATAGGTCAAAAGGCCAGAAGACCATCCGTCTTTCTGTGTGTGCGTGTGCTCGTTTTTCTTTAACTCGATATAAAAGTCCTAGAGACTTTAAACCTAGAACATGTTTTCCTCTTGGTTCAGGATAGAAAAATAAAATAGCACTCCTGCCGTTTTTATGAACGTGTGTGCACTACATCTATCGCTACGTTCTACTTTCTGTGTATGCCTTCAATAACACGTTGTATCGTTTTTTTTAGATATTAGCTTCAAAATGTTTCACAGCTCTCAAAGGGAAAATCACTCTCAGTTCTATTCAATCTTATAATACATGCGTAACTTACTGTCGACGTTGAAAGTTTTATTTCAAAGGATTGAACTAAAAATAACTCTAAAAGCCCTCGTAAACTAATTTCCACCCATATATTTTTCCAAGTAAATATTTTCAAATCTGTCAAATCGTCTTATTCAAGACACTTTATAGATTACCTGTCTATTGAATTGGTAAGTTATATTAGCAAAGTTTGATCACAAGCTGACTTAACCTGCTCACCACGTGATAGATCCAGTCTTCACCACTAGAGTGTGTTGATGACACTATAGCTGAAAGCAGCACAGAGCAATAAATTGTTCTAGGTAATCAACACCATGGCAAAATCGAAGATCACTGAATATTTTAGAGTGTTATTCTAATAAAACATAAAACTTTGTTGTAAAAATAGTTTAATCTTGAAATTGATATAAATGTGCTTTTTACGAAGATAACGTGATGGTCAGTTTTACGACACATTTTCTTATGAGACTTGGTGAATCGTCGATTGCTTAAAGTATTGCTTTTAGTTAATGAATTATTGCTATCCATATACAATTTGTATCGAAGGCTCACCTGCATACATATATAATTATCAAATCATGTTTATCCCAAAAACATGGCATATACCATCTTTGTGTTTCGATATCAACTAACTGTATTTGAGCTAGGTGAACAGGTGTAGTTTAGAGTATTTAAATGGAGAAAATCATGTTATTCCTGACATAATTTCAATGCAAATGTGTGAAATATCCAGATTTTAGCTAAATACTAACTTTAGGAGGGAAGAAAAGAAATAAACAGTTAAAATTTGTTTCCAAACAGTACATATGCTATCTCGTACATGGTGTTTTTGCGCAATAAATATATAAAAATTGGTTTAATAAGGCAAAAATACAATAAAAGAAATACATGTTTTTTACAAGTTGTTACTTTTTTACTACTGGTTGAAGAATAAACGAAGGAAGATTTTAACTGTTCAAACACATTTATATTAGGTGCATAACGGCAATTAATACACTAAAGCTCCTCCGATATTTAATTTAACTTGCAAATAATGTTATACCAAACATTTTTAATACGTATAATTAGTACAAGAGATATTTGCATTACTTTCATGTACAAATTTAACAAAATAACAGGATCATTTTTTTGAAACCGTGATATTTTGTTGAAGGAAATATAATTAATAAACTATTATTTAATTCATAATTATAATTAGTTGATCATTATTTTTAGGAGATTGATTTATATCTCTTTTTATTTATCTCTGCATTTCATTGAGTTAACATATTTACAAGAATAAACATACATAGCCCGAAACTTCACATCTAACCTCCGTGGTTATTTACTTCGCTTAAATGGTACATTTATGAATATCTTTAAAAAGATCTATACTGTTAATTTGTAAATATAATTTGTGTCAATGTCTTAATACTCAGGTAATTTTAAACAAAATTAATTGTACATGAAAGTTAAAGAAGTCAATGAAATATCTGTCACATTAATTCCCTTTATATCCTACGTCGTAGTACAAAAATGAATATTAAAATATGCTCTTTGGGTTACACATAAGAGTAATGTGGCCACAATAGAGACACACAACCTGTCTCGTGTAGGTGCAAAAGTTATATTTGACATCAATAATGGTAAGTTAACACACATTTATTATTATGTGTTATAGAAACTTTGCGGTAAGAAAACAAGTTTCAAGTGCCAAGTAGTAGAGAGTGGCGGATATTGCTGCCGGCCGAAATTGCTGCCATTTACATAAGTGACCTTACCCTCCCCATCTCTCTCAACACTACAGCATATTTTTTAATTCAGAGAATATGCTTGATTATGTCTCAATTTCTTCTATAGTTAGTTAGATTATTAGTTTCTTTAGAATATAATTTTTCTCATTATATGTAACACAATGTTTGTCTTTTCTCTTTAAAACTTTTCGTTATATAGAATATAGATATTTTAGTTTAAACGTTTTCATTGCACCTTAATGGTAGTTTCCAACATTCATTTTATGAGAACGTGAATTATGACCACGAGAAAATCTGAGCTGAGTATGTCATTGCATTTATACTCACGAATTATGCTATCATAGCATATGAATTTCTCCATAAACTATTTCAAAACCTTTTAATTTGCTTGTCACTCATGGCATATCTCTTGTATTTTCGTTACAGGAAATTTACATAGTCCCACACTTCCTTTTCTAACACGGACTCCTTCTCTTTTTAGGGAATACGTGAACGGTGAAAACGTAGTAACCTAACAATGTCCTGACTTTTCTTACTCCATGTTTTTGTGGTAGGCTGTCTACTCTTGTATCCATGGAGGGAGCGAGGCGTGAGTGCTTCCAAATACTCTCTACAAACCCTTGCGGCTCGTAAACGTCAGTCTAAAGAAGGATAAGAATATCTTCTCTGCTCTAACTAGAAATATAATATTATCAATTTTTAAGACTAAAATCTCTTAACTATATCCCTTTCCTCATCAGCTCCCATCGTAAAAGACTTTTTTTAATATGGAAAACAATAATCAAATACTACTTATTATGTTTGGTAACGGATTTTATAACCTGGTTTCTACTTACCTCCAACCATTGATAGTTATATGAGGCTAACATGCCAGTACTGTTTTTTTTAATTTTTTAAAACTTTTTTTGTACTTGCATGGTGGCTTCACTGGCGTGCAAGGAGCCCCATTACCAGAAACTGACTGCCTGACGTAGTCAACAAATACTGAAACTAAGGGAAATGAAGTGTTGGTCCGTTAAATTGAGGTAAGCATGCCTAGTATTTTCCTAAAAAAATAGATGGGAATGAGACTGTAGGTAGTTCAATGCTTTTCAGTAGGAGTACCTTCAATACGATCCCAGCCTTTATTGTATTTGCTTGGGCCCTCCCAATGAACTCTGGTTAGTGTGCTAAGAGACGGAAAATGGTGAAACCACATATACGAACATCAGATGAACGCTTGATGGCTACTGACAAATATAATTTTACTTCGGCAGACCCTCCGTTAATAAGCAGAATCTTCGCGGTGAAATCAATGCTTCAACAATATCGGAATCTGGATAAATAATCATGGGAACATTCCAACTCCCATGAGAGTAGTTTCGCTTGTTTAGTTGATCAAATAATTTTTATGGGTTTAAGTCAGACTGTGGAGCCTGGAAGCTAACAATATATAGAACGTTATCCAAGCTCGTCAGTCAAGGGCCAAGAAATATAGTACTTGTGAATGTCTGTCACTTTCCAAATATGTTCAAAACAATCTTATCTATAGCCTTAAACTTTTTCCATGAGAAATAATCTATATACAAACATCACTTAGTTTAGCTTGAAATGAAAAAAAATCTGGTGCCTGTCATTCCATGGAATTTGACTAATTGTTTGGCCCTACAGGTAACAATCACGGCAACCAGAAATCTGCAGGATAAATACGTTTGTAAGCACACTGAGTTCAATAATATGATATTTTAACACGTGAATTTTATATCCATAGAGTAAGAAGCTAATAGAGTAAAGAGCCAATATAATTTCGATGACAAGACTTGTTTTAGGGGAAACTTGCGTTTTAGGACCCTTCCACCCTAAATAGAGATGTTTTTATTTTAATACTGATATGAACAAAAATGTGGAAATATTATTGTGGTTGTATATCTTGAAGAACGTTATGCATTCTTGCAAGAAAATTAATTTCAGTGCAAAAAGTGAGAAAAAATAGGGATCATATATAAGCAAAGAGGTAAAGCTCGATAAAGGAAACTACCTATCAATAAATACGCTATCCATGCTAAAAAGGATAGGGTACAGGTATAAATAGTCTTAGGTCACAAAAAGTTAGAATAAAAACACGTAAAAATATTTTAAATGTACTTCAGTACGAATTGTGACAATTTTGTGTCCTTTTTGATAAATAATTCTTAACAAAATTGAATATGATAACAAAGTATAGTTTTTGCGTAAAGCACTGCTGACACTACTATGGCATCTCATTTAAAAGAGAATTGTTCATGAGTTATAATATCAAAAACTGTAAAGAACCCAATATGATGTAGTATTTGAAGATATATTTAAATATATGAGACCTTCATTGTAGCTAGTAACTTATATAACTTGATTGTAAACACTTGGTGCCACAAAGAATAGTCTTATTGATATCGTTTGTGTATCGATTCGGCGAATTATTCTCTGAGAACGGTTTTATCGAAACGATTATTTGACAAAAGACAGATTTGTACCCAATAGATATTCTCTCAGCCCTTTGATGTACAAAATATGTCTATAGAGACGCTTTGAGTACAATATTACTTTGAAAGCAGTGTTCAATATTATATACCAGGACAGCTTTCTCTTTCTACAAAAAATCATGGTGTTTTTATAATATGATAGTTTCATAACACTATTAAGATAACACTAATTTATTAAGATATTTCCAAAATCTATTGTAGTTTCCTCTCACACACAACGAGACAGATCCTGACATAATTGTTATTCCATGTCAGCTGGAAATATCTATGAAGAAACTATATGTACTTCCTAAATTAAAAATAAACTAAACTCTATCTTTACTACCATATATAATTTCTGAAATAATGGTCCAGGAGCTGAGCTTTCCTCGCGCTACATCTTATCTTGCGTGCTACATTAAACGAACATCAGACACAAAAATAGTACCTATATCACAGTCAAGTAACTATAAAAAGAGTCCAATAGTCACATTTTTCAAGGTTAAATAGTTAGCTGCCGCTCATCAAACAATTGTTCATATGATTGAAGTTTAAATCTAAGTATGCCATGTTAAAACAACCATGGTCTAAAAGGTTACTAATTATTATATTTATAATTTTTATTTTTCCATTTCGACTTCCACTAAAGCTAGTGTGGTATTGGTAGAAATAGACTAATTTCTATGATATGAAACAATTCTGTATGATTTATAAAAATGAACTATCTTATGTACCAATACAATAAAAATGGGCTCTCGGTATACTATAGGTGTTGGCTATAACCACATTGACCTATCATTTGTTTTTAATTAGGCCTCAGTAAAGAATAACACTATAATAAATGGATATTAGTGGGAAGCCTTATTTCATATATATTGATTTATTTCTGTTAACGTAGTATTTTTTCGATCTCAAAGACAACTTCAAAAATATTTGGAGTCTAGGAGTTCCAGCATCTACAAATTAGCTTGACAACATAAATACTGAGTATGATTTCTTCATATCCAAATGGCTTCATTCATATACCCTTGTAACAAGTATATATCAGAATACTTAATGTCATTAAAACAGATATTTTTCGAGTAAAAATCAGCTTTTGTAAGGAAAAGCACACGGTCTGATATATCTAATTTTTGATAAGAAATACATTTAATATACTATTGCACTCGTGTTAAAGAATGTTGCTTTTATTGTGTTTTACTGAATACTGTAATTAAACTATAGAGCTCCTGCAATAAAATATGAGTAATTTTTAATTCCATATTTTAAGAATTTAACTGTTTAAAGCTGAAGTAAAATATATTGTATTTACATTTCGATTAACAGTATTCTAGTATAAGGATCATAGCAAAACTACTAAACGTTATCCGAGAAACATCGCTTTATTTTATTGAATTAAATATCTTGTCAGATATTTTAGTAGTTACTAACCAAGGAAATTCTTACTTTAAAGGTTTTTTAAATGTTTTAAGTAAATACGAGAATATTACAAACTCTGTTCAACATATTTTAAAATGAGATTAAAAATGATATAATTTTCTACTAAGAGCCAGTTCAACGTGGATATGGAGATAACATGACCATATATCTACCTGAGCTTCAACATAATTAAATAGAATCTCTAATATCCAACTATGTAACAAATATCT
The DNA here is from genome assembly GCF_021130785.1 of Homalodisca vitripennis. Lineage (NCBI taxonomy): Eukaryota > Metazoa > Arthropoda > Insecta > Hemiptera > Cicadellidae > Homalodisca > Homalodisca vitripennis. The sequence goes on from NC_060214.1 coordinate 42,410,921, forward strand.
CTCCATATCTGTGCAATAAAAGAGGGAAAGTAAAACTGTAAGTTATACCAGGGTTCTTAATACCAGAGAAACTTAATATTGTATAAATACTGCACATGAATCATAAATAATATAGAAATCACCAGTGCATTACGAGCATATTTTTAAAACATTATAACGTGACATAATTGTATTATAATGTGTAGTGGGAATATGACCATCTACATAAACGTACACATATATGATCAAAGTTCGTTCTACAATGTATTATACAGAACATTATGTTTATAATAAACTTCGGAACGTATATGTGGTATGTAATATACTGCACTATTCTGTGAACCATCTACATAAACGTACACATATATGATCAAAGTTCGTTCTACAATGTATTATACAGAACAGTATGTTTATAATAAACTTCGCAACGTATATGTGGTATGTAATACACTGCACTCTTCTGTGAACCATCTACATAAACGTACACATATATGAACAAAGTTCGTTCTACAATGTATTATACAGAACAGTATGTTTATAATAAACTTCGCAACGTATATGCGGTATGTAATATACTGAACTCATCTATGAACCATCTACATAAACGTACACATATATGACCAAAGTTCCTTCTACAATGTATTATACCGAACAGTTTGTTTATAATAAACTTCGCAACGTATATGTGGTACGTAATATACTGCACTCTTCTGTGAACCATCTACATAAACGTACACATATATGACCAAAGTTCCTTCTACAATGTATTATACCGAACAGTGTGTTTATAATAAACTTCGCAACGTATATGTGGTACGTAATATACTGCACTCTTCTGTGAACCATCTACATAAACGTACACATATATGACCAAAGTTCGTTCTACAATGTATTATACAGAACAGTATGTTTATAATAAACTTCGCAACGTATATGCGGTATGTAATATACTGAACTCATCTGTGAACCATCTACATAAACGTACACATATATGACCAAAGTTCCTTCTACAATGTATTATACCGAACAGTGTGTTTATAATAAACTTCGCAACGTATATGTGGTATGTAATATACTGCACTATTCTGTGAACCATCTACATAAACGTACACATATATGATCAAAGTTCGTTCTACAATGTATTATACAGAACAGTATGTTTATAATAAACTTCGCAACGTATATGTGGTATGTAATACACTGCACTCTTCTGTGAACCATCTACATAAACGTACACATATATGAACAAAGTTCGTTCTACAATGTATTATACAGAACAGTATGTTTATAATAAACTTCGCAACGTATATGCGGTATGTAATATACTGAACTCATCTATGAACCATCTACATAAACGTACACATATATGACCAAAGTTCCTTCTACAATGTATTATACCGAACAGTTTGTTTATAATAAACTTCGCAACGTATATGTGGTACGTAATATACTGCACTCTTCTGTGAACCATCTACATAAACGTACACATATATGACCAAAGTTCCTTCTACAATGTATTATACCGAACAGTGTGTTTATAATAAACTTCGCAACGTATATGTGGTACGTAATATACTGCACTCTTCTGTGAACCATCTACATAAACGTACACATATATGACCAAAGTTCGTTCTACAATGTATTATACAGAACAGTATGTTTATAATAAACTTCGCAACGTATATGCGGTATGTAATATACTGAACTCATCTGTGAACCATCTACATAAACGTACACATATATGACCAAAGTTCCTTCTACAATGTATTATACCGAACAGTGTGTTTATAATAAACTTCGCAACGTATATGTGGTATGTAATATACTGCACTCTCCTGTGAACCATCTACATAAACGTACACATATATGACCAAAGTTCCTTCTACAATGTATTATACCGAACAGTGTGTTTATAATAAACTTCGCAACGTATATGTGGTACGTAATATACTGCACTCTTCTGTGAACCATCTACATAAACGTACACATAAATGACCAAAGTTCGTTCTACAATGTATTATACAGAATAGTATGTTTATAATAAACTTCGCAACGTATATGCGGTATGTTATATACTGCACTCTTCTGTGAACCATCTACATAAACGTACAAATACATGATCAAAGTTCGTTCTACAATGTATTATACAGAACAGCATGTTTATAATAAACTTCGCAACGTATATGCGGCATGTAACATAATGCACTCTTTTGTGAACCATCTACATAAACGTACACATATATGATCAAAGTTCGTTCTACAATGTATTATACAGAACAGTATGTTTATAATAAACTTCGCAACGTATATGCGGCATGTAACATAATGCACTCTTTTGTGAACCATCTACATAAACGTACACATACATGATCAAAGTTCGTTCTACAATGTATTATACAGAACAGTATGTTTATAATAAACTTCGCAACGTATATGCGGTATGTAATATAATGCACTCTTCTGTGAACCACGAATAACGTACTAGAACTTTGGACATTAACGTAGCGTGTCCATGTATTATTCCAGGGGCAGGCGAATATTGGGCTCAGGTGGAAACAAGTAGCTAACTTCACTTTGTAATATTCCTACCATTTGTGTAAAGGAAAACCCCATTCCAAATAATGCTTATATAAGTGAAATATTAATATTATTATAGAGTTAATAAATTTGCGCAGCCTAAATTCTATCATCAATGGTTACAAAACTAAACTTGGTATACGTGATTTATGCAGATTCATTCAAAGCGTCACGCCGTCACACCTTCAATATAAATATTTGAAGAATTGGAAAAAAAGTAATGTGTACTTTGAAGATGACAGGTGATCTTTTTATAATTACTCATTAAAATATATCAACGGATACTTGAATTTGATATGTAATACACCGGTGGAAACTTGACCATTCGAAAACATGTATCTTTCACCGTCTTCAGGAATAATGCCATGGAACATTACGTAAAGTGTAGAACAAAATTAATCTTTCAAATAACTGAAGTTGCGAATAATAATAAAACAGTCCTTTATACGATTGTGAGCAATTTAAGCTTCTACGGTGGCGTTCTAATGTATGGTTTTTAATAATCGAATTAGCTAATGTATTGCCCTTTCAGTCAAACTTTGCCTTAATAGGTTCTCTATACGGCTGTGTTAGTACAGATACTTATCTCTTTTATTCCTGTTAGGAGAAATATTTTGTTATATATAATTTAAAATAGTGTATACATATTTCATATCCCTGAAAATATGTATTTACATAGTATGAATTTTGTTTAATGAAGCTGTCTTGTGTAAGTTCTCATATTGCATCATAAATTTTCCTGCATTAAACTATATTTATCTGATAAAATTTTTCCAACATCGTTCATCTTGTTCATCAAGTTAAGTCTATGAAAGAGCGTGTGGTTCTATTTATACCATAGGATTAAAGGATACTTGATATATCCATTCACTGTGTCATAATATTTAATTTATTATGTCGTCTGTGGTTGATTTTAAACACTATGATCATTATATAATAGTATAGTTGATAGTATTTGACACTTGCATGCAAAGAAATACTTAGAGTATTGCTTATAGCAATGGAATAACTGGCTGAATATTAACAGTGTAGGTATTTACCAAAACACGTAGTTTTGAGAGTGCTGAGTTAAATGAAATACTTTTAAAACAAGTAATAGAATTATCTAGAAAACTGCATTACCTTGGCATGGAGTAAAACCTTGTAGGCAGCCACTTGCTTAATTAAAGTTTATTGAAAAAGAATATTTAGCTTGAAGAGAGTTTATAGCCAATAGAATGTACATTAGTTTGGAAAAAATATAAAATATAATTACCTTTCAATGAAGATAATTCTGTAAAATTAACTTATGGGATATCATTAAATAAGTAATGTATTGCGAATTTTCTAATTTTTGAGGGGGGAGGGGTTTAGGCTACTAAATGGAAAAAAAATGTAATTTTTCTTTATTCACCTCATGAATAACAGATGAGTGTTAGTTTTCTTTTATGAGGAAAGTTCCTAAAGTCCCGATCAAATAGTAGCATATAAATTGTAGGTTAGAACCGTTTACATTAAATTGAAGTAAAAGCCATTGTAAAGCTTTTACCCCACCAATAAGGATATATTGTAAAATAGTTGTAGTGAGTCAGGGGCATTATCTTTAAATAATTGTAAGGGTAAAATAGACTTTTAATTAATTCCGTACTAGACGGTTAAGACGTGACAGGATTGTAAACAATAAATGTGCAACATATCTGCCAAATGGTACCCTGAAAATTGCATGGATTTTAACTAGGTAGTTACAGGAGGAAGATCGTCATGTTATAATCAATAATAATTTTTATATCTTAGCCATTGAATAATGTTTGCTAATTTGAGAAAATACCCCAAAACAAAAATATCATAGCAAAACTTTGTATCTTATCTTACATATACATTTTTGTATATGGTGGACAAAAGTTATTGATATATTTATCTGATTTAGAGTTTAGAGAACTTTTACTAAAACTTTTTAGTATCCAGGGCTTTAAATAACTCAAGTAATAAATTGTTTCAATTATTTCAGGAATATTACTTAGGATTTATCACGTTATCTAAACTATTAAGTTAAAATAACAGAAAATTATTCGTAGGGACCTATATATCTTAATAAATGGATGGGGATACCAATTTAAACCAATTTACTATACAGCAGAAACCAATACAGTATAATGTTACGTTGTAAAGATTTCGCAATACTACAGCTAATTTATTAGTTGGCGTAAAGGGTTGCACAAAATAATGCTTACGCTGTTTTTTTTAATAGTACTCCACCAAAATCCTTAATCTTTCGAATCGAAGTAACTATCAATAATTAGTGATACTATAACGATTTTATATATACTCTGCCACATATCAGTATAGATACAAAGATAATGCGAACATTAGTTTAATTTGATTAAAATACTGCTGTAAAATCCAAATGATGTATTTATTAAATTAAGTATTCAAGCAAGTTATGCAAAAAGACAAGAAGTCCCTCTGGAAATAACTTAATCTATTACAAAAGTTCTTGTCTCGTGATGCCTTTTCAAAGTAAGATTACTGTTTTACTAAGCGAAGTTTATTAGTTAACAGTTGCTTTGCTCCTCTGAGAATATTTATTTGATTTTTTGCAGCATAATTGTATATGTAGTTTTAAAATTATCTACTTCACAGTCATATAATTTTGTAGTGGTATCAATTAAGTTCAATATTGAATTGTTATCGTATCTCTAGTGAACATACATCAAATACCTTATTAAATATTCGTAATTATTTTTGTTATAAACAGCTACTATATAATATAAATTCTTTTTATAAAACTTGTTCAGTTCTGCTTGCTAAAAATATATTTCTCATAAATATTCAATAGTATTCGAGATTTCAGCACAAATATGGAAAAGTTTTTATTTTTTGGTGCCACAACTGATTCATTGCTCTATAATAGATTTTTTATCATTACTAACATTAAAGTTATAAATTAAACTGTGCAAGTCATATAATTTTGTAGTGGTATCAAATAAGTTCAATATTGAATTGTTATTGTATCTCTAGTCAACATACATCAAATACCTTATTAAATATTCGTAATTATTGTTATTATAAACAGCTACTATATATAATATAAACTCTTTTTATAAAACTTGTTTAGTTCTGCTTTTAAGCTAAAAACATATTTCTGATAAATATTCAACAGTATTCGAGATTTCATCACAATTATGGAAAAGGTTTTACTTTTTTGGTGCCACAACTGATTCATTGCTCTATAATAGGTTTTTTTATCATTACTAACATTAAAGTTGTAAATTTATTTGTTCGTAATAACTAAAATCTTAATGTTGTTGATAAATACATCACAATGTCAAGGAACAAGATATTTGGCAGAATGTAATAGGAAAAGTTTTTAAAGTAATAAAAAAGCCAATGATATAAATGTTTTTATGTGTTATTTTTATGATTAGAAGTACAAAAATTTTGCATTAGTCATAGACGCCAAAAGTAGACAGCTGTTTTATTGAAGTTATATTAATTTATTATAATAAATGAAGCCGTTGAAGTAAGAAGTTCATTACTAATACCACGCAAAAAATACCTCTTTTTACATTAATTAATTTGATTGTAACAATTATCTCGAGACACTTATCTCACTTTGTACTTGAATAAATTTGGTGCAGTAATGTTTCTCAATCAGAAAAAGCACTTTCTGGCAAGTTTGAATATCACGTTCTTCCCTCTTGTACTTTCCGAGTGCATGTATTTTTCTTCTTTAGTTTATTATATCTGACCAGAAAATCAGTTCCACATATTGTTATGTTCTATAGCGTATGGAATATAAATCATGAGCTTAATTTCATATTACCCATAGGTTTCGACGAGTACAGTTGTCCACTAACACGGTCTTTAAATTTGGTAGTTTGTGTTTTGACATTCAATTAGGAAAATATAATCTTCGTCTGAAAATAAAATATTATGAAGTATGAAAACAGTAAATAGAAACAAAAATAAATATAAATATAAACGCCATATATTGAAAATGAATGATATCAGTAATTTGAGATTAAAATTTTCATTTAGATACGTTTTCCGTAATTTGAAAACGTTAAGAAAACAACTCCTTGAGAAATTTTAAGAACACATCACGCAATAATGAATGTTAAGAGTAAGTAAGAAGAATGTAGTTTTATTTTGGTACATAAATATCATAATTATAAAAATCTAATACATAATAAGCTTCACATTTATGTTTTGGTTGTACTGCGTACCTCTAACATATAATGCAGACTCTATAATGTTGTATCTTTAAATAATTTAATGCTTTCTGCTTAGCAGTTATAAGAGAAAATATTGATCTTGTTGTTTTTAGTACGTAGAAAATATTATACTGACTTAGTCTTTACTTCAAAAAACCATGATATTGAAAAATATATAGAGCGATCTTGACGTAATGCTACACCATCTTCCTAGAGGCCATATCTGAATCATCACATTCCCAATCCAACAGTTCAGAGAAGCTCATCTCTGTGACCCGGGGCTTCATATTATCTTTCTACAATACTTCTTCACCCTCCATCTAATAAAACTTTACGCGAATAGTAAAAATAAGTTTTTATATGTGAGTTAATGTACTTGTACATACTCCAAGTCCCTGGTAGTTATTTTCAAACCACATTCCTTACAGAATATAGTAATTCATATGCCCATTGTGTATATGAAAATTAATTTTGGTATTTATTTAAGCAGACAGTATATCGGATCTTCACCAGGCATGGAGGTGGAGGCTGCGCATCGACTCTTTTCTCGGTCAGAATCCTTTGGTTTTCGCTATACCACCCTCGTATCAGATGGCGACGCCAAAACATTGGTTACCTTGAATGAAAAAAAGGTGTACGGTGATCTAAAAATAGACAAAGTAGAGTGTATAAATCATGTGGCAAAGAGACTAGGTACTGGGCTGCGTAACTTAGTCAAAAATAACATCGGGACAAAAACCCCGTTAGGTGGTCGTACTCATGGCAATCTGTCGGAACCTGTAATAAAGAAGCTCACTGCATATTACAGAAACAATATTCAAAAAAATGCTGGTGATATATCAAAGATGAAGCAGGGAATATTTGCTACACTAAGCCATTGCAAGTCCACTGATAAAAATCCACAGCATCACAACTGTCCTCAGGGAAAGGAATCCTGGTGTTTTTTTCAGCGAGCCATTGCTGAAAATCGATCACCTGAATCGCACAAAGATCGAATCAAAACCCCATTATCAGAAGCAACAGCAGCTAAAATGGTACCATTATATATAAGACTATCCTCAGAAGCTCTACTGACCAGATGTCTGCCAGGTAGAACTCAAAATGCTAATGAGGCATTGCATAATGTCATATGGTCTAAATGTTCGAAGAACGTGTACACCTCAAAAATAAAACTTGAAATAGGCCTATTTGAGGCCATTAGTGTCTATAATACAGGATATCTAAAGATGTGTTCCAATTATCAAGAAACATCTGGCATCAAATTAGGAAAGTTTAGTTTTTTGATTGCCAAAAGATTGGACAAATCCCGTCTTCGACTATCATCGGCCAGAAAAAAAGAAAAAAACATCACCTACAGGAAAAAATTAAAGCAAGCTCAGATGGAAGAAGAGGAGAGGATTAAAGAAAAAGAAGGACAGATGTATGGAGCTGGAGAGTTTTGAGGCATGTAATTTATGTGTTTGTTTATCTTGTTCTAAAATAATGTTACTTTCCACTCTAAGCAAAATAAACATGGTTTCTTATGTAAATGAAAAATTATTTTCAGTATACAGTAGGCCTATGGTAAGAAAGTATTGTTGTTAGTGATAATGGTAGAAAATTATTGTTTATTGAATTAAATTTATATAGGTTAGTTTATGTTTATTTTCTTCAGTTTGTTTCTTTAAAAAAACTAACAAAACTTTAAATGTCATTTTCCGAAAATCACGTTTTACAGCGTTTTGTGAAGAATAGATTTGAATAACTCAGGTAATACACAAGATATCAAGCTGAAATTTTTACTTCATGTTCTTGATTATATAAAGTAACTTTTTGGGTATAATTAAGTGTCTAGCATTAGTAGATTTTAAAATAAAAATTGGTTTATAATGTGTGCTGATAAAAAGTTTTTTAAAACTATTTTCAACCTGGTTCAAAAAAATATATGCATGGTATGGTCAAACACATACCCAAAAATTTAGATAGTATCCATGGCTACAAAATAACACAAATTTGAAGGTGTACGGTCAAATATTAGTCGAGTTATATCAATATTAAAAAATTGTTACATTTTGCTGAATAAAAAATTATAAAATGGTACGTATGGTATTTATACGTCCTTCCACCACTTAATGTGGGGTTTCTGAACCCAATCAATGTTAAAAAAATACTAAAACTCATCTTTCATCAAAAACTAAAAAAAGATATGTCTGAGTCCAGAATCCCCTTAATAAAACATAAAAATTTGTTGTAAAAATAGTTCAATCTTGAAATTGATGATATAAATGTGCTTTTCACGAAGATATCGTGATGGTCAGTTTCACGACACATTTTCTTATGAGACTTGGTGAATCTTCGATTGCTTAAAGTATTGCTTTTAGTTACTGAATTATTGCTATCCATATACAATTTTTATCGAAGACTCACCTGCATAAATATATAATTATCAAATCATGTTTATCCCATAAAAATGGCATAAACCATCTTTGTGTTTCGATATCAACTAACTTTATTTGAGCTAGGTGAACAGGTGCAGTTTAGAGTATTTAAATGGAGAAAATCATGTTATTCCTGATATTATTTCAATGCAAATGTGTGAAATATCCAGATTGTAGCTAAATACTAACTTTAGGAGGGAAGAAAAGAAATAAACAGTTAAAATTTGTTTCCACACAGTACATATGCTATTTCGTACATGGTTTTTTTGCGCAATAAATATAGAACAATTGGTTTTATAAGGCAAAAATACAATAAAAGAAATACATGTTTTTTACAAGTTGTTACTTTTTTACTACTGGTTGAAGAATAAACGAAGGAAGATTTTAACTGTTCAAACAAATTTATATTAGGTGCATGACGGCAATTAATACACTAAAGCTCCTCCGATATTTAATTTAACTTGCAAATAATGTTATACCAAACATTTTTAATACGTTTTATTAGTATAAAAGATATTTGCATTACTTTCATGTACAAATTTAACAAAATAACAGGATCATTTTTATGAAACCGTGATATTTTGTGTAAGGAAATATAATTAATAAACTATTATTTAATTAATAATTATAATTAGGAAATAACTATTTTTAGGAGATTAATTTATATCTCTTTTTATTTATTTCTGCATTTCATTGAGTTAACATATTTACAAGAATAAACATACATAGCCCGAAACTTCACATCTAACCTCCGTGGTTATTCACTTCGCTTAAATGGTACATTTATGAATATCTTTAAAAAGTTCTATACTGTTAATTTGTAAATATAATTTGTGTCAATGTCTTAATACTCAGGTACTTTTAAACAAAATTAATTGTACATGAAAGTTAAAGAAGATCAATGAAATATCTGTCACATTAATTCCCTTTATATCCTACGTCGTAGTACAAAAATGAATATTAAAATATGCCCTTTGGGTTACACATAAGAGTAATGTGGCCACAATAGAGACACACAACCTGTCTCGTGTAGGTGCAAAATTTATATTTGACATCAGTGATGGTAAGTTAACACACATTTATTATTATGTGTTATAGAACCTTTGCGGTTAGGGAACAAGTTTCAAGTGCCAAGTAGTAGAGAGTGGCGGATATTGCTGCTGGCCAAAATTGCTGCCATTTACATAAGTGACCTTACCCTCCACATCTCTCTCAACACTACAGCACATTTTGCAATTCAGAGAATATGCTTACTTATGTCTCAATTTCTTCTATAGTTAGTTTGATTATTAGTTTCATTAGAATATAATCTTGCTCATTATATGTAACACAATGTTTGTCTTTTCTCCTTATAACTTTTTGTTATATAGAATATAGATATTTTAGTTTAAACGTTTTCATTGCACCATAATGGTAGTTTCCAACATTCATTTTATGAGAACGTGAATTATGACCACGGGAAAATCTGAGCTGAGTATGTCATTGCATTTATACTCACGAATTATGCTATCATAGCATATGAATTTCTCCATAAACTATTTCAAAACCTTTTAATTTGCTTGTCACTCATGGCATATCTCTTGTATTTTCGATACAGGAAATGTACGTAGTCCCACACTTCCTTTTCTAACAGGGGCTCCTTCTCTTTTTAGGGAATACGTGAACGGTGAAAACGTAGTAACCTAACAATGTCCTGACTTTTCTTACTCCATGTTTTTGTGGTAGGCTGTCTACTCTTGTATCCATGGAGGGAGCGAGGCGTGAGTGCTTCCAAATACTCTCTACAAACCCTTGCGGCTCGTAAACGTCAGTCTAAAGAAGGATAAGAATATCTTCTCTGCTCTAACTAGAAATATAATATTATCAATTTTTAAGAGTAAAATCTATGAACTATATCCCTTTCCTCATCAGCTCCCATCACAAAAGACTTTTTTTAAATATGGAAAACAATAATGAAATACTCGTTATTATGTTTGGTAACGGATTTTATAACCTGGTTTCTACTTACCTCCAACCATTGATAGTTATATGAGGTTAACATCCCAGTACTGGTGTGCAAAAAGCGCCATTACCAGCAGAAACTGACTGCCTGACGCAGTCATCAAATACTGAAACTAAGGAAAATGAAGTGTTGGTCCGTTAAATTGAGGTAAGCATGCCTAATATTTTCCTAAAAAAAGATTTGGGAATGAGATTGTAGATAATTCGATGCTTTTCAGTAGGGCTACCTTCAATAAGATCCCAGCCTTTATTGTATTTGCTTGGGCCCTCCCAATGCACTCTGGATAGTGTACTTAGATACAGAAAATGGTGACACCCTATATACGAACATCAGACGAACGCTTGATGGCTACTGACAAATATAATTTTACTTCAGCAGACCCTCCGTTAATAAGCACAACCTTCCCGGTGAAATCAGTTCTTCAACGATTTCGAAATTTGGATAAACACCACGGGCACATTCCAACTCCAATGATTGTGGTTTGGCATGGTTAGTTGATCAAATAGTTAATTTTTTATGGGTTTAAGTCAGAATATGGAGCCTGGAAGCCAACAGTTTATAGAACGTTATCCAAGCTTGTCAGTCAATGGCCAAGAAAAATTTTATTACTGAATGTCTGTCTCTTTACAATATATATTCAAAACAATCTGATCTATAGCCTTACACTTTTTCCATGAGACATAATCCATATGCAGAGATAATTTAGTTTAGCTATGATACGAGTAAAAGATCTGGTGCCTGTCATTCCATGAAATTTGACTAATTGTTTGGTCTTACGGGTAACAATCATGGGAACCAGAAAAATGCGGGATAAATACAGTTTTAAGCACACTGAGAACAATAAAATGATATTTTGACACTTGAAATTTATGTTCATAGAGTAAAAAGCTAATAGAGTAGAGCGCCAATAGAATTTTGATGACAAGACTTGTTTTAGGAGAAACTTGCGTTTTAGGACCCTTTCGAACTAAATATAGATGTTATTATTTTAATACTGATATGAAAAAAAATTTGGAAATATTATTGTGGATGTATATCTTGAAGAAGGTTATGCATTCCTGCAAGAAAATTTGTTTATATGTAGTCAAAAATAAGTACTACGACAATGCATGTCCAACCATAGAATTTGTCTAAGCCTAATTGAAGCCTATGAATCAGTTGGCTGTCAGAATTTCTCTTTTTCTAAGGTGAAAATATTGTAGTTTTTTATGCATAGTAACTATGTATCTAACTGCAAGTCGTCTCGAGATTGGAATGAGCTGTAGATTCTAAATTTTTTGTGCACCTTAGCGAAGTTTGTCTCACGACTTGTGGTGTGACGTACATCTTGTTTGTAAATATGAGTTGTGTTTTATTGCTTAATGTTTTAGTTTGAGGCAGCACGTGGGACTCGTAGGACGTACACATTTGAGTAGTTACTGTTTGATAGCAGTCTAGTTGAATTATTTATAAGTTCAATTGAATTATTTTTAATATTGTGGGACGATGATTAATAATTTGATTAGTTACAAGAAAGTAATATTATTTTTATGTATAAGAAATGGAAATGGGTTAAGCAATGATAAAACATAAGAGGATAGAATCATAGCAGAAAGGGCCTTGCAAGTGATATATGAAAGTAAAAGTAATTTAAATAAACTGTGTAATCCTTTCTATGAGTAATAGTGATCAAAGGCTTAGAACAGGCCGAAGAGCAAGGACAAGAAAAGACCGAAGTGAGAAAAAAATAGGAATCATACACAAGCAAAGAGGTAAAGGTTAAATCTGGTTTAAATATTTTGAAATGTATTTGAAGTACCAATTGTGACAATCTTTTGTCCTTTTTGATAAATAATTCTTAACAGAAATGAACATGATATTAAAATATAGTTTTTGCGTAAAGCGCTGCTGTCACCTCTATGACATCTCATTTAAAATAGAATTGTTCATTAGTTATAACATATGTAACTGTAAAGAACTCAATATAATGTATTGTTTAAGGTATTTTTAAATATAAAAGACCCGCATTATAGCTAGTAACTTATATAACTTGATTGTAAACACTTGCTGTCACAAAGAATACCCTTATTGATATTTTCTTTGTTTTGATTCGGCGAATTATTCTCTGAGAACGGTTTTATCGAAACGATTATTTGACAAAAGACAGATTTGTACCCAATAGATATTCTCTCAGCCCTTTGATGTACAAAATATGTCTATAGAGATGCTTTGAGTACAATATTACTTTGAAAGCAGTGTTCAATATTATATACCAGGACAGCTTTCTCTTTCTACAAAAAATCATGGTGTTTTTATAATATGATAGTTTAATAACAGTATTAAGATAACACTAATTTATTAAGATATTTCCAAAATCTATTGTAGTTTCCTCTCACACACACAAAGAGACAGATCCTACATAATTGTTATTCCATGTCAGCTGGAAATATCTATGAAGAAACTATATGTACTTTTTAAATTAACAATAAACTAAACTCTAACTTTACTACCATATATAATTTCTGAAATAATGGTCCAGGAGCTGAGCTTTCCTCGAGCTACATCTTATCTTGCGTGCTACATTAAACGAACATCAGACACAAAATAGTACCCATATCACAGTCAAGTACTATATAAAGAGTCCAAAAGTCGCCGTTTTCAAGGGTAAATATTTGGCTGACGCTGATCAAACAATTGTTCATATGACTGAAGTATAGATCTACGCATGCCAGGTTAAAACAACTATGGCTAAAAAGTTATTAATTGATATGTTTAGCATTTTTGCCTTTCCATTTCGACTTCCACTAAAGCCAGTGTGGTATTGGTAGAAACAGACCAATTTACATTATAAGAAACAATTCTGTATGATTTATTAATGAACTATCTTATGTACCAATACAATATAAATTTGCTCACGCGATTGTGTTCGCTATAACCACATTGACCTGTTATTTGTTTTATTTAGGCCTCAGTAAAGAATAAAACCATGCATTCATAAACGGAAATTTTTAAAAACCTTATTTTATATACATATATATTTATTTATTTCTGTTAACATAGTATTTTGTCGATCTCAAAGAGAGCTTCAAAAATATTTGGAGGATAGGAATCCAACATCTGCAAATTAGCTTGACGACATAAATATTGAGTACGATTTCTTCATTTCCAACTGGCTTCATTGACTCCTACTCATATACCAATGTAAGAAGTATATATCAGAGTACTGAATGTAATCAAAACAGATATTTTTGGAGTCAAAATCACCTTTTGAAAGGAAATGCACACGGTCTATACAGGGGTGCTGAAAAGTCCCGGGACGGTCTAATAACTTTTGAACTAATTACAATATAAGCACCAAAATTTACATCAAGCTTTTGCTCATATAAAACTATTATTTTATGTATTTCACCATGATATCCTGCTTATGGGGGACGTCCCGCTAGGGGTTGGTGAAAATTCTTAAATAGAAGCATAGGTCGAGTTGTACATTAAATTAAAGCTCTTTTAATTAGAAACATTTTGGCGAAAATCTGACGTAAAACAGTTGACGCATTACAAAATGGCGGACACTCAAAGATTATAAAATACATAATTTTTCAAATGCAAACATTCTGGTTGTTAGAGAAAACTGAGACACTTAATCTTTTATTTTACTTCAAATCACTTACCAAAACAGTTATAACAAATGTTCAAAGTGTTTGCCTTTAGTTTGCTGACAATATCCCAATCGATTGTAGAACGCTGATATCGCATTGTTTATCTGGAAATTCCTTATCTGGAAGGTAATCAGCTGGAGCAAACAAGACCAAAAAGACAACAATGAAATTGCCAGCTGACAGATACAGTTGTTTTATCAACTCAGTCACTTAGAAGTCTTCAAGCCCTAATTTTGCAAGTAGTTTCAGTAGTGCTAGTTTATTTTGCTATGGCGCTTTCCGAGAGAGAAAGAATAACTTTATTAATGATGCGCGGGTTTGGTGACCGTATTAGATCATGTGATGAGGTAAGGCATCTGTTTAATGATACTTTTCCCAATAGACCTCCAATTTCAAAATCTACTGTGGGAAGGACAATACAGCGGTTTGAACAGACAGGAAACATTGCAGATCTCCCTAGATCCGGAAGGCCCAAGACCGCGACCAATGAGGACAAAGCTTTAGACGTTTTACAGTGTTTTGTTGAGAACCCACATGAATCGATTGTCTCAATAGCACAACAACAAGGAATTAGTCGATATTCAGTCTCAGATATTTTAAAAACTAATAGTTACAAAGGATATAAAGCTAAATTGGTGCAGGAACTAAGCGAAGACGACTTTGATCGTAGAATCGAGTTTTTCGAAGTTATGATGAATAAAATCAATGAAAACTTGGGATTTTTAGCAAAGGTTGTATTTACTGATGAGTTAACATTTTGCTTGAATGGAACAGTAAACCGCCACAACTGCCGCTATTGGAGCGATACAAACCCACATTGGATGATACAAACACATACTCAGCATCCAGAAAAGTTAAATGTTTGGGCCGGTATTGTGGGGCGGCATGTGGTAGGGCCATTCTTTGTAGAGGGAAATTTAAACTCTGCAGTGTATTTAGCACTACTCCAAAACCAGATAATTCCTGAAATTCAACGTGTTTCCGGTGATAATTTTGAAAATATCTGGTTTCAGCAAGATGGAGCCCCTCCACATTATGGCGTACATGTAAGACATTTTTTTAGACAATGTCTTTCCACATAAGTGGATTGGTAGAAGGGGGATAATAGAATGGCCTGCCCGTTCTCCATATTTGTCCCCTTTAGACTACTTCTTTTGGGGCTACCTCAAAGAAAAAGTGTTTAAAACAAAACCTCAAAATTTGGATGAGTTGAGAAACCGTATTGTAAGAGAAGCTCAGGGTGTTCCTGACCACGCTTTAAACAATGCGATATCAGCGTTCTACAATCGATTGGGATATTTTCAGCAAACTGAAGGCAAACACTTTGAACATTTGTTATAACTGTTTTGGTAAGTGATTTAAAGTAAAATAAAAGATTAAGTGTCTCAGTTTTCTCTAACAACCAGAATGTTTGCATTTGAAAAATTATGTATTTTATAATCTTTGAGTGTCCGCCATTTTGTAATGCGTCAACTGTTTTACGTCAGATTTTTGCCAAAATGTTTCTAATTAAAAGAGCTTTAATTTGATGTACGACTCGACCTATGCTTCTATTTAAGAATTTTTACCAACCCCTAGCGGGACGTCCCCTATAAGCAGGATATTATGGTGAAATACATAAAATAATAGTTTTATATGAGCAAAAGCTTGATGTAAATTTTGGTTCTTATATTGTAATTAGTTCAAAAGTTATTAGACCGTCCCGGGACTTTTCAGCACCCCTGTATATCTTATTAATATAATATTGCACAATTGTTAAAGAAAGTTGCTTTTACTGAGTTTTACTGAAGACTGTACTTAAAATATAACGCTACTGCAATAAAATATGAGTAATTATTTATTGAACATTTTAAGAATTTAATTGTTTAAAACTGAAGTAAAATATATTTTATTTACTGTACATTTCTATATATATATTTAAATATATATTATTCTAGTGTAAAGATCATACCAAAACTGTTAAATGTTAACCAAGAAACATTGCTTTATTTTATTGAACTAAGTATCTTATCTGATTATTTTTTTAATAAGTCATAAGCAAGGAAATTCTTGTTAAGTTAAGTTAAGTCTTGTTAAAGAGTCAGTTTAACGTGGATATGGAGATAACACGACCACATATCTACCTGAGGTTCAACTTCAATAAATATAATCTCTAAAATCCAACTATGTAACAAGTATCTCTTCAAATTTGTGCAATTTAAAAGGACAAAGTAAAACTGTAAGTTATATCAGAGTCCTTATGTAAGTTATATGATTTTTAGAGTGGTTTCATATTGTATAAATACTGTATATGAATTATAAATAATATATAAATTAACGGTGCATTACGATCATATTTTTAACATACGAGTTATTGCGTGATTTAATGCAACATAATTTTGTATTATAATGTGTAATGTGAAGATGACAATCAACATAAACGTACATATATATAACCAAAGTTCGTTCTACTATGTATTATACAGAACAGTATGTTTATAATAAACCTCTTCTGTGAACCATGAATAACGTACCAGAACTTTGGCCATTAACATAGCGTGCCCATGTATTATTCCAGGGGCAGGTGAACATTGGGCTCAGGTAAAAAACAAGTAGCTAAGTTCATTTTGCAATATTCCTATCATTTGTGGAAAAAAAATTCATTCCAAATGATGCATATATAAGTGAAGTATTACTATTATAAAGAGAACAAAATTGCGTAGCCTAAATTCTATCATCAATGGTTAAAGAATTAAACTGGGTATACGTGATTTATGCAGATTCATTTAAAGCGTTACGCCGTCAAACCTACAGTATAAATGTTTGAGGAATTGGATAAATAATGAATGTGTACTTTGGAGATGACAAGTGATTTTTTTTATAATTACCCATTAAAAGATATCTACAGATACTTGACTTTAATATGTAATACATCAGTAGAAAATGACCATTCAAAAACTCGTATCTGTCACCGTCTTAAGGAGTAATACCATGGAACATAACGTAAAGTATACAACAAAATAAATATTTCAAATAACTGAATTTGCGAATAGTAATAAAACAGTCCTTTATATGATTGTGAACAATTTAAGCTTCTACGTTGGCGTTCTAATGGATGGTTTTTAATAATCGAATTAGCTAATGTATTGCCCTTTCAGTCAAACTTTGCCTTAATAGGTTCTCTATACAGATACTTGCTCTTACAGGTTCTTGCTGTGTTAGTACAGACACTTATCTATTTTATTCCTGTTATTAGGAATTTTTTGTTATATTTCATTAAAAACTGTTATATATATATATATATATATATTATATTTCATATATAAGAGTTGTTCATATCCCCTGAAAATATATATTTACATAGTGTGAATTTTGTTTAATGAAGAAGTCTTGTGTAAGTTCTCATATTGCATCATAAGTTTTTTTGCCTTAAACTATATTTATCTGATACAATTATTCCAACATCGTTCATCTTGTTCATCAAGTTAAGTCTATGAAAGAGCGTGTGGTTCTATTTCTACCATAGGATTAAAGCATACTTGATATATCCATTCACTGTGTCATAATATTTAATTAATTATGTCGTCAGTGGTTGATTTTAAACACTATGATCATTATATAATTTAAGTTGATAGTATTTGACACTTGCATGCGAAGAAATTATTAGGATATTTTTTAGGAATAGAATACTTAGACTATTGCTTATAGCATAACTGGCTGAATATTACCAGTGTGGGTATTTATCAAAAAACGTAGTTTAGAGAGTGCTGAGTTAAATGAAATATTTTAAAAACAAGTAATAGAATTATCTAGAAAAACTGCATTACCTTGGCATGGAGTAAAACCTTGTAGGCAGCCACTTGATTAATTAAAGTTTATTGAAAAAGACTAATTAGCTTAAATAGAATTTATAGCTAATAGAATGTACATTGGTTTGGAAAAATATAAAATATAATTATCTTTCAACGAAGATAATTCTGTAAAATTAACTTATGGGATATTATTAAATAAGCAATGTATTGCGAATTTTCTAATTTTTGAGGGGGGGGGGTTTAGGCTACTAAATGGAAAAAATAAATGTAATTTTTCTTTATTCACCAAATGAATAACAGATGAGTGCTAGTTTTATTTTATGAGAAAAGTTCCTAAAGACCCGTTCAAAAAGTAGCATATAACTTGTAGGTTAGAACTGTTTACTTTAAATTGAAGTAAAGGCCATTGTAAAGCTTTTACCCCACCAATAAGGATATATTGTAAAATAGTTGTAGTGAGTCAAGGGCATGATTGTTTATCTGTAAATAAGTGTTAGGGTAAACTAGACTTTTAATTACTTCCGTACTAGACGGTTAAGACCTGACAGGATTGTAAACAATAAATGTGCAACAAATCTACCAAATGGTACCCTGAAAATTGCATGGATTTTAACTAGGTAGTTACAGGAGGAAGATCGTCATGTTACAATCAATAATAATTTTGATGTCTTAGCCATTGAATAATGTTTGCTAATTTTAGAAAATACATTATATCATAGCAAAACTTTGTATCTTATCTTACATATACATTTTTTACATAGTGGACAAAAGTTATTGATATATTTATCTGATTTATAGTTTAGAGAACTTTAAGTTAAACTTTTTAGTTTCCAGGGCTATAAAAAACTCAGGTAATAAATTTTTCTATTATTTCAGGAATATTAC
Source organism: Homalodisca vitripennis (assembly GCF_021130785.1). NCBI lineage: Eukaryota > Metazoa > Arthropoda > Insecta > Hemiptera > Cicadellidae > Homalodisca > Homalodisca vitripennis. The sequence continues at coordinate 42,430,400 of NC_060214.1, forward strand.
TTAGGATTTATCACATTATCTAAACTAATAAGTTAAAATAACAGAAAATTATTCGTAGGGACCTATATATCTTAATAAATGGATGGGGATACCAATTTAAACCAATTTACTACACAACAGAAACCAATATAGTATAATGTTACGTTGTAAAGATTTTCGCAACAATAAAGCTAATTTATTAGTTGGCGTAAAGGGTTGCACAACATAAATGCTTACGCTGTTTTTTTTAAATAGTACACCACCAAAATCCTTAATCTTTCAAATCGAAGTAACTATCAATAATTAGTGATACTATAACGATTTTATATATACCATGCCTCATAGCAGTGTGGACACAAAGATAATGCGAACATTAGTTTAATTTGATTAAAATACTGCTGTAAAAACCAAATGATGTACATACAAGTTGAACTTCCTTGAATACCTAATTAAAGAAATATTAAATTAGGTGTTCAAGCAAGTTGTGCAAAGAGACAAGAAGTCCCTCTGGAAATAATTTAATACATTACAAAAGTTCTCGTCCTTGGTGCCTTTTTAAAGTAAGATTACTGTGTTACTAAGCAAAGCTTATTAGTTAACTGTTGCTTTGATCCTCTCAGAATATTTATTTGATTGTTTGTAGCATATATGTAGATGGGGTTTGAAAATGATCTACTGCACAGTCATGTAATTTTGTGGTGATATCAATGAAGTTCAATAATAAATTGTTATCTTATCTCTAGTAAATGTAAAATACCGTATCCAATATTCGTACTTAAAGTTATTATAAATAGCTACTATATAAAATAAATTCGTATTCTAAGACTTGTTAAATTCTGCTTTTAAGCTAAAAGTATATCTCTGAAAAATATTCAAAAATTTTCAATATTTCAGCACAATTATGGTAACAATTATATCTTTGTGATGCTATATCTTATTGATTGCTCAATAATTGGTTTTTATCATTAATAGCACTAAATTTATATATTTGATTGATCGTAATAACTAAAATCGTAATGTAGTTGATAAATAAACCACAATTTTAAGGAAGATAATGATAAGAGCAAGATATGTAGCAGAATATTTTAGGAACAGTTTTCAAATTAATACAAATAAGCCAATTATATCAATGTTTTACGTGTATTTTTTATGATTAGAAGTACAAAAAGTTTAGCATTAGTCCTAGACGCCAAAAGTAGACAGCTGTATTTCCCTTTCTTATGTTTATATTAAGTTACATAAAATTAAACAAAGACTGAAGTAAGAATAAGGTTAATAACACATTTTGAGTTATACGAGGCGGACAGATGGTAGCAGTTTAGTCTTTACTGTCAAGTTTTTACAGGACTGTCTTATTGAAGTTATCCTAATTTATCACGAGCAAAGAAGCCGTTGAAGTGAGAAGTTAATTACTTATATCAAACAAAAAATACCATCTTTTACTTCAATTAATTGAAGTATAAGTTCAAAGTATTGTTCTATTCTATGATATATTGATTATAAATCATGAGATCAATTTCATACTGCCCCTAGGTTTCGACGAGTACAGTTGATCACTAATACGGTATTTACATTTGCTAGTTGGTGTTTTGACATTCAACTAGGAAAATATAATCTCCGTCTGAAAAGAAAATATTAGGAAGTATGACAAAACTAAATAGAAACAAAAAATAAATATAAATATAAACGCCATATATTGAAAATGAATAATATCAGTACTTTGAGATTTAAGTTTTAATTTAGATACGTTTTTCCATCATTAGTAAACTTAAAGAAAATAAGTCCTTGAGAAATTGTAAGGACATATCACGCAGTAATGAATGTTAAAAGTAGGTAGAAGAATGTATAGTTTTATTTTGGTATATAAATATCTTAAATATAAAAATTTAATACATAATAAGCATCATATGGATGTTTTGGTTATACTACGTATCTCTAATATATAATGTAGACTCTCTAATGTTGTATATTTAAATAATTTAATGCTTTCTGCTTAGCAGTTATAAGAGAAAATATTGATCTTGTTGTTCTTAGTACGTAGAAAATATTATACTTACTTAGTCTTTACTTAAAAAAAACCATGATATTGTAAAATATATGGAGCGATCTTGACGTAATGTTACACCATCTTCCTAGAGTCCATATCTGAATCCTCACATTCCCAATCCAACAGTTCAGAGAAGCTCTACTCTGCGACGCGGGGCTCGTATTATCTTTCTACAATACTTCTTCACCCTTCATCTAATACAATTTTACGCGAATAGTAAAAATAAGTTTTTATACGTGATTTAATGTATTTGTACATACTCGAGGTCCCTGGTAGTTATTTTCATGCCACATTCCTTACAGAATATAGTAATACACATGCCCATTATTTATATAAAAATTAATTTTTGTCTCTATTTAAGCAGACAGTATATAAATATATAGTATAAAATACGAAAGAATTCATCGAGAGTAATCGATGCTGTTGAAGGAGCATTAAGGGGGAATTAGTTAGCTCTCTTTTCAAAGCTAGGAAAGAACTAAATTGTAGCACTCCTATAACATTTAACATACCTGCATCATACATTACTCCTAAACTTGAAAAGACATCCTTTCTTTAAGAACCAACAGAGAAAAGGGTGTTCTTAAATGCCTCATTAATATAAAAAATTGAATAGAATCTTTCTCATTCATTTAATGCTTTATGAGATGTAAATTACAAAATAAACACTATAAGAATTTGTATTTAAATGTTTTATTATAGGAATGCTGTAAAAATTTTAATCTTGGTCTTAAAAAACTGTTTTTATTAATTATTTCAACTGCTTTCATGGACCAGCATGGTTAACCATTTTGCTTGAGTATGTTGGTGGTTAAAAATTCTCAGTTTGTTACTTATGGCAAAACATTCTAAATATGGATAAATGAAATTAAGATGGTGATAAATGCATAAATTATTTTGTTTGATGACTTAAAACTGAGATATTATTCTTAAACTACCCCCAGACATAGTAGCTAGTGATCAAAAACAATGACTTGTTGAGTATTTTATGAAAGTTTTAAAACATAACTATCATTCTCAGATTACCTCCATACAGAGTAACCAGTGATAAAAGACAGAAATTTGCTGAGTTTGTCATAAATGTTCTAAACATAACTATAATACTCAGAACCTCCTGATTGAGTTAGCTAGGGTACGAAGACAATGAATTGCTAAGTTCATTTAAAACAGAGCTATAGTTTTTATACCATCAAATGATTAAATTTGCTAACTTTCAATTTTTTTATTAATACCTCAAAGTGTTATTTTAGGTGTATTTTATTTCTTAATTTGAAAATTTGACTTTTTAATTGTAAATAACTTTCACAACACTAGTTTTACAAATATATATTTAAAACAGCTTATCAGGATTTTACGATAGGCAACCAAATATATTTCTAAGTAAGAGTCAATCATTATGTGATGTAAAATACAAATGCTCGATCTGTAATTAACTTGCAGAATATGTAGAAAAGGTAACAATGTTTATATTTCCAATTAAAGCACTTCAGTAAATATTTATTTAGTGTATAAGCAAACAGTCATTAGTTGTTTAGGTTCATTTGCATTTTACATGCCAATTAGTTCAACCATCATTCCGACATCTATTATTACATCCTGAATAACTCATTTTAGTTATTAAAATTCTCAAAATAATTATGAAAATATTGGCAAATTACATTTACAATTATTACTAAATAGTTGGAAATATAGTTGTATTAATTTGGATTCCTCCATAGTAGGTGTGGTATATGCTCCTTATAATTCCTTAAATATTTTCAGTATTGAAAATAATCTTTTGGAAATAGGTGAAAATATAAATTTCATAAGTTAAGCGTAGATAAAATCATATTCTATAAGACATAGAACTCGGTCTATATCAATAATATGATAATTGTACCAGAATCCTAAATTTATAATTATCCGAGCGATAGCAAAGCCATCCCTCAAGAGGCTGGAAAAATTCCATATCCTTTATTTCTGTCTGTTTATCTCTTAAAATAAAACTTAAAACATTTCATGAAGATTTATTTTAATAAAACGATACTGAGCTCCATTATTGTGAATGTCGCTGTATATGATTAGGCTGAGCGTTTAAAAACATTTTTATATTTGGTTTATGGGTAACCTTGATTGAAGCGTGAAAATTGCATAATAATACAATCTATAATTAAACTCATTAAATTATATGGCTTTTTAACAATTAATATTTTATCACATTTAGCCTAATGAAATAAGCATTATACTTGAAATTTTCTCAGTACGCTTGGTAAAAGTCTGTTACGTAACATAAGTTGTAAAGTTGTAACGTACTACTAACTTGATAGTAATTATATGTCACTATAAAGGTTAATTATTTATTAGAAAAATGTCATATTCTTCTTTATTAGCTACGTGAAAACTCTGTTGAATTCAAATCAAGCCAGCCTCATTTTATAAACGTACACAATTTCTTATTGCACAGATCAATATTTATGAAAGAATTACTGAAATATCTTAAATAAAACGGTTGATTAGAATTACTAATAAGAATTTATTTAACAAATCTGTTTATATTTTATGGTTACATTGATTGGGTATTAAAATTAAAAGTATAAATAATTAATTTATTCGGTCTTCTTTTACAGTTAAAAAATGTAGTGTATGGTATCACACAATAATATTATAATATAGGCGAATCATATACAAATACATGCAAATTTTGAGTACATATCACCATATACCTTCCAAAAATGCGCTGATGTCAATCTGATTATGCGATAAATAGTTTTTTTTGTTTTCGATGGACTTAGAACTGTGATACATAGCAGACACTGATACGCGCCCTTTTTCAAAATTTTTCTTCCAAGTTTTAACACAAATCAAATATTAGGCTACCGAATGTTGTAATAATATTATTTTATACACTGCTGCCGTTGTCTGTGATAGAGAAAGAAAAAGGTTTATTTATTTTTTTTACTATTTAGTGGATATCTATATTAGCCTGTATAATTCTATAACAGTTTAGAAAACACCATTCATGTTTTAGTCCATGAACTGCATATATGAGAGTTTAAATGATATAAATGTTAAAATGTTTTAAACAGACTTTGGTAGTTGGAATACATTACGTCAGAGATAGCGTCACGATAATTCAATACAGTATATCATAAAAATGTAGAAAACGACTTCCTGCACAAGTTTAAGAAGCTTATACTACACATTATAAATCTTACACTGTACATATTTACAATAAGGAGAATGATGTGTTTATAAGTAGTAGTTATAACAATACTATTTTTTTCGCTTGTTTGCAAGCACGGAAGTTTGCAAGTATTGCGTTTCAAACGTCTGCGAATTATTTTTCTTATCTTTTAAATTGTAAGTTCGTTACAAAGCAGATCTTTACCAATTATTGACTAAGCATATTTCAAGGCATTTTGATATAAAATATTATGGCAGATTACACATTGTCCGAAAATTTTTCGCGTTATATCTGTTATATCTGTAACATTCTTAAAATTTTATTTTGATTTCTTCGTACTGTATAGATATACGCATATTTAAAAGTCATTGTATTTTAAATAACTAAAAAACTATCTTTATTTCCAACATAGTTGATATTTAAGTTTTGTTCACATTTTCAGTTTTACAAATACAAGAAGGTAGAAGAACAAAGATCTCTGGCTCTCATTATAACATGTACAACTCTGGCTTTATTCCTTTACGTGGGGTTTTCGGTATATTCCTACACTCTTGGTAGCTAACGATGTCACTTTGTGTCCTAGAGAAATTATGATAAAAGAATTAATGCTCATCTCTTCACTGGTTAGAATACTCAGCTCCCTATTGTTACGTTTATAAAATTTGTTTCATTTTCGCTATAACCTTCTAGAATTTGTCTCTTATTCTTACTTATACCGCAAGTCATTGTAATGTCTCCTTATCCATTTATCTAATCTAGACATATATTTAGAAAACCTCTCTATGTTATACAAAAATCGGTCATTTAATAAACTAAATATGTATTATCTAGTTCTATAAAAAATTAATTTAATTTAAAGTAAATATAAAAATATACATTTTTTATTAAGAACTAAACATTTTATGATTCACTGAATAATAGAATTATTGAAGTTGAGTGCGGATATAATCTTGAAATAATTCCCTTAAAATTCTTATTCAATATTTAAATAGTCATAGTAATATTACATATCGTTTGTTCTTACGTGTTCTTATACTATATTTATAATTTTGAAATAAATACTATTAAAATCACTTCCTTGAACTATCTTCACTACGGCACCAAAATTTAAAGATTTCAAAATAGAATATCCCCATAATATATCATAATTACTTAATTTGGAAGTTTTAATATTTACACCAGTTCGTAGATCATAAGCATTCAACTTCTTAGAGTGGGCTCTATATTACTCTTGTTCTCTCATTTAATCCCTTCAAATGTTCTTTCCTTTCAATGAAGACAAACAATGGTTTGTAGAGACAAGACCTATTTACTGTAACATATCTTTATCTACTGATTTCATTTCGTCATGAAATGAAATCAGAGACAGAAAAGAGGTGCATGTGACAAATAGTGTTTTAACATTGTGGAAAACAACCGAATCTGCTATTCTATCGTTACCCCCCCCCCCCCCCACCCCCCCCCCCCCCCACCCCCCCCCCCCCCCACCCCCCCCCCCCCCCACCCCCCCCCCCCCCCACCCCCCCCCCCCCCCACCAGGCATTCTAGGTTAGGAATGGAAAAAGTTTAACTAATCAAAATGTTGATCACCGCAAAAGAAGGTCGGCCAGGACGTTGGGGAGGAAAAGAGCCGAGCAGGGAGACCGCAATATTTCTCCTACTATTGCTCTCTGGTGTAACATGCTTCACTGTTGCGGAACAAATAAACTTTCGTTACCTTTCTTCCAAATACATTGAATTCATTTTCCTAGTGATAGTTAAAGATGAATAAATGTTTTTTAAAATAAATCGAGTTATAGGCTTCTGCAATTTACAGCCTATATGTAAACTCATTATTATTAGTAAAAAAATATCTTTTACGATCCTATAGCTATATCTGTTTTAAAAAGTAATTTTTCACAAGTGGTGAACTTTACAAACATAAAAAAACCATCTTAATTCAAAGCTTTTTTCAATATAGAATTTTTAAATTGTTATCTTACAAGGAATGACAATAAAAATAAAAAGTAATAGTACCCATAATTATTACTGTATTAAAGCTATAAATAATTTAAGACAGTTTTTCTTAAAAAGAGAAAATAATTATCCAACATTTTTTGCTTTTTTTCTATTTAAGAAATTAATAAGATATTGTAAACTGTAAGCAATGCAATGAACACATTTCAGAATGGTATTTTATGAACCTTTTTTGTGCAATTAGTGAGACGATACTCTTATACAATATTGCTAAACCAAGAAATGCAAGACCGCGAATCGGTACCATAGTCACGTATCGGTTGGAGAATTGTATTGTGCTTGAAGTCGTTTATTAATACAACAGTTTATCCAGACTCAATAGAGAAATGAAGTAGAAATCTAGAACACGTAACAGACTTATCATTTCTACTTTAATCAAGTAGTAATGCTTGAGTCGCTACACAAGATAACGGAGTTTACAGTAAATTTAAAGCTGTACTTGATGACTATTATTTATGAGAAGTTCTTTCTTTAAGAAACCTTATTAGTGGTACATACAACCTGTTTAAACCTTGTTCAACTTAGTGCATGAGAATCCGATGTAGCGTCCCTCGAATTTTGAATTCTGCTGCAAAACATATTCCCATTTTTTGTTAATTCCCATAATTTGTCCATTGATTTAACCAAGTATAAAGGTAGAATATAATAGAGGTTTAAATCCGTGTGAATTTCAACACAAGAAGATCGTATTGTTGACGAGCTTAGTTGCTTCAAGTTCCCAAAACTTAATAGCAAGAAAAATCCGTTTTCTATATTAGTAATGCAATATAATTTTAATACTAATAAAAAAAAGTTGCAATTAAAATTTAAAACCTTCGGTATTATATGAGTATCTCAATATTAAATACAATATACTCCTGAGAAACTCTCCCTAGATCTATTTGCAAAAAACCATATTCAAAAAAGGTCATTTGCCTCTCCGTCTCCTTAATTCAGGTAGATTAAAGTTGTAGTTCTTAAGAACAAGTAAATTGATAAAGCGTTACTACAATATTAGGTACCATAAAAGCCAAGTGAATGTACCTTAAACTAATACATTAAACTCGATGTAGAAAAAAAGCTTCATGTAATATTACTTGCCTGCGGGTCAGATTCGTCTTGGAGATACCTAGTGGCTTAATTCAATGCATAATAAATTTGAGCAAAGCTACGCCATTTGTACAAAGAAAGGAAACAGGAAAGTGTTATATAAGAACGGCCTTTTAAATTGAAAATAATAATAAATAACCTTAATAATAATAAACTTTATAACATAGTATTTGGATCAAAATTTCACACTTCTTTTAACGGTTTTTATTTGGAGACTATAGATAATAATTATTTACAGATTATTTTATTATTTTCAGTAAAGTTCCAACTGCAAATCAAAGAATAGAGATTAAAGGGACCCTTGGAAAACGATTCTAAAAATTTTATGTTTTTACTTTTTAATACCTTGATTTAAAAAACGTCAATAAAAGAAAGATTACACTGCTGAGTCAAAAGCCAAGCAACCCACTTTATGACACAACGGTATATTTATAGTGTCCACTAAAACAGTCCTAGACTGCACTTGGCAGAGAATGGGAATGACCTTTAAATACCTGCTATCAAACACACAAAGCATCTCTTTAATTTACATGAATGTAAGAAATTAAAATATTTTATTAAGTTGGAACACAGTTACTTTATTTACTATTGTTTATTTACATCTACCTTTGTTTAATGCATTTAGTAGGAATTGATTCAGCATTTGCAGTTAAGGCTTTAGTCAGTTGCATCAATCGAAAGTAAATGTTTCTATAAATCAACTGCACATAATATATTAAAAATACCAAATATTTGTTTACATTTAAAATCATGTAAAAGCAATAATTGCGAATCCCTTTGTAATATAGTTATTAAAATATTTCCATTGAATCTGTGAATTCCCCTTCATAATAAAGATTTTTATTTAATGTTCCAGTTATTTGTGTGTTTAAACCATACAATTTAACTTTCTATAAGTACAATATGTTTACAAAAGAAGAGGACAAGCTAATTTTAGTTCCTAAGCTTATGAACCCATAGCATGAATATTTTTGTTATTTTTATAACCCTTCACAGCATGCCAGCATTGTTTTAAATAGTAAAAACTCGAAATAAGCATTTTCAGTCATTATATTTTAGTAACAAATAATCTTCGTATCATATTTTAGTAAAAGATTATTTTAAAATCAGAGTGCGTAACAAAGGTCTAACTCCAAACGTATTTAAGACAATAGTTTTGTGGTCTCAATGGGATCGTCAATTCGCCATCAAAAATTTAAACACATTTCTTTTCCCTGTTAATACATTTAGATCTTACAAATCATGGTGTTTACCAATGATAAGATTTTCCTTACAAAATAAATGGTGTAGTGTACTACGATAATAATTTGAAATATATATTTTTTAATACTTCCTTATACATTTTGTTTGGACTTGTACACATTAATCAAATTACACTATTATCACAGGTATCTTGCTTTCATGTATCATAATCCTATATTAAATTTCACTTTTTACTGCTTTAACCAATTACAAAAACGATAAATCCATGTGCTATGGTGAATAAGTTTACAAAAATATATTAAATTCTTCATTCCTATTTTGTATATTAACGTGTCTAGCCTATTTTTTGAGACCCATAAACCTAATGTAATGCCATAAACGTTCAGCTTAGCTTTGGCTTCGACAGTAAAATCCTATTTTTATTGCTCCTTTTAACTTACGACGTTGTACACAGAACCCAAACTATGTTGTTTTCTCAAGACTTTATACTTCTTCTTTACATTTATAATTACATTTAATCACACTCAAGAGAAATACATTTATTCCTTTCGATGACTAATTTTACAAAGCGGATTAATTTTCGCAGTGTCTGATTACTGAATAGATGTGCAGTTACATGCGAAATAAATTTGTGTGTTCTAATATGCATAACCAGTACATTATCATACAACAGCTTATATAAAAAGTCATATAAAAAGAATTTGCTTAGACATCCATGTAAACTTTATTGTTTGTTTGATTCCTGAGATGTCCCTCTGACAGACATATCCTATTAGAAACAAACATTTTTACAACCACCTATATAAATTTTGCTAACCTACAGATATGCTTCCATATTGTTCATCCAAACGCCATGTATGCAACCATTATCCGTCTATTTCTTATCTATTTAGAGTTAAGTTTTCATGCAATATGTCAAGTCTGTTGATGAAATAGTTGACCCAATATATCAAGCGGGTAGTTAGGATACGAAAACCCTCAGCTAGATCCAAAATAGGGACATAACACATAATAAAACAACACGTTACCTTGCAGTTTTTGTACATAGTTTTAAATTCAAAGCTTAAATTCGTGCAAAAACCCAAAACACAAGCAAGAAATAAACACACAGAAAAATACATAAAACAATTTGAAGTGGATATGTTCCAAAACCGTTAGTATTACCTAACAAATACATAGCATTTTTGAAGTTTATAGCTTCAATCAATCTTAAGATATCCAATAATTTTTTATACTTTACAAATTATCGGCTGATTTCCATGGAGAGACAATTGTATGAATCGAATTCTTTATTGTTTGCAATTGTTCAAAATTAATCGATGAACGGGTTGAAGTACCTGACAAAATGTATCGGAAGTCAATACTGACCAATACAACGCGGAAGTCTCATTATATAACGTTACTATATAACTTTTTAAAATTTAAAGTGCCTGTCCTCCCGTTTACATATTTATTCACACTATTATTTTATCATTGCCATTATTGTCACCTGTAAAATCAATGTAAAATATTTGATAAATAGAGACCCATGGAGTGCACCATCACCACATTTGATGTTTTCTATATATTATTAAAGCTTTAATTAAAAATTTTAAGTCTGTAGGTAATTTTAAATCCTCAAGAGATCGTATGTAACTAACTACAAGCATACCGAACGGACAAACATAATTTAAAACTTTCTAACCTCTCAAGATGATAGGCTCTTCAGTAAGATCATTAAAATTATCCACATTTTCTGTAAGGTATTTTGTGATATGAAAATGTTTTTCGTATAAAATTATTTTTAAAAAGTATTATTGGTTAATAATAAGGAAATATCCTAAGTCTACTGACAAAATGAATTTTAAAAGAGAAATAATGAGGTATTTGATATCCATAGGCTATCTTAAGATTATGATAGTATAACTGTGATATCGCGGATATTGTTTGGGAGTGCCGAAGGTCGAGTGGTCTAAGATGTTGGACTTTGGGTCTTAGAGATAGCGGATTTAAATCCTGTCTTTGACTGAAGCATGTTTTATTAGCACCATCTACCTTTCACTTTATCGACATGTCCCATTTATTCTGTTTTGATAAGATCCTCACACAGTCAGCTTGGTCCATGAGGACGGACAGAATAAGACTTTACAGGGTATCGGCCCTCTGCTTAAAAAAGAACATTTATTTTTCTAATGATTGTGTACAGTTACAGTGTTTCTGGCCGATAGGGTATTAACTACATGAAATTGTTGCGGTTGTCATGCAAGCACTCTTCTTTCCATATGTTATTTGTCCCTTAATTAGAAATAAATTATGGTTTACGGACTAGAAATTAGATTATTTTGAGCCTTGTTAAATAATGTTTACTGTAATAATAGAGTAAACAATCCCAATATATTTTCTCTATATTGAAACAGATATTCTAAAATTTTCATTGATTTTAAGCTTAGCTTATTAAAATGGATTGTATAACTCCATGAAATATTCCCTTGATTTCAATTATTATAACTTGTTGCATGTAGATAACAGTAGTGGCGAAAATAACGGAAGATTTTAAACACCAGAACTATGAAATTTGCCATTCTTAATATTGGTGTTCTTAATTGTAAAAATAATATATTGTATATATTTATTTACACTTAGAAGCTATGAATCAATTAGAAGATTTGACTAGAAGTAAAAATATTATATACCACTTGGTTAAACTGGGTAGACCAGATGTTGTCCATTAGCATAGATATAATTCGCTGGTAAAATGCTCATTATATCTCGCTCTGTAAGACTTATAAAAGCCAATAATTATTGGGAAAGACCTTTTTCAATATTTGCAATTAATTATAATTCCCTGATTTATACTAATGTTGTGTACCTTTAGTAAAGTAAATGTTTGATAGAAACCTAACCTCCCATTAGAAACAAAGTGGGTTATATGGAGCTCTTTTAAATTACAATAGTAATGTAGATGTTTATAAGCAATCGTTATAAATTGTATATGCTATCATTTCCTGTTGAAAAGTTTATACAGGAATGGGCAGAACAGAAAACAGATGTGTCTACTGTAATTACCCTGTTAAGGAAGATTTAGCTCAGTAACCATGCCGCTGTTATGGAGCGCTACCATTGTATTATCGACCACTTTGACCAGTTTAATGTAACCGAAATTTTTTGAAAGTTAAAATTATCATCTCATTTTCTGGAATTGGGACAATTTCATTACTAGTCTAAAGTATTTTATTTTTATTTTTTATACCGAGGGGTATAAAGTACTATTTAATAACTAGTGTAAATTAAAGGATACCTGGACATATATATAAATGAAAATTTTTCTTGTAGAGATTGGTGGCGAAGACCTCCAGCATTATGTATTGACCTTTAACATATACCTCTTATCATATTTTGAAGACTTATTTATGTGTTTTAAATTGCAGCTCTATCTATGTGCATATATCGTTCGCAAATATACTCTACTCCTAATAGTAGAATATAAATCTGAATAATACTACACTATCTCTTTTGCAACCGCTTGAACATTTGATGTGTTATTTTATATATTTTGTAAAACGTCACTGTCCTTTGAGTGACTATTTTTCTGAGTTGTCTGTGTCCTTTTTTCCATCGTATCCCTAGCTGTGTTTATTTTGAATATATTTATTTCATTTTACGAAAATTTTACGTTTTTTACCTGTACTAACAACGCTTATGAAGCGATAATGACATGCGAACTTGGCTTTAACATTAAATAAAAACCATTGTATCTTTTGACTTCATGTTTTGTATTAAAACAGACAAGTAGCATAAGGCTATAATTTCTATTGCATGCAATAACAACTATTTTGAATTATGTACTAATTATTTTAAATATATAGCCTATGTTAACTAAGCACTGTTATAAGTTATAAAAATTGAATAATGGGTGGTTCGAATTACTCAAATTTTTACTCAAATATTACTAGATATTTTTCAATAATTGTAGTCACATTGATAATTTATACATAGAAGTTTTCAAAGTGAATAAATAAACTTACAGTTCTTTATGTGCTATTTTCACTTAGTGGACCTGGTCGAAAAAGTTTACCATTTAATTCAATATGCAGTATTTTCTGTTGGTAATGAACTTTTATTGTATACAATTTTTGATTGAAGTAACTTTAATTTTCTTACAAGCCTTTTCATTTAGGCTTTCCTTGAAAGTGTTATTACAAGTAAAAATATTATCTTTGATATTAGTTTAGATTTAAAGTTTTTAAATTATTTCATTTGCAAGTATAATAAAAAATGTTTTTATATGCTCATTTATATAAAATAAAGGAATCGTGACAATTTCATGCTGATAGACCATGTAGATGCGGAGAAAAAAAAAAACTACTTCACGAAACTTTACTTACGGCATAGTTGAAGAAATGTATTAAATGTTTTCTTAATATAAAAGCGAATTTAACACTTATAAGGGAAATTTTCCATTTCCAAAACTTGGAAAAATTGTTTTTAATGTCAAGGATTTGGATAATATTGCACTTGAAAAATGTATGTCACCTTTTTTTAATTTACTGCTTTCTACAAATTGATTATATTTATAATCTTGATAGAACAGAGTAAGTTATGTCTAGATCTTCTCTCAATAACTGCAACTTTCCAGTTACTTGAAGATAAAACCGGCCGGTTGGCTCATTCTGCATAATGCTGCAGAAGGTCGTAAACAAAACAGGAAACCTCGTAAACTTCAATGTAAGTTGCCTTAATCATTACGATTTTGTTATTAATATTCTAGGAGAAGATTTCATTAGGTAAGCTGGAAAGTTCCTTCATAAACGTGTTTTGCCTCAGGTTAGCCTTGAGTCTCTTTGAAAGTATTTGTAAAGCCCAAAAAAGAACAAGAGGCAAAGCATGAAACCCAATCTGTCTCAGAGTGGGCTATAATTGCAAACGTTAATCGGTGATGTTAAATAGTCAATCAAACCATTATAAACTGGATGCCAACATGTAGTAAAGTTGTGTTAAAAATCCAATGTTCTTCGTAATATTATTAATAAAAAGGTGACAGGTAAATTGAGCTCCTCGATCAGATAGGAAAGCCGAAACGAGAAATCCAACAATCAAAAAGTTTCCTAAAACGACAGATTCCGCAGTGATGAAGTGTACTGCATAAACTTTCGGACCACCACCATGTGAAGCGGTCTGTGACAGTTAAGAAATGCAGTAATGGAAGTGCAGTTCGAAGATCAAATCATTATGAATGTGAGAAAACTTCTGAGTCGGAGTTTCGGAGAAACCCAAAGGAGAGTGGGTGTTACGCCGAGTTTTTTAAATCGTTGGCAATTCGTTAGAATTACGAGCCCAATTTTTACAATCCTTCTAAAAAAGGTAAACAAAACGGTCGCTAACTAGCTTAAGAGAAGTATTTAGCAAGTGGATATTTAAGATTGCGGAGACTTTCAAAATCAGACCAACGAAATTTATTTGTGAATGAAAGGTCGAGATTTCCCATTGTGATATTACAAAACACAGAAAATGTAAGTATCTGGAACCGAAACCATCATCCATTTTTGAGCAAAGTACCATTTTGACTAATTATCTTGAGTTCTTCACCTTTTTTCCTTAAGATCCATCGAGTTAAGTGTAATCAAAAGGAATAAAATTAATTTTCGAGAGAGAGTATCAGCTAGAACATTATCGAAACCATAGACATGTCGAATATCTGTGGAATATTCAGAGATGACAGAGAGTCCGTTTATCTGAATTGGTGGAGATTTTTCTCGGTTCTGCTTGGAATCATAGTTTAAAGTCAGTGTAAGTTCACGAAGGGATATACTTATATGAAATTGACGAAATTGTTGAATGGCTGTGTTGATAGCCAGAAGCTCCCTACAATAAGCAGACCCACGAGCTTTCTTTCGACATTATTATTATTGAATTAGGAAAGCAAGAGTTTTTCCAGACACAATCAACAAGTTGTTGTAAAATATGTGCCAATAGAGTAATTTGAAGATCTGTGAATAACCGTTGAAAATAAAGAAATGAATAAAATAACCGAAGATGTTGCATTGAACACGAGGGTGTATTATAAGTGAAGTGGACGAAATGAAGTGTTCGCATGCTTGAAAAGCTTCTCTTAATTCTGATGTCCATGTTATCGGCTGGGACTTTTTGAGCATAGGATTATTAATAGTATCACGCATTGGAGATTCAAATTTAGAGGTATGAGGGTTGAATTTTGCGATAAAATTAGAGCATTCCCATGAAAAATAGCTAAGTTTTTGAGCTGTTTTGGGTAAATGTAAAATCTTGAATTACCATTGACACGTCCAACTGGGGATTTTATACATTCAGCAGAAAATTTTGTAACCAAAAAAGGTAGACTCTGGTACTCTAAAGGCGAATTTTTTTTACGTAGATGACCGACCATCCTGTACTTTGATAAATGTTCCAAAAATTATCCTAATATAACGTTCTTTCTAAATGAAGCAAAAATGTAACCCATGTAGAACTTTATCCATAATTCTTTTGAAACATTTTACCGGCATTTCGAAGGATCGATCGTCAGAAACTGGAATAATTATAAAGTCTAAAAGTAATTATAGCAGTTTTGCGAAGATGTTCTTCAGCAACAGGTATTTTAATAGACTTTCACTAAATCTGTTTTTTAAAATTATTTTAAAATCATCAATAAAATAAGTATAACTGTGAATATGGTCAACTGGATAGCAATCCGGAATATTTAGAGCGTTTACTGCACGATAACCCCCTTCTGGAAACCAGCTTGAATCACTTTTCGGTGAAAAAGAAGACGTCCACTCGCTTTTGGAGGGATGAGTTGTTCCAGCTCGCAACGTATTATCGAACTGTTTTTCTAGAAACTTTGTACTTTTCAGGATTCAGGATTCATTTAATTTTTACCGGTTGTCCAGGAGTCGTACACATGTTATTAATATTTTCTTTGATTGATTTTTCGTGGTAAACCAGATGGTCGTGTAATATAAGGAAAATAAAATTAGAAAAATATAAACAGAGTTATACACAATTTAGGAATGGATTTTGTAGGAAAATCGGATAAAAGATGATAATAAGCAAGAAAATCAGAACATATATTACAGGCACATCAACGTCAGCTATAATAAATCACCATCAGAAGTTATGACTTAGTCCCAAGTTATGATTCATGGTTATAAAACCGTAGGTCTTGATTATCCTTCCATTTGCGGCACTCAGATAGTAGATCACAGGGCACGACATTCACGAAGAAAACGTTATGAACGAAAACCAGTATCAAAAAGAAAATAGTGGTTTGATGCTTTATAATCTACAATGAGAAGGCTTTTAGATTATAAGCAGTCAGATGCCTTCCTTACGGATATTTTAACTTTTCTCAAAATATGAAAGTTTAAACACTTTTTTCGTTATGTCGAATTTTTTAGTGATACCGGTAAACCCAATCCAACGATTCAGCGTTTCGTGTAGGAGCTTCGAGAGATTCTCTTGGTTGTAATTACACTCCGAAGTTACGAGATCAAAAAACGAAGCCGAGAGCGAGATGTCCGAGAGCTTATTAATTGGCTTTTCAAAATTAGCAGTCTCGTCCATCATAATAGTAACTTTATCACATTGCATGGCATTTAAAGAGATCGATTTTGTGTTTGGAGCGACTTCTAAGATTAGGTAGTTTCGCATTTCAATTTTAAATTGTCAATTCCAACTGCGTTGTGAAGATGGCACGAAAGTTGGACCAGAGCCGATGAAACCAGATCTTCCGTAGGAAGTTATCCTGCAAGACGGTCGCTCCAGCAGGAGAACAGAGAATACGAAGAAATTGTGACGGTTTGCGGTGTCCGATCTCTTCCTCTCTGATTAATTGGTTTACACGTTTTTCTTCAGACGAAGATAACTGTTCGTGACGTCAGAAATTGTGAACTGAAAGTCGGCCTGTGCAAACCACAGAGTCGGTTTGTCTGACCAAAAAGGTGGAAGTTTAACAACAATACGATGTACTACATGGCGAGGATCACTAGCGTAGACAAAGGGAACCTGCAACGGCTGCTGCTGCTCTGCATTCGTAGCTCGATTCTACTTCTTCGATATGCCGTTGGAGTTGTTCATTCTCTTTGCGAAGACCGCTGATCAGCTCACCCTTATTCAGAATATTGGTCAGAGGTTAATATTGGTCGACGTATGTGGAAATATACTTATCAGGTACGCAAATAATCTTCAGGTGCGCTTCTTATTCTTCAAATGCGTAATACAATAACAAAATGTCACGCACTAGACTTTACATCACGTCGAGGTCACCAATATAGGAAAAGGTTTTTTGATTCCTATTAAAATAAATCAAAACTTGCATACACAGGTTATTCAAACGTGTGTTTATATTGAGTACAATAATCGAGTCTTCTAAAATATTACCAAAGTAAACAAACAGCTGTCTTAATAATAATAATCAATAACATATGGATATTGCAAGGCATCTAACCATGTAGCACTATTGCCACAATTTTTTATTAGAAAAATTTTCTGCATCTGCTGTTACCAAGTAATAAATTATCAAGATAAGAAAATCTAAATTTTGTAAAATTATAATTGCAGCTGTAAATATTTGAAAATTTTAAGTACTCAGACAGTACTGCAGTCGTACGTCAAATTCTATTCTAACTTTTACTATAAACTTAAAGACTGTTATATCACTTATCTTCGTTTGTCTTTTGATTGAAGTAGGCTTATCTTTGGCTGTACATAAATATTTTCAATCAACTATGGCATACGGCTTTCTAATACTAGAGTACAAAATTGAGTGCGAAACCGCGGGTCACTACACAGTATACAGTAACATTATACAGTTTGCGTGAAAATAGAAGAAAAAGCGTTGATGAACAAATAACGGCGGGAGACTCTCTTTAAGCATAAATTTGTTGGGTGAGATACGTTTGAAGGCGACAGCGTGACCGACGACTCTTTCCTGTTTTAGATTCGATTAAAAGGATCATAGCTCTCTATATTTTTTCACAAAATATTTAGTCAACTATGACATAATTTATATCCAAAAAAAAAAAACGTCATGTTAATAAGTATATAATACATTATAAAAGAAACGAGCTATACTATGTAGTACATATAATGAAATCATTAATTATATACTGAATACTACATGCCCAAGACCGTAATGTAAAACTGAGAACATAAAAATCAGAAATATTTTTTGAAAGCTATTTTTAACAATTACAATAAAAATCTTTTAATTAGTACATGATATTAGAGTAACGCTAAACTGGTAGCTTTGTTAGTTATCAATTAGAATCCATGTTTTCGTAATAACCTATGTCTAATACTTAAAACATGTCTAATATTGAAATAACCAAAGAGAAATTAATTGCCTTTAAAGTAAAATACCTATATGATATAAAAACAGTTTATTAATCTTATGTATGTCCAGTTTATAAAAATTTCAACACATAATGTGCGATGGTTCTATCCAAGCTCTATACGTTCAAGTTAAAATACACATTTTTTAAGTATGATAGAACTGAAAGTGCAGAAAAATCGGTTTATGAGATTTATTTACAGACTAACTAATCACAACTGATTATTGATCTTTCGTTAGGTGTGTAGATAATACGCATTTCATGATTAGATCATGCCTAAGTAAATCAAGAGCATCTAACGCATTATTTTTTTAATGAGGTTGCTATCAACGTAAGAACAATCATATTTTTGGTAGCATCGGTGATATCAATAAATGAGTAAGTAACCATTCCCAGCGTTGTCGTGTCAAATTCTCCACAGTATATTGCTAATTTTTGTAATAGTTGTTTTCTCAAAAGCAAAGTCACCCAGATTATATATTGAGGTGTAAAATATTATTAAAATGTTTATGTTTCTCAAAGTAACTGAAGAAGTCTTTTAATACTAGTAAAAAATTAAGATTGCACCGAATTCACGAGCTATGCGCTCAAAATTTTTTTATAATCTTCAATTATATCACTATTGAAAGTAATTTTTATCGTTAAACTTCCGTCTTAGAATAAAAATTTCCTGTTAAAACATCGGTTCGTTAGAAGGTATACCCTTGATAAAGTATATACAATGTGTAGACTAATTACATCAAATGTTTTAAACATTGCTAAGAGGAATAAATATATTTAATATTTAACGCCTTTTCCACAATAAAACTTAATTTTTAGTAATCTAGAAATTTGTACTTAAATCACGTTTATGTTTATGTCAGCGTTTCAAACATACAAAACTTTAGCTGATATTTGCAGTTCAGTTTAATGTACACTCAATTGAATTGCAATGCACTATGTTAGTTTAAACAGTTACTATTGATTTGTTTGCATTTATCATGTATGTTTAGCTGTAGGCTTTATAGATCTTCATACATGAAGAAGAGTAGCCTATGGATTCCAATGTTAGAGACGAAATAATGTAAGGGTTATCTGACCACTGGACAGTCTAGCAAACTCATTCTGTGGTTAAATTAGAATAGTACCATGTAATTCTAAATATATAAGGTTATAAGTAACGTTCTATAAAGGCTGTCCAATATTATAGAACTGAAATATGCTTATATCAAATTGCTTAAACAAGGTAATAGTGTGTCACACAAAGTATTATGCATAGGCTTTTATGATATTTAATAAAAAAATTTTAATACTTCAGTTCCTTTCATTCTTGAGATGTACAGAAAGACAGGCACAAGAAAAATTTTATCAGACAAATCTTGTTTTAAATATCTTGTTGAGTTTGGCTAGATGTATTACTTTAATCAAATTATAATGTCAATTCATCGCACAAAGCTTTTTTGTTGTGTTTGTTTTTTGCTTTTCTCGTTGAAAACTTAGTTATCCTTGAAAACCTTGTAACTCATAGGTATAATACCCTTTTATCAAATGCCAGTCTACACAGATATGAAGCTTGATGCCAAATTTCTACTCTATTTGTCATTGTATTCTTGAGAAATCGCATGAAGTGGGGGAAGTCTAACAGAAAAACCGAATTAAAATTTTTACCGTCCATTAAAGTGAGTTTTCATTAACGAGCAGCCATCAAAACTAAAGAAAGTGTCTACATTCATCCTTCAGGTTTGTATAGTATGATACAAGAGCGATAAAAAAGAAACGTCTTAATCTGTTGGCTTCTAAAGCAATACATGTTAGCAACCTAATTATATCTTTTCTTTTTAGTCTCTTTATAGCCTACCTTAAAATATACGACCTATTGAGTCCAACATATGCCCAAAATGTAAATTTTACTGACTGGTATCCCAGGTTACATCACATAAATGCATTATTTAGTTAACCCTAGAACTGTTAATCGAAAAAATTTTGTCGGTCAATGCCGCTTCTGTGGTGTTAACCGTCAAAATTTTGTCGGTAAAACATTCCCTCGTATAATTGCTTTTTACAATATACTCCAGTAACGTATCGATATAATTCATGCACCATTGGATTTGGGAAGAAAAATGCTAGGGAACAGATATGTTTTATTCCTCTTTGTATTATGGTTATGACGTAGCAAGCTTGTCATTTTGAACGTAAAAGAAAACGACGCAGTTTGTTGTGACTGCCATATTGCCGCTGCCGTTCTGTATCACTTTCGTGCCGAGCTGTGGATATTTGTAAGTTTTAATAGTTTTTACGCATGTTTTAGTGTCTTATTTAATGTGTAGTGTGTTGTTTGATGTCGTAGTAGTGTAAACATATATATTTTAGAATAAATGAATTTCTATTTACTGAAATATGTTTGAGAAATTACCGGCTTTGTGTAGGCTACGGCAAAATGACTTGGCTAAAAATTCATTTCACATAGTTTGTTATTGTTTTCACTTACTAAACGTTATTTTATAGCCCTCTTTTAGCTCTGAATTAACTATTTATTTTTGGTAAATAGATAGTTTTTACAATAAAATATATATTTTCCTGTAATTTTCTTTGGTTATATATAATAACTGTTGGGTTATTCTATAATTTTTCCATATATTTAGTTATATTTATAGTTTTCTAACTACATAATATTTCCTATTACTTATAAACCATAAATTTAAAAATTTTGATATAGTACAAGCTTTAGAAACGATTTTATATTTTTGCTGAATAAAAATTTTTTGCAAAATTTTTGAATAATGGCAAAATGCTACTTTTTTACTTCTCAAAAAACAATTTATGGTAATTTATTTCATTAGTACTGTATATTGTATTTTATTCTAAGTAAGAAAATATGCAATATAACATGTATTCATAGATAAATGTATTAGCAAAACTTGTTTTACCAAAGTCTTACGTGTACACCTGATTTTCAGAATTTATGCGCATCGCTGCTTTTTTGTTCTATAGCTTTATGATGCTTTAATAAATGTGTATAAGTTTTATGTTTTTCTGAAACTAGATAAAATTTTGACACAGATTGGCTATCTCACTTTTAAATATATCTCACTATAACTTCATTTGCTATGTATGGCCCCCCCAAATTTAAGAAATATTTTTCGTAAATTTTATATTTGATTAAAAAAGATTTTTATTAAATAGTTTTTTAATAGTTAATTTTACAATATAGTATAATTTAAAGTTTAATCCTGAACACAAAAATATATACTTTTATTTATATTGCTTTTATTTTATATTTTTAATAATTTTTTAAAAATACCTTGCGCGAAGCTCCAAAACAGCCCGACACTACAGGATGAAATGACCGCCAGTTCTAGGGTTAAAATCGATTAATTACAAGCATCCATAATTTTCACTGTTTTTCCTGTTTTTTTTTCAAAACAACTCTTTTTCTTGTTGAATAAATAACGGAGGTGAAATAAATAACTTGTTTTATCTGTTGCTAAAATCATTGTTTACATGACTGACAATATGAACTAAGAAGAGCAACCACAGAAAACTGTGACCCGCAATTCATGACATTTAATGGTTTTACTATTATCCTAAACCACTTTCATGCGATGCTAGCCAATTTTACAGCGGCATGAGCAGTACAGAAATTGATGTGTATTGATGTGTCGACAGTAACTAACCTGTTGGTACACAACAGAGGTGCGATGTAGTCGAGAAGTTGATAGCGTAGTAGTTGAATGTTGTAGCGTACGGTATTTGATCTGCTTTAATGTCACCGAATGTTTTTGGAAAATAAAAAGGGGAAAATCACATTGTTAAGTATGAGTAATTATTTTAATTCAAATTCATTACTTAATATTTCGACATCACCTAATGAATTTAACTAAATTACATAAAAAAAAACAATATTTATAAAATTTTTATTATTTGCAAAGTATGATTCCAAAGAAAACCAAATACCTTACATACATAAGAACCGAATATTACTATGTATTAACTACTTTTATCAAAAATTAATTATAGTATGATTTATTTTATCCTTAAGCAACAGGAAATATAAACGTACTCAAACTCTGAGATTTTTTTTTATTGACAAGGATACTTTCGAAATATACAACACCAATTCATAACCTAAATAACTTTTATAAAGAATAGAATTTGGTACAGCGAATTGCATCGGGAGAAAATGCAAATGCCAGAATAATTCACAAAAAGAATTAATAAGTGTCCTTGTTATTTGAATGGCTACACTAATGGCATTACCGTGACCCTTATATATTAACAGTAGTTGAATCTCTGCTACAAACCTAAGTATACGTAAGTGTCCCTTGAAGCTAGTGGAGTGATAAGATTTCAATTTATTCTATAAAGTAAATTATATCTTTCCGTTTGAGACATAAATCAGATATTGGACTAAAATTGTAGATTTCTGAATCAATTGTTTTTTAAGATACTCCAAACTAAAACGATGTAGTAGGTGTTCATAGTTGAGTTACAGATAAGATAGTTTTATAGGTCAATTAAATAAAAATTTTCAATTTAAGCTTTCCATCGGGGAATATTTTAAACTGCCCTAATTATGATTAGGATACTAAAATCAGTTTATTAAAGCATTATTTCTTCGTTTAGGGGTTAAAGGAAAGTTCCAAACGGAAGGGCCTTGATTCCCATTCTTTGGAGGACAAATACAAATCTTTCAATAGGTTTGAACGGTTTTCCTTGAAGAATGTATACATTATAAAAACAAACTGCTACTTGTATTAAAAATTCCACTAAAATATCATAAACATTGTAGTACCAACCTGTTTAATATATAAAATAAATTCACTACTGTACACATAAAGATACCCTGCCACAAATATGTAAAACATGATTAATTCCAACCACGTATTATTTCAATACCAACGTAATATTCTGCAATGGCCGAGACGCAATATGAATCAGATGGGACAAACACATTAGTACGAGTCTTACAAAGTAAAGTTTGTCCCTTGTGTTTACCAGAACGCAATTTTCTCTCCACGCTCCGAACATGAATAATACATAGAAACACAGAGAGTGTATGAGTCCGTGTCGAGGCCTGGAGCTTTGTATCCAAATCTACCTTTTTTAACTTAGTTACTATCGTTGTGTACTGTATGTCATGATTTAATATATTTAATTAATTTCTAAATAATTATATTAAAAATAGATTAAAAAATTTACTAATATTTTTACAATTCCTATTAATTATCATATAATCGAAATAAGTACTCGTAGTAATGTTCATATTTCGACACACGGAGAGTGCACGTATCCATCTCCAGACAGGACTTTTATCTGGAAATCAATCGTTTAAGTTCTTAGACTAACATAAAAACTGTATTTAATAATTTATAACAGTGTATTAGTGCTTAGATTCCAGCATTATTAATATTAATATTTTTGAGAGTTTATGTAATATATCATATAATATAAGTAAGTTAAAATTTTATTTTATTACTAAACGGAGAGTATTAATATCCATTAGTAGAATATACATTTATAAAAAAAAAATTATTTAAAATTGAAAGCTAAGCAAGATAAAGTGGGTAGGCTTGGAATCAGTTAGACGGACCAGCGATCAGCGATAAGATAAATAATAAGCGACAAGAAACTCGGAATATAAGAAGATAGGTCTCGATTTTTTCGTTGAGGGATACGCAATGTATGGTAGGTCTTAGGAGTAAGGTAGGGTCTTAGTGGACATAAATTACGACTGAGTCCAGTGGTTGTGGACGACCAGTCTGCAATAGTTATATATAACCTAGTATTTAGATGTGAACACGAATAACGCATTTAACAACTTTTTAAGTCATTTAGGGCTGGTAGGTTTCTATAGGGCAGGACGTACAGTTTTTGGGTGGTAGTGTTTAGGGAAAGAGCACATATTTCATCTCAACAGTCAGGAAAGCTCTTGCTAAGCATTAACGATTAAGTGGGGTCTTAAAAAAAATCACATGCTAGCGGTGGCGATGATGAGTTGCGTCAACGGGCAATTGCTTCGGCTTGCTGTCGGGGCCAAGTTCGAATTCTGAGCTACTTCCTCACAGACAGCTCTGCTGGAGATGAGCTATACAGTTTTTACAACCTGTGCATGGCAACACGTGAAATTTAAAATTCCAGTAAGAAAGTCTGCAGACCCATGCAACTGATTTCATCTGTCTGCAGATAGTTCTCTTGGTACTCGAGGAAAGATGGAATTGGACGCAAATTATGCAAGCCACCATTTGCTATTACTTTCTTAGCACTAAAAAAGCGATACCATTTTAAAATTTTCTCAGAAACAATTACTTGAGAATTATCTTGATAATAACTATCTTTAAAATCGTATTTTAAAACTGTTCATTAATTATGAGATAGAGAATTAGTGTATTATATTTCTGTTCATTTGTGCTAAATTTTTTAAGTTTACCTGTAATATAAATTGTATTTTTGTAAACGAAATTGCTTCATAGAATGTTAAAAATTTCCAAGATTATAGAGAGGTCAATGTTAGTTATAAGCAGTCACAATGGCAAATGTGTTAGGTAAGGAAATAGAGACGAGTATTCAGGGAAACATAAGGGCGGTCTCACAGTAGCCCTTAAGTGTCAGGGTATGTGTACATAACGTTTATAGTGTTTAGTGTTTATAGTGTGTCTCAGCTATACAATTCCTAGCAGAACTTTTGACCATCACCTTCATTATGTATTGATATTTATCATATACCTTTTGTAAAGTCATATGTAACTTTTAATATTTTTATTTAAATTCATAAATTCCTTTCCCATAAATATATATTGGAATTTATGTTGATATAAAATTAGATTTTAACACTTTTTATTAGAACTATATAAATTTTAAACACTAATATTCATTGATTATAAAATATTCTTTAACTTATTTCGATAACCATTACGGAGGCCTATTTAATATACATGTAACTGTCACTGGAAAGGTAACTATAATTACATTTTCTTCGTGATAAAAGTTTAATATAGTGGCAATGATATATATATATATTTTATGTATATATATATATATATTTTATGTATATAAATTCATATATATATATATATATTAGCCAATGCAATAGCCAATTGTTACCTCAATAAACAATGAATCACGAATATTACATGTTTCGGCGTAAATGAACAAGGAACTCTCACTTGGAGGGGGGGGTGGGGTGTACTACCACTACACCACAGAGCCCTTTATCTTTATGATTCAAATTTTTTACATATATATATTTATATATATATATATATATATTTATATATATATATATATATATATATATATATATATAAAACACTTTATTTAAAAAAATGCTTGGAGTATTACAAATTTTTTGACAACACTGAAATGATGCCACCAACTTTGAAAATGCTTAGGTTATACTGAAATTAAATTAAATGTTAATACCTAGTATTAGCATTTACTAATACAATTAAATACTAGTATTAGTAATATATATATATATATATATATATATATATATATATATATACATATATGTTTGGAACCTCAGCACTTGCTGGTCCAGGAGCGTAAATCTTGCGTACCTTGTTGGTCATCGCGCCTCATGCTGGTCCGGGCCTTGAACGTGTTGGTCCGGACCCGCAAGTTACGAGGCTCTGTATGGAGCGTGTAACATCCTGGACCAAGAAGTGCTGCTTGCCTGTAAAGTTCATTTGATTGTACAGTAGCTCGCCTAGCGTGAGTATAACGAACTAAATACTCGAATGAGGGGAAATCCCCCACCATTCTCGGACCAAGATTTGCCGGGTTTCTGTACAAGGCATACTGTCGAACATTGAATAAAGTGCTTTTTCAAATCAAATGAAATCAGTATTTATTGCCTTTTAACAGCGCATACAATATTGTATAGAAGCAGTCTGTATTAGCCAATGTATTAGCCTATCTACTCATTCACACACAATTATAGATACAAAAAGTTCCTCATCCAGACAAACATGCAATGGCTAATCGGATCCTGTTAAAACGTGTTTCCATTTTAATTGTCTATGTACGGGCGGCTTTCCATGAACTCACATACCGTGTCAAAAGCACCTGACACCAATAGGCATTGAAGAGGAGATTTAAATTTGTTGGTACTGCCAATGTTTTAAGATCCTCAGAGAGCCTATTAATCAACCTAACACCAGCCTGCGATGGCAAATTATGAGACGCCACCGTTCGATGTGGTTGACTGCAATAGTTGTCCCTGCCTCTTGTCTCATACTGGTGAATGTTCCTTCCCTGAGCCAATGTGCTCTTTGATTTACAGAACACAGCCACCTTGAAGATGTAGAGGCAGGGCAAGGTCAGTAAACCAAGGTCCCTGAAGGCATCCCTGCACGACTCTCTTCTCTTTAATTTTGAAATGATTCGTACACAGTTTGTTGTTTGCACAGCTACCCCAGAGTCTTACTCCATATGCAAGGTGCGGATAAACAAGGGCAAAATAAGCCATTCTCAGAATGTCGTGAGAACAGTGTTTTGCCAGATTCCGCAAAGCATACAAACCTGAAGTTACTCTGGAACAAACACTTTCAACATGATTGTCCCAGGTCAGACCTCGATCTAGGTACATCCCTAGGAATTTGATGGAGTCAGATTCCTCTAAGAGTTTGTCATCTACCAGGACAGCAGGTAAAAAGCACTGGCCCATGGATCGATCCATGAGGGACGCCATTTGCCATTTTCAATTTTCCTGACATGGCATTTGAGATCTGCACGCACTGGTCTCTATCCTTATGTAGGACGAGATCCACCTGTGTGGTAGACCCCGTATTCTTCATGTCGCTAACTGATGCATCAGTGTCAAAAGCCTTAGAAAGATCGAGAAATATGCTGAGCACCTTATCCCCGTCTCTCAAAACCATCGACAACAATATCCACAAGACTTGAAACCGCATCAATTGTTGATTTGTTTTTATGGAAGCTGAATTTTTCAGGACACAGTATGTCAAATCTTTCCAGAAAACTTTGTGGTTCATTCAAAAATGCATTTTCAAAGATTTTGCTGAAAATTGGCAAGATTGCGATTGGGCAGTAATGTTTGGTTTGATGAGGATCTTGTCTCTTAAAAGTCGGGACAATTTTTGCTGTTTTCAAATCATCCAGGTAAACTCCAGATAGAAATGAGGAGTTTACCACTTTTTTAGTGGACTCAAGATACGCTTGGAGCATTTTTTGACTAGCCACATGGACATACCACTGTTGTTACAAGATTTCTTTTAATTTATTTTTTGCACAATACCAGCCATCTCAGCCTTATCGACAAGGGTCAAGATCATAGACGATACCGGTTCTCTACCAAGGTTGCGGGAGAGGGTTTCAGTGAAGCACTCATCACACGAACCAACTGAGGCAAAATACTAGTTAAATTTGTCAGCAATTTTTTGAGGATCATCTATAAGTTGGTTTCCAACGAGCAGTAAACATTGTTTTGATTTTTGTATTGGATGTTTACGGATTAATTTTCCATGCTGTTTTTGAAAAGTTCTCGGTATTCTTTAATAGTTTGTTTAGTTCATAGGCTTTAGCAGCTTTAGCAGCGTTTATAACTTTCTTATATATTCTTCTATAATTTTTGAAAAATCTTTGAAAATTTTAGTTGTTTGTATTAATAAAAATTGAGTGATAAAATTTGAGTTTTTCACGAGATGTGAGAATACCTTGTGTAACCCAAGTATTCTTATGTCACTTACTGCGTACTTCAAATTTTCTGTAAGGACATGAAATATTTAAATAATAGAGAAAGCGTTCATTAAAAGCAGTGTAAACTTTATTTGGACACTGAATGTTATTTAAAAATTTCCAACTTTCTCGCTTAAGGTGATAAATTAACTCGTTAATATTTTGAGGGTTTAGAGCTCTTTGGACCGTATTCTCTGCAAGCCTAGTCACCGGATCAAGTCCATTAATCAATCTCCTGAGCGAAGTGATCAGAGATGGCAGGATTGAACACGACAACGTCAACTTTCGGGATGTTGGTGATAACGTTGTCGATGGTTGTACTCGTGTTGGAGAGTTCACTGACCAATTTAGACCAAAAGCTTGAAGAATATCACGCAGCCGCCGAGTGTGGGGGTCGGGGTGGTCCAGTGCGTTTATATTTAAATCGCCAATTAAGAGAGTTAGTTGATTGTTTGAAAACAAAAATTGGTTAGTAGGCTCTCTGGTTTTCCAAAAAAGGATGAAATAAAACTTCGGTTGTTGTTTGGACGGTATATTTCAACAATATTAACTTTTTCGGATGAATTTAAATTTATATTATTACCAGCAGCCTCAAAATCAAATTCTAGAGTATGAATTACTTATTTTTTTTTCAAATTTCAAGGGGATTTTTACAAAGATTGCCACACCACCTCCCTTAAAATTGGAACGAAGGAAATTATGTGCCAATTCATAATTTTGCATTTTTTAAAATGCTGATCGGTTGTAAAACAGTGTTCCGATATTACAATAATATCAGGTTTTCGCTCATCGCACGTGAGGTCCAACTCTTCTAACTTATTGGTAGCGGATTGAGCATTTAGGTTAATAATTTTGAATTTCGAAATTTTATGAAAATTTTTAGTGGTTTCTGAAAACGTGTTCTGAATAAATAACGGGACCTGATACCCCTCTCTCGTTTTACATTCGTCATAGGCTCTTCGTTTTTTTTGACAGGAAAGCGTAATATTGTTTTCGTCAGGTTTTACAGGCGAAGTAGCTTTGATGAAGTGTCATGCTGCATGAGACGGTTCTGAGCAGGACTGGCGAGCGACTCACAGGTATCAGCAGCAGCAGGTGAGGCAGCGGGCACTAGGCAGTGTTAGAGACAACTCAGGTGCAGCAGGCGGTCCGACAGCAGAAACCAAGCCCTCCACTATCATTTCGACCAGCAGCTCTTTACCCGGCAATTGCAGATGCATGTCATCCGTGTGAACCGTTTCTTCCGATATCATTGATAACGAGGAGCTTGAGGTTTGAGTGTCTCACGCATAGCTCCTCTATGTAGTAGTTGGCGAGAATGGTCCGTTGGTTCACAGGATAGCTAACGAGCAGATTGTGAAGATCATTGCCAAGATGACATCGGCCGAACTCAGTCGAACGGTGACTCTTTCTTCCAGGCGATTATAGATGTTGTGTGACTCACCGGCAGCGATGTCGTTGGTTCTGGCGAGCAGGATGAAGCAGCTAGAGGGAGGCGAGGGGCTGCTGGACGTTACATTCAGGAGTTTGGCCCCAGGCTTACATATGCCAGTCACTTTGGCAGCCGATGAGACGCGGCTCTGCACAATGCGGGCCAGGAAACGGGTATTACTGTCACCCTCAATCACAACATTCCTGAAGGAAAGCAACTCTCTTTTAATTTTGCCTTTCAATTTTGGCCTTCTATCAGGAGAAGACTTTGGAGGAGGGTGTTGGCCGGATGGTTTACTATTGTTGCAGGTTATTGTACGAGGATATTTTTGTTGAGCTGCATTAGTGGTTGCGATGGTTTTGAGAATGGGTGGTTTTTCGTTTGTTTTTTGTAGAGGTTCAAATCTATTGCTGGTCGTAATAGGAACATATTTTTTTATTTTAACAGACAATCCAATCACCCGTCGCCTGAGAGTAGCCACAGGAACACACCTGGACCTCCCTCTCGGCCCGTAGACATTCAATCTCTGCCTCGAGTACCTGAATAGTTGTCCTCAGATTGGTGACGAGGTCGCGAGTCTCGGAGCACTGTGAGACCTGACAGCAGGTGGTCACCGGTGGCTCGCACTGAACAGCGCAGTCTCTTACAGAAGCTCCCGCTGATACTCCGGAAAGCGAAGATCTCGCAACAAAAATGTCATTTGTATGCCGAAGAAGCCTTGTGTCCGATTCAATGGAATGATTGACAACCCTCATCAGATCGACATTGAGCTGCCTTATCTGCTCCTTTAATCTGCAGTTTTTTTGACGCAAGTTCGTCAGCATCAGAGGCTCCCGACGAGGCGACAGGCGTAGGCACTTCGAGTGAGTTTGTAGTAGCGAGCAGGTCAGGTTTTGTTGCAGCGACAGGGGTCGGTTTCTCTCCCGTAGACGCATGGAACGCAGTAGTCTCGCCCGCCGGTGAACTGATCGATGTGGAGGATCTGGATGGAGTGGCGCTCAGCGCAGGGTCCGGGGCCAGGCGTGGAGCAGGCAGGCGGCGAGTCAGATGCAGGCGGAGTAGGTGAAGCAGCGTCGGTCGCAGACCGAGTCCTGGACAGCGGTGACAAAAGCGAACGCATGGTGACTGGGTGTTCGCCGCTGTGTTTTTTTTATTGCAAACAGTCAGTCCGTTATATTTGGATCAGTTTTTTTAATCGATGCGCTGCAAATTTTTTCCGAGACATCGCCAGAATACAGGGTTTCCCGGTTTTTGTTTTTTCTATTGTAAATTGCATATTTTTGTCAATAATAAATTAATGAATAAATACATAAATAGATAACATGAAAAGTCACGATTATTAAAAGAATCTAAGTAATAAATGTATAAGAAATAAAACTTATTAGATTAACAATAAAAACAGTTTCTCTACAGCAAAAAGGTGCTTCTGTCGTGGGAATCGAACCAATGTGTACTGAGATGCTGTGCCGTGACCCCTAATGTTGCTGCCACGCAGGTAGACAAGATGTGGTAGTTACTTCTTGTTCATACGGCTCGTCGCTCTGTGGTTGTGTCAAAAATGGAGTTGCACAGTTTTATTGCAAGTCTAACCTTGCTATTTTTGCGACTAGGTTTAGGGCTAAAACTTACAGATAAATAAACTATCCAACTCACTGTAAGGCGTTATTTATCGGTAACTTAAAAGTGTTCTTCAGTGACTAATTCTAACAAAACTGTGACGTAAAACCTTGCAAAATTTCGTCTATGCCAGTGCCGCGCTCGTGTGTACTTCCTTGACAGTATACTTTGATTATCGGTAGGATATTAATACGTACAGATTCGAAGACACTAATGTTTCATTTTATAGAGCCTAAAAGTTAGTTTTGCTTTCAAAAATTATTTTTCAAAGTTTGTTATTTCACTTTTCACTCTTCATGTATCTAAAACGAGTTCAGGTACATTAAATCAGGTATGGTGATCGTCTGATTTTAATTTCTAACATTAACTCTATTCGCAACAATTTGAGTGCGGAATTACTAAATATATACCTGAAAACTTATTTTATTTCAGTTTCCTTATTCTATACACCTATTGTTATATTCATACATGTATTTCTTATATATGTTACAACCTTTTATCATAATATGTACATGTTAAAAATTTTATTTCTGATGATAAATAGGCAGTTTATTAACCATATGAAATACCTTGGATAATTACCGGTTTCTCAGATCAATCTAGACCAGAAATTAGATGAGCTACCGTTTGTAAAGACAACCTTTCGACACTGCGTTGAAAACCCAATATCAAATGGTCCTGACGTTTTAACAAAAAAATTAGTTCCTCAAAAATTTAGGTAATTACTGTAATAAAATCAATTACTCGAAAAATTGAAATATGTGGGGAAATATTTCAAAAACCATGGATATAAACAAAGATAAAGAAAGGATTCCAATTAATTGATCATTTCAATCAAGGGTCAACGAAAGGTTAAAACTCTACGATGTAAAAGATGAAGCAGATTTATTCCAGAAATATTACGCGAACGTCGGGGACCGCCTAGCCCAGTTTTTCCTGTAACCTGGGTCGTCACGAAAGATACTGAGTACCTGGTGGACGCTTACTTCCGGATAGAATCTATAACGGGCCCCGAACTCCAGCACGTATTCACGGATATGAAGGGCGGCTCGGCTCCCGGTAGTGATAACATTCTATCTTAATTCCTTCAAATTTATTTGGCCTATTTAATTTTTCCCTTGCTTCATATAATAAATCAGAATGAGGGCATTTTCCCAATCACTTTCAAACTTGGAAAAGTAATCCCGTTTTATCTATATATATAAAAATGAAACTGTTCGTGTGTAACAGCATCACTCACAAACGGCTGGACGGATTCGCCCAATTTTTTTTTTAATTTGTTCGTCTTGATCTGTAGAAGGTTATAGGATACTTTTTATCCCTTTCCCGATTCAGGATTCCGCCCCACTGGTTACAGAAATACCCGTAAGAAATGCATTGCAGCAAACATATGTTATTAAGTGAAAGAGTCTTTTCAAATTTTTAATCAGCTGTTCTTTGTAAACATATATAATGCGACAAAAAATTTTTGTTATTTTTGACAGTAACTAAGTAAACATAAATATTTTTGACGTTTCTATGTAAACAAACATTTTTTGACATTTACAACGTGTCACAAATGTCAAATTTTTGATAAACGTGATTTGATATCTTTTTTACAATTTCCAAGAACAGTGTTATTTTCCATCAGTAAAAGGTTTTAAAAAATAGGCAAGTATTTTTGTTTTCTCATGTAAATATTCTTTGAAGAATGTTTTTCTCAACAATTTTTTTTACAGAATTCCTTTGAGCAGTTTTTTGACGAATTTTATTGGAAAATAACATAATGCCGCCAAGAAAAAAAAGTGCTTTAAGCCGTCACAGCGCACGTGCGATAGCAACAAAACGAATTCGTAATAATCAAAGCAACGACCAGCGCGCAAAGGTAAACGAATTGAATCGTAAAGCGTGCAAAGCCGCGGGAAACAGCTAGTAAAGGATAAAGTAACGATCATGATTTTGGGCGGACTTTCCAAGTACGTTCATTATTAACAGTAAATATTCATTAAATTTATCTAGATTAATGAATGTGATTGAATGATAACATATAAAATATATCTTCTTACTGGCCGTTTTTTGTATATGTTTATTCTTTACGCCTCTGAAACTACTAAGTTGTAACGTATTGACTGTTTACATTTCTTTCAGTGGCAATCCAAAATTTACCCAAAGAATTATATTGCTTGTTTTTTTTACGGTTTTTAACTATTGAATTATGGTATAAGAGCACAATCATATTTTTAAATTTTTGCTATGACCAATTTTAAAACGGCGGTTACCCATCCAAGCAGCTGCCACGCTCGGCGTTGCTTGATCCCAAACCGTTACACTGTGCCATTGGCAACAGGAAATGTTCGCTGCCACAACTATAAAAAAACTAAGGTTCCTATGGGCTAATAAAACAAATCATAGGATTTAGTTACAAATACTGCTTTATCTAAACAGTGGTTTGCAAGAAGACCTATAATATTTCGTGAAAAAAATATCCGTATTGCTTTATAGTACCTTGAGAATGAAATTATGTTGAGATGAAATATTTCCTCCATATTTGAACTTCCTAGTTTAAATGAGGATAAATCACTATAATGGCCATAGTAGGATATTATTAGTATTTAGGAGAACAAGATAATTTAGAAAACAAATTTTCCTAAACCAAGCATTTTTCAGACGTAATATATTTGTATGTTAAACTTTTTTCTTTTAACCCCTAAATATATTTTAATGACATGTGGATTTATTACCAAACAATACAAACTTGGAGATGAACTATTTCGATATAATTTAGCGTTATGCTCCTTATAAGTATAATGTGTATTTTTGTGCATTCAATAAATTAAGGGAAATCAAGTTATATGAAATTAAAGTTTAGTTTATCCGATTTCTATACAAATATTTCAATATATTTTAATTTCAGATTGTTTTGTTCAAACGCATTTATACAGTTAAAGGACGAAACAAACACGATAATAGCACTCAAGAATCAAGTACTTAATAAAACCAATATCCGTAAAAGATTTAAGGGTATCGTAGTGGTAACACGTTCACGGTCAAAATTTGTTCAAAGGACTTTTATAATTACTTTCTTAGAAAGACGGCTGTAGGGTGACGAGCAAATTAGCAGTTCTACATCAATGAACCGCAGTTTACAGAAGTTGATAATAATGAAGCAATGGGGATTTCCAAAATGGTCATTCCAATGTATGTCCGCTATATTTTTCACTAGACTAGCGGATGTGTTTTGTTATGGGTGAGAGGCATTACGGTGCAGTAACCATATTAAATAAACCCAAAGTCGCAGTTATTTCCTATGAACGATTCCCTTACGGGGAGATTTGTGTTCATGGAAGGTTTGTGAAATGGCCATATACTCATTTGATCTTTACATTCATGCAAACAATGTTTTGTATAAATAATTTACGGAGTATTGAATGAGTAGACTGTAGAAAACAAACAACACATGGGCGTTACAATAAATATATCTATTTAAGATATAAAAACATCCTCACTACATGCACAGCACATAGAACGCCATTACGTTTTATTTAATACTTACTTATGTTAACGAAAGTGATGTATTGCATTTCTCAGTCAACATAATTTGTTTTAGATAAAATATATGTTAAGCGAAACGTACAACTTTCCTATATGACTATATGACCATTCGTATCCATATGAGTATCCAGGAGGCTTTTGGGGTAACCCCCCTCCCCTTATTGATACAAACATTCAAACTAGGCTTATATTTTAACTTACGTTAAACAGAATTTATACTCGTTGTCAAACAATGAATCAAACTCGTAGTTCAGTTTTGTTTTTTATTTCTTTCGATATTTTTAACTATAACAGCTGACATATTATAGTAAAACACAGGACTTGTGCTTTATAATTTTTCTCGGAATGATAAGTCCGTCTGCTACCTCTAGGGGTTGACAAATATAATAAGACACTGTCGCTTATCAAAAGGTGTTTTATAGTTGACCAACATTTAAAAATCAAATAATGAACTTCAACCCTTTGGTAGTGACTTAAAACACACAAAAAGTTACGTAATAACCCATGTAATTTATTTTATACCATCTTTTAATCAAATATTTACGAAAACCATTATTCCACAAACAACGTAAAGAAATATCATGTTAATCATAATATTATTGTTATCATAATATCTGACTTAAAGTTCGTATATTTTTATTTACATTAAGTTTTTTATTTAAATAAAAGAACATATTTTATTTACATCAAATTCCACAAATAATATATAAATAATAGATTAATATAAACAAAATATTATCATAAAGTAAATGTGAAACTCTTAATGATATCAAAATGAACTCGAGAACTTTATGCAAACAGTAAAATGTCTTTCCGATCAGATAACTTTTGAGTTTTGAGGCATTATGAGGATTAGGACTTGGATGAACAAAATGTATTATTGTTTTTAATAAAATAGTGTTTTATGGTAATGGATTTGAGTAATGTATTCTAGTCCAGTAAACGTACAGTAGATTTTACGTTATTCAGAAATGTATTATGTTCTCAATATTAAAAAAATCTTATGTTATCGAGATATCAAGGTTAAAATTTAATTTTTTTAGGATTTGAAAGGCATTGCTAATTTTAAAATCGGTTTGAGAAAACACCTTACATGTTTGAGGATAGTAAAAAAAGTTGAGTTAAGGAATAGACAAATACATGTTGTTTGACTAGAAGAAGACAAGAAGAATGCTGGATTCAAACAATTCGATTTTGTAGAAATAAAATTAACTAAATATACTCGTATTATAATATAACAGTTAACAGATCTAGATTGAATCCTATAAGACTGACCAGTTTATCTATAAGTCTGGTCTAAAATCACAACACAGTAACTTTAAACTAATGTCACTTTTGACATAAATAGATAAGAATCTCGACAAATGTGTAAGAATTCAGTTACCTAAAGCAATTTCACATTGTAGCTAACGAAAATTATGGTTTTAGAGAAGAAAAAGTACAACCGATGCTTTAATTGATGTTACTAAGTTAATTTTACATACAATAAAAAAACGCGTTATAGTGACATTCCTAGACCAAGATAAGGTTTTTGATTCCGTTAATAGAAGAAATCTCACTAGAAAACTGGAAATTACTGGAGTTAAGAACAACGACGTGGAGTCTCTGCAGGAATTATTCCAGTACATTTATCTTTTTGCAATTTCTGTAAGTCAAATGTATGTATGTATTGTTTGGAAACAAATAAATGAAATGAAATGAAATGTTTACTGGAATAAAGGTAATTCGAATTATATGTAGCCGAGCAGTCCATAAAGTTAGTATTATAGTTTTACTGTAGAAATTTCTTTTAGATCGTGCGAGATAAATTTGTTGAGTTTAAATTCTTACATCTCACGTTTATATCACGAAGATTAGTAACAATTTTCCAAGTTGCACTCAAAAGGGTTCCCACCTGTCAAAATCTACTCTATGTTAGTTTAAAACTTCTTTAACTGTGAATAACTATTAGTTCTATTGGGCCATTGAATTGTAAGATATAAAGTATCTTGAAGTTTTTTTTGTCTATTAATTAAAACAATTATTAAACAAAATTAGCTTCTTACAAAGTGATAAGTGAGCTTTGTTTAAATAGTCTTTAATAGTTTCGAAGACATATTAACAATTTAACGATTTCTCTAACGATCTAACAGCAATATATCGAGAACACTCTACTCCAATTTTTATTATGCATTGTTTTTCGTTAGTTTTCTTACTAAAAACTATCACCTTTACTTTTTCAGCGTATCAACGTTCTAAGAAACTGAAAAATAAAATGCTAATTTGCTACGAAACAGATTTACGAAAATGTTGTATATTCCGTGCCTGGGGAGGAAATACACTATCATATCAGATCTATCTTATTGTCAGATCTCAGTTTGAAGACTAATAGTTTGTCTAAAACTGTAAATACAAAGAGTATCTAATATGACATTAGAGTCTGTGGTATAATTAGAATATTGAAATTAAAATTGTCAACAAACTAAATAGATTTTTTGTCCATTTATATTGGTATACCAACATTAACTTTTATGGTGGTTATTTCCCTATCGCTATAATATTTTTGTGTCACACTTTGTGTGTGGACCTTACATTTAGACAATGGAGGTCAACCACTCACATACAAGGCGGCGGAAACACATACAATTACTGATTATTTGTCTAAAAATTTTTGCAGTTGTATTTACAGTAAATATATCCTTTATAATGCCTTCGTATTAATAGTATATCGGAGAAATTTTAACCTATATTAGTTAGAATGTAATTTCATTATACTTTATAACCTGTCCTGCTGTGATATTTGAAATTGCACATTTGCCCTTAATTCAAAAATAGTTACCTTAGTGTGTCTTTCTCTCTATAAGGACTGCCTGATACTTGGGACTCTGCAACTCACGTTAGTCCGGGCAGGTATTCCCCTCGGCGCTCGGAGTATCGATTTAAAATAGGACTCACAATGGTCAACCCATGCGAGCCACACACCGCCCGGTTCAGAAGGGCCGGTTTCGTCGTCGTCGGCCTGTTGTAACTGACCATCAGCGCTTTGGCATTTTTGGTTGATATAACCACAAACGCACTCTCATTAAAATTCAAACCATTGATATAAAAAGTACATGCACAATCAGCCACGTTGTTAGTTTACATTTCCACGAAATGAGATCAACCCGGCGATGCCTCAGTTTGAAACTACTGCTGCCACGTTTAGCTTTATAGTTTGTTTATCGTATGATGGTTATTCCAGATCAGTATTTCAAGAACGCAAATTTAATAGAATAGGCATTCCAAACTGGAAAAAAGCCTTCCTCTTTTCGTTAATATGTTCAATAGACTGTAATGCATCTCATATGGAGGCTAATTTTAACATATCTACTGTCTTATTGAAATAAAATAGCTGGCAAACTTAACGCGGCTACTTTCTTCAAAGGTCGCTTTCATCGGGTATCAATCCCTCTTTTAGAAAAAATATATTAAAGAGCCTTCAGTTTTGTCATTAATTTATATTTGCATCTAGATAACTTCATTGCTTTAAGAAGTAATGCTAGTTGGCTTCCGGCCACGCATCTGAGTCAGATTTTGCCATGGGGCCTTGCAGATTTTGCCTTGCATACCAATTGTATTTCTTAAGAGACCCTTACTAGTCGTATCCTGTCCGTCCACATAGGTGACTAATCAATACAAGGATGTTATGAAACAGAATAAGGAGGAAATTCGGTACAGAGAAGAACGATTGTATTAGTAAACGATGCAGCGGTCACAGAGGAGAATTGATTTTGCGCTATTATTACTTCAAAGTTTTAGGTCCGGCAACGAATGCGCTAACACTACAACTACGTCGGGCTACCATACTCTGCTGCATTGATATCACATTGAAACCTTATGAAAAATAAATTCCCCCTAAACTATAACCAAAAAACCCCTTTTCATATCAATACCATGGTGTTTATATAATTTGCGGCGGTAGTCAGAATTTTAATGACGGTAAGTGTATGGCCGACCAAACTGATATAGCAAAGTGCACTGATGGTCATTCTTTACTGAACGGATGATAGCAAAGCCGCATCTTCCGATCATTTATGTATACAACTACTAGATAGATAACTGAGCAATTTAAAATTTGTCTTGCCGACTGGGATCTTTGGATCTACCAGACGACAATAAGACGGCAGCTGCAGTAATTACGTATGGTGATCCCCTCGTGTTTTTGTACTTGCTCAGTCAGGTACGTAGTTATACTGAATGTATGCTTAATAATCATGTATATTTTTTACCTGGTGATAAAAGGTTTAAGAATCATGAACTGAGCATGAAGAATTAAAAATGATGAGCAAATCAAGAATTGATTTACTTCTTCTTGCTGTTTGACTCAAATGTCACATGTTTTAATGGTAGACTTGTCACATCCGCTCGCAAATTGTAGAAAATTCATTGCTATTCGAGGGTAGGCATAGTTGGTACTTTTATTCTAATAATTTTTTAAAATATAGGAATTCACACATTGGTAAAATCTTTTAAATTTGTAAATAGTGATTTATTCAAAGTTTAATATTTAGTGTTAAAAACAATCGTTTTCACGGGGAAAATATTTATTTGAGATAACTACATTTTTAGTTATATATTATCCAAATACTACTACAAATCTCGATTACATTAAATATGTGCAAAAATGGATCTTGATAAAACAGAATTATTTTCTTAACACGTAAATGCAATCTTTTTTTTTTAAATCTAACGCATCCTTCCTAGTTTGGCAATTCACATAAACTGTGCAGGATGAACTAAAATCACTAATTCCTCTAAAATAAAGAACGGTGAAAGAATTGCCAGATAAGTTTTTTCAATAAACCGAAATCAATCGAACATAATGTGAACACCTACCAACCACTCAGTAGCTATTCTCTTGTTAAAATATTATAAAGATATTGACGGTATCTAATGACCTCACTTCCATATTAAACTCCCGGGACTATGAAAGGGCTCTGTTCACACAGAAGATAAACTTAAACAATTGCAGTCCTTCCAGGAACCAGGCTTCTGAATCGTCCTATGCCGGCCCGAACCGAGGGGCAACTATTTATGCTCGGCGCAATCTAGCCAAATTTTTCCCCCCAGAAGTTTTAAGAATGGTCTACTATGGCCTAATCCATCTTCATTTTGCGTATGGAATAAGACTTTGGGGAAGTTGTGCAAAAAACAAAATGGAGCGCGTCTTTAGACTTCAGAAAAAAGCTGTCAGAATCATTGAAAATTTGAATTACAGCGAGTCGTGTAGGGAATATTTCAGAGAGTTGAGATTGCTGGCTTTGCCCTGTCTCTATATTTTTGAGGTGATCATGTACTGCAGATCAAGGTGCATCTTGATTCGTGGCAGGAACGGTCATCAATATGACACTAGAGGCAGGGATAACTTTCGAACTCATCAACGCAGATTGACATTAGCGCAACATCTACCGCAAGAAGTTGGTGTCAGATTAATCAACAGGCACTCTGAAGAAATCAAAATTTCCAATAATCAAAATCGATTTAAAACGCGTCTCAATCTCCTTTTGGTGTCCAAGGCTTTTCTGCTCTGTTGATAAATTCATGATAAGCCACTGGGATATTTGAGAGTGCTGGATCTGAGGTCAATGCGATTGTGTCTTGAATGATTGTGTGAATTGTGAATATGAGGTTGCGTTAATGTGTAGATAAAATCGTATAAATTTACTTTAACTATTGGCTATTGCGATAAGATGTAAAAAATTGTTAAAATAATGCAGTAAAGAGATTATTATTATTATTATTTTATTAACGTTTACAGGTGTGACAAAACGATTTTGTGTATTTTTGTGCTCTTAATTGTCTCAGCGATTCATCATAAACTCGTCAACAGAGTAAAATGCCTCTGGCACCAAAATATTTTTGAAACTGATCTTTAAATTTAGTTGTTTAATACCTTCCGGGAGACTGTTATTAGTCCGACACCAACTTGAGAAGGCAAATGTCTGAAAGCATTTCTTCTGTGTTGTTGGACTCGAAAGTTTAACAAGTTACCTCTACTGCCATGATGGTTAAACCCCCCTTCCAACAAAGCGCACTTTGATCTGGAGTAAAGGATCACATTGAGAATATAAACAGGACAGAGTCAGTAACCCGACTTCCCTAAAAGCATCTCTGCATGACTCTCTGGCTCTCAAACAAAAAATCATTCTCACAGTTCTTTTTTGGAGAATGAAGACCCAATCCAAATTGTGTTTTGCACAGCTACCCAGAGTTTAATTCCATACCCTAGATGAGGATAGATTATGCAAAAATATGCCGTTTTCAAGACTCCGATGGAGCAATACTGTGCCAAGTTGCGAAGAGCAAAAATCTCTGATGCAATTTCTCCACAAGCGTGGTCGATGTGATTATCCCAAGTCAAACCCCGATCTAGCTACATATAAAGGAATTTCGTAGTTTGAGTTTTTATTATTTACATGCTTTATACTGTAAAGTTCCATTAAATCTAGAATACAGTAAATGTTTTGTTGATAGTGCTAATATTGACAGTGTCCTGCACTGGGCGCCAAAGGAAAAATTCAACTTTTCCTGTAAAGTGACGAGATGTATAATATTTATTGAGAAATTTGTTTAAGGAAAACTGGTAATAATGATTTATTAAAATGTCCTTAATAAAAAGCAGCAAAGAATTAAATATAGAGTAATATGAAATATTATTATATTGTTTACCGAGACTCGGCCGGCAAAGCAGATTCGGGACGACTCAGACGAATTTCCAGAGGTTCATATCGGTTTGCTTCCGGAGTGAAAAACTCGTTGAATCATCTATTAAAGTCTATACTTTTATATTTAAATACATCCATGACCTTTTTTATTGATACAAAAAGCCAATGTAGTTCCTAAACCTGGCAATAATACTAAATATGATTGTATAAACCTCCCACATTTTTAATTTACCGTTCTATAAATCTCCCCGAGATACAAACGGAAAGACACACATTTCTGCTTTAGATTTGGTGATAGATTTTATTTAATGTAACATTGTTTATGTACAATTCAAAAATTTAGTTCAAAGAAATTTAAAACCTTAGAAATTTATTAAATTAATGAATAGTGTTAGTGCTATTGGTTCAAAATTAGTGAAGCCTGTAACTCGAGGGGCTGAAAAAACTTAATATATTTATCGTCTTTCCGAACGACATTCCGATAACTAAATGTGCTATTGACTTGAAATTGTGCATGAAGCTTCATATCTATTTGAGGATCACCGAGTTTCATGATGGTCTGTGTCACTCTATAGAGTTTGGTTAGGCACTAGCCAGAGAGTGGTAATAACACTAATATCTTTGTTTCGTATTGCGCACAAAACTTGTATACAAAATTGCACACTATAGATTAATAATACCTCATTTTTTCTATTGAGTAATTATTTGTGCAGGATATTCATAAAATAAATAATAACTTAAGAAGAAGTTATCAACATACACAAAGTAAATATTTGTTTCGTGAATGCTTAGCTGTTAGCTGTGATATTTTTAGGAAAGGGGTAAATTTATTTAATTAACAATAAATTAAACATTTAAAAAAATAATATTTTGGCCTGACAAATTGCCCCCATGTGCATACTAGTATGTCTAAATTTACTGTAAATCATCAACACACTACAATGATTTTTTTATGTAAAAAAGGAATTTTATATTGTGGAAAATTAGCATTTATTTGTGAAACTCTTTATTTTGCTCGAAAGGTTTTAACAAATACCACACAGTTAGAAAACATTTTATAATAGGTACTCTTTTTAATAATATGCACTGTTAAGATATTATAATTGCGTTATCGTTTTCAATTCAAGAGTATTGTCTTATTTAGCTGTTTCTCTCTGGAGCGGTTCCCTGATATTTATAACTCCAGGCTATCGCTTTCTAGATAATAAACGTGCCACTCGGAACACTAAACCACTGAAACCGTTGGCCTAACATAATATCAACTTACATGATGTTCCATTCCAATTGGCTAATTAGATAGCAATACAATCAAAAATCTGTCATAAAGCAATCATTTTCCAAACTCCTGCCTATCATGAAAATTTACATTGGACTAAAATCCTAGTTACAGTTAAAACATAGACATGCGTAGATATTAACTACTTCATCATTCAGCTAACGCACTTTTTCCTGTCTACAGTGTCATTTACATCGTAAAAAAATTCAATACTCATGCGATAATTTTATGTAACGCTGTTCAAATGAATTGATTGACTTTACCTACCACGTCATTCATGAGAGGGCGCAATGAAAGCTGATTGAAAAGAGGAAGGAAATTACTTTGCTTGCTCTCAATCTGAAGTATAGGTTAGGTTGCATCTTGCACCTAATGCATAGATGACCACTGCGGTGCTGGCTTGGTATATTCATCACTGCATGACAGATCAGGTTCTATTACTTCGGAGCTCAGTGCACAGTTTTCAGCTCTGCGATCAGAGCAAACAGTGCATTCAGTGCAGGTGCAGGACACCGAGGAAACTCGCTTCCAGTCTTCTGTCAAGAACGGGGCGAGTGGGCGAGAGAGAGCGAGCAGTCGAATGACAAAGGATGAACATCCGCCCCGCTGACCAATATAGTACTCTTACTACCACTACGACGCGACAATAGTACTCTTGTCCTGCGTGCCGTGACCGTGGTCACCACCTCCTGCACTTGGTCAGGGATTCATTCATGAGTTTTTCTAAAACACTTCAATAACTAACGCTCGCGCCCACTTAACTCTCTTTGATTATTCCTAATGACTACAATTTTGGGTATTAAAAAAATTGTTTAGATTCATCTCATAACCAGAACTAAAAACTGTTAATGATAAAGATATGAATTTTTAAAGTAGGTGCAAGTAGTCTGGCTGAAGAATATGTCAGGAATTTATTTATAAAACATTTTCTAACTATTTATATATTTTGTAAAAACTTTTTAAAGCTATATTTAATCTTAACAAATTTAATTTTCTCAAATCATTAAAATTAAGAAATGTCACGTCCTGAAGTTACTATTTATCTACGTACAGTACAAAATTCACTTTTTTATCATCGGCATCGGCCGTTTAATGTGGACTTCATCACAAACATTTTCTCATTTACACATATATTAATTGTAAAAATCCTGTAATATTGCTGTATTCCTATATTATTAACTTATTCCCTTACGACTTATATTGAGGTAATATGTGAAAAGCTCGTATCTATGATTTGATGTAACTCATTATGTATTGAGGAAATACTTCCTCCGCGTTTAGTAACTTTAAATTAGTATACAGGGTGAATTTAAGTTAGTGTCGAAAAATTTTTTGGGTGATACTACTCAGTATTATAGACCAAAATATGAAAATAAAAAATCCCTATATAATCTATCTTTTAACTACGACCAATTTCGCTATTTTGTTAAAAAATCATGTTTTGTTGCAATAAAACTCAATTTCCTCCATTATTTGTAATGTTTTTTTAATTCTGAATCCATTTTTGAAATCTACACAAAATTTTACATGGGAATAATGGAGAAAAACTGTTTTGAAAATAAGTTTGATACAAACAAATTGCTAATAAATCAAATTCTTAAGTTTTCGGCAAAAACATTAAAAAGATATTAGACCCGAGGAATT
Organism: Homalodisca vitripennis; assembly: GCF_021130785.1. Classification (NCBI taxonomy): domain Eukaryota; kingdom Metazoa; phylum Arthropoda; class Insecta; order Hemiptera; family Cicadellidae; genus Homalodisca; species Homalodisca vitripennis. The sequence goes on from NC_060214.1 coordinate 42,475,084, forward strand.
AAATGAAGTTAATTCTGAAGAGAGGCCAATACCACAAAAAACTTGCCCATTCTGTGGGCTTTAAAATGACATAATGCAGCGTTACTTTTATTTTCATCTTATACTGGTTATTAAAGAATCAGTATTGGAAAACAAGGTCTACTTAAAATATCACGGTGCCAATTAACCAGTCAAAATTGTGTTTGATTCAATAATAAATCAAACATAGGCTAAACACATAAAGAACAGTTACAAAAAAGAATAATCATAAAAGAAAGTAATCTACAAATTACTTTCAAATTGCCTGCCTCCGTTTCTAATGCAGGCTCTCGCACGCTTCCTCATTGCCCTAACCGTCACGTTCAAAGATAACTTGTTACGCACTATTTGGGCAGCTAACTCAATCCGGTTTCTTAAGTCTTCCTCAGAGTTTACAGTGGTCGAGTAAACTTCCTGTTTCATAGTCCCCCAAACAAAGAAGACCATAGGAGATAGGTCAGGAGATCTGGCCGGCCAAGCTACAGTTCCAGCGCGACCTATCCATGTCGGGTAATTGTCCGTTAACCACTGACGCACTTCATTGCTGAAATGAGGAGGAGCACCGTCCTGTTGGAAAACTATGTTGTCCCTCTGATTGTGGTCCATATCAAGTCCATCCAGAAGTGTGGGCAAGGTATGCTGTAAAAAGTCCAAGTAAACTTCACTATTTAAGGTTCCTTGAAAAATGTAGGGACCCACAAGTTGGTTTCCGATGACTCCTGCCCATACGTTGAGATGAAAACGTCTTTGAAAGGAACTTTCTCTTGAAGCCCTGGGATTTTTGTTCGGCCCAATGGTGCATGTTATGCGTGTTAAAAACACCAGCCCTAGTGAAGGTAGACTCATCGGTGTACAAAATGTTTCTCAAAAAATGATATTGTTCAATATCACTATTGAGCAGCCAGCGACAGAACTCTACTCTTGGACCAAAGTCATTTGGTTCTAACGCTTGAACCTTTGTAAAGTGATAGGGGTGGAAGTTATTTTAGTGTAAGATTCCTAACACTTTACTCTGAGAAACACCAACTTCTCTGGCAAGTTGTCGGCTGCTGACATCAGGATTTTCTTGAACTAAATCTAGAACTCGTTCATCTAAGCCAACATCTCGAAGAACAGGACCTACCTCATTACGCTGCCTGTGAACTGTTCCTCTCTCCAACAAACACTGATGTAGCCTCGTAAAAACTTTATCACTAGGAACTCTACGATCTGGGTACCGAGCGTGGTATTCTCTCTGAGCAGCCAGAGCATTCCCGCCACAAAAACCATATACAAAATGCATCTCTGCATACTCTCTCGATGTGAAATCCATGATAGCTACGACTCAAATAACTATTTTTAAGTGGATAGAGGTAAAGTCAGCTGAAAGACAAAATAAAACCTGAAACATGGGGTATTCCTTCATACTTGTGATTGTAGAGATAAGATAGTCAGGAGTAAAAACTGATAAGATATGACAATCCGGAGGCAGGCAATTTGAAAGCAATAATTTGTAGATTACTTACTTTTTATGATTATTCTTTTTTGTAACTGTTCTTTATGTGTTTAGCCTGTATAGTGGTTTCTTGCAATAAGACGGAAACATTTATATGTTATTTGGAGAAAGGAATTCAAGTATGATCGTTGGATAACATGCAGTTAATTATAAACGAAATGGGTTCAGTGAAAGGTTAACATCAAAAGTTACAGTATGTATTTAACATTTAATGGTAAATAAGAAACAGTATTGTGCATTGGTGTCCCGTAGCGTTTAAATGTTGACAGAGTTTAAATCCAATCAAATAGGTCTCAGTTCCTTATAGGACATATTTGGTTAGGGATCATAAGTACTATCAGACACAGAACTGTGTGACACACTTTTAAGAACGCCTTGCTTTAAGATTTATGCACCAGAATTAGTGCAAACAAATATTCTAAACTCTAGGACGGAATCAGTAATTTAACGCGATTTACTGAGTGTTTATCCATCGTATATACATAACAGAGATTAGGAGCATTTGATAGCGATGCTTCCTTTCCTGGGAAGGAGCGGTGGATTTCCCGTATGATATTTTTCTTATATGGAGTAATCTTCATTCGTTCATAACTGTTACAATATTTACTATATGTGCTCTATATAGGTTTATTTGGAAAATCTGCCATTTATTCTTGGATTGGTATCCGCAAAGCAATGTTAAGCGACCATCTATCTTATCGCTGATTGCCAGGTTCACATCTTAAGGAAATTCTTTAAAGCTGAAACAATTTTATTATTTTCATTTCTCATTTTAAATAAGTTAAACATTTTTTTTATTTTTGTTAACATCATGTTATTAACCTTAATTATTAAGTAAAAATAACACAAATAGGACAATATTCGTATTGTTTTTGCTAACATTAACCATAACAAAAAATATATTACTTTGTAAGTGTTATTGTTTTTCAGGGAAATTTTGATTTAATTAAAACAACTATATACGGAAAACTAAGGCGCGTCGTTTAAGTTTCAAAATCAAGCAACATTGTAAACCTCTTCTATATTTATCTCATAAGAGTATATTTAGCTGTTATTACTGTGTCGTTTAGTGTTTAAATCGATAAAAATATCTTGAATTGGGTTTCATGAATGTGAAAGAATTGGGGGGGAGGGCTTATTAGGCTAGCTTATTAGGCTAGACCCCCTAATCAAGTGCAATGCACATATGAGTAAAGCAGCCTTATTCGGATTAAGCATTAGGTGTGTAAAAACGTTGATATGTATTAAAAAAATAAATATTTTTAAACCTTTTTATCGGTACTTTCACGCCATTCTCTATTTGGGGCGGTTCCCTAACACAAAGAAATTTATACTGATAATCATAAAATAATCAATGTGTAAAATTCGCACCTATAATATTTTACCACAGTTGACATTTAAGAGGCTCTTTTAATTAACTAATTTTTGTAACTGTAGAGACGGAAAATGGAATTTTTAGCTATTTTATAGACCAATAGGGCGTAGCCCGAACAGATTTCCGAAATAAGAATATGCATATATTCATCCAAGGAACCCTATGAATGTCTACGTAAAATTGCAGTACAATGGGTTAAATAGTTAAAGCGTGAAAGCAAAACAAACAAACATAAGCAATTTTCCATTTATAATGTTATTAATACCTTCATGTTATATCTAGGCCTAAAAATCATTGATAATAAGGATAATACATTTTACCGTACGTGCTAGAAAAGTGGCTTGTGGGAATATTTTTATTTTATTCATAATAAAATTCTTAAATTATATTTGATTTAAATATAGACATTTTTAAGATATGTGTAACTTTAAATAATTATTTATTTATGAAAATATATTTTTTCCTTTCCTAAAGTCCTAAATTACGTACAAAAATAAAATTTTGATATCCATCCGTTTTTTGGGTCCTAATTTATGAACTTGACAAATATTTTCTACATTCAATGTATGTAGGTCTTAAAAGCCATTAATAATGCTTTATATCTACGAGAGTGGTCTGAAAAGTTTCCGACCTAACAAACATGACATAATTTGTGAAATAAAAAAATCAACATAGTCTCCTTGTCACTCTACACACTTCTATCAGCGATACCATCTCTGTAACCCGTAAAAATTGTACTCGGAATATTTCTCTGAAAAATAATTGTTCACGAAGGTGATTGCCTCTTCATTTGACGATCACATTGTCCTCTGAGCGCAATTTTGAGATGAAGGAACGAAAAGAATTCGCTTGGGACTGGATCTGGTAAGACGGATGGTTAAGCAGTTAAAACCGTAATTCATGGATTTTCGCCATCATAACCGCTAAGGGACGAGAAGGTTCGTAGCCTTGGTGAAACATTATATTCTTTTTCTACAAATGTGGGCGTTTCTTTAAAAAATGTCTACCTTTACCTTGTCAAGTAATGGTGGATAGTATGCTCCTGTAATGGTTTTCCTTTTTGAAGCTAATCTATTAAATTAATTCTATTAATATTGCATAAACAGTCGTCATGTCTTTCCTAACCAAAGAAGCAGCATTTTTCTTTTTTTTGACTCTGTTTCCCTTTTGTAATTTTTTTCGGGTGTATAATGGTATAATCAAGTTTTATCTACAGTAATTAATCAGCGCATTTGGATTATTTTACCTAAACTGCGCCAGAAGAGCGTTGGAAATGTTCATACTCGAACCTTTATGGTCTAACGTGAGCAAACGCGACATTAAACGCGCGGACAGCTTTCTCATGCCTAAATGTTGATATATTTTTCACTTTAATTCGGTGATCGTCTAGCACCATTTGGTTAACTCTGTCGATGATTTCATGGGTAGTTGCAGTTTTTGGACGTCCCGAACGTTCATCGTCTCTCAAGATCTTATGGCTATTTTTAAATGAAGCAGCCCAAAATTTCACTGAGTTAAATGATTGTGCAGAGTTTCCATACACAGAATCCAACTCATTTTTGATTTAATAAGGCGTATTGCCTTTCAAACACAAAATATTTCTTCTTAAATTCAGTAACTTTAAATTAGTGCTCAGTGGTTTCTTGCAAAGAAACATTTAATATGTAATTTGAGGAAGTAAATTCTTGTATGATTGTTAAATAAAATACAACCATAACCAATATAGGCTAAAGTAGTGAAAGACTAACATCACATGTTACATTCGATATTTACAAATTAAAGGGCCAATAAAAAGGGGTAACATAAGAAACAGTATTGCGCATTGGCCCTCTGTATTCTTAAAATTGTTAAAGGTGCCAATGGCCTAAGAATAGGCGAATTTAATAAAATAATAAAATTTGTGCACACTTATATTTATAAAACATTTAGGAAAAAGGAATAAATTTTAAAACTTTACAATTAAGTGCAGTACCTGAGAACTAATAATATTTTAAAAAGATGAGCTCAAGATTTTGTCCACAATAAATTGAAATGTTAAGACATTATTTGTATAAACTTGGTATAATGTTTATTTTTTAGCTTTTAGTGAATTCAACTCCTTCAATATCACATAATTATAATTAACTTTTTTATGGCAGATTTATTATAAAATGTACAACTTTTATTTTTCATTTCATTCCGTATTTATAATTTTAGGAGAAAAATATGTTGCTGGTTATCTTATAGTATAAATGGGTAGATGTAATTCAGCAGTTAGTATGGAATTAGTAGGCCTATACGTGTATACATTCCTGGTCCCTGATCATATTCGAAAATTAGTTTAATTAAAAAACAATTCATAGATTTAAGTTCATCATTGATGATTGGTGTATTATTTTTAAAATGATATTAATGTAGAATGTTTACATTCTTTTAGTGTGTTAGGGTGATATATGTGATGTAGATGTTTAAAATTTTAAAATAAAAAATACTTTGAAGAGTGCTTTAAAGTTTATAATGTTCTGGCAAAATAAAGCTGTTATTTTATCTATTTCAATGCAATCCTTTCGCTGATTTGCTGGCCACACAACTACCCAGCAATAATTGAGACGCTTGAGGCATAATATTCTCCGTGTGTAAACCAGCCACTGTCAATTAACTTTTATGTTAAATTCACTACAAAAACACGACCCATTAACAAATTAAAAAACGGTATTATGACAAAAATGCACAGCATAGATAAATATTACTTACATTAAAACATGCGCATTACCATTTATAATTGTAAATATAGAAATAGTTTAAACTGAAAATATTTTTAATGCGTATGATTTAGAAAATGTCATTCTATTGAAATATGTGTTTAATATTATGAAATACAATAAATGTCTGTGGGTAATAAGGAGGCCACAGATCAGATGCAACAGCAATTTATGTTTTAATATTAATGATTATCCAAGATATTCTGTTACTTTCACCTAAGGTAATATTATTGATTACCTTAAAATGAAGTAAAATATGTGAAATGAATGCTTTACAACTTGGAGTTTTACAAACGAAAGGCAAGTACAGGTCTTTTCAATATATTACAATCAAAAGGCAGATGCAGGTCCCTTCCCCTCTTACTCCCACCACCAACCATACGACCCGCGGATCAACATGTACCGCTTAATTGTACGGTGTATAAAAAGGACCAACATTGACCGCTCATTACACGCGGACCAGCATGTGGACAAAAGTTTTTATATATTAAAAAATATTAGCATACATTTATCAAGCAAGTTATAAAAACATAAATGTATGCTGAGAACGAATTCATAACACGGTTATATGAAGGTTTAAATAGGGGGCTTGATGGACCTGCACGGGTCGCTGTATAACACAGGACCATGAAGTGCCTTGTTTCCGTAAATATATACATATATCATACATATACAAAATATACATATATATTTTGTATATATATATATATATATATTATATATATATATATATGTTATCTTATTAGTGGTAATACATTTACATGAATAAATATCTAAAATCAATCTATATTGTCGTTCACTCACAAATATTGATCTTTTAAAATGCTCTGGATGAAGTCTTTATTACTTTAAATCTCTCTCTCTCTCTATTCCTCTCTTAATCTTTCTCTCTCACTTTCCTTCTCTCGTCTTATTACAGTTAACAAAATTTATAGTACATATAGTACAAGCATAAGTTGTGTAACATACATAATACAAAGACAGCAAAATATTTATGTTTTTATATATCAGGATAGTTTATGTTTATTTATTTAGGCTCTAATATATCAAAAAAACTATAAATATACGAGGAGGAAGACAAACGTACATATGATTTCAACGTAATCTAATCTAAGATTAATTATGTAGATTTTTCTTTACAACAACTACGATTTTAGGTATTAACATTTAATTTAATTTCAGTATGATCTAAGCATTTTCGAAGTTAGTGGCATTATTTCAGGATTTTCAAAACATTTCTAATACTCCAAGCATATTTTGAAATATAGTTGTTTTTAATTTGGTTTTCAACTTGCAGAATAATACATCTACATTGTTTTAGCAACGGAATTACCATATTAATTACTTTATTCATATAACAAATCATATCATCATATACTATTCCTTAGATAAACATCCTAAATATTTTCTATGCAGTTCATCATCCTAATCAAAATTATAATTTGTACTTGAGAATAGAGTAGCATTGAAATATGTATAAGCTTTGTTGTCATAATTATTACGATTAATCATGTCTCTTACACATGGCAAAATAACAAATAGTATCTTTTGAAATTCCTTAGTACACCATTTACATGTGCTTATTTACTAAACATCCAAGATAATTTATTAATCTCACGTGCGTCCAATAAATATTTAGCCGATGTTTCAGCAGATTTTATTAATATTCGTATTTGTGTCGTGTAAAAATCAATTATTAGTAGTGTTGATTCAATTTAAAAAGATTGCGGAATGAAATCTACATGAATCTTAGTCGTGATTTGCTTAAGGAATCAAAGGTAACTAATCAAAAAACTGTTTACGGATCAGTCCTGGTAAAGCTCCTTCTGTGGTTATATCATTCGTAAGTAAATTATAGTGCTAGTACATGAATCGTTTCAAGGTGTTTAATCCTTAAATATTCAATATCCCCATGAATTTTTAACCATTATTATTGCTTGTAATACCCATTTATCTAAACTCTAATACTCCCTTTTTGGGGTAGATATTGAGTCAGTAAGCTGAAGCATTCATTAAAACTGTTTTCGCTTAGGTGGGAAAGAAGTATAGTAACTAAAGAAGCCTTTTCACTGTGAGCTGCTTTGAAGATCCAGATAAGTGTGCTATAAATTTGTTATAATGTGTATTTAGTGTACTTCGGCAAGAATATTTGTGATAAACTTTATATTTTATTATTAAATTCTAGTTTTATATAATTTGAACGATTGTTGAAAAATTGTTACGAACTAGCATTACTGGAGTATATATATATATATATATATATATATATATATATATATATATATATATATATATATATAAAATGTGATAGACTATATCAGTGGCGCATCCTGAAATATCTAGGGAATGTCTGAAACATCGTGAGTCGGGGTATGAAACCCTCTACCCCCAGATCCCCCAGATTAGAATTGAGATCCGGGAGTTTTTTTTAACAATTAGGCATAAACCATTATTTCTGAACTAATAAAAGTGAGGCAAAGATCAGGTCATAGTGTATAAAGTTTAAAGTAAAACCACTATAATACTCTTATTCAGGAATAGGGAAATAGGGATTATAGGGATAGATAAAATCTTTTCCAAGAAATACAGTTTGTATGAAATGAATTTAACTTAAACTACATTTAATCATAAAAATACACAAACAATAAAACAAAATATTTCAGATTATATCACAAGTCACGACTAAAACTAAATCTTGATATCGATTCTCCCTTAAAAATATAAATATCCGAATCTGAAAGTTGGCTACAAACGGAGTGGTAGAGCTACAATAACATAAGTGTTATTACATTTTAGCTGGTTTATATCTGTATTTTGGCACATAATACTGTTTAATAACAATACATTCCTGTTTTTAAATCAATAAAAACGAAAATAAATGCCAGTTTTATGCTCGACAAACAAACTGAAACTTTAAAACCTCATAACTTGGAAACTTGTGATCCGATTAAAATCATATGCTTATGTACCGTTTTTCTGGCACAAAATTTTGTGAAGGTTCAAAAAGGGAAACGAAAAATCTTCTGAAATTAATAAAGTTCAAACTAAAATAAAATTTCTTCTTGAAAATAATTACTAGATTTAAAATAAAAATAAAAACTTCCTAACGACTTTTAAATTCACACTTGTAATATATTCGTCACTCAAAAATGTACAAAGTTCTTTCACCTTGTCTTTTATTCAATTTTTAAAATTCAAAACTTTCACACTCTAATCTGATCTGGCAACTCTTCACTTTAATATATCTTCAAGACTCAATTTTTTTTAGTTACTAATTTTCTTTACTTTACTTTCAATATTACTTCTTTTCAGTGTTAGAGAAATAAAGAATTTTTCAGTGTTAGAGAATGAAATATTACTTTTATTCAGTGTTTGAGAAATAAAGAATTCTTCAGTGTTAGAGAATGTAAATTGCTGACAGCATCTGTAACAACCACAAAACTCCTACAGTATTTTTACATACACTTTTATATACATGTGCTCATTGCACCAACAAGTTTTATATTGCATAGATTAAAAGTACAAGCTCATAAATTCCCATTAAATTTAATTTTTCCAATATTTTTTTCCCCAAAATTATTCAAAATAACTAAGAATGAATATTGACTGGACTCCAGTTAAAAAGTACACTTACCCGCAGGTTCGATGACGATTAGCAAGAACAACCCTAAACAATTTTAAAGGCTTTACTATTTACCGCTACTTCCGATCAACCGAGACGGGAGCTACGACACGTCTACCTCACCCCACCTCTCAATTTCGTTATCAAACACTCCCATCTGCGATGAGCGCCTCGCTTATAGAAGCCTCTTTTGTACTGTCCAGTCCTTATCGTTCTTCTGGGCCTACTACTTCCACCGGTAATCCAGTTACCCCAGAATAACAATTTAATACAATTGGTACACTTATGCAAGCTAGATACAAATATGCAATAATGGGGTATTTAGTTTTGGAATAGTATGAAAAATAGATATGTTATTGATATAATATATTAACTTTTATTCTTGACAACGTCCTCCACAAAATTCGGAATTGGTCACGGTTATGGAGCTTTTAGTAAGAAGTGTAGTAAGAAGGAGCTTTTTATCTTGAGTGTGTAATTTTGTAACCCACTATTTAAAATATTTAACTTTTAAAACAGATTAAATTGAGCAAGTCGTAATAATTTGTTACCCCTTCAACTGCTCATTGTAAAGTGAAAAATCGCCAGACTGTATAAGGCTGTTCCCTCGTGGTGGCAACGAATGGCAACAAACAAATACAGAACGTAACTGCTCAGAGCTCAGCAGCTCACTCACTATTGTGACAACTGATCACGTCGGGACAGATGTAAGAGATAAATAGGCCGGGTATTCATTCGTCCGTCCCAAGAGTAAAGTTACCGAAAACATTTTACATGGTTACGATAGTTATCGGTACATTTTAGTGTTACAGTTACTTTTACGATACTAATACTTTACACGTTTACCACCGTTCCTGGAAACTAGGACATGTACCTGTAGTATTTAAAGACTACTCTGTAACGAATGATTTTTAATCAGCACAAGTTCGTTTTTATTCGGTTACTGAACATAAAGGAGACAGGTAGAAACTACAAGAATTAGTAAGAACTAACCTCATTTTCGTTGTTGCTACTTGACGGTCAAATTAAAATTTTAGAACAAAATTTAGTTATTATATCTGCAGTGCCATATATTTCGCAAATAGTAATAGGTATAAGGCTTATGTCAGAACTTTTAAATAAATTATTATCAAATATATGAACAGCTATTCATTTTATTTTCAGCGAAAAATATACCATTAGGGAATATATTATTTGAAAATAAAATGCTCTTTGGAGGGAACAGGTCAATGTATTTGTATATGTAGACGTAAAATTGATGGATTTATTGTTTTTTTATAATAGTTATTTCTTGTTTATTTATAACATAAACATCTGCATTTAAGTCATGTTTAAGGTTATTGCTATATCGTTCATTTCTATAAAAGCATAAGAGCTATATTTTCTTGTACTGTACTTGCGCATTTATTTCTTGGTATGAAACACGTAAATAGAAGTTTAATTATTCATTCATGAACAGTAACTTTATTATTATGTTTAATACATTAAAAAACAAGGTAATGTATTAAGATAACACCCATACCAAGGTGTGTATGGGTATATACACAATGCGTTACGCAATAGGCTTCACTGGTGTTTCATGCAAGGTTTTAAGGTCTATTTATAATTAAATTTTTAAGATATCCTTCTGAGAGACCAATAAATTAGACAGAACAGAATTTTACAGCCATGAGCATGCGGGAATGCTGCCTGCCTTCTTAGCTAAGGAGTTCAATGGCACTCAATCAAATCATATAATATACATGTAACTATTTAGTTAAATAAAGATGAAAACTCCAACAGTCAGCCTTCACAGTAAGTAGGCAAGGCGTATCGCTCTACACCTGTACGCCAATATCGCGACATTTGTGTATAGTTAAGTGTCACCCACATAGCGTTGTCCAGTTTTAATTGACTCATCGGTGTAGGTTAAACTGAAAGGTCAGCCAGAAGTAAACCTTTCTCGGAATGTCATAACTCTTACTTGTAGCTAAAAAAAAATTTAAATCAAGCCAATTTTATATTTAAATTCATTCCAGAGATATTCCCCTGCGTTTTAGGCTTTGCTTACTAAGAAAATCTCATATAGGGTCATTTCCCCATCACAAAAATCTGTTTTCTCTACATAAATAGAGTGAATAACAGAGAAATATCTTAATATTCTTAATCTTGGCTTTTTCACTTTAAATTGTAGTAATTTTTTATTTTGCATTCAAAGAGTTTAAGATATTGCAGCAAGGTACCCTTTTTTGAATGTATCAAAAGGTAAAGGATGTTTAATAGATTATTTACAAACATTTTGATGAAATGTAGTCTTTACATACTTATTATCATAGTAAATAAAAAAAAGAATAATGTGTTTAAATTAATTTAACCACAAAGGGTAATTTTAATACAAAAATGTTTAAACAATAAGGAATAAATAATTTAATTAGCAATATTAGTAAATTAGGATATGTCCCATGCATTTATTTATTTTGAAAATATCATACTTCTGTGTGAAATTTATAAGCTGATGTAGAATACATAACAAACCATTCAAAATATATTATGAAATAATGGTATGCCTAAAACTGTTTTATTAATAAATAAATGTGAAATTTTAAAAAAGTAGGAGGTGACGATGTCATATATAAAAATAACTTACAGTGAAATTGGAGATTTTTGGTTTGCATACATCGAAAGACTCACTGTCCATTACAAGATGGCAAACGCTTGTTTTGAGTGCATAAATGTAACTTTAAGTAGTATATATTTTAATTTAATGACATAAATGTTACTAAATTAGTAACTTAGAAAACACCGGCGCGGTGATCCGTGATCGAAACAAACCTTGGCACTCCGTCACCACTTCTGTATTCTTACAGGTTTTTTACTGTCGACATATCAGTTTCTGTCCTGCTTATTCCTGTATAAAATTGGTAAGAGTAAAATAATCCATAATAAAAATATAATTGTTATTTTTAAACATCTAAAAAAATGTAATTTTATGAGAAATTTAATATTTCTTTTTGTTTGACAGATTACGGCTTAACTAAAGATTTATTTTTTTACATGAGCACAAAATGAAAATCATTATAATCATATTGTGGCTGAACGGATTTTAAAAGTAAGCAATACGTAAATAAAATGAAAAAGAAAAAAATAGATATTTACAAGGCTTTATAAACATAGTTTTTACTATTTTCTTAACTATCGCGGAACACCACAAGCTATATACTAATACCCCAAGCTGTGGTGTACTATCTAGAAAAGATTTAAATGCAGCCTACAAATTGTGTTCGTATATTTGTGCAATTAATTATAATGTGAAAATGTCTGTGACAGTCTTGATTACGTCGCTTTGTCGATCAAAAGTGGGAAAAGTATACTTTATCATTTTTACTTTTATATATTTTGATATTTGTGATACCTGTTTGTTGATTAAATTCGATATAATTTAGTTTAGTTCTTATCTTAATAATAATTATTAAGGAGTTTCTATGATTATTTCTTTTAATTAACATTTAACAATTATGCTTTGGTTCATATCCAGAATTATGCGTTTTCTATATCTAGGAGAAAAAGAATATTTTCTTAGTTTTATTATTTATTATTCTGTTGCAGAAATGTGGTACAAATAGTATTATATTACAATGCAAAACCACATGGCACTATATTTTTTATTTTACAAGAGCTATGTTTGAGCGTAAAGACTGCTTTAACAGTGCATGTGCTATTTTTAGTCTATTGTTAAACGTCAGTCTTGTTTGAGTGACCATTTGTCTGTATTCACAATCTTTCTTTTATGTTATCTGCGGTTTTACCAGCTCTTTGCTAGTAACAGTGCAAAATTCATCCAACGCACCTCTTAATTTCCTCTCATTTAACTTTTGGAAATTATATAGGTTTTTAAATTTTATCATGTATATCTTGCTAAATGCTTGATATTTATTGCAGTGTTAAAATGGTGATATTGTGTAATTCTTTTGCATAACTATTAGAAAGAACTTGCCATTAATGTTTTACGCTAAAAATATAAATTAGTAACGCTATAAATTAAAATACTACGGTTTAAGAATTAAACTTACTGAGTCATAATTACATAATATACAATACTAATATCAAGTAAATGTCAAAACTAATAAGGTGTAAGTTTTACTTTACATACCTTAAAAGTACTGTAGATTATGTTTTTATTTAATTATAAATTAATATTAGCTTTCTAGATATAACATATCTAACAAGGGATGTTTCAATGTGAATATAGAATAACTATTCTTCTTTTGGAGAATCCAGGCACTAAATTAAAGAAGGGTGAATTTTAGCTAAATTCAACATTCACATTCGATCAACTCTTCCGATCATAGCTACGTTATGTGTAGCTATGATCCTGATGATGACACTAGGATCCTGTCTAACATATCCTAGTGTACTGCATGAAGGACCTGGTGAGACAATGACAATACCTGTTCACATAGATTGCGGTTTTATAGTGTAGGTGTCCCTGATAAAAAAGCCTTGTGATACCTGCTTAATTTGAAACGTAATCTTTAGGGAAATCTAAAAAGTAAAAGACTTTTTTGCAGTTGTTTTAATGGGTATTACTGATTTTAAATGTGCTGGATTTCATGTAATGTAATTAAAAAATCCAGTTAACTCCCTTTCTTGTCTGTCTGTTAATTTAAAATAGTTCATCACTTATAAACTAACTTTAGAAAAAATTGTCGTGAAATTTGATATATAACTCAGAACTGTAAAACAGCTCTATGATATAAAATTTACTACTTTAAATACTAGGCATTCCTTATGTTATTCAAGCGAGTGTTTATTTGTGCAAGGAAAATTCCATTGCTTTTAATAGTAAATACCTCCTGCAATATTAAAATCAATACATTTTTATTTCCTGATTGATTGTTATTGGCCATGGATTGTTTGAAAGGATAATATAATCTTTAACATTATGATATATTACAAAATATATCAATACGATTCAATAAATGAAATTTTTCCTTTGCTCAGGTATAATAAAACGAAATATTTAATCATAAAAAGTGCTTCAACGTACTGCCACTCAAAAATGTGTTATCCATTTTGTATGATACAACGATGCGTGAACTCTCATTATCCATTCAATACGTGTGTTTAACTGATTAAAACAGTGTTTAATAATTTTCATGGTGTTTTTTACACAATTAATACCAGGTTGTGTTTTATAAACAATATGTACAATTAAAAATATATTGAATAATTTAATTGTAATTTTTTAGGTTCCTAAATCAAGTAAAAACCTTAAGACTCTTAAAACGAATTCAAATTTCAAGTTTCAGTCATTTTTATGATAGGCCACTATAAAGTTTAAAGAAGCGTTTGGCAGGATTTTCACTGTTTTATGAAAGCCTAAAGTGTAGCGTGAGTTTAATATTATTCAAAGGCAAGTTAAGTTTGAAGTTAATAATACTTAAAATAGTAACAACACAAGTCTATTTTATGTATTAAGCTTTTGATTATTTATTTTTATTTCAGAATAGATAAGGCTTGGAAACTATAATACAAGTCTTAATATTATTACCCTAATATACCTATACAACACTCACTCTAAGTATGTTAATAAAATGATGACATTATCTAGAGCCCTCAGTGTAATGTCCATTAGGCTAATGGTAATGTAATGTGACCTGTCGCATGCTAATTCCAGCGTCTGCATACATCTCTCAATGTTACTGTCCTATCCGGTCTCTCCATCTCATTTCCATTGTTGAATATAAATAATATTAATAATTGAAATAATAATTATTATAATAAGTTCTTCTACAATAATATTTGAATAATGGCTTGCTTAATATTAAGGGTTCTAAGGGACAAGGCTATCTGACAATTTCATTAATGTAAGTTCTTCCATTAGCAAATAATATTGTATAATTTTGCTATTCTTATTTTATAAACATTTATTAATACATACTAGTATTATTCATGATCATGTTTTTCCGTAAATAACTTTACTGAAAATGCAGACATGCTCAAAATAAGCATGCTCATTTCATTCAGGAGAATTTTCTTCAGTTAGATATACAGACATTCATGCATAAAAGCACTAACAATCTAAAGATAGATAGAAGAGAAATTTTGTTACCCAAATTTACTAAATAAACGTATTCATGCTATTATTTTCTGGTTACCATCAGACAAGTGTAAAAATATGTGCTATCTCTAAACCTAATCCCATGGAGTAACGTGCACTTATTAAAATTGAAGTTTTTTATATGGACGCTAATTTCCATGAAACTTTTCAAGTTTAGAAGTTTGTTCGTTCTCAAAATATCGTGCTAAAACAAGCGAAATTCAGAAAAGAAAATAATTTTACGCCTCCAACTATACGTTTCACTAAATCTCACCCGATAAATCAAGATTTCTTACCTTAGTTTAACAAAAGGTGAAAGAAAATATATTACACTATATTTAAAATTCTTGAAAAGTTTTGTCAGCTCTAAATCACAAACTTGCCGATTTGGTTGTAGATTCAAAGACAAGTTCTTCACTTCGGCGTGTTCGTTTAATGGTCTGGAAACTCGTTCAAGAGTTTTGTCTTCAAAAGTGATTCATTGCCTCTTGGCTAATCAACATTTCCTCGTAAATTAGTGAAGTTTAATCGAAACTGAGGTTTAATTTCTTTACAATAAGTCAGTAAAAATACGTATTTCTCTATGATACATGTTATAGCCTACACACACGTTTATTTTAATTTATCTTGACTATGAAAATATAAAACTAAAGTAGTAACATTACAAACTCATACCTAAAGTTACAAAAGTAGTGTATGTTCCAGTTGAATACAAATAATTGCAGTATATGGGTAATTGTAGTGGACAAGGATTATAGTGTAAGTCGCCAGGAGCAAGTAGTATCATATTGCATATTATTTCCGTATATAGGAAGATGTACCTAACAATAAAGCGTGAATTATATTCATATCATATATGTGTTTAAATTTCCATTTCATTATTCTATTCTTAAAAAATGTTTACATTGAGTTGGATGTAAAAAATTATAGAAGTTGCCATACTGACCTCATTTATAAATTGGTTATGTACGCTCCACAACTTCTGAGCTATGATATATGGTACTTGTCTAATACTCAGGTAATATATGCTTGTTTTATAAATTTTTTAAGGTTTTCGTCTTAATATATTATTTATGTAGCGGTTTCATTCCTTCTTTGAGTTTAGTTTTATTATTTTAGTTTAATCTGATGTTCATCCTTCATCGGGATCTTGCCTATTTAATGCTCTATTTTATTTCAAAATAAAATTATCGAGTTTTTTTGTAAGTTCTTTTTTAATGTTAAGTTTACTTTTAGTAGGTTATGTTTTGAAGATTATATTATTATTTAATTATATTTAAGTTTGTAAATATTTCAAGATATGTGGTTTTATATTGTTTGTATAAACCTATTGTACAGTTTGTAAATACTGTGAAATAAAATCTTTTTGAAATGAAATGAATATTTTGAAAAGTCATGAGACGAGACAAAAAGATGGATGAAAGGACACAACCTGCAGGTAACGATTGCCAAAACACGTACTAAATAGGCGGATTATCATGCTAGTGGTTACAGAGATAATAGGGTCAGAAATGGTAGCAATTAATTGCTTTTAAGTTGCACGTGGTAGTAGCTAACTGGAATATTACACTATTGGTGATGAGATCTGTCACACTTGTGTCAAGGCTGCGGCTGAGTCAGCAGTCGGGAATATCCCGATAGCAAACTTTGAAGATAGAAACTCAAGGTAGAAACTTGCTGTCAGTTGGTAAGCTCATTTAATGTAGCTACTGAGTTAAGGACTGGACATTTGTGTAATGAGCAAATATAATGCGAAATATTCATTGTACAGGGAAAGCGGAATTGCACATTTCATGTTTCTACACCATCGTTCCCGAAACTCTTGCCCTGGTCGGGGTTGGAGTCGTTCCTATAGATCTGCTGGAGCAGAAAGGGAGCTTATATGAGAGAATATCAATCGAACTTAGGCCACTAAATTTACCCATACACAAATAATGGCCACTTTAAGACGCAGCTGGACAACTTCAAAATGAAGCTATCATCAGTAATACTTGTAACAGCGATGATTACTATATTTTCCTTTGTGAGTGGGCTTTCATTGATTGCAAAAGAGTTCTATTTCAGATTTTAGTCACAATTATGTTTTGTCATTTTTTTAATTGCCTTTTTTGAGGTGCAATTATAGGCTACATCGATCATATTCTTTCCCTTGAAGGAAACAGAGATTGTATATTTCTAGCCTGTCAATCGAAGAAGGCAGAGGAGGGTTCTAATTGGACTAATTTTTCAAGTTATTTCTTTTCCTCAATATCTCAAAATGAGTGGTTAGTTATAAATCCAGCGTCGTTATAATCTACGCCTGGTCATTTATTGGATTACCCAGACATAAGTGACACTGCATGCTGTACTCAGTTTTATGATTCTTCTAGTTGCCAAAATAAAACTCTTAGTGGAAGGAGAGTCATGTTAGTCATTAAAAGTAGTTTATTTATTTGGATTCTTTTCTAATATTCTTAAGAGTAAAGTGGTTTTTGCTTTACAATATAATTTGCACAGTAGCATATTAGTAATAAAATGATGATTTGCAAATGTACAAGCTAGAGTCTTTGGTTATATATTAAAGATAAAAATTGCACTATGTAAATTTAGCTGTATAACAAGTAATACGTTAGTAGTGCTTTGATTTCAAAGCATTAAAATTGCAGGCAATGGATGTAGGCAATGGGTTCACTCACGAATGTTGAAGTAACATTTTACATTAGTTTATGCTTTGTCGTACACAGTGATAGTTATGCAAAACTTCCATATTCACAAAACAAGAAAGACATTAAAAAACATGAAATTGCTTTCGAGCACTTATTTTTATACCGGCCTATGCACTTAATTACGTTTCCTACTTTACGTTTTTCAAATACTAAAGGTTTTTATTATAATATAATATATCATCGAGACAGAACTGAAATATATGGTCGAGAGCTCTTTTTCAATCACATAATACTCGCACATATAGGGAGTACCGATCATCAGATGTTTTATTACTAGTAATGATACAATTGTCCTATATATTCATTTTTTATTTTATGTTGATATATATTTAACAATCGTATAGTACAGGAGTACTAATGTGTGTTTATACACTTATATGGCAAATGATTTTAAACAAACATGCCAGAAAGATTGAAAAAGTTACATAATATTACTGACAAACTTTACATAATAATTATACAATATAGTATATTTTAACCTATATTTTAAATTGATTTTAACTGCCTATTACAGGAGGAATTAAATATTGCCAGGTAGTTATTACAGAAAAGTGATTGTTATAGGCTACCAAACTACAGGATTATCGTGAACCGTTGCATATGCAACTGTTGATCCCCGTTCACGATACCATCCACGCGGTTCTAATATTCTTTGCACTTTAATATTCAAATATTTTTTTCAGTACAATTGGATAAATTTTCCAAAAATTTTTACATGTTGTTAGATTCCCTGTTCATATTATAATTAGGAAATAAATTACATTTACTTGTGCACTATTTTTTTTATAAAATATTTTTCTAATCAATTTATAAGTAGAATAAAGTATACATATTTTCATCACATTTTTACTGCATATAAATAAAGCAATTATATAAAACATCGAATATACAATTTAATATAAAATATAAGCTATGGTATTTTACATCCGCATTAAAGCCTTAAACATTTAGGCTACACTAATCAAATAAACTATACGAGTGTGCATTTCAATTGTTCAAAGCTTAAGCAAATCATCAAAACTCTAAAAGAATAGGATCTCTAAATTAAATTAATAATTATAGTGAATACTTTTAATTAAGACATTTTGTTCCAGGCGTATGTATTCACTGTATTCGTTTATGGCAAGTACGTTTTTTCAACATGTGATTGACAACATGTAACTTAATGTGTCATACACATTAAAAAAAACCCTTAAAAACAGGAGATTTTTTGCCCCTACAAGAGGAGAAATCAAAGAAATTGCTTAAACCGCGGGGAAGCGCTTTACCCCCGGCCCTGTACTACACCTGTACAAACGATAGACACCACACGTCACTTCATCTAAAACTGATGATATATCAGTTGCTGCAAGGACGAAAACTAATTCAAGCCAAATCCTTTATGGTATGCGCTTTTGAATTGAACAACAGGAAAAAAAAACGTGAGCTAAATGTGAGGTGATCGTTTCAAGCATTTTCATACGTCCACGTATTTGTGGACCACACTGGACCGCACGCTAACATTTTACAACATTGCATTGCATCAAGGGGTATAGTATCAGCGAGGTATATTATTGTCAAAAAACTAACCAGCGGTATTTAGGGTGTACACCCAAACGTTTTGACAACCTCATCATCGGCTGTCAGTTTTTCGGATGCGAAATATACTGCTCTAGTGTGGAACGCGTTCACACATGCAAAAACAGTTGGCTTTGCAGTAAAGAGCATAGGCAGAATAGTATTAAGATGTAAAAAAATTAACTCCAGTCCATAAAATGTACCGTATTGTAGGGACCGCCACTAAACATTTGAAGCAGTATGTTAGAAGTGAACAAATAATACAAATAAACGCACCATGGATTGACAGTATAATGAGATATGAGATAATTCATTATGGGACTGCATACTCCTCAATTACCAGGCCAGTGTTTCTGAGTCAAAGGCAAGTGTTTCAGACAATTTTTACGTCATAACTGAAAAAGTAAGTTACCTTTTTAACCATTTTAAAATATTGACATTTAATCAAGTTAATTAGTATTCAGCAATAATGCAATATATATTCTCTTCCAAGGGCCCTAGAATGTGCCCATGGATTAACAATTCGTCTTGGTACATTCTTAGTTTCATCCATTGACGACAAGAAGTTACCATATCCTCAATATCCTTCTCCATATATTTCCATGGACAATAAATCCGCGGTAAAGCCTTCATATCTGTTGGGTCAATATGTGTTATATGAATTTCATGTACTGTAGTACATGTTAAAAATAGAGTTTGGGATCATTAATTTTTAGCCTTTGAGTAGACACTCATCCTGAATGTTTAATTCATTATCATGGCACCCGTGTTTAATTCATTCAACTGATGGACCACGTCATACTGCCTCCAAAATTGTACATAGGTTTACACCTTTCATTGTTCCTTCGGCGATTACTTTATTATTTAGATTCACATTTTCCAACTGGCTGATTTTAAATAAAAAGTGAGTGTCGATTAAATTGTTTTGAAGTGTTTCTATCTGAAAAAAAGGGAGAGGTAATCTGCGTTGCAGTGTTGAGTTAAGTTTCTGTATGAAATATCATAATCGTATCCAGATACGACATGGGCATAGTTAATATTTGGTGAAGCTGAGATAGTTGGCAGAGTTTTACATGGACCAAAGGTGGAGAATAATGGCTTATTGCCAGTAATTATTGTGAAGTGTCTGCCGTAACAGTATGGAAATTTTTTTGACCGCCAATAAATACTCTGGGATCTGGGCATACTTGCGTTATAATTTCGTTAAGGATTGTGATGCATTGGAAATGGGCCTGTCAGTACCATCAGGATATCAGTGGGGAAAAACAGTTCCTAGAAACACTGGTGATGCGTCAGTTTCAAGTAAATGCAGAGTAAAAATGAGCCAGTGTTTCTTCACTTGCTATGCTTTTCTTTACCTGCTTAAAGCAGTTCACACTCCTTGCTCTAAGTATAAGTACTACCTTCTCAAAGCAACATGTTCAAGGGATTTAGTATTTTAGCTAAATCCTTAATATTAAACTGTAGTATTAGTTTCTTAGGCCTAGAAAAGTTCGAAGTTCAGATACATTCTCTGGCCTGTTTGTTTTTACAATACTTTTTATTTTACTTTCATATTTGGGCAATTCTTCACTATAAATAAAATGGCCAAGATGTCGAAACTTTGACTTGAAGTAATTACACTTATCTTTGTTCAGTTTGAGGTTTTCGAGTTTGTCTTTCAAGTAAATTTTTAAGTCGTTGCAAGAGTCACTCTTGTTCCTTCTTGTACAATGATGTAGTCAACGAAGCATTGTACCTCATTTAACCCATGCAGTGTTTTATCCATTGGGGTGTAACATTACCCCAATAATATGGCGGTTCAGCTTGTACAGCTCTTTATGTTTACTTAGTGTTTGCATATGCCCAAATTTTCCGTCCATTTCTAAATTTAGCATTACTTTCGTCTAGAGTATAGAATACTTTTCCCCCATTAATTTAAAAAAATATTAATAATATGCGTTATTAGATAATCTTCATTCTTGATAACCTTGTTTAGAGTTACTTCATAATCTGCACAGATTCTCACTGATCCTTTTGGTATTAGAGCACAGACACTAGGAGTACACCAGTCTGATGAATCTACCTTTTTAATGATTTCTAACTTTTTTAGTCTTTACAGCTCGTTTTCAATCTTTGATTTGAGTGCAAAAGGAACTAATATAGGTTTGATAAATACTGGAGTGCGCTATCGGTTAATGCAAAGTATCATTGTTCATTCAGTACTCTATCTGTTTTTTGTTTGAAAATGACTCTGTAATCGGAAAGTAACCTACTTAGTTTAGGAGATTGGTCACAGTGTTTTATTTCACTCACAGCGTTGATGTTAGCTAGGTCCAACTGGATTTCCGTTATCCAGTCTCTATAACAAATGGAGTCCACATGTTGGTATATCACATACAGTTCGCCAATAAAGAGTTCATCCTTGAATGAAACGTATACCAAAGTAGCTCCTCTTGGCCGAATGAGTTCACCAGTGTAGTTGTGAAGTTGCAGTTTTGTTCTAAATAGTTTCTTATTAATTTGGAGATTTTTAATTTTTTTATTGAAATCATACTGATCACTGCTCCTGTGTCTATTTCCATTTCGTGATTTCCAGTTGTATTTGTACCACGAATTCACCATTATCTAGAGTTTAAAATAAATAAACATCACAGAGCTATTTGTTTTAAATACCTTCTTCTGTTTGTTTTACTTTCGACTTTGATTTTTTAGACATACACGTTATAAGTGACCTATTTTATGGCATAAATTGCAGGTAGAAGCTTTGAACTTGCACTGATGTGCTCTACGAGAGTTACCCCAAACCCATAAAGCTTGTTCTGGAAATCTTGAAAAGTCAGTCGCTGTCGGCTTTTGGACTTAAACTTTCATCAAATTGAATCTATTCGTTGCTCTTAATCGAATTAAATACTAAAGAACTTAAGCGTAACGCTCTATTACAGCATTTTCACCTTTCGCAAGTTTCATTGCAGCTGCTTGTTCTACAACATCTTTAAAAGGTCGAACCTGTTGTTGCTGGAGCAATTTGGTGCGAATGATGCATTCGTAAAAGAATCTGACACAGGTTCCTTACATTTATTACAAATAAATTTACAATATGCTGTAAGTCTATTGAGGATTTTTGCATAGACTTGGACAAATTCATTGGGACGTTGTGTGCGTATAATTAAACTGTGTTTTCTAGCCCATATGCATCATTTAGAGTCACCACAATATGTCAGTATTTTAATTATATCGTCAAAGGTTTTTCTTACATGACAGAAGACTGTGAGCAATACATACATTATTAAGTTGTTGTTAATTTTAGGTGTAAATGCCTGAAGAAAAAGATCAACCTCTTGAGACTTATGAACACTTCGAAATGGTGGATGAAGTTAGTGAAGCTCTCATCAGAGGAATACGGTTGAGAAGGAATAGTAGGAGTATTCAGTAAAGCAAAAGCACTTGAGTATGATTTACTTACTACTGCATTCTTCTTCTTTTGTGATTCTGAGAAGTCATGAAAGTCCATAAATCTCTTCTAGTTACCGATGAATCTGAAGCTCAACCTCAAGATTATTAGTATCAACAGAAGATTCAACTTCTGATTATATTGTTTTCAATTCCATTCATATAGCTTCTAGTTGTGTTGTGTACCTTTTAAATCTCCCTTTGTCAATTATTGGTGGAAAATGTCTTGGAGTTTTGTACGCCATAGTTAAAGTGTTTTCGTGGACTTAAAAACCTGGAGCTATTTGGTTTTACCATCGCTTCCACTTATATACTTTACGTAAAATTTAATTACTTACTTATAACTTATAATTTGAACGTTGCATATTTATAGTTAACTGTATTCTTAGTAAATTAAAAAATTGAAACAAAACAACATGTGGTTATAATAAAAACAATGTTTTAAACAGCTGGTTGTTTTATGGAGTATTATAATTTTATTACACATTTATAACTCGTAGAGAAAAGAGTAATATTCGAAAAATATAATTGGTGTTGAACACATAAAATATGGATTTACAACTATTATCATTGATTCTAGACCTTCACTCTAAAGTTTACCTTACTGATATAAACAAGTTAAGAGTTTTAAGTTTACAGTTTTATTAATAGTTAAGGGTTTGGAGAATAATATTAAACGCCTTATTGCACCAGTCATTTATCTTAACTTAGTTTTCATTGCCTTCTTTGTGTGTATATTGCTAAAACAAAAGATCTTCAACACTAACCATGAGCCTAACTAATGTAAACCGTTTAAGGGTTACAAGTCTATATTGTTATCGCTAAAACATATATCATACAATTGTAATATTCTAAGTACTGTTATTAGTATTTCAGCCATCTATTATGAGTGTATCTGCTTCTTTCACTTCTCGAGTTTTTATAATTCTATTCAAATATTACACATTTTATAGCAAAATATAGCTCTTCAAACATTTTGATCGTGTCAGTGTGTTCACCCATGGTTAGTGATGTCGTTAAGTAGTCTTGTTTTGATCACATTTAAATTGTTAAAGTAGCATTTAAATATACCAAAAACTAAACATGCATAGCTATTGATTGGGAATACGACAAATTTCAACTTTGCAGTCTTGGTAAGTGGATATCAAATTTAAATAGTATATTATAGGATGAAAAATATACTTAAGTTTCTTTTACATTACATTCTTGTTTATATTATACTAGCTGTTGCCTGCGGCCTCGCACGCAATCTTTAGAACCGAAGTCCTTATATTACTTACTAAAAGCAATCATGATGTGATATGATCGGAGTCCTATAAAACTTTTCAAAACGTAAGTAGGCATAAATAAGGTAGATATAATCTTTAAGTTCATGGTAAATGGTATCAGAGTTTAACTTAATTATTATATCATGTTTGGCACGTGTAGGAGCATTTCTGGTTCTAATTAATTATATACATAACGTCACAGCTGAATCTGCCTTGTTACCGGAGGGAAAATTACGACAGGGGCCTGCGTCTAGGCCATTGAAAAATGTGCATCGTATTATCAAAAGTTCATATGGTTTATCTCCTAAGAGCATATTTGGTTGAAGGTTATATATAAACACATTTGTAGTCACCATTTTTTCAGGCCTAATTCGTATGAAATCATTATCACGAAAAAGTATTTTACAGGTAAAGAAATGTTTGATGTTCCATGGTGCCGTTTGGCCCGAAAAAAAATGCTTGAAACATTATTTATAGCAGGCCAGATTACAAATGTACACATGCCATTGAATATATTTCAGGTATAAGATATTTCCAGTATCATAGTAGAGTTTGCCTTGCTGTTCTGACGAAGATAACAACATATATACTTACGTAGGACCGACATGCCTACTTCGGATAAAAAGTTCCTACGTAAGACCATTTAAATTCACTTACCTATTTTGTCAAAGTTTAGCTTGCCATATTCCTTCGATCAATATACAGTATAGTTTGGTTATCTAATTTTCGGAAATCTTTTTTGGTCAAAATCGTATTGATATAGTTGAGTTTGCCTTGTCCTGATGAAGAAAATATACCCATAAGTAGGACTAAAACCCCTATTATGGCCTAATTCTTATGTACTTTCGGTATAAGAGGAAAATCCTTATTAACGTCATGCATCATTCCAAAATAATCGTTATTAAAGTTTTTCGTTACATTTGTTTTTCTGAGTGTAGCCAGGGAAAAAATGAATCGTGAAGGCATGTTAATATTCATTTCTCTGTTTTTCTCTAAGCCATTGTTAAAATGTAATATCATAATGTCAAGGAAGCAAACCAGTTTAAAGTAACTTGTGATAAAACATTCATAACTTTGTACATTAAGGTTAGATTCATAACAGTATTTTGCATTAGATGATTTTAATTCGTCACTGGCGCAATCTGGAGTAAAATTGATACATTAATGTTTTATTTAATATCTGCATTACACTACCGATCGAGCACTGTTTACTTATTATTAATATGTAAAGAGATGTTTCAGAATGTTTGTCGAACTATTGCTGTTAACAGCTGTTTAGTGCCCGTTTAATTTTAATTATAAAACGTAAAAACTAAAATTTTTCCTAAAAAATATTCTAGGTAACTTTTCTTAATTTTTTCTTCATAAAAACCTTCCTCGCATTTCAATGGAAATTTTACGAAAGAAGTGGTCCAATCGTTTTTAAGATTTGCACTTACCAACACATTTTGCGATTCATTTTTATTTATAAGAAAGTTCTTTTGAGCAATGCAATCGATTCCTAGCTGAATTGAAGTATCTATAAAATGTTGTTTACAGATATTAAGTCTCTAATATACTGCATTTTTCAGTAGTTTATTTATAGTTCATTAGCACCACCAATAGCATTTGAATATTACTATGAGAGGAAGTGTAGAAATATTAAATATGAAAATATTTTTTTAGTTACTTTCAATATCATTAATACAATAACATTTAATGGGCTTTTATTATTCATGCGTAAAAAAATTTAATTATCATGAAAACCTCAATACTATGACAGTAACGTCAATCTACTGGGTAAATTTAATATTTGGGTGAATATTAGTTACGATTTTAAATATATTTGTTCGTGAGAACGCTATTCCAAAAAAAATCTTTGAAGAATAAAGGTTTGGGATGTGGAGACTTTCGTTTACAATATCATCATACGAGATGACCTTGAAATATGGGGCATATAATACACTCATCGTATGCACCACAATTAATGATATTGATCATTACTGGTGAATAATCTATTTTTCAGAACTTGAGTTTAAACCGTAAATCCCGAAGTTCATAAATTTGGAGAAATAACTCTCCACCACAAATTTTGTCCAGTTCACTACGTGAACAAATTTTTTACGAACAAGATAGAAACGATCGCTTTTCTGTGTTTTTTTATAGATAGTCTTTTGGGGAGATAGTTAAAGAGATACTAATCTGAGTAACTAAGGTTTTTTAATTCCGGGACATAAACCAAACAAAATACATTTTTTTAGTTAAAAAAATGAAATATTTCGTATAAATATTAAATGTGTAGAATATTAAATGCTAACACATTTGAATATGTTTAAATGTACCATAAGACTGTAATGCATAGTTATGCTCCCACATGATGACGATATTATAAGTCATATTCGATTATATATAAATCACGGATCTGACGTAACATATCTTGCAGCCTGTACAAGAACAAATCTTTTAAGTTGAAAACAAAAGAAGAGAATCTAAGACCATTATCGAACTTATTGAAGAGGAAAGCCCCGCATGGATATCCTTCAATGACTGTGCCCATTATCAAAGTGAAGCAGCGATGAAACAAAAACTGAACAGTCAATTAAGCGAGAGAAAAGCAAACTTCTTATTTGAATCTGGTGTTCTAGTATGTTTTCAAAGGAAATCACCAAACCGTGAAGCATTTACGGATTCATTATAATCCTGGGTTTGAGAGCCACATACATGAAGACAATTTATTTATTGACTCAACGTTTTACGTTTGTAATATCTGGGAAGGACAAGAAAAATTTACAGCTTACATCAACATCAGCTCAGAAACAGGTTAGCAAATTCACAAAGCAATATGAACATGCTTTAACCCGTGATAGAGGTGCGTATTTCTTGTTATTCAAATACGGTTGGTAGCACAAAAGCAAATTGTAATTTGTCACCCTACCGTCCGCAGGCGGTAACAACGTTTATGAGTTTGCCACGTACAACTAGTTCTTTATTATATCCACTGTCGTAAGGGGAAGATTTTGATGAATATACAAAAAGATTTTCTGGGTATATTTGAAGTCGGGAATAAAATTATAATATTTATGAAGCATAATTAAAAATGTCAACCGACACTAAGTTAGCTGTTGACTCTTCTAGCTGAAGGTTACCATAGAGGCAGTAAGATTTGTTGAAATATAGATTTTATAAAATAATAAATATGCAGTACTTACTTCCTATAGTTCAAATACATAATGCAAAAACGAAATCAAATCTCATTTTTACTACATACTCAATCTCTGACAAATTTAAACCATGCAATGTATAGAAAATAGTATTTAAGTACTCTTACAGAACCAAACTTAATGAACTTAGTGAAAAAGCACGTGGAGTACACGAATATGGCTTTCTTGGAATTGTTAATAAATTTTTATTGTAGCTTAAGAAATAAACGATGCCACTCTATTTCCCGTATACCAAAAGAAGAAAACGAGCGACGGAAATACATGGTTCTTTACGAGGTAACCTTTTAAGCTGAAATATACATTACATTTCTTGACGGCACTAAAAAAGCTACACCAACGATAGCACTGTAAATATTGAAGAACTGAAGTAGATGATTTTAAACTCAAGTATGTTTCAAAAAAAATTATTTATTTATTTTTCTTATTAGAAGGAGCAACAAGATACATTGTGCTTTGGAACCGAAAATAAATGATACTGCGATTTAATTTAAACGGCTAGTATTAACCCAATTTGGCTGCATTAATCTTTTCTCATACACAAATATACATATATTGTTCACTGGGACAAAAAGATGATCAATCACGATGACACCTTACATATATTTGATTGGAAGTAGATTAAAAGAGCTAGAGGTATATGCTTTTTTGCAAGTAGATCTTGAAAAGCAATACATTTATATTTTTTATTTGTCAGGGAAACATCGACTGTGGAATTAGAAATAAATTAGACCAAAGGTGTGGCACCTGTCGGTGGTCTGGCTAGTGGCTGTGCCGACTTTTCTTCTGTTCTCGGCCACAGCTGGTTTTGTATTCTGCGTTGGATAGGTTTTAATTTTTTTCTTCTGGCTTCAGGTTTTTTAGCTGTATCTGGCTAACTTTTTTTTAAGGAAAGTGTTTACCTTTCACATTTGTCCTTACAACTTTCCACGACCAAATTCTTTCCTTTCCCTGCTAATTGTATACATTTTTTGCGTGTTTCTAATTCTTTGAGGTATTACTTTTGAGAGCTCAAACTAACTGTAAAATTTGTCAGAATTTTTATCTAGTATGGATCATAAAAGATAAATAAGTTTAAAACTAATATTTTTCTTTCCCAACTGGTCATAAATTTTTTCTTTTCTCTAGTAAGGATCGTAAAAGAGAAATAAGTTTAAAACTAATATTTTTCTTTCCCAACTGGTCATAAATTTTTTCTTTTCTCTAGTAAGGATCATAAAAGAGAAATAAGTTTAAACTTAATATTTATTTTCCAACTGGCCATAAATTCTATCTTGGTCAACCTTGTTAATAAATGTTGTTGGAGTTGATTACTGGTTATTTCTTGCTATTTTTGCCTGTACTAAGATTTTATTCTTTTTCTCTTTTCACCTCATGGGGTCGTTGGTATTAGGACGGGTGTAAATTTTTAGAATTTTAATTTTGCTTTTAGATGGTCTTACTACTCTTCCTATAAAAAAGGAGACCTTTACATTCTGGAGTTTTCTCTCCTGGTGACTAAGGGCTCTCCGCCCACCAGTTCGGGATTCCACTTGCATGCCTAAGTGGCTCTTGGGTTCCAGAGTGGAAATATCCAGATGGTGATGACTTTTGCGCACTAATATTCCTTTCGAACCATACGTAACACCTATTTTATCATTTGACCTCCTAGCGTTTTGGATACTTGTGAGAAGAAATAAACCCAGCCTCGTTTCAACACAGACCTATTAAACTATGGTACCTCCACAGAGAGTACGAAACTCCTATTCGTGTATCTTATCACCACTATATTTCTCCTCCCACTTCTTTTTTTTTCATTTTTGCTAGATTGGTCAGTCGGACTGGATATTAGCAGTTACGCTCCTTGAGGTCTTCGGACTGGATATTAGCAGTTACGCTCCTTGATGTCGTGCAGTCGTGCAGGAGATCCACACTGATAGTAGTTTTAGCCTTTTGCTGACACTGTTTTGAACCAGTGATACCGGTGTTCTGGTATTTTATGTTTCTCCTACTCTTTCTTTTGCCTTAAACTGTTGAAAGAGTATTTTATTCTATTCACTCCCTGGGATAGAGCGAGAGGATGTGGCATCTGCCACTGTTATTTTGTTGGACGATGGTCTGGCTATTAGCTGTATCGAATTTTTTTCTGTTCTCGTCCACAGCTGGTTTTGTATTCTGCGGTGGCTAGGTTGTTAACCTCGTTAGTAGATCAGTTGTTTTGCTAACTGGTGATTACTTCTTGCTTTTGGGTTGATTAGCTAGAAGTTTTTAACTCTCTCTTCTGTTTCATCAGTATTCTGGTGAAGACGTCAATTACCTCTTTGCCCCAGAGAATTAGTTACTTTCTTCGAACCTGGCTGTCTAGCTCCCGGCAGTGATACCTTAAGTCCTTGCCGTCCAGAAAAGGTCGGGGTACTTCGTAGTTTATTATAGGGCCAGTATACGCTTTTTAAATTCTGTTCAACCGACGCTTTAATACAACACCAATTAATATAGCAAAAATTTATTCATTTTTACTTAACAGTCATAGGTACATAGGTATTTATATGTATTTTCTTTATAGAAACAAAAAGACAAAATATAACTTAATATACCTTAGACGGAATTAAAATTCTAAGAGCCAAAAGTAGACGCTTTTGTATTGAAGTTAGTTTTCATTGGTATATATTTTCTATATGAAAGCACCAGGCCAACTTAACAACGACTCTTGAAATGCCAGAAAGAAAGTACATTTAAACTTAATATATTAAATATCAGAAACGCATTAGTTAAGCAGAATTTTCAGGTTTTATAATTATGTCAAAGAATTTACATGATAAATTCTTTTCAGGCTCAGTATCCATGTACAATGTAAAATATGTAGCTGATTCAGCTTTTCTCTATTTCCACTAGTGACTCAAGATATTATGACATTATCAAAACCCACAAATGAGCTAAATACCAACAAAAGAACAAAATTACAACCTAAAGAGCACGGTCGGTGTCGGGTATATTAGAACTTATTGCTGCACTTAGTTTTCTGTGACGGGAGGCGATTTGTGTGATAAAGTAAGGAACAGGGCTACCAACCTGAAATTAGCTGCTTTGCTCTTATTCCAGCTTATGATAAAGATATCAGATTGGTCTTTGGTTGGTACACTATAAACAGCCTACCAACAGGATTACATTGAAATCAGATCTATCAATACCACATAGAATAAACGTTTTCTTATGTATCGATATTAGTTTTATCAACATTTTGAGTTAGCATGTACCATTAAACATATTGATATATTTCTGATATAATTATATAATGATATGTTTCTGATAATGGCATTCAGTAAATTAATATTATTGCAGATATGTTGCTACTGTTTTGAACATCTCCTTCAGCGAATGTAACTTAACCATAAACACAAATTAGAACATATCATATTAGTTTAAGTCTTCTCGATATGTGTAAGAATAACTGAAAATGTAAAAAATCACTGAAATCTTATGATTATTATATTAATTTCTTATTTAAGCAGTCTAGATCATACAAAACATTTAACAATTTAAGTAAACCGAAAAACTTAAAAATTCATATTTTTAATAGTTGCATTAAAAGTAGTTTAATCAACAAAGGTTC
The DNA here is from genome assembly GCF_021130785.1 of Homalodisca vitripennis. NCBI lineage: Eukaryota > Metazoa > Arthropoda > Insecta > Hemiptera > Cicadellidae > Homalodisca > Homalodisca vitripennis. The sequence goes on from NC_060214.1 coordinate 42,506,162, forward strand.
ATTTCTATTGTGTACAGTAATAGTAAAGACAAAATATTACACAAGAACTTTACATTCACATGTATATAGCAAAAATGTAATATTAATAATATTTTGAATGCAAGTAAACTGCATTGCTAAAATAATATTATTTGTTTCCATAATTTCCGTTGCTCATCTTGTAGTTTTATATAGACCCAAGTGGTACTTGTAAGATTAGGGATTTTAAAAAATTAGCTGTTACTATACTTAAGGAATATTCGTTAAAGTTTTATCAATATACGGACTGTAAACGGACCAAATTGTGTAAAAATAACTACTCTTACACCAGAATATGCTATTTGTATCAAATCTGGTAACTGAAGGAAAGGTCATTAATATCAATATAAAGAACAGTGACAAGGTGGGTTTTGAATAGCAGATTTGGAGATGTTTTGATTTGTACGATACTAAACCAAACCAAGAATAGCTTTATTATGTTGGGTAGAATAAAACACATTTATTTTGATAAATCTTCCCCATATTCTAACGCCTTTACTGAAACTTTGCTCTAACCGGCAACACTGTCTGTTTGCTAACATCAGTAGTTTATGATTTCTTGACGGCTGTAAAGGTCGTGAAAGACGTTTTATAGTCACACATTATGGTTGAGAAGTTGCAGTAATGTCTTAAACAATTCATATAACCATTAGTCATTAAAAAAGTAACACGTCTGGAATATGGCAATATAATTAATTAGTTTTATGGTATACAAGGTAAAAGTACGTCAAACCACGTGTCGCGTAACAGGCTTCGCTGAGGTTGGATCCAACTTTAATATATATATATAACATATATATTTGCCCAACCACAAAACACAGACATGGAAAGACAAAGGCATATGAACCCCTCAAATCTTGGCAGTAAATCCAAACCCTGATCACAGTGGTTATTCTGTGACGTTTTAGAGATTGCATTTTTTATGTCTATGTATGTCTTAAGTCCCTACATTTAATTTGGAAATATAAATAAAAATGGTCTAATCAATTATATATCATTACTAGACACGTGCTAAATGTTTGATTTTGAGTGGGTTCTCTTTTCATTGCAATGAATCGTAACTGTTAAAGGAAACTGTTGTAAAAATAAATGATAAGTTGAATGAGAGATGGAAGGAATGGTAATCCATAACACTGGTATGGTTCCATAAAATTGTCTTCATATTTATTAACACATTATCATTGTTATTCTGCATGTAACAAAAGAGACGAAAGGTAAATAATGTTTAACAAACCAAACGTTACAAAAGTATGTTTCAAACCTTTTACTGCAACATAAACTGACAATTCCGTTGAATTCCGTCAACTCCGAGAGGTTTATTATTCATGTTTATTATTTCTCACTGAAGTTGCATTCACCAACTGTATAAATTCAACTTTAACGAGTCCATAAAGTTGTGTTAACACTTTAGAAATAATGGCAGATACATTAATGTAATGAATCAGTATTTAAAAAAAAAAATTAAATTATTTGCTTTTCGAAAAATAAAGTAATCAAATGAAGAAAAGAAGTCAAGAAATTATATAATGTGTAATATAATATTAAATAATATAATACATTTTAAAATTCTAGTAAACTGTATTTGTAAATGTTTAAAACCCATTTTATTTGTTTAATATTTATTGTATGAAATAAACATTGAAATTAATTAATTTTGGCAAGTTAGAGATAGCGCAGGTTCAAATCATGTCTGTAACTGTTGCACTTTTTATTAGTTCCATTGACCTTATACTGTATGGACTCTAGACTATTCATTTTTATAAGTTCCTTACATATAAGAGATGTAGCCTCGAAAAGTGTTTGATTAATATGTAATTAATTAAAACATTTTAAAAGTTTTTATGTATTTTTAAGCTAGTTTAGCTTGGTATGCTTGATCCATATTAGAGATGTAGCCTCGAAAAGGGTTTAATAAATATGTAAATAATTAAATATTTTAAAACTTTTTATCTATTTCTATGCTAGTTTAGCTTGGTGTGCTTGATCCATATTAGAGATGTAGGCTATCCTCGAAAAGTGTTTCATAAATATGTAAATGATAATTATAAACCTTTTAACACTTTTTATGTATTTGTAGGCTAGTTTAGCTTCGTGTGCTTTATCCATTTTAGAGATGTAGCTTACATAGTTCAGTGGCCCATAATGACGGGCATAATAAGGCTTAAAATAAAGTCGGCCTCTATTTTAAAAACATTCATAGCAATACTGTCAAATATGGAACAGCAAATATTGTAGTATTATAATACATTAGTGTAATATTTATACTTTTTAACACAAGAGCTATCCTACATAAAAATTATTTTTTGACATTTTGTAATTTTTTGACTAGTATAGATCACATACCAATAAATTTGAAAATATATTATCTCATAAGAAACATGAGAGATTTTTATCAAAGCATGGATATCTTTATATTAGTGATTAGATCTTTGAAACTCGACAGAACTTTGAATAATGGAACTTTAACACTTTTTTTACATTTTTGTTAAGATAATCTGAAAATTGTTAATAAACAAATATTTTGTTACCAAAATAACATGAAATATTGGAAATTTTAAGGCCCACAATCTACCTGCGTAATAGATTTAAAATGAGGCCTTCTAATTCAAATACTTTATTCTACTAGTGTATCATTACTTTTTACAAGTTAGAGTCTGTAACTTTAAAATGATATTGTCAAATATCATTACGTTACTCATAATTATAAATAGAATTAACCATATACAATTTCTTTCCTATTTTAAATATTTATCTTTTTAAATAGGAGCAAGTACTTTTTATGATTGAATGTTTATTGAAATTAAATAAGACTATTGCCATTTATACAAATTTAATGTAAATAAAAGTAATTTGACATGTATTTGGTCTTTCTGTCATATTTTAGTTTGGTTATTTAAACGCGTATGTGACAGACAGAGACAAATAAAAAAAATTATGGTTGCCTGTAAAGTCGGTTTTACGGGCGAAGATTTTACGTGACAAAGTCTTTTTCTCGGTAGAATATTTATTGATATGAATATTATTAAATTGCACAATAGGAACAAGGAATTGAATGAAAATAAGAATTGCACAAATTTTAACTATAGAAATATATTTTGTTTATTAAAACATTGTACATAATTTGAAATCAATTAAAATTTGTTATTGTAAATGGTAAAGTTGAATAAAACATTTACTAAAATTGGAATTTGAATTTCTTGCTAGACACAGTTAAATTCTAACTCCGCGCGTGGTGATTGGTCGGTTTAGTTCGTTTGTTTGGTCGCACTGTTATGACAGGTTAGAGGTTATAATTTGTTATTTTAAATGTTTGACTAGCAATACGCGCTGTTTCTTCTCAATCGACTGCATTACGATTGATTGCAGAGTGATTTAAACTAATAATTTACTTAACACTATCAACATTTGTCAATAGTATGACATAACCTATAAACTCAGTTTCTCAACTTTTGTGTCAATCTAACAATTAATCAATCAATCATAGTTTACGATAATGAAATATCAGTGTACAATTATTTACCTTTATTGTTGTAGTTGTTGTAAATGACGAATCTAAGCACTCCACATTTTCACGAATAAACATAGTTATCTGCTTTATCCCGTGCGGCGGACCCACAGTTATCTGCTTTATCCCGTGCGGATCCCGTGCGGCGGACCCACTGGACGGGTATCGTAACGTTACCGGGCGTTACACTTTTTCATGAGTGACTCCGAGCCGCAACCTAATTTAAGACGTTGTCACGTCAAAAATAATTTTAAAAAGTGAGGGCTCTTTGGTGTAATGGTAGTAGATTCGCCCGGCAAGTGAGAGCTCCGGGTTCGATTCTTGGCGGAGCAAGTACTTTTTGCGATTGAATGTTGGTTTAAATTATATAAGGCTATTTAAATGTATACAAATATAATGTAAATAAAAGTCATTTGACAGGTATTTGGTCTCCCGATCATATGTTATATTGGTTATTTAAACGCATATGTAACAGATACGGCCAAATAGAAAATAATTGAATCGTAAAACGTGAGGGCTCTGTAGTGTAATGGTGGCACATTCATCCGGCAAGTGAGAGATCCGAGTTCGAGTTCCGGCGGAGCAAGTACCTTTTGCGATTAAATGTTTATTTAAATTGTATATATATATATATATACATATATATATGTATATATATATAATTAAACACATATAGGGTGTGTAAGTTCAATATAAAAAACTGTTATTTAATTTTGTAATAAATTAAGGAGTAATAAAACTGAAAATTTACCTGGAAAGCTCCTACATGAATTGAATGAGAATGGATCCTAGGTTTGTGCAAGATTAATGGTAGGCAGTATAAACTCGTACTTTTACGAGTAGTTTGACAGTTGATGTTAGCAACAGTCATAAGGGATCCAGCGACCATAGAATGGAAGTACTATATAAAACCTTTCTGAGGTTGAACTAACTACGATTATATTCTTCAAGATGATTGCGGCATTTTACATGTTTAATCCTTGGTTCTTATCAGGTATTGGAGTAAAACAAAGAAGTAATGTAGTAAAACTCGTACTGGCTGTCAAGATCTGAATCTCTGTGGTAATGGTTTCTGTGTTAAATTGTTTACTATCATGAATCATAAGAAAGCGTCCTCTATTAAAATTATTTGGTCTAGATTTTGGATATTTAAAATCAATTTAAAAACTGTTTAAATGAACCCAACTAGGGTACACCTGTATAGGTTTATTATTGTTTGTGATTGGAAGAAGCTTTTACTTTTACTTGTTTGGATATCAACTGTTTAAATTAACCACAACTAGGGTACTGATGTACAGGTTTATTATTTTTTTTGGTTGGAAGAAGCTTGCTGAATCTCCGATCATAAAAATCATATATAGTGATGATTATCATACAGTTTAGTTTCAGCTCAAGTTTAAAATAAAATCGGCAGTTCCTAACAATTAAGTTTACGTAAAGTGTTGATGAGCACATCCAATAAGGTCGTTAAGTTTAATATGGACAAGTTGTAATTAATTTAAGATAAATCAAAATTACTTGTTTATTTCTGATAATAATTTATTGATTTAAGTGCAAAAAACGTAATAAGTATAAAAAACCCACTTTTTATAATCATAATTAATTACCCTGAAGTTACCTCTAAAAACAGTGCTATTGAAGGAAACAAGAGATTTTCGGACATTTGCTATCGTTTATTTATAAAACAATTATTAGTAACACTAAGTTTGTATTTAAAAAGTCTAATATATTTCTCCGGCGAAAAACTAAATTAACAAACAGCTAAAAACTAGGTTAAAATAAGAAAATCGTATTAGGCGTTGTAACACGCATGGTAGAGTTTACAACAATCATGTTATGTGTCAACTCCATGCACTCAAACCCTAAAACATAAACTGAGTAAAAACAAAGCACAATCAATTAAAACTGAACTTACCAATGAAGGTCGGAATAAGTCTGCACTCGAGGACCAATCACATAAAACTCAGTTCTATTTAATTTTTAGGATCAGGGTTATTTTAAATTCTTAAAGTCATGATCGATGAAAATCCAAATACTTACTTGAATATTCCGTCATGGAAAGTATTTTGCCTGGATAGGGCGATTACAAAAGGCAAATTTCGATTAAATATAAACGCATCTTCCCCTTAAAAATGGAAAATATATGAATTGGACGCGTTTTACTTTTGACATGGTAGTAATTGTACTTTATAAAACTTTCAATCTCTGTTCATTATCAATTGCTTAATGAATCATGAAATATCGTGTCTTCTTAAAAAAAGAATATTCTTTTATTTTATAGTGAATTCTCGCCTCCATGGTATCATAATCGTTTCGACTCTCCGCATAAGGAATATATACATACAAGTTTTAAACTCCCCGCATTTGTAGAATAAATGAACCTTTGATGACCATAAATATTTTCTTACAGCAATATTTTATAATAAAATCCAACATATAAATAAATACAATGTTATTACGATAATATTCGGTTAAGGATAAGAAACTAGTATACCATTAATGATTCCTGACTATTTTGCTTTAATGAGAAACTTGATTTTGTAGGTTTGCGTCACTGCTGACTTTAGAGTGAGCAGCCAAGTTGCCTCAAAGGACTGACATGTCTATGTTTAATTCCGTACACTCTCCGCATTTAAAATTTAACTTAAACTAACTGGGATAAATACATTCCTTCATACACTTGTGGTATTTTTTAAATTAATTTAGAAGCCTGAAATATGTTTTTCTCTATATATTTGATTTTATTCATATATGTCTGACAGTTTGGAATAAAATATAGAGAGTATATGCACGTAGAGTATGTAGTTACATTATTAAAAAAACGTTTGACTAGTTTCTTAAGAAATGTATCACTATGGCCACTGTCATATTTAGAACTGCCATTTATTAATGCCATCAAAAAATCATGATAGTAAATATCTTACGTTTTAACATTTTAGAAATTTTTGCTACAATTTCGTTGAGCGTATTCAGTATGATTTTTATATACTAACCAAAATGTTTATAATAATTATCTCTTACGTATGTATATCACGTATTATGAATTAGTAAAAATCTTAAGTTAGTTTCAAACTGGTATAAAACATTTTAAATATCTTAAAGAACCATACTAAAACACAGTAGGAGTGAGACACAATTTGTCGCGTAACAAGCTTTACTAAGATTATATGTGAGGCTTCAAATCTATTGCTTATTTCCTTCTTGAGATATCGTGATGGCAATCACAGAAAGTAATTGTTATATTTCTCGGAAAGAATTAGTTTTGGGGGTATCTAATCATCTACCATCTAAAGTGTCAGGTAGCAATGTTTGTCAGCAAACATCATTGGGAGGAGATCAACTCTGTGTATAATTTCCAACTTCTTTATTTGAGGACTGGAAACACAAAGCGGGACGGTAATCGAAAAACCTTGTTTAATTGTACAAAATTTTCAATAATGTAAAATTTGTTATAAAATTATCCCACATTTTAAGTAAAAAAATGGCAATCCTTTGCAAATAAATTTAATAAAGTCTACGTCCTACAACTACTATGGACATGATGATTGCACTCCACTAATTTAATAATACACTCAGCTGATTAGAGTAGCTACAATTAAAACAGCTTTTTGTATGGGGCACAAGCAATACTATCACATAATGAAGTGTTGATATGGATATAGTAACCACCTCATTAAAATCGAACTACTTCCCTTACTTATAATCCTAGTTCTTCTGAATTTTTTTACACTGAGTGGTTGGATTTATACTCCAATTATGTAAACAAAATATAGTAACAGTAATCTACTTATCATATAGATATTTTAAGACATTCAATCATAAATATTTCAAATATACGGCATTTAGTGAATACAAATGTTCATTTTATTCCTGTCATTATGGTTTGAGGTTTTGAAGCTTTATAAAAAATTTCACTTTATACAGTAATTCGTTCTTAAATATCAATAGTTAAGTGGGAAAACAAAATAGTGTCTGGGTAATTACTGAGTTCTTGTAAAATTTAATGTAATTTTGTTTGTGTTTTATCCATAACTCCTGAAAAGGTTAGTGGAGTATTCCAGGATATTCTGCATACATAAATTCCAATCTCAATTTATAACGTTCTATACGAAGGTAACGAATAATTTAACCCATCTGATTCCAGGAAGCCTGCTCGTTATGAGAAACTTAAACGGATTTCAAGATCTGAATATATATTTATCAAATCATTCACTGTTATGATATCGAACAATGTGCAATTGTTTATTTACACACCCTACTAAAAGTTGTAGTTGATAGGTTCCGCACAACATTCCTGTGTTCACGGTTGATTAACTTAGGGGGAAACGTACAAATGGTTTATATAGAACTTTATATTGTTGTGTTAACATTTAATAATATCTAATCCGTAATGTTGAATACAAAGTTTAATATTATAAAAAATTAAAAAAAATTAGGGATTCAGTAATGACATAGATGAGTACTTAGGTTTGTATATGCTGTAACGTCCTTCTTCTAACAGGGAAACCCGTATATGAAGGTACTACGGATTATTCTAAAACGCGTTTTGGAAAATTAGTAAATGCACGTAAAATATAACTGGAAAATCCTTCAACATGTTGCAGTCATCTAATATCTACCAATCATAATAAAAAATTTTAATGTCAATTAATTCGAAGATGCTTTTTGCGATTATTAAAAAGTATAAAATATGACACTGCCCATAAATGAATATTTTCTGCATTAAGTTGTAAATCTGTAGGTAATTTTGTTCTATTGATGGACATATGAACAGAAATGTAGTTTATTTCTAATTCCTTTAGTAATAGGCTTCACTAAAGCTCGGCAAATTATATTTCCAAGAGTTAACAATAAGTGCTTATATAAAAACTAGGAAGAAACAAATTTCCTACCTCACTGCATCACTGACACCACAGAACAATTTCCAGTACGCTAACAGGTACTGATATACCGTTATAGTACGACAAAAGTGATAGTAAGAGTTTAATTAAACAATCAGTTATATGATAAAATTATGATAGAGATATACTGTTTAATATTCGTATGACTTTAGAAGAATACTTTCGAGATGTAAAACTAATATTAAGTTATTATATGATGATCTCGTTACATTAATAGTTATACAAAAAGCAGGAGCAGATATCAGAAATGATCTAAAAGGAATTAAAAGATTGTACCTCCCTTTATGATCCCCTTTAGGTGATCAAGTTTAGCCTTTAAAACATTAATATAATGTAAAATACCTTTTTCTCTTGTAAAGTAATTTAAAAGAATACACCCAGTCGGTAGTGATCAGCGCTGTATCATCCGACATCAACATCAAACTGAAATTTATATCGCATGTTTCCGGGAACCATAATATTGGTTTCCAATACACAAACATGATCTGAGGTACGCACATAGTCATTGTTATTGTATCGTAATATATACTTCACTAATCAAATTTCAACCATTATTAATCAATAATTTTACACGCTGCATTTAAATCTTATAAAGTTCACACTTGTAAGGTATTAAATTTGTTATTGATGAGGAGTAAAACTAAGTTAATATAAGAACTTTTACTTGTCTTGAGACCCATTTTTCGTAAATTTGTTGCACAAGAACGTTCTGCTAGGTCCAAAGATGATTTTTACTCTAACTTTCATCAACGGTAAAAATGATCCTTGAATCTACTACGCCATATCAGACACCTTTATTATATATCACCTTACTTCAGATGTCACCGTACAGTACGTGACACGTGTGAATTTTCACACGCAGAACTGTTGTTATTGGCGAGTATTAATGAGAGGCTGTAAAAATTAATTTCTGCTTGGCTGTCTGTTTTTATACCCTATACCATGAGAAGGCACTGGATTACAGATTATAAATTTTGCATGAAGTTTGGGAATCTTATGGGAAACCATGAAGGAAAAAAAAACATCATAGAAAAAAACCTAGTAAACAAAATTCAATCCATACATATAACAATCTACGAATCAATATTTGGTAGATTTGCGGATATACCTTTAATTAAATTCTATGAAGTTGTTCGATAAATCTTTATGTTAGATTTTTGTATTTGTATTTAAGATGAGTTAGATGATACTCTAGGAGCCAAATAATTTTTATTTTATAAGTTAAACAACATTATATTTTTTAACATATATAAATGAATGTCTCTACTTTCGGCGGATTTTAGAATGGAAACTTATGAAAGGAATTAACACGTGAAATCTAGTTTTTATCTTGTTTATTTATATGTCTAGCAATCATAACTACTCGTAATATTCATGAGTCTAATGGTCGGTTTAGGTGTAATAAAGTAAGAAACATACAAGCTAAGAAAAGGTTTTATTCATCACATGGGTCAACCGAAATTTATCTTCTCACTGTCTGGCTACCTGGTTATCTGTTTTGACCTGAAGATTTCAACACAAAAGAACAAGACTTTACCCTGAAAATGTGTGTTTCTTCACTTCAACGTAGACAACGTTGTAATTTATGTTCCTCTATGGTATACGGATGACAGTTTACCTAGCCTTACTATTTGAAGAATGTTTCAAGAAAAAACTAATTTAATGAGTTCTAATTATGTATAATACATAAATTTCCATAGATATGAATAAGTTTGGTGATGGTGCATATTTATTAATGGCATTTTCCTATGAGCCATTGAAGTTTGTCACTCATTAGGTTAGAAAAATATCTCCTGTTTTTCTAGGGTAAGCACAAATTTATCTTTTGCTCCTCTGTAAACAGGAAATTTTGCAGATAAGATGAGCTATTACTTTTTAATTTTAAATGCAATTTCAGCCAAGACTGCTTCACAATACCTAGTGTGGCATACTCTACTAAGAAGACCTTTTACGATGTCATCAGGTATCGTAATACATTTTGAATAACCGTTACATATACTGAACAAATGCCTATTCTTCCCGTTGTCACGTGTTACAATATAGTTTTCTCCATGGTCATCTCACAATAAATTATCTAAAAGTCTTTTGCTGTAGGAGTTATGAATCTTAAATTAAAATTTATTATTGTGTTGGCAGTTAGCAGCACTTGATACTTCGCCAATTGACGTTATAACTGAACATTTATCTCATATCTCGTCTTCTATAAGGTGCCTTATTGTTTTCCAATACGTTATCATGGTAATTTAACACAAACCTGTTGGTGTTATTGTGTCTTAATGAATTGAGTGAATGGAATTTTGATAGACCTAAAAGTCACTTAGTATGACACTTCCGTTTTACATTAGTATCTACGAGGATTGGAAACTTAAATTTCAGTATTATATATCTGCAATCAGCTGGTATTAAACTGCGTAGAATATTGAAACAACTGAAAAAGAAGGAATTATAAGCAATGATAATCGAACTTATTTTTATGCATGCGTGCCCACTAACATTTGACTATATCAAAAATATATTTTATATCTCAGTGTACTTAGTTTCATACTATTAAGGAAATTGGAACACGAGTCTATAAAATTTTAGTCAACAGGGAACAAGAGATAATGTTTATTATTATTGGAACAATTTTTGCCAGCGTGACATGACACTGTAACAGTCAGTGGTGTGACATTTTTATATTTACGTGGTGATATAAAAGTAACATTACAACTGTTTGGGAATGAACTTATTAGTTTTGATTCGTATCAGATCTTTAGAGGAAACTTTTAATATGTTGTAATTCTATTGACATTGTGGTGTTTTAATTTGGCGCAAATAGAGATGACGTACATCATCATTCCACAATGCCACTCAAGAGGTTTTCCACTGCTTTAGGCGTACCAAGATAATCACGTTCGTTAAGGTAAGAGGGAGTAGGAGTCGCTTCCTGTCCGAATTCCACGAGGAATACGACCATTACCTCAGCCATGGCACCCTTGAAGATGGAGGGTTCCCTTCTCCACGCTTAATGTCAAAGCAAACAGAGGAGACTGAGGATAGCAATACTCCAACATAGTTAGCTTAAAATCATGAAAGCAGCCTACGTAATTCAAAATTCATCGCAAGCAGCAAAATATATCTATTAACCACATATTTTTACACAAAAATATTAAACGTTTTTGCTAGTGATGTGCCACTCCTTGAAATCTATTGAGCTGCTCTTAAATTTCAATCATATTAAATTAGCATAGGTGCTTTCCCTAAAAGAACAAAAGAAAATAGTTTAATGTTGTTACTGAACTTCTTGAGCTATTCATTCATGTGTTATGATGTAGCTCAGAGCAATTTTTGTAATTAATTGGTACTCATACACACTTTTCCACTCACAATTTTCAGGTGTCTAGAACATTGCTTAAAAAAATCCCAGTTGTTCTGAAATGGATCAGAAGATTGTAATATCTTCTAGTGACACTTCCCTATTTTTTCCTATTACATAATACAACAGGAAATATATAATTATTCAGACGGTAATTTATATAGGTTTGAATCGATTAATCAAGATGCCATAAATGCAGTGCTTGAACAAACAAAGCAGACAAAAGTATCCGATAAAGAATGGCTTTTGTGGATTGTAGCTAAGGGTGTTGGGAGGGGTGGGTGATTGTGTTTGGAGTTGTGGGAGGGGTGAACAGAACACCACCATCAACCACTCTTTACCAATTTATGTGAGCTTTAAACAGTTATCCGTTTGTTCCGAGATTCCTCCTTACCTTTAAATTACTATTCTTAGACACATCCGTGTACCGACTTGTCCACTTCCTCTAGATTTAAAGATCTCTGTATATCAAGGCAGTACCTAGAGATATACCTCGCTAAGTACAAATTAGACATAATAAAATGTATTGTTACCGAAACTAAGTTTATACAAAATTATTTGACTAATATAATTGATTGTACCTGGATTTTATAGTTTACTATTCGTATTTGATTATATCAATTTTATATCAAACGTTTCAGAGAGAGAGAGAGAGAGAGAGAGAGAGAGAGAGAGAGAGAGAGAGAGAGAGAGAGAGAGAGAGAGAGAGAGAGAAAGAGAGAGAGAGAGAGAGAGAGAGAGAGAGAATTTCGATAATTTGATTTCTTTATTTTTCCTGCCCTGGTTTAGACCAATGGTCCACTCTTCCACCAGGACAGGCTCCAAAATGTATACAAAGTTTTAACTACAATATACAGTTGTGCCTTAAACTATATGTTACAGAAATCATGTTTACGTTTACTCAATAACTATTAACATTTACATTTATATCAGATATTACAGTTCAATAAACTTTGAAGTTAATCATCATTATACTATAAATATTCAACATAAATAAACTATAAAAAAATTAACAACAATATGAGCAAAAAACTAATACACTTTTTTGTTTTATTTAAACTAGTATTGGTAAAAATTTTTTTTTCCTTCCTAACTCTCAAAAGATATACCATACATTAAGATTTAAATGTGCCTTTAGTACTTTTAAGCAAATTTATACATAATTTTATCCATTTTTTTTTAATTTTTCTTTATATATATATATATATATACATATCTATTTTTTTTACTACAATACACTTTGAAAATTAAACATCATTAAACTATAAAAATTAAACAACAATCTGAGTTTAACAAACTAAAATACAATCCAACCACAATAACAATACAATAATTTTATCACACTCTAACATAATATTTTCATTAAATATAACAACCACGACACAAACCATTAATAACATTACAAGCAAAAAACAACATTACTCATATCTTTTCAACAAATCAGTTTTTAACCGTTTTTTAAATAAATTTATACTTGGTGCATGTTTAATTGTGCTATGAAGGCCATTTAACAATCTTATACTCTTCACATGAAATGATTTATTATATATATAACTGTTCTATGTAGTGGAAATTGTAAGGTCACATTAACAAACCTTGTTTCCCTTGCATGTACATGGTTCATCATGATATATTGATTAAATAGGTAATCAGGTTGTCCAAACATAATAATCTTGTGCATTTGTAATAAAATATTATATTCCATTCTTTCATTAATTTTTAACCAACATAACTCTTTATAATATCTGGTAATGTGTGCATCTATTGGTACATTAAAAATATATCTTATACATGCATTTTGTGCCCTTTGCAATTTTTGCAACAATTCATCATTAATATCACAATTTACAGCATTTGCATAATCAAAAAAAGGAAAAATAAGCGTAGATACTAACAATTTCTTTATATATACATTAGGTTTAAAACACAGCCTTTTAAGTCTATATAAACTTTGGTAAACCTTTCTATGGATGTAATTGACTTGTTCTGTTCATGCCATTGTGCTACACATTCTTATACCTAAATTAACAACTGATTGCTCATAATCAAGTACCATACCATTTATTGTTACAGGTAAAATAACATTCAAATTCACATTAGATAACATCCTTGATGTTCCTAATACTATTAGAGAGGCGTAGAGAGAGAGAGAGAGAGAGAGAGAGAGAGAGAGAGAGAGAGAGAGAGAGAAGAGAGAGAGAGAGAGAGAGAGAGAGAGAGAGAGAGAGAGAGAGAGAGAGAGAGAGAGAGAGAGAGAGAGAGAGAGAGAGAGAGAGAGAGAGAGAGAGAGAGAGAGAGAGAGAGAGAGAGAGAGAGAGAGAGAGAGGAGAGAGAGAGAGAGAGAGACTTTTATACTTTCTTTATTTATCCTGCCATGGTTTAGACCAATGGTCCACTCCACCACCATGACAGGCAACACATATTCATATGTAATACAATGTTTGAGCAGTAGCCTGGTTTTACAAATTACATTTTTTTATATCTATTATCTTATTCTATTTTATTATGTGTTATACAACTCTTTTTCTACAACTATATTCTTATTTAAATCATACATATATATATATATATATATATATATACATACACACACATATACATATATACATATATATATACATACACATACATTCCTAATTTTATCACTTAAATATACCCTACTTACAGTTAAGTTCTATATTTTACTATTTGCTTTATATGTTTATTCAATTCAAACATAATTTCTTTTTTTTCTTTTTTTGTATGGTCTCAATTCTAAATTCCTATACATATAGGAAAAATTAATCTTACACAAGAAAGAATAATTTACACAGTATTGATGTACTATGAACTTATAATTAATATCTTTCTAAAAGTTTCATTTTGTATTTTCTTAACAAAGCTGCATTGCTTTCCCTATCACTTTCCCGCAGTTCTCTTTCTAGTACATTCAATAATCTAATAGATGTCACTAAGAAGGACTTACAGTAGATAACAGTTCTATGAATCGGAATTTGTAAAGTTATTCCTGAAAAACGAGTGTTTCTAACATGTACATCAGTCATTCTTTTGTATCTTTCAAACAAATACACTGGTTGTTCATTTTTAAGTACTTTAACGGCCAATTTCATTATATTTAATTCCATCCGCTCCTTAATTTTCAATAAACCAAGGTCTTTATAATATGGTGTTACATGTTGATCCCACCTTAAATTATAGATATATCTTATGCATGCATTTTGCGCTTTCTGTAACTTATCAGTTAACTCATTATTTATGTCACAATAAGCTATATTTGCATAATCAAAAATAGGTAATACTAGTGTTGCTACTAGAAGCTTCTTAATATAAATTGGAGGATTAAAGGTCAATTTTCTAAATTTATACAAACACTGGAATACCCTCCGAACAATATAATTTACTTGTATACGCCATGATAAATCATTAGACATTCTTAAACCTAAACTGACAATTGAGCTCTCTAAATTTAAATGTACATTGTTTATCATCAAAGGTGTCAAACTGTTAACATCAATGTGAGGTAGCAACCTTGAGGATCCAAACAATACCGGCTTACACTTTGTTATATTAAGCTGTAATCCATGATCTTTACACCATGTATGTAATGTACCCAAATCCGCATTCATACAGTTAACAGCATCATTTACACATTGAATATTAGGCCTACTGTTTAAATATAACTGAATATACGCCTCATTAAAAATATCCTCTTTGCTGTCCTCCCTATTATTACTTTAATCTTCAACACGTCATTAAGAAGCTGTGTTTTCCCTTTTCAATGGAAGTCTGCCCTTGTCCTCCCCCTCAACAAGATCTCAGCTCCAGTGTCATGCTCGGATTACAGGCCGATAAGTATTCTACCTGCACTATCTAAAGGCCTTGAGAGAATAGTGCACTGTCAAATTACTGAATATCTGACTAACTATAACATATTAAGTGACTACCAATCTGGTTTTCGCACAAACCACAGTACTGAAACTGCACTGCTAAAGGTAACTGATGACATACGACTTGCCATGGACCATAGACAGGGCACAATTCTTACTCTCTTTGATTTTTCTAAAGCTTTCGACAGCGTAAACCACAAGTTACTGTTAGCTAAATTAAGGGTAGTAGGGTTTTCTGATCATGTTCTTAATTGGCTGAGATCATACCTGTCAGAAAGAAGGCAGTGTGTCAAGGTTGCTGACGTGACTTCGGACTGGGGGTGTGTTACTTGTGGGGTGCCTCAGGGTTCTATCCTGGGTCCCCTACTCTTTGTACTGTATGTAAATGACATTCACAGAGTTCTCAAATACTGCAGGTATCACATGTACGCTGATGACCTACAAATCTACTTGCACTTTGACGTTAACTCCATTAACGACTGCATCAACAGGATGAATGACGACATTAAAAATATTGTTTTATGGTGTGGAAACCATGGGCTTACACTAAACCATGCAAAAACCAAACCAATACTTATATGCCACACACGTTTACGGAACTTTCTGGACCCGAACACTATTGAATCCTTAATTATTGACGGAACTACTCTACCATACTACGAAACAGTGAAAAATCTTGGTTTGACATTTAACTCGAATTTGACTTGGACGGAAGCGGTGAGGGATATATGTAAAAAAGTCTTCGCATCTGTCCACTCACTGAAACGCTTACAAAGATTTCTACCTGAACGGATCAAACTACTGTTGACAAAATCACTAGTACTTCCACACTTCAATTACTGCAACTCTGTGATGAATGACATGACGGTAGCACTTAGTGAGAAGCTGCAAAGGACTGAAAACTACTGTTTACGTTACGTTTATGATGTGAGACGAGACCAACACATTACACCGTACTATATTCAGGGAAATATTTTGAAATTAAAAGAACAACGATCAATCAAAATACTAAATTTAGTTCATTCAATTTTACAATCTGGATTTCCAAAATATTTTTCAAACTATTTCCAATTTATATCTCATGATAGTGTAAGAAGCACTCGCTCTGGTTCTCGTACCTTAAGAATGCCCCAACACAGGACTGTAGTATTTGATAGATCTTTTCAAGTGATGGGTTGTCGTCTGTGGAACTCCCTCCCCCAAGAAATCACTTCCATTGAGGGAGATCGGCGGTTTGTGGCGGCACTGAAACGTTTGTACCATGAACGGTTGGTCGGGGCGGGTCCGTCCTAGGGGTCTGTGGGTGTGGTGCTGGCATTGTGTGTGAGGAGTGTGAGTAAGACAAACTGCATATATATTATTTATTTCAAAAATATTCTTATTATATATTTATAAATTATTGTTATTAGGTATTAATTATAGTTTTTGGTTATTATTAAAGATGGAAGTTGTAGTATTATTTTGTGTCATGATTGTATACTTATATTTTTATTTATTTTTATTTAGAAGTATCATATTTATAATTTTTTTTGTGTTTAGATTAATGTTTGATTTAATGTATTTAGTAAGGTATATTAGTGTCAATATTAATTTGGTTAATATTTGTTCATATTTGTCATGTTGTTTATTGTTCTGCTTATTGATCAGACAGGTTAAGTGTAAGAAAGGGCCATGAGGCCCTAACTTTGCCTGTTTAAATAAACAAATTTTCATTTCATTTCATTTTCATTTCATTTCATTTCATTTCATTTCAATATCATCTGCATACATCATATATTTACAAAATATAACAGAACTACCAATCTTATTAATGTATAAATAAAAAAGCAAAGCAGAAAGTGTGGATCCCTGTGGAACACCTACAGAGTTATTTTTCCATTCTGAAAAATTTCCATTATTTGTTTTGATCCGCTGAAGTCTATTGGTCAAGAGAGAAAGAGAGAGAGAGAGAGAGAGAGAGAGAGAGAGAGAGAGAGAGAGAGAGAGAGAGAGAGAGAGAGAGAGAGAGAGAGGAGAGAGAGAGAGGGAGAGAGAGAGAGAGAGAGAGGGAGGGAGAGAGAGAGAGAGAGAGGAGAGAGAGAGAGAGAGAGAGAGAGAGAGAGAGAGAGAGAGAGAGAGAGAGAGAGAGAGAGAGAGAGATACTTTGATACTTTCTTTATTTACCCTTCCCCGGTTTGGACCAGAGGTCTACTCTTACACCGGGACAGGCTCAAATTTGTACAATGACATTGTTTTTTTACAGAGTTGTGGCACACAATTTTATAATAACACACATGAAACATTGACTATTATTTAAATCATAATAATCTTAATTAACTTTAAATTTTATTGGTAATTATAATATATTATTTGACTAAAATAATTTTACTTTTTAATTTTGGTCGATTTAGAAAACACTAGCTACAATTATTTTCTACGGAAAAAGTTTACACAATTTATATTAATCTATTTTATTTATTTACTAAAACTTAAATGCGCAAAAGTTTCTAGTTTTTATATTGCACACATAAAAACACATTTTTACCGTTTTAAATGTATAATAAACTATTACTTAATCAAATTAACAACAAAAAACATAAGTGGAGTTACTCTAGACAATTATTATAAATCTATATGATTTTAATCAGTTTATGCTACAATGCTTAAATTTTCAACTTTAGACTACCTTTTAAAGCTAACAAATCGATTCTCAAATAAAATGTGTACTACAATAAAATCATACATCACAAGATAAGAATTAATTTTTCCTGCTTACGGATGACGCATATTAACACATTACTCATATCTTTTTACTAACTTGCCCTTCAATAATTTTTTAAAAGTTTGTTCTGAGGGAACATTTTTTTATATTATTGTCTAAAACACTCATTAGTCTAATAGATTTTCCATGAAAAGAATTTGTATAAATCACCGTTCTGTGAATAGGAAAGAGCAAAGTTGTGCTTCCAAAACGAGTGTTTCTTTGATGAACATTATACATACTAACGTAACGCTCAAACAGATAATCTGGTTTTTCATATTTCAATATCTTAAACAACATTGTTAACACAGAATATTCTAATCTTTCTCTAATTTTTAACCATCTTAAATTCCAATAATAAATAGTTACATGATCGTCAAGTTTTAGGTTATAAATATATCTTATACACGCATTCTGTGCTACCTGTAATTTATTCATTAGTGAGTTATTTAAATCACAATATGCTGCTTGAGCGTAATCAAAAAATGGGAACACCAATGTCTGAATCATTAGTTTCTTTACATGTACTGATGGATTAAAATTAAGTCTTTTAAACTGGTATAAACATTGATAAACTTTCTTAACTATACTATCCACCTGCTCGGCCCAAGATAAAGTATTTGACATATTAAGACCTAAATTTACAAAACTATTTTAATATTTCAGTACTGTTCCTTTAATCACGATCGGTAATACATTTTCATAATCTATATTTTGCTAAGGTTCGGGAGGTTCCCAATATCATAGACTTACATTTTAAAGCATTCAAATTTAACCCATGACTTTTACACCAGCTAGAAATATTACATAAATCGGCGTTCATTGCATCAACAGCTTCATTTACCTTATTTATATTACAACTTATGTACAGCTGCATATCATCAGCATAACACATAAATTTGCTAAACATAATAATTTCATATATTCTATTTATATAAAGTGAGAAAAGTAAGGCAGACAATGTTGATCCCTGGGGAACTCCTACAGGATTAAGCTTCCAATTGGATAACATTCCACCACTAGTTTTTACTCGTTGATTTCTATTCAATAGATATGATCTGAAACCATTGAACTACATTGTCACTAATATTATAAGACTCCAAAACTGCTAATAACAACTCATGATTTACACAGTCGTAAGCACGACTGAAATCTAGAAGTGTTAAGACTACTATTTCCCTTTTGTCCATTGACAACCTTATATCGTCCGCAATCCTAATCAGAGCCGTCTGAGTACTATACATTGGTCTATATCCAGATTGGTATTTACATAAAATATTAAACTCATTAACATACATAGATAATTGTTGATACACCAACTTATCCATTATTTTACCCAAAACACACAATATATTAATAGGTCTATAATCTTTAGTTTCTATAGGACTCTTAACTTTAGGTAACGGAAGAATTAATGCATTTTTCCATTGACTTGGATAGCTACTATATAACAAAGAAAAATTAAAAACGTGTAACAACACATCTCGTATTTCATGAAAAATCAATCTAATAAATTTTATATGTATATCGTCATTACCCACAGCGTTAGATGATATATCCATAATTGCTTTGTAAACAGCTTCAACAGTTATTTGCGTGAAGTTAAAATTATTTGCTTCCAAACATCTCTTATTTTTATAATATTCAATCAAATCCCTGTCTATTTCATTATTTATGCCACAGAAATAATCATTGAGACAATCCAACTGAACAACCGGATCACCTAGCTGTTTCGATTGTCTACCAGCTCCCTGATCTCTAATGAGTTTCCACATATCTCGACTTGATCTCTCCTCACTTAAATAATTTTTAAAATATTTATTCCTCTCGTCCCTAATAATTCTCTTAACTCTATTTCTCATTAACCTATATTCTTCCCATATTTCTCTATCTTTGGATCTAACGTAACATTTATTCAACTTATCTCTATTTACAATTAATTTTTTGATATCTTCATTGACCCACGTATATACATTTCTTTTATTACTTACATTTCTTAGATGAATATATTTGTTATACAGACTTGACAATGTCTCTGACAGAACTTTTACCTTATCATCAATAGTATTACAGGTATACAAATTATCCCATAATAACCCAACACACTCCTGTTTAAGTTCATCAACCTGGACATTTTTATCCACAACACAACTCTGACTACACTTATATTTTTATTTACATACAATTTAGATTTTAAATTTATCTCTGTATAAATGAAATCATGATAAGAAAGCCCAGATATAGAAATCTGCCCATAATCGTTCACTCTACTCAAATCGTTTGTAAACATGATATCTAGCCAAGTTTCAGATTCTGGTCTGTGGTATGTGGGGTTTAATGGTAATATAGACATATTCAAATTTTTAACAGTTTCCAATAAATACGTTTTTTCGAAAAACACACGATCAGTACTTAAATTTATGTTAAAGTCTCCTATTACAAGACATATTTATACACTGGAAGTAAATTGGCTAAAACATCGAAAAATTCTGAAATATACCCTAGTTTAGAAGGTCGATATACTGCACACAACAATAACTTCCAATTACAATGCGATAGTTCTATGATTAAGAATTCAGGTTTCATACAATACATTGCCTGTGAAGATGCTATCACCCTATAACTGAAACACTTCCTCAAATAGACGGCTAAAAAAACCCCCTCCCTCCTTCCCCTCCTTATCATGGCGTATCAATTCATAGTTATCCACAAGATATGGAGTAGAAGGTATAATAGGCTTTAAAAATGTTTCAGATAACACAATAACATCAAAAACATTTTCGTTAAACAGACTAAAGACAGTTTCTCTTCTGACCATCAAATTCTCTACATTGGTATGACCTATCTTTAAGCAATTTTTAGACTTTATAAATTTATCTTTTAATGAAACAAATGGCCACTGATTATTTACACTAACGCTCATTAAAATTTATTTGTAATTGAGAATACATTAAAATATTGATCCCTTTGTAAAATCCTAAATAAAAAACCCCAAGAAAAATAAACACATTAAAACAAACACATTTTAAACTGTTAATACCAACTGATAGATCCTCAAATAGATCAGATAACACTGTAAACAAACTATAGCAAATAAACATTTTTATCATGTAACAAATCAATACATTGTAGCGTAATAATTTTCACAACTTACTTAACACTTATATTGAGTCAATCACCACAAAGCGATCTCCAGGATTCTTGCGCATGAAGATCCTTCCATTTCTGACCCAAAGATACGTGTACTGTTTCTCCCGCTTGACCTCTCGCGCTTTGTTTAGTAGCTTCCTGTTCGCCTGGGTGAGACTGTTGTTGACATAAATCGGATTTGACTGTCCCTCCATGAACCCGATGTCCCTGGTATTGAGATTTCTCTTATCTTTCCTCTTTTGTATAAATTGTTCAAGGTCCAGCTTACGGACGAAACGGACCACGATGCCTCCCGGCCTCCCATCTGCACCCGCTGCCGTCCTGTAGCGGTAACAGTTATCTATCATATTTACTTGAAATTAAAATCCGATTGCAGCTGCCACTCTGGATATCAGATCCAGAAGATCCTCTTTATCCTTGTTGGGAATCCCATTGATCTCGATCACATTTTCCTTTGACGCCTGCTCCAGGAAATTGGTTTTGTTGGTGAGTTCCTGTACATTTTTCCTCAAATTTATGTTTTCTTGATACAGGTGAGATATGTCCTCCTTGATTCCTCTCACCTGTTTCCCTACTTCCTCAATTTTGTTACCGTTGTCAATTATCCATTAAGAGTATTTTTCCATGTTATTTTTGAAGTCAATGTTTATTTCTTTCATTTACCGGCGAAAATCTCTCATTTCATTCATTAAATCGAGTATATCAGTAGACTTTATCTTATCAGCGGCCGCCTCCTGCGTCGCTACTGATAAGCTGAGTTTGCTTTCTCCCGCACAAACAGGACATAACCATGGCTGATTCTTTTCATAGTCTTGCTTAGAAATTGAAGTACATTTAAAATGGTAATTTTCACCGCACTCAGAACATACTGGCCTGCATGAATTATGAGAAAACCCCTTAGCACATTTTTTAAAAACGATCTTTCTTCTGATCCCAGTTCTTGAAATATTACTGGAATCTGAGCCGACATCTGAATCACTGTGTTTTTGAGTTTGAAAAAATACAGCTTTTTTACTCACCGGAGTAACTGGGGTATTATCATCCCGAACTGCCTTCTTCGTATCACTCAGAACACTTCCAATTAACATTACTAGACACAATATATTGAAAGTCATCGTCAGTCAATGTACCAATACAGTCAAGATGATAAACTTTTTTGCATAAGAAACACTTTAGATACTTACAATTGGCTGTGACTCCAACAGTACATATAGAACACTTCATTGTTGAATAAATTCAGTAATAAAAGAAACAGACAGTCTTACACCGCTAGTACGCGGGCACCAGATAACTATGGCAAGTACCTAACCTCAAAATTGACACACCGTCGCACAGCGATGCTTCCTCCTCGGCGGCCCGGCCACAACTGAGAAAGAGAGAGAGAGAGAAAGAGAGAGAGAGAGAGAGAGGGGGAGAGAGAGAGAGAGAGAGAGAGAGAGAGAGAGAGAGAGAGAGAGAGAGAGAGAGAGAGAGAGAGAGAGAGAGAGAGAGAGGAGAGAGAGAGGAGAGAGAGAGAGAGAGAGAGAGAGAGAGAGAGAGAAGAGAGAGAGAGAGAGAGGTTATATATGTATTCAAACTCCGATTGATTTTGTATATCAACAGCGTGAGAAATTTTTGTTTTTGCATATATTAAATTATTACTATTATTTACATCACAACTTTGTAACTAACGGAATTACATTCCTAAATAATGTTACATAACAATTGACACAATTCATCCTAGACTGGCTTAAAACTTTTTATTTTAGCTATACATAGTTCATAGTCCACAGTAATAATGTATGAAATTCTACATTTAAAATCTAAATCCATCTAAACTCGAAACGTGCTCCAAATAGTCATTCAGCACATTCTTTTACAAAAGAAATATTCACAATCCCTAATTCAAACAAAAGAGATACTACACCAGCCTAATCAATAATAGGCATTAAATATATTCATCACAATCAAAGTTCCATAGAGTTATATGTACCATAATGAAACGAGATCCATCCTAGCATATATAAGTTTATAGCTCCATGAATAATAAATAAATAAATAATATAAATAACATGAAAATAACTTTATTTTAAATTTATAGTCAGTCCTTTGGTTCCAGATAATAAAATACATTGGCCTCTTTTACTATAGTTTATTATAATTTTTTATAATTACAAATGTTTATAAATGGTATATGAATGAAGGCTGTATTGAATTCTTGATAGTCGTTCTTGTAAAACCATAAAACTGTCGCATAAACTGAACGTTACGGTAGACATGTAAGTTTCCTGGGATATACGATTATTATTATGCTAACGATAAGACAAAACGGAAGATTAACTTTAATATAAACGGTTTATTCATTACAATCCATCAACAGTTTATAAGCTGTTACGAACAATTTCTTGTACTGGAATGGCAGTACAAACTGATAGCAATATTAACTTATTGTGTTAAAATATGTAAGCGCATTCTTATATTAAATAATTAATACTCAGATAAAGCAAAACATACACTTATTGATTTTCATGCGAAACTAGTAACTTTTTTATTTCCCATTCCTGAGATCGTTAAAACACAAAATCTTAGTGATTTAACACAAAATTTAGGATCTAGCGTAAACACAATAATTCTAATACAATGATTACAATTACATTACATTTCAGTTAAATACTTTTTAATCATAATCATGAATCATAATTTTGTATTTATTAAATTATTTAACAGCGAATTTAAATTATTTATTTATTAACTGATAATTAAATATCTGATTTAACGCAATATTCTTTGTTTATAGAGCTTTCTTTAAATTCAAGATTAGTTTGACTGGATTACGACACTTGAAAGTGCATCATAATAATTGGCCATGTGATTACAGTTCAATAAAAGTAAGATCATTTACTAAATAACATAGGAAGGGCTCAATGAATAAACAATATAATACATTAGAAAATCATTTAGAAAACAATGTATTGTTCACAAATATCCAAAAGTTGAAAATCTGTTGTGGAAAGAAACAATAATTTTACACTTAACATAAACACATTAAATGTTATGAATTACCTTGCCAGTATTTCTTTTTAGTAAAACATTCTTCAATGCGATGTGAGCCTAATTTCCCTGAACTACCAGTATCAAACTCAAGAAATTACTTTACATTTTTATTTTTTGAATTCGCATAAGCAATGATGTGATTAAAGAGCAATGTTATTGTTTCATTTCGCCTCTCCTAATGTCCATACCTTAAATTTAAGTCAATGTCCATTTTTATTTTCCGTTTCTAATATTGTTCACAAAGACAAACATTGATATTGTAATACGGTATGATTGTGTGTTTGATAGCTTAAATTTTAGTTTAAGTAATGGTTGTTACTATTTATTAAAGTAGGAATATTCTATTCGAGTGCAGTAGGAAAATCTCTAGAGTTAAGTGCGTTCTAGTATAAACAGTAATGCACAGCCAGGTCAGTTTGGAAAGTAGGATCCATAGTCCACAAGTGTCGGCATGAACAAAATCCCCAACCCTGTAGCAACATGACAATCAGACACCCTCGTCAAAATTAAGTAAAGATCTTCAGTCCTACAACCTCCCCATACCATAGGGATAATACTGCTTCTCTCCAAGCCAAAAGAACACGGATATTATTCTCATCGCGCTCAATAAAAGTTTTCTATTGAGTGACAAATTTTTTTTGCAATGTTTATTTTATTCTATTAAAGTTCCATTAGCATAGAAACAACCATTTTAGAATGTCAAACACTAGGCGTGTTCATCATCATAGCATACATAATTTTAAGGATTTTACCCTCGTCTTTTTGAAACGAGGGTTAAAAACGAAATTACTTATTTTAAAATTATGTACACTCTGACAGAAATAAATGCAATATACATAATAATAATAATGCTGTGTTACTACATTGAAACTTATATTACAGAGTTTCAAATATATATATGTGTAATTTCTTTCAACCAAATTAGTTGTTTCAAATTAAAGTTTGTCCCTTGTGTTCCCCAGAACTTAATTTTATCTCCACGCTCTAAACATGAATAATACATAAAGACACATGGGGTGTTGGAGTCTGTGTCTATCCTTGGAGATCTCCAAAACATTTTTTAGCTCAAAGAATAACCTTAATATACTGCATCTACTACTTTGTAAGATGTTGCTTGTGGAATATTACCTTAAAAATATTCATAAATATAATATTTCTATAGTGTGCTTGTGCAAAAAATATATGATGTAAGTTTGCTAGCAATTCACTGCAAATACACTGTTAGGATTGGAGAAATGATAACCAAAAACAAAATAAAAAACAATTGCTTTAAAGTTATTATATATCGGTAAAAATCTTTAGATAAAATGATAGTTAAAAAAATTATATATTAATAATTTACAAACTCAATATCCTTCCATAGAAGTGTACAGCTGAACGGATTTTTCATTGCAAGGTAATGAAATGTTTCAAATACACTTGGAATGTGATCAAGCAAGTGGATGGGTAACTGAATTAGACTTATGCATAGAGTTAGTAACTATTGTCATTTTTTAATTGAAATCATATTTATATAATTCACTAAGAACTCAATAGTTAATTTGGCGAACAGAGGATTTGTAAATTTCATTTCATTATATGTTACAAATATTTTGATAGTAGTTTTGAGAATTTGAATCTTTCTCCAGGTGACAAAAAACTTTTGGGAAATTATTTTTATTTTCAGTGTTTTAATTTAGATTTAAGAATATTAGATAAATAGTGTAAAATTATTACAGTATTAGCAAAAAGCGGTCACAGTGAGGGAAGTGTTGCCAGATAAGGTAATAGAGCCGAGTATCCAGGGAACCTAAGGGCGGTAACACAGTAGCCCTTAAGGGTCGGGCCACATTGATGTTATACTGTTCTCAGCTATAAAATTCCTTGGAGAGCTTTATCGCATCCACCTCTTACATTTGTATTGATTTTAATCATACGTAATATTATATTTTTCACAAACTTGCATGAATTGACCTAAAGTTATTTATTTCACTTAACTTACATTTAAGTAAATATACTTTCATTAAATTATATGTTTCAAAGTTTATTTATTTTACTGTTTATGGGAGGGAGGCGATTATGGTTACTATTAACGCAGCCTCAGGTTTCTCGTAAAATGTTTAGCAAAGGATGTACGCAGATATGCAAGTGTATAGGTAATTTCATTCTTAAAATGATCTGTAAATTTTCTGAAATATACAATAGCGTTACAGAAACTTTACATAAAACTTATTTAATATCTCCCGGAAGAAAAAAATATGCCACCAATATTTTTAAATATCTTTCGAGTAGTAAAGAACTGTACTAAATGTTATCACTTTTATCCACAGACGCCTATGTTACTCTACAGTAAGGGTAAATATAATAAACATGAATATCCACATAGGGCTGTGAGTGTTGTGTACTTACTTTGTTTTCAGATATGTTCACTCTACGATTTCCTGGTGGCCATTATTTTCCCCCGAAAACGAGTGTAAAAGTGTTTGCTAACAGTCAGATTTAAGTCAAACCGTTCTCAAGATGTACGGACTGGCAGGTAGACAGACATAAACATCATGTTACTAGCTCTTTTATTGATAGGCTTCCCTAACACAAATATTATTGTTGTGATTATTATTCAGCTCTTAATTTCCAAAATATTACTTACAAACGTTATTGTCTACGAACGTTCTGAATATATATATATATATATATATATATATATATATATATATATATATATATATATATATAGTAGCATTATATATGGCATTGTTTTCAATTATTAAATTTTGACATTTTTAAGATTTCTCAAAATATAATTAAGAGTTAGTATATTCTTTAAATGGTGTACATTTACGTATGATCGTATTAGTTTTGCTACAAGTAATGTAAGATACCTGGTTGTAATATATGCACACAAAATATATCGTTAAGCAGACAACAAAAGAAAATAGTATATCTTAGTTTAATAAATGGCAGAAGAATATATACTATTCATATATATTTCAAATACGTTAATATCTGTTTTATAAGATCTAAATCAGAATATTGCTGAATTGTATTTTAATTTATGAGGTGGACTCGAGTTGTTCGTTTAATGGTCAGGCTACTCATTCAATAGTTTTGCTTTAAAACTGATTTACTGTTTTTTGCCTTATACACTCTTCCTCGTAAATAAGGTTAGTTTCATAGAATTCACGTGTATTATTAATTTTCAATATAGATATTTGTACTCAGATAAGTATGATTTAATATACGATAAAAATCCATGCCTAAGACTAGTGTATGTGAAAATAATTAAATACCGACTATTACAACTTGTAAACAACTATAGAGAACATTGCGTATATTGTCGACAGGAGCAAATAGTATTATATTTTGTTGGTATTTATTTTATATATACCCCACATGAGTTAATATTTTATTTAAAAACTAAATAAATTGTTAACTGTAAATGGATTTTTTACGTTACTGTTTATTTAACTCCAATTCAATGAAATTAGTCGCTATTATTTGATTCGTAATTACTGATATGACAGTTTACATAGTTTGTGTTCTATATTTTTTAGTGTTTTTTATGTCATAAAATTAGATACAAAAATACGGGACAACCCGGATATTCCGTTTTTATTTGTTGACAAAACAAAAAACTAACTATTACAGTAAGAACAAACTAATTTTAAGTAAGTATAATTGATATATTGTCGGTTTAAATTTTATACCTAATTATGTTTCATATCTCATTTGCGCATACTAATGTTTTTAGCATAATATAGTAGTAATTCTAAATGTATTATTCGGGTTTTATACAAAATTAGGTTATTATACGATTGACAAATTGTTATACAGTGTTTTGTTACATATCCATGCCAAATAGTTTTGAAAACGTATTTGACAAAAACATTGAAAACTTACATTGCCTAGCCTGATACATTGTAAGAACTATAAATAATTGAACTCCATAAAACAGTTTGTATATAAGTATACGATGACAACTAGGTAAATATGCTGAGCATTGTACTCAAACGTAGATAAAACATTTCGTTTTACGAAAATTACTGTAATTGCTAGATATATTCTATAGAAAAGTAAATTTTGTAGCAATCCACGTGCAAAATTTCTGAGAAATGTATGCATATCCTCGCTAACCATAACTCCTAATTTACAATATTTATCATCCACATGGATCTTACATTCTTGTCAGTTTACTATTTATATAAAAGTAAAATTTTTAGTTTTAATTAATAAGAGATACCCAAACTAAGTTAGGAGAATTACGGACTACAGGAACAACATACGTAACTTGTAAATTTAGTTAAAGAAGTTACTGGACGTTTTTTGTACAACCCACGCAAGAACAAACGTTAGTAATTCCGTTCGAAAGGAGTTACGTTTCAGGCCAGTTTGATTTTATTAATTAATATATACATAAAATGGAAGAAACTATTGTCTAATGCTTAGCTGTAATATTAAGCGCATTCGTAATTTTATATTTAAAGGAAACTTCGTAATATAACACGTATTTGTTGTTTTAAATACATACATGTTTGTATAAATATATTGCACAGGAGAGCGTAAGTGGACCAGTAACAGAACTATCTACTTTTCAATGAAGATGTCATACACATCCCAGAAAAACACGTAAAATACAATAAAAACGAGATAAAGGAGACCTTCTTTACTGGATTTATTTGGCTCATTCTGATAAGCTGCTGGTCTGTGCAATAATCGTTTAAACAAAATAGGGAGGATACAGTAGAGTTAAAGGTCGAGGTTAATAATAAAATGTAGAAAGGTTATATGCAGAACGTAAACCACATCTAATTCTAATTCAAACGTAAAGTCCGACATCTTAGAACACCAGAAATCCGTCGCTCCTTGCATTAAAACTCACCAAATAAGGAAGTTAAGAATTACTAAAATACATTTCTATTGCTTTACAACATTTTACACCTGTTACTTTGCAAGTAATCCATTATGTCCGAATACCCTCTTTATCTCTTTTCGTGTATATAAAGCTAGATTAATAGACTTTCTGCACTAAAATACATTTCATACATATTAACAAATGTTGTGTTGCATGCGTTTATTATCAGTTTAAACGTTTAAGATAAAAGGGAAATAAGCATTTTTTTAATTATATACATCACCAAACTTAATAATTACTTAAAATTACTAGATACTGTAAACGTCAAAGTATCGTTTTTTAAGAATATTTTGATTGTTATATAAATATTTCTCTCTTTACAGTAAATCTTTAAACATACATCTATGCTTTTTAAGTTGCAACTGTTAAGGGAAACCCAAACTACAGTTAAAAACCGTAAGACTATAGAAAACCAGATAGTAAACTTGTGATTTATGTGAAAGTATGAACTTTATATTTTGTGTACAACGCTCGCAATACACACGTTAATAAGTCCGTTTGAAAGTTGTTTTGGTCGAGGCTAGTGAGTGTTGTTCATTATTAATTCCATTACATAACGGTAACTTTAAACTACTGGGTAAACTTTTTGTTAAGTGAATTGATAATTGTATATTTACAGAAAACTTCGTAAATAAAATGTCATCATAGTTTTGAAACGTTAGCATTCATAATTACTTGCACCACCACCGCCTAAATGTAGCAGTAACAGGGCAATTTACTAACCAGAAGATGACTTATCAGAATTTGAAATTATAGTAGCGTTTAGAACCTAATTACGCCGTTAGGATACCAGTTTACAAGGAAAGCCTTACTGTTTTACGTTTTCATAAAGGAGATATTAGACTTACGCTGTTTATTTTGTCCCTTTATATGGATGGTATAAATTAGGTGAAACTGTAGATTCATACTTATAGTCTCTCGAAAACTATCTCTGGTAAATGGAATATGTTTAAAGATTATGTTGACAATGGATACTTTAAAGTTTAAATATTATCTTTTTAAAATGAGGCTGATCCCCTTTTCGAAAGGAGAGACCAATCTTATTAATAGCCTTCTTCTACCCACCCTAGTGAGACATTGGCCTGTACGAGGATTTTATCAAGAAGAATAAGGAGGAGAGTCCGAAAAAAATCGACAGTACGGATGCAATTTAAAAAAAGTTACATCAATGATTTTAACCTATGCTATCTCCAACACATACCTAAAGTGTGATGCTTTGCATTGCTCGCAACTGACTTTTCAAAAACCTAGAAGTAAGGCATCTATCACTCTAGGTAACTGCAGAAACCGATGCTGTTGTACTATTCGGTCTTGTTACAAAACGTTGACTTTGTTAACCAGTTGACTTTATTATATAACGTACAGTTAACATATTATTTGAAATGCTAATTAGGGACAGACATAATTCTAATAATTGATGTCTTCTAATAATACTTCTAATTCTAATGCGCTCTCAAAGAACATTATCGCATAATATCACTTAATCGTTTTAATAACTATAAATATTTTTTTCCTATAAAGGTGTAAAATAGATGTTTCTTTCATTCTCAAAGCTGTTAAGTGGACAATGAACGCAATCAGGTAAAAGTTATTTATTTTACCTACAAGTAATCAGTACAAGTTATATTAATAGAACAGCCATTATAGCAAATGTTCAGTTTAGTTTTAGTTTATATTACTACAGACAAACGGTTTTTAAGAAATAAATATACACCAAATAAATTACGCTGCCGTAATCTAAATAGTCTTATATTAAATATAGAAATAAAGTTGGATAAAGCAAAACTAAATACAGCATATTTATATAATCATATATTTGAAGTAAAATTTGTTGTATTTTTTATACTTCAATCAATGATAATACATTTTTAGAGGATACGAGTAGTAATGCACAGCTCATAACAAACATCAGCTCAGAAACAGGTGAGGCAATACACAAAGCAATATGAATACGCTTGAACCTGCAGGTGACAGGCGTGCGTATTTCTTGCTATTCAAATACGGTTGGAAGCACCGGTGTACTTTATCAACCGACCGTCAGCAGGTGGTAACAGCATGTATGAGTTTACCACGTGCAATTGAACATATTATGCTGTTAATCTTAGGTGCTAATATTCCATTGCTACATGACTAGTAAGCGTGAGATATTAACTTTTGACATACAATAACAATGTGTTATTAACTCCACATTTATTTATCTGAATTTCCATATTATTCTTATAGTAACTTTCATACGGGAATACAGTTTATCATTTAGGATTAAAAAAGTCATACACGAAGTCTAGTTAATGTGTTTCTATACACAATTGTGGGAATAAATTAAGTTAATTCAGTTCAGTTTTAATTCCTTAAAATGAATTCAACTATTTAGATTTTTCCGGTACACTATAGTAACATTTATAAGATATAAAATTTTTGTTACCATTTTCAATAAATAAAAATTAAATAATTTGAATCTTTTACCTGTATACAGTTGTAGGGTGTGTACGTGTAGGGTGTTAGCATAGCTACAGACATGCCTAATTTCGGATCCTTGTAATAATAATTTGGGATAAAAAATAGGTTTTGTACTTTTTTTTGCAAATAAGTTTTCATTTTTTAACAATTTTATGAATAAAAGAAGTAAAATTTTAACAAAACTTGTGAATTAAGAGTAATCTTTAAATTTCAAAATACTTTATGTGTATAATTGCCAGTAAAGTGATATATTCGTAGTATTATTTCTTTTATTTGTTACAATAAAAAATAGTAAAAAATAAAAAATCATAGGGCAAACATTAAATATAAAGAAAACTATCTATATAATAAGCGAGCAATTCCAAACTGCCTATTATATATCAATGGAACAAAATTAAGTATTTAAGTAATAATTTCTTTTTGGAGTAGTGTTTTTGATATTTAAGATCGCTTTACCGTCAGTTTAACGCAGATATGATATTATTTAGAAAAATGCCCAAAACTAATAATTACCTATCACTGTATATTACTGATTAGAAAAGCCAATCAATATTTGGTTGATAGTTATTTAGCAACTGGAACGCTCCGCCCTATCTAAATTAAATATCCAAAAAGTCTTTTTTTTATCGTGCCGTTCTCTGACAGACCGTCGGTGTAAAAACTATTGGTAAGAAGGTCCTATAGACAAAATTTTTATAGGTTTCTCATTATTAAAAGAACATATCTGTCGATATCTGGTACAACATTCCAATCTTTGTCTATTGGTATAATTATATGTCTGTATTGTATCGATTTATTGGTTAAATATATAAACTCTTCACTGCAGCTTCATCTCACTACCCCGCACCCAATTATTGTTCTGCCACGGTCAACGTGTTCGTCGTTTTGCAGTTCTCCAATATTTCATCGCAAAAGCAGTAACTGAAAACTTAATATAGTTACTGTCTCTTATAAAAATAGCAAATATATAAATCGAACTTTAATTATAATTGCTTTAAAAGTGGATATTAATATACAACTTTCTTAAATTTACTATATTATTTAAAACAGATTTTGTAGAAAGAATATTATTTTTATTGCTCAAGTTTTGAGATTAAAAACATAACATTCCCGATGGAGTTGCAATTAAAAAGTTATAATACAGGTTTTAATTATGTAGTAATTTTTTTACAAATTATTACGTGTCCAACTAAAATTTCTCCATAAAAGATTGTAGAAACTATACAAGAGACACGCTGCTTACTACCTCCACGAGCAAATGTCGATTTATATAGGAAATAACATCAAAAAGTTACCATTATGATAAATACCAACAAGAACACAATTACAACGTAAAGAACACGGTCGGTGTCGGGTATATAAGAACTTATTGCCACACTTAGTTGTTTGTGACGGGAGGCGATTTGTGTGATAAAGTAGGGAAGAGGGCTACCAACCTGAAATTAGCTGCTTTGTTCTAATACCAGATTTTTATAAGGATACCATAATCGGTCTGTGGATGGTGCATCATTATGATCATTAGGCATAGAAATTCAGGCTTTGATATTGTTGAGGTTCATAAACCAACCAGCTAGAGCCTTCGTTTTTCTAAGTTTCAATATCTGTCCCATCAAATTATTAAATCCTATCATAGATAGCTTCCACATATTATTTCTGTATATATATATATATATATAATAGCGGTGAAGGTGTTAAAGGCGATTTAATAAGAATTAAATTGAGTATTTTTAAAATGAGGAATTAAATTCA
This sequence comes from Homalodisca vitripennis, assembly GCF_021130785.1. Lineage (NCBI taxonomy): Eukaryota > Metazoa > Arthropoda > Insecta > Hemiptera > Cicadellidae > Homalodisca > Homalodisca vitripennis. Next base: position 42,539,845 of record NC_060214.1, read on the forward strand.
ATAATTTAAGAAACAACGCATGTATTTATAAAAAAATGTTATTATTAGTATTTAAATAAAATGTATTCGATACATTTTTAAATACAATAGATCAGGAAGCGCACGAAAATACGCCTTTTCAATGTCTTTGATGATCTAAAAATAGTTGACCATTCAAAGGTATGCAACAGGTTACAATTCAGTCCGATTCGACCGCAACACTGAAATAAATGCACACCCATTTAAATTTTACTTTAAATTCATTTGAATAATTTTATGATAAGAAATGTTTGGTTATTTATTGATTATTTGTTAATATATTCCTTAAAGTAATTTTGTATCCATTTAACTAAAAGTATTATAGCTGGACAGTAATTGTACAATAGTGTAAGGTGTTGACATAGATAGAGATTCAGAGTGACTGTTTTATTTTAATGGACCAGGGATCATAGAGTGATCCAGGGTTGGAACCAAAGTGGCATAGCCCTCTCCAAGATTTGGAAAAAGACGGTTTTATGAAGAAAACGTTACCGATCACGTATTATAACTATAAAAAAAATTCAATTAATGAACAAAATTTTCATTATAAACAAAGTCTCTACTAAACAATACATTTTTTGCATCGAAATACAAGATCACTTGATTCAATATAAATAATAGTAAAGTAAACCAACGAAAGCCTCTCCCCAAAACAATATAGTATCATTTATTTATGATATAATGTTATTAATCAATATGCTAATGTTAATGTAAAAGTTGCAGTAAATAAAATTTAAAGTGTTCAAATACTAAGTTTGGTATGCTTAAGATGTAGTGCTGAGATAAAGCTAAAGTTATTAGTTTTTCATAGCTGTTCTGCCCACGAAAGGCATTTTTTTTGTCTGACAGTATGGTCTCATATTTTTGTTTCATACTAATAAAAAAGCGTTAGTGATGAAATGGGTTTTACATATAAACTGCAAATATAATAAATCTGTAATATGCATTCTTAGTTTGGAATTTTATATAACCACTTACCGTCAAGTCGCGTTCCTTCCGTATTATTATTTTTGGCTTAAAAAGTAATATCTGAGTGAGCACATTACGCATAAATACATAAATTTGCACTATTATTTATTTTCTTAGCTCATATTGGTTGGGGTTATAGTTTACTGTTCAAAATCTTGGAGAGAAAGTTTCAGATCCCACATGAAATAAACTTTTGTGAAATTTAATAAATATATATGTAAAGTCCTGGGTTATTTTACTTTATCAACATCAAGTCTATTTATTATTCAGTTCCACAAAATATTTTATTGTGTTCATTTGAGTAATTTGGTTTTTAAACAATAACTGTAGGTTACTGACTCTCTACGTTAGGGGTAATTAAGAGTGAAGTATGGCCGAGTAATCTTATGTACCCTAATGAAACATTTTAAGCCTTTCCAATGATACAATAAATAACTGGTGAGCTTTTTAGTGACCCTTGTACCTGTCGTCTGATGTAACTATGCTTCTCTCATTGGTGGAGACATCGCGCGGTCTCATCTGTCTGTCCGCCGTCCAGGATAGGCCCTTAGACGCCATTACATTCAATTGTACCGTATTAGCTATTCTGGAGTTATGATATGGTAACTCAAAAATCGACGCTCTATGTTCTCTCTTGGGCCATCTTGTGTCTTTATGTCTTCTTTTCTCGTACTCGCAGTATATCGTATACTATCAGAGGTGACCTGGTCCTACCGCTTTTGCTTACACCTATGTTCTCTTGATGGTTCCCACTATAATTAAATCTGTTTTGGCATCAATCTTAGGCTTCATGGTCATGGGTCGCGCCCTATGTCTGTACCCTGTGCAGCTTACTTCAAAGTTTTTATTCCTCTACTCTTAACCAGTGAGGTTGACACACACTCTTCTCTCCAGCGTCAGGACTCAAGAAGATCCTCCTGTCTGCAGTAAAAGAAATCTGCTATTATTTTTGTGGTTAGTTCTTCAACTTAACTCACTCTAGGGATCCTCAAGGAAGATATGTCACCCGCCTCCCCTTTATGCCCAAAAATCTCTCTCTTGAAACTTTTGAAAGCCATTACTCAGCGTAGCTTCCAGTTCAATCAAACTTCGGAATTTAAAACTCTTTATCTCAACTTCATGTCTCAATACCTTGCTCTAGGTAATATGGTTGAGTGCCCTGATCCTGAATCGTCATTCCTCACTATGTACTGGCTCATGGCGTGTTTAAGGTTCATATTTGCACCCCTAACTCCGCCTTGTTTTTGCTAGTTGCAAGACCAGTTCAATCCTTGCTCAATGATGTCCTGAGGACAGAAATAAAACTTAAAATATCATCCGCGATATTACTATTCAAATCCGCCTTTTGCCTGTTCTTCTCGTGTGGCATTAAACATGTCTGCGCTATTAAGTTGCACTCAATGATCAACGCTTTCAGCTCATATTTGGGCGTTCTTATCTCTCTCACCGCCTCTCTGTCTATCAGCTCATTACACTACCGTGACGTATGGTATTAAAAGGCCTCCCTATATAGTCATCAACACTTTGAGGCGTCTAGACAAAGGTAAAGGTGCACACTTCCCAGGTGCAGTCGAGGTCAGTACACGTGGATAACATCTTCACTGGTACTATCAGTGTTGAAAAAGCACTAGCGCTTCAAGATTAACTTCTACAGGGATTTCCTGAAGGTCACTGTGAGACTCCTGTTGTAAATGAATCATATGACCCCCACTTCTCAATATTAGCCCTACGTTGGTCTTCTCAAAGTGACTTATTCACTTAAAAACATGGACTTCTCCTTTGAGATCTCTACTAGCGTATGGTGCTTAGCCTATTAGAAAAGATCATTGTGGCCTCTTCTATCCTCGTATAATGACCGCTAAATGTTCTGTGCCATCTTAAGTCTCTTTGCCCTCTTTTATCGTAGTATATCGTATTTCGTTGAAGGTTACCTGGTCCGGCCGTGGTCATTTACTCTTTGTTCTCGTGACGGTTCCTCTCTGAACTTCTTCCTACCCCGATGCCAGTGACGAGTCTCAGTGAAAGTGTCTCGTTTCTCCGTAAATACCAGTGCAGCCCTGGAACATCTGGAGGAGCTGGAAGTCCCCCCACCCTGATGAAGCGAAGACAGAATCAGGATCAACATCGGTGAGTTGGCATCTAGCCACAAGTGCACCCTTTACACCTCATGTCTCACCCGACCATTCATCTAGGGATATAATTGTTTTCAATATTGATTTTATTTATATCTACAGTATCTGTCTCTTAAGTAATAATTTTTTTTTACCCTCAAATAGCATTATCTAATCTCGCTCTCCTCTTAAGAAAGTGTATTAAAATTAATAAGTCTTTAGTGTTTGATATGTTTCTAATTTAGTATGTTAATGAAAAATAACGTCATTTTTAAATCTAAGTTTGTTTGATGATAAATTATGTATTTTGAGTACACGAATAAGAATGCGACATATACAAGCTTCAATTTTAATTTTGACTGCAGAACCTTTTGCTTTATATCATAGTACATGTAAAGATGTACTATTTTAAAACTAAAATATATTGTGTTAATTATATTTTTATTACTAAATAAAAATATTTTTAGGTGAAAACCCATGAGATTGGAAGAAAGTAGAAGGTGGAAAGATAATTTTGTCAAAAAGCGCTTAAATGCCATTGTAGATTTGAAAATTTGTATTGTAGTGCTGGTATTAATTCATTAAACTTTGAAGTAAGTAAGTCAACTGACGTTAATAGAAGCTTTTGTAACTGGCTGATTACCGAAGGTTTCAATGATGTATAAAATCAACCTACTCGTATTAAAGTTAGACGTCACCCATCTATTCCCATTAATTGCATTGCAAGAATATATCAAATATAAACAATTATCAAATATATATATATATATATATATATATATATAGTTAATTTTATATATATATATATATAAAATTAACTGTATATTACGGACATAGTTCTAGTCACACAAATCTTTTTCACCAAAGTATATTTATTAACATACATTTTTACCATAAAACTAAAAAACATATTTATTAACGTATTTAATTTAATATACATATTAAATACTGCAAATAGGGTTTAATATTTAAATGTTGCTTGATAGAAAAAGATCTCTGGAAGTTATTTTATCTTCTGAGTACTATATGTGTGACAGGTCAATTATGTATTGAATATTTTTATTTTATATATTTTACTTAGTCTATATGTCAATGTTTTTACAAGTAGTTAGAAAAAAGTAAGAATAAAGGGTTAACCCTTTTAGCCCCGGCGTCCGATATGTCGGACAGAGGTGGTCTAGCTAAAATGCCCAACGTCCGATATACCGGACGTCTCGAGAATTTAATGTAGCTGGCTAATAATATGTCCAAATGCCATCAGTTTCGGTATAGTAGTCGGTGAAGAAACGGGCTACATGCAAAAACAATAAACCTTCCAATTGGCATCGTATTTCGTCGTCATTGAGCGTAGTTTATTTGTCGATGTCAGTTGTCAGACGACTTCAGTTGCATTGTTTGTTGTTGTATGCTGACTTATAACCTCAATTAGTTTGCGTGATTGAAAGCGGTTGTTTTTCGTGTGATTTATTGTATTATTAGTAAAAAAACATGAGTAAACGTCCGTAGAGAAAAGTTACCAGTGAGTGAAAACACTTTGATAAACACTGGTACTTTGGGATTATACCAAACACACCCATACATGAATCGTTATTTGACATTTTGCTTCTACTGATTACTAGATTAGCGTAGAACAATATTTCGTCAATATAAAACAGGAATTGTCTTATCGCAAACCCCTCCCCATCCTCAGACAGAGGTCAAAGTCGAGCGGTCTAGTAGATAAGTGATTGCAGAGTCCCGCCGCGCGGCCTGCCGTAATCGGGATTCTCGAGAAAGATAAGATAACAGCGACAAAAATACCGATCACAATACCTGGAAATGCTTGTTGATTAATGGAATGTTAGTTCTGTTACTCAACTACATCGTTTTATAACGTTCTAAGTTCATTGAAAAAAGGTTTTTAAGCGTTGGGGGCATATAACGGAATCTGACCCCATTCCCAAAGTACCATAAAATGTATATATTGTAAATATTATTTCTTTTACTTTTTTGAAAAATTAAACAAGTTTTAGTCTTACAAACCATTACAATTAGTTTGTGTTATTTTACAATTGTTATTATTTCAAAAGTGCAAAAACAAGTAAACATATCTGTATACTTCTACTGACGTGTATGTGGAAATATATGAAGAAGTGCTTATGCAGCAATACAATTAATTGTATATATCTCCTGCATTTATCAAGGAAAGTTCTTAAAATTTTGTGTGTGTAGTAAGAAATACGTGTACAACAAAATTGCTTCATTTTTCAGGGCTACAATTTTTTTTTCTACCGTTTATGTATGTCCAAACTATAAAAAAATAAAAAAAATAAAAAAAATTTTATGTATAAATATGCTAAAAAAAAAACAAATCATTCTGTAAAAGTACTTTTTAACTATTACATCTAAGAGTACACTTATTTGTGAACAATTTAAAGCAAAAAACCTAAAAAATTATCTTCAAAAATAAGAAAACTAGATGAATTTTCCCCTCAATTCTGCACTACGGGTCCCTTATCGCCATGGGCTTTCTGGCAAGTCCATGGAAAAATGGCTGGGGTTAAAAGGGTTAATCAACTAATAAATTCTAAGTTAATGAGATTCAAACACGAGACTTCACCAAACTTCATTCGGAGAATACCCTGCATACCATTGCTAACAAAGCGCTTGTTACATAATAGTCAATTATAATAAGATAACTTAAATTAAACTTGAAATTTACTACTTAAATAATTATAGTAACGCCCCACAACATTTCAGCTAAAAGGAGTATTTATAATTAACGTTATGAAATATCATTATATGTTTAACAACTGGATTTTATTGTTATGTAATAGTAGTTATAGTATGTATATTGAATGATTGTTGGTGTAGTTATAATTAATTAAAAAAAAATATTTTTCATTAACAATATTTGAAAATACTTTAAATAAAGGAATTATTCCATCTCTAAGTTAGTTTTTAATACTGGTTTCATAGTAAAGATATATATTTATAAAGAAGTTTCTGTTATAATAAATATTACCAGGAAAGCTTCGTAAAGGGCACGGAATCCAACACTCTCTGTTTATCTATGTATTATTTCAATCTCATGTCCATTGTTCTGCGTTTACTGTTAATGGTAATGGTAAGTGTGAAATAATACAACACAAATACTAAAACTAATTCTAGTTTAGGACAAAATTCTATTATGCAGGTAATAAGAAAGACGGTCTGAGAATTTTAAGAAAATTCCTTAAAAGAGAGTTTCCTGTCTTTATTTCCTTACTCACAAGATTCAATAGATCGGAGTTTAACAAATATAGACTTCTCGTTTGTGCGAAACATATCTCAGGTTATTTCTGTCAATACATAAATCTGAAAAGAGCCTGTCATGCATTCATGTTAGAAGTTTTCGCCGAATCCTGACCTATATACGGCAGTTATCATAAATAGTTAATTCCTTTCCAAAATAATATATATATACATTACAATATTTCAGATTACTTCCGTGGCTGAAAAATTAATGTTCTTATTCATAATTTATTTCATAACAAACATACTTCAAAAAAATTATGGTTGCCTGTAAAGTCGGTTTTACGGGCGAAGATTTTACGTGACAACGTCTTTTTCTCGGTAGAATATTTATTGATATGAATATTATTAAATTGCACAATAGGAACAAGGAATTGAATGAAAATAAGAATTGCACAAATTTTAACTATAGAAATATATTTTGTTTACTAAAACATTGTACATAATTTGAAATTAATTAAAATTTTTTATTGTAAATGGTAAAGTTGAATAAAACATTTACTAAAATTGGAATTTGAAATTCTTGCTAAACACAGTTAAATTCTAACTCCGCGCGTGGTGATTGGTCGGTTTAGTTCGTTTGTTTGGTCGCACTGTTATGACAGGTTAGAGGTTATAATTTGTTATTTTAAATGTTTGTCTAGCAATACGCGCTGTTTCTTCTCAATCGACTGAATTACGATTGATTGCAGAGTGATTTAAACTAATAATTTACTTAACACTATCAACATTTGTCAATAGTATGACATAACCTATAAACTCAGTTTCTCAACTTTTGTGTCAATCTAACAATTAATCAATCAATCATAGTTTATGATAATGAAATATCAGTGTAGAATTATTTACCTTTATTGTTGTAGTTGTTGTAAAGGATGAATCTAAGCACTCCACATTTTCACAAATAAACATAGTTATCTGCTTTATCCCGTGCGGCGGACCCACAGTTATCTGCTTTATCCCGTGCGGATCCCGTGCGGCGGACCCACTGGACGGGCATCGTAACGTTACCGGGCGTTACACTTTTTCATGAGTGACTCCGAGCCGCAATCTAATTTAAGACGTTGTCACGTCAAAAACAAACAACTAACAGTATTCTGAGAATTTATTTTTCTATAAGATATGACCGATTGAATTAAATATAAGTAAGGTTTTAATAATAAAAACAGTGAGTATTTCTACTACTAAATATCATACGGAAAAACCCATATTCTCTATATTATCTTAATGATTTGTATGTTGAAAAACTGTAAAAAAGTGTAGAGTTTTTAATTTTTTACAACCTTTGTGCTCTAAAATGTACTTATAATATACGTAACTGAACTTAAAAAAATATATTAACAGATCACGTTAAAAAAGTCAATTATTTACCAGACATAAAGAAAACTATACCCAGAAATATAATTTTAATTAATAGTACATGGTAAGCTATGCAGTTTACACAGTTAGGAGGGGAAGCATTAGTTATAAGAAATGTAATATATATAGCGCCAAAGAATATAATGGTCTTTAATGGAAGATTTCTTAACTAATTTAGTTACTCAAACAAAAGAGTAAGTAAGGATTTAAATTAAAAATTGAAATTATTACACACGATACAGAATGGACTTTTACTGTATAAGGCTATCATCAGGGTTGTCATATAGACATTGTGTTGGTGAATAGTGCAATCAGTAAGCTACATCGCTCCACATACATGTGCATACAGAGATGTCGTAATATACCAGTCTTTGCTTATCTGTCATTGGCTTACAATTTGTTTGTCCAGTTATAGTCATCATTCATTCTAACAATGTATTAGTGAAAGCATGGACAGTATATTTTGTTTGTAGATATATTATAAAAACGTAATTAGAGCTAAATGGCTCTTTCTCATTTAATATATAATTTTCACAGCTACTAAGCACGTAACTTGAGACTGTAAAAAAAAAATAAAAATCTAGGTACTATTTTTAAATAATTGAAACTAAAATTTAGTTTCCAAATAAAAAACATTATACTGTATATTGATTATATTTGAATTCCATTACCCTACACGCTCCTCTCGTTCGCTTACACTCAATAATCGGTCTCGTCCCCATATATGAGAACGATTTTTCTATAAATGTCATAAAAATATTAAAATATATTAAATTATTTTATTTAATTGTATTACATGTTGGGTTTTGTAGCTTTAAATTATTGTCCTAGTTGACTCACTCATGTATATTGTAAAATAATTTTATTTTTGTCTGTCTGTATGACTGTCCGCATGAAGCTGCGTTTCTACATGAGGGACACTGAGTTCAATTATGTTGGATTCTATAAGACTTGTCTTATCGTTTGCGAGAATTTTCACATTGGCCTTATAAGTGGTCTTGATGATAATTTGTAAGTAGCAAAATGAATAAATTAGTAAGCAAGCTGAGTAAAGAAATAAATGATTTTAATTAGTCACACGTAGAGAAATTATTGTCTCAACACACTCATCATTTTACAGTGATTTGGTGTAGAGAATTTTATTATTTAAACTTTGATACGTATCAAAATTTAATAAAAACAATTTTAATATAATACTTGGCATAATATCATGTGAAAAATTTCATACGCAGCTGCGAAATTGTGCATACAACTTCATTTGTGCCTAGACGAAAATAAGTTATGTGGTGTTGCAAATCAAAACTTGGGTTTTTGCTAAGCTTCGTTGAAGCCTACCTATTAATAGACTGACACCATCTCTCTTTGTTTGTCAGGGTATATTTAAATTTCCTTGCTGCATGATTACGTGTTATTCTATTTTTTAATATGAAATGGACTAAAAACTAGAATTTTGCCTTAAGCTTCAGCGAAGCTTGATACGCGAAACGCGGCATTCTATTAACTTGTATATATTACAAATAGCCGTTGACTGCAACCAAATGAACATCATATTTATCACTAAATTGAAATGGAGATTTCTGTAACAACCCTCTGAAGGTATTAAAGTACAATATCACAAAAGTAATTATCTCAAAAAGGAATATTGATATATAGTGAAAGTTATATTGACTAAAACTACAACCAATATCTTCCTTTCTAGACTTAATGGATTTTACCTGCATCGCAAAGTTCATACGGTAATTCAGTAATACATCATGTAGAATCTACTATTTTTACATTTATTCCCATTTCGTTGCACCAGCTCCAGGTGTTACTACAATACAGTTAGTCCTTAACACGAGAATCTTGGAGTACTCTTTAGCATATGTTATTTTCAAAACGAGTCTATATTAACACTTCCACATTAAGATGTATCCAGTGTCCTATATACAAGGCTCATGAGAGATCCAAGTGGCAATTTTTATATTTAAAATGCATAATGTAATACAAATGCTTTAATATATTTCTAGAGGTATTTGCAGTTAGAAAGTAGGTTTCCAAACAGTTTATAAAGCACCTATTAAGTATAATGTATAAAAATTAGGCATATGATCTTAAATACATATAATTATGTTTGTGGTATTTTCTAACTCAAGTATCTACAGATCGTATACATGACACTATTGGCCTAATGAGTAAACTAATTAATTCATGGGAGCCTTTAATAGAATTTTGACAGAATATACACGACCACTGACAGAATAATGAACGTTTAACCCTACAATATGTTAACCATATATGCAAGACAGATAAATATATTATGGTTAGGCAAGTAAATGAACGTACCTAGCTACTACTCGGTTGTCTAAAAGTAAACTAAGACAAATTCAAAATTCTTTGTCAAATCATAAACGTAAGTAGCAATATGTAATTACATTTATTATAATATTTAATCCGTTTTATGAAAGATTTAATTCTACGGATAAAATCTTTCTTGTGATGTCTTACCACATCATACATCAATATTTTTTCCAATAATTTAGTTGTAATAGCATTGCTCAGTTATTAGTAATTAAATTTACGCTGGGCTATGGTGACCAGTACAACGCAAGAGTGCGCTGAAATTAAATATTTTCACGGACCTTTTACACTGACATCCAGTATATTATTTATTCTTTACTCTATGTATAAACATTTTACATACTCTAGTTGTATATAATTGTACGTAGATTTTATTGCTTTTGTTAATATGGTGTTTGTTAACATCATAGTTAACCATAAAACCAACGTAAATTATTCGCCATAGAAATGAAGCTTATGCCTAAATCTCAAGACTCAAGGCCATTTCGTTTTCGAGACATCATATGTACAGAGAAACACAAAGATAAACGGAGATACAAAGAGAAGTAAACTTTTTGCTGCCTATACAATCGTAGGTTTCGCTAAACGTCAGCTAATTATTAACTCAGTTTTTGAAGGTTACTCATATACATTGTGTAGAAACCCTACCTCTGCCTGTACTTAGCCTGGACTGGAATAGACTCAAGACCACAATCCACTAGAGATCTAAAACTGGATAACGCATATTTACTTTGATATTTTCACTACCACACAAGCTGAAAGTAGTGAATTGCAGTGACCTGAATTCTATAGTCGTACTTATAAGACACTTATCATGAAAAACATGTCTATGTTGCTTGAATGTTCCTTATTAAATATAAGTAATTTATATAAAAACTGTTCTCCGAAATATAATTTATTCATTACTAATTATATTTTAATACAAACACACATTTACAGTATAAAATGCTTGAAAATACATTTTTATTTATTTTCGAGGAATTTTTTAAACTTTGGTCGCAGAATCTTAATAAATTTACGATTTCACCGTGAAAAACCCGCTTTCCGTGTTTAAATTAAGTATATTGGAAGCAACATGTTAATTTAGACATAATAAATTGTTGAAATGAAAAAAAAATTCCATTTCATGTGTTAAATCATGTCAATAATTAAGTATAATAATAAATATAATACATAAAACATAACATGTAATAAACAGTTCACGAGCAAGACGCCAAACTTAAATAACTGACACAAAGTACGAACTCTTCGACTAAGGGATAGGAGTAAGTCCTTTGAGACTTTAATTCTTCGTTATTGTCGTTAATGTGGACATAATCTACATTAGAATCATCGATATGAAATAATTTGACATAACTATTATGTTTCTCCATTTTACTTACTAGACTGTTTTGGTGCATTAAAAAATTAACATTTCCAATACATTTATAGAACGCTCATATATATTCCTTCTAAATTCTGAGTATCCTATTTACGTTTAATAGGCACCGTAAATTTATGAGTTTAATATTACAGTTGCACTTTGGTAACTTCTGTTTAAAAATTCTAATTTGCATAACTCACAATATTACAATATACAGATTTAGTATTATGTATTACAATCTGTTTTGTAGCAAAATAATTCATTAACAATACTTCAATCCGCTAAAATATCTTTAAGAGGTATTTTGGATGGGCGGTTGATTTGGATTTATATATATATATATATATATATATATATATATATATAAAACCTAAAATATATATATATATATATATATATATATATTTAAAGGAGAAAACGGTGGTACCTAATTTTAAGTCTCTGAAAATTATTGAAAAAATGTATGAAAAAATATGAAAACTTCTGGACCTACCCTTCCAAAAAAGAAAGTTTACAGCCTTAATAATTTAAACATTTTAAAAATAGTGAAATTTTGAAAATTAAAAAAGCATGTTATAACTAAAAAAATACTAAATACACCCATATAGCATTGCAGCATTATAGTTGAAACAAACAGCTCAGTGTAATGTAATTATATAAGCGGAAGATTGATATATTCAGGGTTTACCAAACCTCTCTACCAGCATTTGTATGTATTTGTCGTGGATAAAACACAAGCTGAAGTATTATATGAGAACTTAAGAGTACTCAATAATAATAGAAATATCTGCAATTTTTATTTTTACTCAAATATTTGTAATGTGCGAACGGCTAACATAATAAGGGTATATTATTAATATAAAGATTTGTAACTCTAAAACCGAATTAATAAAAAAACGATTCACTGGTTTTTCAAAAACCTTGGCTATTTAAGAACTTTAAAATTAAATATATATATATATATATATATATATATATATATTCTTATTTAAAAAAAGTTAATGTTGTCTTATTAAATTTTCACAATGTAATTATAAAACCATCCATAAAACAATCTAACTAATTGACAATTAAATAAAAAAACAGGACTGATTTATCTTGGTTAGGAAAGCAAACCTCTTATACTAAATGAAGCAGTTTATCAGTTCTAAAAGTTACATTTTTTACTGACTTCCAAGAAAACCCACCAACAAACAATAAAGGATGACTCTGCAATATTGTAGGTGAGTTCATTTTGTCCATTGAGGCTTCTGAGGTCAAAGTAATATCACTTTCTGACACTTATAAGCCTTCTTTTATTCCCTCTCCTTTTATATTTCAACCCTTTTCTCGCCTCCACGTCGGCAATAACATCAGATCCTAATTTATTGAGTCTACCTCTTGTCCATATTGTTAGCTTATGTCATTTGTAATATAATATTATTTTAGCAAGCTCATTAAACAAATGATGAATTATTGAAATTAAATAGGATTTCCATGAATAAGAAGATACTATTTGTTAAAATAAGTAAAATCATCTTTATATTGGCTCGGAGTTAACTGTACTTGTGCCCATTCTGTAATACTTTGTACATCACTTTAAATAACTAGATATTATAATATTTTCCAACGATACGTATAATATATATATTATTCATTTCTATAAAGGGATATAAAAATTAGCCTAGGACGTTAAAATGAGCCAATATCTATGTTAGTGAAGCTAGAGAATGCGGCAAGAAAATTATATACGACAGAAAAATTGCAATTAAGGTTACTCTTATGTAATAGTATTAAAAAAAAGTTAAATCCAATTAATGATAGGTACTAAAGTTTTTATGTATATAAAATTACAAAATCATTGTACTTTAATTTCTCAAATTTGATGAATAATATCAAGTGACACAATTCGCCACACTTAATGTTTTAAAATCAAATTATTGCAGGAAACTTGTATCATTTTTACATTAGAAATCTTAAATCAAGAAATTCCAAAACATTCTCGTCTCTCCTGTAGGTATAAAAACCACAAATCGGAAAAAGATTAATAAAAAAACGATAGTAAATAAAACTTCATGATGCATAGTTACTGTTAATAGTTGTAGTTACAAGAAAGCGTAATCGCTATGACCAAAGACAATACTACGTGTATTTTTGATGAAATTATTATGAACGAAATATGGTTTTCCTGAATATTTCTATGGTTTTGTGGTACAGAAAATCAGTAACACTACGATTCGATATCTGAAATTTCATCGCTTCTTTAAAAAATCTTATGACAGTTTGATTTTCGATTATTGAATTCGGAAGCGAATAATCTGCAATTCTATACTTTATAATATTCTACAATCCGATGCAATCAATTTTGTGGTTGGCGCTTAAGATCTATAATCAATTGCCACCTTAATTTTTTTATCTTGCTTTAACACTAATTATTTTTGAAGTGCACTTCTTTAGGCGCGTTGAGCGTTTTGGTAGAGGGTAAAATCCTCGGTTCGCGTCACGGACATGCTAAAGTGGTTTCCATGGAAACGTTAATAATCTTTGGAAAATTTGTTTATTCTATTTTAGTCATTTTGTGCTATTTATGATATATTAAACGCCTAATACTAAATCTACGCAATGTAATATGCTAATGATAATAGTTATCTATAGCTATGGAGAGCCAGACTAGCGCACGCACAGTAGCCTGTGTACACGTATACACTAATACATCGACTATTTCTGACTGTATTCTGTGCGCGTTGGACGCTTTTTGGATAAGTATAATTTTGTGAGTCACGTCAACAATACGTTATAGTAGCAGTACATCTGTAATTGTAAATGTGACGCGTTGTACATTAAGTATTAGAGTGTAGAATACATAAGTAAAGTTAAATTGACCACGTGGGAAGTTCAACTTGTGTGTACTGGATTTTGTTTATTTAAGTGAATTTTTAATTTGACTATTATTGTAATTATTTAATTGAAGGATTACTGTTTATTTATTGAATGTAAATTCATTGAATTCAGTATAAAAGTGAGTATGAAACATATTAATATTTTTATACAGATAAATGAATAATAAAAACAACGAATATATTTTTAAACATTGATATTAAACGGAGACTTTAATATTAACTTCGCAGATGACAAAAAATTGTCATTAATTGAATTTTTGAATGAAACATTAGGTTTGACTATGTCTAATGATCTAAAAGTCAGTACAACAAAGTATAAAACGACTATCGATGCTCTTTTTATACGATATTTAGATAAATTTCAATCAAAAATTTTTATTTCTCATTTCAGTTACCATAAACCTATTGTATCTTTTTTAGAATACAATGAAATGATTCAACGAACAGATAATCTAAGTATTGTCGAAATTAATGATGACAATGATGTAAATAATGAAAATAATGTTCAAACTTGAATTCATTGAAATTTGTGTAAATATAAATACTAGGTATAATTAAGATAATTGTATATTAATTATTTTTTCAACCACTTTGTATTTATATTTTGTTCATGATTTGTTTAACCCATCATATTTAACTAATAAATAAAACATAAAAAATTTCATATAATTTGTTTTCAACCACTTTGTATATATATTTTGTTCATGATTTGTTTAACTCATCATATGTAACTAATAAATAAAACATAAAAAATTTCATATAATTTTTGCATATAGTTTTAATTACTCTCAACTTAATAGTTCCGTTTTCACTTCTATCGGCAGTCCCACGACTGCTATTTTTTTTATCATTTTGAAGGAAAACGGTTCAATGGCAATTAACACTTTTATTAATTTTCTCGAGAATCGAGTTAAACCGGAATTCGAAAATTTGATAAATTGATGTAGACCTAGGTCGCACTGGTAGCAAGCAACAAGTCCTTTCCATACTTGTAGGAAACTGAGTTCTTCGACCAAGTCCTTTAGTTTTGATAATTAAAATTTGTTTATATAGTTTTCCTTTGTAAATCTGGTATATTTGAGAGTTATTTTTACAATATTGGTTACTAAACGAAATAATTATCATATGATAAGTTTAAAATGTTATATAAATGCATGTTATTTGCATTCATTTAATAAAATAATTTTATTAAATGAATGCAAATTATTTTACATGACTTGCTGCGTTTCATTAATTACAAGATGAAATAGAAACATGTAAAGGTAATAGCGAATATCTGATATAATAAGTGTCCTATAGGAATCACAGTATTAGGTGTAGGATAAAAAAGACCCATTTGTCATCGGTACGATATTGTTTAAATAAGATGGCATTCTTGATTAAGTATAGTTTCATCAGTGCTCGGTTAGCTCACTATAAAAGTTAGGAATATTATCTGGAGAAGTTAAATTCAAGAAGATCATAAGGTTAAGTAAAGGTCATAGCAAAAAATCTTAGTTTCAGAAATTAACTATTAAAAAAATACTATTCATATTATTGCTTACATATATATTTCATTCATAGTTTTTTAAAATGTAAAGAGAATGTAATTCCCGCCATCTTCATAGGTTTTAGACAGCACCTAGACTGATAATTTTAAGGAAGCTGTGCATACAATGTGCAAATACAATGAAAATGAAGTGGAGGCTTTGGATGTTGAGTAGTTGACTGAAGATTTCTTCTCTCAGATCATCTCTGGACGATAAGTTCGAGACTGAAGATTCCTGAAATACTTGCACATAGTGTCTAGACACGGGTTCAAGACTTTGTATGTAAGTCTTAGTTTGCTATTGTACAAGATATTGTGATGTACGGTGACTTATGATTTTGTATTATTTCCTGTCGGTATTTATACCTTCATTATCCTCATTCTTCAAGCAATATCTGTAGGAACTAGAGATGGCAAATTGTGCTAAGCCTATAAGCAGTAAAAACTATTCGACTTGTATCTTATCTATTGCTGACCATCATTCAATAAATGTAAAAGATACTGATTTTTATAATTTAACCTTAGAGGAGAGCCCAAAATTTAATGTTGTTTATTGCCTTAATTTAGAAATTAGAATTAACTTTTAAATGTTTATTACCATAGTAATCAAATTGATATTTAAAACGTCTGTGAACTTACGGAAAGGTCATTAATTACAAAAAGGTAGAATAGGGAAGGCTAAAAGTGTGGTATCCCAAATGTTGAGACGATTTAAAATGTAATATACTATGTAATGTACTACTATATATACAACACCCAGAATAACTTTGTTATGCTGCTGACAAAATAAAACACATTTAGTTAGGTTTCTAGAATTAGTAGTTTATGATTCACAGCTATAAAGCTCATGAAAGAGGTTTTATAGCTACAGTGTAGTTTGAAAGGTTTAGAAATGTGTTAAGCCAATTCACAGCAACTTTTAGTAATTAAAAGCGTAGTACCTCTAGATAATAAAAAAAATTTTTCTTGTAATACACAGATAGTAGTGTCACACTAAGTTTCGCGAAACGGGCTTCAGTAAGGTTGAATTCAAAATTTCCAAAACTAAAGCTTATATAATTCTTATAACATATATATTTTTTTATTTATTTTCGTTATGTCTTTTGTTCTTGGTTTGTGTTCTGTTTGTATGTTTTTAATTCAGTGTGGTTCTGATGAAGGGTTCTGTGAACTCGAAAATTAAACATGAGCACTGAATATTCTGTTTTTGTGTAAACTTTAAGTACTTAGAAGAGTATTGAAGCCGATTGGTATTACAGAAGATATATATATATATATATATATATATATATATATATATATATATATAAACCTATGGAAAGATAGAAAATCAGACAGTAATAAATAAATATTTATTTCCCCGTTAGGCTAAAAAGGCTCTGTCAGCCACTGAGTCATAGTATTCAATTACTCTCAGCGAAATCCACTGCGACGTCCTTCTATCATAGAACTCATACTGGTCTGTGTAAGAATTAAGTTTAGCACAAAGTTAACTGTTGAAATTCTTTTTTAAATATCTTGCCACTTATTGCATACCCATTTTCTTCTTTAAATTAGTGTGTGTAGGAAATTTCAAGCAATAGAAGATTCAACGAGGTAAGGATAATGGTATTACGCAAGAATGCGCTGATACAAAAACTTATAACTTATATTATATCATTACTATCAAGATTACCCATAATAACAATGTAAATTTATACACTCTCACTTAAATCCCATAGAGTCACGTGCACCATTATCATACTCAGATTTGCTAATATGTAAATGAAGCTTCATGTAAAATCCTGTAGGTAGGCTAGCTCGTTTTCGATATATGGTGTGGAGAGACAGGCAGATAGACACACGTAAAAATATAAAATACATATTAGAGATATAGCCTTGAAAAGTGTTTTATAAACATGTATAACACAATATAAATAAACCTTTTCACACTTTTTTTGTAAACTTTTAATTGTGTTACAATGTACATTTAAAAATTTTATTTTTTCAGCTTAAGTTATGAAAATAAATTGGTTTTAATTATTTATTTTCATAACTTAACCTTAGTACCTGAAGATGAAATCACAGATTTCGAAATTTACATTGTAACAAAAATAAAAGTTAAAAAAAGTGTTAAAATGTTTATTTATATTGTGTTATACAGAAAATACATATTTCCAGGCCTTCGCATATCCAAAGCTCTGCTCATACCTGTAATTTTTATAGCCACAATCTGTACAATACAGTACTTACTGTTACCCTTTATTTGGACGGAAGTATCCATAGTGTCATAGCATACTTTTCAATGGATTATATAAAATATTATGTTCCGTTTCCCCAGTCAACACTGTTTGTTTGAGCTTTTTTGGTATTATCTCCCGGTGGGAATCTGAGAGCAAGAATTTCAGATCATGCTTGAAATTATAAAATTCAATAAGCTATATAAAATCTTTCGCTTTATTAATTTATCAATATTCAAACACAATCATATGTCTCATTAGTTTTTAGTCAGTTGACAAGCACTTTATTATGATAACCTAAACATGTCTTAATCGACATTGAAAATCCCTTAAAAATTTTGGTATATGATCTTAATGCTTCAACAGTCCATGGTATAAAATACCTTTTTTGGTATTAGACTTAAATGCTTTTTGCACACAATAAGAGGCTTGTTTTCTCCTTAATAGTGCCGGACTCCCACAGGCTCATTTTTTAAGTAATACCGGCTAAAAAACCGCTTCATCAATCCGTACAATCATTCAGTTCCCGGCCTCCAACTATATTTTTTGTGTCTAGTGGGGAGGCCGTTGTGTAACTTATGACAAAAGTATGAAAAGCTCCTTCTCCCGATTACTTGTCTGACTTTACGAATATTTAACACAGTAGTTAGAATTTTTTTATCTAAATCTATATTTAAAACAGATTGAAACTTTTCTGTAAGATATGTATTGAGAAAAAAAACTATTGAGAATTTAATTAAAATTTATAGTATGAATTTAGACTTTTAATTCTACAGGGCACACATCTCGCAAATATCAAAATGTCATCAACTACCATTAAGTAGTTGTAAAAATTATATCTAAAACCTAATACTTACTCTGGAATGCTCCAGTTCAACATATTTTTATCAACATAGAGTGCATATCATTTTTTTATATTTTTTTACATAAAGTTCGTCAAATAACTAACAAGCTATCACCAGACACAAATTTAATGCGACTTGGAGAGATAGCGTAGCTTAGCCTATAATTCGGGTTGCATAATAATTTACGGATACTTTGTCCGGAAATTGACAAACAATATGTAATCAGTCATCCGGTATTGTTTCGTGACGTAAATCCCGATACTAGCGCTGCTATTCCGCAAAATTTGTACCTGTGCCTTTGATAAATATATTATTTTAGTAAATTACTGTAAAAATAAAATATTTTTAAAACATTGGCACTATATTTCGGTGAAAACCGTCTTCAGGTGCATAAATTGTATAAAATAGAAAAATATAAAAGAAAACAGTACAAACGAAAGTAAATAAACAGTGATTTATATATATATTATATATATATATATATATATATATATATATATATATATATATATATATATATGTTTATTGTCATAATCCAGAGTTAGACACAATGAAGAATTATTACCAAATATTTTTCATTTTTTGCAGTTTTTCTTGGGCAATTTACTGAGTGGTTGAGCTAGGAACGTACGAAATATTTCTAAGTTTTCCAACTGACATAATGTGACGCCAAATTGCTGGTTAACTAGGGATTCAGTTACAAAACATAAACTCTATTAGGAGGGCAGTTTCAGAGGTATGTATATCAGTAGTATTTTATTTAGTTTCATCTACAGAAGTAAGTACCAAAATATATACAATGTTTGAATATAATTCTCAACACATATTGTTCATGCTATTTTGTTTTATTTTATCCCGTACTGTCTCAAACCACTTGTATGAATAGCAGTTTAAATTAAAATAAAGAGCATTCAATATCTTAAAAAATCGTAGTAACCCTCTCAATTAAATGGTTAGCCTAGAATAAGTGCTTAAATAAAACACAAGTAGCTATTGTGTGCGATCACCTAGAAACTAGAAAAAACAAAATAATTTATTCTCAGGATGTTTTACCAAAGAAATGGTATTGGTCTGCCACTTGGGCAATTTTAATCCACTATTTATGAGTTATTCCCACAATTTTACAAATAAATGAAAATGAATATAATTAAAACAATATATTCGTTTAGTATCTTTAGCAGCCAAGTTTGGGTGTGGGTGTTTCGTACAGTAAATTATTAAACGCTAAGAGGCTTTCATCCCAGGAGAACGTCCTCCTGTAATGCCTCTCTGGCAAGCAAGGGACTTGATCTTCTTAGCAAGACTTCACATGCCACTCCTTACAATAAAGCCTTTGCCTCATGGCAATCAAGTAAATTTGTAGCAATGAGAGAAAATCTATAATAGAGGTAAATTAAAAAAATTAAACACCTCCTATTCTATATTTTTATTAAAAGATATTAACTTTTAAATTAGTTAATATACAAATTACTATCAAAAAGGGTGTATAGGATTAAAAAATAATTACTAATCATCACTTTTTAAAATTTTTTTTGCTACCAGGTTTTTTCTAATTATAGCGAACAATTTAGTAAGGCATTTCTAATTTCATAAATAAACAACTAACCTTCAAAAATATTTGTTGAGCCTTTAAGCAATTGTGGGTGGTAGTAAACTTTGTTCATCTTGTTCTTGTGATATTCTGTGGAATCACTATCAAAAGAAAAATCATACAGAAAAGTATATTTCACCCCCCTCCTCACAACCGACGAAATAAAAATTGTGGAACTCAAAGTAGTCTATACACAAATAAGTCACTTTGTTCTTGAGTCATTAGCCAAAAATCTATTTTCCAAATGTATATTTTAAAAGTATGTAAATTGTGCAATATTTAATTTCAATATTTAAGACACCTGAACTATTAAAGATACTGGAATACATTATATTACGAAAGACTTGTAACTAAAAAAAGTGCTTTTAACATCCATGCCTCGAAACCTACATACTTTCTGTGTGTATCTGTGTACATACGAATACACGTGTTTGGATTGTAGAGAGAAAACTGCGTTCTAGTATACAGTAGGGAGAAACTTAATCTTTTAGCAAAAATTATACTAATATATTTAGCACAGCTAACTGGCATTGTGCCTGGCTAACACCACAAAGTACTCGTATTTTTAATAAGTCCAAACGTGATTAGGATATTACGGACTTTATTTATTTATGCAATTATCTCTTAAGGCAAGCTTTACATTGCTGTCAAACGTAATATATTCCTGCGAACATTTTGAGGATCAATGGTACTTTTAAGTACCACTAAATAGACTGTTAATATAAAGAATAATCGTGGCTTCAAACTAACGAAAAGCGGTATACGTACACCTTAGTATAATGTCAATACTTGAACAGTTAGCAGCACCTTCTAGGGCAGCAGTTATCTAGTATTTCGAAATTATAAATTACGACTTCCGGAATTTCAATACTTAATAAATATGTATTTTCCTTTCTTTAAAGATTTTTACTAACGATGAAAAGTTTTAAAGGATCTTAGTATCATTTAACATTGCTAATGTTACAAAATATAACAACGATACAAGGATTGAAATAAATAATCTGGGTCAGATGTAAAGATAATTAATTTTTATAATTTTTATGAACTAAGACAGTGAAAAGGGATCAAACATATTCGAAAACTGCATAGAGGTCAGGCAGGAGAAAATGAACCCACGTGTTCAAACAACACTACCACAAGTCATAAGCATAAGAAGTAAAGAGTAATATTTCACGTCACCCCAGAATGAGTGAGAAACATGGCTTCGAAACGTTGTATTATGCACTTTGTATCTTGTCACAATTGCAAACGTTAAAAATCCTAATATGTATTTTAGGAATGAAAAGTTTGACACTTTATCTTATTACTCTTTTGTTATAATACTATATCACCACTGAATTAAATATAATTAGCACAACAATAAATAGTACTTACAAGTACCCTCCTACCTCCATGACAATGTTAATCGTTCAGCTTATTAGTACGAACAAAATGTTAGTCTCTTTTTATTGTTTAAAACGTGGAGGTTATTGCTTACGTATAACAAGTTTTATAAGTCTATTTCTTTAGCACAACAAGTATTTGTCAACTATTGTCCCCCATCTTTTAGATGGTGAGGCTAAAAACACTTTAGCTTTGATCATACGCAGTGACAGGGCACTTATACCTACACATGGTATTTCCTCTCTTGAAAGGGGATAACTGGATTATCAACTGTTCAAACAATGTGTAAAATCTTCAAGAAGTAGCACATTGAAATAGTCTGATTAATATGAGACTACCATAGTACACAGCAGACCAGTGTGTCACGATGTCAAAAGAAAGTTACCAAATTACAGTCATTTGTCCAACCACACAACACAGACTTGGAAAGAAGACATATTAAATTACGCAGTTGTAACATTAAGCTCAAACAGTGAGGCAGTAGTTATTCTGCGAAATTTTAGAAATTAATTTTTCAATGCCTATTTCTTTAGTCAAAAGACGACATTTGGGATATGATGAGAAATGGTCTAATAAATTATATATTATTAGCACAAACAAGGTAATTATTTAATTTTGAAAGATTTCTGTTTCAATTAAAATGAATTGTATTAAAGAAACTGCTGTAAAAAGAACATGATAATGTATATGAGATAAGAAGAAAGGGCTATCCATCATGCTGGATTGGTTATAATAAATTTATTTTCATATTTATTTACAGATTGCCTTAGTTAAGCTGCATATAAAAAAGAGACTATATGTAAATAATATCAACAAACTCAATAGAACAATAGGCACGAAATTATCATTCAAAGTTTTACTGCAGCATAACGTGAGAATTCTGTTGAGTTATAAGCCACTTCGAGGGGTTAATTATTCATTTTTATTATTTCTTGCTGTATTTCCATTCCCCAACTTTTTATTGCCATATTTGATGAGTTCGTAATTATGTCAATATCCAAATATATCTGTAGTTCTAACTGAGTGTACTATAATTCCCGGTGGAACAAATTGCAATCCTGTGTAATCCTGTAAAGTTGTTATCTTTAAATGGTATACATATTATTATTTTATTATGTATTAGTTCAAAGAAACCTAAGTCCCACCATTGGCATGTATATTATTATCAAAATTCTACGTTATGATTAGCAGGTTAGAACAGCTAAAATTACAGTCATTGCTGTAACTCACAAGTAATGCTATCACATTATAAAGGGTTTGATATCGTTTGGTACACAGTATATTAAAACGATTATTCACTTTATTTATCAACCAATTTCTTTTTAAATTTCTGAACTCGGTTATTGCATTTATAATTAAATTGTCTCCATAAAATATATTAACCGCAACTTTATACTATATTACATTGAGATATTTCCGTTTATAATTTATAATTACCCACCGTTTTGAAAGATAGCTTGTAATGAATTAGTATATTCTCTGATATAGGTGTAGGGGTTATAAAGTCTATATAAAAGTTCAGATTATACAGCAAGCCGCTTTCAAATTTAAAAAAGTTAAGTTGAAAAACAAAATGGTTTCTGTTTGGATTTATGATGAGTTTTAAACGTTTAAATATTAGTTTGGTTTTGTAATCCAGGGGAAATTCTTGAAAATGTCGATGGAGATGTTTTAAACATTCTGTTAGTTAATTACCTAATTATTATTTTATAACATTACAATAAAACGATTACTTGAACAGTTCTGTTTCGAGGGGGCATGCTCATTATGAGCAACTTTAATGGATTCAAGAGCAGAGTTTATTTCTAGTATTTTCATTCACTGTAATGCTTTTGTATAAAGCATAGTTACTTGCTATTCGAATTTATACCCAACTTCAAAGTTATAGTTACTATTTCCAGCTCTGCACTATATTTCTATCATCGTGGTAGTTGAAATGGGAGGAAACCCACAAACAGTATTCAAGTACTACAATAGTGCAAGACATTTCATTAAAGACAATTTTTTATGCAAATTAACTGTTCTTTTTTGCACTTAGGTAAAATATTTTTGTCTTTTTAAGTACACAAGAGTATAGATAATTTTTGTTATAAGGTATTAACCTTTCTTACTACAGTATCTTTTATTTATTACTAAAATGTTAAGCCAAACGGCCAAACATGCATTATGTCTTGTACTATAGGGTACATTTCAATATCAAAACTGAATAGTGACCAGAAAGGAATTAATTAATGTACCTCGCTTTATATGGGGTGATTTCGTATTAAATCCTAACACAATAATATAATCTAATATCATTTTTATCCTATAAAATAATTGTACAATTGTATCAGGAGGAGACAGCCATCAGCGCTTTATC
Source organism: Homalodisca vitripennis (assembly GCF_021130785.1). Lineage (NCBI taxonomy): Eukaryota > Metazoa > Arthropoda > Insecta > Hemiptera > Cicadellidae > Homalodisca > Homalodisca vitripennis. The sequence goes on from NC_060214.1 coordinate 42,564,079, forward strand.
AACTAACAAATAAATTAAACTGAAATGTATCTTGTCTCGTGCCAGAGGCCTCAATATTGGTTTCGAATACATAAACATGATCTTTGATACGCAATTAGTTGTATTGCAATAAATACTTCCTGAATTAGATTACGGCTATCCTTAATCAAAAATCACAAACACGATATATAGATAGATGACCTTTTGGTCATCGTAATACATAGACGATCTTAATTTCACATTCAAAAGTTTAAAACTTTTTTCTTCACGATTATTTAAATTGAATTAGCCTAATTTCAAAACAAGGAACATCGCGTGCAATAATTAAGCATGTCACTCCATGGGAAATTTCTAAGCTTTACTGTAAACTGTTATTATGAGTAACCATGATTATGGAAAACAGAAAATTGTAGAATACGCAAATTCTTAACAGTATTAAATACTATAATTTAACAATTTTATCACGAAATATTTATTAGATGTATAGTATGAATTTCATTACATTATATCGAGTCCTTCAACAATTCCTTATATCAGTATATTTGTCTATATATATATATATATATATATATATATATATATATAGACAAATATATATATATATATATATATATGTCCATGTGTGTGTGTGTGTGTGTGTGTGTGTGTGTGTGTGTGTTTTTGTGTGTGTGTGTGTGTAGACAAATATGACTATAGACTATTAGAATCCGTATTAGAAAGACTTGCTTGAGGCTCTGCACTTGAAGGCTGATATTAACAGTAATTAATTCATTGGTATTGTTCAAGTAAAAACAATAGAAATAAATACCTGTCTAAGGCAAAATACTATTTTTAAGAAAGAAACTTTGGATCGTTACACTGAGCTCGTTTGGTTACTATATCCTTTTTCGCGAGGAATTTGACTCACTAACAATCCTAGAAAGGTATGGGTCAGAATCTTAGGTCTGAAAAATATATGCCACCCTGGTAGAGATCAGAGCCTTTTCTTTAAATCAAACCTTACCGGTTCCTTTTACTTGGTAAAAACTTTACCTCATGAGTCAGAAACACAGACATGAATATATGAGAAGTGAAGCAGCTAGCATATTAAATGACACTTTAAGGTTATGACACGCTTCAGGGATGATTGAAATCATATAGGAATAATAAAAGAGGCCACATTCCGTATTGAATTGTATAAACCTCACTCTTAAGGTATGTTTTTGTATTTAATGTTTCTGATATTACAAATGATTAAATCAGTATTTAGTTTAAATTCCTCTCGTATATTTTTATCAAGTAAATAATCATTTTAAATGCAATATCCGTGGTGATGTGTTTTAAATTAATACTTCCTTATTTCAAACATTCTAAACTATTAAATATGTCAATGAAAAAAGTGTAATGATACTTTTACGTATACTATGTTGCGGTATTACCATACAATCGTGTAAAGGTACACATTTTTGATTGCAGTCACCTCTATAAATGTAATAATTATTAAAATACAAAATGTAATCTACATAATTTATAAATCTTAAACATTCTTATAGGTCATTTGAAACTTTCTTAGTTTTTACACAACATATAACCTATATCACAAATGGTCACATATAAGTTTTAAATAAATGTAAAGATAAGTTAGTATTTACGATATGGGAAGCATTTCTAAATTAAGCTCTTTATTTTTACATATGAGAGTACAAACTTGAATAAAAGTTCAAATTAAAGCAATAATATTTCTACTCAATGCGTGCCAAGTTATAAAACCAATCGTTAAAGTATACAAAGTGGTAATATGAATTAACGTACCATATGCTGATACCCTCTGTGTTGATGTAGAATTAATTAATTTGACGGTGTGATAACAAAATTATCTAACATACAGTTTATTATTTACCTAGTTTAGCGATTGTAGGTCTGCTAGTATAGTACTCCCTTAAGCTATAATTTCCTCATAAATGCAGTGTAATATGCACAAAGCGTGTGATATGCTAATTAGGGCATGATTAAAGTCACTAATGAGAAAGCCGAATGAAAAGTCATAACTCTAGGATAATTAAATATTTTTACCGTCTAGTATCATAAAACATAATTTAGCCTTTCTGTGAGAAATATAGGGATATCAACTCAATTGAAGTAAAATTATAAATATAAATAAAAAATATAAATATAAAAAAACCCATTGAACTCTACTAACGAAATAAAATTTTTCCCATGAGCTAAGCTCCTAACTGGGATGGATATAAATATAAGTATTCGGATTTTCAAGAGGAAAAATGTCAAATTTAAAGGATATTGTACTTACAATGTGTGCCTTATATAGTGTCTTCATACTTACAGTGAGACAAAAAAGTTTTTTAGTTTTTCGCTGCTTGTCGAGCGGTTAGGCTTCACTAAACACAGCCACTTATTAATGTTATGATCTAAATTTTAAAAATAAGTGGCTGCATTGCTAGAGATAGACATTTAGTTTTCTCTCGTAATAACCATAGAAACTTTCACTAATTGTTATTGTTGTATTTAAATACTCGTATATGTTTTAAAAACAAATTATATCACAAATCATGACCCAAATACCAACACAAATTAAAATTTTACCAGCCCCTCGAGTGATGGGATTTGTTAATGATTAGCTAATTAAAGAAGTTAGGACTCATTATACCTTTATAAATCACATAAATTTATATTAATTGCTTTGCTTCAATAACATTTGTTTAATCACTCTAAGAATACATAAATTAGGCAAATGTTTATAGTTAAATGTTATTTAAATCTCTTACTCATTCTTATGATTGAACGATACATTTAACAAACCTAATATGAACTGTGATACTTGACTATGGAACCGGAAAGTCGGTAGCTTTTCGTATTTACTGTGTGAAATACAATATGTCTCTCGGCACAATTAAAATTAATAACGTATAATATATTTTATTAATCGGACAAAAATTAAACGCAAATACAGTCCCAAAAATACCTTAGTCCACCATGAGATAACACTTTCTGTAGTAGACAGTTTGTATTTCCTGAAGTATTCAAAAGATCTATTGTGTATATAGCTTGCTCCGCCGAGACTGGCACAAGTACGACTCAGAGTTTTATTTATAGTTAAATAAAACTATAAATATGTAGTTTTTTATTTCTTTTTAATGGGAATACGCCAATTGAACTATGATGTGTGAAATATAATTGATTCATACCAAATATGCTTCATCACAAACCAAACCTTAAATACGGACCAATGATAATTTAGTTTAGGTTTTGAAACTCTCAATAATTAAAGCGTAAATAATATGTTCTATAAACATACATCCATCTGATTTGCAATTATTTTAGGGCTTCATAATGCTACATTATCATAGGTCCTTTCACTAAGAGAACTGCAAACTTACTATTAATCTAATGTGGAATAAAATAGTTCAATGTTGTTACTGAACTTGTTCGAGTTATTCATTTATGTATTATGGAATATTGCAGAGAATTTTGTATATTTATTTTGTACTCATAACATCTGTTCCACACTCCAACTTAAAACCCTAAAAATTTTTCTGAAGTAGATCAGGAGACTGTTATATCTTCCAGTGACAATTTGCCTCTTTTATCCGATTAAGAACATTAATACAACATTAAAACGTATTTACAATTTGTTCAAGTCCTGTTTTCAAAGGTCTCTAATACTGATATACCTAAAAAATAAGTAACAGTGATAAAGGACCACCAATTACATTGCAGTAACCAAGAAAAAAAACCACTGCAAAAAATTCTAATTTTGTCCAATGTTCTTTAAAATTTCAATATACCTGTATTCTTAGTTACCACTTAAATGCATTCACCAAAAACAATAACAAGCATGGTAGCGCAGTCAATATAACGACGTAGGTTATCCGCAAAAAAACAAGGAATATTCAAGGATTATTCCATGAATATTCAAGGTTAGGAGAGTTGTAGCAATCAACTCTCAAGTCGGCATAAAATGTATTTTAATAAGTTATGCCTCAGCAAATATTAACAAGTAAATACCCACTATATGTACCGATATGAGATTTTATTTGAGTGACTACTACTTAAACTCCAACTGTGAGATTTTGTAAAGTTCCCTTTACGTTCCAGTTGATCAAAACAAATCAAACGAAAGTTGCTACAATGTTGCTTTTTATTAATGTGTAAAATTAGATAAATTAGTTTCAAATAGTTCTAATATAACTATTATAAAGATGAAATTAATCTCAAAAAGTATCAAGACGTATGTATACTACATGAACATTTTGTTTCTTCTAACAGCCTTTATTTTCACTGAATTACTTTTTATATATCTAAAACCAATTCTTCAATAATTGCGTAAAATTCTCTATAAAAAAAAACTCCTGAATTAGTTACAACGTAATTCAGAAAGAAAATTCGTACCTCCCAAAACTCACTCACGGAACTTTTCACACACACGGAACGGACTGATATAGATTCGCGCACTGTTACAAAAATATCGGTGGATATCGTGAAGCGCTGATTTAAATATTCCCCCATCTACCAATAATTAATTATGTAATTTCTGAACAAAACCATTGGCCTAGCACGTTTCCAACGAATTATCCAACTTTCCTGATCTTAATCTACTATAACCCAGTAATAGTTTTACAACAGAGCTGGCACAACAAAGGCTCAATTCAGAATCTACCAACTGTCCTTAAGTAACATATGCAGATTTTCTCAATATCATTTCCTAACGTCTTACAATATAATTAATGAAAAACTCCATTTTTATTATTAAATTAAATTTACAAAAACTGTTAAAGTTTAAACTAATTTTGCCCAAAATACTACAAGCGGTAAATGTATCCAATTATTAATATATATAATTAATTTATACAATCAATTAATTTAGCTAAGACGAGGATTTGTGGAACAGAATAGATTAATGAATTCGCATAAAATTTAATTTTTGTAAAAACAAAGCATACAAAGAGCATTCGATTAATAACAGCTTTTTGGATTGGGACTAAAGGAGTTGGGAGGGTTGCATAATTGTGTTTGGGGTTGAGGGAGAGGTGAACAGAACAATACCATTAGCAATACTTTACAATTTATGTGAGCTTTAAACGGTTATCTGTGTGTTCCAAAATTCCTTACACTTTTTTATTTTACTTATTAATTCTAAAGGAGGAATAACTTAAATAAATTATGTCTCAACAACATATAAAGCTAGCTTAAAATTGAAATATAACGTAAAAGAAAATTGCAATACACGTTTGAAACATACTACTCTTAAGAAAATCCTTATCCTTTAAAGTTGCTACTCTTCATACAACTACTTGCCTCCTTACATTACGTTTAAACAGCTCTGTGAGTCACAACCTCATCAAATCTATCAGTGCCTAGAGATATGCATCGTTGGTCAAAAAATTTATAGTGCCCCATATAAGTTATTAATCCATGTTGATTGACACAAAGCTACACATAAATTGATAATTATTTTACTACATTAATATAGTAGATCTGAATTATGTAATTTCGTATTCGTATTTTATATTTTATTTAAACTGTACTGTGGATTGACAGTAAAATCAATCCTTAGAGTATTTTGATTGCTACCTACTATTTTTAATATTTTTTAACAAAATTATTTAATCTACTTGGACCGTGGTCGTATAGATAAACTGTTAGATCTACAAGTATATAAAAATCACAATGTGCAAGTACATTTAGATTCATGTAGTAAATAGTTAGTAGTAGGTTATACACCGTTGTGTTATGGGTGCTTGCATAAACTCATTACCTTCATTAAATTTAGAATCTAGTACTTATTTTATCCTTTTAACACCATTTAGCATTAATCATTTTTAGTACTAGACAAGTACGAGAACTCAGAACATTTAGTGAATTGTTTAACGCAACCTGTATACAGCTGTTTGTGTCAATTACAACCAACTGTAATTTGCTTAACATGAATATTTAATAACATAAAGAACTTCTTCAGAGAGAGATAGCCCATCCTATACTTCACATCATGTTTTCCTACGTATTAAAATTTATTCTCCTAAAAGAGTTGCCAGGTACAACGTATTCATTTCCCGATTCCTTGGAAATTGTGGCAATATCATCCATAGTTGTGGTCCTACTCATTATCTGTCGATAAAGCGGCGAAAAAAATTTTCTTCTTGAGCTGCTAAAACGGGAAAAAAAGTATTACGCCATCCTATTCATATTCTATTCGTTAAAATGCTACTGAATATTTTATAACTATCCATAATCCTTACTATATAAAATTAATATTTCACTATAAATAATTAAGTATTAATTGTATTCATTAAATTTGATTTTTTATCTTAATGAAACAGTTACTGAAATCTAATATTCAATACTGCAAAATTACAATATTGATGCAACCGATTTGTTTAAAAAAATGTTCTTGTCGATTTACTTCTATAATATATGTTATGAAATTATTAAAGCTGATATCAGTGCTCTTCTGCAATTACCACTTGATCTTTGAGATCCTTATCTGTTTTGAGTTATGATGAAGGGATATACCTGGATTTCCAGCATTCAAAAAATCATGATCTAAAAATATTGCTATATTTGAAAATACGACTCACCACTAATTTAACAATAGTTGTAGATAAACAAATAAGTAATGAGACATTCTGACGATGGAGTCAGTGTACATCATTAAAGAGCGTTTTCGTCTCTATATTAAAAGAAATACATTGAACCTTAACACCTCACAGGACCACAAGGAACAAGAAAATATCGTTTGTTGAAGCCATGATTTTAACCGACTCAAAATAAGGCCATTAGGACTGGTATCCCCTTGTCAGAAGACAGCACAGCTGATTGTTGAATAAAATACACTTCTAATTTAATATTTTACTGTTTTTTAAACTTGTTTGCTAACTCTTTTGGTCTTTATAATTCTGTTTTAGATTTTCGTGAATAAAAATGTCTGTACTTTTTTCTAACGAAGAGGACCACGAGATCTTATTAAAAATTTCATAAGGCCTCTGTATTACTGAGATACTACATGTTTTTTTTCACCTCTTACCAGTTTTTAAAAAGTATTTAATCTGTATATGATTGGTTCAACAGTTACTATCGCTATAATGAAAATGTCAGTAGATGCATTAATTGTAATAAAGATTGTTCCAACATTCTTCACTCAAAAGCACTTTTAGCAGGCTTATAAAGTAATGAACACCAATAACTTTTGTAAGAATACATCCTTATTTGGAAGACGTTATTGCGAGTAATTCCTTACGTTGGCTTTCATCCATAAATTGACACTTAACTAGAACCAACACTCATAAGGTAATGAACACCAATACCATTTGTAAGAATACATCCTTATTTGGAAGACGTTATTGCGAGTAATTCCTTACGTTGGCTTTCATCCATAAATTGAGACTTAACTAGAACCAACACTTATAAGGTAATGAACTCCAATACCATTTGTAAGAATACATCCTTATTTGGAAGACGTTATTGCGAGTAATTCCTTACGTTGGCTTTCATCCATAAATTGACACTTAACTAGAACCAACACTTATAAGGTAATGAACACCAATACCATTTGTAAGAATACATCCTTATTTGGAAGACGTTATTGCGAGTAATTCCTTACGTTGGCTTTCATCCATAAATTGACACTTAACTAGAACCAACACGGTGTGAATTTACTCTTGGGTATAACAAACCATCAGGCTGGAAAGAAGTAGAGAAACTCAATTTCTCGTTTTCTATCTCATAGCTTTGCAGAAGATTTGCAATAAAGTTCCAGGGATAAACGTAACATACATATTTTAACAGCCGAGTTAATGCACTGACCTTCAGTTACTTTTAATGACGTTATGAAGAAACGCTTGGGAGTTTTGAGTAAAAATTCCAACAAATCATTTTTAATATCTTCGTTATTGGATACCATCACAAATTTATGTTTTTATTTCCTACGGAAATACTCTCCATTTTTAAATTCAAGATCCATATTAACTTATAACAACTTAACCTAAACAAGAATTTCTATAACAGAACATGTGAAAGGTTGAAAAATTATGTTAACATAATACACTATGGCAAGGCGTGATATATAAAAAGAAATAACACGCACATACATACACATATATACATACACACATATATACACACATACACATATACATATATATATATAAATATATGTGTGTGTGTGTGTGTCTGTAAATGTTTTAAAACTGTACCAATACCTACATGTAATCCGCAACAATAAATAAACTATAACAATAGAAATAACATAATAAACTATAACATAATATAACAAAAATATTTATAACAATGTTTCAAAAACAGCAACAGTAAAGATAACAATAGTGACAAGATAATCTACGGCGTACAATAACAGAGAATATGAATAATTATATGTAGACAAATGAGGATAATGAATGATTCAATATCGTACTATATTTATATGTGGAATCATTTCAATCTCTGTAATTAACCATTTTTAAACAGCATGTGCTAAAAACAATTTTATGCATTTTAAAATAACAGTTACGTTCAAATTAAAAAAAAATTACAAAAATATACTTTATTGCTAACTTTTATTAAAAATTGCGGTAATGATGATAACATTTCATAAAACAGTACATGGAAATGAAATTTCACTGTGCCCTTGAGTTATTAGGCGTCGACCATATTATTCTATAATAGTGATAAATGAAAAAGGAAAGCAGATAATTTAACTTTGATTCGATATTTATAAATTTTCTACGTTTACATTTTACTTTCCTGGCTTTAGAAGCATCTATAAAAATAAGATTTCACTGCACAGGCGAAATTCAATCAACCCACTTTATGGCGGACACAATGGTAAGTGCCACTAAAACGGTCTAGACTACACTTGGCAGGGAATGGGAATGACCTTTAATGCCTGTTTTAAAGAAAGGTGAGCGTATTAACCCACTAAAGACTGCCTTCTCTTTGAGATCCCTATATAAATTAAAATTCGATTAAGTTGCTTAAAAAATAATGTTACTTAAAAAACAAAGTTTATTATTTTAAAATACCACTGTACATTTAGTAATGTGCAATGTAATGTTTATGTAAAATTATATTGTTATTTGATTTAGTAATCAATTAAGGGGATATAAGTTTCTTAAAATATAAGGTTATACACGTTTAATAAAATTATGTTTATTTTCCATGTAATGTTTAATTTATGCATTGAACATTGACTATTTTGAGAATTTATACTTCATTTGTAACAAAACAATATAGAAATTGGGGATTTTTTTAATACGAAAATATTATGTATTTATCGTTTACAATTGGTGATTGTAAACAAACAGCCCTAAAATATTTATTATAAAAAGGTGTTCAGTCCATGTAGCATATAGTTACTTTAGAAAAATATTACTCTCCATCGCATTCTGTGTATCAGCCATTTGTACACTACTTTAGTGATACAAAACCATAACGTTATATGCTATAAACGTTTAGCATGCCGTTGGCTTCGGCAGTAAATCCTATTTTTATAATTTTCTTACGTTCCCCGTTGTACACAAAAGCCAAATATTTCTAAAACATTGTCCTTTTTAATTTTAATTTTTCAATTTAAATTTATATCCCAAACCAGAGACTCATTTCCAGCCTAAGCGGGTTTTAATATGTTTAGTTTGGTGGTATAGAGGATTCCATAAATACCTGTTTCAGTGCCAACAGTAACAAGGTATGATTTTTTTTAAACTCCAAAGTAAAGGCTGCGCTGATGTTACTTGAGAAGTTTTGAATGTATAGTCCAGTTTAATCTTGAGTTGTCCTGTGCATAGATATTCTCAACTTTCTGTTAAGAAAGAAATAGTAACTGCTCTCAAGCAAAACAAAAGATATATTACACAAGCCAATCCATGGAGTGGCATACACTACAATGAAATCAGATCTAGCCTAACATTTATAAAAATTAAGTTTCAATAAAGTTTTCAAATTTATTGATCATTCCGTTTGCAAGACATCGTTATGATATACATTTAAACAGACAAATATACTTGAATTTTCCATAAGAAACCATACTACAAATAAAAGAATCATACATCAAAATAATTGGTGAAGGTTTTAATATGGTGTCGTCTATTGCAAACGTAATAAAGTATTATGTTGTTTTTCTTATAACATTGTTTTAACTTTGTAAAACTTGTACAAATTTATTTTTATTTTTAAATTTTACACAGGAATGAGCAGGACACAAACTGATGTGTCAGCAGTAATTAGCAACAGAGGTGTGATGTAGTGGTGAGGTTGATTACGCTCATCGACCACCCTCTTGTTGTGGCGTACAGCGTTTTTGTTACTCCTTTGTCTGTTGTATTGTCAATTTAAAAAAAATAAAATGGAAAGTTTAAGCAACTTATTTTAATCATTCGTAAAAAACTATTTGTCTCCCAATAAATATAATACTTTTCACACAGTCTTCCGTTTGAACCTTCCAGTTTGGCTGACTTTTATTTGGTTTTTTAATTTTAATTTATCATATAATGCAAGTTTTTTTATACATTTAATAATTTTTGTTGGTGTTTCTAAATCAATTTAAAAAATTTATCCTATTTAATGAAATTTAAATATAAAACTGCACTGAATTAGAAACATCAATTAGGCAAGAGTATTACTTGATAATTTTAAGGCTTGTATCCTCGATTTCTTCATTCGGGATTTAAAAACGAAAAAAGTTAATTACGTTACACTTAACTATATTCTGACATAAATAAATTAAATGAAAACTATAATAATGTTGAGTTACTGTAATCAAAAATTTATGTTTTTATGGAGTTGAGAAGAATTAATATGTGCCAGTTTTGTCAAACAAATTAATGTTATCCTTGCAAAGTAAAGTTTGTCCGTTGTGTTCACCAGAACTCAATTTTATCTCCACGCTCCGAACATGAATAATACATAAACATAGGGAGTGTTGGAGTCCGTGTCTAGCCTTGGAGACCTCCAAATCTTTTTAAGCTTAGTGACTATCCTAATGTACTGTATTTTATGATTGCAAATTGTTGTTTGTCTTTGAAATATTAAATTAATAATAATAAATATAATATTTTTAAGGTGTGCTTGTAAAAAATATAATATGTTGTAAGTGTGCTAGCGATTCATGTCAAACACATTGTTGGTATTATGAAAATGGTACCATAACACAATTTAAAACACACAATAGCTTTGTAACTGGTAGATATTGGTAAAATACTGAACATAGAACTTTAGTGTAGATATACATTTATAAATAATTTAACAACTTGCTCCTCTTCCAAAACTATGTAAAAGGAGATGCTTACAAATTTTAAAATTTAATTTCAATCAAACATATCGTCTCTTTTCAATACAAATTATATTTTAAAATATTGCAATTTCCTACATTATGGGAAGGTCGTTATGGCTTACCAGTGGTCACAGTGTAGGATGTTCTGCTAGATAAGGTAATGCATGCGATTATATAAGGAACGTAAGGGCGGTCTCAAAGTAGCCCTTAAGGGTCGGAATAAATGTAGCCTACATTATACTGTACACAAATACACAATTCCTTTGGAAAGCCTTGTTGATAAACCCTCACGGGTTTATTTATTGACCTTTAACACATACCTACTTTATCATAATTTGTATAAATTTATCAATATATTAAAAATTTAATAAAATACAATTATTAATATTTAATATAATTAAACATTATTTAAATTAAATTAGATTTTCTTGATCGGAATCGGGAGTAATGTCAGTATGAAGAGATAAAAAACATCGAGGATAGTGAAGTTCAAATAGAAATCGTATCGTTTCGACAAAAGAGACACCAAGATTACACTTGTTTTTAAAAAAAGGCTTTCTCACTGTCTCACATTTTCTTAATGTAAATCACGTACATACATTTCATTTATTTTTTCCCAACATCTTTATATGGAGTGACGAGAAATATAAAATATTGGTTACTGGAGTAAAGAGAGTGTTATGTTATGTTTTATGTCCTGACATGGATTATGGTTGATATACCACAACGGACTATATATGTACAATGTTTCCAGTAAAATAAAGCATTTCATATACGGGATTGAGGTCAGTATTGGCAACCAGCGGACACAATGTGGGAAGTGTTGGCAGATAAGGTAATAGAGCCGAGTATCCAGGGAACCTAAGGGTGGTCTCACAGTAGCCCTGAAGGGTCGCCCCACATTTATGTTATACTTTTTCTCAGCTATATTCCTTGGATAACTTTATCGCTCGCCCCCTCAATTTTATATTGAAATTATATAATACGTAATGTAATATTTTAGCAAAAATAATACTATATATTAAAGAGTACACATTTATGTTATATTTTTCTAAGCTATATTCCTTGGAGAACGTTATTGCTCGCACCCTCACATTTTTATTGAAATTATAGAATACATAATGTAATATCTTAGCAATATAATACTACATATTAAGGAGTACACATTTATGTTATACTTTTCTCAGCTATATTATTTGGAGATCTTTATTCCTCGCACCCTCACATTTTTATTGAAATTATATAATACGTAATGTAATATCTTAGCAATATAATACTATATATTAAAGAGTACACATTTATGTTATACTTTTCTCAGCTATATTCCTTGGAAAACTTTATCCCTCGCACCCTCACATTTATATTGCAATTATATAATACATAATATCATATTTCAGTAATATAATACTATATATTAAATAGTATAAATATATGTAAAATCAATTATTCAACTTAAGCCAAATGCAATAGTTCAGTGTAAATAGTCGTTTTAGTAAATTTTTTTTAAATAGTTTATTTTTTGCTATGTTTGGCTGGAAAAGTGCGTAAAACTTTATTTAATTGACACTCTTCATAACTAAGAAGTACTGAAAAATTTTCTTCTTTTCTTATTTTAATATATTATATTAAAAATATGTTTAGCAATAATGGAAAAAATGTAAAGATAAATATGTAATTAACTATAAATTCAATGTTCAAAATAACTTGAGAAATAATTTAAAATATTTTTGTAATTATTTATCCCGTAAAAAAATACAACACTTATCACTTGTGTGTAATTAACATCTTTTTTTACTAGTGTAATTAATTTAGAATTCTTTATTAAGACTCTTAATATTAGAATTAGTCATCATGGTGGAAGCACATGGACTGAAATCTGTCAGCCACTGGAAAGTAAGCTTGATTACTACGGTTCACTGTATTATTGCTAAGGCAGCATGCGATCCAATATTAGATACGACATCTGACGCTACTGCAAGAGAGTCTGTATTTAGTAAACACTTTCTCGTAACCCTCCGATCTCGAGACGATTGGAGAAGGAAAAGAGGGAAAAATCTAAATAAGAGTAATCTAGTCTGGTATGAATTTGGCTCCTTGATTGAGAAATGATCTATATATGTAGTGTGATTTAATCTCAGAAAACAGCAAACGTTTCAGAGAGTATCCTACAGTCTTTTAAGCTGAAATCTACACTTTTCTTAGCGTGAAAGTGATATAGTATTGACTAGGAATTATGTGAGTCAATGGGTTGTGATACAATCTGATAGTCAGACCACTTTTACTTACCTTAAGTCTACAAAATTTATTTAAAGGCTTGAATGGAATTGCTTATTAATAAAGAAGACTTTATCCGTTCTTGTTAGTGATAACTGAATATACCCGCTGGATTCCTGAAGATGCATATTTTAAGGTCAATAGTCTCACTGATAAAGTGGTATGAAATAGCTCAAAGGACCGATTGATTAATCTTGACCCAACTTGTGGTATTCTAGCCACAGTTAACTGTTGTCCAACCTATTAGGAAATGGTTCAGAGATAAGCACTGCCATCTATGGCAGAGTTTCTCTGCCTAATCATTTGGAAAACATTCATTCCAGGCACGAATATCAAATACACAAAATGGCTGAGAAAGCTAAATAAATGTATTTTTGACACAAGTTCAAATTTCATGTATTACTGGACACAGTAATTTCAGAAAACACTTGCAAACATTAATACTCACAACTAAAGATCCTAGGTATAGACCATGTAAAAAGTCGGAGGACACTGCTAAACACATTATTTTGAGGTTAATACAGATTATTTACGCATTAAATAACACATAATGTTTGGTCATTATGATTGTGAGAGGCATGTGGTTAATAGAACTTAATTTAGACTCTCACAGCCAACTGACGAATTCATGGTTAGCATTGGGCAGAAACTCTTGGATGTCGTTGAAGATACAGGGGCTAGGCAAACCCTCCAAACAGAAAATAGGAGTGCGTGATTACTTTTAAATGGCTCGTTAGGAATTAAAGGTCCTTGTTATATCTCATGTTTAAGTCTTATCTAATGGATGAATATGCAGCATGAAAAATAATTTTTACTACTAGAAATAAAGTTTCATCTAAAGTTTAAAATTTACTATTACATCTTTCTTGAGATATCTTCCAGTTAGTTAGCATAAAACCTTTCCTATTGAACACGTTAAAATTTCAATATTTTTTTAGTTTTGTATAAAATGTATTTATTTTGAGTTGCCATCATGGTGCTATGGAGTACGCCACTTTAGGTATTGCAGAAAATGCTAAGCGAAGGATGCATGTCCACCCCCCCCCCCCCCCACCCCCCCCCCCCCCCACCCCCCCCCCCCCCCACCCCCCCCCCCCCCCACCCCCCCCCCCCCCCACCCCCCCCCCCCCCCACATTTAAAAAAAAACTCAGGTTTTGTTTAGTCACAGTGATGCTGTACAGGATGCAGGAATAGAAGTATTGTAAGAAGGACGATAAGAAATCCAAGATTGGAAATATGAGGATTCAGACATGTCCTCCTGGAATATGATATAACGTTATGATATTGGGCATCATTTCCCATGTTTACTTCGTTTTCAATATTGAAATTTAAGAACATTTGTATTTATTTCTAGGTTTAATACAAAAAAATGGTATAAAACAAAATAATGTGGTTCCCTTGTTTTTAATTGACAAAATTAAAGTCTAAAGACCATAGATTATTAAAAATGTATGGTATGTGTTTAAAATGTTTAAAAAAATTTTTTACAGTTGAAAAATACTGCCAAGTCAATTTTTATCATTTAAAGCATACATTTATGTATTTGTGAAAGAAGTTCCTCTTTTTCGAAAGTAGCACTGATTTTATAATTTGTCCTTAGAATCCATCCTACATTTTCAACAATGTAGATGCAGATCTTTAACACTACAACTCATATAGAATTTCTTGGTATTCGGTATTTAATGTCCCTAATGATCGAAAATAGTATTAAATTTTTTATAAGTGACAATGTAGGGGTGAAACTTTATCTCGGATATATTGAAATAAAACTTTAAACTATTAAATCTTCCTATAATTACCGGTTTGTTTATACTGAACGTAAGAGATGGAATGATTGTGCTTTACTGAATTTTCAACAAAGCTGTACTTGGAAAAGGGTTAGGAGTGGATTAGAATTTGTATAAAAAGAAAATGCCACTTTTTTTATATTCTCAGTATAATATTGCGTGCAAAATAGTGGGTAACTCCTAGTTGTCAATATATGTACTACCGTACGTTGTTATTGCTGTTAAAATGTATGAATGTTTAGTACTTGTCCAGCCATTCATTATACATTAAATATACACGAAACGTGTATTATAAGTTTCCAACACGAAGACCGGAATTTGCCAGAGGGGTAAAGTAGTTATCTCAGCCTTACAACGCTTACAGAATGAAATTTATTCTACTACAAAAACCATCCTTGTTTTTATTACTGTTAATTAAATTTTAAATAACAACAAAATTATTAATTTGGTCACGTGACGTTAGGATTGAACTTTTGGTGAAACATTATAGTCATATTCGTATTTTTTGATATCGATTTGTTACATAATTCTACATGTTTTTATCAATTAAACATGTAGGCTATCTTCAAGTAATAAGATTGGATAATTACCATTGAACAGTTTTGATAAGTAAAAAGTTTTAAATTTGGTTATATATTGTAATAAATTTGTTAGTATACGGTTGCATATTTTGACCGTATATATTATACAAATGGTTAATTCATGCGACTTTTTTTATTTCGCTTTATCTGTAGCAAGATCTGTAAGTGCATGTGCGTTCAACGTTATTTTAATTTTACAAATTAGACGGTATTTTCTATTAGGTTTATCTTCTTTAGAGTAAATATGGAAACTCATTGATAAAACTTAGTTTCAGTAAATATTTTACAGGTCATGAAAACTTTCTTAGTAACTACGGGTTTAAAATTTCACTGGTGAAACATTAGTTGTGCATGTGTTATAGAAATAGCAATGTTAGGTAAATGAGGAAATCCGGAATATTCTTCGAATTGATAATATATATCAACTATATATATATATAATATATATATATATATATATATATATATATATATATAAAATAAATAAGTATATCTAAAATACTAATTGTAATATAGAATATTCAAAGTTGTGTTTTTGATCAAATTAAATCAATTTTTCGCCTACGTAGTTTCTAGTAAACAAAATATTAAAAATAAAATCTTTTTAATTTTTTATTAAATTTAAAAGCTATAAAACCAAAGGGTATTTAAATATAG
This sequence comes from Homalodisca vitripennis, assembly GCF_021130785.1. NCBI lineage: Eukaryota > Metazoa > Arthropoda > Insecta > Hemiptera > Cicadellidae > Homalodisca > Homalodisca vitripennis. The sequence continues at coordinate 42,580,615 of NC_060214.1, forward strand.
TTGACATGAAACAAATTAATAAACATAGATTTTGTTTGAAACTATTTCCCATTACGTTTTGTGTACACGTCCACAATAGAATCGTTAATAATTATGTTTGAGAGTCGTTTCATGACAAGTTTTTGGCAACCTTTTGCTCATCATTAAATTTCATATCATAGTAGTACATTTTAGTAACAAGTGGAATACAATGTGTAGATGTTTTCATTTTTATTATAGTGAATAAAAGCAATGTTCAAGACTCAAATGTTACATAGATTTTGGTATTCAATATGTTTATCAAAATTTTGACCCAACAGTTAAAATACATACCTAAGTTTTAAGGGTTTATTCGTATAGAATACTATATTCCTGAGACAATTCTGTATGAAGAATAATTATTGTCACACATCTTTATAATTAATTTAGCCCATTTTTCGCATAGTAAATTAGGCGAAGCATTATAATCCCACATCCAAAAAAATCCTTTATTGAAAGACAAATTTTCAGGTTGTGTCGAGAATATAATTTTTTTGTAGCAATCTTCGTTACATTTGAATAATTTGAACAGTCTTGAGTTGTTTATTGGATGGAGTAAATAAAACTTATAAAATATTTTAAGAATTGATAAGATTATATTAAAAATATTTTTGCTTTAATTCCTCAAAAAAGGAAACAGTACAAAATAGCGCTGATACTAGGGCTTTGTTTATTTACAAGAGAAACTGGGGAATCAGGATATTCTATAGGGTTGTTCTCTTTGTTAAAAAAAATTTAGACGATAGGGGTTACTCTTATTAGCTCGGGATTGCACGCGTCCTAGGGTCAATCACGGGCATTTGGCAATGACGTAATTGGATAATATGAAGGAGAGTTACTTATAGAAACCAAATTGGTGCAGTTTTTTTGTCAATGTATAAATTGTTCATGTCTGCGAAACATTTTGCATAGTTGTCCTTTTTGTTATAGGATTTCGTATTTTGATTTAAAAATTTGCATTCGTAATACGTACGTGAAAGTATGTGGGTAGGGGTTTACTTTTTTACAAATTAGCAAGTATATTTTTATACGCATTATACACTTTGTAATATTATTATATTAACGAAAACAATAAACAATAAAACGTGTTTATTATTACATCTTACCTAAACATAATTTCATTCTGTGGGATATAACACTATTTATGTTAATTATTAAGAAGATTATGTTATTATCTGAAACTTAATAAACAGTATTGTTAGCGTTATTGAAATGCTGTAGTACTTGAACAGTTCTGAACAGAACTGTTAACATTACTATTGGCTGAAGAATTATTTATTGCTGGAAAATTTTAATTTGTTTGTATTTTCAATTATTTTGAGTATATAATGTTTTTTTTTTCAGATATCAAGCAATTTAGTGAAAGAAGAATCTTTAATTAATATTAGGAAATAGTTTTTTATTTAGAAACTTAATTTTGGTTTATTTTTACATAATATACTTTCTCGAGGATTCCCTCATTGAAAAGGTGGTATGTCAATTTTTTAGAACACATCCGCTGCATTTAAGAGCAGTGTTTTTTTTAAGTTACATGTTAAAGTTGGACAGTGAAACCTGTCTTTGTTAATAACATTTTACATTAAAGTGTTGTCCATTAAAAATTACACTACCCATTATAGATTAAATAAATATATTCGCTAAAACCCGAACTCCATAAACTCCTGTCGTGTAAGATACTTGAGTGCTGCAAAAGTAGTACACAACGTCTCTCTTCCAGTGGTCCATTGTGTAGTTTCGATGTGTGCGGGCAATATCCAGTGTTCTAGAATACGGAAGACAGAGGTCTGATATATTACTACTCAGCGGTCAGTTGATAGCGTTGTAATTATATACCTTATACAGTTGAGACTACCAATCCAGTACAAGATTTTTAGTGCTCTAGTAAAGGCTAGGAAAACACCTCCAGGACGTGGATGTTTGAAGTATAATTTAATTAATACGCTAATTAATAGGTATTTGGCCTTCACTTAAAATTTTAGTTTTGTTATTTGCAAACATATGCAACATAAAAGGCTACAAATAAAATAATTGAATAGTAAAAAAGTAAATGTTGTAGTGGTAAGCGCACTTGCCAGGATAGTGAGAGATCCAGGCATGATCACTACATCTCTATTCATAATGAAGTAAAAATGAAGTGGTTTTTAGACACCCGGTATATATATATATATATATATATATTGTACAATTTTTATTAATTCACAAATATTGGCAAAATATGTACCGTAGTTAAAAATATAAATCTATAAATCATTTAAAAGTGTGAGATTATATAAAATCTATTGTTGTTTCATGGAGAAACTGTATGGTTATAAACCGAAACTCACCCCTTAAGGCTTTTACACATGGCTTAGGAAGTTAGCACACAACGTAAGTTTAAGTTTGCTTTCACAGTTATTTGGATTTTGTGGTTACTAGATACGTCCAACTTTATTGCAAGGTCCTCTTACTTACTCTTGTATTGCAGAACCTGAATCCAAACAATGTATAATGTATGGATTAAATTAAATTCCATGAATTCCTCGAATAATAATTTGTATTGCAGAATTATTTAAATATTTGTAAGTTTTTGCATATATGGCGTTCTGCTTTATCAAATTACCTAAAATCAAAATAAAAAAATACTGGTTTATTCTACGCAAAAATCTTGATTTAATTATCTTATCTTATTGTACACGTTAAATAATTATAAAGCTAAGTTATAAAAACACATAAAGTTTTTTACAAATGATGTGACGAATAAGATAATATTACGCTGTTTAATCGAAAACATTATAATCGAGAATTTATTGTAGTAAACCTTGGAATGGTCATATAAAATAAATGCACTTGGTACGAAAGTCGATCTGAAAAGGAACAGCACTTTCCTTCAAATATACTTTTGCTGGAAAGGTATATATCAATAGGCTCAGGGGGCTGACAGGTTGATAGAACATATACAAGCTTTGAATCATTTTATTTATTGATATTTTTATGCCATATAAAAATTAATGATAATGTAATTAAATAATGTGAGTGGTATAAATAAATTTATAAACAGTAAAGTACACAGACTTTTGGTTCAAGGTCAGGTGATGATCGTCCAGATAACCCAAAAATATTGATATGAATAAAATATATCATCCGTTTTAAAGATATATTCTTTAGCATGAAATATAAAATATACGTGGCTGTAAAACCGAAACCAGCCTGGGAAGGATCTGTGAGTTGACTTCATTAGACTGAACAGTTATTTATCAGCCATTGACTTCTAAGCTTGGTCTCTGCGACAATCGGTTTTATTGGAACACAATTATTATCAATTCAGTAACTTCCTGTGATCATGAATTTTAGATTTATATTTCCAATTTCCAACTAGATAGAAGTACGCCATGGCATGTATCATAACATACCTCGCTTGGATTGCATGCGAAGATTAAAATCCATACCTCCGGTTCATTCTTGAAATGAACGGATATACTTACAATCATAAAAAAGACATGTATATAAAACTAAAGCATTGTAAGGCTATCTTCCCTTTGTAAATAAAGTTTCGTGCATGTATATAAAATCTTTCGTGACATAGTCTCGCTACATGATTCTATCTTCATTTAAGCGTATTTGCTTAAAGCAGTTGAAGATTTAAAAGACGAGTTTTGAAAGTTTTAATTGACATTGTATCCAATTGAGTTTTAGGCAAAATTTCCGGAAGACAATCAACATTTTTTTTTTAGCAATACCACAATCGATAAAACCTATAATTTTATGTATATTTATATATGGGCTCTTAAAATACTCGTATAACAAGATCTTAAGAACACGATAATGTTTATTTTTTACTTCGTACAAAGGCAGAACATGCACATAGCTTTGACGAGTTCGTTAGTCCGACCTAACCAATAAAAAATTTCAATATGTAGGTGAATAAAATTGTACTAAATATTTTAACTGAGTCAACTGCCATTATTTACCCAAATCGATACATTTAAAAAACAAAAAATACTTTATTACATTTCTATAAAAGGAATAGTTATATCAGTTACTTTGCATTAAAAGAGAATAAAACTGTTTTTTTAAGTTTCAGATTATTCACAATACGGTTTGTTCCCATGAGTTTTTATCTCATAAAATTACCAAATAGTTCGCGAACAACGTTCAAAGTAGTATACAACATTGAAGGAATAATTTTCAACAAGATAACTACAGTAGTTATTAATAGATCAGGACTTTACTCTGTGTTATAATATAGATTGAGTGACTTTATTTAGCAGCCTTACCCTTCAAACGTTTCTTAATATTTTCAAGTAATTTTTAGCACAATGTATTGTTAATATTTTTTCAACAACTTAAGATGGTGGCTGAGTAATGTTACAGAAGTATAGAGGTAATTAGTTATACCTAAATATGTTTACAAACATAATTTTATATTAATTTTACCTCAAAGAAATTTATGTTCTTCAAATTTATGTGCTTAAAACATTTTCATATAAGGATTCAAGATTAAAAAGTCTCTAAAGGTTTAAAAGTTTAACGATCATATTACAATGGCCAACATTGAGAGTTGTTGGCCCATCAGTGCTGTGGAAATTAAACATATAATAATGTATCTTTAGTTTGGCATTATTAAATAACAGCCTTTCGTGACATCTACCTTTTAATCTGACAGAGCCAGAAGAGATTGTTATACATTAATGATAAAAAGTGTTTGATTGATTTAAAAACAAATCTTCAATAAGTTCCAATAAAATGAGTGATACTTTAGTATTATATCACTATTTGTAACTAAAACTTAAAGTTCTTTTTCCATACTAATCCGGTCACTACCCGAATTCTATAAACTCGTAAAAAATGTTAGGTGAAAAAATGTTATATATAGAAATGTAACTAAGATGCATTATTATGTAAGTGGTTTAACTGTTTAGAGTAATGTATATTAAAAATAAAAAGTATTACTGGTTTTAAGTGACGTGTCGCGAAATTCAATTGTAGCATTGTGTTAAAACGAACGAATAAAAGATATTGAACTAAAATTATTATCTACTATTTAGGTTAATGTTTCATGATGTTGTTCTCATTGCTTATGTAACTGAAAGAATTTTATATATATGATGTCTTGATTTTTTGAGTGACAGATTAGACGTTTTAAATATTTTTTTAAATTTTGGTAAAATTCTGTACGGTAGAGATTTAAATTTACCATGTGATCACGTATCGTTTTGTACTGTTAAAAATATTGTAAATTATAAACACTTCTTTATCACCCTTTTATTTCGATTTTCAAATGTCTTTTTACTAAAGTAAACGCCTTAACTTATACTATGTAAAAATTAACCCATAAAAGGTTTCTGTCAGGTTTTCTTGTAACGGTAATGTGGCATCATCGAGTTTATAGGATACAACATATTTCAGCAAAATATTCATTTTAATTAGTTGTAATATAACATTTTAACACCAGGCTGCTTTCATACTTACTTACATCGAGTGCAAACTATTTTATGAATGGAAAATGTGTAATAGTTTTACAATGTTCAAGATATAATATTAAAAACACAAATAACTAATGCAAATCTTACTATGGTCTGTTAGCTGAAAAGGTAGATATGATAATAAAGCTCCAGGCATCGGCAAAGATACAAACACTCTCTGTGAATTATTCATGTTCGGAGCGTAGAGAGAAAATTGCGTCCTTGTAAACACTAAAGACAAACTTGACTTTGCAAGGCTTATACTAATTCGATTGACACAATTAACACTTATTATATCTCGGTAAACACATAATACACTATTTAGTTCATAAATAGATGCTTAATAGGGATTTTCTTCTTTCGTTTATTTTACCAGTTTCAACAAAATAGTTACTTAGAGTTTTATTGTGAGTTAAGATGTAGTTTAAAAACTAGAGTCGTAACCATTCGATTTGTCTACCACATTCACAACCATTAGTCTACGTGACTACTTGGGGAATAATAAAAGGTGTTTATTATATTGATAATTTTATTACTATAAAGATTTTTTTATTATACTATATAACCTATTATTTTAATTTAAACACCTATTTTACTAAGAAAATATTCATAGTACATTTTATAAATTAACGTTTAAATATTTAATTGTGTATTTGGTTATGTCATATTTAATTTATTTTTATTTAATTTAAAAGCTAAAAATACTTTGATAACCCAAAAAATTAATAAGTATTTTATAAATTATGGATATAAATATTGTTTTACTCTTTACTTCTTTTATTACATTTACTATAAGTATGATATTAAGAGTACAGTAGACACATACGGCGCAGTAGGCACATTACACAACGGCAGTTATTACACAACAGTTGTGTTATTGTTATTTTTTTTGTATGCCCAAATATAAAAAGATTTCTTTATTTTTCATGACGATTGTTTCCTGGATTGCAGGTAATACATTTTCTACCTACTCGTATCTGATACTAATAATAAAATATGGTCCTAATTTAGCAAGTATTCATAAATTACAAAGTCTGTTTTATGATATGGTTTCTATGAAAAAAATTAAAACAAAGCATTACAATCATAAAATAAACGTAAACCAATAAATAATAAATCATATATATAAATCGGTCAAGTGAACCCTTCATTTGTACTTCTTTAAATTTCAGACAACTATAATTCTTTAAGAGGTTAGCAAAGCATCGTTTTGACTTTGGCAGGTGCAATAAGATGTTCTATCCGGTATTTTCCACATTGATTAAATGCCTAAACATCTTTTTTCCTGAGGTATGCTGTTCTATCGGTCTGAAAATTTTACCGATAACATTGATAGATTGTAATTTAGAGATATTCAGCTTGTAAAAAGCCGCAGCCGGTTAGCGGTCATCTGGAGGAACACCGACTCATCTTGGAAGTGATATAGGTGACAGAACGTTAACCTTTTTACGTTACGTAAATAACGTAAATAATACAAGATAAATAAAATTAAAACCATCCTAAAATATCAAACTGGTAAAATCTTAGCTTTGCCAGTGGCTAATCAAAAGTAAAAGGCCCCGGAGAATTCAAGGGAGTAATCATACTCGTTAGGCTCCTATGTTGATCCGAAAGCAATTTCATCAATAACATTGAAAAGAGCTAACGAAGTCCTATAGACCTGCCCAAATCCTGACTGTGTTTTATAAATAATTTTTAGATTATAAATAGAAAACTACTCGGTCTACCATAACATTTTCCAGTATTTGGTATTTGCAGGATAAATTAAAATAAGTCAAAAGTGATATAATAAGGAATCATCGAGGGTCTGTTAGAAGAGAAACCACCACGTTCTGCTTCAATCTACAGGGGAAGTGGGCAATTTTCTGAGATACTATCAGGGGAATAATAACTCCAGTGCAAGAGCGAATCTATCCTCACTTCATTTATGGATATTTCATACATTTAAAATGCAGTACTCATGATACTGCTCTTTAACTCCTTTGCTTTGCTTTCCAAAGCAGGACCAAAAGCGAAAGTAGAGTCTAATCATGCGCATTAATTACAGTTAAATAATCCTAGTTGTATCTATTCCATTTTATTGCATGTAACATGTGGTATACACTTTAGTTATGGCCTGATCTTGTGTTAATCACTGTATATATGTATGTATGTATACTTTTCTGTTGTAATTTTTACACTGGCGAGTTTAAAACAAAATTTATCTTCTTAATTTTAACGTTTTTATCCTTGTTTTAACTTGAGCCTTCAGTTTTCCTGCAACTTTATTTAGAGCCTAGACCCCACTTCTTGAATCTTTGTGTTATAATTTCTTGAAACTTGATGAATTGAAATGACTGAAAAAGTCTCATATATTTATTTTCTAATATGTAACCACAATACAACACCGATATTAAACCAACTATAGGTCACTGATATCAAATATGGTTTGGCTAACCATATTCTCTTAACACGAAGACGTGTACCCTGTAGGGTACACGAAATTTTTCACAACTGCCGTCGCTTACCGACGTATACCAATCGGGTACAAAGCGGGATCTCGTAAAGGGTGGGGGGTGCGTCATACGCCCGATGTGCTACACGTTGCTTTGCATTTCCTTATTGCGTTTTATTGTTTGCCTGTCTTGGTGTTTTATTGACTTAGAAACCGCACCTCATTAAAGAAATCAGACCATCGTGTATCCTGTCAGATACACGTTTGCTTAATTTTTAAGGTAAAATAATTTTTTTAGGTGCCCCTTGTGGTACACGGAGAAAAAAACATAATGAAACAATTGTTTTTGTGCAAAAATGCGAAGAATACATACATTTCTCGTTATCCTCAGACCTTTGAGGTAGAAAATCCGATCTCGGGTTTTTCCGTTATTTTTGAAAAATGTTACGCTAAATAAAAATGTCCGGAAAAAGCCGTCGTTGTAAACGTTTTTTTTAAACTATAGTCTAGTCACTGGTTTTTACAACAATAGCCTCTTAGTATTATGAACTTATGTGTACACATATTTACTTCCAAAGTGATTGAAGTTTGGTTTATGTCTGTAATATAATGTAGGCCTACTGTTGCCTTTTATAATGAATACATGGTTTATTTGTTAACAAATACAACTGCTAGTACCAATGTAAAAGGATGTAAGTATTACAAAACTATAGTAACATAAAATAACATTCTGTTATAACAAATCAATTATAAACTTCTAATAGGAAAATAGGCTCAGAAAGGCAAAGCCTGATTAGGGATTACATCAGATAAGTTCGTCACGTAGATGAAGAGTTTTATTTACGGTGCAGACACTAAAACTATGTAACTAATAATCCCATACATTCATTTATTGTTACATTTACTTTTATGGCGCACTAAACGGAATAATTGAAACTTAAACTTACTATTTGTGAATTTAGTTAACAAATATTGTATACTTTTTTCACAGAACACGTTTTAAATTTTTTTATGTAACAATATTTAAAAATTGAATTCTAACAAAATAATATTATACCTTTCCGAACAGGAAAATAAAATTGTGTTGAAATTATGCATCAAATTTACTGAAACAGTATAAATTCTAGTTATAATCTAATATTAAATTGCTAATAAATTTACCTAATCAGGGTAAACATAAATGGGTACTCAGACACGAAGAAAAACTCTTGTTATTTGTTATCCATGAAGACCAGTTAGAGTAGTCTTTTTGATCTTTTGTAACTTGCATCTGGCACTGTACAATATACATTAGAAATAGATTTTGCTATTATCTCAGATGGTCATAGATACATTTTTCCTGTACAGAAAACTATTCACTTGTCGTCAAACTTTCTTTTACAAATTAAGTTATAAGATAGTCGCCTTTAGGTTCTGTCAAGATATATTGGCAAAATTTATTCACAACTCTAACCTCATCTTACTTCACCTACTTATTACGTGACAGCTAACACATCTTACTCTCACAGGTAGAGACTATAGGTGTCAGTCTAGGACTAGGAAACATATCTTGTATGGACTAATCATTGATAAAATCATGCATGGTTCCATTCACAAAAGCGTACCTATGGTGGGAGGGATTGAATGAATGTGAATGTTGAGTTTAGCTCCAGTTCACATTCCTCTATGTGTAGTGTCTGTAATCTGACGCTTTCCACAAACATGACTCCTGGAGTAGTCTGGAATCATGTTCGTCTTAGTGATAAAAAAGGGGCTTTAAAACAAGTTCAAAATAAAGTCTTTAACTCGTTTTTTGAAACAACTTTGTGTAATGTATAATGCAAGTGCATTAATAGAGTCTAATTCCACCGCACCACGATATAAATAAATTCGCTTTAGTTCTTGATGTTTTTTATAGTTAATATTTATAAGCATTTAAATTATATAAAAATTATCTGTGAATTAAAACTATTTTTCCTGTGTGTGAGTAATTTAAGGACCTTTGAAAAATATACATGTCTCTCTTAGGTGAAAAATATTTATGTTAAAAATACTAAATTAAGGGTTACCATTGATAGTTGTTGCTAATTGAGAACAAAAATATTGTACACCAACTATTTATTAGTCAAGAAAAGCTCTTTGCTGTGGTTATATCATAGGGTTCTATTACTGAGTCCTTGCGATCCTGTCTACTGATGAGGGTATTAAATTCAGTCATTTTTAGGTTAGTCAATTTTAAAATTTCACTAAACTTTCCTAATCATAAAATTGTTAATTCATAAGCAAAGCGAGTTAGCATAGATAAAATGGATAAGGCAAAAAGTAAGGTCTTCACCCTCAGTAGGTAAAAATGCAATTAACTGTTCAGCCACAGAACGCGCCTTACAGTTGCATTTCAATCCATTATATCCGAGTTGTTTTAATATATAGGGTGTTTTAATATTGTTACGAACAAAGTCATTTATCCCCTACGGATGATGGCAGTTAGAGTTATTAACTAAGTTATTAAACTATCTGTGTCCCTGACTACTATGTTCGTCTAAACCAATTAGTTATGGTGAAATTCTATGCAACTACAATAACGAGTGATGTAAGCAATAGATTAGACTCTGGCTCTGATATCCAAATATAATAGTATATTTATAGAGCTTTGTTTGCAGGATCACAGTTCAATAGAAAATAAAATTCCACTTCATCAGGCAAACATAGAAAATATAGTCGATAGCTAAAGCATCCACGTTGCACTTTTTTCATCGACAGAAAATAACTGAATATAAATATTTTAAAGAACTAACATAAATCCATCTGAATGAGCTGCACAACGGCATTTAATGCAGAGCGGCTTCTCTGATGTTACATCTGCTTGTATCGAAATGTACTGTATTGAATAATGCTGATTTAATATTTTCATTAGTTATACTTAGGATTAATGAATCCTTGTAATATTTACTTGCAACAGTTAACCTAACATTATACATCAAAATTAACATCATTATTATTTAAATTTGCAGGTTTATTTTGCTCAAAAACCATTTTCTTCTCGAGGTGTTAGTATAATTAATTTCTTCAAATATTGTGTTTGTGTTGCAGGACTTTTATACGTTGCAATGTCTCTGTTTATATATTTAAAAGAATAATAGGTGTCTCTTTCACATTTGACATTTAACTACGGAACCTCTTTTAGATTGTTATAATATGCTTTACAACTGAATGTGCTTAAAAAAAAACGTTTTTTCGTAGTCTACGGTAGTCTGATACTCACAAATACATTGTAAATATCTTCTTTTGTACGGTGTAAATAAGTTTGAACCATACACGCAAGAAATGGAAATCAATTTAATATGTGTTAATATATTTTATTTCCAAAAGAAAAATGTAGGTACGCAATGCATCTTAAAATGTGTTGTATAATAGATATAACAAAACAAAATATTAAAACGAAGCTATGATACAGACACTTGTTTTGTTACGTAAGTTTTGTCCCAAAGCAAATATTTTAATATTACATCGCTTATTTATAAGATTTATGTGGTATATTTGTGTGTTCTAAAGTCCAGTAGTAATGAAGCTCTCAAAGTGCCAAAGTACCCTACAGTAGCTGATATTGCCGCCATTTACATAAGTGACCTTACCCTTTACAACATCTCTCAACATTAGATTATATATTATTTGAAATCATTTTAAAACTTGCTGTTTAAAGAGCTGGTCATCAGTTACATTGGCTACTATCTATTAAGGGATTACAGGGATTTAAATCCATTAAACATGAGCCAATTATAATATTAACATAACAGAGTTTACAAACCTTTGAATTTATTTAATACCTATTGTCCGTTGAAAAATGAGCAAACCATACATTATATGAATGATTAGCTTGTGGAATGTAATACGTGATATAGTTTTTAATGTGTATTTTTATTTAATATTGTTATTATGTGCTTCTAAAGTTAGGTAAATGTACTAAAAATATATATATTTTAATTTTTGTATTAATTAAAAATTTTCAATTTAAATCCAATTTCATTTAAGTCGAAAAATTTTTAAATACTAGTCTACTCTTAGAGATTTTAACATTTTAAATAACTTTAAAATCATAGAGTGATTCTACATTTTAAGACTTATACAGGATTTATATTTTCCAAAAAAAAACCGGTTTGCTCATTTTAAGGACATCATTTACAATGTCTCGTGTAAGATGTTTTCTTCGTTGTATTGAACTTTATAAGTCACAAAGAGAAACTTTAATAATGTACGCATAGTAATAACGTATGAAATCTGTGACATCCTTACATGTGTTAATGAGTTCGACGAAAGGCTAGTAATTAACCCTAATACCTTCCTTCACACCTAGTCTCAATTTTGTTTAATCTGACACCATAATCCACTATTGTAACCAGTATATTTATTAAACCCACCATAATTCTTAGGCCCTACCTGACAACAAAAATATTAATAAATTGCCATCAATCCGTTTATGTAGGTACCTTATAAAATATAAAACATTTGCTCATTTGCAGGTAAAAAATATAATACTCCTTTGCTAAGGATCTAATTTAGTGATCCTTTATTACCATTATGATAATGAAATATGTGACAAATATTTTTAATTGAAAACCTTGAAGATTCAAATAATCTTCATATTATAAAGTAGGTGTAAAATTAAAATTTATTAAAGAGTATTCTAGACTAAAAATCATACCTAAACCATTTAACTTCATTATGTAAAGAGGTCATAAATAAAATGCTTATATTATTAAAAAAGAATGTAAGGTGTTGTAAACTTTATATCATATTCTACTGAATTCATTTAAAACTATTTTAACTGTTTTATTATTAGCAGTATTTAATTAACAGCCATGCATACTGCATTGCTCAAATTACATAAATATATTATGCTTTCTGGGCTACTTTACGAGCGCCTGATGGAATCCCTTATTAGGCTTTGCCTTTGGGAGGTTATTTTACTATTAAGAGTGTATAATTGATTTGTTCTAAGAGAATGTTATTTATATGTTATTATAGATTTTGTAATACTTACATCCTTTTACTCTGGTACTAGTATTTGTATCTGGTAACAAATAAACTATGTATTCATTATAAAAGACAACAATACATTATATTACAGACATAAACAAAACTTCAATCACTTTAGAAGTAAATACGTGTAAAAGTAAATAGAGATAAGTTCATAAGACTAATAGGCTAACATATAGACCAGTAACTAGAATATAGTTTAAAAAAAGTTTAACGGCTTCTTTCCGGAATTTTTTATTTCACGTAACATTTTAAAATGATAATGGCAAAAACACGTAATAGTGGATTTATACCTCTATGGTCTGAGTATAACGAGAAAAGTATGTATTCTTCGAAATTTTGCACCAAAACAATTATTTAATTATTATTTTTTTTTTACTTTTTGTCCGTGTACTATAAGGGGCACCTAAACAAATTATTTTTCCTAAAGAAAAATCAAACTTGTGGCCCGACTTTTTTTTATAAAGCGAAACTTAAAGCAAAATTCCAAGTCTAGTAATCAGTTTGTTTTTGGATATGATCTTTAAATAATGATAATATTATTAATATCAAAAACGTGTAATGTTAGCGCTGGAGTTTAATTAATAAGTTTGACCTCGTACAACATCACAACACACACTAAATCTTGTAATGTTGACTTTACTATTATATTACTCTGTTATAATATGTCAGAGTGTTACAATTATTATGTACTAATTACAACTAACCACATAAGTTTTGCTGTCCATCTCTCTTAATTGTTACAGACTCAACGTTAGACAGGTCTTCCTCACATTAATTAATTAGTATTGCTGATATATTTACATTATCGTACCTATAATAGCTTTTTATTGTCTTATTTCGTACTTTGAAAAGCTTCGTCTTTCAAAATGTTATAATCGTCACTTTGTTTACGAAATGTGTTGTGGTCAAGCACGTCACAGTAAGGTTCCCCTCGAGTGATACGCTTCGATAGAACTCATAAAATAAATGTAACACCAAAACTATATACTTTAAAGAAAAATTTGTATTAGGAGTAATGTTTATAACACACATAAAGTAGTGTAATCTTAACGGGGCATATATTTAACAGAGAAAACTTTTAATTTTAATTCATTGTTCATTACCAAAGAAAAGTTATTCTAAATATCATTAATATCTTTATTGCAATTTATAAATTGTACTTTGCTATACACTATGCCAACCAATAAAATGTTTTGTAGTATATTACATTATACAAGACGTACATATAATACATTACGTACTTTAAAAAACACGTTAAATAAACCTAAATAGAAAGTAATAATAGTAATAATTAAAACAGGGGCTTTATGTATATACAAATAACTCACAAATTACGCTGTAATAAAGAGTCACAAAGTGAGCTTATAAGCTTGTTTTAATATTTTCCTGATTATTCCTCCGTTCATAAAGTTATGTTAAGTCAATAATCCAGTAAGTTTTAATTGAAGGCATGGATTAATTACTAACGCATATAATACGTATAAAAATCCATAACAAAGATCTTTATGAGTTGTTTTTTTTTCCAAAGCTATGACATAAATATAAATGTATTCTCCAATATCTAAAATAAAGGAATAGTACTCCACACCACGTGTCACGCAACAGGTGTTTATGCTCTCTTACATGTTGGACTTACGTACAACTTCCTAATTGTTTATGTTACTTATAGGTCTTTGCATTTCAGTATTTAAATAAAATGAAACATGTAAGAGTGGATAAAAAGTTTTAAGTTCTATTTCCCCCTCCTTCGCATAGAATTTAATAATATTTAAAATTTTAAAGGTTACAAATCCCTGCTCAAAAAATATTGTTTCTAATTATGCATTGCCTTCAGTTTTAGTGGTTAAAATAAGAGGAATTTATTTTGTTTTGTTCTTTTTTTTTTGCTGCATATTGCATCCCTCCTTGCCACATGGTAAGCAATTTTTGCCACATCACGGATCTCCTGTTTCTTACACTTCTAATTTCTTACACTTGTAATTAAGTTTAGGCTCTCAATGATTAACTAAGGGTAGCATTTTTATCTTTCTAAATAATTTTTATATTTTAAGAAACGCACTTTTGCCAAATTATTTTTTACGCTTTACAGCGAATAAGTGAATTATTATTTATTTTTTTATTACTATTATATAACTTCGTGGTGACCCCTTACTCGTACTCCTCATTGCTGTAACGTAAATCCCACCTTTTAAATAATTAATAATGTAATTGTAATAAATAGTGGCCAGTGAAACGCCATTCAAATACTAAAATTCTAAAATAATACTTACAAGCAAGTGGTAAAAAATTAAATCAACCCTGTAAGTATGATTCCATTAAGAAAATAATTTTATAATTAATTTGTAATATTACTACTAAACAGCTTGTTAATGATGCGAATACCAATAATATAAAAATACAATTATTAGTTAAATTCTTGAAACTCCTTTTTCTTATTGGAAATTTAAATATTACTTTAATTTAAACATAAACCTCTATATTATTGGAGATTTAAATAAAATTTAATATAAACAATTGGGTGTTGTACTTAAAACGATTCTTCGTAACATGTAAGAATAGAGAAAACAGAGTAAACAAATCACCAACTAAAATTGATTTAATTATGTATATTTTTTCATACCGTATATTAAAAATTATAAATTTTAGTTACGGGTTAATTTTGACTATAATTAAATTTCAATATAAATAATTTGTGTATCTATCACCATGTTTTTTTTTTAAGCTGTGAGATATACAGTTTTTTTTAGAAATGCATATAGTTTGAAAAATTTAAATGCCCGCATTTTTCGAAATGGCAAATTAAAATATGTGTTATTTGTTTTTTATATTGTTCGTTAATTTGTTAATTAACGTAGGTAATAAAGGTTCTGGGATGACGATGTATAAAAATCCTAAAACAATAAATATCAACAGAACAGACACTAAGCGAAGCGATGAATAGGATAATATGGTTTTATATACACGTTTTGTTTTTGGTTGTTTTTGTTTCCTACATACACATACATTCCTGAAGTTGTGCACCAACCCTCCCTCACAAAACACCTTAAATATATATATATTATATATATATATATATACTATTCATAATATATATTATATATATATATATAATATACATTAATATATATATAATATTTATATACATATTTATTATATATACTATATATACGATCTATATATATCAATCTATATATAGAATATAGATACTAGGAATAGGTTATTGAAATCCGGTTGCAGCATCTTTTGATTTGAATCACTTTTATAAATAATTGCAATATACAGCATAAAGGGAGAAAATACGGTAATAAGGACTTTGAAACCATAAATGGAATAATAGAATTTAAAATAAGTGAAATGATGGTTTTATTAATTCAGCAGTATTTACATTTTTCTTTCTAAAATAATATTTTTTTACCAGCAGCCATAGAATCTTGTGAGTACATTTATGTATTAACAAAATTTTTTTCTCAAATTTACGATCATATCTATATCTATACATTATTAAAACTTTTTAAAGGAATTAAATAATATTTATTAATTTAAAATAAAGAGTACAAATTACTAATTACCTTATTGTTTTTCATAATTCCACCCTGAATATATTACATCTACAGCTAAAATTTAATGCCAATATTTATTAAATTTTTAAAAATTATATTATTTTTATCCCCCCCCCCCCCCACCCCCCCCCCCCCCCACCCCCCCCCCCCCCCACCCCCCCCCCCCCCCACCCCCCCCCCCCCCCACCCCCCCCCCCCCCCACCCCATATGTATTAATAACTTACTCCGATCGATTTTGTATATCACAACTAGCGGTCTACACTATTTTATTTGTACCCCATTAACGTAAATAATCCGTATGCCAATAAACGTTGTAGCTTAACTTTGGCTTCGGCGAGTCCTGTATTCGCTTCTTCTAACGCTCAGTGTTGTACTACAAAAATCAGACTGCTTCTTAAGACAGTGTTAACCTTTTGGAATTTTTAAGTTTTTTATCCTAAAACCAGAGAAATAATTGGTTTTTGCATATGTTAAAAACTGATTACTATTTATTTACCTTCACAACTTTGTAAACTAACAGAAATTGACATTCCTAAATAATGTTACAAAAAAATTGAACACAGTTCATTCCTAGACATGGCTTAAAACTTTTTACTTTTACGCTGATTATACCTAGTTTCATAGTCCACGAGTAACAATATATGAAATTCTACATTTTAAAATCTAAATCCAAATCTAAACTCGAAAATGCGTCGCTACCGAATACGACATTCAAGGTCCATTCTTTTACAAAAGAAATATTCAAAAATAATTCCCTCAATTCAAAACAAAAGAGCATAACTACACCAGCCTTAATCAATTAATAAGGCATTAAATATATTCACACACAATTCAAAGTTCCATAGGAGTGATATGTTACCATAATGAAAACGCAGATATCCATCCTAGCATATATAATAGCATACAGCTCCATGCATATTAAATTAATAAGTAATATAAATAACATGACAATAACTTTATTTTAAATTTATAGTCCGTCCTTGGGTTCCAGATAATAAAATACCTTTGCCTCTTTTACAATAGTATATTTAAATTTTTTATAATTACAAATGTTTATAAAATGGTATACGAATGAAGGCTGTGTTGAATTCTTGATAGTCGTTCTTGTAAAACCATAAAACTGTCTCATAAAACTGAACGTTACGGTAGACATGTAAGTCTCCTTGGATATACGATTATTATTATGCCAACGATAAGACAAAACGGAAGATTAACGTTACTATAGACGGTTTATTCATTACAATCCATCAACAGTTTATAAGCTGTTACGACCAATTTGGTGTACGGGACTGGCAGTACAAAATGATAGCAATATTAACTTATTGTGTTAAAATATATAAGCGCATTCTTATATTACGAAATTAATACTCAGATAAAGCAAAACATACACTTTTTGATTTTTCATGCGAAACTAATAACTTTTTTTTCCCGTTCCTGGATCGTTAAAACACAAAATCTTAGTGATTTAACACCAAATTTAGGATCTAGCGTAAACACGATAGTTTTTAGTACAAAGATTACAATTACATTACATTTGAGTTAAATACTTTTTTAATCACATTCATGAATCATAATTTTGTATTTATTAAATTATTTAAAAGCGAATTTAAATTATTTATAAATCTGAATAATCTGATAAACTGATAATCAAATATCTGATTTAACGCAATATTCTTTGTTTATAGAGCTTTCTCTATATTCAAGATTAATTTGAACTGGATTACGACACTTGAAAGTGCATCATAATAATTGGCCATGTGATTACAGTTCAATAAAAGTAAGTTCATTTTCATAAATAAATATAGGAAGGGCTCAATGAATAAACAATATAATACATTCAAAAATCTTTTTAGAAAACAATGTATAGGTAAAAAATTACCAAAAGTTTAAAAACCTGTTGTTAAAAGAAACAATAATTTTACACTTAACATAAACACATTCAATTTTAATGAATTATCTTCCCATTATTTGTTTTTAGTAACATATTCTTCAATGCGATTTGAGCCTAATTCCCTTGAACTACCAGTATCAAACTCAAAAAATTACTTAACATTTTTATTTTTTGAATTCGCATAAGCAATGATGTGAGTAAGGAGCAGTGTTATTGTTTCATTTTGCCTCTCCTAAATTCCCTACCTTAAATTTAAGTCAATGCCCTTTTTGATTTTCCGTTTTCTAATATTGTTCACAAAGACAAACATTGGTATTCTAATACGGTATGATTGTGTGTTTGATAGCTCAAATTTTAGTTTAAGTAATCGGTTGTTACTATTTATTAAAGTAGGAACATTCTATATGGGTGCAGTCGAAAATCCACTACAGTGAAGGGTGTTCTAGTATAAACACTAAAGCACAGCCAGGTCAGTTTTGGAAAGTAGGATCCATAGTCCACAAGTGTCGGCGTGAACAAAATCTCCAACCCTGTAGCAACATGAATCGGAAACCCTCGTCAAAATTAGGTAAAGATCTTCAGTCCTATATCCTCCCCATACCATAGGGAAAGGCTGCTTATCTCCAAGCCAAAGAACACGGATTTTATTGTCATGGAGCTCAATATAAATTTTCTATTGAGTGACAAATTTTCTTTGCAATGTTTATTTTATTCTATTAAAGTTCCATTAGCATAGAAACAACCATTTTAGAACGTCAAAAACTAGGCGTGTTCTTCATCATATTATATATAATTATAAGGATATTACCTCGTCTTTTTGGAACGAGGGTTAAAAACTAAATTACTTATTTTAAAATTAAGTACACTCTGACATAAATAAATGCCAATATACATAATAATAATAATGCCGTGTTACTCCATTGAAACTTATTTTACAGAGTTCCAATGACATGATATGTGTCAGTTTTGTCAACCAAATTAGTTGTTCCAAATTAAAGTTTGTCCCATGTGTTCCCCAGAACTTAATTTTATCTCCACGCTCTAAACATGAATAGTTCATAAAGACACATGGGGTGTTGGAGTCTGTGGCTATCCTTGGAGATCTCCCAAAACATTTTTTTTAGCTCAAAGAATAACCTTAATATACTGCATCTATGCTTTGTAAGATGTTGCTTTGTGGAAATATTGCCTTAAAAATATACATAAATATAATATTTCTATAGTGTACTTGTGCAAAAAAACACATGATGTAAGTGTGCTAGCAAATCACTGCAAATACACTGTTAGGATTAGAGAAATGGTAACCAAAAACAATATAAAAAACAATTGCTTTATATTTATTATATATCGGTTAAAAATCTGTAGATAAAATGATAGTTTAAAAAATTATATATTATTAATTTACAAAACTCAATATACTTCCATATCAGTGTGCAGCGGAAACGAATTCTTCATTGCAAGGTAATGAAATGTTTCAAATACACATGGAATGTGATCAAGCGATGGGTAACTAGTAGATTTATGCATAAGAGTTTAGTAATTTGTGTCATTTCTTTTATAATTTGAAATCATATTTATATAATTCACTGAGAACTCAATAGTTAATTTTGGTGAAAAGATGATTTGCAAATTTCATTTCATTATATGTTACAAATGTTTTGATAGTAGTTTTGAGAATTTGAATCTTTTCTCCAGGTGACAAAAACCTTTTGGGAGATTATTTTTATTTTCAGTGTTTTAATTTAGATTGAAGAATATTGGATAAATAGTGTAAAATTTATTACAGTATTAGCAAAAACCGATCACAGTGAGGATAGTGTTGCCAGATTAAGGTAATAGAACCGAGTATCCAGGGGAACCTAAGCGTGGTCTCTCACAGTAGCCCTTAAGGGTCGGGCCACATTGATGTTATACTGTTTCTCAGCTATAAAATTCCTTGGAGAGCTTTATTATCGCATCCACCTCTTACATTTATATTGATTTTAATCATACTTAATATAATATTTTTCACAAGCTTGTATCAATTGATCTAAATTCATTTATTTAAACTTAATTTACATTTAAGTCAATTTACTTTAATTAAACTATATGTTTCAAAGTTTATTTATTTTACTGTTTATGGGTGGCGATTATAGTTACTATTGAGAAACGTAGTCTCAGGTTTCTCGTAAAATGTTTAGCAAAGGATGTCCGCAGATATGCAGTGTATAGGTAATTTCATTCTTAAAATGATCTGTAAATGTTCTGAAATATAGATATGGCGTTACAGAAACTTTATACAAAACTTATTAATTATCTCCTGGAAGATAAAAATATGCCACCGATTTAAAAAAATATCTTTCGAGTAGTGAAGAACTTTACTAAATGATAACACTTTTATCCACAGACGCCTATGTTTACTCTACAGTAAGGGTAAATATAATAAACATGAGTATACAGTTAGGGCTGAAAGTGTTGCATGCTTACTTTGTTTACAGATATGTTCACTCTAAAATTTCCGGGTGGCCATTACTTTTCCCCAAAAACCAATGTAAAAGTGTTTTCCAACACTCAGATTTAAGTCAAACCGTTCTCAAGATGTACGGACTGGAAGGGAGACAGACATAAACATCATGTTACTAGCTCTTTTTAATTGATAGGCTTCCCTAACACAAATATTATTGTTGTGATTATTATTCAAGCTCTTAATTTCCGAAATAATACTTCTAAACGTAATTATCTACGAACGTTCTGAATATATATAGTAGCATTATATATTGCATTTGTTTTTAATAATTACATTTTGACATTTTTAAGATTTCTCAAAATATAATTAAGACTGAGTATATTCTTTAAATGGTGTAAAATTTACGTATGATTCATTCAAGAGTTTTGCTTTGAAACTGATTTTACTGTTTTTTGCATTATATACTTTTTCTCGTAAATAAGCTTAGTTTCATAGAATTCACGTGTACTATTAATTTTAAATATAGATATTTGTACCCAGATAAGTATGATTTATTATAAGATACACGATAACAATCCATGCCTAAGACTAGTGTATGTGAAAATAATTAAATACCGACTTATTACAACTTGTAAACAACCTAAAGAGGGCATTGAGTATATTGTCGCCAGGAGCAAATAGTATTATATTTTGTTGGTAGTTATTTTATATATACCCCAACATGAGTTAATATTTTATTTAGAAAACTAAATAAATTTTGTTAACTGTTATAACGATTTTTTACGTTACTGTTTATGTAACTCCAATTCAATGAAATTAGTCGCTATTATTTGATTTCGTAATTACTGATATGACATTTTACATAGTTTTGTTCTATATTTTTGAGTCATAAAATTAGACACAAAAATCCTGGACAACCCGGATATTACGTGTTTATTTGTTGACAAAATAAAAAACTAACTATTACAGTAGTCTAAGAACAAACTAGTTTTAATTAATATTGTCTAGTATAATATTGTCATATTGTCGGTTTTAAAATTTATACCTAATAATGTTTCATATCACATTTGCGCATACTAATGTTTTTTAGCGTTATAGTAGTTAATATAAATGTATTATTTGGGTTTTATACAAAATTTGGATATTATACGAGTGATAATTGTTATACAGTGTTTTGTTACATATCCATGCCAACTAGTTTTAAAAAACTTTTTTTGACAAAAACATTGAAAACTTACATTGCCTAGCCTGATCCATTGTAAGAACTATAAAATAATTGAACTCCATAAAACAGTTTGTATATAAGTATTACGATGACAACTAGGTAAATATGCTAAGCATTATACTCATACGTAGATAAAACATTTCGTTTTACGAAAATTTACTGTAATTTGCTAGATATATATTCTATAGAAAAGTAAATTTTGTAGCAATCCACGTGAAAAATTTCTGAGAAATGTATGCATATCCTCGCTAACCATAACTCATAATTTACAATATTTATCATCCACATGGATTCTAACATTCTTGTCAGTTTATTATTTATAAAAAAGTAAAATGTTTAGTTTTAATTAATAAGAGGTACCCAAACTAAGTTAGGAGAATTATAGACCTATAGCCAACAACATACGTAACTTGTAAATTTAGTTAAAGAAGTTACTGAACGTTTTGTGTACAAGCCACGCAAGAATAAACGTTAGTAATTCCGTTCGAAAGGAGTTCCGTTTCAGGCCAGTTTGTTTTTTATTAATTAATAGTTTTAATAAAATGGAAGAAACTATTGTCTAATGCTTTAGCATGTAATATTAATGCGCATTCGTAATTTTATATTTAAAGGAAACTTTATAATATAACACGTGTTTGTTGTTTGAAATACATACATGTTTGTATAAATATATTGCACAGGAGAGCGTAAGTGGAACCAGTAACGGAACTATCTACTTTTCAATGAAGATGTAATACATATCACAGAAAAACACGTAAAATACAATAAAAACGAGATAGGAGAGACCTTCTTTACTGGATTTATTTGGCTCATTATGATAAGCTGCTGGTGTGTGCGATAATCGTTTAAACAAAATAGGGAGGATACAGTAGAGTTAAAGGTCGAGGTTAATAATAAAAATGTAGAAAAGGTTATATGCAGAACGTAAACCTGATCTAATTCTAATTCAAACGTAAAGTCCGACATCCTTAGAACACCAGAAATTCCGTCGCTCCTTGCATTTAAAACTCACCAAATAAGTAAGTTAAGAATTACTAAAATACATTTTTATTCCTTTACAACATTTTACACCTGTTACTTAGCAAGTAATCCATTATGACTGTATACCCTCGTTATCTCTTTTTGTGTTTATAAAGACTTAATAGACTTTCTGCACTAAAATACAATTCATAGATATTAACAAATGTGTTGCATGCGTTTATTATCAGTTTAAACGTTAAGATAACAAGAAAATAAGCATTTTTTTTAAATTATATACATCACCAAACATAATAATTACTTACAATTACTAGATACTATAAACGTCAAAGTAGCGTTTTTTAAGAATATTTTGATTGTGATATAAATATTTATCTCTTTACAGTAAATCTTTAAACATTCATCTATGCTTTTTGTAAGGTTTTGTAGGGTTGGTTTAGTTTAAGATTAAGGTTGTGACATATTTTGAGCAAGGGTTGCTGTGAGAGGATTTAATAATAGGTTAGATTGGCAGTACAAATACCCTCAAATGAACCAACACATTTATTTGTGACAACATTTCATTAAATTGATTAATTGATTGCGTCAATCGACATATTAAGCACAAAACTTAATGTCTTAATACTTTGAAGACATATTTAATATTAAATTATTCATTACAATTTATTTTGAATTTAATTCATTATAACATTTACTAGTAATTTTGTAGTGTTGCAATAATAATGAGTTCATGGACTAACATGGAGAAACTTTCTTTAAAATAGCTAAACATTTACATGAATTTATATTTTCGAAATTGTGAACATTTAAATAGATATGGAATTGAAAATGATTAATGAACCCTAAAATATACTAAGTTCTTAAAATTACTTACATTTTATGTCACATCACACTTATTACGCCTAGAGATATTTTTCCCGCACACGAACACAAACACTCCCGAACTTCACTTTTTTAATTCCCGGCCTCCACTTTCACCTCTCCTCCTTGTTCTTCAGTTTTGATGTTCTTCTCCCGCCAGCTCATTGACCACGCCTCTGCCAAATCTCTCCATCATAATTGGTGAGTAAACAATTTTCCATATCAGCATGGCTGTCCCTTACATTGTCGCACGGTTTTTACAAATAAGCATTTCCTGTTTGTTCACCATCGGCGTCTGGGCGGATGTGCGTATCTACTTACATCCGGAGGATGTTTGTCTCGAATTGCAATACGAGACTTCCTTTCCAGCAACTATCTGTACATCTATTCTATGAATTTTATTTTATTAATAATACATATGTCTTACATTCCCCTGGCTTAATGACGATTCTACCTACGAATCGTACTTATAGTCTAATTAAGGTTATCCATTGGGTAGTCACGTTCATGTACTGTAGGCTTCAGAAATTTTATTTTGATGTTATTAATGTGGATGAAGTAGAGGGCTATAAAAAGAAGTAGTGTTATTATAGAAGTCCAGGCTAATAAAATGTACAAAATGAGTTCCGTGTTGTTTACTATGTTTTTGTCGTCGTGTTTTAGCTGGAAGTGGTGTTGTCTTTGTAGATTGTGAACGAAGTAGGTGAATGCGCAGGTAGCTCGGAGAGTAGGTAGTGTTGTTGTGTTGAGAATGCTGTGTAGACATCTTCCTTGTTGTCTGCCAAGTCATGTATTTGGTGTTCTGTCGCAATGTCATAACACCATTCGAAGAAATCTCCGACGAACGTGAGCGATCTTCTGTTTCTATCTGGTTGCTGTCTTTGGATGAATGGGAGGTGTTCTGCTACCATTTGTTGATGTATGAGGGTTTCTAATGTAGAAAGGTTGCTCTGTATCTTGGAATAGGTTTGGGAGTTGTTGAGGTTTTAGGGCAGAAATTTAAAGAGGGTTCGTTTTTAGGTAAATTTTGCTGTGTGTTGAAAGGAATTTTGTATATGATAGGTATGGAACTGATATAAGGTAGTGTCTGAGGCATTGGAGTAAAGTACGCTCCTGTGAAGATTTGTACTAGAGGCTTATTGGGTTCTCCTATGTTGGGGGTTGATGTGCTGGCAGAGGTGGTCGAGAGGGGCATGGCAAGTGCTGTGAGTAGTAGAAGAAAGTGCTGTGAAGACTTCATTTGTCTCGTGGCTGGTCGGGAACGGTTAGAGTGCTGTAGACTGGTGTCTTGTAGATTGGTGTCTTGTAGACTGGTGTCTCAGGTTTTAGTTGGCTTTTTGGTGTCGTAATTCTAAAACTAAATATCTACAGGTTACATATACATTTCAGGTTAATATTTTATAATTAATACACATTTTATGTCTAAGGTTTTTATTTACAGAAATCTTTTAATGACCTCTCGATGGTGTGTCGTATTTCCCTAGCTCTATGTAATAATGTTTTTACTAAGCATCTTAATCTCTAGTGTTCTTAAATAAGGTTCGAAATTATGTTATTTTATCATATTACAAAACGATACTACGCACCTTTGTTTTCTGAGGAATATGTAATATCCCTTCTTTGTGCTTATTGTCCATAGTCATTATTATGATCATAATATATGTTGCCTAATCAAGGCTGTATAGTTTGTTTATGAGCAATATTGCCGTGTTAATACATACTATGTTAAATATATGTTACTTTCCTTCAATGTTAGATTAGCTATGTAATAATTAAACATGTTATATAAGTCATTTACATGTCATATATTGAAGTATTTGTTTATCCTAGGATTATATAATATAGAACATGTATGTCTCTTTCTTTGAGATGCATCTCAGGAAAATTGAGTCCTTGTAGGGTATATTATGTTAACACTGCTATCTACTAACTTAAATAAATATGATATATGTAGTATACTTTATCATATTTTATATTCTTTATTACTAGGCTATGTATACACGTATCCCTCAGGTAAGTATAATATGTACGTTGTGTCAAGTTAGAGTACGCTTTGTTGTTGCAGTAAACGAGTACGTGGGAAACATTACTTGCATACTAAGCTGTCTGAACCACCAGGGCCCTTGGCGACCCAGACCGCTGGTACAAGGCAATGCCCCCTAGTCATAGTCACAACATAGTCGGTGTAGTATAGCGTGGGAAGTTAGTTGAGTTAGCAGAAAACTTATCTGCCTGGGAGACATACCAGAGTCACGGTCAAGTCTTACTAGCCAGTCTAAGTACGGTTACCGTGGGTTACAGGCTCTGCTCGTGTCGTGTCGTGTGTGCTGTGTTAGTGTCCTGTGTATTGGGATTATCTATACCAATATCTTTGGTACGTGTAACCTATCACTTAATCACTAAATTACAGTAAACCTCACATTAAAATACAAAGTTAGGCGTTTTAATTTTCTAAAACTTTTATGTCTTTATTCTCTATCGTTTTCCGACACAACATCGAGATTTTAATATACATTTTTATTTCTGTTAGACTTACTTCAGTGACTCTCAAGGTTATATAACGTTATAATGAATCATTCAAACCGTAATCAAGTTAACCGGTCTCTCAACTCCTGGAGTAATATAATACCTATTCTTTAAAGCGATTCTTGCGTGACTATGTGGTAGCTTTTTAACCTCATATATTATGAAAGTATTGCGAAGATACTTTTCACTCTCTTCAAATTTTTCTACAAGGCAGTGAGTGCATAGTGATGTTCATGAGAAATATTGCATATATTATTCTTGAATATATTATTATTGCTCAAGTCCCTTCATATTTGTTTTATATTCTCTTATAGAATAATTTCATTCTAGCAACATGTATTGGTTGTTCTGTTAACCTTCCCCTGTGGTAAATTTCTACTGCATATGTCACTTCGTTAATTTTTTTCTTGACAACGAAAGGACCTCTAAATGGTGTTTGAAATTTACTATATTTTTTGTGTGGTCTTTCGGGAAATGGACCAAGACTTCATCGCCGGGGTTTAAATCCAAATGAGTTTTGTCACGGTCAAAGTATTTCTTTTGCGCTTCCTGGGCTTTTTTCATGATTTTCGGCATATCTTTGCGTATTTGCTCTAAAATTTCTATATTTTCCAACACCATTTTTTCGGGATTAACCTGTAAATATATACAATCAGACGGTAAGTTAGCTTCGTAACCAAACATGAGGTAGTGCGGTGTGTAGCCTGTTGAAATGTTTACAGACGTGTTGTAGGCAAAGGTAACTATTTGTACGTATTTTGACCAAGTTTGGGGTTTTTCCACAACGTAATGAGATATTGCCTTGATTAGCGTGTGGTTGTATTTTTCAACCGCACCTTGTACTTGTGACATATAAGCAGCGCCTGGCCTTTGTTCAATCCCGAGTGCATTTAGTAACTGTGAAATTACAGAATTCATAAAGTGCGTTCCTCTGTCATGATTAATAATTCTAGGAAATCCAAATGTGCAGAATAGATTTAATAATTTTTGCGCTACTGTGTTCGCATCTGCATTTCTACAAGGGGTTGCAAATGCCATTCTAGTGCAGGCATCGGTTGCAACTAGGATATATTTGTAACCATTACTTTGTGTAATATTACCTACAAAGTCTATTGTTATTCTGTCAAAGGGTTTTATGGAGGGTGGAATAGGTTGTAGTAGGCCGTAATTTTTGTTCGTTTTTGGCCTACGTAGTTGACATTCTTCACAAGATTTTGTATATTGGAGGATATCACGGTACATATTCGGCCAGTGATATCGTAATTTTATTTTTGAAGCTGTTTTGTAATGTGATAAGTGTCCACCCGTGTAGGGGTTGTCATGGAATATTTTTAATATTTCTTGTGTTTGTTTTTGGGGTATAGCCAATAAGTTTCTAGTTTCTTGTCCGTTGAAGGTTTTGAAATATAACAATCCATCTATTTCTTCGTAATGTCTTGAAGCCCGTCTGATTTTTTTATTTACCGCCTCAGGTGAGGTCATCGCAAGGCGTATTTGTTTTAAATAACTGTCTTGAGCTTGTAGTAGGGGTAGATTTGTCTGTATTAAAGTATTGACAGTTAAACACACACGTCCGTAAATTCTTCATCCAAAGGTTGTTCTAAAGGATTTCTGCTTAAGGCGTCTGCTAACACGTTTGTAGCGCCACGTTTATGTTTTACTACAATGTCGTAGTCTGTTAATGACAGTGCTAATCTGTTTAATCTAGTGGAAGTGTGCTTAAAATTTTTATAAAACTGTAATGCGGCACAGTCCGTATAAACTGTTGTTTGTCTACCAAGCGTGAATTCTCTGAAGTAGTTCACAGCATAGGTTAGTGCTAGCATTTCACGTTCAGCATTACTGTAACGCATTTGGGTATTTGAATATTTTTTTGACATGTAATAAATTGGGTACATTCTATTATTTTCTTCATCTAACTGTACTAACGCTGCTCCGCATCCAATCAAACTGCTATCTACATAAATGTGTGCTTCCCTGTTGTCCTTCCAATGTGATAGTAATGGTGGGTTTGTCAAAATTTGTTTGATTTTTATAAAAGCCTGTTCACATAGATCCGTCCAATTAAATGCCATGTTTTTATTTGAATCTTTTATTATCTCAGTAAGGGGTTGTGCTATTTTGGCATAATTTTGGATGAATCTGCGGAAGAATCCTGAGCATCCTAAAAAATTGTCTCACTTGCCTTACACAAGTTGGTCTTTTTAAATTCGGTGATAGCTTCTACTGACTGTTTTTGGGGTAAAATGCCTTCCCGTGATACCTCGTGTCCTAAAATGTTTACACTTTTGTAGAGAAATTTACACTTTTTTGTATTTAGTTTCAAATTAGCTTTTTCTAGTTCTTCTAATATAGTTTCTAGATTATGTAAGTCATTTTCAAATGAGTCACCATAACAAATTAGGTCATCCACGTAACAGATGACTTTATTATAAAGGTGATGGTTTAATATCGCATTCAAGGCTTTACTAAATAATGTGGTTGAAGTTGAAAGTCCCATCGGCAGTCGGCAAAACTGTAGAAGTCTATCAGGTGTTTTTATGGCTAGGATGTGCCTATCTTCTTTCCTAACCTCCATGGAATAAAATGCATTTTTAAGGTCTAATTTTGTAAATGTGTGCGCTTTGTTCAAAGAGCTTAAAACCAGGTTTACTGAAGGAATGGGGTGGGCATCTGTTTTCAACTGTGCATTAACCTTCCTGAGATCAGCTACCATTCTGTCGCTTCCATCTTTATTTTTCACTAAAAATACTGGGCTTGCATATTCTGTGTAATCCTGACATTCCTCTAATATTTTTGCTTGTACTAAATCGTCCAATAATTTGTTTAATTTTTCCCTTTCTGTTTTACTGTTTTACTCTGCCTATATACGGTGGTGAGTTTACAGGTTTCGTATTTGGTTTTAATTCGAGTTGAACAGGAGGTATGTTTGCAGGAGTTAAATCGATTACCTTTGTTGTAAATATGTGTCTGTATTTTTTTAAAACGTCAAGGACTTGTTTGTGTTCTTGGAGGGTTAAATGTGGTGAGATATCAAATACTATGCCGTCCTTATCTGTCAATATTGTTTTTCCTGTGTCAGTTGTAGTGGTATGGTGTTCCAGGGTAGGCTGTGCTTCGAGAGTTGGGTAATGTATATGTCCTATCGTAGTATGTGCGGGTATCCTTTTTGGGAAATTTGATGCGTTATAAATATTTACAATTGTATCTGTACCATCTTCCCCTTCTGTAAGATATGCATGACATTTCTTTTTTATTCTTAGATTCCTATCTGTTTCGATGGCTGTTCGAGACTCTATACCTTTTT
Organism: Homalodisca vitripennis; assembly: GCF_021130785.1. Classification (NCBI taxonomy): domain Eukaryota; kingdom Metazoa; phylum Arthropoda; class Insecta; order Hemiptera; family Cicadellidae; genus Homalodisca; species Homalodisca vitripennis. The sequence continues at coordinate 42,610,319 of NC_060214.1, forward strand.
AAAGAGCTAATCCTAATGTGCTGATGTGGTGCTATAATTATGTCTTGTGGGGCTGTTACCTCTGTTACTTGCAGTACTTCTAATTCCTGTGTGTTTTTAAAATTCTTGATGTCTAACTGCCACTGTTCATTCATAGGTATTATATGTTCAATCTGATATTTGGTAATTTTTATTGTTTTATTTTTATAGTTTAACTCCACGCAGTTCTGAAATAGGAATATGTTTCCTACCAATATAGGGCTGTTTAGATCAGGTGTCACATAAAACGTGTCTTCAAGTATTACTTTGCCAATTTTTATGGCGATCTTTGTTGAACCCAAAACTGTTAATGGTATACCGTTAGCCGATATCAACGAGGGTATGTTGCTAGTATTTAATTTTGTTTCACAAACTAGGTCTGCTCTAATAATGTTTATGTTACATCCTGTATCTATAATGCAGGGTACTGGATGTCGAGGGTTTGTGGTCAAGGCTACGTCTATTGTTAGGACAGGTATCTTCTTCTTGGTTTTATTTTCGCAATTAAATATGAGTTCATAAAATATCCTCTAATAATAATGTTTTTATTTTTCCTCGGTCTGTGTATCCTGTCTTGCGTTATTTCTTGCAAGTTAGTACAATCTATCATATTCTGTTTCTTCTGTTGCTCTATGTGATTTAAAATCTGTATAGTGTCTATCTCAATGGTTTCTTCCAATCCAGTATGTGTGTTTACCTCCCCCATACTACAATCTGGGTCCTGTTTTACGTGCGCTACCCCCTTTAATACACTAGGTTTTATCTGTCGTGTGAAATTTTCTGAGACTGCAAGGTTTCTTGTAAAGCTGGGTTTATTTATATTTGTTGTCCCCGAGGGGTTTGGTTCGCTTAGGGTTGGTGTTGGATTGAAGACAGATTGAAGTTTTATGGTGTGTATAGGCTTTTGCATAATAGGTTGTTCAATTTCTTTCCATCTTCTTTAAGGGTGGGAATTCTTGATTATAATCTATGGCTTTAAATATCACTTCTGAACTGGTCTTTCCAGGGGTTGATAGTGGTATTACTTTGGGGTTAGTTGGAGTAAATGTCATAGACTTTATACATTTGTAAGTTTGTCGATTCCTTTGGTTAAAATCTATAGTGTTATTTGTTTTCGCTTTTAGTAAGGGGGAAGTTCGGTAAGGGTTAGTATAACCTCCCCCTATTTCCCGTTTTTTTGTTGATTCTGTTTATAATAATTAGACTTGTAACATGATTCGATATTGTGGTTTGTTCGCTTGCAGTACCTGCAGAACAGCTCTTGTGTATTGTTGGTTTTAGGTGCTAAGCGGTTACTTTGGGGTTGAGAAGTTAATGAACGTTGCTTGAACCAACATTGTTCAGTATTATGGTTGTCTTTACGGCAAATAGTGCAATACCTATTTTGTCTAGCAGGTTGTATTTGGGAATGGTTTTGTCTTCTCCTATCACTGAAAGTAACGTGTTTAATCATAGGTGGCCTTTGGGTTTGTTTGGGGTAGTTTGGGCTTTCCATATGTCTATTCTGGTGAGGACTAGGTGTTCTATCATATCTTGGCTTATATTTTGAGTTTTATACGGGGATGGAGACCTTTCGTACCTGTGGTTATGATTTGAAATTTGGTTTGTAGTTAGGGTAGCTACTAAATTGGTTAGGGTGTTTAACTTCTGCTTGTAGTTTATGGATGATGTTTTGTTCATATAAGGGTGTACTATAGGGTCTGTTTGCTGCAACCCTATTGTATCTTTCTTTGTTTTTCATTTGTGTTAGAACTAGCTGTTCTGTAATTTTTAAATTAGTCTCTAGATCACTTAAGGTGTCGTTTTTCAGTCCTATAACTCGTTCACAGATTTCTGGTTTTAGTCCCTGTATGATAAAATGTATAATTTGCTTGTCCTGTATTGTAGGGTCATATCTTCGGCATGTTGTTAATATATCTAAAAAATAGTTTAGTGTTGGCTCGTTCTCTCCCTGTATTTTGTGTTCTAAAATCATTTGTAGACTCTGGGTTTGTGCTAATGGAGTGAAAGCCTCTATGAAACTTTTAGCAAGTTGATCCCATTGTATGGCTTCCCCTCGTTGTTTTTGCCTGTAGTGTTTGAACCAAGTTAGTGCTGTGCCTGATAAATGCGCTGGGAATAAATTAACTTTAGTGTTATCTGTCCATCTGTTTGAAGTTGCTGCAACTAAGAATTTGTCTAAAAAATCTTGTGGATTTTCGCTCTGGAGACCTGTGTAAGTCCCAGCTGATATTAGCGGTATGTTTTCCCCCATGGTTGCTGTGTTCGTTCTGTCAGGTAGTGTGAGTGGCTCGTAATGTTGTGCTAAGGTTGGGGGTGCTTGTGTCTTGATGTCCGCCTCAGGGTTATGTACTATGTCGTATAAATTTGTTCTCTGCACTAGAAAATCCTCGATTGTAGCTAGATCCTTATAGTTTTCCCTGTCCTCTTCACTTAGGTGAGTTTTTCGTGTAGTTAAATAATTAAATATGGTTTTAATATTAGGGTGACTTGCGCTTATACGTGTTAAGTTCTTAAGTGCCGCTAGGATAGGTCTGAGGTCTGCTACAGTGTCTGTGTCTCTAGATAGAATTCCATTTTCATTTAATATTTCTATTATGTCACTTTTGGAAGTCCTATATGTGTCTAATGGTATTAAATCTTCATGTAGTATGGTTTCCATTTAATTATACATGTCCATTGACGTACCTCGTTAGTTTACTTGGCGTTACTCTAATTACGGGTTTGAAAATATTTTTGAGTTATTGGAAATTTAATTTATCTTTTAGGTAAATGAGTGGTTTGTCACTGAAGTAGGCTATTTTAGTTAAATACTTTCTTATAAATATTATTTAGTTCTAATTTATACCTAGCCTATGAAACTATGTGCTCGCCCATGTGAGGAATTTGAATGCCAATCGAGTTTTAGCGCCTCCACCATGTAAGGTTTTGTAGGGTTGGTTTAGTTTAAGATTAAGGTTGTGACATATTTTGAGTAAGGGTTGCTGTGAGAGGATTTAATAATAGGTTAGATTGGCAGTACAAATACCCTCAAATGAACCAACACATTTATTTGTGACAACATTTCATTAAATTGATTAATTGATTGCGTCAATCGACATATTAAGCACAAAACTTAATGTCTTAATACTTTGAAGACATATTTAATATTAAATTATTCATTACAATTTATTTTGAATTTAATTCATTATAACATTTACTAGTAATTTTGTAGTGTTGCAATAATAATGAGTTCATGGACTAACATGAGAAACTTTCTTTAAAATAGCTAAACATTTACATGAATTTATATTTTCGAAATTGTGAACATTTAAATAGATATGGAATTGAAAATGATTAATGAACCCTAAAATATACTAAGTTCTTAAAATTACTTACATTTTATTTCACATCACACTTATTACGCCTAGAGATATTTTTCCGCACACGAACACAAACACTCCCGAACTTCACTTTTTTAATTCCCGGCCTCCACTTTCACCTCTCCTCCTTGTTCTTCAGTTTTGATGTTCTTCTCTCCCGCCAGCTCATTGACCACGCCTCTGCCAAATCTTTCCATCATAATTGGTGAGTAACAATTTTCCATATCAGCATGGCTGTCCCTTACATTGTCGCACGGTTTTTACAAATAAGCATTTCCTGTTTGTTCACCATCGGCGTCTGGGCGGATGTGCGTATCTACTTACATCCGGAGGATGTTTGTCTCGAATTGCAATACGAGACTTCCTTTCCAGCAACTATCTGTACATCTATTCTATGAATTTTATTTTATTAATAATACATATGTCTTACATTTTTAAGTTGCAACTGTTAAGGGAAACCCAAAACTAAAATTAGAAAACCGTAAGACTATAGAAAACCAGATAGTAAACTTGTGATTTTTGTGAAAATATGAACTAAATATTTTGTGTACAACGCTCGCAAAACACACGTTAATAATTCCGTTTGAAAGTTGTTTTGGTCGAGGCTAGTGAGTGTTGTTCATTATTATTTCCATTACATGACGGTAACTTTAAACTACTGGGTAAATTTTTTGTTAAGTGAATTGATAATTGTATATTTACAGAAAACTTCGTAAATAAAATGTTGTCATAGTTTTGAGACGTTTGCATTCATAATTACTTGCACCACCACCGCCTAAATGTAGCAGTAACAGGGCAGTTTACTAACCAGAAGATGACTTATCAGAATTTGAAAATTATAGTAGCGTTTAGAAACTAATTACGCCATTAGTATACCAGTTTAAATGGAAGCCTTACTGTGTTACGTTTTTATAAAGGAGATATTAGACTTACGCTGTTTATTTTGCCCCTTTATATGGATGGTATAAATTAGGTGAAACTGTAGATTCATACTTATAGTCTCTCGAAAACTATCTCTGGTAAATGGAATATGTTTAAAGATTTTGTTGACAATGGATACTTTAAAATTTAAATATTATCTTTTTAAAATGAGGCTGATCCCCTTTTCGAAAGGAGAGACCAATCTTATTCCTAGCCTTCTTCTACCCACCCTAGTGAGACATTGGCCTGTACGAGGATTTTATCAATAAGAATAAGGAGGAGAGTCCGAAAAAAAATCGACAGTACGGATGCAATTTAAAAAAAGTTACATCAATGATTTTAACCTATGCTATCTCCAACACATACCTAAAGTGTGATGCTTTGCATTGCTCGCAACTGACTTTTCAAAAACCCAAAAGTATGGCATCTATCACTCTAAGTAACTGCAGAAACCGATTCCGTTGTACTATTCGGTCTTGGTAGAAAACGTTGACTTTGTTAACTAGTTGACTTTATTATATATAACGTACAGTTAACATATTATTTGAAATACTAATTAGGGTACAGACATAATTCTAGTAATTGATGTCTTCTAATAATACTTCTAATTCTAATGCCACCCTAGTGAGACATTGTCCTGCACGAGAATTTTATCAATAAGGAATAAGGAGAAGAGTCCGAACAAAATCGACAGTACGGATGCAATTTAAAAAAGTTACATCAAAGAATTTAACCTATGCTATCTCCAACACAGACCTAAAGTGTGATCCTTTGCATTGCTCGGCAACTGACTTTTCAAAAACCTAGAAGTATGGCATCTATCACTCTAGGTAACTGCAGAAACCGATGCTGTTGTACTATTCGGTCTTGTTACAAAACGTTGACTTTGTTAACCAGTTGACTTTATTATATATAACGTACAGTTAACATATTATTTGAAATACTAATTAGGGTACAGTCATAATTCTAATAATTGATGTCTTCTAATAATACTTCTAATTCTAATGCGCTAACAAAGAAAATTATCTATATTAACTATAAATATTTTTTTCCTATAAAAGTGTAACATAGATGTTTCTTTCATTCTCAACGCTGTTAAGTGTACAATGAACGCAATCAGGTAAAAGTAATTTATTTTACCTACAAGTAATCAGTACAAGTTATATTAATATAACAGCCCATTATTGCAAATGTTGCTTTTAGTTTTAGTTTATATTACTATAGACAAATGGTTTTTAAGAAATAAATATACACCAAATAAATTACGCTGCCGTAATCTAAATAGTCTAATATTAAATATAGAAATAAAGTTGGATAAAGCAAAACTAAATACAGCATATTTATATAATTATATATTTGAAGTAAAATTGTTTGCATTTTTTTATACTTTAATTAATGATAATACATTTTAGAGGATACGAGTAGTAGTAAACATCAGCTCAGAAACAGGTGAGGCAATACACAAAGCAATATGAATACGCTTGAACCTGCAGGTGACAGGCGTGCGTATTTCTTGCTATTCAAATACGGTTGGTAGCACCGCTGTACTTTATCAACCGACCGTCAGCATGTGGTAACAGCATGTATGAGTTTACCACGTACAATTGAACATATTATGCTGTTAATCTAAGGTGCTAATACTCCATTGCTACATGACTAGTAAGAGTGAGATATTAACTTTTGGCATACAATGTGTTATTAACTCCACATTTAGTTATCTGAATTTCTATATTATTCTTATCGTAACTTTCGTTCGGGAATACAGTTTGTCATTTAAGATTTATTAAGTCATACACGAAGTCCAGTTAATGTGTTTGAATGTGGGAATAAATTAAGTTAATTCAGTTCAGTTTTAATTCGTTACTATGAATTCAACTATTTTGATTTCTCCGGTACACTATAGTAACATTTATAAGATATAAAATTTTCCTTAGCATTTTCAATAAATAAAAATTAAATAATTTGAATCTTTTACCTGTATACAGTTGTAGGGTGTGTACGTGTAGGGTGTTAGCTTAGCTACAGAGATGCCTAATTTCGGATCCTTGTAATAATAATTTGGGATAAAAAATAGGTTTTGTAATTTTTTTTGCAAATAAGTTTTCATTTGTGAACATTACTATGAATAAAAGAAGTAAAATTTTAACAAAACTTGTGAATTAAGAGTAATCTTTAAATTTCAAAATACTTTATGAGTAGAATGGCCAATAAAGTGATATATTCATAGCATTATTTCTTTTATTTGTCACAATAAAAAATAGTAAAAAATAAAAAAGTCATAGGGCAAATATTAAATATAAAGAAAACTATCTATATAATAAGCGAGCAATTCCAAACTGCCTATTATATCAATAGATAGAAGTAATAATTTCTTTTTGGAGTAGGGTTTTTGATATTTAAGATCGCTTTACCGTCAGTTTAACACAGATATGATATTATTTACAAAAATGCCCAAAACTAATAATTACCTATCACTGTATATTAATGACTAGAAAAGCCAATCAATATTTGGTTGATAGTTATTTAGCAACTGGAATGCTCTGCCCTATCTAAATTAAATATCCAAAAAGTCTTTTTTTTTAAATCGTGCCGTTCTCTGACAGGCCGTCGGTGTAAAAACTATTGGTAAGAAGGTCCTATAGACATAAAATTTTTATAGGTTTCTCATTATTAAAAGAACATATCTGTCGTTATCTGGTACAACATTCCAATCTTTGTCTATTGGTATAATTATATGCCTGTGTTGTATCGATTTATTGGTTAACTATATAAAATCTTCACTGCAGCTTCATCTCACTACCCCGCACCCAATTATTGTTCTGCCACGGTCAACGTGTTCGTCGTTTTGCAGTTCTCCAATATTTCATCGTAAAAGCAGTAACTGAAAACTTAATATAGTTACTGTCTCTTATAAAAAATAGCAAATATATAAATCGAACTTTTATTATAATTGCTTTAAGGGTGGATAATAATATACAACTTTCTTAAATTTATTATATTATTTGAAACAGATTTTGTAGAAAGTATATTATTTTTCTTCCTCAAGTTTTGAGATTAAAAACGTAACATTCCCGATGGAGTTGCAATTAAAAAGTTACATTACAGGTTTTAAGTATGTAGTATTTTTTTGACAAATTATTACGTGTCCAACTAAAATTTCTCCATAAAAGATTGTAGAAACTATACAAGAGACACGCTGCTTACTACCTCCACGAGCAAATGTCGATTTATATAGCAAATAACATCAAAAAGTTATCATTATGATAAATACCAACAAGAACACAATTACAACGTAAAGAACACGGTCGGTGTCGGGTATATTAGAACTTATTGCCACACTTAGTTGTCTGTGACGGAAGGCGATTTGTGTGATAAAGTAGGGAAGAGGGCTACCAACCTGAAATTAGCTGCTTTGTTCTAATACCAACTTTTTATAAGGCTACCATAATCGGTCTGTGGATGGTGCATCATTATGATCATTAGGCATAGATCAGCAGGCTTTGATTTTGTTGAGGTTCCTTCGTTTTTCTAAGTTTTAATATCTGTCCCATAAAATTATTAAATCCTATCGTAGATAGCTTCCACATATTATTTCTGTATATAGAATATCGGTGAAGGTGTTAAAAGGTGATTTAATAAGAATTAAATTGAGTATTTTTAAATGATGAATTAAATAAAATAATATAAGAAACAACGCATGTATTTATAAAAAAGATGTTATTATTAGTATTTAAATAACATTGATTCGATACATTTTTAAATATAATAAATCAGGAAGCGCACGAAAATACGCCTTTTCAATGTCTTTGATGATCTAAATTAGTTGATCATTCAAAGGTATGCAACAGGTTACACTTCAGTCCGATTCGACCGCAACACTGAAATAAATGCGCACTCATTTAGATTTTACTTTAAATTCATTTGAACACTTTTATGATAAGCAATGTTTGGTTATTTACTGATTATTTGTTAATATATTCCTTAAAGTAATTTTGTATCTATTTAACTAAAAGTATTATAGCTGGACAGTAATTGTACAATAGTGTAAGGTGTTGACATAGATAGAGGTTCAGAGTGAGTGTTTTATTTTAATGGACCAGGGATTATAGAGTGATCCAGGGGTGGAACCAAAGTGGCATAGCCCTCTCCAAGATTTGAAAAAAACGGTTTTATGAGGAAAACGTTACCGATCACGTATTATAACTATAAAAAAAATTCACTTAATGAACAAAACTTTCATTATAAACAAAGTCTCTACTAAACAATACATTTTTTTGCATCGAAATACAAGATCACTTAATACAATATAAATAATAGTAAAGTAAACCAACTAAAGCCTCTCCCAAAAAAATATAGTATCATTTATTTATGATATAATGCTGTTAATCAATATGCTAATGTTAATGTAAAAGTTGCAGTAAATATAATTTAAAGTGTTCAAATACTAAGTTTGGTATGCTTAAGATGTAGTGCTGAGATAAAATATAAGACGGGAGAATTTTATTGAGACGATGATGCATAATTTGTTTTATTTCCATAGTTTCTGCTCACTATTGCATTTGAATTCGTAATAATGAAAGGAAATTGTCAAAATTTAAATTAAGAAGGATATAGGCAACGATTCCTTATGTGTCTTTCATTTATGTTTCTAGCAGAAACACGAACCACTTAATAGTGAGAAAATAGCGCAGAGCAACAGCGTTACATAAAATTGTTTAGATAGTATGTACCGAATCCAACATTTTGGGGTGATGTGAATTGTATAGTAACATAAAAAAGCATTAAGCATAGCTTTGTGGTGCTTGGTACAAAACGAAAAACATTTATTTATGAAATCGTAACAATATTGCGGAGTTGTGTATGTAAATATTGCTATGCCAAAAATACATGTCGGCTTTTATCATGACTAAGTTATTAGTTTTTCATAGCTGTTCTGCCCACGAAAGGCATTTTTTTTGTCTGACAGTATGGTCTCATATTTTTGTTTCATACTAATAAAAAAGCGTTAGTGATGAAATGGGTTTTACATATAAACTGCAAATATAATAAATCTGTAATATGCATTCTTAGTTTGGAATTTTATATAACCACTTACCGTCAAGTCGCGTTCCTTCCGTATTATTATTTTTGGCTTAAAAACTAATATCTGAGTGAGCACATTACGCATAAATACATAAATTTGCACTATTTTTTATTTTTCTAGCTCATATTGGTTGGGTTTATAGTTTACTGTTCCAAATCTTGGAGAGAAAGTTTCAGATCCCACTCGACATAAAATTTTGTGAAATTTAATAAATATATATGCAAAGTTCTGGGTTGTATTAGTTTCTCAATATCAAGTTTTTTTTTATTATTCAGTTCCACAATATATATTAATTTGTGGTTCATTTGAGTAGTGTGGTTTTAAACAATAACTGTAGATTACTGACACTGTATGTAAGGTGTAATTAAGAGTGACGTATGGCCGAGTAATCTTATGTACCCTACTGGAACATTTTAAGCCTTTCCATTGATATAATAAATAACTGGTGAGATTTTTAGTGACCCTTGTACCTGTCGTCTGATGTAACTATGCTTCTCTCATTGGTGGAGACATCGCGCGGTCTCATCTGTCTGTCCGCCGTTCAGGATAGGACCTTAGACGCCATTACATTCAATTGTACCGTATTAGCTATTCTGGAGTTATGATATGGTAACTCTAAAATCGTCGCTCTATGTTCTCTCTTGGGCCATCTTGTGTCTTTATGCCTTCTTTTCTCGTACTCGCAGTATATCGTATACTATCAGAGGTGACCTGGTCCTACCGCTTTTGCTTACACCTATGTTCTCTTGATGGTTCCCACCATAATTAAATCTGTTCTCGGCATCAATCTTAGGCTTCATGGTCATGGGTCGCGCCCTATGTCTGTACCCTGTGCAGCTTACTTCAAAGTTTTTATTCCTCTACTCTTAACCAGTGAGGTTGACACACACTCTTCTCTCCAGCGTCAGGACTCAAGAAGATCCTCCTGTCTGCAGTAAAAGAAATCTGCTATTATTTTGTGGTTAGTTCTTCAACTTAACTCACTCTAGGGATCCTCAAGGAAGATATGTCACCCGCCTCCCCTTTATGCCCAAAAATCTCTCTCTTGAAACTTTTGAAAGCCATTACTCAGCGTAGCTTACAGTTCAATCAAACTTCCAAATAATCGGACTTTAACACTCTTTATCTCAACTTCATGTCTCAATACCTTGCTCTATGTAATATGGTTGAGTGCCCTGATCCTGAATCGTCATTCCTCACTATGTACTGGCTCATGGCGTGTTTAAGGTTCATATTTGCACCCCTAACTCCGCCTTGTTTTTGCTAGTTGCAAGACCAGTTCAATCCTTGCTCAATGATGTCCTGAGGACAGAAATAAAACTTAAAATATCATCCGCGATATTACTATGCAAATCCGGATTTTGACTGTTCTTCTCGTGTGGCATAAAACACATGTCTGCGATATTAAGTTGCACTCAATGATCAACGCTTTCAGCTCATATTTTGGCGTTCTTATCTCTCTCACCGCCTCTCTGTCTATCAGCTCCTATCAGCTCATTACACTACCGTGACGTATGGTATTAAAAGGTCTCCCTATATAGTCATCAACACTTTGAGGCATCTAGACAAAGGTAAAGGTGCACACTTCCCAGGTGCAGTCGAGGTCACTACATGTGGATAACATCTTCACTGGTACTATCAGTGTTGAAAAAGCACTAGCGCTTCAAGATTAACTTCTACAGGGATTTCCTGAAGGTCACTGTGAGACTCCTGTTGTAAATGAATCATATGACCCCCACTTCTCAATATTAGCCCTACGTTGGTCTTCTGAATGTGACTTATTCACTTAAAACACGGACTCCTCCTTTGAGATCTCTACTTAGCGTATGGTGCTTATCCTATTAGAAAAGATCATTGTGGCTTCTTCTATCCTCGTATAATGACAGCTAAATGTTCTATGCCGTCTTAAGTCTCTTTGCCCTCTTTTATCGTAGTATATCGTATTTCGTTGAAGGTGACCTGGTCCGGCCGTGGTCATTTACTATTTGTTCTCGTGACGGTTCCTCTCTGAACTTCTTCCTACCCCGATGCCAGTGACGAGTCTCAGTGAAAGTGTCTCGTTTCTCCGTAAATACCAGTGCAGCCCTGGAACATCTGGAGGAGCTGGAAGTCCCCCCACCCTGATGAAGCGAAGACAGAATCAGGATCAACATTGGTGAGTTAGCATCTAGCCACAAGTGCACCCTTTACACCTCATGTCTCATCCGACCATTCATCTAGGGATATAATTGTTTTCAATATTGATTTTATTTATATCTATCTGTCTCTTAAGTAACATTTTTTTACCTGCAAATAGCATTATCTAATCTCGCTCTCCTCTTAAGAAGGTGTTATTAAATTAATACGTCTTTAGTGTGTGATATGTTTCTAATTTAGTATGTTAATGAAAAATAACGTCATTTTTTAATCTAAGTTTGTTTGATGATAAATTATGTATTTTGAGTACACGAATAAGAATGCGACATATACAAGCTTCAATTTTAATTTTGACTGCAGAAACCTTTTGCTTTATATCATATTACATGTAAAGATGTACTATTTTAAAACTAAAATATATTGTGTTAATTATATTTTTACCACTAAATAAAAATATTTTTAGGTGAAAACCCATGAGATTGGAAGAAAGTAGAAGGTGGAAAGATAATTTTGTCAAAAAGCGCTTAAATGCCATTGTAGATTTGAAAATTTGTATTGTAGTGCTGGTATTAATTCATTAAACTTTGAAGTAAGTATATTTTAAAACATAACATCTATTGTTTCAATCTGTTTAAAAATGTCTTTAAATATTAAATGTAATATTGCTAAGTAAACGTTACAATATAAAACTATATATGTTTATTTAATCTAGATTAGAGTTAACTTTAATATAAAGGACAGTTTTATTTTTGAATAATTGTAATATTCAACATATACAACATCAAATATTTAGGAAAAAAGTTTCTTGTAAAAAGTTTTTTATGAAATAAAAATGACATTGCGTTTTTTCAGCTTGGAGTGCCCACACGCATAGTATCAAATCAAATTGAAGCCATATCTACTCATTGATAAAAGACCTTACAGTTTCCTGAGTCAACTGACGTTAATAGAAGCTTTTGTAACTGGCTGATTACCGAAGGTTTCAATGATGTATAAAATCAACCTACTCGTATTAAAGTTAGACGTCACCCATCTATTCCCATTAATTGCATTGCAAGAATATATCAAATATATACAATTATCAAATATATATATATAAAATTAACTGTATATTACGGACATAGTTCTTGTCACACAAATCTTTTTCACCAAAGTATATTTATTAACATACATTTTTTACCATAAAACTAAAAAACATATTTATTAACGTATTTAATTTAATATACATATTAAATACTGCAAATAGGTAGGTTTAATATTTAAATGTTGCTTGATAGAAAAAGATCTCTGGAAGTTATTTTATCTTCTGAGAACTATATGTGTGACAGGTCAATTATGTATTGAATATTTTTATTTTATATATTTTACTTAGTCTATATGTCAATGTTTTTACAAGTAGTTAGAACAAAGTAAGAATAAAGGGTTAATCAACTAATAAATTCTAAGTTAATGAAATTCAACCACGGGACTTCACCAAACTTCATTCGGAGAATACCCTGCATACCATTGCTAACAAAGCGCTTGTTACATAATAGTCAATTATAATAAGATAACAAATTAAACTTGAAATTTACTACTAAAATAATTATAGTAACGCCCCACAACATTTCAGTTGACAGGAGTATTTATAATTAACCTTATGAAATATCATTATATGTTTAACAACTGGATTTTATTGTTATGTACTAGTAGTTATAGTATTTATATTGAATGATTATTGGTGTAGTTATAATTAATTAAACAAAATATTTTTCATTAACAATATTTGAAAATACTTTAAATAAAGGAATTCTTCCATCTCTAAGTTAGTTTTTAATACTGGTTTCCTAGTAAAGATATATATTTATAAAGAAGTTTCTGTTATAAGAAATATTACCAGGAAAGCTTCGTAAAGGGCACGGAATCCAACACTCTCTGTTTATCTATGTATTATTTCAATCTCATGTACATTGTTCTGCGTTTACTGTTAATGGTAATGAGAACTTTTCTCGCCTTAAGTGTGAAATAATACAACACAAATACTAAAACTAATTCTAGTTTAGGACAAAATTCTATTATGCAGGTAATAAGAAAGACGGTCTGAGAATTTTAAGAAAATTCCTTAAAAGAGAGTTTTCTGTCTTTATTTCCTTACTCACAAGATTCAAAAGATCGGAGTCTAACAAATATAGACTTCTCGTTTGTGCGAAACATATCTCAGGTTATTTCTGTCGATACATGAATCTGAAAAGAGCCTGTTATGTTAGAAGTTTTCGCCGAATCCTGACCTATATACGGCAGTTATCATAAATAGTTAATTCCTTTCCAAAGTAATATATATATATATATATATATATATATATATATATTATATATACATATATATACATATAATATATATATGTATATATATATTTACAATATTTCAGATTACTTCCGTGGCTGAAAAATTAATGTTCTTATTCATAATTTATTTTATAACAAACATACTTCAAAAATCAAACAACTAACAGTATTCTGAGAATTTATTTTTCTATAAAATATGACCGATTGAATTAAATATAAGTAAGGTTTTAATAATAAAAACAGTGAGTATTTCTACTAATAAATATCATACGGAAAAAACCCATATTCTCTATATTATCTTAAAGATTTGTAGCTTTAAAAAACTGCAAAAAAGGGTAAAGTTTTTAATGTTTTACAACCTTTGTGCTCTAAAATGTACTTATAATATACGTAAATGAACTTAGAAAAATATATATTAACAGATAACGTTAAAAAAGTCCATTATTTACCAGATATAAAGAAAACTATACCCAGAAATATAATAGTACATGGTAAGCTATGCAGTTTACACAGTTAGGAGTGGAAGCATTAGTTATAAGAAATGTAATATATATAGCGCCAAAGAACATAATGGTCTTTAATGGAAGATTTCTAAACTAATTTACTTACTCAAACAAAAGAGTAAGTAAGGATTTAAATTTAAAATTTAAATTATTACAAACGATACAGAATGGACTTTTACTGTATAAGGCTATCATCACGGGTTCTCATATAGACATTGTGTTGGTGAATAGTGCAATCAGTAAGTTACATCGTTCCACATACATATGCATGCAGAGATGTCGTAATATACCAGTCTTTGCTTATCTGTCATTGGCTTACAATTTGTTTGTCCAGTTATAGACATCATTCATTCTAACACTGTATTAGTGAAAGCATAGACAGTATATCTGATTGTAGATATATTATAAAACGTAATTAGAGTTAAATGGCTCTTTCTCATTTAATCTATAATTTTCACAGCTACTAAGCACGTAACTAGAGTCTGTAAAAAATAAAAATCTAGGTACTATTTTTCAATATTTGAAACAAAAATTTAGTTTCCAAATAAAAAACATTATACTGCATATTGATTATATTTGAATTCCATTACCCTACACGCTCCTCTACTAAACAATACATTTTTTGCATCGAAGTACAAGATCACTTAATACAATATGAATAATAGTAAAGTAAACCAACTAAAGCCTCTCCCCAAACAATATAGTATCATTTATTTATGATATAATGTTATTAATCAATATGCTATGTTAATGTAAAAGTTGCAGTAAATATAATTTAAAGTGTTCAAATACTAAGTTTGGTACGCTTAAGATGTAGTCCTGAGATAAAATATAAGACGGAAGAATTTTATTGAGACTATGATGAATAATTTGTTTTATTTCCATAGTTTCTGCTCAGTATTGCATTTGAATTCGTAATAATGAAAGGAATTTCCAAAATTTAAATTAAGAAGGATATAGGCAACGATTCCTTATGTGTCTTTCATTTATGTTTCTAGCAGAAACATGAACTACTTAATAGTGAGAAAATAGCGCTGAGCAACAGCGTTACATAAAATTGTTTAGATAGTATCTACCGAACCCAATATTTTAGGGTGATGTGAATTGTATAGTAACATACAAAGTATTAAGCATAGCTTTGTGGTGCTTGGTACAAAACGAAACACATTTATTCATTAAATCGTAACAATATTGCGGAGTTGTGAATGTAGTCGGCTTTTATCTTGACTAAGTTATTAGTTTTTTATAGCTGTTCTGCCCACGAAAGGCATTGTTTTGTCTGACAGTATGGTCTCATATTTTTGTTTCATACTAATAAAAAAGCTTTAGTGATGAAATGGGTTTTACATATAAACTGCAAATATAATAAATCTGTAATATGCATCCTTAGTTTGGAATTTTCTATAACCACTTACCGTCAAGTCGCGTTCCTTCCGTATTATTATTTTTGGCTTAAAAAGTAATATTTGAGTGAGCACATTACGCATAAATACATAAATTTGCACTATTTTTTATTTTCCTAGCTCATATTGGTTGGGTTTATAGTTTTACTGTTCCAAATCTTGGAGAGAAAGTTTCAGATCCCACTCAACATAAAAGTTTGTGAAATTTAATAAATATATATGTAAAGTCCTGGGTTATATTACTTTCTCAATATCAAGTCTCTTTATTATTCAGTTCTACAATATATTTTATTGTGTTCATTTGAGTAATTTGGTTTTAAACAATAACTGTAGGTTACTGACTCTGTACGTTAGGTGTAATTAAGAGCGACGTATGGCCGAGTAATCTTATTTACCCTACTGAAACATTTTAAGCCTTTCCAATGATACAATATATAACTGGTGAGCTTTGTAGTGACCCCTGTACCTGTCGTCTGATTTAACTACGCTTCTGTCATAGGTAGAGACATCGCACAATCTCATCCGTCTGTCCGCTGCCCAGGAGCGTCCATTAGACGTCCGTACATTCAGTCGTACCGTAGAAGACGTTCTGGAGTTATGCTCGAGTCGAGGCAACTAAACAATTCTCGCTCTCTGTTCTTCTTGGGCAGGGTAGTGCCATCTTGTGTCTCTATGTCTTCTTTTCTCCTACTCGTTAGCAGTAAATCGTATACTGTCAGAGGTGACCAGGTCCTACAGCGGTCGCTTACATCTTTTTTCTCTTGATGGTTCCCACCATAATTCCATTTGTTCTCAGCATCAATCTTAGGCTTCATGGTCATGGATAGGCCCTATGTCTGTACCCTGTGCAGCCTACTTCCAAGTTTCTATTCCTCTAGTCTTAACCAGTGAGGTTGACACACACTCTTCTCTCCCGCGTCAGGACTCAAGAAGATCCTCCTGTCTGCAGTAAAGAAATCTGCTATTATTTTGTGGTTAGTTCTTCAACTTAACTCACTCTAGGGACCCTCAAGGAAGATATTTCGTCCGCCTCCCCTTTCAGCCCGAAAATCTCTCTCTTGAAACTTTTGAAGCCATTACTCAGCGTAGGTTCCAGTTCCTTGAAATCAAACTTCCAAATAATTCGAATTTTAAAACTCGTTATTTCAACTTCATGTCTCTATACCTTGCTCTAGGTAACATGGTTGAGTGTCCTGATCCTGAATCGTCATTCCTCACTATGTACTGGCTCATGGCGTTTAAGGTTCATAGTAGCACCTCTAAACTCCGCCCTGTTTCTGATGCTAGTTGCTAGAATAGTTCAATCCTCTCTATTTTTACAATCATAAAAAATGTTCTGATGACAGGAATAAACTTCAAAATAACATCTGCGATACTGTTATCCAGATTCGCCTTTAGAATGTGTTCTTCTCATGTGACATAAAACACGTGTTCCCCGTTATTAAGGTACACCCGATGATAAAAGCTTTGAGCCCATATTTCGGCGTTCTGATCCCTGTCACCCCCTTTCTGTCTACCAGCTCACTAAATTACCTTAACATATGATATTAACAGCTTTCTCATTATTGCAATTAAAACCTTTAGGCCATTAGCCCAAAATGAAGTTACATAAACATATAAATGATATTTGTTTATATAAATCATATATGTTCATGTGTCCAACGTTACAGTTAGTTTTAATAAAAGGGTAATTTCCTTTGTAATAATTGTAATATTAAACATAAACAACATCACATATTTAGGCAATGTCTATTGTTAAAAATATTTATAAAACAAAAATCACATTACGTTTTTTCAGCTTGGAGTGGCCATACCATAGTGCCCAATCAAATTGATGCACTATCTATTAATTGATAAAAGATCTTACAGTTTCCTGAATTTTGTTTTCTTTCACACACACACACACACACACACACACACACACACACACACACACACACACACACACACACACACACACACACACACACACACACACACACACACACACACACACACACACACACACACACACACACACACACACACACACACACACACACACACGCGCACGCACGCACGCACGCACGCACGCACGCACGCACGCACACACACACTTATATATATATATATATATATATATATATATATATATATATATATATATATATATATATTACGATCATAGTTTTAATCACACACATTTATTTCACCAAAGAATATTTACTAACATACATCTTTACCATAAAACTAAAAGACCTATTTATTAACATATTTAATTTAATATAAATATAAAAAATTTATTTTGCCTATCTGTCAATGTTTGACAATTAGTTAGAAAATTTAAGAATAAAGGGTTAATCAATTAATAAATTCTAAGTTGATGAGATTCAACCACAGGACTGCACCAAACTTCATTCGGAGAATACCCTGCATATCCTTGATAACAAAGCCCTTGTTACATACCAGTAAATTAAAATAAGGTAAGTTACGTTAAACTTGAAATTTACTATTATAATTATTATAGTAACGCCACATAATATGTCAGTTAAAAGCAGTATTAATAATGGACGTTATACAATACCATTGTATGTTTAACAACTAGATTTTAATGTTATGTACTAGTGGGTATATTATTTGTATTAAATGATTGTAGGTGTAATTATAATTAATTAAAAAGGAACTAATTTTCATTCACAATATCTGCAAACACTTGGAAGAAAGGCATTCTTTTCCTAGTAAAGATGTATTCAAAAAGGAGTTTCTGATGTATTAAATATTTCCAGGAATGCTTCGTAAAGGGCGCGTCACAAAACAAATATGCCGTTGAAGTTAAGTGAATAAGTTAATTTATTCACATACACATTATAATTATGTAAAATTGTTTTAATTCAAATATTCCAGACCCACTATTTTTTTACAAATTATAAAATACAGAATGTTATAACAGTTTTTAAGCTTAAAATGTGAGTTTTTAAAATCTCCAGCCATTAACACGTAATCCAATACTTTCTGAATATGTATGTTTTATTTAAATTCGAAGAAATCAAAAATATTAAAATAAAATTAGGCAAAATTTACATTAATCTGCGTTTATTGTTAGTGATAACGAGGGCTTTTATAGTCTTAAATGTGAAATAAAACAACGACAAAAACACGAAAACAAATTCTAGTTTTAGGCAAAATTCTATTATGCAGGTAATACGAAAGACGGTCTGAGAATTTTAAGTAAATTCCTTAAAAGAGAGCTTCCCGTCTTTCTTTCCTTACTCACAAGACTCAAAAGAACAGGGTTTATAACAAATATAGACTTCTCGTTTGAGCGGAACATATCTCAGGTTATTTCTGTCAATATATGGAACCGAAAAGAGCCTGTTATCCATCCATGTAACAGATGGCTACAATACAAAAATGTGAATGGATTACAAGAGGCATTTTGGTTTCAAGGGAGAAATTACGATTTTACTCTGAAATCAACAAGCACTCGAGTGACGAGGCTTTAAAAATTTTTTTTACAAATTACAAGCGGATTTATAAAAAGGTGATCAGAGCTGCAAAAGCATATGACGTCACCAAAAAATTGCTCACGTCAAACAATTTTTCAAAAACGGCATTGGCTATCATCAAAAATAAAAGTCCACCAACTGAAAGACAAATTGAGCTTCAGATTGGAAACGATCAAGTCAGCGATGCAGCCAAAGTCGCGGACGCTTTTAATAATTTTTTTGCCTCGGTTGGTGCTGACCAAGGATTCAGTCCAAAGCAGCATCAGCCACATTCCACTTTGGTACGGAGCCCAGCAGCTTCTATGGCTCTTGCTCCTACTACAGAAGATGAAATTGCCAGAGTGATGAGAGATCTTCCTTCAAAAAAATCAAACGATTTAAATCATGTTTCAATGTGGCTTCTTAAGCAATGTGCACAGCACCTGTTGAGGCCGCTTGAACATTTGATAAATCTCTCTCTCCGCTCAGGAATATTTCCATCTTCTCTGAAAAAAGCCAAAATCACCCCGATATTCAAAAAAGGTGACCCCAAATTAGTTCAAAATTATCGTCCCATCTCAATTTTACCAGTTTTCAGTAAAGTTTTTGAAAAGATCTTCCTCAGTCGACTCTTGAATTTTTTGGAAAAACACAACTTACTATCATCAAACCAGTTCGGTTTCCGAAGTGGGAAGTCGACAATAGACGCAGTCGTTGGGCTGGTCGAGATGATAGTAGAAGGAATTGCAAGTCATAGAGACACACTTAGTGTGTTTCTTGACTTATCTAAAGCATTTGACTGCGTTGATCACAACACCTTAATTCACAGACTGGAGTATTACGGGATACGAGGAGTGCCACTCTTGTGGCTTGAATCGTATCTCAGTAATAGAACACAATTCGTAAAAATTTCTGACGTACGGTCGGAGGGGGGTGAGCTGGGTTGTGGTGTTCCTCAGGGCTCCATTCTCAGTCCGCTCCTTTTCCTATTGTATGTCAACGATGCTGGCTCACCTTTGCACCAAGGACGAATAGTCCAGTATGCCGATGACACGACTCTCTGTTTCAAAGAAAAATCAAACACACAACTTGAAATGACAACATTCACTGAGCTCAACAACTTAATTCAACATTTCAATGAGCTCAATCTTAAAACAAACCCGTCAAAATCGGTTTTTGTTCAATTTCGTTTGCGGCCGACCGTCTCTGATCAAAGTCCTATAGTGATGTTGGAGGAGACTGAGATCGAAGAAGTCTACTCGACTAAATTCCTTGGTATACACCTTGATCGAGGGTTGACATGGGATAGTCATGTAGACAACGTTTGTTCAAAATTGTCCTCAGGCATTTATGTTTTGAGGCAGCTATCCAAATACTGCCCAACTCAGGTACTGATGACGGCGTACTATGGATTGATATACCCCCACCTGTCATACGGAGTGGTCTTGTGGGGAGGCTGTGCAAATATACATTTCTCTAGAGTGTTTACACTCCAAAAAAAAGCCGTTCGAACAATTGCAAAACTACAATGGAGAGAGTCGTGCAGACCAGCATTCAGAAAACTGAAACTGTTGACATTACCCTGCCTCTACATTCTAGAGACGTCTATGTTTTTCAAGTCAAAATGCAATCTCATCAGAGGTAGTGATATACACTCATATGAGACTAGAGGCAGGGACAACTACCGAACTGGGAGACACAGGACGGTAGTACATGAGCGTCTGCCTTCTCAGGCAGGAGCTCAGTTTGTCAACAAACTGCCAAATTTCATAAAAAGTGCCGCAATGCCTAAGGCATTTAAAACTCGTCTGAAAAGTGCATTGCTCTCAGAAGCTTTTTACAATACAGACGAGTTCATGGCACATGTTTGGGTGACCACATAATTGGCTGACTGACGCTGGTGCTAGAGTGGGAAATTCGAATAAATGAGCAGTAGAATGGATGGAATAAATTGTATGTACGAAAGTAACCTAGATGTCATGTATGAATCCAAAATTTTAGCTTATTTTCTTCTTTGACAATTGCTATAACATGTACATGTTCTAAAGCAATAAAATTATTATTATTATTATTATTATTATATGTTAGAAGTTTTCTCCGAATTGTGACGTATATAAAGCAGTTAGCATAAATTGTTCAAAGGTATATTTAAATATAACCTTAAGATCTTTAGTAGTTCTACATGGCTGAAAAGTTAATTTTAACATTTATAGGACATACCTTTTCATAAACAAACATAATTAAAAATCAAACTAGTCTAATAGTATTATGAGATGTTATTTCTGTATAAGACATGACCGATTAAATTAAATGTAAGTGAGATCTTAATAACAAAAACAGTGAGTATTACTACCCATAAATAGCATACGGAACAGCTCATAATCTATATATCTTAATGATTTTTGGATTGAAAAAACTTTTAAGAAAAAGAGTGAAGTTTGTAATATTTTAATGAAATAAATAAATATTATATTGGAAAGTCCAATATTTACAGACATAAACGAAACTATACAGAAATATAAGTTTAACGAATGGTTAATGTTAAGCTATGCAGTTTACACAAGTAGGAGAGAACCATTACGAGAGAACCATCTCGTAGTTGTAGTAAATGTACTATAGCGCTAAAGAATCTAATGGTCTTTAATGTAATTTAATGGATGGTTTCTAAACTAATTTCCTTACTCAAACAAAACAGTAAAATTAATAATAATCCAAAAAAGAAAAATTGAAATTATTACACACGATACAGACTGTACTGTAACTGTATGAGTATATCACCACGGCTTCTCATATAGACATTGTGATGGTGAGTAGTGCAATCAGTAAGCTACATCGCTCCACATACATGAGCATACAGAGATATCTTAATATACCAGTCTTTGCTTATCTATCATTGCCTCACAATTCCTTTGCCCAATTATAGACATTATTAATTATAACAATGTATTAGTGAAAGCATGGACAGTATATTTTGTTTGTAGATATATTATAAAACGTAATTAGAGCTAAATGGCTTTCTCATTTAATCTATAATTTTCACAGCTACTAAGCACGTAACTTGAGTCTGTAAAAAAATAAAAATCTAGGTACTATTTTTACATAATTGAAACTAAAATTTAGTTTCCAAATAAAAAACATTATACTGTATATTGATTATGTTATGTATTATGTATTACATTCTGTTTTGTAGCAAAAGAATTCATTAACAATATTTCAATCCCTAAAATATCTTTAAGAGGTATTTTGGATGGGCGGTTGATTTGGATTTATATATATATATATATATATATATATATATATATATATATATATATATATATATATTTAAAGGAGAAAACGGTGGTACCTAATTTTAAAAGTCTCTGAAAATTATTGCAAAAATATATGAAAAAATATGAAAACTTCTGGACCTACCCTTCCAAAAAAGAAAGTTTACAGCCTAAATAATTTAAACACTTTAAAAATAGTAAAATTTTGAAAATGAAAAAGCATGTTATAACTAAAAAAATACTAAATACACCCATATAGCATTACAGCATTATAGTTGAAACAAACAGTTCAGTGTAATGTAATTATATAAGCGGAATATTGATATATTCAGGGTTTACCAAACCTCTCTACCAGCGTTTTTATGTATTTGTCGTGGATAAAACACAAGCTGAAGTATTATATGAGAACTTAAGAGTACTCAATAATAATCGAAATATCTTCAAATTTTATTTTTACTCAACTATTTTTAATGTGCGTACGGCTAACATAATATTGTTATATTTGATATAAAGCTTTGTAAGTCCAAAACCTAATGAATAAAAAAAACGTTTTACTGGTTTTTTCAAAACCTCGGCTATTTAAGAACTTTAAAATTAAATATATATTCTTATGTTAAAAAAGTTAATGTTGTCTTATTCTATTTTAACAATGTAATCATAAAATTATCCATAAACAGTCTGACTAACTGTAAATTAAATGAAAAAACAGACCTGATTTTTCTTAGTTAGGAAAGCAAACCTCTTATACTAAATGAAGCAGTTTATCAGTTCTAAAACGCACATTTATTACTGACTTCCAAGAAAACCCACCAACAAACAATAAAGGATGACTCTGCAATATTCTAGGTGAATTCATTTTGTCCAGTGAGGCTTCTGAGGTCAAAGTAATATCACTTTCTGACACTTATAAGCCTTCTTTTATTCCCTCTACTTTTATATTTCAACCCTTTTCTCGCCTCCACGTCGGCAATAACATCAGATCCTAATTTATTGAGTCTACCTCTTGTCCATATTGTTAGCTTATGTCATTTGTAATATAATATTATTTTAGCAAGCTCATTAAACAAATGACGAATGATTGAAATTAAATAGGATTTCCATGAATAAGAAGATACTATTTGTTAAAATAAGTAAAATCATCTTTATATTGGCTCGGAGTTAAGACTGTACTTGTGCCCATTCTGTAATACTTGGTACATGACTTAAAATAACTAGATATTATAATATTTTCCAACGATACATAAAATACATATATTATTCATTTCTATAAAGGAATATAAAACATTTTAATCTCGTTAGAATGAGCCTATAAATGTTAGTGAAGCTAGATAATGCGTTAAGAAAAATATATACGACAGAAAAATTGCAATTAAGGTTACTCTTATGTAATCGTATAAAAAAAGTTAAATCCAGTTAATGATACGTACTAATATTTTTATGTAGATAAAATTACAAAATCATTGTACTTTAATCTCTCAAATTTGATGAATAATATCAAGGGAAATAATCAGCTACACTTAATGTTTTAAAATTAAATTAATGCAGGAAATTTGTCACCTTTTTACATTAAAAATCTAAAAGTAGAAAATCCAAAACATTCTCGTCTCTCATGTAGGTATAAAAACCACAAATCGGAAAAATATTAATAAAAAACGCTAGTAAATAAAACTTGATGATGCATAGTTATTGTTAATAGTTGTAGTTACAAGAAAGCGTAATCGCTATGACCAAAGACAATACTACGTATATTTTTAATGAAATTATTATGAACGAAATATGGTTTTCCTGAATATTTCTATGGTTTTGTGGTACAGAAAATCAGTAACACTACGATTCGATATCTAAAATTTTATTGCTTCTTTAAAAAATATCTTATGACAGTTTGAATTTCGATTATTGAATTCGGACGCGAATAATCTGCAATTCTATACTATATAATATTTTACAATCCGATGCAATGAATTTTGTGGTTAGCGCTTAAGATCTATAATCAATTTCACCTTAAAACTTTTTATCTTATTTTAACACTAATTAATATTTGTATTATTTTGAAGGAAAACGGTTCAATGGAAATTAACACTTTTATTAATTTTCTCGAGAATTGAGTTAAACCGGAATTTTATAAATTGATGTAGTCCTAGGTCGCACTGGTAGCAAGCAACAGGTCCTTTCTATACTTCTAGAAAACTGAGTTCTACGACGAAGTCCTTTAGTTTTAAAAATTAAAATTTGTTTCTATAGTTTTCCTTTTTAAATCTGGTATATTTGTGAGATTTTTTCACAATATTGGTTACAAAACGAAATAGTTATCAATTGATAAGTCTCAAAATGTAATATGAATGCATGTTATTTTAATTTTTTTGCAATAAAATTATTTTACATGAGTTACTGCGTTCATACATTACAAGAAAAAATAGAAAACATTTAAAGGTAACAGCGAATATATGATATAATAAGTTTAAATGAGTGTCCTATAGGAATTACAGTATTAGGTGTAGGATAAAAAAGACCCATTTGTCATCAGTACGATATTGTTTAAATAAGATGCGCTAACAAATGGCATTCTTGATTCAGTAGAGTTTCATCAGTGCTCGGTTAGCTCACTATAAAAGTTAGGAATGTTATCTGGAGAAGTTAAATTGAAGAAGGTCATAAGGTTAAGTAAAGGTCATAGCAAAACAATCTTAGTTTTATAAATTAAATCTTAAAAAATACTATTCATATTATTGGTTATGTATATTTCATTCATAGTTTTTACAATGTAAAGAGAATCAAATTCCCGCCATCCTAATAGATTTGAGACAACACCTAGACTGATAATTTTGAAGAAGCTGTGCAATACAATGAAAATCAAATGGAGGCTTTTGATGTTAAGAGGTTGACTGAAGATGTCTTCTCGCAGATCATCTCTGGACGATAGGTTCGAGACTGAAGATTTCTGAACTACTTGCACATAGTGCCTAGACACGAAGTTCAAGGCTTTGTATACAGGGTGATTCAAAACTAAACGGCAATATCTCGGGAGCTTATTCTATAGCTAAAAACAAGTAAAAAAAGTTCATATAACCATATGCCCGGAAACGCTTCGTTAGCGAGTTACGCCTAGCGAAAGATTTCGCCCGGATTTCAGAACCCTTGGTGAAATCAGGCCGTATAAAAATGGTAAAGGTAGTTACAAAGATACAAATACGATTGTTTTTTATGTTTTTATATCTGAGAAATTTATTAAAATTCGTCCCAGAGCTTTAAATGCAATACTTTCAGAGATATCTTACGTAAAACACAAGAATTGGTGCAAATAAGTAACACATTTTTGTGTTTAACGTAAGATTACTTCCATAAATGTTAAATAAAGGTCATTTTTTTCTTAAACAGATTTGTAGAACATTTAATTCTGAAAAGATTCATGTGAATTACTTAGGAAAAAAATTAATAATAGGTATTGAAATTTAGCTTTATTTAAAAATAAAACAGACGCACAAAAATGCATATTCTTATCTGCATAAAATATTAACTAATGTTTAGGTTGTGAGTAACAGCTGATCATTTATTCAACACTTTTTATCGTCATATTTTCTTTGCAAAGGTTGGCAATATCAGCTGATCAAC
This sequence comes from Homalodisca vitripennis, assembly GCF_021130785.1. Lineage (NCBI taxonomy): Eukaryota > Metazoa > Arthropoda > Insecta > Hemiptera > Cicadellidae > Homalodisca > Homalodisca vitripennis. The sequence continues at coordinate 42,636,412 of NC_060214.1, forward strand.
AATTAAGTTCATGAAGTAATATTTGAATAACCTTTATGGAGGTTTTTGTATTGTGGCGTGTGAAGATTGTATTTTGTGAGATCCTGTGATTATTTGGAAATATTTTATACAAGTGTATAAAATATTTTATTAAATATTTATTTTTAAAATATTTCATTAAATATTTTTATAAAAGTGTATGTAATTATCTTAGTAAATAATGGCAGATAATGTAAATGGTATGTATTCGTTTGAAGAGTATACGGACATGATACTGATTTACGGCAAAGTTAACAAGAATGGTTTAGCTGCAGTTCAGGAATATCGTGATACTTTTCCACATCGAAGAACACCTGATCGCAAAACATTTGAAGCTGTGGAGAGACGACTTAGAGAAACTGGTAGCTTTAAACCGAAGCGAATAGATACTGGTCGTCAACGTAGCGCAAGGAAATATAATAATGAACAAGCAATAATAAATGCTGTAGAATTATCACCAACCACAAGCACCAGACGATTATCACGTCAGTTAAATATTTGCCAGTCAAGCGTATGGCGGACACTTCATGAAGCACAGTTGTACCCATTCCATATAACACGTGTTCAAGACTTGTTACCGCAAGATCTTAATAAACGGAAGATGTTCTGCCGCTGGTTAAGAAGAAATTGTTTACGACATCAGTATTTTCTTCGGCGTATTCTCGTTACTGATGAATCCTGTTTTACTAGAAATGGAATTGTAAATTTTCGTAATACCCATACTTGGGCGTACGACAACCCACATGAAACTGCGACGAGGCATTTTCAACATACATTTTCAGTCAATGTATGGCTTGGTGTTCTAGTTGATAATTGGATTGGTCCATTTTTCCTCCCTAATCGACTTAATGGAGTAGCGTACTTAAATTTTTTAAGAACAAACCTGCCTACCCTCTTGGAAGATATTCCTGTTCAAAACAGAATAAATGCATGGTTTATGCATGACGGAGCACCTCCACATTTTTCTAATGATGTGAAAAACTATTTAAATGATACATACGGTAGACAATGGATTGGTCGAAATGGACCAGTAAAATGGCCCCCACGTTCTCCTGACCTCACGCCAGCCGACTTTTTCTTATGGGGTTGGATGAAGTCAATTGTTTATTCAAAACGGATTAACACCATAGAGGAGTTACGTAATCGCATTACAGAGGCGGCTGAAACTATCAAGAATGCTCCAAACGTTACGAAACGCGCTAGAAAAGAGTGGATTCGTCGTGCGAAAACGTGCATTGCTAACAACGGAGGACACTTTGAGCAACTATTATAGGTGATTATTACAGTTTTATAAAGGAAAATACATTTTATGTTAATGTTCAGTCTAGAATAAATGATCAGCTGTTACTCACAACCTAAACATTAGTTAATATTTTATGCAGATAAGAATATGCATTTTTGTGCGTCTGTTTTATTTTTAAATAAAGCTAAATTTCAATACCTATTATTAATTTTTTTCCTAAGTAATTCACATGAATCTTTTCAGAATTAAATGTTCTACAAATCTGTTTAAGAAAAAGATTACCTTTATTTAACATTTATGGAAGTAATCTTACGTTAAACACAAAAGTGTGTTATTTCATTGCACCAATTTTTGTGTTTTACGTAAGATATCTCTGAAAGTATTGCATTTACAGCTCTGGGACGAATTTTAATAACTTTGTCAGATATAAAAACATAAAAAACAATCGTATTTGTATCTTTGTAACTACCTTTACCATTTTTATACGGCCTGACTTCACCAAGGGTTCTGAAATCCGGGCGAAATCTTTCGCTAGGCGTAACTCGCTAACGAAGCGTTTCCGGGCATATGGTTATATGAACTTTTTTACTTGTTTTTAGCTATAGAATAAGCTCTCGAGAGATTGCCGTTTAGTTTTGAATCACCCTGTATATGTATTAGTTTGCTGTTGTGCAAGATATTTTGATGTGCAATGACTTATGATTTTGTATTATTTCCAGCCGTTATTAATACCATCAATATCCTCATTCTTCAAACTAGGTACCATAATATCTCTAGGAAATAAAGATGGCAAATTGTGCTAAGCGGGAAAAACTGTTCGACTTGTATATTCTCTATTTTTGACCATCAATCAATAAATGTAAAAGATACTGATTTAAGCTTAAAGGAGAGCCCAAAATTTAATGATATTTGTTGCCTCAATTCTGATTTAGAATTAACTTTTAAATGTTTATTACCATAGTAATTAAATTGCTATTTCTAAAATCTGTGAGCTAACGTAAGCAAAGATCAATAGTTACAAAAAGTAGATTAGGGAAGGCTATAAGCGTGAAGGAAACAGGATTTTTCCGGACATTTGCCATCGTTCAGTGAAACAAGAAATCAGTAACACAACGTTTCGAGATCTGCAATCTGATCTCTTCTTCAGGTAAAGAACTAACCTAATACATACTAGGTTAAAATAAAATAAAATAAAAATAAAATAAAAAAATTATAAAATACCAATTTTCGCGTAACAGACTTCAGTAAGGTTGAATCCAAACTAAAGCTGATTTAATTCTCGAGAGGTCCTGTTGACAGGTGTGGAAAGCAGACAATCATAAAGAAATATTTATTTCCCCGGCAGGCTAAAGAGAAAGTCTATCAGCCCCCTATCTCTCTATACCTCTAAGATAAACTCTATAAGTCATAGCATTCAATTACTCTCAGTAACATTCAATGCGACATCTCCTAACATAGAACTCATACTCGTCTATGTAAAAATTAGGTTAAACGCAAAGTCAACAGTTTCAATCTTTCTTCAGATATCTTGCCACATATTGGATTCCCATTCTCTTCTATACATTAGGTTTCTTAGGAATTTTCCAATAATAGAAGTTCAAATGAGCTAAATATTGTAGTATAATGCAAGAAGGCGCTGATATAAAAACTTATTATTTATTGCGTCTCTATGGATAAAATTCTCATTTAGAAATCTCAAATAATAGTTTAATATACATACAAATTAAAATATTGTATAACTGATATCATGATTACCAATAATAACAATGTAAAATTATTCACTAACACTCACTCAAATCCCATAGAGTCATCATACTCTAATGTAAATAAAGCTTCATGCAAAGTTTAAAGTCCTGCAGGTCAGCTCATATTCGATAAATCATGTGAAAAGGCTGTAACGAAGTGTTTGAGTCCCCAAGTAATAGAAAGGGAAAAACAATACTTGGTCGTAGAAAATCAAAAGAGATAAGACAATTTATTTAAAGGGGATTAGAAAATGTATAATAAATCAAGCAATGCCTTACTGCTTGCCAGCCCCCACCATAACAGGGAACCCCCACCACAACTCTTTTACTAGATAAGCAGGAGGCGTGGAGCTGGCAAGGCAATCGGCCCCTAGCGGCCTGACCAGTCCGACGGACGTGTTGAGCCCGCGGGACACCGGACGGGCGTGTTGAGCCCCCGGTACCTCGTCGGACGGGCGTGTTGAGCCCCCGAAACCCCCGCATGGGCGTGCTGAGCCCGCGGGACACCGGACGGGCGTGTTGAGCCACCGGTACCTCGTCGGACGGGCGTGTTGAGCCCCCGGCATCCCCGCAGGGGCGTGTTGAGCCCGCGGAACATCGGGAGGGCGTGTTGAGCCACCGATGTCATTTTTAACAGTTGTGGTTGGATGGGGATGGCCCCCCCACTCCTTCCACATGTTATCTGATACATATAAAGAGAGTTTGTATGTTTTCAGATTCATTCTGATGCAGAATCGCTACCTGATCAGAAGTACTCGTAGGAGTCGTGATTTTGGATGTGATGGTCTGCCAGCCAGTCGAGAGAAGACGGAGCTAGGGGACATCATACGCCACTGTTTCAACCGGGGACCATAGAGTCGTGACAGCTATGCTGATCTCCGAAACCTGCTACTAGACCTCGAGCACTTCAACGGAGGTTAAGGAGCTTACGGGGGCTACCAGTCGATCCCAGGACTGCACCTGACGAGATCGTGGTTCGATACCCAGCTCGGCCCTCCAGCTCCAGGTCCAGTGCGGGAGTTCTTAAGGGAACACCAAGTTGTAAATATTAGAGTTAAGGAATCAGAGCTCATTTGTATATATTGTACATAGACTGGGGATAGATGTAATAAAGCAGACCAGTGTTTCACTTAAACTGTGTTTCTCATTTTAGTTTAATGACCCAGGATAGAATCCCCTTACAAAAGACTAGTGCGGAGGTGGGTTTTCCCGCGGGATAGAAGTGTTTAGTGAGATAGGGGAAAACCCCTTACAAGGCAGGCAGATAGACACACATACAAACATAAAGTAATTTTTGTCCAGACTTACGAGTAATAGGCTTTGCTAAAGCTTAGCTCGTAACTGTTATTTTTATAGCCACATTCTGTACAATACAGTAATTACTGTAATTAATTACACACTTTATTTGGACGGAAATACCGATAGTGTCATAGCACACTTTTAAATGGATTACATATAATATTATTTTCAGTTTCCCCAGTCCACACTGTTTGTTTGCGCTTTTTTGGTATTTTCTCTCGGTGAGAATCAGAGAGCAAGAATTCCAGAGTTTCAGATCATGCTTGAATTTATCAAATTCAAGATGATTCATAAAATCTTTCACTGCATTAATTTATCAACACTCAAACACAATCTTATCTCTGATTGGTTTTCAATCAGTTAGCATACACTTTGTTATGATAATCTAAACATTTCATAATCGATATTGAAAATCCTTAAACAATTGTGGTAAATGAGCTTAAAGTTCCATAGTGCATGGTGAAAACTTCCATTTTTTGGTAGTACATTAAAATGCTTTTTACACACACTAAGAAGCTGATTTTCTCCTTAATAGTGCCGGACTCCCGCAGGCTATTTTTTCGCAGAATACCGGCTAAAAAACCCCTTCGTCAACCCTTTCGTTCAATCATTCAGTTCCGGGCCTCCAACTATATGTTTTGTGTAACTTATGACAAAAGTATGAATAGCTCCTTCTCCCGATTACTTATCGGACTTTACGAATATTTAACGTGCTAGTTAAAAGTTTTTTATTTTACTCTATATTAAAACAGATTGAAACTTTTGTGTAAGATATGTATTGAGAAAAATCTAAGAGTGTTATTAAATTTTAAGCTATGAATTTAGACTCTTACTTCTACATGGCACACATCTCAGAAATATCAAAATCTCATCAACTACCAATAAGTAATTGTAAACATTATATATAAAACCTAATACTTACTCTAGAATGTTCTAGTTCAACATATTTTTATCAACATAGAGTGCATATAATTTTTTTATATTTTTTACATAAAGTTCGTCAAACAACTAACAAGCTATCACCGCACACTAATTGAATGCGACATGGAGAGATAGCGTAGCTTAGCCTATAATTCGGGTTGCATAATAATTTACGGACACTGTGACCAGAAATTGACAAACAGGATGTAATCAGTCATCCGGTATTGTTTCGTGACGTAAATCCCGATACTAGCGCTGCTATTCCGTAAAATTTGTACCTGTGCCTTATATATATATATATATATATATATATATATATATATATATATATATATTATTTTAGTAAATTACTGTACAAATAAAATATTTTTTAAACATTGGCACTATATTTCGGTGAAAACCGTCTCCAGGTGCATAAATTGTATAAAATAGAAAAATATAAAAGAAAACAGTACAAACGAAAGTAAATAAAGAGTGATATATATATATAGATGTTTATTGTCATAATCCAGAGTTAGACACAATCAAGAATTATTACCAAATATTTTTCATTTTTGCTGTTTTTCTGGGCAATTTACTGAGAGTTGAGCTAGGAACGCACGAAATATTTCTAAATTTTAAAACTGACATAATGTGACGCCAAATTGCTGGTTAACTAGGGATTCAGTTACAAAACATAAACTCTATTAGGAAGGCAGTTTCAGCGGTATGTATATCAGTAGTATTTTATTTAGTTTCATCTACAGAAGTAAGTACCAAAATATATGCAATGTTTGAATATAATTCTCAACACATATTTTTCATGCTATTTTGTTTTTTTATCCCGTACTGTCTCAAACCACTTGTATGAATAGCAATTTAAATTAAAATAAAGAGCATTCAATATCTTAACAAATCGTAGTAAGCCTCTCAATTAAATGGTTAGCCTAGAATAAGTGCTTAAATATAACAAAAGTAGCTATTGTGTGCGATCACGTAGAAACTAGAAAAAAACAAAATAATTTATTCTCAGGATGTTTTACCAAAGCAATGGTATTGGTCTGCCACTCGGGCAATTTTAATCCACTATTTATGAGTTATTCCCACAATTTTACAAATACATGAAAATGAATATAATTAAAACAATATATTCGTTTGGTATTTTGAGTAGCCAAGTTTAGGTGTGGGTGTTTCGTACAGTAAATTATTAAACGCTAAGAGGCTTTCATCCCAGGAGAACGTCCTCCTGTAATGCCTCTCTGACAAGCAAAGGACTTGATCTTCTTAGCAAGACTTCACATGCCACTCCTTACAATAAAGCCTTCGCCTCATGGCAATCAAGTTAATTTGTAGCAATGAGAGAAAATCTATAATAGAGGTAAATTTTAAACATTAAACACCTCCTATTCTATATTGTTATGAAAAGATATCAACTTTGTAATTTGTTAATATATAAATTACTATAAAAAACTGTGTATAGGATTCAAAAATAATTACTAATCATCACTTTTTTCAATTTGTTTTGCTGCCAGGGTATGGTTTTTTTCTAATTATAGCAAACAATTTAGTAAGGGATTTCTAATTTCATAAATAAATAACTAACCTTCAAAAATATTTGTTGAGCCTTTAAGCAATTTGGGTGGTAGTAACCTTTGTTCATTTTGTTCTTGTGATATTCTGTGGAATCACTATCAAAAGAACAATCATACAGAAAAGTATATTTCACCCCCCTTCTCATAACCGACCAAACAAAAATTGTGGAACTCAAAGTAGTCAATACACAAATACGTCACTTTGTTCTTGAGTCATTAGCCAAAAATCTATTTCCCAAATGTATATTTTAAAAGTATGTAAATTGTGCAATATTTAATTTCAATATTTAAGACACCTGAACTATTAAAGATACTGGAATACATTATATTACGAAAGACTTTTAACTAAAAAAAGTGCATCCATCCCTCGAAACCGACATACATTCTGTGTGTATCTGTGTACATACGAATACACGTGTTCGGATTGTAGAGATAAAACTGCGTTCTAGTATACAGTAGGGAGAAACTTAATCTTTTAGCAAAAATTATACTAATATTTTTAGCACATCTAACTGGCATTGTGCCTGGCTAACGCCATCATGTACTCGTATTTTTAATAAGTCCATACGTGATTAGGATATTACGGACTTTATTTATTTATGCAATTATCTCTTAAGGCAAGCTTTAAATTGCTGTCAAACGTAATATATTCCTGCGAAAATTTTGAGGATCTATGGTACTTTTAAGTACCACTAAATAGACTGTTAATATAAAGAATAATCATGGCTTCAAACTAACGAAAGGCGGTATACGTACAACTTAGTATAATGAAAATACTTGAACAGGTAGCAGCACCTTCTAGGCAGCACTTATTTAGTATTTCGAAATTATAAATTACGACTTCCGGACTTTCAATACCTAATAAATATGTATTTTCCTTTCTTTAAAGATTTTTACTAACGATGAAACGTTTTAAAGGATCTTAGTATCATTTACCATTGCTAATTTTACAAAATATAACAACGATACAAGGATTTGAAATAAATAATCTGGGTCAGATGTAAAGATTATTAGTTCATAAAAATTATAAAAATTAAGACAGTGAAAAGAGATCAAACATATTCGAAAACTGCATAGAGGTCAGGCAGGAGAAAATGAACCCAGGTGTTCAAACAACACTAGCATAAGTCATAAGCATAAGAAGTAAAGAGTAATATCTTACGTCATACCAGCACGAGTGGGAAACGTGGCTTCGAAACGTTGTATTGTGCACTTTGCATCTTGTCACAATCGCAAACTTTCAAAATCCTAATATGTATTTTGGGAGTGAAAAGGTTGACATTTTATTTTATTACTCTTTTGTTCTAATAATATATCACCACTGAATTAAATATAATTAGCACAACAATAAATAGTACTTATAAGTACCTTCCTACCTCCATGACAATGTTAATAAGTTCAGGTTATTAATACAAACGAAATGTTAGCCTCATTTCAATGTTTAAAACGTGGAGGTTATTGGTTATGCATCGTGACGTTATAACAAGTTTTATAAGTCTATTTTTTTAGCACAACAAGTATTTGGCACCTATTGTCACCCATATACTAGATGGTGAGGCTAAACACACTTTTGCTTTGATCATACGCAGTGACAGGGCACTTATACCTACACATGGTATTTCCTCTCTTGAAAGGGGATAACTGGATTATCAACTGTTCAAAACACTTATACCTACACATGGTATTTCTTCTCTTGAAAGGGGATAACTGGATTATCAACTGTTCAAAACACTTATACCTACACATGGTATTTCCTCTCTTGAAAGGGGATAACTGGATTATCAACTGTTCAAAACACTTATACCTACACATGGTATTTCCTCTCTTGAAAGGGGATAACTGGATTATTAACTGTTCAAAACACTTATACCTACACATGGTATTTCCTCTCTTGAAAGGGGATAACTGGATTATCAACTGTTCAAAACACTTATACAGTACCTACACATGGTATTTCCTCTCTTGAAAGGGGATAACTGGATTATCAACTGTTCAAAACACTTATACCTACACATGGTATTTCCTCTCTTGAAAGGGGATAACTGGATTATCAACTGTTCAAAACACTTATACCTACACATGGTATTTCCTCTCTTGAAAGGGGATAACTGGATTATCAACTGTTCAAAACACTTATACCTACACATGGTATTTCCTCTCTTGAAAGGGGATAACTGGATTGTCAACTGTTCAAAACACTTATACCTACACATGGTATTTCCTCTCTTGAAAGTGGATAACTGGATTGTCAACTGTTCAAACAATGTGTAAAATCTTCAAGAAGTAGCACAATGAAATAGTCTGATTAATATGAGACTACCATAGTACACAACAGACCAGTGTGTCACGATCTCAAAAGAAAGTTACCAAATTACAGTCATTTGTCAAACCACACAACACAGACTTGGAAAGAAGATATATTAAATTACGCAGTTGTAACATTAAGTTCAAACAGTGAGGCAGTAGTTATTCTGCGAAATTTTGGAAATGCATTTTTCAATGCCTATTTCTTTAGTCAAAAGACGACATTTGGGATATGATGAGAAATGGTCTAATAAATTATATATTATTAGCACAAACAAGGTAATTATTTAATTTTTAAAGATTTCTGTTTCAATTAAAATGAATTGTATTAAAGAAACTGCTGTAAAAAGAACATGATAATGTATATGAGATAAGAAGAAAGGGCTATCCATCATACTGGATTGGTTATAATAAATTTATTTTCATATTTATTTACAGATTGCCTTAGTTAAGCTGCATATAAAAAAGATACTATATGTAAATAATATCAACAAACTCAATAGAAAAATAGGCACGATATTATCATTCAAAACTTTTACTGCAGTATAACGTTAGAATTCTGTTGAGTTGGAGGCCACTTCGAGGGTTTATTATTCATTTTTATTATTTCTCACTGTGTTTACATTCCCCAACTGTTTATTGCCTTATTTTATGAGTTCGTAAAGTTGTATTATGTCAATATCCAAATATATCTTTAGTTTTAATGCACCGAGTGTACTACAATTCCCTATAGAACTAATTGCAATCCTGTGTAATCCTGTAAAGTTGTTACACATTATTATTTTATTATATTTTAGTTCAATGAAACCTAAGTCGCACCACTGGCATGGATATTATGATCACAATTCAACGTTTTATTTAGCAGGTTAAAACAGCTAAAATTACAATTTTTGCTGTAACTCACAAGTAATGATATCGTATTATAAAGGAGTTTATATCGTTTGGTACACAACTTTTAAAACGATTATTTACTTTATTTATCAACCCATTTTTTTAAATTTCTGAAATAGGTTATTGCATTTATAATTAAATTGTCTCCACAAAATATATTAACCGCAACTTTATACTAAATTACATGGAAATATTGAGATATTTCCGTTTATAATTTATAATTACCCACCATTTTGAAAGATAGCTTGTAATGAATTAGTATATTCTCTGATATAACTGTTGGGGTTATAAAGCTTTATATAAAATTTCAGATTATACAGCAAGCCGCTTTGAAATTAAACATAGTTAAGTTAAAAAAACTAAATGGTTTCTGTTTGGGTTCATAATGGAGTTTTAAATGTTTAAATGCAATAGTTTGGTTTTTTTCAATCCAGGGGAAATTCGTGAAAATGTTAGTGGAGTTGTTTTAAACATTCTGTTCATTAATTACCTAATTATTATTTTATAACATTACAATACAACGATTACTTGAACAGTTCTGTTTCGAGGGGGCATGCTCATTATGAGCATCTTCAACGGATTCAATAGCAGAGTTTATTTCTAGTCTTTTCATTCACTGTAATGATTTTGTATAAAGCACAGTTACTTGCTATTCGAATTTATACCCTAGTACAAAGTTATAGTTACTATTTCCAGCTTTGCACTATATTGCTGTCATCGTAGTGGATTGAAATGGGAGGAAACCCTCAAACAGTTTCTAAGTTCATTTAGAATCATATTTTTTTGATAACTTTGTATTTGATTTGGATCTGTTGTGTGCAACGTAATGACTAATATTACATAATAATGAAATAATAAGGGATCCGGTAATTAAATAGTTGCAGTATGAAACATTTCACATGCCCAAACTTTAATACTTTTGAAAAAGACACTCTTATTTAAAGATCCCGACTTTTCTTCAATAAACGTTTTTGTGTTACACATATATTAACGTAATTATAAAATGTGAGTCAGACATCACTCAATAAATTTCTACAATATTACAAGTTTCTAATGTGTGACAGATATATACTGGGTGATAATCCTCGAACGAATATACCCATCTTGCAACCCGGACCGTCAAATAGACATAAATGCACATTTATGGTCCCTCCGATGAGGCAAGTCAACAATAAGTGCTTAGCAAAAAAATATCTGCTACAAAACCAAGTGCTCTACCTCACTTATATTGACATACATTAAATTCCAACTCACTAACAATATTTGAGGTACTACTATAGTGCAAGACATTTCATTAAAGACTATTTTTTATGCAAATTAACTGTTCTTTAATGCACTTAGGTAAAATATTTTGTCTTTTTAACTACACATGAGTATAGAAGATATTGCTATAACACTGTTATTAACCTTTCTTACTACAGTATCTTTTATTTATTACTAAAATGTTAAGCCAAACTGCCAAACATGCGTTACGTCTTGTACTATAGGGTGCAATTCAGTATCAAAACTCAATAGTGACCAGAAAGGAATAAATTAATGTACCTCGCTTTATATGAGGTGATTTAGTATTAAATCCTAACACAATAATATAATCTAAGATCAATTTTATCCGATACAATAATTGTACAATTGTATCAGGAGGAGACTGCCATCAGCGCTTTATCAACTAACAAATACATTAAACTGAAATGTATCTTGTCTCGTGCCAGAAGCCTCAATATTGGTTTCGAATACATAAACATGATCTGTGGTACGCAATTAGTTGTATTGCAATAAATACTTCCTGAATTAGATTACGGCTATCCTTAATCAAAAATCACAAACACGATATATAGATAGGCGACCTTTTGGTCATCGTAATACATAGACGATCTTAATTTCACATTCTAAAGTTAAAAACTTTTTTCTTCACGATTATTTAAATTGAATTAGCCTAATTTAAAAACAAGGAACATCGCGTGCAATGATTGAGCATGTCACTCCATGGGAAATTTCGAAGCTTTACTGTAAATTGTTCTTTTGAGTAACCATGATTATGGAAAACAGAAAATTGTAGAATACGCAAATTCTTAACAGTATTAAATACTATAATTTAACAATTTTATCACGAAATATTTAATAGATGTACAGTATGAATTTCATTACATTATATCGAGTCCTTCAACAATTCCTTATATCAGTATATTTGTCTATATATATATATATATATATATATATATATATGTGTGTGTGTGTGTGTGTGTGTGTGTGTGTGTGTGTGTGTGTGTGTGTGTGTGTGTGTGTGTGTGTGTGTGTGTGTGAGAGTGTGTGTGTGTGTGTGTGTGTGTGTGTGTGTGTGTGTGTGTGTGTGTGTGTGTGTGTGTGTGTGTGTGTGTGTGTGTGTGTGTGTGTGTGTGTGTGTGTGTGTGTGTGTGTGTGTGTGTGTGTGTGTGTGTGTGTGTGTGTGTGTGTGTGTGTGTGTGTGTGTGTAGACAAATATGACTATAGACTATTAGAATCCGTATTAGAAAGACTTGCTTGAGGCTCTGCACTTGAAGGCTGATATTAATAGTAATTAATTCATTGGTATTGTTCAAGTAAAGACAATAGAAATAAATACCTGTCTAAGGCATCATACTATTTTTAAGAAAGAAACTTTGGATCGTTACACTGAGCTCGTTTGGTTACTATATCCTTTTTCGCGAGGAATTTGACTCACTAACAATCCTAGAAAGGTATGGGTCAGAATCTAAGGTCTGAAAAATAAGTGCCACCCTGGTAGAGATCAGAACCTTTTCTTTAAATCAAACTTTACCGGTTCCTTTTACTTGGTAAAAACCTTACCTGATGAGTCAGAACACAGACATGAATATATGAGAAGTGAAGCAGCTAGCATATTAAATGACACTTTAAGGTTATGACACACTTCAGGGATGATTGAAATCATATAGGAATAATAAAACAGGCCACATTCCGTATTGAATTGTATAAACCTCACTCTTAAGGTATGTTTTTGTATTTAATGTTTCTGATATTACAAATGATTAAATCAGTATTTAGTTTAAATTCCTCTCGTATATTTTTATCAAGTAAATAATCATTTTAAATGAAATATCCGTGGTGATGTGTTTTAAATTAATACTTCCTTATTTCAAACATTCTAAACTATTGAATATGTCAATGAAAAAAGTGTAATGATATTTTTACGTATACTATGTTGCGGTATTACCATACAATCGTGTAAAGGTACACATTTTGTATTGCAGTCACCTCTATAAATGTAATCATTATTAAAATACAAAATGTAATCTACATAAGTTATAAATCTTAAACATTCTTATAGGTCATTTGAAATTTTCTTAGTTTTTACACAACATATAACCTATATCACTAATGGTCACATATAAGTTTTAAATAAATGTAAAGATAAGTTAGTATTTACGATATGGGAAGCATTTCTAAATTAAGCTCTTTATTTTTACATAGGATAGTACTAACTTGAATAAAAGTTCAAATTAAAGCAATAATATTTCTACTCAATACATGCCAAGTTATAAAACCAATCGTTAAAGCATACAAAGTGGTAATAGGAATTAACGTACCATATGCTGATACCCTCTGTGTTGATGTAGAATTAATTAATTTGACGGTGTGATAACAATATTATCTAACATACAGTTTATTATTTACCTAGTTTAGCGATTGTAGGTCTGCTAGTATAGTACTCCCTTAAGCTATAATTTCCTCATAAATGCAGTGTAATATGCACAAAGCGTGTGATATGCTGATTAGGGCATGATTAAAGTCACTAATGAGAAAGCCGAATGAAAAGTCATAACTCTAGGATAGTAAAATATTTTTACCGTCTAGTATCATAAACCATAATTTAGCCTATCTGTGAGAAATATAGGGATATCAACTCAATTGAAGTAAAATTATAAATATAAACAAAAATATAAATATAAAAAACCCATTGAACTCTACTCACGAAATAAAATTTTTCCCATGAGCTAAGCCCCTAACTGGGATGGATATAAATATAAGTATTCGGATTTTCAAGAGGAAAAATGTCAAATTTAAAGGATATTGTACTTACAATGTGTGCCTTATAGTGTCTTCATACTTTAGTGAGACAAATTTTTTTTAATTTTTTCGCTGCTCGTCGAGATTCACTAAACACAGCCAATTATTAATGTTATGATCTAAATTTTAAAAATAAGTGGCTGCATTGCTAGAGATAGACATTTAGTTTTCTCTCGTAATAACCATAGAAACTTTCACTAATTGTTATTGTTGTATTTAAATACTCGTATATGTTTAAAACAAATTATATCACAAATCATGACACAAATACCAACACAAATTAAAATTTACCAGCCCCTCGAGTGATGGGATTTGTTAATGATTAGCTAATTAAAGAAGTTAGGACTCATTATACATTTATAAATCACATAAATTTATATTAATTGCTTTGCTTCGGTAACATTTGTTTTAATCACTCTAAGAATACACAAATTAGGCAAATTTTTATAGTTAAATATTATTTAAATTTCTTACTCATGCTTATGATTCAACGATACATTTAACAAACCTAATGTGAACTATGATAGTTGACTATGGAACCGGAAAGTGGGTAGCTATTTGTATTTACTGTGTGAAATACAATATTTTTCTGCGCATTTACAATTTAATAACGTATAATATATTTTATTAATCGGACAAAAATTAAACGCAAATACAGTCCCAGAAATACCTTAGTCCACCATGAGATGACATTTTTGGAAGTAAGCAGATTGTATTTCCTGAAGTATTCAAAAGATCAATTGTGTGTATAGCTTGTTCCGCCGAGACTGGCACAAGTACGACTCAGAGTTTTATTTATAGTTAAATAAAACTATAAATATATAGTTTTTTTATTTCTTTTTAATGGGAATACGCCAATTGAACTATGATGTGTGAAATATAATTGATTCATACCAAATATGCTTCATCACAAACCAAACCTTAAATACGGACCAATGATAATTTAGTTTAGGTTTTGAAACTCTCAATAATTAAAGCGTAAATAATATGTTCTATAAACATACATCCATCTGATTTGCAATTATTTTAGGGCTTCATAATGCTACATTATCATAGGTCCTTTCACTAAGAGAACTGCAAACTTACTATTAATCTAATGTGGAATAAAATAGTTCAATGTTGTTACTGAACTTGTTCGAGTTATTCATTTATGTATTATGGAATATTGCAGAGAATTTTGTATATTTATTTTGTACTCATAACATCTGTTCCACACTCCAACTTAAAACCCTAAAAATTTTTCTGAAGTAGATCAGGAGACTGTTATATCTTCCAGTGACAATTTGCCTCTTTTATCCGATTAAGAACATTAATACAACATTAAAACGTATTTACAATTTGTTCAAGTCCTGTTTTCAAAGGTCTCTAATACTGATATACCTAAAAAATAAGTAACAGTGATAAAGGACCACCAATTACATTGCAGTAACCAAGAAAAAAAAACCACTGCAAAAAATTCTAATTTTGTCCAATGTTCTTTAAAATTTCAATATACCTGTATTCTTAGTTACCACTTAAATGCATTCACCAAAAACAATAACAAGCATGGTAGCGCAGTCAATATAACGACGTAGGTTATCCGCAAAAAAACAAGGAATATTCAAGGATTATTCCATGAATATTCAAGGTTAGGAGAGTTGTAGCAATCAACTCTCAAGTCGGCATAAAATGTATTTTAATAAGTTATGCCTCAGCAAATATTAACAAGTAAATACCCACTATATGTACCGATATGAGATTTTATTTGAGTGACTACTACTTAAACTCCAACTGTGAGATTTTGTAAAGTTCCCTTTACGTTCCAGTTGATCAAAACAAATCAAACGAAAGTTGCTACAATGTTGCTTTTTATTAATGTGTAAAATTAGATAAATTAGTTTCAAATAGTTCTAATATAACTATTATAAAGATGAAATTAATCTCAAAAAGTATCAAGACGTATACTACATGAACATTTTGTTTCTTCTAACAGCCTTTATTTTCACTGAATTACTTTTTATATATCTAAAACCAATTCTTCAATAATTGCGTAAAATTCTCTATAAAAAAAAACTCCTGAATTAGTTACAACGTAATTCAGAAAGAAAATTCGTACCTCCCAAAACTCACTCACGGAACTTTTC
This sequence comes from Homalodisca vitripennis, assembly GCF_021130785.1. Taxonomy (NCBI): domain Eukaryota; kingdom Metazoa; phylum Arthropoda; class Insecta; order Hemiptera; family Cicadellidae; genus Homalodisca; species Homalodisca vitripennis. Next base: position 42,652,589 of record NC_060214.1, read on the forward strand.
ACACACACGGAACGGACTGATATAGATTCGCGCACTGTTACAAAAATATCGGTGGATATCGTGAAGCGCTGATTTAAATATTCCCCCATCTACCAATAATTAATTATGTAATTTCTGAACAAAACCATTGGCCTAGCACGTTTCCAACGAATTATCCAACTTTCCTGATCTTAATCTACTATAACCCAGTAATAGTTTTACAACAGAGCTGGCACAACAAAGGCTCAATTCAGAATCTACCAACTGTCCTTAAGTAACATATGCAGATTTTCTCAATATCATTTCCTAACGTCTTACAATATAATTAATGAAAAACTCCATTTTTATTATTAAATTAAATTTACAAAACTGTTAAAGTTTAAACTAATTTTGCCCAAAATACTACAAGCGGTAAATGTATCCAATTATTAATATATATATAATTAATTTATACAATCAATTAATTTAGCTAAGACGAGGATTTGTGGAACAGAATAGATTAATGAATTCGCATAAAATTTAATTTTTGTAAAAACAAAGCATACAAAGAGCATTCGATTAATAACAGCTTTTTGGATTGGGACTAAAGGAGTTGGGAGGGTTGCATAATTGTGTTTGGGGTTGAGGGAGAGGTGAACAGAACAACACCATTAGCAATACTTTACAATTTATGTGAGCTTTAAACGGTTATCTGTGTGTTCCAAAATTCCTTACACTTTTTTATTTTACTTATTAATTCTAAAGGAGGAATAACTTAAATAAATTATGTCTCAACAACATATAAAGCTAGCTTAAAATTGAAATATAACGTAAAAGAAAATTGCAATACACGTTTGAAACATACTACTCTTAAGAAAATCCTTATCCTTTAAAGTTGCTACTCTTCATACAATTACTTGCCTCCTTACATTACGTTTAAACAGCTCTGTGAGTCACAACCTCATCAAATCTATCAGTGCCTAGAGATATGCATCGTTGGTCAAAAAATTTATAGTGCCCCATATAAGTTATTAATCCATGTTGATTGACACAAAGCTACACATAAATTGATAATTATTTTACTACATTAATATAGTAGATCTGAATTATGTAATTTCGTATTCGTATTTTATATTTTATTTAAACTGTACTGTGGATTGACAGTAAAATCAATCCTTAGAGTATTTTGATTGCTACCTACTATTTTTTAATATTTTTTAACAAAATTATTTAATCTACTTGGACCGTGGTCGTATAGATAAACTGTTAGATCTACAAGTATATAAAAATCACAATGTGCAAGTACATTTAGATTCATGTAGTAAATAGTTAGTAGTAGGTTATACACCGTTGTGTTATGGGTGCTTGCTTACCTTGCATAAACTCATTACCTTCATTAAATTTAGAATCTAGTACTTATTTTATCCTTTTAACACCATTTAGCATTAATCATTTTTAGTACTAGACAAGTACGAGAACTCAGAACATTTAGTGAATTGTTTAACGCAACCTGTATACAGCTGTTTGTGTCAATTACAACCAAATGTAATTTGCTTAACATGAATATTTAATAACATAAAGAACTTCTTCAGAGAGAGATAGCCCATCCTATACTTCACATCATGTTTCCTACGTATTAAAATTTATCCTCCTAAAAGAGTTGCCAGGTACAACGTATTCATTTCGCGATTCCTTGGAAATTGTGGCAATATCATCCATAGTTGTGGTCCTACTCATTATCTGTCGATAAAGCGGGGAAAAAAATTTTCTTCTTGAGCTGCTAAAACGGGAAAAAAAGTATTACGCCATCCTATTCATATTCTATTCGTTAAAATGCTACTGAATATTTTATAACTATCCATAATCCTTACTATATAAAATTAATATTTCACTATAAATAATTAAGTATTAATTGTATTCATTAAATTTGATTTTTTATCTTAATGAAACAGTTACTGAAATCTAATATTCAATACTGCAAAATTACAATATTGATGCAACCGATTTGTTTAAAAAAATGTTCTTGTCGATTTACTTCTATAATATATGTTATGAAATTATTAAAGCTGATATCAGTGCTCTTCTGCAATTACCACTTGATCTTTGAGATCCTTATCTGTTTTGAGTTATGATGAAGGGATATACCTGGATTTCCAGCATTCAAAAAATCATGATCTAAAAATATTGCTATATTTGAAAATACGACTCACCACTAATTTAACAATAGTTGTAGATAAACAAATAAGTAATGAGACATTCTGACGATGGAGTCAGTGTACATCATTAAAGAGCGTTTCGTCTCTATATTAAAAGAAATACATTGAACCTTAACACCTCACAGGACCACAAGGAACAAGAAAATATCGTTTGTTGAAGCCATGATTTTAACCGACTCAAAATAAGGCCATTAGGACTGGTATCCCCTTGTCAGAAGACAGCACAGCTGATTGTTGAATAAAATACACTTCTAATTTAATATTTTACTGTTTTTAAACTTGTTTGCTAACTCTTTTGGTCTTTATAATTCTGTTTTAGATTTTCGTGAATAAAAATGTCTGTACTTTTTTCTAACGAAGAGGACCACGAGATCTTATTAAAAATTTCATAAGGCCTCTGTATTACTGAGATACTACATGTTTTTTTTCACCTCTTACCAGTTTTTAAAAAGTATTTAATCTGTATATGATTGGTTCAACAGTTACTATCGCTATAATGAAAATGTCAGTAGATGCATTAATTGTAATAAAGATTGTTCCAACATTCTTCACTCAAAAGCACTTTTAGCAGGCTTATAAAGTAATGAACACCAATAACTTTTGTAAGAATACATCCTTATTTGGAAGACGTTATTGCGAGTAATTCCTTACGTTGGCTTTCATCCATAAATTGACACTTAACTAGAACCAACACTCATAAGGTAATGAACACCAATACCATTTGTAAGAATACATCCTTATTTGGAAGACGTTATTGCGAGTAATTCCTTACGTTGGCTTTCATCCATAAATTGAGACTTAACTAGAACCAACACTTATAAGGTAATGAACTCCAATACCATTTGTAAGAATACATCCTTATTTGGAAGACGTTATTGCGAGTAATTCCTTACGTTGGCTTTCATCCATAAATTGACACTTAACTAGAACCAACACGGTGTGAATTTACTCTTGGGTATCACAAACCATCAGGCTGGAAAGAAGTAGAGAAACTCAATTTCTCGTTTTCTATCTCATAGCTTTGCAGAAGATTTGCAATAAAGTTCCAGGGATAAACATAACATACATATTTTAACAGCCTAGTTAATGCACTGACCTTCAGTTACTTTTAATTACGTTATGAAGAAACGCTTGGGAGTTTTGAGTAAAAATTCCAACAAATCATTTTTAATATCTTCGTTATTGGATACCATCACAAATTTATGTTTTTATTTCCTACGGAAATACTCTCCATTTTTAAATTCAAGATCCATATTAACTTATAACAACTTAACCTAAACAAGAATTTCTATAACAGAACATGTGAAAGGTTGAAAAATTATGTTAACATAATACACTATGGCAAGGCGTGATATATAAAAAGAAATAACACGCACATACATACACATATATACATACACACATATATACACACATACACATATACATATATATATATATATATATATATATATATATATATATATATATATATATATATATATATATATATGTGTGTGTGTGTGTGTGTGTGTGTGTGTCTGTAAATGTTTTAAAACTGTACCAATACCTACATGTAATCCGCAACAATAAATAAACTATAACAATAGAAATAACATAATAAACTATAACATAATATAACAAAAATATTTATAACAATGTTTCAAAAACAGCAACAGTAAAGATAACAGTAGTGACAAGATAATCTACGGCGTACAATAACAGAGAATATGAATAATTATATGTAGACAAATGAGGATAATGAATGATTCAATATCGTACTATATTTATATGTGGAATCATTTCAATCTCTGTAATTAACCATTTTTAAACAGCATGTGCTAAAAACAATTTTATGCATTTTAAAATAACAGTTACGTTCAAATTAAAAAAAAATTACAAAAATATACTTTATTGCTAACTTTTATTAAAAATTGCGGTAATGATAACATTTCATAAAACAGTACATGGAAATGAAATTTCACTGTGCCCTTGAGTTATTAGGCGTCGACCATATTATTCTATAATAGTGATAAATGAAAAAGGAAAGCAGATAATTTAACTTTGATTCGATATTTATAAATTTTCTACGTTTACATTTTACTTTCCTGGCTTTAGAAGCATCTATAAAAATAAGATTTCACTGCACAGGCGAAATTCAAGCAACCCACTTTATGGCGGACACAATGGTAAGTGCCACTAAAACGGTCTAGACTACACTTGGCAGGGAATGGGAATGACCTTTAATGCCTGTTTTAAAGAAAGGAGAGCGTATTAACCCACTAAAGACTGCCTTCTCTTTGAGATCCCTATATAAATTAAAATTCGATTAAGTTGCTTAAAAAATAATGTTACTTAAAAAACAAAGTTTATTATTTTAAAATACCACTGTACATTTAGTAATGTGCAATGTAATGTTTATGTAAAATTATATTGTTATTTGATTTAGTAATCAATTAAGGGGATATAAGTTTCTTAAAATATAAGGTTATACACGTTTAATAAAATTATGTTTATTTTCCATGTAATGTTTAATTTATGCATTGAACATTGACTATTTTGAGAATTTATACTTCATTTGTAACAAAACAATATAGAAATTGGGGATTTTTTTAATACGAAAATATTATGTATTTATCGTTTACAATTGGTGATTGTAAACAAACAGCCCTAAAATATTTATTATAAAAAGGTGTTCAGTCCATGTAGCATATAGTTACTTTAGAAAAATATTACTCTCCATCGCATTCTGTGTATCAGCCATTTGTACACTACTTTAGTGATACAAAACCATAACGTTATATGCTATAAACGTTTAGCATGGCGTTGGCTTCGGCAGTAAATCCTATTTTTATAGCTCTTTCTTACGTTCCCCGTTGTACACAAAAGCCAAATATTTCTAAGACATTGTCCTTTTTAATTTTTATTTTTCAATTTAAATTTATATCCCAAACCAGAGACTCATTTCCAGCCTAAGCGGGTTTTAATATGTTTAGTTTGGTGGTATAGAGGATTCCATAAATACCTGTTTCAGTGCCAACAGTAACAAGGTATGATTTTTTTTAAACTCCAAAGTAAAGGCTGCGCTGATGTTACTTGAGAAGTTTTGAATGTATAGTCCAGTTTAATCTTGAGTTGTCCTGTGCATAGATATTCTCAACTTTCTGTTAAGAAAGAAATAGTAACTGCTCTCAAGCAAAACAAAAGATATATTACACAAGCCAATCCATGGAGTGGCATACACTACAATGAAATCAGATCTAGCCTAACATTTATAAAAATTAAGTTTCAATAAAGTTTTCAAATTTATTGATCATTCCGTTTGCGAGACATCGTTATGATATACATTTAAACAGACAAATATACTTGAATTTTCCATAAGAAACCATAATACAAATAAAAGAATCATACATCAAAATAATTGGTGAAGGTTTTAATATGGTGTCGTCTATTGCAAACGTAATAAAGTATTATGTTGTTTTTCTTATAACATTGTTTTTAAACTTTGTAAAACTTGTACAAAATTTATTTTTTATTTTTAAATTTTACACAGGAATGAGCAGGACACAAACTGATGTGTCAGCAGTAATTAGCAACAGAGGTGTGATGTAGTGGTGAGGTTGATTACGCTCATCGACCACCCTCTTGTTGTGGCGTACAGCGTTTTGTTACTCCTTTGTCTGTTGTATTGTCAATTTAAAAAAAATAAAATGGAAAGTTTAAGCAACTTATTTTAATCATTCGTAAAAAACTATTTGTCTCCCAATAAATATAATACTTTTCACACAGTCTTCCGTTTGAACCTTCCAGTTTGGCTGACTTTTATTTGGTTTTTTAATTTTAATTTATCATATAATGCAAGTTTTTTTATACATTTAATAATTTTTGTTGGTGTTTCTAAATCAATTTAAAAATTTATCCTATTTAATGAAATTTAAATATAAAACTGCACTGAATTAGAAACATCAATTAGGCAAGAGTATTACTTGATAATTTTAAGGCTTGTATCCTCGATTTCTTCATTCGGGATTTAAAAACGAAAAAAGTTAATTACGTTACACTTAACTATATTCTGACATAAATAAATTAAATGAAAACTATAATAATGTTGAGTTACTGTAATCAAAAATTTATGTTTTTATGGAGTTGAGAAGAATTAATATGTGCCAGTTTTGTCAAACAAATTAATGTTATCCTTGCAAAGTAAAGTTTGTCCGTTGTGTTCACCAGAACTCAATTTTATCTCCACGCTCCGAACATGAATAATACATAAACATAGGGAGTGTTGGAGTCCGTGTCTAGCCTTGGAGACCTCCAAATCTTTTTAAGCTTAGTGACTATCCTAATGTACTGTATTTTATGATTGCAAATTGTTGTTTGTCTTTGAAATATTAAATTAATAATAATAAATATAATATTTTTAAGGTGTGCTTGTAAAAAATATAATATGTTGTAAGTGTGCTAGCGATTCATGTCAAACACATTGTTGGTATTATGAAAATGGTACCATAACACAATTTAAAACACACAATAGCTTTGTAACTGGTAGATATTGGTAAAATACTGAACATAGAACTTTAGTGTAGATATACATTTATAAATAATTTAACAACTTGCTCCTCTTCCAAAACTATGTAAAAGGAGATGCTTACAAATTTTAAAATTTAATTTCAATCAAACATATCGTCTCTTTTCAATACAAATTATATTTTAAAATATTGCAATTTCCTACATTATGGGAAGGTCGTTATGGCTTACCAGTGGTCACAGTGTAGGATGTTCTGCTAGATAAGGTAATGCATGCGATTATATAAGGAACGTAAGGGCGGTCTCAAAGTAGCCCTTAAGGGTCGGAATAAATGTAGCCTACATTATACTGTACACAAATACACAATTCCTTTGGAAAGCCTTGTTGATAAACCCTCACGGGTTTATTTATTGACCTTTAACACATACCTACTTTATCATAATTTGTATAAATTTATCAATATATTAAAAATTTAATAAAATACAATTATTAATATTTAATATAATTAAACATTATTTAAATTAAATTAGATTTTCTTGATCGGAATCGGGAGTAATGTCAGTATGAAGAGATAAAAAACATCGAGGATAGTGAAGTTCAAATAAAAATCGTATCGTTTCGACAAAAGAGACACCAAGATTACACTTGTTTTTAAAAAAAGGCTTTCTCACTGTCTCACATTTTCTTAATGTACATCACGTACATACATTCATTTATTTTTTCCCAACATCTTTATATGGAGTGACGAGAAATATAAAATATTGGTTACTGGAGTAAAGAGAGTGTTATGTTATGTTTTATGTCCTGACATGGATTATGGTTGATATACCACAACGGACTATATATGTACAATGTTTCCAGTAAAATAAAGCATTTCATATACGGGATTGAGGTCAGTATTGGCAACCAGCGGACACAATGTGGGAAGTGTTGGCAGATAAGGTAATAGAGCCGAGTATCCAGGGAACCTAAGGGTGGTCTCACAGTAGCCCTGAAGGGTCGCCCCACATTTATGTTATACTTTTCTCAGCTATATTCCTTGGATAACTTTATCGCTCGCCCCCTCAATTTTATATTGAAATTATATAATACGTAATGTAATATTTTAGCAAAATAATACTATATATTAAAGAGTACACATTTATGTTATATTTTTCTAAGCTATATTCCTTGGAGAACGTTATTGCTCGCACCCTCACATTTTTATTGAAATTATAGAATACATAATGTAATATCTTAGCAATATAATACTACATATTAAAGAGTACACATTTATGTTATACTTTTCTCAGCTATATTATTTGGAGATCTTTATTCCTCGCACCCTCACATTTTTATTGAAATTATATAATACGTAATGTAATATCTTAGCAATATAATACTATATATTAAAGAGTACACATTTATGTTATACTTTTCTCAGCTATATTCCTTGGAAAACTTTATTCCCTCGCACCCTCACATTTATATTGCAATTATATAATACATAATATCATATTTCAGTAATATAATACTATATATTAAATAGTATAAATATATGTAAAATCAATTATTCAACTTAAGCCAAATGCAATAGTTCAGTGTAAATATTCGTTTTAGTAAATTTTTTTTAAATAGTTTATTTTTGCTATGTTTGGCTGGAAAAGTGCGTAAAACTTTATTTAATTGACACTCTTCATAACTAAGAAGTACTGAAAAATTTTCTTCTTTTCTTATTTTAATATATTATATTAAAAATATGTTTAGCAATAATGGAAAAAAATGTAAAGATAAATATGTATTAACTATAAATTCAATGTTCAAAATAACTTGAGAAATAATTTAAAATATTTTTGTAATTATTTATCCCGTAAAAAAATACAACACTTATCACTTGTGTGTAATTAACATCTTTTTTTACTAGTGTAATTAATTTAGAATTCTTTATTAAGACTCTTAATATTAGAATTAGTCATCATGGTGGAAGCACATGGACTGAAATCTGTCAGCCACTGGAAAGTAAGCTTGATTACTACGGTTCACTGTATTATTGCTAAGGCAGCATGCGATCCAATATTAGATACGACATCTGACGCTACTGCAAGAGAGTCTGTATTTAGTAAACACTTTCTCGTAACCCTCCGATCTCGAGACGATTGGAGAAGGAAAGAGGGAAAAATCTAAATAAGAGTAATCTAGTCTGGTATGAATTTGGCTCCTTGATTGAGAAATGATCTATATATGTAGTGTGATTTAATCTCAGAAAACAGCAAACGTTTCAGAGAGTATCCTACAGTCTTTTAAGCTGAAATCTACACTTTTCTAGCGTGAAGTGATATAGTATTGACTAGGAATTATGTGAGTCAATGGGTTGTGATACAATCTGATAGTCAGACCACTTTTACTTACCTTAAGTCTACAAAATTTATTTAAAGGCTTGAATGGAATTGCTTATTAATAAAGAAGACTTTATCCGTTCTTGTTAGTGATAACTGAATATACCCGCTGGATTCCTGAAGATGCATATTTTAAGGTCAATAGTCTCACTGATAAAGTGGTATGAAATAGCTCAAAGGACCGATTGATTAATCTTGACCCAACTTGTGGTATTCTAGCCACAGTTAACTGTTGTCCAACCTATTAGGAAATGGTTCAGAGATAAGCACTGCCATCTATGGCAGAGTTTCTCTGCCTAATCATTTGGAAAACATTCATTCCAGGCACGAATATCAAATACACAAAATGGCTGAGAAAGCTAAATAAATGTATTTTGACACAAGTTCAAATTTCATGTATTACTGGACACAGTAATTTCAGAAAACACTTGCAAACATTAATACTCACAACTAAAGATCCTAGGTATAGACCATGTAAAAAGTCGGAGGACACTGCTAAACACATTATTTTGAGGTTAATACAGATTATTTACGCATTAAATAACACATAATGTTTGGTCATTATGATTGTGAGAGGCATGTGGTTAATAGAACTTAATTTAGACTCTCACAGCCAACTGACGAATTCATGGTTAGCATTGGGCAGAAACTCTTGGATGTCGTTGAAGATACAGGGGCTAGGCAAACCCTCCAAACAGAAATAGGAGTGCGTGATTACTTTTAAATGGCTCGTTAGGAATTAAAGGTCCTTGTTATATCTCATGTTAATCTTATCTAATGGATGAATATGCAGCATGAAAAATAATTTTTACTACTAGAAATAAAGTTTCATCTAAAGTTTAAAATTTACTATTACATCTTTCTTGAGATATCTTCCAGTTAGTTAGCATAAAACCTTTCCTATTGAACACGTTAAAATTTCATATTTTTTTTAGTTTTGTATAAAATGTATTTATTTTGAGTTGCCATCATGGTGCTATGGAGTACGCCACTTTAGGTATTGCAGAAAATGCTAAGCTAAGGATGCATGTAAATCTGCAGGTTTATAGGTAATTCTATTTTCTCCAGGTAATGTCTTGTAAACGCTCTGACGATCAGACAGATCCATACAGAAATGTAACTTTTATATCACCCGGCAGAAAAACTATTATGCCAACAAATCTCGCTGGAAATATCTTTCGAGTAGAGAGAGACTTTGTCACTTGTTAATACTTTTATCCACCGACATCTATGTTACTCTACAGAAAGGGTAGATATAATTAACGTGAATCTCCACGTTGAGTTGAAAGTGTCGTGTACTTAGTTCGTGTACAAATTTGCTAATTCTGTTATAAGTCATTTAGTGGTTCACAATAATATTGTACCGACTAGCAGATAGACAGATATAAATAAAAATTGTCTAGCCCCATACGTAATATAGGCTTCCCTAACACAAACTTTGTTAATATATTTATTATTCACCTCTTAATAAATATTTCCTAAGTCATTTGTAAACGTAAATATTTATGTACTTACTGAATATATTTAACCAAAATACGTTTTTTCTAATCATTTAATTTTGACATCTCTAAGATTTATTACAATATAAATGTATTTATGCTACAACTAATGGAAGATACCAGGTTCTAAACAAGTACCTTTTGAAATTGAATGTTTATTAAAATAAAATTCGGCTATTGCCATTTATACCAATTAAATGTAAATAAAAGGCGTTTGACACCTGTTTGATCTTCCGATAATATGTTAGTATGGTTATTTGTGACGCATATGTGACAGATACCGCCAAATACAAAATAATTCAATCATAAAAAGTAAGGGTTCTGTGATGTAATGGTAGCACACTCACCCGGCAAGTGAGAGATCCGAGTTCGAGTTCCGGTGGAGAAAGTACTTTTTGTGATTGAGAGTATATATATACTTTTTTATTCACTGTTTATTTACTTTCGTTTGTACTGTTTTCTTTTATATTTTTATATCTTATACAATTTTTCCACCTGAAGACGGTTTTTACCGAAATAAAGTGCCAATGTTTTAAAAACACTTTGTTTTAATTGTACAGTAATTTACTAAAAATAATACGTATTTCAAATTCTTTAGGAGCAACTTTCTCTACTGCAAATCGGAATATTGTTGATTTGGATTTTAATTTATGAGGCTGACTCGAGTCGTTTGTTTAATGACCTGACCACTCATTCAAGAGTTTTGTTTTGAACCCGATTTATTGTTCTTCAGCTAATCAACTTATACTCGTAAACAAGGATAGTTTCTTAAAATCAATGGTTTTACTAATTTTAAATATAGATATTTATACCCAGATAAGTATGATATATTATAAGATATACAATAACCGTCCAGGCCAAATAATATTATATATCAAAATAGTTAAATACTACAGTAAAATCAAAATATAAGTAACTATAGGGAGCATTGGTTATAATGTCACCACGAGCAAATATTATTACCTTACGTATTGTTAATTCTCTGATATACTATGTGAAGGGAATCCTATGTATAACTTACTGTGCATAATATTTATTTCAATACTACAAAATTAATAAATCAAATCTATCGTAAAACAGTTATTTGACTCACTAGTAATGTAACTCCAAACTAATTAAATATTCGTTAAAGTACTATTCATAGTTACTGAAAAAATATTTTACATGGTCTGTGTCTCATATTTTTTATTGTTTATTATGTAATAAAGTTAAACATCCACAATCCAGGACCACCTGTTATATCACTTTTCTCGTGGATGACAAACGAGACAACAAAACACTGTTTTCAAGTTAGTCTAATTGTCATAATGTGGGTTTGAATTCGACACCAAACTAACTTCCATACAATCAATTTTACACATTATAATATTTCAGTATAATATCATTCAAAATATCATTCAAAATTTCCTACTGTTTTTTATACTGAAATAATTGATTATACAATAGCTATTATTATATTAGGTTTTATTAAATTGTCTATGGCAAATATGTAAAAAAAGTTATTTGGCATCAAATTCGGAAAGACGAAGATAGCCTTCACTGATAATTATTGATAACTTAGATAAAACATTAGCTAATAAAATAGTTAATTTAATTGTTAGATATCTTCCATAATAAAAGTGACAGCCATCTAAGTAGCAGAACTACTGGGCAATGTTTGCTTATCTCGTTGATCATAACTCCTAATTCAGAATACTGATCATTGGTTTGATATTTTTAACTATAATTGTATAATATTATAGTTAAAATAGTTAGTTATTAAAGTAACAGTTATATTATAATTGTATAATATAACTAATAAAATATTAGTTAAATACAGCATGTGAATATTAAATGTAAATCAAGTACTTACACAAATCCTTACATATTAAGGAGATTTAAAATTTTTTATAGAGAGAAGATCTTTTTTGGTTTATTTTGCCATCATTAAGTCTGAAAACCCGGAGCATCTAGAGACCGGCTCTTCTTGCAACAAAATTAACAAAATTAAAACAGATTAAAGTTACTAGTATAAAATTTTATCGCTTTCAGGTTGGGCTAAGCGTGTAACACTTATTACTACGCCAACAATCAATTATAACCGTATAAGTTTCTTTATCTTCTATTGAGTTTACGTTGATATATAAATAGAGTCTCAACACTCTCAATACATCCAAAACAAGTAAATGATTTAAATATAACTATTTTACAATGCTATCGGTATAAAAAAGTGTGTAAGAATGTAACACTTCTCACTACGCCAACAAGCAATTGTAACTATATATGTTACTTTACATTCGATTGTGTTTAGATTGCTATAGAAATTTAGCCTCAATAACCATAATACATCTCACATAAATAATTAACTGCTTTGTATCCTTGGTGGAAGTAAGTATAAAAATGTCTTTTCCATTAAAATAAATAATTAACTTAAGAATAACTGGTGTAAAAATGTATTGCTATGTGAGGCGGGACAAGGAAAGATTTCTTACCGCACCAATAAGCAATTATACAAATATTTGTTTCTTTCTTTACTATTGAGTTTACATTGCTATAGAAAATAGTCTCAACACACAAAATAAAACAAACATTTCATTTAAGAATAGCTATGTGAAATTGTATAGTTGTTTCATGCTGGGTAAAGAATGTAACACCTTTTACTGGGCTAACAAGCAATTGTAACAGTATATTATTCTTTATCTTCTTTTGTGTTAAGATTGTTACAGCAAAGAGTGTCAGCACTTACAATACATCTCACACATTAAATAGTTTAAGAATTTCTAGAGTACCATTTGATCGCTACACTTGATTGTCATAGAATTTTACTCTTGTTAATACGCAAGTAATCCATCATAAATGCTAAACATTTTATTTCCTGTTGTGTTTATATAATGTAATAAATAAACCTCTGAAATATATCTCAAACATGTTAAAAGTTTATATTACAGGTGATAATAAACGGTTATTTAATTTCACTAGAGTTAATTAGAGTTTCAGTTTGTTTCATCACTCAAAAAATACCCATCAACTATACAAATGTAATAATTACCTAATAACAATACTTCATGTGAACCTTCCATTTAGCATTTATAAAAATATTTCATTATTATGTAACATTCGTCTCTTTAGAAGAAGCATTTCAACATATCATATCTATGCTTTTCAAGTTGTAATTAATAAGATATACCTAAATTAAAGTTAGTAAAATGAAAGACTATACAAACCAGATACTTAACTGGTGATGTTGGTGATAGAATGAACCTTATATTTTTTGTACAACTTTGGGAAACACACGTTAGTGATTCCGTTTGTAAGTCGTTTCGGTCCAGGGTAGTTAGGTTTTGCTCATTAATAACTCCGTAATATGGCAGTAACTTTTAACTACCGCGTAAATGAAATGTTAAGCGAGTTGATAATTAATTTATATTAAGGGGTACCTCGTAAAATTACATGTACTCATCGTTTTAAATATTTAAATGCATTACTAAATAAAATTCGCACCGCCTCCGCCTAAAGGTATTAGTAACACGATAATTCACTAACCAGAAGATGACTTACTAAAAGTTGAAATTATAGTAGCGTTTATAACCTAATTACGGCGTTAGTATACTCATTTAGTATACGATTTACCCTTATATAAATTGTGCAGGAATTATTCGATTGGTGCTGTTTATTTGATCCGTGCATAACGTTAGTAAACATTAAATTTACATCTGTAGATTCATCATTTTTGTCTCTTCTAGAATGTATTTGGAAATGTAATATTTTTATACGTTACGGTGACAGTTGGATACTTAAAATAATAAATGTTTTTCTGTAAGTAAGGCTGGCCCCGTTTTAGTTTTTTTTTCTAAGGAGATGCCAATCTCATTTGTATCCTTATGTAACTACCCTCGTGGACCATAGGCCTGCATGAGGATTTTATAACAAAGAATAATCGGAGAGTCGGAACCATATAGACAGTACCGATAAAATAACCACAGTCACAAGAGGTTTTGAACCTGTGCAAACTCAGACTTAATTTTATGACGAAATAAAAAACAGTTCACATATTATAAATATCGTATATTGATTAGGGTGCAAAAGTATTTCAGTGCATTGTACGTGGTGTTAAAATACACTATCGTTCAACATAACTTATTCGTTTTAATAACTATAAACTACTCTGTTAAAGGTTTTGTTTTTATAAATGCACATTATTGTGAATTTTAAGTTCTAGCCTTCATTGATAGTTCTATATAATATGTAGAAAATAGTGTATAAAACAAATCGGCTGTAAGGTCAAATGGTTTTATTAACAAATACATTTTATATGAAATCAATCACACTGACGTAATTTAATGTTGTACGATTAAATCCATAAACATATATACATAAGTTTTAAGCAAAACCAAGCACACCATATTTACATGATTTGATTATGTATTTGAAATTAAATTTCGTATATTTTTATACGTTAACAATGATAATAGATTTGAGAGGACAAGCGTAGTAATGTACATGTTATAACAAACATTAGCTGAGAGACAGGTGCGGCAATAAATAAAGCAATATGAATACGCTTGAACCTGCAAGTGACAGAGGTGCGTAATTCTTGCTATTCAAATACGGTTGGTAGCATTGGTTCACTTTATCAACCCATTTTCAGCAGGTGGGAACATAATTTATGAGTTCATCACGTACAAATGATCAAATTATACTGTAAATCTAAGGTTAAAATGTTCCATTGCTACATGAGGAAAAAGAGAGAGACTGTCAAGCGAAAAAACTTTTGTCCGATAGTAAGTTACGCTGATTCTACATTCAGTTATCTAAATTGATTTATACTTCATATCGTAATTTTCAGAGGGGTATACAATTTTTAATTTAAGACTAGTAAAGTCATACATGAAGTTCTTTTAACGTTTTCCTTTGCACAATTATTAGGAAACATTAAGTTTAATCACACAAATATACCGTTTTGTTTAGATGACCATATATGCAACTATTTGGTTTCGTCCGGTACATTGTGTTAACACTTATAATTATATAAAGTGATACGTTGTACTTTTAGTAGTAATAAGTTAATAATTAGAAGCTTTGCGTTTATAGTGGTAATGAGTTTACATTGGTTACACAGACATCTCGTTTGGGATTTTTGTTATATTTAATTCGGGATTCAATGATTTAAAAAATTGGTTTTGTTAAAATTTATTTCTGTAAATAAGAGTCCATTTATGATTAGTACTTTGAAGAAAAGAAGTAAGAATATGATAAAACTAGATTGGGGAATATGATAAGATAAGAATTAGCAGTAATCCTTCAGTTCCCAAAAATATATATATATGTATAGAACCCATAAAGTGTGTTTAAGGTTTCTTCGCAAGTATAATAAATTCATAGCATTTTTGTATTCGCCAAAAAAATAATGCTTGGTGGTACTCTAGGGCAAACATGAAATATACAGAAAATCACCAACTCTATAAACGAATAAATACAAATTACCTATTATTTTAATAAAACCAAATAAAATTGTTAACGAATAATTTCTTTTTGAAGTGGTTTATTTAATATTTAAATTGTCTTTAAGATCACTTTAAACATATATAAGATGACTAGCTGTTTCCCGCGGCTTCGCACGCTTTTCGTAAGTTTTGCCCGCGTATGAGCATTTCTGGTTGAAGTAAATTATATTTCCAACCCCGATATAGATTTTACCTTGATGTTACGATCAAGAAAATATGTCAAAAATGTATTGTACATGCATAATGTATTTTATTACAAAGTGGTCTACCACTCAACCTTTAAGTTCAACCAAAAATTTAGTTTAGACAATTATACATCATAACTTAGCGCCTTCAAATAGTGTTTCACTGTTTAATATACGTATCTATCTCGTAATTGCAGGTTATAATGTGCAGGCGCTTCGAAAACTTTTCTTCATTTTATTCGTTTATATTCACGACATAAGCGAATAATTCAGATAATAACTATCCTATCTTCTAAGTTAGACTAAATTACGGATACATGTGAAATTTGATTGAAATTGGTTCAGTCGTTTTGGAGTTTATTGGCAACATACATCGTGACTCAAGATTTTTATATATATAAGATTTAGAACCTCGCCTAAAATTATTAATAACCATTGATTATTGTATACTATTGCAATTCCATTGGAAGAATTTTTGTTGCTAGGTTGTTATTACCTAGATCCTTCCTAGCTAAATTAGTTCTTTTAACAGTTGTTTTGTTTTCTAACACGAATCTTGTTGTTCGAGTCGGTGTAAAAACTCTTGGTAGAGAGGCTCTACAGACTTAATAATTGTTATTTAGATTTATATAGATTATAAAAATAATCTGTCGCTACAAAATTCAAATTTTTAACCGTTCGTCTGGCCATCACTATTTGCGAGAACTCTTTCGTTGCAGTCTGCAGGATCTTTTGATAATTTGTGGCATCTGTTTCTTGGTTAAATATTTAAAATCTTCACTAGACTTCTATCTAACTATACAGCACCCAATAAACCCTCTGACACAGTCACCGTGTCACTCATGTGGTTTTAAATATTCTAATAACTAAAGAAATAAATAAAAATTATTTATAATTTTTATCTTTAAATTAATATTATTTTAAAATTTTGATATAATAGTTAAAACAGTTAGGTATCAAACATTTTATTGTAATAACAATCATTAAGAACAAAAATAGTTACTGTCTGTTATAAACATTGCATATATAAATTTCTTTTGTCTGAAATTAAGTTATAATTATACAACTTTATACGTAAATAATAATAAATTACATGAATTTATTATATTGTTTGAAAATGAGGTTATGCAAAGTATCACAATCAAATTTATACCTTTGTTTTTATAATCGTAATGCTCTGAAACAGATAATTCCGCAGGACTAGCAACCAAAACGTTACAAAGACATTTGTTGTAAGACAAATTATTAGGATCTATACGAAATTTCTCCATAGATTAAGTCTAGAAGCTAATTATCAGACACAAAAGCTGTAGAATTTATATACAAAATAACATAATCTAAACCTACAATTTAGCTAAATACCAACAAGGTTACGAAATTTCAACGCAAAGAGCACGGTCGGTATTGGTTTTATTATAACTTATTGCCGCAATTGGGTGTGAGTGACGAGAGACGATTTGTATGATAAAGTATGAAACAGGGCTACCAACTTTAAACGTGCTGCTTTGTTCTAATTCCAGCTTATTATAAAGATAGTACAATCTGTCTGTGGATGGTACAACATTATGAGCATTAGGAACAGCACAGCATGCTACGATTGTGACTAGTTTGACAAATCAGACCGGCTTTTTGTAGGTTACAATGTTTGTCCTATCGATATATTAAGTATGCGATATATTACTATATACTGGTTTTATATTTTTATATAACTTTGTTTTCCTATTTAGCTTACTATTTATTAACTTCGTGTTTATCCAGGGGCTAACTATCTTTGCTTCCTCAAGTTTACTTATTGTAACCCTAATTTTTTTACAAAAATTAATAGCATTGCATAAAATATTTAAAAAATCATTAAAACATACATTAACATTTTCAGTTATAAAACAACTATCCTAGCTTATATCGCTCAGTTTTGATACAAATTCATCATAATCAATAACACTAAAATCATGACTAACCACTGTGATATTTACATGTTGATTACTAGGAACTGTAATTGCTAAACCTGACATACAATGGTCAGTGAGATCAACATCAAAAATGGCACTTTTAAAAATTGTTAAACACGGTGTCTAACAAAAATATGGTCTATACACGTTTGTGAATTAGCAGTGATTCTAGTAGGACCATCAATAAGCTGTGCAAAGCCATTACTACTTAACATACTTAAATAACTTTGAACACTTTGTGTGTTTTCTAATGTATTTAAATTAATATCTCCAATGAAAACGGTACAGTTAGAAATTAATGTTAGTTTGTTTGTAAATTCTTCAATAAAATCATTCTCAGAAAAAATTTGTAGTCTATATATACATATGAGGTAAAATACATGATCAAGTTTTATTTTTTAAAGTAAAGCATCAGCAGTCGTTAGATTAAAATTTAAATTTACCACACAAATATCATTGGACACATAGCAAATTACACCTCCGCACCTAAAATTATTATTAAAACAATAGAAAGTATTATATCCAGGAATATTATACAAACCAACCTCATCACTGCCAATCCAAATTTCACTCAGAACAATAAAATTAATTTAATTTTTAATTTGGCTGAAATCTAATAAAAAAATATTGAAATTTTGCCTAATACTTGTTATATTTGCATAAATTAAATTTTGACTGATACTATTTTGAATAGTACAAAAAATATTAAAAGAATTTTTTTGTTGCATTTAGAATAAAATTATTTTAACTGAATTGATTAATTTAATGATTTATGAAAAAAAGTATATGTACTTAAAAATTGCACAACTAAAATTTACTGATCAAAAAGAACTTACTTAATTTATTTCAGTTTGTCCAAGTATTCATACGTAACTATCTTCTTGACAGGGTGGCCTTCGGCTTTCCTCGCGAAAAACTTGCCATCTCGAGACCAGACAAACTTGTAGCCGATATCACGTCCCTTCTGCTTGAGCTTCGCTAGGAATTGCTTATTCTCTGGTGAGAGGTGGTCGTCGATGTAGACTCGCTGGATGGGGAAGTGCTGGTTGACATCTCGGGCCGTGAGACTCTTCTTCTGGCGGGCCTTGGTGATCCACTGCTCCTTCATCCCCTTGGTTGAGAACTGGGCGATGAGTACCAGCTCAATGTCAGTCCTGAAGGAGGGTATCCGGTGTGCTGCACCGACGTCCGTCTCCTTTATATCCACTCCCAGAGCTGCTCCCAAGTCTGCCACCAATTCGGTCACATTTTTATTCTTGGTTACCGGTAGACCACTAATCTCTATGTTTTTCACACGCGAGTATTGTTCCGAAATTCTCATTCTTTATTGTATGTCATTTACTTCCTTAATCAGCGTTTCATTCTTAGCTTTAAGCAAAATATTTTCTTTCTGCAACTCGGCAAACTTGCTTCTTATCTCTTCCATCAATAAAGTTGAAGCATCAATTTTATCAGAAACATACTGCACCGACGTCGAGATCTCCCTCATTTCGCTCTTAAACGAAGTCATTTAGGAAAAAAACTTCCTTCTTAAACTCTTCCAAAACCTTGACGAGAAAGTCTTTTGTAAGAACGTCCGATGATGAAGTGGTAGATTTCACACTCCCGTGCGAAGAAAACTTGTTCCTACACCCTGAACATTTCCAGTCTTTCGTCGACCGTTTAACTTTTCCATCGGAAACATTACTTACGCAGTTAAGGTGAAAACTCCTTTCACATCCTCCCGTGCACTTTATACTGCCAGCATCATATTTAAAAGCTATCTTTTATTAATCAGATTTTACTAAAATATATTACTCAAAACAGACATAAAGATAGTCTTGTATCCTGTGTTTCTTTGGATTCTTAGAAGCCCTTCGAGAACTGTCAAAATCTGTCTTCTATTGCCCTGTCTACAGGATATCTCAAGAATAAAAAAGATTTTTATTTGTATTTAGTTTAAAACTTCAGCGGAGCCTGTTACGTTGCATGTGGTAAAATTAAAAGTTAATGGGCGTGTCCTTTTTCCAGACCAAGTTAGAGATAACAAGCTCTCTATAACACAACCTGGGGACCAACTACTTATAAGTGACTTCCGAAACAAGGTGAGCTGCTTGCAAGGACCAGATCGCTCAGCGGTCACCCATCCAAGCAGCAGCTACGCTCGAAATGGTTCGGTTATCTTGCAATTTTATCCGGTTATCACGTGGTCTGGTATTCTTTCCTTACTTTTTTTAATGTAAGACGATAATAACTTTTCAGTAAATACTTGTAGTAAACATAAAAATTCTTTTAAGAAGGTTAGCAAACGATTACAAGACTAAAATACTAAAAGTCTTAGTCTAATGGATCAATTCTGTGAGTGAAATATAGTATTTATTTTTTTATTTGAGTTGGGGAAAAACAATGAAACAATAGTATCATGTGAATAAAGTATATAGTTTAAAAGTTAAATCTATGTTTTTGTTCTTTTAGTAAGAATATTCAAATAATTTTATCCAGTTACATTAGAAAAATTACTCCGAGAAATAAAGTTTAGGCTGATAGTTACAGGTTTACATTCACTGTTATACTACTGTACGGGTAGTCAAACTATTACTCTGTACTGAATATAAAGAATATTTTCCAAACGTTTCTGATAAATTACCTTTACCGTTTGGGATCCATCTCACAATTTTTTTACTTTCAATATTTTAGAAAGAATAATAATTAATTTAGATAGAAAAAGCAACTCGTCTCAGAATAATGAGATCTTTAATTTTTACTTTCTATTGTAAAATACTTTTATGTGTGGAACTTTTATTTTAGGTTTTCAGAATGTGCAATGAAGAACATTATCTTCCGTAAGTTTTACAATTGTTCTTCTCCGACAAAACATCACTTTCCCATAGTCTGCTTTATATGCCAACCTTTTCTAGTTATAGATAAATGACAACTCTGATCCTGAACTCTGGATCACATTATTGTTTCAATTACATTATTTTACTAAATTAAGATATATGTTACCTTGAGCTTAATAGTTTATTTGAAATTATTCCCTAAAGAAAATTATATGTCTTTTAAAAGTAAAAAGTAAACAACTTGGAGCTTAAAAAGCACAAATTTAACGGTCCTATAAATTTAATATGATTTGTATAGACATTGTTGTAGAGGGAATACACATCAATGAGCAAGAGTGGATTCACAGTTGTGTCTAATTCGTATGGATTAACCATCCATTTAGTCCCAACTACTGTTGCGAGTGGTAGATGTGACATATTTAGAAGCTTATCTGAGCATACGATGGATAGACTTTTATGATGTTCATTAAATTCGTTTGTTATACCCACAAAAACTTTGTACTTGTTTTTGTCTTTGAGACTTATTTTTATTAATTATTATTGAGAAAATGAGATTGCATACAACTTTTAAAGGCTGCAGATGATCTTTATCAATATATCTAGAAGCATCATACATTCACATTTTTATACAACGAATTATGTTGCATATCATTGCTTAAATAATACAAGTTCCAATAAGGTAGGGAGAATACTACAACGCAAGAGTGCGCAGAAATCAAAGAGAAAATAGATTCTTAAATTGAATTGGTAAGACTAATCAACTGAAGTAACTTCCAGAACGGTACTTTTTATGTAGACTGACAATGATTTAGGAGCGATTCGAATGATGGAGATACTGTTAACGATTTTAAATCAATGGTAATTATACCACTACAATAAATTATTTAGATGCTAAACTTGAAAGATATATTCCACTAATGTGTTTTTATATTTCTATATTTTGCCTGTGAAGCCACTTTATCAGCCATTTTTAATTATAGATAAAACCTTTATTATTATGAAGGGAATTTGTAATTCATTGCGAATTTTGAGTACAGTTCCATTTCACATTTCGCGTTATGTTGCGTCTGAAATCCAAAAATTTTAATAAATATGTTGTTTGAATAATCAATGAATTTAGATGATGGATGCGTTCTATATTTAAAGGATTCTATGCATTGTGTTTATTAATGATTATAAGTGCCGAAATAAACGTGCAGTACGAACAATATACACAAGGAAGATACAAAATTCTAATTCTGGCACGTACAAACAATTTACTCGTTTACAAAAGAATTGGATTAAACCCTTTCAGAGTGCATTACTTCTCTTTCTCCGTCTGTGTTTGTTAATCTACGTTAGCAAACCTTCAATATTAAAGACTTCTGCGACATCTAACCGCTAATTTGAAAGAATAAACGGAATATACTTACACAAGGTTCTAGATCAAGGTGGTGATGATCTCAGAATAAATGGATTTTAAAGTAAACTATAATGTGGAAAGTTTCTTAATTTTAATTTCCAGTATAGCTGTCAACTACCAAGAATTTTTTCTTAGTGTCGTTTTAATATGCTTTACTGTTTAGGCTATAGTAGCGCTGAAAGCTTCAGAAACTCTTTCCTCAGCAGTTATTAAGTGATGTTTTACTACTTGCAAACAAAATAAGTAAGTTTCGTTGTTGCATTACATGAATAATGTGCAACATTCCACTTCATACGGTGGAATATTCCACTTCAAAACTATCAAATTCTTTCAAGGTACAATCCCAGTTCCCAGGTTTACCCACTCTGGATATTACAAAATTCCAACCATGACTTCAATATATTGTTAACCATTTAACGTAATTTGAGAGGTGCTTATGCCAAACAAATATTTATGCCAATTTGTTATTAAAAATCCATAAATTCAAATGATTTTTTCTTGAATAGAAAGTAGTGATAATGAAGCCAGGATTTTTAATGCTTTCATTGATTACATCAAAATTGATACTTAGTTTCCACTCATGAATTAAAGAAACATACCCACAGGATGTAATAACAGTTTTTACTGTGTTAATTTCAACGCATATATGTCTTAATATATTTAAAGAGAAGAATAACTTGATTATTTATATTTCTTCAATTATTTACAAGATAAACTTGTTCATACCCAAATTGATCCAAAACTGTAGACACGCTCCAATGCAATTGTAAAATCATAAATTAATGATAATATGTACTCCAAAAACCTTAAATTAAATGGCATTGTAAATTATAGGTACAGAGAAAGAAATGTGAAATTGCATTTCATTTCCATGTACTATAAGCGGCAAAGGAAGGTACAGCATTGTCACAACCGAATAGCAAATACTAATTTAGAAAACTTATTTAAAACTTTAAACGCAACTTAAACTTTTGTTAAATAAATGCTAAATTTTCTTTTTCTACAGTAGAAAATGTTTGATAATAAGTTGGACAAACACAGTATAAACCATTAATTCCGTAAGCAGTCACTTTTGATACGAGAATCGACTAATTAAAATGCTTGATAACGAGGTGATTTAATTAACAGCTAATTAACTACCCTGTTAGCAGTATGTGGATCAGCTTGTAAAATAGTTCACCAACCTATATAGTGTCCTCTCCTGTATAGTTTATTACACAGTGTTGTTATGACTTTCACTTTTATTTATATTTTTATCACACTACAATAAGAGTATTAAAAGAACAAATATTTACCACTTCAATCAGTTCTACATTGAAGTTTATGTATTTATAAAAAAATATGTCAATTAATGCCTAATGACACAAGCTTTCTCCCATAATGGTACTCTTGAATAAATAATGAGGAATCCAAAGAATAGTGTAACAACGAGTCCACTATTTCAGTAAACGTTAGATTTGTAAACACCGAAGAATGAATAAGATGCAAAAATGTAGAATTGGTTTATGTAATATTTACTGCATCATTACATTTAATAAACATAATAAATATACCTACTTTTTACTAGATAAATATTAAATTGTAATCGATGTATACAATATTTTAGTTTCGCAGTAGTTTATATAGTACAAGAGTTTACCATTCAACGTTATTTGCTTTACGGAAACTACTAGGGGAAAAAACAACACTGAATAACAAATATTTTATTTTATTTTATAAATTAAATGTTTATAATAGTTACCGTATTTGGTATCTTTATTTACGTTCAATCATGGATATGAGACCTTTCAATTATTAATTTGAAATACGTTTCTTTGATTTAGCATATCAATTGTTTATGATTTACACTATTAAAGGCATTTATTTCCATTTAAGCAACAGAAAGACCACACAATCTATTGACAAATAAATATTAACATTGCTTATTAAATTATGGTACAATAAATATTTTTGACAAAAAAGATATAATTTTCTCGCAAAATGTATGTGAAACGTGTTATTCAATCTTATAACACAATAAATACGATTTTCTTACTATAAGACTTCGCTCACTACAAAACATCTTAATATAAATTTCAAATGTCGCAAAAAAAGACTTTACTATATCCTATTCCGTTTATTTACCATGTTATACAACATTATCATGTTGTAATTTGCACGATATAATCCAGTATTGCTGGTAAAACATCATTGCTAAGTATAGAGTAAGTATTCAAGTTGTCTCAGAGGATTGGCAAATGCTTTATTTAGTGCAATCAGGTTACATGTTTCCTGTTACATGTAAACATATTACATATTACATTTAGGGGGACTGAAATATGACTTTATTTCATGATTGTATTAGCAAATATACAATAGATTGAATAAAAAAGTGTACTAAGCATTTGAAAACATAATTTAAAATTAGGTTTTATTATTTTATAACACAACTAACATATATTTGCTAAAAGAAATTGTTAGGAGATATGCTTTTAAAACTTTATTTTCTTTTCAATGATACTAAAGAATTAATCAAGAAACCATTTACAATGAACTGTTCAGTTCAATGCGCATATAGAGGCGGATGTACACTTTCAATGATCTCGGTCTTTCCTATTTCCAAATAAGGATCTATACAAAAGAACAAGCCTGTTGTGATATTGTTATAGCAAACAGGTTATTTTGCCAGGTCTCTGATTAGACTTTCATAACTTTTCTAAACTGTTTTATGGATTGCTATAGGACTTTCATTAATGACACAGTATGAGTGAAAGATAAACTTAATTAATTAGCTAATAAATTATTATTATTAAGATATTAACTAGAAGAAAAAGGAATTGTGTGAGAACAAAAACTATCCATTACAGTACCAGGATAATTCTTTTTAGAAATTAAAATGATTGCAAAGATAATATTGAGTTCTCACTAATTAGTTAGCAATAGAGTGAGCAAAGTCTATTACTCGAGTGGTTTAAAACTGTCATTTCTATTCTAATAATACTTTCATTCGTAATAAATTCTAGTAAGGTTTTTAAAACCTAAGAAAGACGTTTTGTGTCTTTATGTACGCCACAGAAAATCTCATCAAACAGATTTTATTTTCATAATTTACTAGATTGACAAAATTGTTTGAACACTTTTTAGTCTATATAATATTTCTAGATAGCATTTCTTTATGCTTTGTAAAACATACTTTTTACTTATTTCCATCTACGCTAAGTACAACTTTTTAAAAGAATATCTTAGTGCAACTGTGTGTTACCAGACGTTAAGGGAGCTAGATCCGGGCCACTTCAACGCCAAGGAGATGTCCTATTGTTTTTTTTTTTTTACAAAGACATACAAACATCTCCAAAAAATTATCAATTTAATCACGCACAGATAGCATTTCAATACCTGTTATTAAACATTATTTAAATTAACATGTAATTTTATAAATTCGAATTGATTAACAATAAATTTATACTGAAACATTACTCAGGCAATTTAAGTGTCACATAACATAAGCAACGTATAATTTTTGCTTAATACTTTAAGAGCCAACTTTCAGCCCTGAATGTTGAAGTTGAATCAGTCAGACACCAAAACACGTTACAGCTTATGAAACAAGTTGTCTTAACTGTGACAAGAACTATCCTCATTCGGCCCGAAATAGGTTTCGTAAAGTTTTACGAATCTCTGACTGGTACTTATTTGTTATTTAGTGCGTTTATGAGCCCTTATCTTTCTAATGGGTATATTACTGTTGATATAGTCCGGCTTGCCTTGAGCCTCAATCAAGAAAATACGCAGGTTTTAGAATATATCTACTCCTGGTTTTTGTGATCTTTACAACTGATTACGTTGGTGAAAGGTACAAAGTCAATAAATATATACGTAAAGCTATACGTTATATTTCAGTTGTTGTGTAAATATAACTATATAAAACGTTACCACTGAGAGGAGAATTCTTGAGTTTTATAATGGAAATGACGCTGGAGTCTGAAGTAAATGTGACAGCTGTCAAATACGTTCATACAATAATTACCACCTCTATTCTGCACAACATTTAATAGAAATATTTTATTTTACTTACATTGGTGCCAGGAAATTTTAATAATAATGTGTATAATATATAGTCTCTAAAATAATTTAATAAAAAAGACGACCCACGTTATTTATTAAGTGTTACAAGAAATTTGTATGGAATTTAATATATTTAGTGCAGATTTAATTGAGCAGTTTCAGCTCATTAGGAGACATTAAGCACTTCCCTTAGTGAACCTCTTAGGAATTAGCTGCACTCATTGAAAAAAAAAGAATTATTTAGTGAAGCTGATATTTAAAAAAATATTAGTTAGGAGTTTAGTCGCATTATGTCCTTATAAAAGACTATTTATAAAAGACATGTGTTTTTACAAAACAAATCATATTAAAATTGTCTTACTTATATGGCAAGATATCTACATGTTTTTACATATACGATGCCACCTGAGAAATAATAAGTTTCTGTGTGACTAATTGTTGAGCCTGATAATCCACTGATGGATTATTCTATCAGCAGATCCTGGCACTCACCGTTAAGCCAAACAAACCAATCAGCTAGGAACATAAATCTTGTATCTCGCCTTGTCTCAGGTGTTGCAGTATCGAATAATATACACCTGAGGAATAATAAGTTTCTGTGTGACTAATTGTTGAGCCTGATAATCCGCTGATGGATTATTCTATCAGCAGATCCTGGCACTCACCGTTCAGCCAAACAAACCAATCAGCTAGGAACATAAATCTTGTATCTCGCCTTGTCTCTAGTGTTACAGTATCGATAAGGAGAATGTATCAAGATATATTATATTATTATTATATATTTTATCTATAGTATAAAAATATTTATACTAGTATTATTAAAGGTTTACTGGGAATGATTGTTAATCGTAAAAATAACACTGTTTGTGCTGTATTATTCTCAAAATCAGAAAAAATGAGTTATATTGAGTATAATGAACGTAGCTTTGTCCTGATTATAACTGATAATTTACATTATTTACACGTTAATATGCAAAATATTATTTTCAAAAATAGCAGTAAAAATGTAATAACCTAATTATCTACATTTGTTGTATTTGCCTAATAATAATTTACAATTAATTAATAGTTTGTCAATAAGGATTGAATTGAAGCGTTAAACCTGGAGAGATCTGAGGTGCAGTTGAACAACTTTTTCTTTATTTGTAGAGAGGGGATAGTAAGGTTATTGTTAAGAAAAGTTGGATATGTTTATAATGATAGGCTAATGGAATTGTTCCTCTCAACTTTATTTAACTGTCACAAAGTAGTAGTACACTACAATACGTGTTGCAATATATATATGTATTAGAGGATGCATGCAAATTTTAAAATCCATAGCCATTTCTTCATGATTTTCGGGGTTAGCTGGACAGAAATGTGAAAAAAAATAGAAAACTTCTAACGAACGGTAGAAGAGTACATATGAACTTCTCATTGATATATCTTGAGGAAAGGTTTCTTACATATGTTATTAAGATATATGATGAAATTGAATATTAATATTTCCAGCTATGACTATTATTTACAAATTTTTCTGTGGTATTCTCGTTACTATTGTAGAGTAACCAGTGTGTAGTGTAACAGAGTAAAAATACATTAGATTAAAACAAATATCGAATGGTTGCACTGTTATAAGACAGACTAGACACAAGTAACCAATATTTAAATGATTGAATCACTCAAATATCGTAGCTTATTATCAATTACATATGGATTAACATTTACTTAAATATTAAGTGTACTACATAGAAATATAGTGTTATCACTCTTTGATAATTGTACTTTAAAATACTGTACATAGTAAAAGTACATTACTTTCCAAGACGTTGGTTACTGAAACCCCTCCTTAGGAATTTAAAAGGCTGTTAAATTCAAGTAACTTCAAAAACTGGTATCATGTAATAAAGTATTTTCACTGGGCATTACAGGAACTGAAAGACTTATATCAAGAGTTTATCTTTTCCAGATGAATGACTTTCCATAAAATGGTACTTCTACACGTCTTATTACCTGTATATAAAATACGGTATACCCTAAAATTTCAATTTCTTCAAATATTTATATTTACATTGATCCCTATTACATTTTTAAGTAAGTTGCTATGCTTAAAGATTAAAATGTTACTCTAAAAAAACCATTGTGGTTTGTTTCTTCAAGTAATTGTATAATAAGGAAACACATAACAGTATATTCCAGCTATTCTTTCACATATAAAGAAATCTGTCGTTGGAAATTTTAACCAGACATGGTTCTGCTTATTTACATGATTCGACTATACATGATTTAAGTAACATTTCTTGTATTTTTTATGCGTTTAACAATAAAAATATATATCGGAGAGGATACGAATAGGCGTATACAGCTCAAAGCAGGCATCAGCTCAGAAACAGGTGAGGTAATACACAAAGCAGTAGAATACGGTTGAACCTGCAAGTGACAGAGGTGCGTACTTCTTGCTATTCAAATGGGGTTGAAGCAATGGCGCACTTTATCAGCTGGCAGTAACAGCTTTTATTAGTTTACCACGTACAATTGAATATATAATACTGGTAATCTAAGGCGCTAATTTTCCACAGCTACGCGAAAAATAAGCGAGAGAGATAAATAAGGGGCGCAGTATAATGTTAGATAAATAAATGGGCACTATGTTTAACTTTCTTAGCTCATATCGTTTGCCTTGGTATTTTTCTAGTCAGACCGGATAATTTATTTTCCTAGTCCTAGAACGGAATGATAAAATTACACTCGATACAATAGTTCTTGAAATTTTATAAATACACGTACAAGCTCCGGTTTTAAAACTATTTCATAAATATAAGTTTGTTAATAATCTTTTATGATACAGTGTTACAGTTTATTTTAAGATGTGCTGTTCTTTTGAGTGGTTTCAAACAACAGCTGAAGGTTATTGACCTTATATGTTAGGTGTAAGTAAGAGCGAAGTATGACCAATGATCTATCCTACTGAAACATTTCAGTATTTATTGTCCATAGAGATCAATAAAAATAAATCACGTCAATTAATTCTTCTATAGCCACCACACTGGAAGCCCTAGATGACTACAAGGTGATGGTTGTGGATTAATGATCCTTGTAATATTTACTTAAAACAGTTTACCTAACACTATACATCAAAATTAACAACATTATTATTTAAATTTGCAGGATTATTTGCTCAAAACCATTTTCTTCTCGAGGTGTTAGTATAATTAATTTCTTCAAATATTGTGTTGTGTTGCAGGACTTTATACGGTGCAATGTCTCTGTTTATATATTTAAAAGAATAATAGGTGTCTTTCACATTTGACATTTAACTACGGAACCTCTTTTAGATTTAATATGCTTTACTGAATGTGCTTAAAAAACGTTTTCGTAGTCTACGATAGTTTGCTACTCACAACTACATTGTAAATACGAGTATCTTCTTTTGTACGTGTAAATAAGTTTGAACCATACACGCAAGAAAGGAAATCAATTTAATATGTGTTACAAATATTTTATTTCCAAAGAAAAATTTAGGTACGCAATGCATCTTAAAATGTGTTGTCTAATAGATATAACAAAACAAAATATTAAAACGAAGCTATTGTCGAACAAGACACTTGTTTTGTTACGTAAGTTTACGCCAAAGCAATATTTTAACATTTAAATCGCTTATTTATAAGATTTATGTGGTATATTGTGTTCTAAAGTCCAGTAAAGAAGCTCTCAAGTGCCAAGTACCCTACAGTAGCTGATATTGCCGCCATTTACATAAGTGACCTTACCCTGCCCAACATCTCTCAACATTAGATTATAAAATATTTTAATATATCATTTTATAAATTGCTGTTTAAGAGCCGTCCATGAGATACATTTCCAATGACCTCATAAGAGTTAAAGGGATTTAAATCCATTCAACATGGGCTAATTATAAAATGTACATAACTGTGTAATTTTATGATTATAATAATATTTTAATTAATTAATGAATTTAGTTAATTAAGTTAGTTATTAAAATTAATTAATTTTGTATTAATTATGATGTCCATTTAAATTGAGGAAAATTTTAAATATTACTCTACAAATAGAGATTTAAAAATGTAAATAACTTTAAAATCATAGAATGATTCTCTATTTCAAGACTTATATAGGATTTATATTTTCCAAGATAAAACTGGTTGCTTATTTTAAAGACATCCTTTATGTCCCGTGAAACATGCTTCTTCGTTGTCTTAAAGTTTTTAAGTCACAAAGAGAACTTTGATAATGTATGCATAGTAATAAGGTATGAAATCTGTTACATCCTTACACGTGTTAATGAGCTCGACGAAAGGCTAGTAATAACCCTAACACCTTCCTTCACACGTAGTTTCAATTTTGTTTAATCTGACACCATAATCCACTATTGTAACCAGTATTTATTAAACCCACCATAATTCTTAGGCCCTACCTGATAACTAAAATATTAATGAATGTTATCAATCCGTTTATGTAGGTACCGTATAAAATATAAAACATTTGCTCATTTGTAGTAAAAAATATATTAATCCTTAGCTAAGGATCTAATTTAGTGATCCTTTATTACCATTATGGCAATGAAATATGTGACAAATATTGTTAACTAAAAACTTTGAAGATTCAAATAATCTTCATATTATAGAGTAGGTGTAAAATGAAAATTTTGAGACCTATTTATAAAGAGTATTCTAGACTAAAAACCATACCTAAACCATTTAACGTCATTATGTAAAGGGGTCATAAATTAAATGCGTATATTATTAAAAAAGAATGTAAGGTTCAAATATTTAAACTGTTTTATTATTAGTAGTATTTAATTAACAGGAATGCATACTGCATTGCTCACATTACATAAATATATTATGCTTTCTGGGGGTAAAGTACGAGCGCCTGTTGGAATCCCTTATCATGCTTTGCCTTTGGGAGCTAGTATTTGGTAACAAATATACCATGTATACATTATAAAAGGCAACAATACATTATATTACAGACATAAACAAAACTTCAATCACTTTAGAAGTAAATACGTGTAAAAGTGAATAGAGATAAGTTCATAAGACTAATAGGCTATCATATAGACCAGTAACTAGAATATAGTTTTTTAAAAAGTTTACGATAACGGCTTCTTTCCGGAATTTTTCTATTTCGCGTAACATTTTTCACTAATAATGGCAAAAACACGTAATAGGATTTATACCTCTATGGTCTGTGTATAACGAGAAAAGTATGTATTCTTCGAAATTTTGCACCAAAACAATTATTTAATTATTTTTTTAGTTTTTGTCCGTGTAATATAAGGGGCACCTAAACAAATTATTTTATCTTAAAGAAAAAGCAAACTTGTGTCCGAATTTTTTTGTATAAAGCGAAACTTAAAGCAAAATTTCAAGTCTATTAATCTGTTTGTTTTTGGGATATGATCTTTAACTAATGATAATATTATTAATATAAAAAACGTGTAATGTTATCGCTGGAGTTTAATTATAAGTTTGACCTCGTACAACATCACAACACACACTGAATCTTGTAATGTTGACTTTACTATTATATTACTCTGTTATAATATGTCAGAGTTTTACAATTATTATGTACTAATTAAAACTAAACACACAGGTTTTGCTGTCCATCTCTCTTAATTGTTACAGACTCAACGTTAGACAGGTCTTTCTCACATTAATTAATTAGTATTGCTGATAGATTTACATTATCGTACCTATAATAGCTTATTTTGTACTTTGAAAAGCTTCGTCTTTCAAAATGTTATAATCATCACTTTGTTTACGAAATATGTTGTGGTCAAACACGTGACAGTAAGGTTCCCCTCGAGTGATACGCTTCGATAGAACTCATAAAATAAATGTAACACCAAAACTATAAAGTTTAAAGAAAATTTTTATTAGGAGTAATGTTTATAACACACATAAAGTAGTGTAATCTTAACGGGGCATATATTTAACAGAGAAAACTTTTAATTTTAATTCATTGTTCATTATCAAAGAAAGTTATTCTAAATATCATGAATATCTTTATTGCAATTTATCAATTGTACTTTGCTATACACTACGCCAACCAATAAAATGTTTGTAGTATATTACATTATACAAGACGTACATATAATACATTACGTACTTTAAAACACATTAAATAAACCTAAATAGAAAGTAATAATAGTAATAATTAAAACAGGGGCTTTATGTGTATACCAATAACTCAAAATTACGCTGTAATAAAGAGTCACAAAGTGAGCTTTATAAGTTGTTTTAGTATTTTTCCTAATTATTCCTCCGTCGGAAAGTTCATAAAGTTATGTTAAGTCAATAATCCAGTAAGTTTTAATTGAAGGCATGGATTAGTTACTAACGCATATAATACGTATAAAAATCCATAACAAAGATCTTTATGAGTTGTTTTTTTTATCAAAGCTATGACATAAATACAAATGTATTCTCCAATAATTTTTTTAAGAAATAGTACTCTACACCAAGTGTCACGCAACAGGTGTTTATGCTCTCTTACTTGTTGGACTTACGTAGAACTCCTAATTGTTTGTTACTTATAGGTATTTGCATTACAGTATTTGTGTTTAAATAAAATGAGACATGTATGAGGATAAAAAGTCTGATTCTTGCATAGAATTTATATTAAAATTTAAAGGTACAAAGCCTGCTCAATGTGTTTTAATAATGCATGCTTCAGTTTAGCTGTTAAGGGATTTTTCGTTCTTTTTTTGCTATTGCATCCTCCTTGCACATGGAGCAATTTTTCCACATCAGGAATCTCTGTTTCGTACACTTCTATTTGTAATTAAGTGTAGCTATGATTAACTAAGGTAGCATTATTTTTTACATACTATTTTAAAAACGCCTTTTGCTATACTTTTAATGCTTACAGCAATAGAGAAGTATTATTATTATTACTATTATATACTCGTGTGACCCCTTACTCGTACTCCTCATTGCTGTACATATCCACCTTTTAAATAATTAACAATGTGATGCAATAAATAGTGCCAGTGAACGCTATTCAAAACTAAAATCTAAAATAATACTTACAGCAAGTGGTAAAAATTAAATCATCTGTAGTACGATCCTTAAGAAAATAATTGATAATTATTTGTAATATTACTACAAAACAGCTGTTAATGATGAGAATACCAATAAATAAAAAAACAATTAGTTACATTCTTGAAACTCTTTTCTTATTGGAAATTAAATATTAATTAAAACAAACTCTATATTATTGGAGATTTTTTTAAAATTAATATAAACAATTGGGTGTTGTACTTAAAACGATTCTTTGTACAAGTAAGAAAACAATAAACAATCACCAACTAAAATTGATTTAATTGTGTAATTTTTCAAGCGATATTAAAAAAAATTAGTACGTTTAATTTTACTATTAAATTGCGATAAATAATTATATCGCCATTTTTAAGCGTGAGTAACAGTTTTTTTAGAAATCATAGTTTGAAAAATTTAAATGCCGCTATTTCGAAATGGCAAATTAAAATACGTGTTATATGTTTTTATTTTTCCGTTAATTTGTTTAACGTAAGGTTCTGGGATACGATTAAAAAAATCAAAACATACATCGACAGACAGACACTAAGCGAAGCGAGATAGGATATATGTTTATATACACGTTTTTCGTTGTTGTTTTTGTTTCTACTAACACATTCTGAAGTCTCCCACAAAACACCTTATATATATAGATACATACATATATATATATATATATATATATATATATATATATATATATTTAAATACGATCTATATATATCAATCTATATATAGAATATAGATACTAGGAATAGGTTATTGAAATCCGGTTGCAGCATCTATTGATCTGAATAACTTTATAAATAATTGCAATATACATCATAAAGGAAACTACGTAATAAGATTTGCAACCATAAATGGAATAATAGAATTTAAAACTAGGAAAAGGTGGTTTGAATAATTCAGCAGTATTTTATTTTTCTAAAATAACATTTTTACCAGCAGCTATAGAATCTTGTGAGTACAGTTATATAACAAAATCTTTTCTCAATTTACGACATAACTATATCTATAAATTATTAAAGCGTTTTAAAGGATAAATAATATTTATAATTTAAATTAAAGAGTACAAATTACCAATTACCTTATTGTTTTCATAATTCCACCCTGAATGTATACATCTACAGCTAACATAAAGCCAATATTTATAACTTTTCAAATTCATATTATTTTTAATCCTGTAATTCCTATTTTATATATACAGAAAAATCATCTTATACAGGAAAAAAATAAAAACTCTATTTAGACAGTTAAAAGTCCAGAAAATAAATATTTGTGTTTATACTTAAAATCACATACTTGTTTTACAGTTTATGATGTATTTAATATTAAAATTTGATGGTGATTAATGTAGTAAATCAAGGAGATTATAAAACATAATTCCAAAGGTGTATATAATAAATTGTTAATTTACAAGTAAGTGAGTAAAACAGGAGGTGGAAAATAATTTACGTAAAACAAGACGGCGGAGTTGAAGAGAATATTGAATACTAAAATGTAATTAACATGGTGAAATGTTCATTATTTTCAGAGCAAGACGGTGTTTTTTATAATCGCCATTACAAATTTATAACTAGTGTTATTTAAAGGAGTAATCCAGGCTAAATATTGCGTCATGGCTGTCGTTACAACCTTCATTACAGAAATGTAATAGTATTGCGTATAAATACAAATAAGTATTACGATGGTTTTCAATTGAATACTTTTTTTGCGAGTTACAGATATAAGTTTTGCACAGGAGAAAACAAACTTTCGTATCGCATCACGGAACGTTACCCTTGTTCGCTTTATAGCCGATATGGGCGGGAAAAGTCGCGGCCAATATGTACATCCAGGCGTATCAGAAAGAGATTAGGAAGGAATCATTTCTTATAATTATAAATCAAGCTTAATTCTATGCTAATTTCATCGTAATGTCCTATATTTCGTACTACGAGAGGATACGACGGATATGAGTGACAGTTATCCGGCATATCCTGTAAACTAGATCGATGTATTAAAAAACAGATAACTTAGTAAACCCGATATAATCTAATTAAATAAGATAGTTGTTAGCTATTGAACTCATTAGCATTCCTCTATTGAATTGTTAGTACGAAAAAAGAGTTGTAAAGTATCTTAACAACCAGGTTTTTAAGATATTTATAGATTGTTTTCAATAATCATTTGGACCGCGAATCAGAATTCTGCGAGAAATTCTAAAGCAGTCTGTTCCCAAAGTTTGTAAGTATATCATACATTATTTATAACATGCCTATCGCAGATATATTACGATAGATATACTACGTGAAGAATCTGTACTAAGAGTCTTTCTTAGAGATCAAATGTTGATCTATTTAGTCGGAACGAGATTAGCAAGAGGTGCAGGATATTTCCAAGGTCACGTCATCCATATATCTAACCTAGTAATAGGAGCTGGAAATATTAAAAGGACAGTATTGCTGACACCAAACATCCCAGCCTTCAATCATTAATTTATTCTGTTAGAACTATGCCCTTCCATGTACACTGTCCTTCATATCTGGGTATTGCAAATAGTATAAAATACGGGTTACAAAATATTATATGTGTTTGAATAATACCTGTTTGACCTATATATTGTAATAGTATAGTAATAATACTTCTTATAGGATAATATTTAGCATTTATAGTATTCTGTTGTGAGGATGTGCGTAAAAATATAGTAATAATTTTCCAAAGAACAATAGCGTATGTGTTTTCTTGTGTGCGGTATTTTGTACTTAATTGTATAGTATATTATATAATTATTATTAACTGTGTGGTTTATAATTCT
Source organism: Homalodisca vitripennis (assembly GCF_021130785.1). NCBI lineage: Eukaryota > Metazoa > Arthropoda > Insecta > Hemiptera > Cicadellidae > Homalodisca > Homalodisca vitripennis. Next base: position 42,688,863 of record NC_060214.1, read on the forward strand.
CAAATATAATTTTATTACCAATCCAACACAAAGATCATTACTGGAAGTTTTGTGAGATAAAAGGCTTTTTAAAGTATAATGTATAGTGTATAAATCGTGTATTATTGGTATATATACATACCTGTATAGAAATAGTTTAATTTCATTATCAGAATGGCATAACAATTAAATATAAGTTTTAATTTAATGTTTATTGCGGTAATTCTGAGTACATTTCATATAACACGTTGATGATGCTACGTTTGCAATCCACGAATTTTTCTAAATAAAAATATTGACTTTTGTAACACTTTATTATGTTACACAATTTCACATATTCAGTGCACTTGGATCTTAGACTTGAAGTGCAAACTACCTGTAACATGATACGTTCTGGGCTGATTCTAGTTACAAACTGACGTCAGCACACTCTAGTGGTGAAGGCAGGAGTTACAGCCTGTCACGTGGTGAGTAGGCTAGGTCAGGTTGTGAACAAACTTTGTTAATATAACTTACCAGACAATAGAGAGGTAGTCTATAATGCATGTAGAATAAGAGAGTTTGACAGACTTGGAAATAGTTGAATGGTAATGACTGACTGATTTGCAGCTATTTTAATTTAAAATCCTTTCAACTAAAATGTTAGTTTTCTAATATATTTCTATTGCAATTCCTACATAGTTCAAAGTTACGCGTGTATCAGAAAAAACATACGTAATGTAAGTAATCGCTTGAGAACTGTTATACATTTTTAGAGTAACATCTAAAGAGCGATACAAATATGTATCTAATAGATACAAAAAGTAACAAAATAGTTGGTGAATAATAGGATGAACACAAGATATCAAGAAGGACTTGGTAGGAAACTTTAAAATACACCGGCAACACGAAGTATTAAAGGAAGGGATAGAACGGATTGAGAGAAGTAGCATAAATACGGATAGACGGATGGTCCGTACCTCTACACCATATCCTAAAATCAACATAGTTTATCATTAGAAGTAGAATGACCTATGTCCCAGGTTTCAAATATCGGAGATCTATTAAAGGAACATTATCGCACAAACGGCCAGAGAAGCAGACAGACTGCACCAGTACAATTTGTGAATGTGGAATCCAAAACTACGTATTATAAAATTATAACTATTAGTTATAAGTTGATATGTTTATAACGGTCAAAAAAAGTAAAATTACCTTAATTTCAATTTAAAGCTTTTAGTTAAGTTCTTGAAATTATACGGTCAATATAATTAAACAATACGACACATGTATGAGAACTATTTCCTGCAATAATAAAACTCAAATATTCGTAGTTTGTTGAGTTAATATATGTATTGCAACTAAGCAAGGTGAATCTTAAAGTGTAACTGAAAAGTGTTATTCTCATTTACTTGAGTATATGTTATTCCCACAGTAAAATGTAATGTAATTTTAAAAAGGTATAAAAAGGCGACGCAGTATCGCAGAGGAATAATGAAGTAACTTAGTTAAAGATTCATAATTATGAGTAAAACTGGAATTGCACAGAGAAGATATCTTAAACAGTTTTACAGTTATAATATGAACCTCATTTAAAAGTAATTAACCAACCAAGGTAAGATTTTGTAGCCAAAGCTAAGTTTTGTTGAACATCCTGTTTATATTTTTTAGCATACTATTGAATAATGCATTCCATACTAGAGGATAGTTTCTATTGTAAAGTATACATCTATAAATTATATATATATATATATATATATATATATATATATATATATATATATATATATATATATATATATATATATATACAATTACAAGCTTATATATAAAAAATTATCTACTATAATATACCCCAATATAGTGTTTGTCCTTATAAGGTTTACGCTTGTTCATATATTCCAAAGATAGATGGTTTAAATTTGGTACCTAGATGTACTTATCCAACACAAATTTTAGTGCAACTTATCATAGTTAAGACTATACTTTCTTCCTGGTATAGAATCTTTGTAAAGTCACTGATAAGCACTGATACCTTAATTTCACAGCAACAGCAGATACAATTACAGTGATTTCTTTTAAATTTAACTCTAGACACACAAAAGAGTCTCATTGAATGGATTTTTATCTATCTTTGTCATTATTGAAACTCACGCTACTTTATAAAAATTAGAAAAGTGGAGATCTGTTAATAGCCAGCAATGGATCTCTTGCTATCTTTAAATATTCTTCACAAGGTATCACCAAACTTTTAAGGAAAATTTTACATGTACTACACCTAAATATACTAGTGTTTACATATAATGCACTTAACGGTTCATTATTGTAATATATTGTGGAGGGACAGATAGATGTATAGGCAGACATAACATGTATTTCCTCCCTCGTGAGACAACAAAATGAAGGTCTGTTAAAAAGTCCTACCGTCAAGTGAGTAAGACAAAAGACACATTTTCAGTCTACTTCGAACGAATTCGCTAGTAAACTTCTCAAATACCACGTTTGAAAGTGGTGACTTGAATTTGTTATGACATATTTCAATGTATTGCGTGAATTCGCCAGTAAGCAAAATCGCTTTCTAAGGTTTCAAGACTTCTTCTGATCAGTCCTAATAAAGTACAGACATTTTAGCTAGACAGACGTCTGAGAGTTTTTATAATATAAATAGTTTAGTTTATTGAACACTCTTAAATAAAATAAAAATTCGAGTGTATGACTGACAGTATTAACGGCTAGCAGCCCTGTTTCAGTATTGCTGCCGCCTCTATTATAACTCTATAACATGGACTTAATAAGAACTAAACACTACTTATTTAAACTGAGCTACAGAATACAAGTCACAATAGGTCTGGGATTCACCGTCTGTTGAAATATAAATAACAAGAGGCACGTATTAAATGGCGATCTACCTTGAACCGACTAATACAACCTACATTAATGAAGCTGTGTGTTACTTTATGATTAAACATTATTTGCAACTCCAAAACCACTAATTCTGGCACTGTGCCAATCAGATATATAATTTATGGTTATTTTGCTTGTTTTAAATATAAGGTTTGAGTTGATCAATACCGATGAAAATACAACAATGGTACAATGCAATGTATTTGGATTACTATTTGTAGTAACGTATACTAAACAAGGAAAGTTAAGGCAAGTGTTGTCACGTCTTGCAAAAATATTTTGTAACATTGTTTATCACTGTAATGTCTGTTAGTGGCGACGAAATTAAGTGTCTTTAAAAAAAACTCTTCGACGCTTTCATACTTATGTAAATTAACCGGAATATATTTCATAAATGTAACATGTGCAATAATTTAAAGATGTTTTGTGATATATTATTCCAAACAAAAATCTGAATATAAAATTTGATTCCATATTCTTTGAGCTCTAAAGGTAGATTTGATGATAAATCCCCAGGCTTCAACACCGGCACATACAATCTCAGCGTGTCTTTGTATTATTCATCTTCGGAGCGTGGAGAGAATATTGTGTCCTTGTAAACACAAGGGACGAAATTATACTAATATACACTAATATTATACATTGGAAGAGTAATATTAGTTATGTTGACACCACTTATTACATTGCACTAAGGAAATAATACACATTTTAGTACACTAATACGTGGTCAGTAGTAAACAGGTTGTATTAATTTTTCTGCTCTAGGGAAAAATAGTTTCTTAGCTTACACACTCTTTTACTGATTGAGTACTTTGCCTAAGAAAAAAGTAGAAGATTGTCTACTATGAATTCAATCTCTTAATAAACTTATAGAATAAATAGAAATAGAAAAGCAGAAAGATATTACTTAATTTCAGTGTTTCAAGGCAAGCTAATGAAATAAAAACCGTAGGCTATCATCCACACATTATATTGAACTTTACATTATACTGTACCAAAATGTATTTTAAATCCTGGTCGATTTAATTTTTTTTATAATAATTAATATATATTAATAATTATTTTTAATAGTAAACTATTAAGAAAATATTAAATTTACTATTAAGTGAGGCAAACAAGGAAAATACCTTAAATATTAAAAATATTTTGAAGTTGCAGGGTTTATTGAATACTGAAATGTAACTAACTTGTTGAAATGTTCATGATATTCATGGCAGGACGGATTTTATAAACGATATTAAACTTTTAAAAAGAATAATCCGGCGAAAATATTGCGTCATAGCTACAGTTTTATACTAAATTAATAAAGTTTGGGTGTGGGTGTTTTGTTCAGTAAATTATTAAACGCTAAGAGGCTTTCATCCCAGGAGAACGTCCTCCTGTAAATGCCTCTTTGCCAAGCAAGGGACTTGATCTTCTTAGCAAGACTTCACATGCCACTCCTTACAATAAAGCCTTTGAGTCATGGCAATCAAGTTAATTTGTAGCTATGTGAGGAAATCTATAATAGAGGTAAATTTAAAAAATTAAACAACTCCTATTCTATAATGTTATTACAAGATATCAACTTTTTTAATTTGTTAATTTACAAATTACTATCAAAAGCGGTGTATAGGATTCAAAAATAATTACTAATCATCACTTTGTTTTTTTTATTTTTTATTGCTACCAGGGTATGGTATTTCCTAATTATAAGGAATAATTTAGTAAGGGATTTTTAATTTTATATATAAACAACTAACCTTCAAAAATATTTGATGAGCCTTTAAGCAATTTTGGGTGGTAGTAACCTTTGTTAATTTTGTTCTTGTGATATTCTGTGGAATAACTATCAAAAGAACAATCCTACAGAAAAGTATATTTCACCCCCCTCCTCACGACGGACCAAATAAAAATTGTGGAACTCAAAGTAGTCTATACACAAATACGTCACTTTCTTCTTAAGTCATTAGCCAAAAATCTATTTCCCAAATGTATATTTTAAAAGTATGTAAATTGTGCAATATTTAATTTCAATATTTAAGACACCTGAACTATTAAAGATACTGGAATACATTATATTACGAAAGACTTTTAACTAAAAAAAGTGCTTTTAACATCCATGCCTCGAAGCCGACATACATTCTGTGTGTATCTGTGTAAATACGAATACACGTGTTCGGATTGTAGAGAGAAAACTGTGTTCTAGTATACAGTAGGGAGAAACTTAATCTTTTAGCAAAAATTATACTAATATTTTTAGCACAGCTAACTGGCATTGTGCCTGGCTAACACCATCATGTACTCGTATTTTTAATAAGTCCATACGTGATTAGGATATTACGGACTTTATTTATTTATGCAATTATCTCTTAAGGCAAGCTTTACATTGCTGTCAAACGTAATATATTCCTGCGAACATTTAGAGGATCAATGCTACTTTTAAGTACCACTAAATAGACTGTTAATATAAAGAATAATCATGGCTTTAAACTAACGAAAGGCGGTATACGTACACCTTAGTATAATATCAATACTTGAACAGTTAGCAGCACCTTCTAGGCCAGCATTTATCTAGTATTTCGAAATTATAAATCACGACTTCAGGACTTTCAATAATTAATAAATATGCATTTTTCTTTCTCTAAAGATTTTTACTAACGATGAAAAGTTTTAAAGGATCTTAGTATCATTTACCATTGATAATTTTACAAAATATAACAACGATACAAGGATTGAAATAAATAATCTGGGTCAGATGTAAAGATAATTAGTTCATAAAAATTATAAAAATTAAGACAATGAAAAGAGATCAAACATATTCGAAAACTGCATAGAGGTCAGGCAGGAGAAAATGAACCCAGGTGTTCAAACAACACTAGCACAAGTCATAAGCATAAGAAGGAAAGAGTAATATTTCACGTCACCCCAGAATGAGTGGGAAACATGGCTTCTAAACGTTGTATTATTGCACTTTGCAACTTGTCACGATTGCAAGCGTTAAAATCCTAATATGCATTTTAGGAGTGAAAAGTTTGACACTTTATTTTATTACTCTTTTGTTATAATAATATTCATTCATTTCATTTTCATTTATTTATCTCATTTACATATAATACAAACATGTGATAATAATATACAAGAGAAGGTACCCACATGGGCAAAAGCCTGTGTGTGAGAACCGAGTCCATCTTCACTCGAGTTTGCAATCACAATAATACTAATATATAATGTAAATATTAGAAAAAAATTACAATTGTATGATTTAAAGATAACTAAATAGTAAACATACTCTGTTTGGATGCATATCACTAAATTCAAGCAGTGTAAAAAGTAATAATTTAATCAGTTATGATAATGGAACGACATGACAAAGATGCAACAAATTCTAGTATATGAGGTTTTATGGCTATAAGAAGTAAGACAACATACGGGATATGCTTAAAGAGTGCCCAAGAAACCTTATTTTAAGACCTATAAAAAAGGAAAAGAAAAGAAAAACAAAAAGATAAACAGAAACGAATCATTTTATTGTTGTCGACACACACTACGCACACACACACGCGCACACACACACGCGCGCGTACACACACACACACACGCACACAAACACATATATCACCACTGAATTAAATATAATTAGGACAACAATAAATAGTACTTACAAGTACCCTCCTACCTCCATGACAATGGTAATAGTTCAGCTTATTAATACAAACAAAATGTTAGTCTCTTTTTATTGTTTAAAACGTGGAGGTTATTGGTTATGTATAACAAGTTTTATAAGTCTATTTCTTTAGCACAACAAGTATTTGGCAACTATTGTCCCCCATTTTCTAGATGGTGAGGCTAAACAAACTTTAGCTTTGATCATACGCAGTGACAGGGCACTTATACCTACACATGGTATTTCCTCTCTTGAAAGGGGATAACTGGATTATCAACTGTTCAAACAATGTGTAAAATCTTCAAGAAATAGCACATTGAAATAGTGTGATGAATATGAGACTACCATTGTACACAGCAGACCAGTGTGTCACGATATCAAAAGAAAGTTACCAAATTACAGTCATTTGTCCAACCCACACAACACAGACTTGGAAAGAAGACATATTAAATTACGCAGTTGTAACATTAAGTTCAAACAGTGAGGCAGTAGTTATTCTGCGAAATTTTAGAAATTAATTTTTCAATGCCTATTTCTTTAGTCAAAAGACGGCATTTGGGATATGATGAGAAATGGTCGAAAAAATTATATATTATTAGCACAAACAAGGTAATTATTTAATTTTTAAAGATTTCTGTTTCAATTAAAATGAATTGTATTAAAGAAACTGCTGTAAAAAGAACATGATAATGTATATGAGATAAGAAGAAAGGGCTATCCATCATGCTGGATTGGTTATAATAAATTTATTTTCATATTTATTTACAGATTGCCTTAGTTAAGCTGCATATAAAAAAGAGACTATATGTAAATAATATCAAAAAACTCAATAGAAAAATAGGCACGATATTATCATTCAAAACTTTTACTGCAGTATAAGGTTAGAATTAATTCTGTTCAGTTAGAGGCCACTTCCAAGGGGTTTATTATTCATTTTTATTATTTCTCACTGTGTTTACATTCCCCAACTGTTTATTGCCTTATTTTATGAGTTCGTTAAGTTGTATTATGTCAATATCCAATTATATCTTTAGTTTTAATGCACCGAGTTTACTACAATTCCCTACAAAACTAATTGCAATCCTGTGTAATCCTGTAAAGTTGTTACACATTATTATTTTATTACATTTTAGTTCAATGAATCCTAAGTCGCACCACTGGCATGGATATTATGATCACAATTCAACGTTATATTTAGCAGGTTAAAACAGCTAAAATTACAATCTTTGCTGTAACTCACAAGTAATGATATCGTATTATAAAGGGGTTTATATCGTTTGGTACACAGCTTTTAAAACGATTATTTACTTTATTTATCAACCCATTTTTTTAAATTTCTGAAATAGGTTATTGCATTTATAATTAAATTGTCTCCACAAAATATATTACCCGCAATTTTATACTATATTACATGGAGATATTGAGATATTACCGTTTATAATTTATAATTACCCACCATTTTGAAAGGTAGCTTGTAATGAATTAGTATATGCTCTGATATAGGTGTTGGGGTTATAAAACTTTATATAAAAGTTCAGATTATACAGCAAGCCGCTTTAAAATTAAACATAGTTAAGTTAAAAAAACAAAATGGTTTCTGTTTGGGTTCATAATGGAGTTTTAAATGTTTAAATGCAATAGTTTGGTTTTTTCAATCCAGGGGAAATTCTTGAAAATGTTAGTGGAGTTGTTTTAAAAATTCTGTTTCATTAACTACCTAATTATTATTTTATAACATTACAATATAGCGATTACTTGAACAGTTCTGTTTCGAGGGGGCATGCTCATTATGAGCAACTTCAACGGATTCAATAGCAGAGTTTATTTCTAGTCTTTTCATTCACTGTAATGATTTTGTATAAAGCACACTTAATTGCTGTTTGAATTTATACCCTACTAAAAAGTTATAGTTACTATTTCCAGCTTTGCACTATATTGCTGTCATCGTAGTGGATTAAAATGGGAAGAAACCCTCAAAGTGTTTCTAAGTTCATTTAGAATCATATTTTTTTTTTTATAACGTTGTATTGGATTTGGATCTGTTGTGTGCAACGTAATGACTAATATTACAAAAATAATGAAATAATAAGTGATCCGGTAATGAAATAGTTGCAGTATGAAACATTTCACATGCCCAAACTTTAATACTTTTGAAAAAGACACTCTTATTTAAAGATCCTGATGACTTTTCTTCATTAAACGTTTTGGTGTTACACATATATTAACGTAATTACAAAATGTGAGTCAAACATCACTCAACATATTTCTACAATATTACAAGTTTTCTAATGTGTGACAGATATATACTGGGTGATAATCCTCGAACGAATATACCCCATCTTGCAAACCCGGACGGACAAGTAGACATATATGCACATTTATGGTCCCTCCGATGAGGCAAGTCAACAATAAGTGCTTAACAAAAAAATATCTGCTACAAAACCAAGTGCTCTACCTCACTTATATTGACATACATTAAATTCCAACTCACTAACAATATTTGAGGTACTACTATAGTGCAAGACATTTCATTAAAGACTATTTTTTATGCAAATTAACTGTTCTTTAATGCACTTAGGTAAAATATTTTGTCTTTTTAACTACACATGAGTATAGAAGATATTGCTATAACACTGGTATTAACCTTTCTTACTACAGTATCTTTTATTTATTACTAAAATGTTAAGCCAAACGGCCCAAACATGCGTTACGTCTTGTACTATAGGGTGCAATACAGTATCAAAACTCAATAGTGACCAGAAAGGAATAAATTAATGTACCTCGCTTTATATGAGGTGATTTAGTATTAAATCCTAACACAATAATATAATCTAAGATCAATTTTATCCGATAAAATAATTGTACAATTGTATCAGGAGGAGACTGCCATCAGCGCTTTATCAACTAACAAATACATTAAACTGAAATGTATCTTGTCTCGTGCCAGAAGCCTCAATATTGGTTTCGAATACATAAACATGATCTGTGTTACGCAATTAGTTGTATTGCAATAAATACTTCCTGAATTAGATTACGGCTATCCTTAATCAAAAATCACAAACACGATATATAGATAGATGACCTTTTGGTAATCGTAATACATAGACGATCTTAATTTCACATTCTAAAGTTTAAAACTTTTTTCTTCACGATTATTTAAATTGAATTAGCCTAATTTCAAAACAAGGAACATCGCGTGCAATGATTGAGCAGGTTACTCCATGGGAAATTTATAAGTTTTACTGTAAATTGTTCTTATGAGTAACCATGATTATGGAAAAACAGAAAATTGTAGAACACGCAAATTCTTAACAGTATTAAATACTATAATTTAACAATTTTATCACGAAATATTTAATAGATTTATAGTATGAATTTCATTACATTATATCGAGTCCTTCAACAATTCCTTATATCAGTATATTTGTCTATATATATATATATATATATATATATATATATATATATATATATATATATATATATATATATATATATATAAGTGTTTGTTTTGTGTGTATGTGTGTTTGTGTGTGTGTGTGTGTGTGTGTGTGTGTGTGTGTGTGTGTGTGGTGTGTGTGTGTGTGTGTGTGTGTGTGTGTGTGTGTGTGTGTGTGTGTGTGTGTGTGTGTGTGTGTGTGTGTGTGTGTGTGTACTATTAGAATCCGTATTAGAAAGACTTGCTTGAGGCTCTGCACTTGAAGGCTGATATTAATAGTAATTAATTCATTGGTATTGTTCAAGTAAAGACAATAGAAATAAATACCTGTCTAAGGCATCATACTATTTTTAAGAAAGAAACTTTGGATCGTTACACTGAGCTCGTTTGGTTAATATATCCTTTTTCGCGAGGAATGTGACTCACTAACAATCCTAGAAAGGTATGGGTCAGAATCTAAGGTCTGAAAAATATATGCCACCCTGGTAGAGATCAGAACCTTTTCTTTAAATCAAACTTTACCGGTTCCTTTTACTTGGTAAAAACCTTACCTGATGAGTCAGAACACAGACATGAATATATGAGAAGTGAAGCAGCTAGCATATTAAATGACACTTTAAGGTTATAACACACTTCAGGGATGATTGAAATCATATAGGAATAATAAAACAGGCCACATTCCGTATTGAATTGTATAAAACCTCACTCTTAAGGTACGTTTTTGTATTTAATGTTTCTGATATTACAAATGATTAAATCAGTATTTAGTTTAAATTCCTCTCATTATATTGTTTATCAAGTAAATAATCATTTTAAATGAAATATCCGTGGTGATGTGTTTTAAAATTAATACTTCCTTATTTCAAAACATTCTAAACTATTGAATGTCAATGAAAAAAGTGTAATGATATTTTTACGTATACTATGTTGCGGTATTACCATACAATCGTGTAAAGGTACACATTTTGTATTGCAGTCACCTCTATAAATGTAATCATTATTAAAATACAAAATGTAATCTACATAAGTTATAAATCTTAAACATTCTTATAGGTCATTTGAAATTTTCTTAGTTTTTACACAACATATAACCTATATCACTAATGGTCACATATAAGTTTTAAATAAATGTAAAGATAAGTTAGTATTTACGATATGGGAAGCATTTCTAAATTAAGCTCTTTATTTTTACATAGGATAGTACTAACTTGAATAAAAGTTTAAATTAAAGCAATATTTCTACTCAATACATGCCAAGTTATAAAACCAATCGTTAAATCATACAAAGTGGTAATAGGAATTAACGTACCATATCCTGATACCCTCTGTGTTGATGTAGAATTAATTAATTTGACGGTGTGATAACAATATTATCTAACATACAGTTTATTATTTACCTAGTTTAGCGATTGTAGGTCTACTAGTATGCTATAATTTCCTCATAAATGCAGTGTAATATGCACAAAGCGTGTGATACGCTGATTAGGGCATGATTAAAGTCACTAATGAGAAAGCCGAATAACTGTAGGATAGTAAAATATTTTTACCGTCTAGTATCATAAACCATAATTTAGCCTATATCTGAGAAATATAGGGATATCAACTCAATTGAAGTAAAATTATAAATATAAACAAAAATATAAATATAAAAAACCCATTGAACTCTACTCACGAAATAAAATTTTTCCCATGAGCTAAGCCCCTAACTGGGATGGATATAAATATAAGTATTCGGATTTTCAAGAGGAAAAATGTCAAATTTAAAGGATATTGTACTTACAATGTGTGCCTTATAGTGTCTTCATACTTTAGTGAGACAAATTTTTTTAGTTTTTTTCGCTGCTCGTCGAGATTTACTAAACACAGCCAATTATTAATGTTATGATCTAAATTTTAAAAATAAGTGGCTGCATTGCTAGAGATAGACATTTAGTTTTCTCTCGTAATAACCATAGAAACTTTCACTAATTGTTATTGTTGTATTTAAATACTCGTATATGTTTAAAACAAATTATATCACAAATCATGACACAAATACCAACACAAATTAAAATTTACCAGCCCCTCGAGTGATGGGATTTGTTAATGATTAGCTAATTAAAGAAGTTAGGACTCATTATACATTTATAAATCACATAAATTTATATTAATTGCTTTGCTTCGGTAACATTTGTTTTAATCACTCTAAGAATACACAAATTATGCAAATTTTTATAGTTAAATATTATTTAAATTTCTTACTCATGCTTATGATTCAACGATACATTTAACAAACCTAATGTGAACTATGATAGTTGACTATGGAACCGGAAAGTGGGTAGCTATTTGTATTTACTGTGTGAAAGACAATATTTTTCTGCGCATTTACAATTTATAACGTATAATATATTTTATTAATCGGACAAAAATTAAACGCAAATACAGTCCCAGAAATACCTTAGTCCATCATGAGATGACATTTTTGGAAGTAAGCAGATTGTATTTCCTGAAGTATTCAAAAGATCAATTGTGTGTATAGCTTGTTCCGCCGAGACTGGCACAAGTACGACTCAGAGTTTTATTTATAGTTAAATAAAACTATAAATATTTAGTTTTTTTATTTCTTTTTAATGGGAATACGCCAATTGAACTATGATGTGTGCAATATAATTGATTCATACCAAATATGCTTCATCACAAACCAAACCTTAAATACGGACCAATGATAATTTAGTTTAGGTTTTGAAACTCTCAATAATTAAAGCGTAAATAATATGTTCTATAAACATACATCCATCTGATTTGCAATTATTTTAGGGCTTCATAATGCTACATTATCATAGGTCCTTTCACTAAGAGAACTGCAAACTTACTATTAATCTAATGTGGAATAAAATAGTTCAATGTTGTTACTGAACTTGTTCGAGTTATTCATTTATGTATTATGGAATATTGCAGAGAATTTTGTATATTTATTTTGTACTCATAACATCTGTTTCCACACTCCAACTTAAAACCCTAAAAATTTTTCTGAAGTAGATCAGGAGACTGTTATATCTTCCAGTGACAATTTGCCTCTTTTATCCGATTAAGAACATTAATACAACATTAAAACGTATTTACAATTTGTTCAAGTCCTGTTTTCAAAGGTCTCTAATACTGATATACCTAAAAAAATAAGTAACAGTGATAAAGGACCACCAATTACATTGCAGTAACCAAGAAAAAAAAACCACTGCAAAAAAATTCTAATTTTGTCCAATGTTCTTTAAAATTTCAATATACCTGTATTCTTAGTTACCACTTAAATGCATTCACCAAAAACAATAACAAGCATGGTAGCGCAGTCAATATAACGACGTAGGTTTATCCGCAAAAAAACAAGGAATATTCAAGGATTATTCCATGAATATTCAAGGTTAGGAGAGTTGTGCCGAAGGCACAACAGTTAGTTAGCAGGTGGTCAGATAGGCATAGTTGTCTTGCATGATAGAGGGCGCTACTGACGCCGGTTATCAAAGGTCGGGGGAGTCGCTCAAAAAACGAGCGCAGTTGTTCCGGTGGCTCCGTGGCTGTATGGGTGAGATCCTTCCAATAGTTTCTTAGGACTTAATTTGGTTAATTTTAGGGGAATTATACTATGGTGCTTTTTTACAGAAGATGCTATTACCATTTATAAATGTGGTGCACCTTAGTTGCTGTCTGAATAGGATCACGATAGTTATAAAACCGGGGGGATTAGATTGAATTAAATTATATTTTCTAAACTAAAACATCTATCAAAGCTGGCTGTCTCTGCACCTTGAGGGGTGTCCACCTCGACCTCGGGCTCCTAAAGCTTAAATTAGTTGGTGAATTGCAAATTGGCGCGGTCAAATTATTTATTAACCGAGACACGAAACAATTTTTCGTTCACGCACGTGCTTAGAAACGTTGCAGATGGTAGCAGAGCGATAACCTCAAGGTGTTGATCAGTCTGTGATAGATTTTTGTTTTAAAATTAAATAAGGTAAATTAATATTATTTTGCATTATCATTTAATTCATTGTAATGTTCTAAATTCACTAGTGTAGGATGGCAAGCCTCGTGGGTTCATGCAGGAGGAAACGGGTTCAATCGGCAGACCTGATCGGGCATGAAATTAGTGATTAGCCTGTTAGTTATCATGAATTAGAAAGTAATTTGGTCTGTCCGTTTGTACGTCTTTCCGGTATCCTTAGCGTTTAACAAAAGATTGAATTGGCCGATTTGGGTATTTATAGTGTAAAGTTAATTAAATAAAGGGTGTTCATTAATAACTAAAACAAAGAAATGGGATCATAGCATGTTGCATAGTATTCGAATTGTACTTGGATTATTAAATCGAATAAGTTGGAAAATTTATTAATTTATAAGTCTAAATTGGAGCATGTTAGTTTTATGTTAGATGGAAAATATGTAATATTATTAAACGGGAGACAGAAATTGTTTAGGAAGGGAAAACATTACCATGAAGGAAAATTAGCATGTCATACTTGATTTCAACATAAATAATTGTTATTTAGAAGTTCTGTTAAATAAGATATTATTAGGATATTAATTAGAAGGATTATATACAGGAATTCTTTTTATTTTGAATTTTAGTTAAGGGGTACAACAGTACAATATTCTCACTTAAATCTTAAATAATAACTTATTAACCCCTAGGGTAAAGTAAATTATGAAAGTAACATTATTGCTTGATTTCAGTAATTAATTGGGTACTCTTAAATTAAAGACTTATTGGTTGGAAATGTAGTGTTATTGGAGGGTGTTGGTTAAAAAGTCAATTCATTAAAATTCTAACTTACATTATTGCTAATACCATACAGAAATTGTTTTAATACATTGTATATATTGTATTAAATTTTAGAATATATATCTTAGAATTATATTGATGAGTAATAACATGAATTTTCCTCTTCTAAATTAAATTTCATGTGTTACAAATAGGTACATGAAACTACTGCAGTGTTTAATACATAGGGTGTATTTAAGGTTCACATATAAATACGTGTGTAAGGAATAAATAAATAACGAAACTATCAACCGAGGAAAAGGGCTGTGACCTCAAACCTTATCACTAGAGCTCAGCTGATTGACTGATAACACAGTCCCTTGGTTAGTGATAGTAAACTAGGGTATTCATTCACAAAATACAACATATTATATTAGATGCTTAGCATACACGTGTTAACAATTGTTGTAAGAAATTCATAAATAGTAAAAATCACCAATTTTAATTTAATAGTAATTAATAGTAAACTTGATCAATAACCTGAACTTAATTAATAATTAATATTAAGTTCTGAAACAGCATTAATAAATACCATAAGAAAGTTTTTATAGTTGTGTAATTTTTATTGCGATTGATTGAAGTGAGTATCATATGACCCGATAAGAGGTTTCGCTTAAATAAATAAATGTCCTCTATAAAACAATTTTTGAACAAACAATTCTAGGTGTTCATAAATCTTTACTGTACATACTGGATTTTATTGTAATAGTTGGCACCAGTTATGTATAATTAAATCTTACACTAATTTTCAAACTTTACCTTGAATACCATACTATATTATATAAAAGAATAATGAATGTGTTTTTACTTGGCGACTCTCACTTAAAACGGCTTATGAATTTCCCACATTCCTTAGAAATTAAATATTTATCCTATTATTACCATGGGAGGTTTTACAGTTTCTAATCTTAAAAAAAACATTAAGATAAAACAAACAATAATTCCGAATAATCAAGTTATTTTAGTTTCAATAGGCACAAACGATATTCTGCAAAACAAAGCTATGCAACAGTTAAGAGATCAATACCGATCGCTTATCAGGCTAATAAGAATTAAATATAGTCCGTCTAAAATCCTCTTAATGAAAGTGCCTTTATCCCCTAGAATTAAATCTGGTAGTTTGCACCTGAACGCAATTAACAGTTTCAACTCATACTTGTCCACATTCAAAAGTCATGAAATACGATTAGTCGACATTAATCCTGTGGTAACTCAGGGCTATACTAGGGGGACAGGCAACCTAAAACATTTTGAATTGCAATATTTTAATGGGAAACCAGATTTATTACATTTGAATGGGCAGGGATACGCGGTTCTTTTTCAAATAATTAGGGAGGCCTTAGAGAGTTAAACAAATGTCACATACAACTTTGCCCGGTAGAATCGTCCTGTATTGAGCTCAGGGGTAGGCCATCCGCAACTATCATATTATTGTTATTGCTATTTGATCTATAGTATTACTTGTTTTTGGGAATCTGTGTGCTTTGATATTAATATGTCGTCTGACGAAGATATCCAAATTTCTGATGAAAGTCTGAATTGGATTTACAAACTTGATAGGGATCAACTCAAGATACAGTGTGATAAATTCAAATTAGCTAGTGGTACGGTCCGGCAGATGAGGGCTGCGCTATCGGATTTTGTAAAATCGCAAAAGAAAATTGGTTCGGAGTTGGTTCCATCTAGTAGTCGAATCAATGACGGTATGGGACTTAACTTAATATCTGGAAACAATTTCGAAGAGGAACGGTCTGATGTTACCAAAGTAAATGTGGACGTAAACGAACGGGAAACCCCAGGTAGTATTAAAAATAACGGTCTTACAGAAAATCTAAATGATGATAAGGAATCGAATCAACAGAAACCCTCGGTTAATGGTATTGCAGTGCCAACAACATCATCCAACGCCGCGTTAGGAGACCCAATGTCTTTGATTTTTCAGCTGCGCAATAACAATCAACAATGGAAGTTATAAAGCAGACAGCTGACAGTTTTAATAGGAACCTAGCTACGGCATTAAATCCTCCACCGTATAGTCAGGATGGTTCAAGTTCAGTTTTGAGGGATGTTGTTGCCGCCTTACCTTATAATTCCGGTGGAGATCCGCATAAAATACTTAAATTTCTTTCGCAAATCTTCCAAATCTTTAATTTGAAGATAACTTCAGATCAAAGCGTAATTTTGAATATTTTACCCAAAACTGAAGGGCGTCTGCGAAACATTTTTCACGAAGCGGTAACTCAAAAATTAGACTGGCCACAGCTTAGAAAAATTAATCATAAGAGCATTCTTCCCTGGAAGATTACTTCGGGAGGCAATAAGTCGGCATGTGTACAGAACTCAGCGCCAACAAGAGCGGTTTACCGATTTTGTAGATGATATCCGAACTATATGTGCTATCTTAACTCCGGAAGCCGAGGATCATGATATTTTTGAAATAATAATGGGAGCAATTTTGCCTGATACGCGAGCTTGTTTTGCGGGACTGCCTACTCCGTCACACCTACAGAATTTGATAGAGATGGGTTCCACTATCGATGGTATTAGGGAATTTAATGTTCAGCAAACCCCTTCTCGGCCTAATGCAAACTACACCTTGTACCCGTATAGAAAAAGTAGTGAGTCATATAACTCAAACTGGCCTCGAGACAGTAGATATGGTAATCTTTCGGGCCGAAATGATAGCTCCGGTAACAGGGGATGGTTCCAACACAGACGGGGGACTGATAATAACGCCAGACCCAGTGATACAGGAACAAGTCCCCAGTACTCGGGTCGCCCAAATCATGTGGTTGCAGAGGTAAATAATAGCACGAGAAGAACTTACTCGCACACCAATCCTACACGAAGAGAGATTGCAGGCACTCCGGTGGGTCAGCAAGCAACAGACAGGGAGTAACTCGGAACGAACACGGTATCATGGTGATAGGCGAGGACCTTGGAGTGGTCGTGGAGGCAATACTGGTGGAAGTTCTCATAATTATCGGGAAAATAATAATTTAAAACAATTCAAGGGGACGTTGGTAGGCAGGCCCTACGCCCCCTTTAAAGCTTTTGTCCGTGGTAAGACCTGCCAATGCCTTTAAAACTGGGGTTCCCAAGTCAGACTTGATGTATATTCCAATGCAATTTGGGAGAGTTACCTTATTCGGTCTCCTTGACACAGGTTCATCTAGAACCATAATAAGTGCCAGTGCGCTAAAACAGTTGAGCAACGAAAAGGGTGTTCTGAAAGGAATAAAGCCCACAGATTGTACCGGTATCATCGCAAATGGCCAGCCGATAAATTTCATAGATGAGAGTTATATTCATTTCAAAATAAATTACTGTTCATGGACCTTTCCTTTTTTAGTAGCCGAGGAATTGCCTGTTTCAATTATTTTAGGGTTTAACTTTATGCAAGCTTCGGGTATGATTATAAACACGGTAAGGAAAACAGTGACATTTAATTTTAATACCTCATTGGTTTTAGCAAATTTGGAAGCCAAGGTCGTGGACGATTCGAACCCTAAAGGACCAAGTTTTGGTGAATCTCTTAATCAGTCTCAGATAAATGAATTGAAACATATAATCAGTAGCTACCCAAATACGATTACCAAGACACTAGGAAGGACAAAATTAATTGAGTACAACATTAGAGTAACGTCAAATCAGTTGGTAAGGACTAGACCCTATCAGTATGCGCCTCCGAAGCAAATGTTGGTAGAAAAACACGTAAAATCGTTACTTGAACAGGGTGTAATTAGACCATCAAATTCACCATACAGCAGTCCAGCTTTTTTAGTTCCAAAAAAGAACGGTTCGCAAAGATTAGTAGTAAATTACCGGGGAATTAACAAAATAATTGAATTAGAATCAACACCTATGCCTACTATTGAAAGCGCCTTCCAGTACCTCGGAAAATCTTCTTGGTATTCTACCATGGATTTAGTGAACGCATATAATCAGATTCCCTTACAGGAGGCTTCAAAAAAATATACCGCCTTCGTGACAAGTACGGGACAGTTTGAATGGAATTATGTTCCTTTCGGTTTAGCATCGGGGAGCATGGTTCTGGCGAATTTATTAAATAAGGTGCTTGGCGACTTAAAGTTTCAGTTTGTGTTCACATATTTTGACGATATTTTAATCTACAGTGATACATTTGAGGATCATTTAAAGCACATAAAACTGGTTTTGGATCGTTTGCGAGAGGCGGGACTCACTGTTAGCCCAGACAAAATGGTATTGGCCACTCAAAAAATTGAATTTTTGGGACACACGTTTTTCAGCCAAATAAAGTTTCCATTAGTAATGAAAGAATTGAGCCCATAGAAAACTACCCAGAACCCAAAAATTTAAAGCAATTAAGTAGATTCTTAGGTATGTGCTCCTTTTATGCAAGATACATTAAAGATTTTTCTAGCATCGCTCAACCATTAAATGAATTGAAGAAAAAAGGGGTTAACTTTGTTTGGGGTCCACAGCAAAAAGTAGCTTTTTAACACATTGAAACGGCGATTAACATCTGGGGCAGTGTTGAGACTACCTAATTTTGACATACCGTTTACGCTGCAAACAGACGCATCAGGTTCAGCCCTAGGAGCCGTATTGTCTCAGCGTATTGAGGGTAGTTTGGCCCCAATAGCATTTGCAAGCCGACCACTAAATCAACATGAGCGACATTATAGTACCTTTGAATTAGAAGCTCTCGCGGTAGTATTTGCCCTTAACAAATTTCGACCTTATCTAGAACATTCGGAATTCGATCTTTATACAGACAATAGTGCACTCAGCTGGTTATTAAATCATCCTAGACAAATTGGCAAAATTGCACGATGGGTTACATTCATAAATGCATTTAAATTTACGGTGCATCACATTAAAGGCAAGGACAATGTTGTGGCGGATTGCTTATCAAGAATATTTGAACATAAAAATGATGAACAGATAATTCCATCTACCTCAAAAGAGCAATCACCTCATTCGGTACTTCTTTTGTATGGGATACCCGAAGCATTTAAGGATGTTAAGGAGCATCAAAGGGACGACTTAAACATTAATAGCATAATTCGGCAGGTTCAAAGTCGTACGCCGCCAGCTAATTATTTTCTTCGTGACGGAATTTTAATGTATCGAGCACCTAATCATACACGACCTCGTATTGTAATTCCGGAAAAATTGATTCCAATGCTATTTAAAGTATATCACTGCTCGCCAACGTCTGCTCATTTGGGGATTTCAAAAACATGGTCTAGAGTATCCAAGTATTTTCATGGGGATCAGCTGCGTCAGCGTATTACGGGTATGGTGAAATCTTGCGTGGAATGTCAGCGTTGTAAACAGGCTCAAAACACGCGTGTGGGTCATCTTGCGTCCGAAGTCTACTCTGTACCTTTTGAACGTATATTTATCGATTTCATAGGACCACTCCCACGTTCAAAAAGAGGGAACAAATGGCTTTTAACGGTGGTAGATGGCTTTTCCAAATATTGTATAATGCTTCCCGCAAGAAACTGTACTGCTAAGACAGCCGTCAGCTTAATGGAAAAGGGAGTTTTCACGTACTTTGGATTCCCAAAATCGATTGTTTCCGATCATGGTAGTTGTTTTAGGTCAGAAATGTTCCAGGGCATGTGCCGATCACTCGGGATACAGCACGTACGAACAAACGGTTTATTATCCGCAGCCATCACATGCCGAGAGAGTTAACAAAAATATTAAGGTAGCTCTCCGGGTTTTTCATCAAAAGGACCATTCAGAATGGGACCGTAATTTACATTTATTTCAAATCGCGTTTAACTCTGCTGAACATGCTAGCACTGGATTTTCACCTGCCAAACTGTTTTTGGGATACAGCATTAGAAAATCACTTGGAGAATATTTGGAATTTAGATGATTTGTTGCAGTTAGATAATAATCAAACTAATATCGAGGCGCGTTGGGCCCAGGCTTTTGAAAACCTTAAAATTGCTCATCAAAAGATAGCCTCAAGGTACAATATCAACAGGAAACCTGCTGCCTTCAAGGTTGGTGACACGGTAATGTACCGGTTGATCAATATTAGTCAGGCAGCGAAGAACATATCGGCTAAACTAAACCCGTTGTGGTCCCGGCCCCTTATTATTACACGTTTCACGTCTCCGGTGACAGTTTCCCTAAGCGACCCTAAAAGTAAGAAATTCGTGAGAAATGCCCATATCTCGCAATTAAAGCCATTTTCAGGTAAAATTTAAATAAATTCAGTTAATACTATAAATAACCAGTTAGCTTGAGAGGCGGGGATGGTCCCTCAAGGTGCCAAAGAGAGACTTTGTGATACTATATATTAAGAATACACTTACATTTGAAAAATATACATCTACTACAGATCGTCCTCAATGCGGGAGGCTTTTTTCGACGCAGTTGTCAATAAGATCTGGGTTTGCGAAGCCTTGATCACTTCTGCGTTTTGAGGCTGACTGCGTTGAGAGATGGTTGGAAACACACACACACACATATACGAGGGAGGGTTATCCTAATCTGGCTATCCTTTTTTTATGTGAAGAAAAGAGCATATGCTACCAAAGTAATTTTTGTTTTATTATTTACATTTCAGACAGATGGTTGGACGAGGAGATCCCTAGCGCACCCTCATAACACTGACATTCATTACACAAACAAATATTCACATTAATATTAGTTCAGAATCGAATTTTACTACGGAAGTGATAGGAAAGTAGAATGTTGTGATATGAAATCTGTCTTGTATTATTTCATATAGAAATATAAATAAAATGAGAGTTGTATACAAATATGATAGATCAATAATGAAAGAGTGTTAGGTGGGTGAGTTGTCATAGAGCATCGCCAATAAGTCGGACATGTGCCGTTCGAACCGAGTCAGATTTTTCACAAACTCTACGTAAGGAGTTTGCAAAATGGAGCGGAGATGGGAAAACCTTTTCTACAGTACTTGGGAAATTGTAACGTGAATGTTAACATTCACTTCGTTAGTGTAAGTAGGTTAATTTTAATGGTCGTTGGTTTTGGTGTAGGGTCTTTTAATTTCTCCTCATTTCTAAGCAGGCACGTCTTTAGGGAATGGAGTACGTTTCCTCACCATCAATATTTTGTGACTGGGAATTGTTTTTTACGATGACCGCTTGGGGGAGAGGAGGGCGCTCCCTTTCCCTCCTACGAGTATAGGTTAGTGGCACCCACTGATCGTGTGACCAGTCAGAGTCTCAGTTGGAACAATAAAAAAAAAATATGAAACAACATAATTACTCACAAACTGCCAACCTTTAAAATCCTACCTTTTCCTATTTGAGATAGAGTGACATCTTCCAGCTGATAAGTTAGAACCAGAGTAAATATATAAATACAGTCAACATTGATCTAATTATTAAGATATTTATTGACTTGAATATAAGGGATAGGATAATAATCATCTCGAGGAGTAGGAGGAGTTGAAATGAGCTCAATAAGTAGCCGTCACATCATGAGGGTTAGGAGGATATGCAGAATAAAAAAAAAAAAAAATGCTACACCTATTTTTTTCAATGTTGAAGGCTTAAAGATTACCTTCCTCCTTATTTCATCCTTTTCGATGTTTTCATTTACATAACACAAACTCACACGGGGTTCCAAAGGGACAAACCAATGACTGATTGTCTATACGGTGGTAGGGTGCAAAGGGGGGAAACAGATTTTGCATAAAGGCAGGGATGCTTGTATGCCTTGTTCCAAGGTTATCGAGAAACTCACAATAATTAATTGTGAGTAGATTAGGTATGGTGTCGGTGGTGAGGAAATGGGGGAACTAGAAAGTCTATAGCAATCCATTTACCCCAGTAAGCTAGGTTAGGAAGACGTGCCTCAATGTGTGACGTACAATGTTGGTGTTGGGAGACATT
This sequence comes from Homalodisca vitripennis, assembly GCF_021130785.1. Taxonomy (NCBI): domain Eukaryota; kingdom Metazoa; phylum Arthropoda; class Insecta; order Hemiptera; family Cicadellidae; genus Homalodisca; species Homalodisca vitripennis. The sequence goes on from NC_060214.1 coordinate 42,711,482, forward strand.
ATATACATAAAAAAAAAAACTTTGGGAAGGGGGAGAGGATGTGCCGAAGGCACAACAGTTAGTTAGCAGGTGGTCAGATAGGCATAGTTGTCTTGCATGATAGAGGGCGCTACTGACGCCGGTTATCAAAGGTCGGGGGAGTCGCTCAAAAAACGAGCGCAGTTGTTCCGGTGGCTCCGTGGCTGTATGGGTGAGATCCTTCCAATAGTTCTTAGGACTTAATTTGGTTAATTTTAGGGGAATTATACTATGGTGCTTTTTTACAGAAGATGCTATTACCATTTATAAATGTGGTGCACCTTAGTTGCTGTCTGAATAGGATCACGATAGTTATAAAACCGGGGGGATTAGATTGAATTAAATTATATTTTCTAAAACTAAAACATCTATCAAAGCTGGCTGTCTCTGCACCTTGAGGGGTGTCCACCTCGACCTCGGGCTCCTAAAGCTTAAATTAGTTGGTGAATTGCAAATTGGCGCGGTCAAATTATTTATTAACCGAGACACGAAACAATTTTTCGTTCACGCACGTGCTTAGAAAACGTTGCAGAGTTGTAGCAATCAACTCTCAAGTCGGCATAAAATGTATTTTAATGAGTTATGCCTCAGCAAATATTAACAAGTAAATACCCACTATATGTACCGATATGAGATTTTATTTGAGTGACTACTACTTAAACTCCAACTGTGAGATTTTGTAAAGTTCCCTTTACGTTCCAGTTGATCAAAACAAATCAAACGAAAGTTGCTACAATGTTGCTTTTTATTAATGTGTAAAATTAGATAAATTAGTTTCAAATAGTTCTAATATAACTATTATAAAGATGAAATTAATCTCAAAAAGTATCAAGACGTATACTACATGAACATTTTGTTTCTTCTAACAGCCTTTATTTTCACTGAATTACTTTTTATATATCTAAAACCAATTCTTCAATAATTGCGTAAAATTCTCTATAAAAAAAACTCCTGAATTAGTTACAACGTAATTCAGAAAGAAAATTCGTACCTCCCAAAACTCACTCACGGAACTTTTCACACACACGGAACGGACTGATATAGATTCGCGCACTGTTACAAAAATATCGGTGGATATCGTGAAGCGCTGATTTAAATATTCCCCCATCTACCAATAATTAATTATGTAATTTCTGAACAAAACCATTGGCCTAGCACGTTTCCAACGAATTATCCAACTTTCCTGATCTTAATGTACTATAACCCAGTAATAGTTTTACAACAGAGCTGGCACAACAAAGGCTCAATTCAGAATCTACCAACTGTCCTTAAGTAACATATGCAGATTTTCTCAATATCATTTCCTAACGTCTTACAATATAATTAATGAAAAACTCCATTTTTATTATTAAATTAAATTTACAAAACTGTTAAAGTTTAAACTAATTTTGCCCAAAATACTACAAGCGGTAAATGTATCCAATTATTAATATATATAATTAATTTATACAATCAATTAATTTAGCTAAGACGAGGATTTGTGGAACAGAATAGATTAATGAATTCGCATAAAATTTAATTTTTGTAAAAACAAAGCATACAAAGAGCATTCGATTAATAACAGCTTTTTGGATTGGGACTAAAGGAGTTGGGAGGGTTGCATAATTGTGTTTGGGGTTGAGGGAGAGGTGAACAGAACAACACCATTAGCAATACTTTACAATTTATGTGAACTTTAAACGGTTATCTGTGTGTTCCAAAATTCCTTACACTTTTTTATTTTACTTATTAATTCTAAAGGAGGAATAACTTAAATAAATTATGTCTCAACTACATATAAAGCTAGCTTAAAATTGAAATATAACGTAAAAGAAAATTGCAATACACGTTTGAAACATACTACTCTTAAGAAAATCCTTATCCTTTAAAGTTGCTACTCTTCATACAATTACTTGCCTCCTTACATTACGTTTAAACAGCTCTGTGAGTCACAACCTCATCAAATCTATCAGTGCCTAGAGATATGCATCGTTGGTCAAAAAAATTTATAGTGCCCCATATAAGTTATTAATCCATGTTGATTGACACAAAGCTACACATAAATTGATAATTATTTTACTACATTAATATAGTAGATCTGAATTATGTAATTTCGTATTCGTATTTTCTATTTTATTTTAAACTGTACTGTGGATTGACAGTAAAATCAATCCTTAGAGTATTTTGATTGCTACCTACTATTTTTAATATTTTTTAACAAAATTATTTAATCTACTTGGACCGTGGTCGTATAGATAAACTGTTAGATCTACAAGTATATAAAAATCACAATGTGCAAGTACATTTAGATTTCATGTAGTAAATAGTTAGTAGTAGGTTATACACCGTTGTGTTATGGGTGCTTGCATAAACTCATTACCTTCATTAAATTTAGAATCTAGTACTTATTTTATCCTTTTAACACCATTTAGCATTAATCATTTTTAGTACTAGACAAGTACGAGAACTCAGAACATTTAGTGAATTGTTTAACGCAACCTGTATACAGCTGTTTGTGTCAATTACAACCAAATGTAATTTGCTTAACATGAATATTTAATAACATAAAGAACTTCTTCAGAGAGAGATAGCCCATCCTATACTTCACATCATGTTTCCTACGTATTAAAATTTATCCTCCTAAAAGAGTTGCCAGGTACAACGTATTCATTTCGAGATTCCTTGGAAATTGTGGCAATATAATCCATAGTTGTGGTCCTACTCATTATCTGTCGATAAAGCGGGGAAAAAAATTTTCTTCTTGAGCTGCTAAAACGGGAAAAAAAGTATTACGCCATCCTATTCATATTCTATTCGTTAAAATGCTACTGAATATTTTATAACTATCCATAATCCTTACTATATAAAATTAATATTTCACTATAAATAATTAAGTATTAATTGTATTCATTAAATTTGATGTTTTATCTTAATGAAACAGTTACTGAAATCTAATATTCAATACTGCAAAATTACAATATTGATGCAACCGATTTGTTTAAAAAAATGTTCTTGTCGATTTACTTCTATAATATATGTTATGAAATTATTAAAGCTGATATCAGTGCTCTTCTGCAATTACCACTTGATCTTTGAGATCCTTATCTGTTTTGAGTTATGATGAAGGGATATACCTGGATTTCCAGCATTCAAAAAATCATGATCTAAAAATATTGCTTTATTTGAAAATACGACTCACCACTAATTTAACAATAGTTGTAGATAAACAAATAAGTAATGAGACATTCTGACGATGGAGTCAGTGTACATCATTAAAGAGCGTTTTCGTCTCTATATTAAAAGAAATACATTGAACCTTAACACCTCACAGGACCACAAGGAACAAGAAAATATCGTTTTGTTGAAGCCATGATTTTAACCGACTCAAAATAAGGCCATTAGGACTGGTATCCCCTTGTCAGAAGACAGCACAGCTGATTGTTGAATAAAATACACTTCTAATTTAATATTTTACTGTTTTTTAAAACTTGTTTTGCTAACTCTTTTGGTCTTTATAATTCTGTTTTAGATTTTCGTGAATAAAAAATGTCTGTACTTTTTTCTAACGAAGAGGACCACGAGATCTTATTAAAAATTTCATAAGGCCTCTGTATTACTGAGATACTACATGTTTTTTTTCACCTCTTACCAGTTTTTAAAAAGTATTTAATCTGTATATGATTGGTTCAACAGTTACTATCGCTATAATGAAAATGTCAGTAGATGCATTAATTGTAATAAAGATTGTTCCAACATTCTTCACTCAAAAGCACTTTTAGCAGGCTTATAAAGTAATGAACACCAATAACTTTTGTAAGAATACATCCTTATTTGGAAGACGTTATTGCGAGTAATTCCTTACGTTGGCTTTCATCCATAAATTGACACTTAACTAGAACCAACACTCATAAGGTAATGAACACCAATACCATTTGTAAGAATACATCCTTATTTGGAAGACGTTATTGCGAGTAATTCCTTACGTTGGCTTTCATCCATAAATTGAGACTTAACTAGAACCAACACTTATAAGGTAATGAACACCAATACCATTTGTAAGAATACATCCTTATTTGGAAGACGTTATTGCGAGTAATTCCTTACGTTGGCTTTCATCCATAAATTGACACTTAACTAGAACCAACACGGTGTGAATTTACTCTTGGGTATCACAAACCATCAGGCTGGAAAGAAGTAGAGAAACTCAATTTCTCGTTTTCTATATCATAGCTTTGCAGAAGATTTGCAATAAAGTTCCAGGGATAAACATAACATACATATTTTAACAGCCGAGTTAATGCACTGACCTTCAGTTACTTTTAATGACGTTATGAAGAAACGCTTGGGAGTTTTGAGTAAAAATTCCAACAAATCATTTTTTAATATCTTCGTTATTGGATACCATCACAAATTTATGTTTTTATTTCCTACGGAAATACTCTCCATTTTTAAATTCAAGATCCATATTAACTTATAACAACTTAACCTAAACAAGAATTTCTATAACAGAACATGTGAAAGGTTGAAAAATTATGTTAACATAATACACTATGGCAAGGCGTGATATATAAAAAGAAATAACACGCACATACATACACATATATACATACACACATATATACACACATACACATATACATATATATATATATATGTGTGTGTGTGTGTGTGTGTGTGTGTGTGTGTGTGTGTGTCTGTAAATGTTTTAAAACTGTACCAATACCTACATGTAATCCGCAACAATAAATAAACTATAACAATAGAAATAACATAATAAACTATAACATAATATAACAAAAATATTTATAACAATGTTTTCAAAAACAGCAACAGTAAAGATAACAGTAGTGACAAGATAATCTACGGCGTACAATAACAGAGAATATGAATAATTATATGTAGACAAATGAGGATAATGAATGATTCAATATCGTACTATATTTATATGTGGAATCATTTCAATCTCTGTAATTAACCATTTTTAAACAGCATGTGCTAAAAACAATATTATGCATTTTAAAATAACAGTTACGTTCAAATTAAAAAAAAATTACAAAAATATACTTTATTGCTAACTTTTATTAAAAATTGCGGTAATGATAACATTTCATAAAACAGTACATGGAAATGAAATTTCACTGTGCCCTTGAGTTATTAGGCGTCGACCATATTATTCTATAATAGTGATAAATGAAAAAGGAAAGCAGATAATTAAACTTTGATTCGATATTTATAAATTTTCTACGTTTACATTTTACTTTCCTGGCTTTAGAAGCATCTATAAAAATAAGATTTCACTGCACAGGCGAAATTCAAGCAACCCACTTTATGGCGGACACAATGGTAAGTGCCACTAAAACGGTCTAGACTACACTTGGCAGGGAATGGGAATAACCTTTAATGCCTGTTTTTAAAGAAAGGAGAGCGTATTAACCCACTAAAGACTGCCTTCTCTTTGAGATCCCTATATAAATTAAAATTCGATTAAGTTGCTTAAAAAATAATGTTACTTAAAAAACAAAGTTTATTATTTTAAAATACCACTGTACATTTAGTAATGTGCAATGTAATGTTTATGTAAAATTATATTGTTATTTGATTTAGTAATCAATTAAGGGGATATAAGTTTCTTAAAATATAAGGTTATACACGTTTAATAAAATTATGTTTATTTTCCATGTAATGTTTAATTTATGCATTGAACATTGACTATTTTGAGAATTTATACTTCATTTGTAACAAAACAATATAGAAATTGGGGAATTTTTTTAATAATGACGAAAATATTATGTATTTATCGTTTACAATTGGTGATTGTAAACAAACAGCCCTAACATATTTATTATAAAAAGGTGTTCAGTCCATGTAGCATATAGTTACTTTAGAAAAATATTACTCTCCATCGCATTCTGTGTATCAGCCATTTGTACACTACTTTAGTGATACAAAACCATAAACGTTTATATGCTATAAACGTTTAGCATGGCGTTGGCTTCGGCAGTAAATCCTATTTTTATAGCTCTTTCTTACGTTCCCCGTTGTACACAAAAGCCAAATATTTCTAAGACATTTTCCTTTTTAATTTTATTTTTCAATTTAAATTTATATCCCAAACCAGAGACTCATTTCCAGCCTAAGCGGGTTTTAATATGTTTTAGTTTGGTGGTATAGAGGATTCCATAAATACCTGTTTCAGTGCCAACAGTAACAAGGTATGATTTTTTTTAAACTCCAAAGTAAAGGCTGCGCTGATGTTACTTGAGAAGTTTTGAATGTATAGTCCAGTTTAATCTTGAGTTGTCCTGTGCATAGATATTCTCAACTTTCTGTTAAGAAAGAAATAGTAACTGCTCTCAAGCAAAACAAAAGATATATTACACAAGCCAATCCATGGAGTGGCATACACTACAATGAAATCAGATCTAGCCTAACATTTATAAAAATTAAGTTTCAATAAAGTTTTCAAATTTATTGATCATTCCGTTTGCAAGACATCGTTATGATATACAATTTAAACAGACAAATATACTTGAATTTTCCATAAGAAACCATACTACAAATAAAAGAATCATACATCAAAATAATTGGTGAAGGTTTTAATATGGTGTCGTCTATTGCAAACGTAATAAAGTATTATGTTGTTTTTCTTATAACATTGTTTTAACTTTGTAAAACTTGTACAAATTTATTTATATTTTTAAATTTTACACAGGAATGAGCAGGACACAAACTGATGTGTCAGCAGTAATTAGCAACAGAGGTGTGATGTAGTGGTGAGGTTGATTACGCTCATCGACCACCCTCTTGTTGTGGCGTACAGCGTTTTGTTACTCCTTTGTCTGTTGTATTGTCAATTTAAAAAAAATAAAATGGAAAGTTTAAGCAACTTATTTTAATCATTCGTAAAAAACTATTTGTCTCCCAATAAATATAATACTTTTCACACAGTCTTCCGTTTGAACCTTCCAGTTTGGCTGACTTTTATTTGGTTTTTTAATTTTAATTTATCATATAATGCAAGTTTTTTTTATACATTTAATAATTTTTGTTGGTGTTTCTAAATCAATTTAAAAATTTATCCTATTTAATGAAATTTAAATATAAAACTGCACTGAATTAGAAACATCAATTAGGCAAGAGTATTACTTGATAATTTTAAGGTTTGTATCCTCGATTTCTTCATTCGGGATTTAAAAACGAAAAAAGTTAATTACGTTACACTTAACTATATTCTGACATAAATAAATTAAATGAAAACTATAATAATGTTGAGTTACTGTAATCAAAAATTTATGTTTTTATGGAGTTGAGAAGAATTAATATGTGCCAGTTTTGTCAAACAAATTAATGTTATCCTTGCAAAGTAAAGTTTGTCCGTTGTGTTCACCAGAACTCAATTTTATCTCCACGCTCCGAACATGAATAATACATAAACATAGGGAGTGTTGGAGTCCGTGTCTAGCCTTGGAGACCTCCAAATCTTTTTAAGCTTAGTGACTATCCTAATGTACTGTATTTTATGATTGCAAATTGTTGTTTGTCTTTGAAATATTAAATTAATAATAATAAATATAATATTTTTAAGGTGTGCTTGTAAAAAATATAATATGTTGTAAGTGTGCTAGCGATTCATGTCAAACACATTGTTGGTATTATGAAAATGGTACCATAACACAATTTTAAAACACACAATAGCTTTGTAACTGGTAGATATTGGTAAAATACTGAACATAGAACTTTAGTGTAGATATACATTTATAAATAATTTAACAACTTGCTCCTCTTCCAAAACTATGTAAAAGGAGATGCTTACAAATTTTAAAATTTAATTTCAATCAAACATATCGTCTCTTTTCAATACAAATTATATTTTAAAATATTGCAATTTCCTACATTATGGGAAGGTCGTTATGGCTTACCAGTGGTCACAGTGTAGGATGTTCTGCTAGATAAGGTAATGCATGCGATTATATAAGGAACGTAAAGGGCGGTCTCAAAGTAGCCCTTAAGGGTCGGAATAAATGTAGCCTACATTATACTGTACACAAATACACAATTCCTTTGGAAAGCCTTGTTGATAAACCCTCACGGGTTTATTTATTGACCTTTAACATATACCTACTTTATCATAATTTGTATAAATTTATCAATATATTAAAAATTTAATAAAATACAATTATTAATATTTAATATAATTAAACATTATTTAAATTAAATTAGATTTTCTTGATCGGAATCGGGAGTAATGTCAGTATGAAGAGATAAAAAACATCGAGGATAGTGAAGTTCAAATAGAAATCGTATCGTTTCGACAAAAGAGACACCAAGATTACACTTGTTTTTAAAAAAAGGCTTTCTCACTGTCTCACATTTTCTTAATGTACATCAAGTACATACATTCATTTATTTTTTCCCAACATCTTTATATGGAGTGACGAGAAATATAAAATATTGGTTACTGGAGTAAAGAGAGTGTTATGTTATGTTTTATGTCCTGACATGGATTATGGTTGATATACCACAACGGACTATATATGTACAATGTTTCCAGTAAAATAAAGCATTTCATATACGGGGTTGAGGTCAGTATTGGCAACCAGCGGACACAATGTGGGAAGTGTTGGCAGATAAGGTAATAGAGCCGAGTATCCAGGGAACCTAAGGGTGGTCTCACAGTAGCCCTGAAGGGTCGCCCCACATTTATGTTATACTTTTCTCAGCTATATTCCTTGGATAACTTTATCGCTCGCCCCCTCAATTTTATATTGAAATTATATAATACGTAATGTAATATTTTAGCAAAATAATAGTATATATTAAAGAGTACACATTTATGTTATATTTTTCTAAGCTATATTCCTTGGAGAACGTTATTGCTCGCACCCTCACATTTTTATTGAAATTATAGAATACATAATGTAATATCTTAGCAATATAATACTACATATTAAAGAGTACACATTTATGTTATACTTTTCTCAGCTATATTATTTGGAGATCTTTATTCCTCGCACCCTCACATTTTTATTGAAATTATATAATACGTAATGTAATATCTTAGCAATATAATACTATATATTAAAGAGTACACATTTATGTTATACTTTTCTCAGCTATATTCCTTGGAAAACTTTATCCCTCGCACCCTCACATTTATATTGCAATTATATAATACATATTATCATATTTCAGTAATATAATACTATATATTAAATAGTATAAATATATGTAAAATCAATTATTCAACTTAAGCCAAATGCAATAGTTCAGTGTAAATATTCGTTTTAGTAAATTTTTTTTTAAATAGTTTATTTTTGCTATGTTTGGCTGGAAAAGTGCGTAAAACTTTATTTAATTGACACTCTTCATAACTAAGAAGTACTGAAAAATTTTCTTCTTTTCTTATTTTAATATATTATATTAAAAATATGTTTAGCAATAATGGAAAAAAATGTAAAGATAAATATGTATTAACTATAAATTCAATGTTCAAAATAACTTGAGAAATAATTTAAAATATTTTTGTAATTATTTATCCCGTAAAAAAATACAACACTTATCACTTGTGTGTAATTAACATCTTTTTTTACTAGTGTAATTAATTTTAGAATTCTTTATTAAGACTCTTAATATTAGAATTAGTCATCATGGTGGAAGCACATGGACTGAAATCTGTCAGCCACTGGAAAGTAAGCTTGATTACTACGGTTCACTGTATTATTGCTAAGGCAGCATGCGATCCAATATTAGATACGACATCTGACGCTACTGCAAGAGAGTCTGTATTTAGTAAACACTTTCTCGTAACCCTCCGATCTCGAGACGATTGGAGAAGGAAAGAGGAAAAATCTAAATAAGAGTAATCTAGTCTGGTATGAATTTGGCTCCTTGATTGAGAAATGATCTATATATGTAGTGTGATTTAATCTCAGAAAACAGCAAACGTTTCAGAGAGTATCCTACAGTCTTTTAAGCTGAAATCTAACACTTTTCTAGCGTGAAGTGATATAGTATTGACTAGGAATTATGTGAGTCAATGGGTTGTAATACAATCTGATAGTCAGACCACTTTTACTTACCTTAAGTCTACAAAATTTATTTAAAGGCTTGAATGGAATTGCTTATTAATAAAGAAGACTTTATCCGTTCTTGTTAGTGATAACTGAATATACCCGCTGGATTCCTGAAGATGCATATTTTAAGGTCAATAGTCTCACTGATAAAGTGGTATGAAATAGCTCAAAGGACCGATTGATTAATCTTGACCCAACTTGTGGTATTCTAGCCACAGTTAACTGTTGTCCAACCTATTAGGAAATGGTTCAGAGATAAGCACTGCCATCTATGGCAGAGTTTCCCTGCCTAATCATTTGGAAAACATTCATTCCAGGCACGAATATCAAATACACAAAATGGCTGAGAAAGCTAAATAAATGTATTTTGACACAAGTTTCAAATTTCATGTATTACTGGACACAGTAATTTCAGAAAACACTTGCAAACATTAATACTCACAACTAAAGATCCTAGGTATAGACCATGTAAAAAGTCGGAGGACACTGCTAAACACATTATTTTGAGGTTAATACAGATTATTTACGCATTAAATAACACATAATGTTTGGTCATTATGATTGTGAGAGGCATGTGGTTAATAGAACTTAATTTAGACTCTCACAGCCAACTGACGAATTCATGGTTAGCATTGGGCAGAAACTCTTGGATGTCGTTGAAGATACAGGGGCTAGGCAAACCCTCCAAACAGAAATAGGAGTGCGTGATTACTTTTAAATGGCTCGTTAGGAATTAAAGGTCCTTGTTATATCTCATGTTAATCTTATCTAATGGATGAATATGCAGCATGAAAAATAATTTTTACTACTAGAAATAAAGTTTCATCTAAAGTTTAAAATTTACTATTACATCTTTCTTGAGATATCTTCCAGTTAGTTAGCATAAAACCTTTCCTATTGAACACGTTAAAATTTCATATTTTTTTAGTTTTGTATAAAATGTATTTATTTTGAGTTGCCATCATGGTGCTATGGAGTACGCCACTTTAGGTATTGCAGAAAATGCTAAGCGAAGGATGCATGTAAATCTGAAGGTTTATAGGTAATTCTATTTTCTCCATGTAATGTCTTGTAGTAAACGCTCTGACGATCAGACAGATCCATACAGAAATGTAACTTTTATATCACCCGGCAGAAAAACTATTATGCCAACAAATCTCGCTGGAAATATCTTTCGAGTAGAGAGAGACTTTGTCACTTGTTAATACTTTTATCCACCGACATCGATGTTACTCTACAGAAAGGGTAGATATGTAACGGACGAGACGGGACTTGGGAATTAGATAATCAGAAAACTGTTGGCCGCAAAAATCTGATTTTAATTTAACCTTTCACATTAATAATTATTACAATACTATTCACATTCCCTAAACTGTAATTTTAAAATATATTAATCACTCATCAGCGAAACAGTAGGTTACAAATTTAAGATTTTAGAGGGAAGGGCAAACACGGAGCGACGCGTTACGTGCGAGTACCGGCGATCAACTCACCCCACGCACGTACTTTTTCGCTACAAAATTTTTGTTAAAATGGCGGACTAGACTCCGTACGGTGCTGCTCCCAAACGATTTACTTGGGCGTAACAGAGTCTAGAAACGACACAACTTGGCCAGACACAGGCTGGAGTCAGCAGAATCAGCAAATTCCTCAGCCAGCTGCAGCTAAAGCTGCCACGGGTATCGGGCTACTTCCGCTTAACAACTCAGTTGAGATCAACTAGAATATTCCGAGCAACTATTACTTGACTTATACTTACTAAATAAATATATAATAATCACTGTTCCTTATTTCCTTTTAATAATTTAGGTGACGGTAGATATTTTGTAAGTAATAGTACTTACATTTTACTGTTAGGAACAATGAAGAATCGTTGGTTGGTAATACTACAATATAAATACTGTAGTACTTCACTGGTCAATAATAATATTGACCTCACAGTGTCAAATGGTCAGGGGCTTTCTTAATGGGCCGTCACACACACCCCTCACCCTTAGACCATGCTGTCCTCAGCATGAGGTAACATAAAACGGTAAGTCCAATGTTCTACAGGTGTCCCTTGTTTTTTTGTTTTTTTTTTTTTTAATTGATTCAGGAATTTGTTTCAGCTAATCTCAACTGGTATTTAGATATTGAAATAGAAAAAAAGAAAAAAAATGTTGGATGTCCTTATCTGGACTCTCTTTCGAAGTTAAATTTGTACTAACATATCTTGCTAAAAATCGATGGAAACTTGCAAACATACGTCGCTCGGGTGTGCCTCTCCCTTCACAGAAAGTCAATAAAACAAAAAGCTTCATTAATTCAAAAATAAACTTCAAAATTCAAGGTTGACTAACATACTCAGCAATAACAAATTTCGTTTCAGGAAACGAAATAAAATTTAACATAAATAATTAAAGTAACATGGTTGTTGAATAGTGACATCTATAATTAATACGCTCACAACAAGAAAGACACTCTAACACTAGGCAACCAAACATGTTTTAAACAACAACCCTTAGTGACACAACAACTATTTGCGGGATTATGGAGAAGGAGGAGATTGTTAATTTTAGTTTCCTACCCCTTTTTTTTCTTTTTTTTTCCACCACAGTGGATTGTTAAGGTCCAATTATTACAAAAAAAGGTATTTAAGTGTGTCGATTAGGAAATTTTAACCGCTACTTGCCCAGTATAGGTGAAGCCGCATGGGCTTTCACTCGGGGCCGGCCGTAGGTCAGTCACCCCTTTAAAATTGTAAACAGTTGTTAAGTTCACAAGGTCTTACTACTAAAACGAGAATACATTTTAAGTTAAAAAATACCAATATACAAATTGACATATACACTGCCAGTAATAGCCAAAACGAGGCAACTAAAATCCTTACAACAGAACCTAAAGTCGTTGGCATTGCCATACACCTAGTAGTGCCCAAACAGTGTTCACTTGATATTTTCTTAATCTAGCATTTTGAAAACTAAATTTAGAGGCATGCATACGATTAACATAGCAACACATTAAAACAGCAAGTACTATTTAGTTCACTTGAACAGCAAAAATTCACGAATTACAACCTATAGTTTCCTTAAACAATCAATCTATATACTATTGGCGTTTGGAGTATTATTCGTGAGCTAGTTTAAAATAATATTAAAAGTGCTTGCGTAACATTTTGGTAGGGCTGGCAACGGTACAGCAGTTGTCTTGCTGATGGGGCCCGGGAGATCCCACAGCAAGGCATTTACCACAGTCTTAATTGCTGTGTGCTCATCATGTATTAATAATTTAATAATTTATTTATTTTCTTTAGGCATCCACAGTCCAGTATTGGGAAGCGATGGAATGGGTATAAGGGGAAGGGGTGCCGGCTTTACCTTTCTGTGGACACCAGATATCACTCATTGGATATTGATCATAATATTAATTTATGAAAAAATTCTCCCTTACCAGCCTCCAACGAAACCCTACGACTACTCGTTACACATTAATAATACAACGTTAAATTTTTACAATGTTTACAAATTTATACTATGACGAAACATGGCAAAATCTTGTTACTTACTAACTAAACCCCTGTAAATGGTCCCAATATTAGAAAAATTCGATTTTCCCTGTTCAAGGCCCTTTGATAAGTGCACCATGGGTCGACCCTTGTAAGTATCACACGGAGACACATCAATCTCGAAACACTGTCGAAAGTTCCTCATTCAGGTTGAGCTCAACACAATATTAGAATTCACTTACGTTCGTAGGATCCTCATACGTCTGACACATACGTAACGGCTAGTACACACCAAGCTTGGATTTCGGTTATGCGATAATACCAGATCCTCCTGGCACGCACTCTCGTTCTGGTTGGTTACTCTCTCTAACGGTCTGCTCATCTGGGACAATCGAACTTCCCAAGGTCTCTGAGTTCTGCATCGGTCCGGGTAGCTTCGGGGTGCCGTCGGCTACCTCTCAGGCTGGCACGGAGCAGATTGGCAACTCGTACTCGATATCTCAAACAGATAAAAACAACAATTAATAACACAGTAATCGTAGATCCACTCAATATGACCTGCTTTAACTATACGATGCTTAAAATGATTGACTCTGAGGTGCTGGAAAGTACTCTCTAAAGAATACTCCTTTACGCTTAGAGTGCCAAGTTGGTCGTCCAATGCTTGGAGGACCTTCAAAGTATCATTCACGTCCTGATTCAACAGTTCGGTTTCTTCTTTACTATATATCCCATCTACTTCAGGAAAAGTTATCTTTCCAAAATCGCTCGAGTGCCAGGAGCTGCCGAAGAATCGGGCAGGCATCCTGTACCCGTCTGCAATCAGGTCACATCGATCCCGATTCGGAATTTCACCCACCCCTTTCAGAATGGTTGTACTAACGTTTAGACCAGCATCCCGTCTAAAGCAATTCAATACTACTTTGGCTTCACCCGAGGTAGTATAGATCCATCGGGTTGGAGTTCTAATTAGGACTGGGGATTTCAGGCCGGATATCAACTTTCTAAGTGCACAACGTAATTTTCTCTTTCAGCAAAAGTTCAATTGGACAATTTTGGTCGTTGGTGTACATTAAATAATACTTCCGACAGAGGACACACTGTTAAAGGGCCGAAACTACACTCACTTCGGTAATGGTCAGATGAATAAACGGTATAGGTTTGTCTGTCCTTGCTAACTATTAATTTTTGGTCGTCTACTTCCCACTTCACCCATCTTTTTAGAGAAGGGTCAAAAACAGGATAAGTTATTACATTGAAAACTTCATACACTTGGTTATCATTTTTCAAGGGGAGCTTTAATGAGTACTCTAAGCTGTGTTTCCGTAGCATAACGATTTGATTATTGCAAATTTATAGAAGCTATGGAGGTTTTCTAACTTAACGTCTAAGAATAATTTTGCAGGTGGTGGTATCACCTGTTTTACAGATTTCAGGACCTCTAGGAACTGATGAGGGGGTAATAGGTTGCTAGTCATCCTATTAGCAGCCAAGTCCTCTACAGCTTGGTGAAGTTGATTCAATCTTTGTACAGCAAGGTTAATGGCATCTTTAATTTCTGACAAGGCACAACTTAATTTTAAGTATTGGAAAAGAGTATTAAACAAACTTGAGAAAACGGATTCTGTTCTTGAGTTTTGAGCCATGTTGTCATGCATCACTTGGTGATACGCTTTCAAGATGTAAAATCATTTTATTTATTACCCTCGAATGGTTTAAAATTTCTAAGTGCATGTTTATCTAAGACAGTTAATTGATCTTTTGTGTCATGATAAATTTCATCATTCCTTATATTGGCATCATCTATTTTACTATTCATAACTTCCAAATCGCTATCGATTACAAGTTCCAAACAAGAATTTTAGTACATGACCACCGGCATCAAACAGACCGCGCTTCTTTTGGGTACGCGGCAGCAGAGTGACCAAGTCACTCGTTTTGCCAACGTAGTCGGTCACCATCTTTTGTAGTCCATAATATTCGTATCTGAAACTGGTTTTCAAGGTCATGCACTATGGTATGTAAGCTGTTGTTTTGCGAGAGAAGATTTTGGAAAAACTCATCATACTGACCTCTTACCTTCACCAAGATTATACTTAGATTTCTGTTTTCCTCTTCCACTCCTGTCAGGTTGTACTGGAGCACCACCACAGTCCAGTAGCTGTCTGTAAGTAAAACGTCCCCTTCTTTCTCGAATATGACACCCTGGTGGAAGCAGAGGACACCTTCCAGGATCAACAAAACGCCTAAAAGGCCTACAACAGAACATCTATGATTTCATGTGACACGACTATCAAATTCGATATCCACCTTTTCCCAGGCTATGTAGCGAGCACTACTCCCCCAACTATTCCAAAGCACTTCAAAAGTCTAACAAAGTCACCCCATCTCGCGGGTTCTTTCTTACTCCGTTTTGGGCGTCCGATACTTGCAGGCCCGGCTACTGCTACCGGGGCTTGGGTTTCATCGTCACCCTTTACATCTCCGTTTAAGTTCTGCAGACCACTATCATCTACCTCTTCATCACTGGAACTATTCTCGTTTTGCTTTTCTTTCTGCGCGGTCGAAGGACGCGGACGTTCCTTATAAGGTTTGATACGGTTCACGTGCACGACGACCTCTCGCTTTCGTATTCGAAGAACAACATTTAGAGGTGATACCACTCTAACTATGGGATATGGTCCTTTCCATAGTTTTTGATAATTTCTTTACACGATGCCGTCCTATACTGGGTACATGCAATAATACAAACTGCCCTTCGCGGAATTCGGTTGATTTAGCTTTCTTATCATACTGACTTTCATTACGGGCCTCGGGCTCTGGCTTTAAAGCACTGCAGTTTCCTTGTAAGCTTCCTGTAGTTTCTCCCGGAGTGCTTCGATATGATTGTCATATATATCTGTCTCATCCGTAATCTTCAGATCCGCTTCCATAGGAACCTCCATTTTTCCGACCAAAGATTAACTCATACGGAGAATACCCAGTACTCTCATGAGATTGGGAGTTATAGGCCATGGTGACATAAGGCAAGTATTCATCCCAATTGGTCTGGTTCCGGTTAACAAAATGACTCCAACATTCTCATCACAGTGGAATGGACCCGCTCCAGTCTGCCATTACTCTGAGGATGAAAACCAGTAGTTTGGATTTTTCGAACGTGCAGAAATTTGCATAAGTCTTTAATTAAGCCGGATGTAAAGTTAGCTCCTTGATCGGTAACTAAGGCCTTTGGCACGCCAAACTTGGTTATCACCCTCTGCACTAGTGCTCGAGCAACACTTTCGTGGTCTGATCTGGCAGTGGAACAAACTCACAGTATCTGGAAAAGTGATCCATAACACTGAGAATATAAACGTTGCGGGATTCGCTAATGGGCAGAGGACCAACTATATCTGCCGCTATCACTTCGAAGGGCTCCTGGGGTTCGTTGAAGACGTCACCCCAGGGGCGCTTTCGCTTTACCGTAATTCGTTCGTTGGTTTACAGCTACGACATGTCCTGACGTAATTCATAACGTCTCTTTCCATACCTCTCCACCAGAACTTCTGTTTCACCCGGTCTAGTGTTTTTTTTTATGCCACTGCGGCGTGTCCAGCTGTGGCAAATCATGATTGATCCTAATTATCTCCTGGACTAAGGAAGTTGGTACTACAATTTTTCTTTTCACCCGAGCTCAAACGGTACAGTAACCTTCTCCGGGCTCATCCGGAAGTTCTTGGCTTGTCTCAGACCCTGAACTACGGGATCTTTCGCGTTGACGTGTTTTCTAATTAACTCAAGTCAACGACAGGGAGCACTTCCTTGTTTAACCGCTCGCACTGCGCGACTTAGCCCATCCGCGTTAGTGTGTTTTTTCTTTTTTTCCGGCTTTATGTTCTAACCGTGAAATCAAACTCAAGCTAGTCGCGAACGACCATCTCATCAGCCTACTGCTAGGGTCCTTCAGCGACAATCATCCACTTTAGAGCGGAGTGATCGGTGATTACTTTGAAAGGACGCCCCAACAAGTAGCATCTGAAATATTTTGTACTCCAGAACTAAAAGACCTAAGTAATTCGCGCTCGGTTGTCGAGGTAGTTCTCTTCTCGGCTGGGAATAATGTTCTAGAACAGTACGCTACGGGGTGTTCCCGGCCATCTATCTCCTGTGAGAGGACTGCTCCTAAGGCAACAGTACTCGCGTCTGTCGCTAATATGAACGGCTTGGTAAAGTCAGGGTATATCAACACAGGGGCAGATATTAGTTTTTGTCTTTAAGAGATCAAAAGCCTCCTGACATTCTGGTGTCCACACAAATTTCGCTATCCTGTTTTGGTCCAACTCGAATAGTGGACGTCCAATGGTGGCAAAACCCGTCAATGAAAACGCCGATAATAGCCAGCCACCAAACCTAGGAAAGAGCGCACGTCCTTCACCGTAGTGGGCACAGGGAAGTCCCCTTACAAGCCGATACCTTTCCAGGATCGGGTTCAACACCTTTCTTAGTGATTACATGACCCAAGATAGCTGACTTCATTGACCACAAAATTACATTTACTAAGTTGTACTGTCCAGGTTCACATTTTGTAATTTCCGATAGCACTTCACGAAGGGCTTCCAGGTGTGAAGGCAAGTCCCTGGAAAACAAAATTATGTCATCCAAGTAGACAAGGCATTTCTCACCTTTCAAGCCCATTAACACTGAGTCCATTAGTCTTTGGAAAGTGGCCGGAGCCGTGTTTTAGTCCAAATGGCATACGCTGATACTCATAATGTCCGCCGGGAACATTGAATGCTGTTTTTGGTCGGCTTATCTTCGTCAACTCGAATCTGGTGAATACCCAGACCGGAGATCTTAACGTCGTGAACATCTGGCAACCCGCCAAGTGAGTCAAGTGTTTCTGTGATGTTCGGGAGGGGGTACACGTCAGGGGTGGTCCACCGCATTAAAGTCCTCTTGTAGTCGACACAAAACCTTAATTTAGGGGTACCGTCGGGAGATTTCTTAGGCACAAGTACTACAGGCGATGCCCACTCGCTCTGACTAGAACAATGATACCTTTGTTTTAGTTGATCTTTAACTAATTCGTCAAGTGTGGCCTTCTGATGGTATGGTACGCGATACGCTTTTTTTTGTAAATAGGGGCTGCATTCCCCGGTTCGTATGACATGTGTCACTGCCGAAGTACAACCCAGAGGTTGGTCTTCACTGTGAGCAAGAACATTTTTGAATCCCATGAGAGTGGACTTCACAAGGTCTCGCTCGTGACTTGGCAGATGCCTAAGCTTCTCGTCCAAGCACGCCTCTAAGTCGGACTCGTCAGAACGACTCACCATGCCTACTCTTGCCTGTGGCCTTTTGTAGCTATGAAGTGCTATGTCGCGCACAACAGTGGCCAATTTCACTTTACCCCTGTTGGTTCAGATGCAACCCGTGCTTTGTGTACATGTTATGGCTCAATTTTCCTTTGAGGTCTAGAAATTCAATCCTACCCTGTTGAATTTTATCTCTATTTTTAGCTAAATTTTGAATGATGGATTTAAGAATTCCGTTGGCATCTCCACGTTCGGATTTGAGGTCTTGATCATAGCGGTCAAATATCGACAGAACAGTTACTCTCGCTTTCCACTTCACCGGAAAATTTTCAAATGCTTGTTTCAGGGTTAACGGGTAAGGCGCACACTTGTCAACATCGTTTGTTCCCCCTATCAAGATCACCGTGTCGTTTCTCGGTCAATGTATCAATAGTACTACTACCAAATTTCGAGGTTACTTGTTTTAGTTTTCCATTGGGCATGAAAAAGACTTCTACATCAAAATTTCTAGGTAGTCTTTCGGATAGTATTTCCTGGAGTCCACGACCATGACTGTCTGCTAAAACTATGTAGTTTTTGTCGCACAGGATTTCCTCCCTCCACTGGGTTGAAATCTCTGTCGAGCGTTCCTAACTTCAAGTTCTTGGGTAGAGTTAACTCCTCAGCACTTGCGTTTACGGTCTTGACCCAACAAGCGGTTTTCCTTTTAACCTTTGTCAGGGTTCGAGCAAGATAAACACCGTGCATGATAAAGGTCAGGGGTTCAATCACAACGTCCCTTTCCTTCTAAGTCGTCGGAACCGGTGGCACATCGGTTAGTCTTCACTTGGATAATCTTTTCACACACCGGGGCGAATTTTCACCATCGCCTACAGCAGTACACATAACGTTGCTGTTTTGGAGGTGCACAGCTAGCTGAGGGAACGGTTAGATCCGGCACGGCCTCCCCTTTCTTTATCCGATTTAACCAAATGTCTCCACCATACAACCGAAGTAGACCATGTTCAACATTTATTTCTCCGTTTCCCTTTGCCCAAAATATCGCAACCAAGTACGGCTAGGTATCCCTTAGGGAGGTTCCCAACCACAAAATTTTTCCTACCACTTCAACGCCCGGTTTCATTTTTAAAGTCAACTCTTGTCGCCCGTAAGTTTTTCAATGTCCTACCAGAAATACCTTTCAAAATTACGTCTGGTTTGGTGAGCTCAGCGGATGAGGCTCCTCTTTTTACGAGGGAAACCTGCGCTCCAGTGGTCAATTAGGACCTTTCCCTCTGCATCTTCTATCTTACCGATGGCTACAAGTTCATCTACCACATCTCGAATCTCGGGGACGGTCCTACCCTGCTTCTCAGTAGTGCAGTTCTTACGAGTCGTACACATATTTAGGTTCACCTTAGTAGGTAGCTGCGAAACAGCTTCCTTTAATTCCGGGGCTTCGTGTCGGTGGGAATCCACTTACCCGCGCTCCCGTTTCCCGAATGAGGTCTTTTAGAGTCTAGTCGAACTCTACAATCTTTCTGTATGTGGCCTGCCCTTGTTGCAAACGCCAGCACGTTTATTCGACTAGAGCGCTCCTCTCCTTTTATTCCTGCAGTCCCGAGAGATGTGGCCTTTCATATGGCAATTAAAACATGTAATATTCTGAGGTATTGGCTGCCTGGAACACCTTGCGTTCAGGCGTTGGGACGGGCATTGCCCCGAGTCGGCCCGCGAGGAGGAGGAGGATATGCTAAGTCTGGTTCGAGTACACCCACGTTAGACGCTAACCCACGCACGCGTGGTGATGGACCTCAAGCGTCCCGCTTTCTGCCTTTCTACCCATCACTCTCAGTTTGTTCAAGAGAGGTAACATCGAAAAGAGCAAGCCGGTCTTGCAGCTGGGGATGTAAGTTAATGCAATAATTTGCCTAAGCTTTACTTCTTCCACTACGAGGTGTTTGACAAGCGACTGTTACAACCCCTCCATCGCAGCGATAAATAAGTCAATGGGTTCCGTTTCGGCTTGGACTCGATTGAATATCTCTTGCTGTAGGTATATGTCATGGTCAGGATGTTGGAAGACCAGTTTCATATCCCTACACAGCTGTTCCCAAGTTTCTGAGACGTCCTATCGTAGATCGATACCAACGTTAGGGCAGGTCCCGTGAACAAATCCACTGCCGAATCAAACAGTTCGGTTGTGGTGACCCCTCGAGCTCTGCGCAGTTCTTTCTTCTGCTCTCTGCAGAAACGCCCCTACGCTCCTGTGATTTGGCCGTCAAATTGTAAGCCCCATTTATAACACAGGCACTCCTCTACTATGTGCGGATGACGTTAAGTTAAAATTTTTGTTGCGGGTGTGATCGCGATGGTTGAATCTATTTGTCGAGCAAGTGCAACCGAACAGTGATGTGGCTTGTTGCCCTCTGGAGGCGAGTGCACATCCGCATTTTTGGGCCGCGGGGTCTGCTCGGCTGCTGAATTTTCAGCTTCGGCGTTTGCCGCGTCTTTCTTGGCTTCGGCCGCGTCACACAGTTCTTTGGTCTTATCCATTAACACCTCATGACGTTTTTTTGCGATACTTTTGTCACCCAATGCGCCTATTGGTATACGTCCCGCCCTTAAATAGTTATGCCACATCCTGGCTTGAAGACGCTGACCTTCAGTGTCTGTATAGTCCCCCTCATATTCATTCGCGGAGGCAGCCAATGACTTATATTTATCTTCACAGGCCTCCAGTTCCTCATCTACATTTAAGGAAGCTAAGACAGCCTGATCAATAGGCGTACCTGCCTTAACACAACTCTTCGTCAGCCGTTTTCCTTAAATCCTCAGCCGTACCGGAAGTAGGCTGTCCTCGGATTTTCAATTCATATTGATTCTCTTCCTTTTTCAAGAGATACGCGTTCATAGTGTATGCCAATACTAAATTCCAAAGGGGAAATGAAAATTCCATACACTAACTCAACTCTTCAAATAATTTCAAAAATTGTCACGTTCAATTAATCAATTAATTTTTTTTTTAATTACTCGTCATTAAATCATACCCTCACGCAATATCTCTTCAAATGTCTAACTAATCATCACAGTTATACGCCTAAGTCCACGTAGCGTTTAATATTTTAATTTAAAAGTCGATAAATTTAGTTCCTGATTTATGAATAAACTTTTTAGTCAATAACAAGTTTTAATATTGAATTAGTCACTAAGCTATTCCTCACACAACCGCCATAGGCACCCTACCGTAATCAGTAAAGTCCAAAAATTTCGACTAAGTCCTTAGCTCAAAATATCGAATTAAATCCCGAAATTATCATAGAATAGCTAGTTTATCACTTATTGAATCGGTAACCGTTCAATTCTAATTTTGCTTTGATTCTACTACTTATGTTGTAAGTTCATACTATCAATCAATAATAATAAATAAATAATCAATAATTAGTTAATTTTTATAGTATGTCAAATGCGCTGGCGTCTTTTGACCTGACATGGAAAAATTAGCCACAATGCGACTCTATATTTTTCAGAGTCGATGTCTCAAGTTATTATTATTCTATTTATTTTAATTTGACATTAAATTCAATCAATCAATTATAATTAATTATCAGCCATTTTCAATGACGCCCAGACGGCTTCCAACGCACTTTAACACACTAGGTATGGTTATTCTAATATTAGTTTATACTAATACTAGGTTAGTTTAAAAGCTTCTATTGTATGTTAAACAGGTTAAGTTATAATTAGAATACTGTTAACTAAGAATACGTAGCAGTTAAACTGGACTGTTAGGCTTCACTGCCTTTATGATAGTCCTGAACTGATGCCTAGATCAATGCATCACTATTAAATTTAAAATACGTCTTCCAAATATGCTTTTAATTTAAATCGATAATATATTACCAGATTATTTTCAAAATTTTCAACTAATTGATTAATATCTGTGCCCTTCCTCTAAAAATATACAAAATAAATTTTGAATAGAAGAACTATTAATTAATCTGCTAGCTGATTATTATTGCTAGCTTAGGTTAAGCGTAATAGATTATTTTTACTTACTGGAATCGCTGATGATCCGCAGTCCCATCTCCACAGGGTTTCTCAAGCTCCGTAGGACTCGCAGAAACGTGGAAACAATTCAATCACGGACTTTTGAACCGCACCTTCACACCTGACACCACTTGTAACGGACGAGACGGGACTTGGGAATTAGATAATCAGAAAACTGTTGGCCGCAAAAATCTGATTTTAATTTAACCTTTCACATTAATAATTATTACAATACTATTCACATTCCCTAAACTGTAATTTTAAAATATATTAATCACTCATCAGCGAAACAGTAGGTTACAAATTTAAGATTTTAGAGGGAAGGGCAAACACGGAGCGACGCGTTACGTGCGAGTACCGGCGATCAACTCACCCCACGCACGTACTTTTTCGCTACAAATTTTTTGTTAAAATGGCGGACTAGACTTCCGTACGGTGCTGCTCCCAAACGATTTACTTTGGGCGTAAACAGAGTCTAGAAACGACACAACTTGGGCCAGACACAGGCTGGAGTCAGCAGAATCAGCAAATTCCTCAGCCAGCTGCAGCTAAAGCTGCCACGGGTATCGGGCTACTTCCGCTTAACAACTCAGTTGGAGATCAACTAGAATATTCCGAGCAACTATTACTTGGACTTATATCTTACTAAAATTAAATATATAATAAATCACTGTTCCCTTATATTTCCTTTTAATAATTTAGGTGACGGTAAGATATTTTGTAAGTAATAGTACTTACATTTTACTGTTAGGAACAATGAAGAATCGTTGGTTGGTAATACTACAATATAAATACTGTAGTACTTCACTGGTCAATAATAATATTGACCTCACAGTGTCAAATGGTCAGGGGCTTTCTTAATGGGCCCGTCACAGATATAATTAACGTGAATCTCCACGTTGAGTTGAAAGTGTCGTGTACTTAGTTTCGTGTACAAATTTGCTAATTCTGTTATAAGTCAGTTAGTGGTTCACAATAATATTGTACCGACTAGCAGATAGACAGATATAAATAAAAATTGTCTAGCCCCCATACGTAATATAGGCTTCCCTAACACAAACTTTGTTAATATAATTATTATTCACCTCTTAATAAATATATCCTAAGTCATTTGTAAACGTAAATATTTATGTAAGTACTGAAATATATTTAACCAAAATATGTTTTTTCTAATCATTTAATTTTGACATCCATAAGAATTCTTAAAATATAAATGTATTTATGCTGCAACTAATGGAAGATACCAGGTTCTAAGCAAGTAACCTTTTGAAATTGAATGTTTATTAAAATAAAATTCGGCTATTGCCATTCATACCAAATAAATGTAAATAAAAGGCGTTTGACACCTGTTTGATCTTCCGATAATATGTTAGTATGGTTATTTGTGACGTATATGTGACAGATACCGCCAAATACAAAATAATTCAATCATAAAAACTAAGGGTGTTCTGTGGTGTAATGGTAGCACACACTCACCCGGCAAGTGAGAGATCCCGAGTTTTCGAGTCCCGGTGGAGAAAGTACTTTTTGTGATTGAGAGTATATATATATACTTTTTTATTCACTGTTTATTTACTTTCGTTTGTACTGTTTTTCTTTTATATTTTTAATCTTATAAAATTTTTTGCACCTGAAGACGGTTTTCACCGAAATATAGTGCCAATGTTTTAAAAACACTTTGTTTTAATTGTACAGTAATTTACTAAAAATAATACGTTATTTCAAATTCTTTAGGAGCAACTTTCTCTACTGCAAATCGGAATATTGTTGATTTGGATTTTTAAATTTATGAGGCTGACTCGAGTCGATTGTTTAATGACCTGACCACTCATTCAAGAGTTTTGTTTTTGAACCCGATTTATTGTTCTTCAGCTAATCAACTTATACTCGTAAACAAGGATAGTTTTCTTAAAATCCATGGTTTTACTAATTTTAAATATAGATATTTATACCCAGATAAGTATGATAATATTATAAGATATACAATAACCGTCCAGGCCAAATAATATTATATATCAAAATAGTTAAATACTATAGTAAAATCAAAATATAAGTAACTATAGGGAGCATTGGTTATAATGTCACCACGAGCAAATATTAATTACCTTACGTATTGTTAATTCTCTGATATACTATGTGAAGGGAATCCTATGTATAACTTACTGTGCATAATATTTATTTCAATACTACAAAATTAATAAATCAAATCTATCGTAAAACAGTTATTTGACTAGTAATGTAACTCCAAACTAATGAAATATTTGTTAAAGTACTATTCATAGTTACTGAAAAAAATATTTCACATGGTCTGTGTCTCATATTTTTTATTGTTCATTATGTAATAAAGTTAAACATCCACAATCCAGGACCACCTGTTATATCACTTTTTTCGTGGATGACAAACGCACGAGACAAAACAACACTGGTTTTCAAGTTAGTCTAAATGTCATAATGTGGGTTTGAATTCGACACCAAACTAACTTCCATACAATCAATTTTACACATTATAATATTTTCAGTATAATATCATTCAAAATTTCCTACTGTTTTTTTATACTGAAATAATTGATTATACAATAGCTATTATTATATTAAGTTTTTATTACATTGTCTATGGCAAATATGTAAAAAAAGTTATTTTGGCATCAAATTCGGAAAGACAGAGATAGCCTTTACTGATAATTATTGATAACTTATATAAAACATTAGCTAATAAAATAAGTTAATTTAATTGTTATAACATCTTCCATAATAAAAGTGACAGCCATCTAAGTAGCAGAAACTACTGGGCAAATGTTTGCTCATCTCGTTGATCATAACTCCTAATTCAAAATACTGATCATTGTTTGATATTTTTTAACTAATAAAAATATTAGTTTAAATACAGCATGTGAATATTAAATGTTAAATCAAGTACTTACAACAAATCCTTACATATTAAGGAGATTTAAAATTTTTAAAAGAGAGAAGATCTTTTTTTGGTTTATTTTGCCATCATTAAGTGTGAAAACCCGGAGCATCTAGAGAACCAGCTCTTCTTGCAACAAAAATTAAACAAAATTAAAACAGAATTAAAGTTTACTAGTATAACATTTTTTATCGCTTTCAGGTTGGGCTAAGCGTGTACACTTATTACTACGCCAACAATTAAATTATAACCGTATAAGTTTCTTTATCTTCTATTGAGTTTACGTTGATATATAAATAAGTCTCAACACTCTCAATACATCCAAAACACGTAAATGATTTACATATAACTATTTTACAATGTTTATCGGTATAAAAAAAGTGTGTAAAGAATGTAACACTTCCTCACTACGCCAACAAGCAACTGTAACTATATATGTTACTTTACATTCGATTGTGTGTTTAGGATTGCTATAGAAATTTAGCCTTCAATAACCATAATACATCTCACATAAATAATTTAACTGCTTTGTATCCTTGGTGGAAGTAAGTATAAAAATGTCTTTTCCATTAAAATAAATAATTAACTTAAGAAATAACTGGTGTAAAAAATGTATTGCCATGTGAGGCGGGACAAGGAAAGATTTCTTACCGCACCAATAAGCAATTATAATAATATATGTTTCTTTCTTTTACTATTGAGTTTACATTGCTATAGAAAATAGTCCTCAACACACAAAATAAAACAAACATTTCCATTTAAGAATAGCTTATGTGAAATTTTATAGTTGTATCGTGCTGGGTAAAGAATGTAACACCCTTTTACTGGGCTAACAAGCAATTGTAACAGCATATTATTCTTTATCTTCTTTTTGTGTTAAGATTGTTACAGCAAAGAGTTTTCAGCACTTACAATATATCTCACACATTAAATAGTTTAAGAATTTTCTAGTGTACAGTTTTATATCGCTATACTATACTGTGCTAGAATCGAACTCTTAATGCTCAAGTAACCCATTATAACTATAAAAGATTTTATCTCCTGTTGTGTTTATATAATGTAATAAATAAACCTCTGAAATATATCTCAAACATGTTACAAGTTTATATTACAGATGATAATAAACTGTTATTGAATTTCACTAGAGTTAATTAGAGTTTCAGGTTTGTTTCATCACTCAAAAAATACCCATCAACTATACAAATGTAATAATTACCTAATAACTTTATAATTTTACCTTCCATTTAGCGTTTTATGAAAATATTTCACTATTAATGTAAAACATTCGTCTCTTTAGAAGAAGCATTTGAACATATCATATCTATGCTTTTCAAGTTGTAATTAATAAGATATACCTAAATTAATGTTAGATAAATGAAAGACTATACACACCAGATACTTAACCTGGTGATGTTTGGTAATAGAATGAATTTTATATTTTTTGTAAAACTTTGGGAAACACACGTTAGTAATTCCTTTTGTAAGTCGTTTTTCGGTCCAGGGTAGTTAGGTTTTGCTCATTAATAACTCCATAACATGGCAGTAACTTTTAACTACAGCGTAAATGAAATTTTAAGCGAGTTTATAATTAATTTATATTAAGGGGTACCTCGTAAAATTACATGTACTCATCGTTTTAAATATTTAAATGCATTACTAAATAAAATTCGCACCGCCTCCGCCTAAGTGTATTAGTAAACACGATAATTCACTAACCAGAAGATGACTTACTACAAGTTGAAATTAAAGTAGCGATTTATAACCTAATCACGGCATTAGTATACTCATTTTAGTATACGATTTACCCTTATATAAATTGTGCAGGGAATTATTCGATTTGGCTGCTGTTTATATTTGATCCGTGCATAACGTTAGTAAACATTAAATTGTATATCTGTAGATTCATCATTTAGGTCACTTCTACAATGTATTTGGAAATGTAATATATTTTATACGTTACGGTGACAGTTGGATACATTAAAATATTAAATGTTTTTTCTGTAAGTAAGGATGACCCCGTTTTAGTTTTTTTTCTAAGGAGATGCCAATCTCATTTGTTTTCCTTATGTAACTACCCTCGTGGGCCATAGGCCTGCATGAGTAATTTATAAAAAAGAATAATCGGAGAGTCGGAAACCATATAGACAGTACCGATAAAATAACAACAGTCACAACAGGATTTGAACCTGTGCAAACTCAGACTTAATTTTATGACGAAATAAAAACATTTCTCGTATTATAAGATATATTGATTAGGGCGCAATAATATTTCAATGCATTATACGTGGTGTTAAAATACACTATCATTCAACATCACTTATTCGTTTTAATAACTATAAACTACTCTGTTAAAGGTTTTATTTTTATAAATGCACATTATTGTGAATGTTAAGTTCTAGCCTTCATTGATAGTTCTATATAGTATATGTATATAAAATAGTGTACAAAACAAATCGGCTGTAAGGTCAAATGTTTTTATTAACAAATAAAATTTTTACATGAAATCAATCACACTGACGTAATTTAATGTTGTAAGATTATATCTATAAACATATTTCGATAAGTTTTAAGCAAATCCAAGCACACAATATTAACATTATTTGAATATGTATTTGAAATTAAATTTCTTCTATTTTTATACGTTAACAATGATAATAGATTTGAGAGGTCAAGCGTAGTAATGTAAATGTTTATAACAAACATTAGCTGAGAGACAGGTGCGGCAATACATAAAGCAATATGAATACGCTTGAACCTGCAAGTGACAGAGGTGCGTATTTCTTGCTATTCAAATACTGTTGGTAGCATTGGTTCACTTTATCAACCCATTTTCAGCAGGTGGGAACATAATTTATGAGTTTTATCACGTACAACTGATCAAATTATACTGGTAAATCTAAGGTTAAAATATTCCATTGCTACATAAGGAAAAAGAGAGAGACCTGTCAAGCAGCGAAAAAACTTTTGCCCGATAGTAAGTTTTGTTGATTCTACATTCAGTTATCTAAATTGATTTATATACTTCATATCGTAATTTTCAGAAGGGTATAACAATTTTTAATTTAAGACTAGTAAAGTCATACATGAAGTTCTTAAAAAACTTTTTCCTTTGCAACAATTATTAGGAAACATTAAGTGTAATCACACAACTATAACCGTTTTGTTTTTAGATGACAATACATGCAACTCTTTGGATTCGTCCGGTACATTGTGTTAACACTTATAAATTATATAAAATGATACGTTTCTATTTTGAGTAGTAATAATTATTAATAACTAGAAGCTTTTGCGTGTATAGTGGCAGTGAGATTACCTTGGTTACACAGACATCTCGTTTGGATTTTTGTAATATTTAATTTGGGATTCAATGATTTAAAAAATTGGTTTTTGTTAACATTTATTTCTGTAAATAAGAGTCCATTTATGATTACTACTTTGAATAAAAGAAATAAGAATATGATAAGATTTGGGAATTAGCATTAATCCTTCAGTTTCCAAAAAAATGTATGTATATATATATATATGTGTGTGTGTGTGTGTGTGTGTGTGTGTGTGTGTGTGTGTGTGTGTGTGTGTGTGTGTGTGTGTGTGTGTGTGTGTGTGTGTGTGTGTGTGTGTGTGTGTGTTGTGTGTGTGTGGTGTGTGTGTGTGTGTGTGTGTGTGTGTGTGTGTGTGTGTGTGGTGTGTGTGTGTGTGTGGTGTGTGTGTGTGTGTGTGTGTGTGTGTGTGTGGAACCCGTAAAGTGTGTTTTTTAAGGTTTCTTCGCAAGTATAATAAATTCATACCATCTTTGTATTTGCCAAAATAATAATGCTTGGTGGTACTCTAGGGCAAACATGAAATATACAGAAAATCACCAACTCTATAAACGAATAAATTCCAAATTAACTATTATTTTAATAAAACCAAATAAAATTGTTAACTAATAATTTCTTTTTGAAGTGGTTTTAGATGATATTTAAATTGTCTTTAAGATCACTTTAACCATATATAAGATGATTTACAAACCTCGCCTAAAATTATTAATAACCATTGATTATTGTATACTACTGCAATTCCATGGGAAGGATTTTTGTTGCTAGGTTGTTATTACCTAGATCCTTCCTAGCTAAATTAGTTCTTTTAAACAGTTGTGTCGTTTTCTAAACACGAATCTTGTTGTTCGAGTCGGTGTAAAAACTCTTGGTAGAGAGGCTCTACAGACTTAATAATTGTTATTTAGATTTTATATAGATTATAAAAATAATCTGTCGCTACAAAATTCAAATTTTTAAACCGTTCGTCTGGCCATCACTATTTGCGAGAACTCTTTCGTTGCAGTCTGCAGGATCTTTTGATAATTTGTGGCATCTGTTTGTTGGTTAAATATTTAAAATCTTCACTAGACTTCTATCTAACTATACAGCACCCAATAAACCCTCTGCCACAGTCAACGTGTCACTCATGTGGTTTTAAATATTCTAATAACTAAAGAAATAAATAAAAATTATTTATAATTTTTATCTTTAAATTAATATTATTTTAAAATTTTTGATATAATAGTTAAAACAGTTAGGTATCAAACATTTTATTGCAATAACAATCATTAAGAACAAAAATAGTTACTGTCTGTTATAAACATTGCATATATAAATTTCTTTTGTCTGAAATTAAGTTACAATTATACAACTTTATACGTAAATAATAATAAATTACATGAATTTATTATATTGTTTGAAAACGAGGTTATGCAAAGTATCACAATCAAATTTATACCTTTGTTTTTATAGTCGTAATGCTCTGAAACAGATAATACCGCAGAACTAGCAACCAAAACGTTACAAGACATTTGTTGTAAGACAAATTATTATGATCTATAAAACGAAAATTTCTCCATAGATTAAGTCTAGAAGCTAATTATCAGACACAAAAGCTGTAGAATTTATATAAAAAATAACATAATCTAAACCTACAATTTAGCTAAATACCAACAAGGTTTACGAAATTTCAACGCAAAGAGCACTTTCGGTATTGGTTTTATTATAACTTATTGCCGCAATTGGGTGTGAGTGACGAGAGACGATTTGTATGATAAAGTATGAAACAGGGCTACCAACTTTAAACGTGCTGCTTTGTTCTAATTCCAGCTTATTATAAGGATAGTACAATCTGTCTGTGGATGGTACAACATTATGAGCATTAGGAACAGCACAGAATGCTACGATTGTGACTAGTTTGACAAATCAGACCGGCTTTTTGTAGGTTACAATGTTTGTCCTATCGATATATTAAGTATGCGATATATTACTATATACTGGTCTTATATTTTTTATATAACTTTGTTTTCCTATTTAGCTTATTTATTAACTTTGTGTTATCCGGGGGCTAATTTTCATTGCTTCCTCAAGTTTACTTTTTGTACCCATAATTTTTTTTGCACTTATTAATAGCATTGCATAAAATATTTAAAAAATCATTAAAGCATACATTAACATTTTCAGTTATAAAACAACTATCCTAGCTTATATCGCTCAGTTTTGATACAACTTCATCATAATAAGTAATAATAAAATCATGACTAACCACTGTGATATTTACATTTGATTACTAGGAACTTAATAACGACTTGGATTGTTGATCTTAATATTCCAGAGTATTAATAATATAAATCATCAATAATACATCCAAGACGATATAAAATATTTTTTGATTAGTAAAGATCCTAGTGAATATTAAGTACAATGTATTACTAAAATTGTTAACTATTAAATATTATCTGGTTTTTCTAAAATAAAAATCACAGTTCTAAAATGAAAACAATGGATTTATTTTTAAACTGGGCAAATTAATAAATTCAACGTTTCAGAATTTTTAGCACTCTATTTTTCCACAAAGAATTGACAAACCTTTTAGTAAATTTAAAAATTCCTTTGGCAAGAAATAAAAATATTAATCAAATTATCAAACTAAAAATCAGAGCTCTCTTCTAAAATAATATAATAAAGTTTTAAAATAAAATGAAATACCACTTGGAAATAATTAAAATAAAAATGTTCACTTCTAAGTTCACACTCAAAATACAAAATAAAATTTCAACTTCTCTTTACACTATTTGAACCTTAACTTTTCAAGTCTCTGCAATTCAGATTACAACTCTCTCTCTAACAATTATAAAGTTCAATTAATTTTCAATTAATAATTCACAATAAACAGTTCCAGTTAAATATTAATAAATTACTACTTTTTCAAATCTCAATTAAAGTTATTAACAAAGTTCAATTTTAATTCACTTCTCTTGCAAGCATGAACCAAATGTAACTTGTATGATTCTATTATGCTCTATTGTTCTTCGAGAATAAGTTATTCAGATTGCTCTGTAGTTTCTATGAATTTAATTTTTTTCCTCAAAATCACTCGCGGAAAAAAATTTAAGAAATAACGGCGCACTGAAATTAACTTTACTCACGAAAATAACCAAAAGAAAGGCGAAAATTATGAGCGGGCGCTTAAATACTTCCCTTTCCAAGACATCCGTGGAGCTCTCTCATTGGTCCAGCTGTATCAAACCAGGAGAACAATACTCACAATAAGACAAGTTCTAATCAATTCAAGGCAGTCAACCTGCCTTCCTAACAATTTAAAACTACCAGTGCTAACTTGCCAAAGGATTACATGTTCGATTTTACCCTGACATTTCACAATCTAATCTAAAATTAAGTCCCAATATTTCGATCCCAAAATTTTTATTTAATTTAAGTTTTAATTAAAAAAATAAATCAATGTAGCTTTAAAAACGCTACATTACTCCCCCTCATTTACTTCTAAATACCGGCCCTGAAGTTGATAAAAGAAATTTTAACACACCAATTAGCAATTTAAAAAAATGTTTTTAAAACGTACATCATTTAGTTACCCACCAATGTTTTTTAGAACAGACAGAACAGTTAAAAAAATAGAGATTGACCGTTATAAAAGGAATGTAGGTCAATAACTCGAGATAGCGAAGCCTATTCCCCTCACAATTCTAATTTTACTATCTACAACAGGTCAGTCTTTTCCAGTCCAAGGAATTTTGTCCTTTCCGGTCTCCTCCTGTCGACGTCTAGGTATGGACAAGCAGCTCCCTCAGTCAGTGAGTGCTCGTTTTCACGGTCGTATGTATCGTCCCTTGGATCCGTCGTGTAGTGTAGGTCACCATCCCCGTTGTTGGAACCGCCGGTGGGCCGCGCGCGTGGTCCGCAGCGTGTGACCAGTGTTAGTGGAGTGTCAGTGCTGTTCCGTTTCTCACCTCCACAGCATTTCACATATAAACAGAACATTCTCTCTTACAATGACATAAGTCCCCTTTGTCACCATTTATGTCGGAATTTCAGAGCTTGTCTCGTTTCGTTTTCAAAAATTTTTTAATTTTTAGCCAACTCAAAGATTGCTCATTCTTTCCTTCATAAACTTTATTAAAATATTTAAGACCCTTTTTTTTACTAACTCGTTATTTACATTGGATTACAAGGGGGGGGGGGTTGACCTGAATTTCTTTCTCTCATTCATTCACTATAAACAAATAACAACATGAAATTGGACACACAAGAAGGAATGTTAGTACATCAATAATATAATGTCTTTATACTAATATCAGACAGTATAATGGTTGTAGACACTACTATTAAATACTACATTTCTTAATTTTAAAGTCCTGAGGCCATGTTAATTATCCTCTTCATGTAAATATTTATTTATATGTCATAAAAATCCCCTTTTTCTTTTAATACCTGAAAGAAAACACAAAACCTTGACTTGGCCTATGGTTACTCAATTATGACATTACAGTATAATATGGGGATTTTTTTTTATTTTACGCTGAAAGAAAAAATTTTCCAATTGTTCTTAACTGTCCCAAGTGTTCCAATTAAATTTCACTTAAGCGGGTCTCAAATCTTGTAAATGCACTCTTTTCAAAATTTTTAAGTCCTTGGTGTGCTGTATTATATAACTGTTCTCTGAGATAATAATCACAATCTTGTATGGTCCGTCAAATTTCCTATCCAACTTATTTCTGTGTCCGGGTATTTTACAAAACACTTCATCATTAATTTTAAACTTTCGGTGGTTTCTATTATAGGGCCTTAACTTCGAATTTTTAATAAACTGTTTATTTAAATTTTCCAACGCCTCCGCATATTTTTGACATTTTTCCTTTGGCACTAAATTTTTCAAACATTGATTTCAAGTTCCACTTTAAATCCAACTCATTGTTAGGTTTAAAATTAAACATTAAAGAATATGCGCTATACCCAGTACTGTCATTAACACACGAGTTAACTGCTTGTTGAATTTTACTTAAATCAGAGTCCCAGTTCCTTTTGCAATCACTATACAAGCAAGTCAAAATTGAATTTAAGTTTCTTAAATATCTTTCAGATTTGTTTACCCTGGGGGTTGTACGGAATTGTAGTGATTAATTTTCACACACCCCATTTGAAAAGATTGGCCCCTAATTCCTCGCTGTTGAATTTAGTAGCGTTTTTCGCTCACAATAACTTCCGGCAAACCAAAGTTTTTTTTAAAAATATTACTCTCTAAAGTTTACAACACCATACCTGAATTCACTTTCCTGAGAGGCACGACCCAATTGCACCTTGTGAAGTCGTCCACCATGATTAGGACGAATTCATCCCGTCTTGAAGTTCTAGGCAGAGGTCCAAACACATCCATGTAGAGTTCCTGTAGTGGATGTGCCGAAATGCCTGCATGCAGCTCACCACGGTCTCGCCAGTTGGTATGTTTACTCAAAACAATTTTCTTAAAGTTTATCTACAGTGTTATCAGTAATTGTTTTCCCACACCACGGAACCACAGTTCATAAATCAATTCGTCCTTACTTAAAAAGTCCACTTTGAGAGCCATTTTAGGTTAAATAAATTTAACTTAACTATCACAACTTAACTAGGACAACACAAGTTCTTGCCAAAGTTTTCTAACAAAGTTTATAACAGTTTGTACAAGTTTATTAAAAAATTCACTGGATACTTTACAAGCAGAGTGGCGCAGTCAATATAACGACTTGGATTGTTGATCTTAATATTCCAGAGTATTAATATACAAATCATCAATAATACATCCAAGACGATATAAAATATTTTTTGATTAGTAAAGATCCTAGTGAATATTAAGTACAATGTATTACTAAAATTGTTAAACTATTAAATATTATCTGGTTTTTCTAAAATAAAAATCACAGTTCTAAATGAAAACAATGGATTTATTTTTAACTGGCAAATTAATAAATTCAACGTTTCAGAATTTTTAGCACTCTATTTTCCACAAAGAATTGACAAACCTTTTAGTAAATTTAAAAATTCCTTTGGCAAGAAATAAAAATATTAATCAAATTATCAAACTAAAAATCAGAGCTCTCTTCTAAAATAATATAATAAAGTTTTAAAATAAAATGAAATACCACTTGGAAATAATTAAAATAAAAATGTTCACTTCTAAGTTCACATCAAAAATACAAAATAAAATTTCAACTTCTCTTTACACTATTTGAACCTTAACTTTCAAGTCTCTGCAATTCAGATTACAACTCTCTCTCTAACAATTATAAAGTTCAATTAATTTTCAATTAATAATTCACAATAAACAGTTTCCAGTTAAATATTAATAAATTACTACTTTTTCAAATCTCAATTAAAGTTATTAACAAAGTTCAATTTTAATTCACTTCTCTTGCAAGCATGAACCAAATGTAACTTGTATGATTCTATTATGCTCTATTGTTCTTCGAGAATAAGTTATTCAGATTGCTCTGTAGTTTCTATGAATTTAATTTTTTCCTCAAAATCACTCGCGGAAAAAAATTTAAGAAATACGGCGCACTGAAATTAACTTTACTCACGAAAATAACCAAAAGAAGGGCGAAAATTATGAGCGGAGGCGCGCTTAAATACTTCCCTTTCCAAGACATCCGTGGAGCTCTCTCATTGGTCCAGCTGTATCAAACCAAGAGAACAATACTCACAATAAGACAAGTTCTAATCAATTCAAGGCAGTCAACCTGCCTTCCTAACAATTTAAAACTACCAGTGCTAACTTGCCAAAGGATTACATGTTCGATTTTACCCTGACATTTCACAATGTAATCTAAAATTAAGTCCCAATATTTCGATCCCAAAATTTTTATTTAATTTAAGTTTTAATTAAAAAAATAAATCAATGTAGCTTTAAAAACGCTACAGAACTGTAATTGCTAAACCTAACATGCAATGGTCAGTGAGATCAACATCAAACATGGCACTTTTAAAAATTGTTAAACACGGTGTCTGACAAAAATATGGTCTATACACGTTTGTGAATTAGCAGTGATTCTAGTAGGACCATCAATAATTCTTTGTTTGAAGGTTATTTTTGACGATGGAAGGATTGTGAAGGAAACAGGATTTTTCCGGACATTTGCCATCGTTAAGTGAAACAAGAAAACAGTAACACTACGTTTCGAGATCTGCAATCTGATCTCTTCTTCAGGTAAAGAACTAACCTAATACATAATTACAAACTAGGTTAAAATAAACAAATCTTACTAAAGCGTTGTGGCACGCCTAAGACAGGAATCACAACCTACATGTTGTATGTCAACTTCACTAACACTAAAGACATGCACTTAATACAAAACTATACAAACTCGCTGGATGGGGAAGTGCTGGTTGATATCTCGGGCCGTGAGACTCTTCTTCTGGCGGGCCTTGGTGATCCACTGCTCCTTCATCCCCTTGGTTGAGAACTGGGCGATGAGTACCAGCTCAATGTCAGTCCTGAAGGAGGTTATCCGATGTGCTGCACCGACGTCCGTCTCCTTTATATCCACTCCCAGAGCTACTCCCAAGTCTGCCACCAACTCGGTCACATTTTTATTCTTGGTTACCGGTAGACCACTAATCTCTATGTTTTTCACACGCGAGTGTTGTTCCGAATTTCTCATTCTTTCTTGTAAGTCATTTACTTCCTTACTCAGCGTTTTCATTCTTAGCTTTAAGCAAAATATTTTCTTTCTGCAACTCGGCAAACTTGCTTCTTATCTCTTCCATCGATAAAGTCGAAGCATGAAGTTTATCAGAAACATACTGCACCGACGTCGAGATCTCCCTCATTTCGCTCTTAAACGAAGTCATTTCGGAAAAAACTTCCTTCTTAAACTCTTCCAAAACCTTGACGAGAAAGTCTTTTGTAAGAACGTCCGATGATGAAGTGGTAGATTTCACACTCCTCTGCGAAGAAAACTTGTTCCTACACCCTGAGGCATTTCCAGTCTTTCGTCGACCGTTTAACTTTTCGATCGGAAACATTACTTACGCAGTTAAGGTGAAAACTCCTTTCACATCCTCCCGTGCACTTTATACTGCCAGCATCATATTTAACAGCTATCTTTTATTAATCAGATTTTACTAAAATATATTACTCAAAACAGACATAAAGGTAGTCTTGTATATGTTTCATTGGAATCTTAGAAGCCCTTCGTATAGAATTAGGCGCCATCTTATGTGTAAGAGTTTTTTATGATTTCAAATAACTATACGAAGTAATAGTTTTAGTTTTAGGAGTGCTCTATAAAGAAACTCTAGTATTGAACGAAATACGCAATGTTTAGATCACTGGAATTGACAGGAATTATATTTCTCTAATAATAATTGTACATTTCATTTAAAAATGGTACCATTAGATTTAATAGTGTTGTGGTACCTTTGTTTATTTTGAAAAGTTCGTGCATAGGGAAATGAAGGGAAGATAATAAAGTCGTACTGTGACATTCTGAATCATCATGAGCAACAATTACAAACCAATACTGCAGTATTAATGGGAGTGTATGTAGTTCCCGTTGTTTGATGGCAACTATTATTTTACTGAACGTAACATGTATATTTACTGTATGTATACTGAACGGTATGTATTAAAGAAATAGTTTTTTTAGCTATAAATAATTAATTCTTTTTTAATTAGTGTTGAAATTAAAATTATATATTTTTGGGTCAAAGTTAAAACAATGTATTAACGCTTTAACCCGTTTGGACTGGCTATATGTAAATATTATGTTTCAAGGTAATTTCTAACAATAATAAGAGCCATTTTAGCTCCCTGCTATGATCAAAATTTTACACGATCTTAACTTTTGGAATGACTTATACTTGTATTATTTCTTAAAATCTGTACAGTTTTGAACAGAATAAATTTTAGTTTACGTCAATTGTCTGATATTGGCTTATATCGTATATTAATCCCCACTAAGACAATTTTAATGTTAACTTACAGATACTAAAAATCTGAGTAATAGATGCAATGATATAATTATTTCCTATGATACAATCCATATTAGATCAATCCATACATAAAAATCCCATAATAATAATAATAAATATTATAATTATTATTATTAGACTTAATGTGTATAAGATTCGGTATATATTGTAGAAGAAAAATACTAAGAAAAACACATCAGCCCATTACGACGAGCTTACCTGAACTGCTGTATTGGAAAGATGTCATCAGATATGTCCTCCAGGAAGATATTGCAATATTACTTAGATATTGGTTAGAAAAGTTTAGTCAGTTTTATATTGGAAATGTTTAAAATATATCTATTTTGAGTTCATTTGCAACAAAATAACAATGGTACAAACACTTTTTTCTGGGTATTTAAAAATAATTATAGTGAATTATCAAAAGATATACATTACACATATTCATATATTTTTTTAAAGTTAAATAAATAAGTGACAGATTTATAATTTTATTTAATATAGGCATATAAATCGTTTATAGGGCGTATCAAAACGTCGTTGTACCATTGTTCTTCTCCAACAAAACATCACTTTCCCGTAGTCTGCTTTATGTGCCAACCTTTTCTAGTTATAGATAAATGACAACTCTGATCCTGAACTCTGGATTACATTATTGATTAAATTACATAAATTTTTACTAAATTAAGAATTTAAGTTACCTTGAGCTTAATATTTTATTTGAATTTATTACTTAAAGAAAATTATATGTCTTTTAAAATTAAATAATAAACAGCTTGAAACTTAAAAAGCAAAAATGTAACGGACGTATACATTTAATATGATTTGTATAGACATTGTTGTAGAGGGAATACACATCAATGTGCAAGAGTGGATTCACAGTTGTGTCTAATTTGTATGGATTAACCATCCATTTAGTCCCAACTACTGTTGCGAGTGGTAGATGTAACATATTTAGAAGCTTATCTGAGCATGCGATGGATAGACTTTTATGATGCTCATTAAATTCGTTTGTTAGACCCACAAAAACTTTGTACTTGTTTTTGTCTTTGAGACTTATTACTATTAAATATTATTGAGAAAATGAGATTGCATACAACTTTTAAAGGCTGCAGATGATCTTTATCAATATATCTAGAAGTAAGTATAATTATAATCACATTTTTATAAAATGAATTAGGATTCATAGCATCGCATAAATAATAAAACTTCCAATAAGGTAAGGAGAATACTACAAACGCAAGAGTGCGCAGAAGTCAGAGAGAAAATAGATTCTTAAATTGCATTGTTAAGACTAATCAATGGAAGTAACTTCCAGAACGGTACTTTTTTCTAGACTGACAATGATTTAGGTGCGATTTGAAGTCAATGGTAATTACACCACTAACAATTATTTAGATGCTAAACTTGAAATATATATATTCCACTAAGGCTGTTTTTATATTTCTCGATTCGCGTGTAAGGCCATTTGTAACGACAGATAAAACAATTTATTATTATGAAGAGAAGGGGTGATTCATAGTGAATTTTGAGTACAGTTCCATTTCACCTTTAGCTTTTGAAATCCAAAAATTGTGATAGATATATTGTTTGAATAAGTAACGAACTTAGATGATGGATGCGTTCTCTATAAGGATTCTATGCATTGATTAACGATTATAAGTGCCTACATAAACGTGAAGTACGACCAATATACACAAGGATACAAAATTCAAGTTCAGACACGTACAAAGGGATTGGATTAAATCCTTTCTGAGTACTTCTCTTTCTTCATCTGTGTATGTTAATCTACGTTAGCAAACCTTCAGTATTAAAGACTTACGCGACGTAATAACCGATTAATTTGAAAGAATAAACGGAATAGACTTACAGGTTTCTAGATCAAAGTGGTGATGATCTCAGAATAAATGGATTTTAAAAGTAAACTATAATGTGGAAAGTTTCTTAATTTTTAATTTCCAGTATAGCTGTCAAACTTACCAAGAATTTTTTCTTAGTGTCGTTTTAATATGCTTTACTGTTTAGGCTATGGTAGCGCTAAAAGCTTCAGAAACTCTTTCCTCAGCAGTTATTAAGTGATGCTTTACTACTTGGAAACAAAATAAGTAAGTTTAGTTGTTGCATTACATGAATAATGTGCAACATTCCACTTCACACGGTGGAATATTCCACTTCAAAACTATCAAATTCTTTCAAGGTACAATCCCAGTTCCCAGGTTTACCCACTCTGGATATTACAAAATTCCAACCATGACTTCAATATGTTGTTAACCATTTAACGTAATTTGAGAGGTGCTTATGCCAAACAAATATTTATGCCAATTTGTTATTAAAAATCCATAAATTCTAATGATTTTTTCTTGAATAGAAAGTAGTGATAATGAAGTTAGGATTTTTAATGCTTTCATTGATTACATCAAAATTGATACTTAGTTTCCACTCATGCATTAAAGAAACATACCCACTGGATGTAATAACGGTTTTACTGTGTTAATTTCAACACATATATGTCTTAATATATTTAAAGAGAAGAGTAACTTGATTATTTATATTTCTTCAAATATTTACAAGATAAACTTGTTATTATCTTGTTCATTCTTATCTGTATCTTAATTTGATTCAAAAACTTTAGAAACGCTCCAATGCAATTGTAAAATCATAAATTAATGATAATATTTACTCCAAAAACCTTAAATTTAATGGCATTGTAAATTATAGGTACAGAGAAAAAAATGTGAAATTGCATTTAATTTCCATGTACCATAAGCGTCAAATGAAGGTACAGCATTGTCACAACCGAATAGCAAATACAAATTTAGAAAACGTATTTAAAACTTTAAATGCAATCTACCATAGTTCTAATTCATTTATGCTGAATCGCGGTAGGAAGTAGGCTCTTGTTAACTAGACGCGGTGGCGTGGACATTGTTTGTTCAGTTAGACCGGTCAATCAGCTGATCGAGCGACGGTGATACGTTCCGACCCGGCTCGCTGCAGAGAGAGAAGCAGTCAGTGGAGTCTTGGAATTTCAAGGAGAAGGTGTACCGGTCGAAGCTGAAGTTTTTCTTCCTCTAACCCTATAGTTGGGATTTAGAGTAATTATTTATCGCGTGTAAATTCAATTTCAAGTATTTAAATTTTTAGTGCGTTTATTTTCCGATCTGCCTCCATAATCTTCAAAGTAGTAAGTCCCGTACCAGCGTATAGTTAATATCTTTTATTTTTATAATACTGTAATAAAAGTAGATGATTGTATTACAAAATTAGTTTATTCTTAAAAACATATCTACCAGCTATCACATAATCTGTTCACCTTTAGATAACACGTTTTATCTATATAATGGCATTGTTTAATATATATATATATATAATAATTTAGAACTTTTCAAAATCACAAATACAATATCCAGTGTAAATGAACGAGCATAAATTAACATTTACCGTACTTATCTTTTTTATAATCGTATTTTGAATGTATATATATATATATATATAAAATTATTCTTCGAAATCTATATTTGTTTGCAGCCGCCATAGTTAACAGTAATACATAAACAGTTTGTTTTTGTAAAATGGTTTACAACAATACTTATAAAATGATTTAAACTCTATTTAATACATAAGTATAATATGCCGTTTAAAATAATAAGCCTTCACCTAACGTTTACTATATTGTTTTCTTAATCCCACTCTGATTGTACACATCTACAGCTGTATTAATGCTAACTGTTATGAACTTTTTATAGGCATATTAAGTCGATAATCCTGTCATTTGTTTGGAAATGCCGAGAAATAATCGTATACTAGTAATAAAAATGCGTCAAAACCCGATTATAAACGGTTTGTTGGAAACGTTAATCTACTAAAAAAACAAGTATGTATAATAATACGTTGTGGTACAAAAGTCACTTTCATTTTATAATTTTTAATATGTAAATTTTACATTGCTAACACGGTAACTCAATAATATTATAAAAAACCTATTTTGAATAGTAAACTATTAAGAACATTTTAAATTTACTATTAAGTGAGGGAAACAAGGAAAATACCTGAAATAAAAAAAATAATGTGACGTTACAGACTTTATTGAATACTGAAATGTAATTTGAAATGTTCATAATATTCATGGCAGGGCGCATTTTATAAACGATATTAAGCTTTTCGGGGAATAATATAGGGAAAATATTGCCTCATGGCTACCGTTATATACTACATTAATAAAGTGCAATAGCGTTTTGTATAACTATATCAAACTAATCGTATGGTTGCAATAACAAACCTTATTATTTTAATAATGCAAAAACATTTTTCTTAAAAATTAAACACCTCTTAGCATTAAATATTTGCGTAATAACATAGAACTAAACACTTTAAAACATTCGCATTATATTAAAAAATATCCCAGAATTACTCTTGTATATTTAATATTTTAAGAAATATATTAGTTATACGTACTTTATTAAATGACAGTTGCTTTAATGATCCCAGCTTTGTTGACAATTTTTCCTTAAATTCTTAAATTATGCTAAATCTATATCCTAATACAAGTTGCATTGTGTACAAAAATATAATTTTAGCTATCCACATAAATACCTTGTGGAATAAATATATATCACTATTCTTTTGAACTTCTTACGTACATCTTATGTATCAATAATGTTTTAAAAGAATTATTTATTGTTAATAACAAACTTTCATCTGAGCTATAGCAAAGCTTATCAATCAAGGAATAAAAAGTATTACATTTCTGTTGCTCCTTAGGATACTTTTAGACTAACCGGCCTATTGAAATATACAC
This sequence comes from Homalodisca vitripennis, assembly GCF_021130785.1. Taxonomy (NCBI): domain Eukaryota; kingdom Metazoa; phylum Arthropoda; class Insecta; order Hemiptera; family Cicadellidae; genus Homalodisca; species Homalodisca vitripennis. The sequence goes on from NC_060214.1 coordinate 42,754,331, forward strand.
TACATATTATTATATATATTACAATTAAATGTAAAAGAATTTTACATTCCCTTAAGAAAAACTTGGAAATTGTGGAATAAAATATATTTCAAAGAAACTGATTACAATTATATACTCTTTTAACTTGTGGTGTTATGAATCATATGTAACTTATCCTAACGAAAGAAAATATAAACATTAAAACTTGCTTGCAGCCTCAGCGAAGACTGATACTTGACACGCAATGTGGTGTACTTCTTGTTGTTTTGTGGTGGTGTGAGTTATGTCAGTTTTAAACAATAATTAGGTTTATTACGTGGTGGCTAGACGTAATAGGGCCCGACAGAATATAATCTCCGGGTCCCAACAAAGCTGCGTACGGCCCTGTATATAATGCACCAATAGCGTATTCACCTATATAAAGAGTAACTTAAAAAATTTTCATAAAAAATGGCATGTCTCTAAAATCTAAACGTTAAGTAATTACGAACACATGTCACGTTGTAGTCACTACATTGTTGGTGGTTTTTTAAGTTTATAATACTTTGTTAAACAAGCACACAATAATCTCACATTTTCAGTGCACTTGGATCTTAGACTTGACGTGCAAACTACCTGAAACATGATATGTTATAGGCTGCTTCCAGCTACAAACTGACATCAACACTATCTAAGAGTGAAGGTAGAAGTTACAACCTGTCCAGTGGCGAGCAGGTTAGGTCAGGTTGTGAACAAACTTTGTTAATATAACTTACCAAGTTAACAGGGAGGTAAACTGTAACTCATCTAGAATAAGAGATTTCGACAGAGTCAAAAATATTTCCCCGGTATTGATCTGGCTCTAAATTTTAGTGCCAAAACTTTAGAGTAACTTTTATTATGGGTGTTTCAAATCAAATATTTAATTTTCATTTGTATTTTCTGGTCATCTCTACATATTTAATAAATATTTTAATAATTATACCAAAAAATAAATAGATACAACTGAATTACAAGAGAAGCAGACCATAGCCAAAGAAATTGAGCATAAAAGAATATAAAAACGATTTAAAGAAGTCCCTGTCGGTAAATTTTGAAATAAAAACTATATAATAAATTATGTAAATAAAGGGCGGAACGCAGTAAAAGAGGTAGCGTACAGACGTATAGACGGAAATACTACTCTTTACAAATAAAATATATAAGTACTTAGACCAAGAGGACCCTATGTCCCAAATTTTATGTTCTTAGGATCTTGACTTTACAACGACTTAACCCGTTGAGTGCCAGGGATCTCGCTACGAGACGATGTTTAAAAACACGCTTGAGCGGCGAGAGTCTCGCTCCGAGACGATACGTTTCCACGCGAATAGTGCCGGAAACTCGGAATGAGTCGATTTCTATTTCACTTCTAGTACCTCTATAACTTACCCAATACTGTCTCATATTATACCAAAAGCCAATAAATGAACTAAACTAACATTTTAAACAAATATTTATACTTTTCAATGTTTTTTTATAATGTGTTTTAGTTAGAAAACAACTAACTAAAACACAAACCCTTCCTCAGTTAGCTCGCGATAGCTGGCGGGTAGTGGGGCATTTTTGAGGTTATTTAATTGTGCGTTTTTATTAATTAAAAATGTTTTAAGATATATTACCTATTAAAATTAATAAAAAAGTAATGACAATCACCTCCGAGTGTCCATGAAGACAGTGTTGTGGAGTTTGATTCCCAAATAAGGTTATGTTTATGTTTTGAGTTTCATTTTAGTACTTATTGTTATGGTACTCATAATTTTGTATTTGATTTTATCATTAACGTATTAATATTTAGAAAATAATTTGAAAAAAAAAAACTTTTTATGATGACAAATAAACTTTAACTGAATATTTTCCTGTACTGTTCAGCAAAATAAATATCTAGCCCTTAAATAGTTTTTACAATTATGTTTATTGTACAAAATTAGGTTATTACACATGATTTTAGATTGTTTTAAATTCTCTTTATTTTAAAAGTATTAAAATGTAAAAATAAATTTTTCTTATATAAGTTATTTTACCTTAAACTGGATTTTTTATTTTGTTTCCGTAGAAAATTCACTGTTTATTTTTTATTATTATTATATATTAAGTCACGTATTTAATTTTCTGGCAAAACCATAATTGAGCAGCTGAATACGTAATCGTTTAAATCTAAATGTAATTAAAAGTGTTTATCAAACAGACAAATAATAAAAGCAATATTTATGTTATTACTAAATTATTTGCAGGAGTTAATAAATTATTTGTATAATTATTTACTTTATTTAACTTCAAGATCTTAAACTAAATACCGTGTTTTATCAACTAAGTATGCAAACAAGTTAGTGCAAAAATAAAAGAAGTCCCCTAGTAGAAAATTATTATTTTACTTTTTTGTTAGCTGTTAATGTAGGTTTCTAGCCTCGTTGCTTGTCTTTCAATTTAAGTTATTAAACTACTAATCAAAGTTAAGCTATTAAAAGTTTTTCTCTACTCACCCGAGAATTACTTTTACTAATGTATTCAAATGTATGTTACCGGATAATACTAATCATAATATATTTACTTCAAGTTAACGTAAATAATAATAAACAGTACAGAACATATATGGTAATGGCACTGGTATTACTGATATTAATAAAATATGAATACATGTTGAAAGATACATGTCTTTTTAAGATTTAAGCTCGGAGTCTGTAAATAGAAAAGAAGTTATTGATATTGTTTCTCTGTGTTAGATTCATTAGACTAAACATATCTTTATCAACTTTTACTGCTAAGCTTAGTTACTGCGATAATCCGTTTCAATAGAACAAAAAGGTGTATGTTTGGATTAACTCCCGTTCACTGCCCTCTTAGTGCAGCGTCTGAAATCTGACGCTATCACCAACTTCACCCTTGGAAACTGGGGTTATGTACATCTGAATAGATAAAAAAAGGTATGTGACACAGAAGCTTAAAACGAACTCTTTGCATCCTACATCAGATAAATCTACCGTGCGAAATCTGGCGCTGTCATATACATAGATTGTGTGAATCCTAAATTCTGGAGTCATATTCAATTCATAATATCCAAATAATAAGAGGTCCCAAGACACCTTCTTCAGGCGTGCTATATCTTATGGCCCCCTACACCTGCATTCCAAGAATGACGAGGAAAAGGAACAAAGTGTCTGGTGGTGTTGAGTTCATTGGGTCCTCCAGCAAATAGTTTCGGAGATATCTGCAGGAATGTATTTAATGTGCATTGTAGATCGATATAAATTGAGTCGTTATTAAATATTTTGATTTATATATTGTAATATGAGCTTTGGTTGTTACATAATTTTGTTTTTTTATTTTTTATAATTAAATTATTTTGTTATTTATTTGGATGTTGGTAAATTTATTATTTATTAGATTTTATTTATTAGGCGGTATTTTTAGTTAATTATTAATAGGTGGAAAATTAAACTTCAGCTGCTAATTTATAATTAATAACCATTTGCAACTTAAAAACTGGAAATTCTGACACCATCACCAATCATTCATTATGTATTTCATGTACTAATATTGTATTTAGTTTTAAATTATTTGATTTGTATTGATTAAAACAGAAAAAAACAACTATAATGCAATACAATGGTTCACTATTTGAAGTATCATGTATATTAAACAAGGAAAGGTAAATCAGGAGTCAAGTCATTTCCTGTAAAACTATATATTGTTTTTAAACCATTCATGTATAGACATGGTTATTGGTTATAATGTATATGGTTATATGTATAGACAAAATGGTTATTGTCCGGACAAATAGTTGTCCGGACAAAATTAAACGTCTAAATTATAAGGAATGCTAAATAATAATAAACAATCCATTATATATTATTTACCTTATTTTTTTACTAAAATATATAAACTAAAATAATTTTTTCTTTATTTTTTATATCTTTAATACTATTTTAAAATTTACCTATAACTTTAACATTACTTAATTATTTGGTATAGGTTTAGAGAAATTTCACTTGTAATTTTTTTTCAATAAAGGCGTTGGTTAAGGGCAGTCTGACAGAAGAAATTTTTTTTGTGTGATTTTTAGTTTATAACACTTTATTTTTCTTTGGAATCTCCTCTTTCTAATGATAAATAACACATATGGTACAGAAAATTCTAAATAAGTGAAAACAATTATTTAAAATAACCTTGCACACCAAACAGTCTATCCAGCCCCACTACTATAGTCAGACTCACTTTATACAGTACACTGATACATTTATCAGCTGATTTAGTTTTATGTAGTTGGCTATTCTGCTTGACAGTTGTATTCACTGTCAGTGTCTTTAGCTTCTGCTTCAATCTGCTGTGTTCTTTGTGATTGCTTTGTTTATAAAGTTTTGTTTCAATAGTTACGTGCAACATAATAGTGTAAGTATTTTTAGTGTTACTGTAGTAGTGTTAGTACAGATTTGGTTTAGCCTACAATATGGGAAACAAAAAGAAACAAGGAAGATACAGTGTTTATAGGAAGAAGACTACTGCTCAAATGAAAACAAATAAACCTAGGCCTACCCACACTCCAGAAGCTGTAGATAAACCTATAACAACTTCTAGCTCTAAGGTAAAGTTACAATCCAACTTGACTACTATGATAGTAAAACTGAAAATATGCAGTGTGATGTCATTGATCTGAGTGTTCTTAACAGTACATTGAAGGATATAGCAGCCTGTAATATATGCAAAGGAGTTCTAAACATTACAAGAAAATCCATTGTAGGCCTAGCAATTGAAATCAGCATTGCATGTAGTAATTGTGATAACAATAAAACTTTTACCAATTGCAAAGATATGTGTAGACAGGAAACACACACCAAGTTAGGCCTGAAAACTACCTAAAAAACTTTTTTGATCTAATTATTAGGTTATTAGGAAGGAATTTACTTCAAACTGCAAGACGTCTTGATTTCGACCGTGTTTCCAAAGCTGAAAAAGCTGTTTCCGATATGGAAACAAAAATTAGACAGTCAAGAAATGTTGCCAAAAGGAAGTTAGAGGACTTGTATGAGGCAGAAGATGATCCAGACAATCCTAGTTACTGTGCTGGACATTATTAAAAGTAAGAAAATATCTTTATTACATATATTTTTTTGTTTTTTTGCTGTTTACCGAAACTTAAATTTTTTTAAACTGTATGTTGCATAAAACTTACACCGATTGAGATATCTTAATGACATTTTTAACACACATTCCTTGGCTAAAATACTAGTGCCCTAGTAGAGGGTTTCGGGATATAATTATCCTAATTTGATTTAAAAATATTTATGTATTAAAATTTAAAATTTTAAACCAAAAAACTTTAAAAACTCATAATGTATTTATTAAAAGAAAAAAACTAAAAAAACTCTCGTAGGGCACTAGAAAAATACATGATCTTCAAAATAAAACCAAAAGTAGTAAGCTATCTTAAATATTTTTCAAGTTATGCAACATATAGTTAACATTGCATTCTTATGGGAGTCGGACTCTGCTTAAGAAAAAGGGATTTTCTATCAAAATGGAATAAGTTACTGTATATTAAATGTATGTTTTTACAAAATGACCACTTGCCATTTTACACCGTTATAAGTTTATTACTGCGTAAACAAATAATAACTAGACGTCTATATCACCCATTAACATGTAGTTTTCAAACTTTATTTACCAGTATTCATGATATGGTTTATTTTTACCTGCTGGCAATGAACCATATTTTTGAAGTAGATGTCTTAACTTTCATTACCTAAATAACTAACCTTTATTAATTGCCTGCTAACCAATTAAGTCATATTTTAGCGTATTACTTACTGCTTTGGCGTCATAGTATGAGATTTATAGGAAGCAATATATGTCAGCTCAATATTCATTGAACAAGGTATCAAATTTATTTTAAACGCCTCGATGCTTTCATGCTTATCAAATAATTTATCATATATGTTAAAAGTGTTTTAATTTACAATCTTTTACATACGTTTCGTGATATGATATTCGAGACAAAAATCATAATAAAAATTTAATACAATATTCTCTGAGCTGAAAAGGTAGATTTGATGATAAAGTCCCAGGCGTCAACACCGGCTCATACAATCTCTACTTGTCTTTGTATTATTCATCTTCGGGGCGTGGAGAGAATATTGCTTCCTTGTACACACAAGGGACGAAATTTATTTGGAAGGATAATATTAATTCTGTTGACACAACTGACACCTATTATGTAGCGGTAAGGACATAATACAAATTTTAATATATGAATACGTGGTCAATGGTAAACAGATCTTATTTTTTTTCTACTAAGAAAAAATAGTTTCTTAGCTTAAACACTCTTTTCTTAGTACTTTAGCTAATGATAAACATTGAATCACAAAAAAGAATAAGAATAGAATAAGAATAAGAATAATTATTATTCCAAGAATGCTGTTAATGTATTTAAAATATTATGATGGAATAATACTAGCTATCTTATCAAGTAGTGATAGCTAGCAGAAACAAAACTTTACAATTGAGCGAACAATGTCAGTCAGAGTTTTTATCTAATCATGATAACACACTGGTCACGGTACTGCAGCACTCACAATCCATTACACATACCTTATCTCACCGAGTGTACACTCAACGAAACACATTCCCTTGACTAAATGTAGTAGTTGATTTTACATATATTACTTCCTTATAATAGATAACATCAAATACTATAATGTAAAATGTAATTATTGCTTAATAAATCTATTCGACAGAAAAGCTTTATGTTACACAAAATATGGTTAAGTATTTTTGAATTAAGAAAATCATTCTAAATTAATTTTCAACACCCCTTGTGAGTAACCATTTCTTAACTTTAGCATGAAACTGTTTACAGTTTTTATTGTTAATTTTGATGAAATTCGGTAACTGATTGTAGAGTTTTGGTCCCAAGAATACAAAGCTTTTTTAGAAAATTGTCTTATTAACTTTAGGATGGGTGCAGAATCCTTGTTTTGAATTTCTAGTTTTATTATATGTCCTTTCAACACCGTAATTCCCACTTCTATTAAAAAACACTTTTAAAACTTTGTAAATAAATAAATGAGTCAAAGGTAAAATCTTTAATTGGCTAAATAAGGGAGGCGCGGAAGTGCGTTTTGGGTTTGAATGATAAAATTCTTACAAAAGATTTTGTGTTACGATTAATGGATTGATAGTCGCCTTGTCTGTCCCTCCCAGTTTTCAATGCCGTAATTTAATCTAGAGTCTATGAGTGCAAAATAGAGGACGCGCATTAATTCCGAACTCAATATATTTCTTAAGAAATAAAATTGTCTTAAATTTTTTCCGGAGTTTTGACTGAAGTTGAGAAATGTGAGTTTTCCATAAAAGTCTATCATCTATGTATATACCAAGGTACTTTATTTGATTGACTTGCTCAATTATGACACAATTACAGTTTTGGTTTACTGGGTAACAAAAGGTTATTATTGTGAAATCGTAAATCTAGGTCAAAGGAATAGTCTCTAAGGTCAAAGTTTACAAGTTTTTGTTTTGGATGAACTAATAATCATTTTGTTTTTATTGCACCAATTTCGAAGTGTTGCGAGATCTTCAAAGTACTTGCTCCGCCGGTACTCAAACCCGGATCTCTCACTTGCCGGGTGAACGTGCTACCATTACACCACAGAGCCTATTGTTATTATTATCCCAATAGATGAAAACGGATATTTTTGGCTGTCTAGGTCCTTAACGTTGGCGCAAGTTAACAAGTGTGCATTCAGATCTCATGTTATGCTCTTTACGATACGACATTAGTTCTTAGAGAAAACTATATAAATTTCTATACGTTAAAACATATTTCTTGGAATGTCTCAGAATTATATATACAACGGCGAAGCCTCAGGTATGTGCTATATTAACAAACAATATAACAGAATATCAAATAACAGAATCATAATCAGTCATAAAAAAGAGTTCAATATTATTCAACTTATTTGAAACCAAATCTATAAAGGCTTACTTTATTTCATTTTTACGAAAAACCCAATTCTATTTTTAATTTCATCAGACGTTTCATATGGACGTTTCTAAAATTAAAAAAACATCCCTTGTTAGTTAGTTTCTTTAATTCATTTCCGATCTCCCTCGTATGCTGTCTTGACACTATAGTATAAACTTTTACAGATTTTTAGATAATGATGTACGTATTATGTCATTCATTATTTAATACTAATTAAAATCTAAATATAATTTCATGTGGCTTCTCAAGAAATCATGCTATGACGGTACATCAGTAAGGAGCATATAGCATCACGTAAATCTTTTAGTGCTATACTGTTGTCAGAGTAATATAATCAAGGCATCTCTGTCTTGAGGTTTTGGACGTCAAAGGGCTGAAATAATGTATTATGTGTTTCAGATCTTTATCTCGCCAAATAATGCCTTCATTAAAATAGTTCATATAGAGTAATACCATACAATATACCCATCTAACAGATAAGAAAGATTTTATGTAAAACTATGATTTTATAAATTTTATAGCTAATTTATATCATTTAAGGCCGAAGAAAGGGATTTTATTTTTCGACTGTACAATGACAATATATTACTTGATATTTACAATCATCTACTGTATAATATTAGTAAGATCCGAAGAGCTTGCCCGAACCTTCCAGCAGTGGCAACACACCTGGAAGCACGAAACCCGAGGACGATGGACTGCGCGACTTATCGAACAGGTTCAACCATGGGGCGAAAGGCGGCATGGCGAAGTGGGCTACTACCTCACGCAGTTCCTGACAGGTCACGGCTATTTCAAGTCGTACCCGAACCGGATGGGTAAGACCGGTTTCACCGGATTGCATCTACTGCCCGGGCGTTCCCGACGACGCGGAACACACACACCTTCATCCGCTGTCCGAGTTGGGAAAGGCCCCGCTTGGAGGCCACAAGAAAACTCGGTGTTTTTTCGGTGAATACGGTTTGCGAAAAGATTATGGAGGATGAGGGGAACTGGGATTGTTTGTCACAGTTCGTCAGGGGCATCCTCCTGGAAAAGAAAACCCGATCTGGACCGCGAAGTGGCCCAGATCCCTTGACCGAGCGGCTGGATAAGGAGCGAGCCCCACGGGCTAAAGCTAAATTTAGGCCTAACCTGAAGTAATGTGATAAACAATCCCAGGTTAGAATCCTAAAGAGTAGAGGAGGTTTTTTAATGGGTAAACCCGTTTTTAGGGAGTCCAACACTACAGGCTGGCCACCTGCTTGCGTAATTGCATTTTTCCTGCCTCTCCCTCAAAAAAAAAAAAAACCTGTGTAATAGTTGTCACAGATATTCTGCTCGGAGTTGACTATGCTGGGCGTAACAAAGCACCCCAACCAGAGTACAAGGAGAATGCCCCTCCAACGCCCGCCTCCAGACTTAGGGTAATTCCACACGTATACTTCGTTATAACGGGCAGCCACTTTGTAGCTTTTGTTTGAAACTTCGATGAGATCTTCAGCCATGCAGCTTCTCCCAACGATATAGGACTCCTTTCATGGAGCTACTATGCAAGTACCTCCCAAAATAGTAAACGAGCCCCTGCTGAAAAATAAAGTAATAAGGCCCTTTTCGATTTAACAGTGTCAGAAACACACAAGATTACTTATAATGGAGAATTAAACGGTAAAAATCTCTGTTTGGAGAGGATTTAAATGAGATCCCATGGTTGCAGCATATAAGCGGTAAAAAAAAAAAATACAACACTCCGTTCGTGTAAACCCCTTGGGTGCCATCAATCTACCTGTAAAATGTATGATGAACAACACCCGAGGGAAGCTGTGTAGTAACCTGCAAGTAAGGTATTGTTTATAAGGAAATCTTTATGATGAAGGAATTGTAAATTAAAAACATGATTAATACATTGCAGTATAATACGATAAGTATTAAATTTAAGGTTTGTATCACCGTTTGTGTTCATATTATACTTAGAATATGTTATATTGATTTATTTTCCAGAATATAATCCATGCTACGTAATGACCAATGTCATATGTTGGGCAGTAAAAACATACTGGTTTATGCTTAATTCAATGTAATAAAAGAAAATATTGCTACATTTAATGTTAGTTGTAGACAACCGTAGCCTATAAAATGTTTTAAGCGTATAACGTAATGGATGTTCAAGTCAGTATGAGATTTCGTAGTTAACAGTTAGATCTGAAGTATAAGGTATTTTCAATTCTTGCAAATATGGGAGCACACAGAGGTAGAGCAACTTATGAAATGACGTAACATAATTCAGAATTTTAATGATCAAGTTATAATTATATCCGCAAATAAAACATTGGATAAACAAATATTCCTGTTATAATGTAAATTTGTATTTACAATATTAAGAGAATTAAACAAATATTGCATGGACCTATATACCTGGATTAGAATAATTATAAGTTTGAAACAGCATTAATTGGTAAGAGCTAGTGGAACACGAGAGAACCTGTTCTGTCTTAATTGCCAATATGCAGCTTGTTCAAATGGATTAAGTTTGTGTTCAGATGAGCTGTAAAACATGTTCCTTTAGTTACTTTTCAGACGGTTGAAAAAATGCAAACTGGGATTCTTACTTTATCGTCTGTATTTTTATGTATGCCTGATTGGACTTTATATTTCTGTTGCGCTGTGATCCTGTCAACAAAGCTATATAAATATATCGCGCTATTTGGACATTGAAGTTCTAGTCATACGCTTAGTTTTCATCATTCTTTATTTAACTTGCATATATTTACTTACATACTGGTATAAATGATCTTTAAAATAATATCAAATTCAAATGGGTAGGGAAGTAGGGTCCTAAATGACTTTCTACATAAAAACTTTAGTATATCCTAGGATTTCATGGTTTTAAGTTCAATTTTCAAACGTTTTCTGTAGAAGAACAAGTTAGCATAATTTTTTGTCTAAGGATTGGAGACCAACTGCCCTATCCTGTTTGATCATAATTAATTTGCATGAATTTTAAATTAATAGAATTATGATTAGGATAATTTAGTATATAATGATATAAAAATAGGTTTTTAATTTTAAAGGCCCTAATGGTATTAAAATTATATATATATCAGTTGAGATAAAATACCGTTTTTGAATATCTTTCTGCCATGCAAAATTGAAACTAGAGCATGTGAAACGATGCGCATCGTATATCCGATATTGTGTTGTTTTTCTCGGAGTTGAAAAGGTATGTCGGTAACGAAAACCGATTGTAAACCATAGAATTTCCATAAATAGACATGCAATGCTTTGTACTCTAAAGTAGTGAATGTGTTTTATTTTAATCAGCCTTGTGTTAGTTCGTTTATAAACAGATTTTCATACTCCATCAAATTTGGCTCAACATCTAAAGCGTCAAAAATTTACCTCAAACGTTTGATATCGTCAAAGGCATTTTATAATATTGGAAAATTTATGGCACACAACTAGGAGACCGATCATTTGCGTGACTGACCACGACGTTGGAAGTCGGTATAAGTTAATTGACGTATGAATGAGAATGAACGAATCCAGAAAGTGTATGTCTGAATGGATATTATGGTATAAATGAAAAGAATATTTTCATTTTATTTCCAAGACGTTTGCTATACGACGTTGAAAGTCGGTATAAGTTAATTGACGTATGAATGAGAATGAACGAATCCAGAAAGTGTATGTCTGAATGGATATTATGGTATAAATGAAAAGAATATTTTCATTTTATTTCCAAGACGTTTGCTATACGACGTTGGAAGTCGGTATAAGTTAATTGACGTATGAATGAGAATGAACGAATCCAGAAAGTGTATGTCTGAATGGATATTATGGTATAAATGAAAAGAATATTTTCATTTTATTTCCAAGACGTTTGCTTTACATGTTAACAAGTTTCGCAATAAACAAGTAGACCTGACTTTATTTATCAATGGCCAGCCCATATAGATACGTTACTAGACCTAGACTGACATAGGCATTTTTTTACTGGTAAACATAAGGTTTTTGAGCTGTCACGTGATAATTTAGTGAGCTTAGAGTTGTCAACGAACTTTGATAATATAACTTCACAGGTCATGGCAGCGCGTAACTTATAATTTAATTAATACAAGACAGTTTGACAAATAGCGATTTATTTTCAGGAATTGGCTCGAATTTGTAAGTTATGGCAGTATCTACCTGTTTCCATGTTATTACTAGCAAACAGTTTATACTTTATTAATTTATTATCCTTTATACAGTAGTGTATTTGTCCCAGTTTTGATTTAAAGCGATGTAAGAGATAAATGATCATCACTGCCCTGTCTTAAAATGAGTTTACTTCATTTCGAGTAAAACTTATTCTTACCTTCATCCTTTGAATTGCATAAATACAACGTAAAAATACGTTTTCTATTTATCGTTAAAATACAATATTACACACACCTTCCAAAATTTATGTTTTCCTGTTAGAACATACTTATAATTTTATAAACAGAATATCATTTTATTAGACCTTGAAATTTAATACTACCAAAGAAAACAATACATGAATATAACACCCATTTTCAAATAATCAAATACTTTTAAAGTATATATGCCAGTTAAAAAAGATTCTTAATTTATAATTTTAAAATAATTTTGTCGTATTAATGTCCGTTGACAAGACTATAGCCATTTCAGTAAGAATTGGCTATGTTAATAAGCATAATTGCCGTATATGGGACAACGCAAACTGATATGAGGTTTACGAGGTAGTGGTGCATCCACACAAAAAATTACTGTTTTGTGCGGATTTTGGGCTGGCGGTGTGATTGGTCCGTATTTTTTTGAAAAGAACGTTGGTGAGGCCATCACTGTCAACGGCGGAAAACTACAGAACGATGATGACGGATTTATTTTTGACCAAGTTGAACGATATGGATTTAGACGACATGTGATTTCAGCAGGACGGCTCTACGTACCACACTGCGAATGAAACCATGAACATTTTGCATGCACGATTTGAGGGCATGGTTATCTCTCGCAGAGTGGACGTGAATTGGTCACCGAGATCGTGCGATTTCAAGCCCCTAGACTTTTTTATGGGGTTCTGAAATCGCAGGTCTATGGCAATAGGCATCAATCAACCGATTAACTTAAGATCAACATAACCCAGGCCATTGCTCAAATTCAACCGGATTTATGCGGCAGAGTAATTGAAAATTGGACCACTCGAATCCGTAGTCATGTGAGAAACCGCAATAAACATTTGAACGATGTTATATTTCACACATAATGGCATACATGCGATTCAAATGAAAAATAAATTTTGTTAATCATACATGGCTTGTTTTATTTCATCTCAACATCTACCCGCCCAAAATTAAAAACCCTATGGATGGAATTTCATGCAGATCTTGAGTAAAAATGTTTCATTATATATACTCGTACTTTCATTATCACTAACTTATTCTGCTTGTATTATTCCCATTCCCTGTATGTTTTCCGTTAATTTAGAGTATTATAAATATGTTAAATTCAGATTACCAAATAGCATATGAGTTAAAGTGATACCTGTTTTTACACATATATATATATATATATATATATATATATATATATATAATATATATATATATATATATATATATATATATATATATATAATATTATTATACTTATAAGGTGTTATATTTCGTAATGTGTGGGTATTTATTGCGTTATTGAAACAATATTACAATCAAAAAAAGTTTGTTAGCTTTTATGTACTTTTATACAATACAATATGTCGATTGCCAATATCCAAAAACCATGTTCTTGACAATCCAATAAAAATAACATTGCTTGTATTTTTCCTAAGATATTTTTATAAATATAAACATAGTATGAATATAATGCATCATTATTATATACACATACCGATATAAAAAAAATTTTTCAAACATTTTAATAAAAGAATGGATTGTTTCTGAAATATAAATTTTAAATAAACTTGTACTTGGAAATCATGAACGCGTCGTTTAAAAAGTTATAGACGTTTTGTATTCGTGATTCATGGATTCATTTATATAGCAGTATTGAGTTTTGTAAACATTTTTTATGTTACGCAACTAATTAATAATCTCACTTATTCGGTGGACTTAGTTCTTAGACTTGACGTGCAAATTACCTGAAACATGATATGTTCTTGGGTGCTTCCATCTACAAAACTGACGTCAACACACTTTAGTACTGAACACAGGGGTTACAGCTTGTCACGTGGTGAGCTGGTTAGGTCAGGTTGTGAACAAACTTTGTTAATATAACTTACCAAGTCAACAGAGACGTAAACTGTAACTCATGTAGTATAAGAAATATTGACAGAATAAACCATATTCACCCGGTAATGATCTGTTAGCAGTACCAAAACTGTAGTGATAACTTTACCAATGTTTATTTCTAATTGTAGTTATTTGGCATCTCTACAGCTTCAATAAATTACGCGTATATTAAACGTATCAAAAGAACTAATAGTATTTATCCCTTGAAAGGTTCATGAAATTTGAAACTATTTAATAAAAACTACGAAACTGAGACCGTAACGAAGAGGTGGCGTAAAAAAGGACAGAAAAATTATTTAAAGAAGGCCATGTTAGGAAATTCTGGAAATATCTTTTAAAATAAATCGATACAACAGAGTAAAATCGAAAAAAACGGAGTAAAAGAGATAGCGTACAAAAGATATACGGAAAGGCCGCTCTTTAAATATTTTACGTAACATCAATATAGCTTTTTCTTGGATCAAGAGGAACCTATGTCCCAAGGTTTAGGTCCTTAAAATCATTACTTAAAAATTATTGCAAAGACGGGCAGACTCCCCTTATAGTCTCAAACTTAAAAACCATTACCAAGGCACGTGATCCTTATACTATTGTCAGTGAACGAAATGGTAGACATTGTGTTATACAATAAAATTATAGAAAACTCGTTTGCTGAAACTGAAAGCCAAATATTTCAGGTTTTTTCAATAACAGAGTGTTATAAAATCACAAATATTTACCAAATTAAACATTGTGAAGAGGACTAAAAAAGTTAAAAGCAACCTAAATACGTACAAGCATAACTACGTGGATAGAAATGGTTGCATACTATCTAATTCTTATTCTTTTATTACACATATTGGACATTCTAACCACTGTAAGTTGGAAAATATCTAGGAAAATTATTTGTGAAGAATAAAGACCTCTTAATGGATAAAATATTACCTAACCTTTAATAAATAATGTCAATTAAATTAATATAAATCCTTCAATCTATTGGTACTCTTGAAGTAAATTTTGTAAAATTTTAAAGTTGCATTCTTGGCTGACATATGACCTTCGGCTTCGCTGCTGTATCTGTTTTTAATATTATGTTTATCATGAAACCAGTAAATTATATTGAATCATAAATAAAACACATCTTGGACTAATGTAATGAAAAAATGTAGTGGACTAAACTATTCATTATGCACTCTCTTTTCATTGTGTTTGTTGTGCATTAGTTTTATAATTCTTATACCATGAGGGATACTGTAGTTTAAGTGCACTAGACGCTTCCTTAAAGGATCGCACATAGAAACGTGCAGGCCCAGTTGCAATTAACCTTTGAATACTATTCCAATACTTTCAACGCCTGTCAAACTTTGAAAAGTGTCCTAGGAACTTCATGAGTTAAGGATACTTTTTATTCAATGAATATGGCATTTAAAAGGATACCCCGTATGTGTTAATACTAAGTACACACTTTATTATATTTATATAAAATAAATTTTAAATTGATGGATGATTACTCTTTTAACAAAACTGCTAAGGTTAATTTCATTAATTACGTTTTACAATTTGTATTTAAACTTTACATTGCTTGATTTATATATTTTGTTTGAAATATAATAGCAATATATTCATTGTTTATGGTAGAAAACCATTCCAAACATTCAAGCTGCGTTAAGAGACACAATTTAAAACGATTCAAAGTAGCCTACATAAAATCAATTATCAATTTTTATTTTATACATTTTATTTGGAATAATTTGACGAAATAAATAAAATACTTGTAATTGGAAGTCTCAAAACAATTTTTTTTTTCTTGCCATCTGGTTATCCAACTTACAATAATAGGAAGCTTTAAAAACGAAACGGGATCAATATACGGTATAAGAGCTTTATTTCATAAAATAAGTACGTTTTATTTTTTAAATAGAAATGTACTGGAATTTATTTTGTTGTTACAAAAGTAAAAGCAGAATATCTTTATTACAGCTCATGTAAAGAGTAAAAGGACAATATGCTGCTTCACGTAAATCAACACTCATCACAATAAGAGAATACACTCTTACTTCACTTGGATGGTTATCGCACTTTAACGGTTTTGTAGGATTAGTATAGCATTTTTTATAGGCTATAATATATCGATACTAGTATAACATGATTAAAGAGTAACGCATTTACCGATGCAATTCTTTGAAAGATAAAATAACAACCTTTAATGATAGATATTTACCTCTTCTTATTCAAATTATACTCATTATGTGACCTACTGTAAGTATAACTAATGAAGTTTTACACATTGATGAAACAAGGTAAGTATATGTAACAAATATTTCCAATCCATGAGCTTGTTCAAACAATGAGAATCTAATACTTTTTACTTTAAATCCATAACTATGCCGTCTATAACTATATATGTAAAACTATTTTAAAACTTAATTTTTGCAGGTTTTCTTAAAGATTGTTTGTTAGGGCTCCAAACTTTAACACTAATCTAAAGCAATAAGCAATAATGAACAAGTACGACATATCAACCAGTTATAAAACTAAGAATATACATTCGTATTTCGTTGAGTTATTACATCTGTTACAACTAATCAAGGTAAGGAGTAAGGTTTAATTTAGTAAGTTTATTTGCAATTCCCATGAGTGGAAAAGATTAGAATTCACTGTAATCTAAAGAAGACGATAAAGGAAGACAAGTATCGCAGAAGAAAAATTAATTAACTTTGCGAAACATTCATAATTTGATTGAAACGACAATTTCACAGATGGGATATTTTAAACCGTAAGTAATTAACCGACCAAGGTAAGATTGTGCAGCCAATTTCAAGTTTTGTTGAATATAATTTTATATTACTTTACAATATTACTATTCCACACTGGTAGATAGTATATATACGAAAATCATAGAGTTTTAATACGACTATACATGTATAAATACATTCACTGTTATCGTTAAATTGTACATTATTAACGAATATATCTCACAAAACATTGTGGTTTACAAAATATTTAGGAACTTTATTCATAAATATTTTTAAAAATTTTGGTTTTATTTGTAATAATATTGCCTACAATTATTAATGAATAATTATTATTTTTGTTTATTCTCTAAAATCAAGAATCTGAGAATTTTACTTTGTCATAAAAGGGCCCTTGCGATGCTTTTCAAGTAACAGGACATTCTGCTGGATAGGTATGGTTGAGGTATGAGCCCCTCTTGTCAGGATCCACGAGGAACGATTTTGGACATTAATCTCAGTAATGTTTCCTAGGAAGAAGGAGAAGCCAACTTTGTACCAGGCTCTCCGTGCATAGAAAGGCGGGACTCAATGTGCAGGGCTAGCAATAACCCTTAACACGTTTACAACTTCATTCAACTACCACCAACCCCAATATCTTTATAGACTATATCTATCGAGCACCTTAACATATTGACATTTACGGTTACATATGTGTCTCTCCTGGATATCCTTAAACGTTGGATTTAATTTAAGTAGGACTTCAGTTTTTGCTGTATGTAGTTTCAGTTAGACTGGAACGTTGAATCACCCAGAAGTGAACTCTACTGTGGTTGAGGGGGAAAGAGGGGGAAATAATTAACATATCTACTTGAACTTATTCGAAAAAAAATTTAGTGTAATAGCGCTTAAGCAAGTATATTTTCCTCTTGGTAAAGAAGCTTTGTAAAGGCACTAAGAACTTCACTGTTCACAGCAATAGCACATGCCATAACAGTGACTGTTGTTAAATTTTAACTCATAACACACTGTATGCGGGTGGGTAGATTTTCCTACAGAATTAAGCGTTATCTATCCGTGTCATTGTTTAAACTCCCCATGCCTCAAAACTAGACAAGCTGAGAACTTTTGATAGCTAACTTGGGATTTCCCCCTTGATATATAATTCAGAAGGTAACATCAAGATTTTTCGGAAAGTTAGTTACCTGTAGTACTTTTAACAGTTATATATATTCAAACTATGCGGAGAGACAGGAAGACATATACACAGACGGACAGAAATAGATCAATTATATTTTCCAGCCTTTGAATGAGTCGATGGGGCAAATTAGAAAGTAAAGCTCTGTAAACAGAGTCCTTAATAAAAGTAATTATGACCAAAGCAACACGTTTAAAAGCGAAACAATTCTTACGTGAAATTAACAAATACACCGTGCTTTAAGTTGCGTCTTAAGGTAGAAAAACTGCCCACTTCTACGACTAGTTTTAATGTAATAAATTTGTGCAGAAGCTATTTTGCTTTCTTCAGCTTGAAGACTTTTGCTGATTAATTCTAATATGATACTAAAAGTCTGGTGATTTGATAAAAACAACTGGTTTAGTTTGATGACACAGTCTAAATATACTCTTGTTTCGGTAAACTAAAAATATTACAGTAGTTTATGATTAATTACTGTCATACAGGTATACAAGCAAAGTTTTCAATAGAGAACGTTTAGTACAGTTAGTAATTAGCAGTCCCATTAAGCGGAACCTCAACCTACTCCGTTACACAAATAGGAATATTTAAACAAGAATAGCAGCAGCAGCTGTTCACAGTTACTGCTACAATTAGAACACTCTGTTGCACGTGGCTATTATCTGTATTTCCTATATTGCCTTGATGTTTTATATATTTTCAAATTAATTTAGTCAGAGAAACGAATAATTCCCGAGTATAACTTATTCAGTTTTCGTTATTCTAATAATGTTAATAAATATTTTTATGGATATTTTGCATCTTATATCATTTTTAATCTCAGGATTTATTGTGCAACTGTGCTTATAGTTGTACGTAAAACTGTTTGGATACTTTTTTTGTGAATTCGTTTCGATTTTAATAATAAAAAAGTTGTGAATTTAAATAAATTACAGAAAAAAATATAAAATATAAGGTTTTATATAAATATGTTACTTTTCTAATTTTTTTTTCTTTTTAATCAACCACATAGCTTTGAGGAGACGCTAAAACACATGTCGCCTAACAGGCTACGTGCATGCAAAATTTCAAGTATATTTTTAGTTTCAGCCCGTTGATTTTATTTTAGCTACATGTCGAGTTACTATGTCACCCTTGTTACAACATCATATTATTATTATTTAGTTCGTTTAAAAATTTATTTATTCCGTGTTTTTAATTTTCCATCTTATTTACTATATAACCAATGCAAAAGGCTTCGCTTATGCTAAGCCCAATCCCATCGAGTAACATGCTCAGCTACCGAACTCGAGTTTTTCCTATGTTTGAATTGAAGCTGCAAGCGAATTTAATCCCTGACATATCGTTTGAACGTATATAAAGATAGACAGGAATACAGACAAAAAATTCAATTGTAGTATTATGGTCAGAAAATATAAATACTTCCTGGCACTTACCATCCTGGAATTTACGGACCACTTCTCTTTTTCTTTTTCCTCGAGCCATCTAGATTTCTTATAATAGTGTGTAAGAATATCATAAAGTTTCTCCGGCCCTTAAAGTTGTCCTATTAAAGTTTTCTTGCCTGCCTATACTTTCATATAAAACTTAGCAATAATTATGAAAACATTTATACGTACTGTATATAGATTTAACATTGAAGTATAAGGAGTAAAGGACTATTGCTGCCTAGGACATAATTAAGTAAAATAAATATCTTACTATAATAAGGTTTTCTTAGCAAATAATGATAAAAACAAATAAATACCCATTGTGATGGACATAACCATGGCATTAGGTTTCACTTTTTATCTACTAGATTATTGAACAATTCAAAATTAAAAAAGAAAAATATATTTAACTATACTTTATTATCCCAATATATTGAGGTTATTATCCTGAAAGAATCTTATATATTGTACCATGTAATTAAATACAATTACAAAACATTTTTTATGAATTCAAGAAATTAATATATATATAAGCCTTATAATTATGTTTGTATCAACACATTCAGGAAAAAATATCAGAAAGCATTCATAAATAAGTAGGTAAATGGGACTGAAAAGCTATTGTTTAGTATTCATAATTTTTAGTGATTAGACAAATATAAATAAATATGAAGTTTGTTTTATTGAAAGTTATGCGAAATAAAAATATTTCAATACTATATACATAAAAATGGAAGTATCATTCTTATTTTATAGGAATGTAAATTTAGAATGTAGTTTTAAATTGGAATTTTTGTTTATTTTTGAAGCTGCACCCTGATATACTGACAGCAATATATATTACAGCACATACATGCCAGACTCAATTGCCGCTGTAGAAAAAGTTAAATTGTTAAGTATTTTTAACAAAAATAGAATTTTAATTAACTTATTTATTTAAAACTCTTGTAAATATTTGAAAATAATTGTTAATTAGGTAAGTGAATTTAATATTTTATGGATAAAATATTATAAAGAATTTATAGTCAATATTTTACGTACATTTTAAAATCAGTTTCCAACAATTTTAACTGTGGTAGCAAATGGGCTTTAAACTAAAAAGGGCCGGTATCTTAGGTATTTTAAGAAGCAGGTAGTTAAAAACATTGAGACATACAGTAACTTCACCATAGACCGATTTTATCACAATAGAAGAGGAAATTAATCAGTATGTAGATACAAAATTACGGCAAGTATAATGTAAAAATATTATTATGTCTGAAGAATTTATCATAAAGTCCTTCTGTAACTACAACATGAGTTTCTATAAGTGTATCATCATTACTTATAGTGTTATTGTGTTTGCTAGGGAGATGTGTATCTGTACTATTTGTACGAGAAGGGCGAATTATATTTATTAGAATTCTGGGGGACAGCCTCTATACAATCCCATCTCACCATGAAAACTGAAGTTCCTTTCGTTGTTCGTTTCGGTGCATGTCTTTGAAGTAAATAATTTATATGTTATATTCAATCATTGTTGTAATGATACTCGTGAAATTAACTTTATCTTACTAGGAATTTGCTTTTATATTAGAGTCTGTTATTATAAATCAAAACTAAATAGTTTAAACGAAGCAGTCTAGGTGTATTAAAAATAATACATTACTCAAAACCAAAACACCAAGATGAGAATTGTTACTGGTGGATATTCGTATCTGATAGTAATACAGTTGGCAATACTGTTGAACTTAGGAAGCTGTCAGTGACAACATCAGGGTAGAGATTTGACACAATCCTGACAGTCAACAAGCTCATCTATCACATTGTTTTCCACTTTTAACCTAAATCAACAATACTGGTGCATGTACACTGGATCGGTTCTGGAGTAGAGTTGACAAGTACATTGTTATTGACAATTTACTAGTGGTTAATTTTCTCATATAATAAAATTCAAATACATTACAAAGTAGTAAAAGAGCACTAATAATATAACCTTACATTTAACGTGGTCTTATACATTTATAGAATGTAAAACAACACTTGGCACACAAAACATTTAGAAACATTGGAAATGCTCAATACCACTGCTTAAATGGTTAAAACGGTAACAATTTCGATTTAAACCAGTCAAAGTTCAAAAAAAATTTGATTATACGTTTGAGTCTTAGTTAGAAACTACACAAATTAAAAAATATTGTTTTATGAAGGTGCATAAACTAAACCGAATTTAAATCGAGTATATGCGGGATTTAAAGTATGTAATGGACAAATTAGGAATTGTTAAAATAACGGAAACCCAAAATATCTACTTCATATACAGTTGTATGTTGTGTCTAATAATTTCCTATATTAAATCATTTTATCTAGGAAGAATTAACAAGTAAGATATGTGGCTTGTGATAAAGAAACTGATATATTATTACCTAAATAACGTTATAAGCCGAATTAAGCTATACATATATAATATAAAACTTTGTTATATCAAATTTTTCTGTGTGTTTAGTCATTAAATCAGTTAAATGTAAGTTGTTAGTTTATTTATATGGGTTTACCTTTTCCACATATTATTTTTTTTGTGGCAAATAACGTCAAAAATTGCCTAAATAAATCTATTTACAAAAGTGAAATTACGAAAATAAGTTTTCCTTTATTGCCACTATTGTACCAAAATTAAATAACAGAGATTGTTTAAACACGAACGTCACGGGGAATTAAACTAAAATTGATAAATTCCTAAGAAACATAGCACTGACTATCTATTAAAATGCAAATATTGCAAATTGCAATTGAAAAGTGAGTGAATGTAAAATTAAATTTGTCAAAACCCGGTAAGATAACGATGAAAAGTTTTTACACGTTATTTAGTATAATAGTTCTCTAGGACATAGTGGTTAGTTTTGATTCCTTAAATAAAGCGTGGGAAACTCTTCTTTAACGAGATTTTCTTCGATTCTCCCAATATAATATCTTATTAACTATACCTAATCAGCCCTTTTAAAGTATATGATTAGGAATGTATTTAATTATTTTTACGAAGATTGCCATAAACAACACACCAAACATATATTTGCATGAATCCGGATGTCAACTGGATCTAGCTCGTCTTTGACGAACAAAATGTTTATCTTCATGTCTGAATGTATCTAACTCACACTGTAATAGGTATATATTAATTGATTAATACGTTAATATTCAAGAAAATATTTAATTTTCAGGTATAATAGTTCATATTTTTGATATTTTATTAGATTAAAATGGTTTATTATGCTAATTATTTATTTGTTTTCATTATTTATGTTTTTTAACACTGATATATAAATTATCTGTCAAATACTGTTATAATAAAAAAATATTGGTTGAAAATTAAACTACATGAATACTGGGAAAGAAATGTATGTGCAAAAATGAGGGATAAGGATAAAGAGTAGTAAAAAATATCTCAGAGTGAATGTCCAAAATTGCCGGTACTGTAAAAGTGTGGATCAGGGATCTAGACCAATCTCAGTGAATCTTTGGAGAGGCTGATTCCCTTTTAAGCCTTACTTTATCCTTTCTCTTGGACCGCTGGCCAGTGCGAGAACACTATTAAACAAATAAATGGTAAGCATGATTAAGTACTGGTATCTCTCCTATATTTCAATGGAACTCGTAGAAAGATATTCTATGGTCACAAATGGGATTTGATCCTGCGCTATCTCTAAGTAAGATCCAAAGTCCGACATCTTAAACAACTCTGACATTGGTATCCTCAGAGCCAATCAGAATATACAGCGGATTATACGAGTTTGAGTAATTAAGAGTATGTAATTTGTTTTATGAACGTTTTACAAAGGATTCTATTCCAAAGGTGTGTCTTCTTGATGAAATGAATTTGTTGGAAATAAAGTATAAAACCAATTCCATGGATGCTTGGAGTTTATTGTAGTTTGCTATAGTAAAATTAAATTCTGGTATGTTGTATGCTCCACTTCAATTTTGTTTTATTAAAGCCTCTCAACAAATAAAATTTGTCATCATGTAATATGGCTATTGATTATATATCTCAACATGCAGTTGCAACGGGTATTACCTGGTCTTGTTGGCCAAGATGTACACCGAGGTACAAAGGGTGATGACGTCAGCCCTGCATTGGAATGGCTCTTTGATGTGGGTAAGGGATGGCTTAGACCATGCGGTACTGGTAGTTACAAAGGTAATCTCGTAAGATATTACATGTTCACTTAAAACTGATTTATTATTCTGTTTGGTTATCGAGTGAAGGAGTAATTTAAAACAAATGTTCGTATTATCGTATGCATATTAGAAACTACATAAATATTTATTACTGCAACACAAAGCTACGATAATTTATATAAGTTAGTATCCTGCTGAACAGAATTTCTTCGCATTTTACATTTCAGCGCCTAATTTTAATATCGGTAACAAGTTACTGAGTTTATCATGAAACGTGAAAACACTTCTGAAATGGACCACAAAAATGATGACATAAAAATATAGAAACCATAACTAGTAAAGCTTCCACAATGCATAATTAAAAATAACGTTTTAAAAATTATTGCTATTAATACCATCATCAAGACAAGAACAAATAATTCTTCTTGGTTACGGAATATAATGTACAGTCTGAAGAGATTTACAAAAATAATATTTCGTACATTCTTGCTTCATATTTCTGACTGACAGGAAAATTAAAAATACTGCACAAAAATAGATTCTTACTTACTACAAAATATAGAAGGATTTTACATGTATTAAAGTATTCAATTAGATAAGATATCCTGAAAAAATAAAAAGCAAGAATGTGTTTAAATAATGTTATATATGCGTAAAGAAGCACGTGATATAAGTTTCCAAGTTTTCTGTCGAGCCCAGGCCGATTACGTCTTCACATAATAAGTCTTTCTAAAGTTTTAATGTCCTCACTTGAATTTATCAACCTTTTAACTTCTTGCAGAGAACTTTGAGCATCAAACATCTTGTTGGGAAATACGTAACCATTTCGAGTATTATACATCACAACGTTATTTATAGTACAAGATGACAATTTTTATAATCCAGCTATTTAAGGGGTGATTCTTCCCCCTATAAGTGATCTAAACTCAGAACTGTGAGAATATTTATTTCGTTACTACAGATACTAATTTTTGTATCTTCGTTATTTTCTTATGTCTATTCCTTTAAAGTAATATAATATTTTATATTTAACAAGTGTAATAGGGTCTTCTACTTGTAACTTAAATTTTTTTAAGTAAGAAAACGGTGCTCATAAATGCAAGTAATCTTATACACAGCAGTCTATAATACCTGTCTGTTTCTCTTCTGTCAGCCTACTCTGAGCGTATGCATAAAAAATATTACAGACTTATTGTTTTATATGAACCTTTCTTTTTAAGTATAAACTATTGATCAAATTGATCATTATCTGTGTATAGTATTTAACGAAAGCTTTTTAATCTTTAAAAAAAATCATAATAGAATACACAATATCATTAACAAACGCAAAGTAGTCTCTAACCACTCTAATCACTCATGTCAGCAAAATGTTTCATACCATTTTGATTTGATTATAAGGGTGGTGACATATTATATCAAAATATATTCATATTGTGCCAATATGAACTGCCAAACTTTAGCACTTTAAATTATATGGAAATGGGGTGGAAATGGGATGGAAATAAGGTGGAAATGTGAAGGAAATGGGATGGGAACGGAATGGGAACGGAAACGGACACGGAAATGAAATGGGAACGGGCACGGGAATGGAAATGGAATGGAAATGGAATGGAAACGGGATGGAAATGGAATGGAAATGGAATGGAAATGGAATGGAAATGGAATGGAAATGGAATGGAAATGGAATGGAAATGGAATGGAAATGGAATGGAAATGGAATGGAAATGGAATGGAAATGGAATGGAAATGGAATGGAAATGGAATGGAAATGGAATGGAAATGGAATGGAAATGGAATGGAAATGGAATGGAAATGGAATGGAAATGGAATGGAAATGGAATGGAAATGGAATGGAAATGGAATGGAAATGGAATGGAAATGGAATGGAAATGGAATGGAAATGGAATGGAAATGGAATGGAAATGGAATGGAAATGGAATGGAAATGGAATGGAAATGGAATGGAAATGGAATGGAAATGGAATGGAAAATGGAATGGAAATGGAATGGAAATGGAATGGAAATGGAATGGAAATGGAATGGAAATGGAATGGAAATGGAATGGAAATGGAATGGAAATGGAATGGAAATGGAATGGAAATGGAATGGAAATGGAATGGAAATGGAATGGAAATGGAATGGAAATGGAATGGAAATGGAATGGAAATGGAATGGAAATGGAATGGAAATGGAATGGAAATGGAATGGAAATGGAATGGAAATGGAATGGAAATGGAATGGAAATGGAATGGAAATGGAATGGAAATGGAATGGAAATGGAATGGAAATGGAATGGAAATGGAATGGAAAATGGAATGGAAAATGGAATGGAAATGGAATGGAAATGGAATGGAAATGGAATGGAAATGGAATGGAAATGGAATGGAAATGGAATGGAAATGGAATGGAAATGGAATGGAAATGGAATGGAAATGGAATGGAATGGAAATGGAATGGAAATGGAATGGAAATGGAATGGAAATGGAATGGAAATGGAATGGAAATGGAATGGAAATGGAATGGAAATGGAATGGAAATGGAATGGAAACGGAATGGAAACGGGAATGGAAAGGAAAACGGAATGGAAACGGAATGGAAACGGAATGGAAACGGAATGGAAACGGAATGGAAACGGAATGGAAACGGAATGGAAACGGAATGGAAACGGAATGGAAACGGAATGGAAACGGAATGGAAACGGAATGGAAACGGAATGGAAACGGAATGGAAACGGAATGGAAACGGAATGGAAACGGAATGGAAACGGAATGGAAACGGAATGGAAACGGAATGGAAACGGAATGGAAACGGAATGGAAACGGAATGGAAACGGAATGGAAACGGAATGGAAACGGAATGGAAACGGAATGGAAACGGAATGGAAACGGAATGGAAACGGAATGGAAACGGAATGGAAACGGAATGGAAACGGAATGGAAACGGAATGGAAACGGAATGGAAACGGAATGGAAACGGAATGGAAATGGAATGGAAATGGAATGGAAATGGAATGGAAATGGAATGGAAAGGGAATGGAAACGGAATTGAAACGGAATGGAAAGGGAATGGAAACGGAATGGAAACGGAATGGAAACGGAATGGAAACGGAATGGAAACGGAATGGAAACGGAATGGAAACGGAATGGAAACGGAATGGAAACGGAATGGAAATGGAATGGAAATGGAATGGAAATGGAATGGAAATGGAATGGAAATGGAATGGAAATGGAATGGAAATTGGAATGGAAATGGAAATGGAATGGAAATGGAATGGAAATGGAATGGAATGGAATGGTGTTACGATTAGTTTAAGTGTACGGTTTAACGTACACCAAATTACAACACATTCTTTTTTACGTGAAAATGAAGTTTTATGTAAGATTTAATTCTACGGATAAAATCTTTCTTGAGATGTGTTGACACATCATACATTAATATTTTTTCCAATAATTTAGTTGTAATAGCATTGCTCAGTTATCAGTAATTAAATTTACGCTGGGCTATGGTGACCAGTACAACGCAAGAGTGCTCTGAAATTTAATATTTTCATGGACTTTTTACACTGACATCCAGTATATTATTTATTCTTTACTCTATGTATAAACATTTTACATACTCTAGTTGCATATAATTGTGCGTATAATTATATTTTACTTTCTTGGTATTTTCTTGTTAAGATCATGGATAACCATAAAACCAACGTAAAATATTCGTCATAAAAATGAAGCTTATGCCTAAATCTCAAGACTCAAGGCCATTTCGGTTTCGAGATATCATAGGTACAAACAGACACAAAGGTAAACGGAGATACAAAGAGAAGTAAACTTTTTGCTGCCTATACAATGATAGGTTTCGCTAAACGTCAACTAATTATTAACTCAGTTTTTGAAAGTTACTCATATACATTGTGTAGAAACCCTACGTCTGCATGCACTTAGTCTGGACTGGACTAGACTCAAGACCACAATTTACTAGAGATCTAAAACTGGATAACGCCTTTTTACTTTGATATTTTCACTACCACACAAGGTGAAAGTAGTGAATTGCAGTGACCTGAATTCTATAGTCGTACTTATAAGACACTTATTATGAAAAAAATGTCTATGTTGCTTGAATATTCCTTATTAAATATAAGTAATTTATATAAAAACTGTTCGCTGAAATATAATTTATGTATTACTAATTATACTTTAATACAAACACACATTTACAGTATAAAATGCTTGAAAATACATTTTTATTTATTTTCGAAGAAATTTTCAAACTTTGATCACAGAATTTTAATAAATTTACGATTTCACCGTGAAAAACCCCGCTTTCCGTGTTTAAATTAAGTATATTAGAAGGAACATGTTAAATTAGACATAATAAATTGTTGAAATGAAAAACAATTCCATTTCCTGTGTTGAATCATGTCAATAATTAAGTATAATAATAAACATAATACATAAAACATAACATGTAATGAACTGAACAGTGTTCACAAGAAAGACGCCAAACTGAAGTAACTAACACAAAGTATGAACTCTTCGACTAAGGGATAGGAGTAAGTCTTTGAGAATTTAATCCTTCGTTATTGTTGTTTACGTGGACATAATCTACATTAGAAACATCTATATAAAATAATTTGACATAACTATTATGTTTCTCCATTTTACTTACTAAACTGTTTTGGTGCATTAAAAAATTTACATTTCCAATACATTTATAGGACGCTCATATCCCTTCTAAATTCTGAGTATCCTATTTACGTTTAATAGGCACAGTAAAGCCTATTAAACTGTAAAAGTTTATTACAGTTTGATTTTGGTAACTTCTGTTTAAAAATTCTAATTTGCATAACTCACAATATTACAATATACAGATTTAGTAATATGTATTACATTCTGTTTTGTAGCAAAAGAATTCATTAACAATATTTCAATCCCCTCAAATATCTTTAAGAGGTATTTTAGGTGGTGGGCGGTTGATTTGGATTTATATATATTTAAAGGAGAAAACGGTGTTACCTAATTTTAAAAGTCTCTGAAAATTATTGCAAAAATATGTGAAAAAATATGAAAACTTCTTTAACAAGTTTTTCATTCTTACTTTATTGAAAAACTTAAAAAACCTCAATTGTTACACAAGTTATGGACCTACCCTTCCAAAAAAGAAAGTTTACAGCCTAAATAATTTAAACATTTAAAAAAATGTAAAATGTTGAAAGTTAAAAACATGTTATACCAAAAAAAATACTAAATAGACCCCATATAGCATTGCATAATTATAGTTGAAACAAACAGTTCAGTGTAATGTAATTATATAAGCGGAAGATTGATATATTCAGGGTTTACCACAACTCTCTACCAGCATTTTCATGTATTTTTCGTGGATAAAACACAAACTGAAGTATTATATTAGAACTTACGCGTACTCAATAATACTCGAAATATCTGCTTTTTTGTTTTTAACATAATATTGTTTATATTTGATATAAAGGTTTGTAACTTCAAAACCTAATTAATAAAAAAAAGTTTTACTGGTTTTTTCAAAACCTCAACTATTTAAGAGCTTTAAAATTAAATATATTCTTATGTTAAAAAAGTTAATGTTGTCTTATTCTATTTTAACAATGTAAAACAATCTGACTTATTGTCAATTAAATAAAAAAAAAACAGGCCTGATTTATCTTGATTAGAAAAGCAAACCTCTTATACTAAATGAAGCAGTTTATCAGTTCTAAAACTCACATTTTTTACTGACTTCCAAGAAAACCCACCAACAAACAATAAAGGATGACTCTGCAATATTCTAGGTGAATTCATTTTGTCCAGTGAGGCTTCTGAGGTCAAAGTAATATCACTTTCTGACACTTATAAGCCTTCTTTTATTCCCTCTCCTTTTATATTTCAACCATTTTCTCGCCTCCACGTCGGCAATAACACCAGATCCTAATTTATTGAGTCTACCTCTTGTCCATATTGTTAGCTTATGTCATTTGTAATATAATATTATTTTAGCAAGCTCATTAAACAAATGATGAATTATTGAAATTAAATAGGATTTCCATGAATAAGAAGATACTATTTGTTAAAATAAGTAAAATCATCTTTATATTGGCTCGGAGTTAAGACTGTACTTGTGTCCATTCTGTAATACTTGGTACATGACTTTGAATAATTAGATATTATAATATTTTCCAACGATACATAAAATACATATATTATTCATTTCTATAAAGGAATATAAAACATTTTAATCTCGTTAGAATGAGCCTATAAATGTTAGTGAAGCTAGATAATGCGTTTAAGAAAAATATATACGACAGAAAAATTGCAATTAAGGTTACTCTTATGTAATCGTATAAAAAAAGTTAAATCCAATTAATGATACTAATATTTTTATGTAGATAAAATTACAAAATCATTGTACTTTAATTTCTCAAATTTGATGAATAATATCAAGTGAAATAATCAGCTACACTTAATGTTTTAAAATTAAATTAATGCAGGAAATTTGTCAACTTTTTACATTAGAAATCTAAAATTAGAAAATCCAAAACATTCTCGTCTGTCCTGTAGGTATAAAAACCACAAATTGGAAAAAGATTAATAAAAAACGCTAGTAAATAAAACTTCATGATGCATAGTTATTGTTAATAGTTGTAGTTACAAGAAAGCGTAATCGCTATGACCAAAGACAATACTACGTGTATTTTTGATGAAATTATTATGAACG
This sequence comes from Homalodisca vitripennis, assembly GCF_021130785.1. Taxonomy (NCBI): domain Eukaryota; kingdom Metazoa; phylum Arthropoda; class Insecta; order Hemiptera; family Cicadellidae; genus Homalodisca; species Homalodisca vitripennis. The sequence continues at coordinate 42,784,788 of NC_060214.1, forward strand.
AAATATGGTTTTCCTGAATATTTCTATGGTTTTGTGGTACAGAAAATCAGTAACACTACAATTCGATATCTAAAATTTCATTGCTTCTTTAAAAAATATCTTATGACAGTTTGATTTTCGATTATTGAATTCGGAAGCTAATAATCTGCAATTCTATACTTTATAATATTCTGCAATCCGATGCAATCAATTTTGTGGCTAGCACTTAAGATCTATAATCAATTTCATCTTAAAACTTTTTATCTTATTTTAACACAAATTAATTTTTTTATTATTTTGAAGGAAAACGGTTCAATGGAAATTAACAATTTTATTAATTTTCTCGAGAATTGAGTTAAACCGGAATTTTACAATTGAATAAATTTATGTAGTCCTAGGTCGCACTGGTAGCAAGCAACATGTCCTTTCCATACTTGTAGGAAACTGAGTTCTATGACGAAGTCCTTTAGTTTTGAAAATTAAAATTTGTTTCTATAGTTTTCCTTTTTAAATCTGGTATATTTGTAAGAGTTTTTTACAATATTGGTTACAAAACGAAATAATTATCAATTGATAAGTCTCAAATGTAATATGAATGCACGTTATTTGAATTTTTTGCAATAAAATTATTTTACATGACTTACTGCGTTTTATACATTACAAAAAGAAATAGAAACATGTAAAGGTAATAGCGAATATCTGATATAATAAGTGTCCTATAAGAATCACAGTATTAGGTGTAGGATAAAAAAGACCCATTTGTCATCGGTACGATATTGTTTTAATAAGATGGCATTCTTGATTAAGTAGAGTTTCATCAGTGCTCGGTTAGCTCACTATAAAAGTTAGGAATATTATCTGGAGAAGTTAAATTCAAGAAGATCATAAGGTTAAGTAAAGGTCATAGCAAAAAATCTTAGTTTCAGAAAATAACTGTTAAAAAAATACTATTCATATTATTGCTTATATATATTTTATTCATAGTTTTTACAATGTAAAGAGAATGAAATTCCGGCCATCCTCATAGATTTGAGACAGACTCTAGACTGATAATTTTGTGATAAAAGCTGTGCATACAATGTGCAAATACAATGAAAATGAAATGGAGCTTTGGGTGTTTAGTAGTTGACTGAAGATTTATTCTCGCAGATCATCTCTGGACGATAAGTTCGAGACTGAAGATTTCTGAACTACTTGCACATAGTACCTAGACACGGGTTCAAGGCTCTGTATGTAAGTCTTAGTTTGCTATTGTACAAGATACTGTGATGTACGGTGATTAATGATTTTGTATTATTTAGAGTCGGTATTTATACATTCATTATCCTCAATCTTCAAGCAATATGTAGAAACTAGAGATGGCAAATTGTGCTAAGCCTATAAGCAGGAAAAACTATTCGACTTGTATCTTATCTATTGCTGACCATCATTCAATAAATGTAAAAGATACTGATTTTTATAATTTAACCTTAGAGGAGAGCCCAAAATTTAATGTTGTTTATTGCCTTAATTTAGAAATTAGAATTAACTTTTAAATGTTTATTACCATAGTAATCAAATTGATATTTAAAACATCTGTGAACTTACGGAAAGGTCATTAATTACAAAAAGGTAGAATAGGGAAGGCTAAAAGTGTTGTATCCCAAATGTTGAGACGATTTAAAATGTAATATACTATGTACTGTACTACTATATATACAACACCCAGAATAACTTTGTTATGCTGCTGACAAAATAAAACACATTTAGTTAGGTTTCTAGAATTAGTAGTTTATGATTCACAGCTATAAAGCTCATGAAAGAGGTTTTATAGCTACAGTGTAGTTTGAAAGGTTTAGAAATGTGTTAAGCCAATTCACAGCAACTTTTAGTAATGAAAAGCGTAGTACCTCTAGATAATAAAAAAATTTTTTCTTGTAATACACAGATAGTAGTGTCACACTAAGTTTCGCGAAACGGGCTTCAGTAAGGTTGAATTCAAAATTTCCAAAACTAAAGCTTATATAATTCTTATAACATAATTATATATTTTTTTATTTATTTTCGTTTTGTCTTTTGTTCTTGGTTTGTGTTCTGTTTTGTATGTTTTTAATTCAGTGTGGTTCTGATGAAGGGTTCTGTGAACTCGAAAATTAAACATGAGCACTGAATATTCTGTTTTTGTGTAAACTTTAAAGTACTTAGAAGAGTATTGAAGCCGATTGGTATTACAGAAGATATATATATATATATAGTATATATATATAACCTGTAAAAAGATAGAAAATCAGACAGTAATAAAGAAATATTATTTCCCCGGTAGGCTAAAAAGACTCTGTCAGCCACTGAGTCATAGTATTCAATTACTCTCAGCAAAATCCACTGCGACGTCCTCCTATCATAGAACTCATACTGGTCTGTGTAAGAATTAAGTTTAGCACAAAGTTAACTGTTGCAATTCTTTTTTAAATATCTTGCCACTTATTGCGTACCCATTCTCTTCTTTAAATTGTGTTTGTAGGATATTTCAAGTAATAGAAGATTCAACGAGGTAAGGATGGTGGTATAACGCAAGAATGCGCTGATATAAAAACTTATAACTTATATAAATATCTTTTTTTATATAAGCTTTTTTATATCATTATTATTAATTTTACCCATAATAACAATGTAAATTTATACACTCTCACTCAAATCCCATAGAGTCACGTGCGCCATCATCATACACAGATTTGCTAATATGTAAATGAAGCTTCATGCAAAATCCTGTAGGTAGGCTAGCTCGTTTTCGATATATGGTGTGGAGAGACAGGCAGATAGACACACATAAAAATATAAAATACATATTTCCAGGCCTTCGCGTATCCAAAGCTCTGCTCATAAGTGTAATTTTTATAGCCACATTCTGTACAATACAGTACTTACTGTAACCCTTTACTGTTACCCTTTATTTGGACGGAAGTATTCATAGTGTAAAAGCATACTTTTAAATGGATTACATAAAATATTATGTTCCGTTTTCCCAGTCAACACTGTTTGTTTGCGCTTTTTTGGTATTTTATATCGGTGGGAATCTGAGAGCAAGAATTTCAGATCATGCTTGAATTTATAAAATTCAATATGCTATATAAAATCTTTCGCTTTATTAATTTATCAATATTCAAACACCATCATATGCCTCATTGGTTTTTAGTCAGTTGACAGGCACTTTATTATGATAACCTAAACATGTCCTAATCGACATTGAAAATCTCTTAAACATTTTGGTAAATGATCTTAATGCTTCAAAAGTCCATGGTATAAAATACCTTTTTTGGTAGTACACTTAAATGCTTTTCCCACACACTAAGAGGCTTGTTTTCTCCTTAATAGTGCCGGACTCCCTCAGGCTCATTTTTTACGTAATACCGGGTGAAAAACCCCATCATAAATCCGTACAATCATTCAGTTTCCGGCCTCCAACTATTTTTGAGTGTAGTGGGGAGGCCGTTATGTAACTTATGACAAAAGTATAAAAAGCTCCTTCTCCCGAATACTTGTATGACTACGAATATTTAACATAGTAGTTAGAATTTTTTATTTAAGTCTATATTTAAAACAGATTGAAACTTTTGTGTAAGATATGTATTGAGAAAAAAACTAAGAATTTAATTAAAATTTAAACTATGAATTTAGACTTTTATTTCTACAGGGCACACATCTCGCATTTTACTGTATAAGGCTATCATCAGGGTTGTCATATAGACATTGTGTTGGTGAATAGTGCAATCAGTAAGCTACATCGCTCCACATACATGTGCATACAGAGATGTCGTAATATACCAGTCTTTGCTTATCTGTCATTGGCTTACAATTTCTTTGTCCTGTTATAGTCATCATTCATTCTAACAATGTATTAGTGAAAGCATGGACAGTATATCTGATTGTAGATATATTATAAAACGTAATTAGAGTTAAATGGCTCTTTCTCATTTAATCTATAATTTTCACAGCTACTAAGAGTCTGTAAAAAAATAAAAATCTAGGTACTATTTTTCAATATTTGAAACAAAAATTTAGTTTCCAAATAAAAAACATTATACTGCATATTGATTATATTTGAATTCCATTACCCTACACGCTCCTCTCGTTCGCTTACACTCAATAATCGGTCTCGTCCGCATACTATGAGAACGATTTTTCTATAAATGTCATAAAAATATTAAAATATATTCAATTATTTTATTGAATGTATTACATGTTGGGTTTTTGTAGCTTTAAATGACTATCCTAGTTGACTCACTCAACTATATTGTAAAATAATTTCATTTTTATCTGTCTGTATGACTGTCCGCATTATATCTCATATTTATAACGAACTGATCTAGATTTTGTGCATGAAGCTGCGTAGAACGGTTCTATACTCATAACGTAAACATGATCTAATTCTAATTCAAACTAAAAGTCTGACATCTTTGAACACCAGAAAACCGTCGGTCCTTGCATCAAAACGCACCAGAGAATTAAGTTAAGAATTACCAAAATACAATTTTATTGCTTTACAAAGATTTATACCTCTTACTTTGCAAGTAATCCATTATGACTGTATACCCTCTTTATCTCTTGTTGTGTTTTTAAAGCTATATAACTAGACGTTCTCCACTAAAATAGAATTCATACATATTAAAAAATGTTGTGTTACATGCATTTATAATCAGTTTAAACGTTAAGATAACACGAAATAAGCATTTTTTTAATTATATACATCACTAAACTTAATAATCACTTAAAATTACTAGATACTGTAAACGTCAAAGTATCGTTTTTTTAAGAATATTTTGATTGTTATATAAATATTTATCTCTTTACAGTAAATCTTTAAACATACATCTATGCTTTTTAAGTTGCAATTGTTAAGGCAAACCCAAACTAAAGTTACAAAACCGTAAGATTATAGAAAACCAGATAGTAAACTTGTGATTTTTGTGAAAGTATGAACTAAATATTTTGTGTACAACGCTCGCAAAACACACGTTAATAATTCCGTTTGAAAGTTGTTTTGGTGGAGGCTAGTGAGTGTTGTTCATTATTATTTCCATTATATTACACTAACTTTAAACTACGGGGTAATTGTTTTGTTAAGTGAATTGATAATTGTATAATTACAGAAAACTTTGTAAATAAAATGTCATCATAGTTTTGAAACGTTTGCATTCATAATTACTTGCACCACAACCGCCTAAATGTAGCAGTAACAGGGCAATTTACTAACCAGAAGATGACTTATCAGAATTTGAAACTATAGTAGCGTTTAGAACCTAATTACGCCATTAGTATACCAGTTTACAAGGGAAGCCTTACTGTTTTACGTTTTTATAAAGGAGATATTAGACTTACGCTGTTTATTTTGTCCATTTATATGGATGGTATAAATTAGGTGAAACTGTAGATTCATAATTATAGTCTCTCGAAAACTATCTCTGGTAAATATAATATGTTTAAAGATTATGTTGACAATGGATACTTTAAAATTTAAACATTATCTTTTTAAAATGAGGCTGATCCCCTTTTCGAAAGGAGAGAACAATCTTATTCCTAAGCCTTCTTTCTACCCACCCTAGTGAGACATTGGCCTGTACGAGGATTTTATCAATAAAAATAAGGAGGAGAGTCCGAAAAAAATCGACATTACGGATGCAATTTAAAAAAAGTTACATCAATGATTTTAACCTATGCTATCTCCAACACATACCTAAAGTGTGATGCTTTGCATTGCTCGCAACTGACTTTTCAAAAACGTAGAAGTAAGTCATCTATCACTCTAGGTAACTGCAGAAACCGATGTTGTTGTACTATTCGGTGTTGTTACAAAACGTTGACTTTGTTAACCAGTTGACTTTATTATATACGTACAGTTAACATATTATTTGAAATACTAATTAGGGTACAGACATAATTCTAATAATTGATGTCTTTCTAATAATACTTCTAATTCTAATGCGCTCTCAAAGAACATTGTCACATAATATCACTTATTCGTTTTAATAAGTATAAACTTCTCAATATTTTTTTCCTATAAAAGTGTAAAATTGATGTTTCTTTCACTCTCAACGCTGTTAAGTGTACAATGAACGCAATCAGGTAAAAGTAATTTATTTTACCTACAAGTAATCAGTACAAGTTATATTAATATAACAACCCATTATAGCAAATGTTGCTTTTAGTTTTAGTTTATATTTACTATTGACAAATGGTTTTTAAGAAATAAATATACACCAAATAAATTACGCTGCCGTAATCTAAATAGTCTAATATTAAATATAGAAATAAAGTTGGATAAAGCAAAACTAAATATAGCATATTTATATAATTATATATTTGAAGTAAAATTTGTTGTATTTTTTATACTTTAATTAATGATAATACATTTTAGAGGATACGAGTAGTAATGCACAGCTCATAACAAACATCAGCTCAGAAACAGGTGAGGCAATACACAAAGCAATATGAATACTCTTGAACCTGCAGGTGACAGGCGTGCGTATTTCTTGCTATTCAAATACGGTTGGTAGCACCGGTGTACTTTATCAACCGACCGTCAGCAGGTGGTAACAGCATGTATGAGTTTACCACGTACAATTGAACATATTATGCTGTTAGTCTAAGGTGCTAATATTCCATTGCTACATGAGTAGTAAGCGTGAGATATTAACTTTTGCCATACAATGTGTTATTAACTCCACATTTAGTTATCTGAATTTCTATATTATTCTTATCGTAACTTTCATACGGGAATACAGTTTGTCATTTAAGATTAATAAAGTCATACACGAAGTCCAGTTAATGTGTTTTTATACACAATTGTGGGAATAAATTAAGGTAATTCAGTTTAGTTTTAATTCGTTACTATGAATTCAACTATTTTGATTTCTCCGGTACACTATAGTAACATTTATAAGATATAAAATTTTCCTTAGCATTTTCAATAAATAAAAATTAAATAATTTGAATCTTTTACCTGTATACAGTTGTAGGGTGTGTACGTGTAGGGTGTTAGCTTAGCTACAGAGATGCCTAATTTCGGATCCTTGTAATAATAATTTGGGATAAAAAATAGGTTTTGTAATTTTTTTTGCAAATAAGTTTTCATTTGTGAACATTACTATGAATAAAAGAAGTAAAATTTTAACAAAACTTGTGAATTAAGAGTAATCTTTAAATTTCAAAATACTTTATGAGTAGAATGGCCAATAAAGTGATATATTCGTAGTATTATTTCTTTTATTTGTCACAATAAAAAATAGTAAAAAATAAAAAATCATAGGGCAAACATTAAATATAAAGAAAACTATCTATATAATAAGCGAGCAATTCCAAACTGCCTATTATATCAATGGTACAAAATTAAGTATTTAAGTAATAATTTCTTTTTGGAGTAATGTTTTTGATATTTAAGATCGCTTTACCTTCAGTTTAACGCAGATATGATATTATTTAGAAAAATGCCCAAAACTAATAATTACCTATCACTGTATATTACTGACTAGAAAAGCCAATCAATATTTTGTTGATAGTTATTTAGCAACTGGAACGCTCCGCCCTATCTAAATTAAATACCCCAAAAAGTCTTTTTTTTAAATCGTGCCGTTCTCTGACAGGCCATCGGTGTAAAAACTATTAATAAGAAGGTCCTATAGACATAAAATTTGTATAGGTTTCTCATTATTAAAAGAACATATCTGTCGATATCTGGTACAACATTCCAATCTTTGTCTATTGGTATAATTATATGCCTGTGTTGTATCGATTTATTGGTTAAATATATAAACTCTTCACTGCAGCTTCATCTCACTACCCCGCACCCAATTATTGTTCTGCCACGGTCAACGTGTTCGTCGTTTTGCAGTTCTCCAATATTTCATCGTAAAAGCAGTAACTGAAAACTTAATATAGTTACTGTCTCTTATAAAAATAGCAAATATATAAATCGAACTTTTATTATAATTGCTTTAAGGGTGGATAATAATACAACTTTCTTAAATTTATTATATTATTTGAAACAGATTTTATAGAAAGTATATTATTTTTATTCCTCAAGTTTTGAGATTAAAAACATAACATTCCCGATGGAGTTGCAATTAAAAAGTTACATTACAGGTTTTAAGTATGTCATAATTTTTTGACAAATTATTACGTGTCCAAATAAAATTTCTCCATAAAAGATTGTAGAAACTATACAAGAGACACGCTGCTTACTACCTCCACGAGCAAATGTCGATTTATATAGCAAATAATATAAAAAAGTTACCATTATGATAAATACCAACAATAACACAATTACAACGTAAAGAACACGGTCGGTTGTCGGGTATATTAGAACTTATTGCCACACTTAGTTGTCTGTGACGGGAGGCGATTTGTGTGATAAAGTAGGGAAGAGGGCTACCAACCTGAAATTAGCTGCTTTGTTCTAATACCAGCTTTTTATAAGGATACCATAATCGGTCTGTGGATGGTGCATCATTATGATCATTACGCATAGAAATGCAGGCTTTGTTATTGTTGAGGTTCATAAACCAACCAGCTAGAGCCTTCGTTTTTCTAAGTTTCAATATCTGTCCCATCAAATTATTAAATCCTATCATAGATAGCTTCCACATATTATTTCTGTATATATATATATATATATATATATATATATATATATAATAGCGGTGAAGGTGTTAAAGGCGATTTAATAAGAATTAAATTGAGTATTTTAAAATGATGAATTAAATTCAATAATTTAAGAAACAACGCATGTATTTATAAAAAAAATGTTATTATTAGTATTTAAATAAAATGTATTCGATACATTTTTAAATACAATAGATCAGGAAGCGCACGAAAATACGCCTTTTCAATGTCTTTGATGATCTAAAATAGTTGACCATTCAAAGGTATGCAACAGGTTACAATTCAGTCCGATTCGACCGCAACACTGAAATAAATGCACACCCATTTAAATTTTACTTTAAATTCATTTGAATAATTTTATGATAAGAAATGTTTGGTTATTTATTGATTATTTGTTAATATATTCCTTAAAGTAATTTTGTATCCATTTAACTAAAAGTATTATAGCTGGACAGTAATTGTACAATAGTGTAAGGTGTTGACATAGATAGAGATTCAGAGTGACTGTTTTATTTTAATGGACCAGGGATCATAGAGTGATCCAGGGGTGGAACCAAAGTGGCATAGCCCTCTCCAACATTTGGAAAAAGACGGTTTTATGAAGAAAACGTTACCGATCACGTATTATAACTATAAAAAAATTCAATTAATGAACAAAATTTTCATTATAAACAAAGTCTCTACTAAACAATACATTTTTTGCATCGAAATACAAGATCACTTGATTCAATATAAATAATAGTAAAGTAAACCAACGAAAGCCTCTCCCCAAAAACAATATAGTATCATTTATTTATGATATAATGTTATTAATCAATATGCTAATGTTAATGTAAAAGTTGCAGTAAATAAAATTTAAAGTGTTCAAATACTAAGTTTGGTATGCTTAAGATGTAGTGCTGAGATAAAATATAAGACGGGAGAATTTTATTGAGACGATGATGCATAATTTGTTTTATTTCCATAGTTTCTGCTCACTATTGCATTTGAATTCGTAACAATGAAAGGAAATTGTCAAAATTTAAATTAAGAAGGATATAGGCAACGATTCCTTATGTGTCTTTCATTTATGTTTCTGGCAGAAACACGAACCACTTAATAGTGAGAAAATAGCGCAGAGCAACAGCGTTACATAAAATTGTTTAGATAGTATCTACCGAACCCAATATTTTGGGGTAATGTGAATTGTATAGTAACATACAAAGCATTAAGCATAGCTTTGTGGTGCTTGGTACAAAACGAAAACACATTTTATTTATTAAATCGTAACAATATTGCGGAGTTGTGTATGTAAACATTACTATGCCGACAAATACATGTCGGCTTTTATCATGACTAAGTTATTAGTTTTTCATAGCTGTTCTGCCCACGAAAGGCATATTGTTTGTCTGACAGTATGGTTTCATTTTTTTTGTTTCATACTAATAAATAAGCGTTAGTGATGAAATGGGTTTTACATATAAACTGCAAATATAATAAATGTATAATATACATTCTTAGTTTGGAATTTTATATAACCAATTACCGTCAAGTCGCGTTCCTTCCGTATTATTATTTTTGGCTTAAAAATTAATATTTGAGTGAGCACATTACGCATAAATACATAAATTTGCACTATTTTTTATTTTCCTAGCTCATATTGGTTGGGGTTATTGTTTACTGTTCCAAATCTTGGAAAGAAAGTTTCAGATCCCACATGAAATAAACTTTTGTGAAATTTAATAAATATATATTTAAAGTCCTGGGTTATTTAACTTTCTCAACATCAAGTCTATTTATTATTCAGTTCCACAAAATATTTTATTGTGTTCATTTGAGTAATGTGGTTTTTAAACAATAACTGTAGGTTACTGACTCTCTACGTTAGGGGTAATTAAGAGTGAAGTATGGCCGAGTAATCTTATGTACCCTACTGAAACATTTTAAGCCTTTCCAATGATACAATAAATAACTGGTGAGCTTTTTAGTGACCCTTGTACCTGTCGTCTGATGTAACTATGCTTCTCTCATTGGTGGAGACATCGCGCGGTCTCATCCGTCTGTCCGCTTCCAGGATCGTCCCTTAGACGCCATTACATTCAGTTGTACCGTAGGAGCTATTCTGGAGTTATGATCGGGTCGTTTTAACTCAAAAATTCTCGCTCTCTGTTCTCTCTTGGGCCATCTTGTGTCTTTATGCCTTCTTTTCTCGTACTCGCAGTATATCGTATACTGTCAGAGGTGACCTGGTCCTACCGCGGTTGCTTACATCTATGTTTCTCTTGATGGTTCCCACCATAATTACATTTGTTCTCAGCATCAATCTTAGGATTCATGGTCATGGATAGGCCCTATGTCTGTACCCTGTGCAGCCTACTTCCAAGTTTCTATTCCTCTAGTCTTAACCAGTGAGGTTGACACACACTCTTCTCTCCAGCTTCAGGACTCAAGAAGATCCTCCTGTCTGCAGTAAAAAAATCTGCTGAAATATTATTTTGTGGTTAGTTCTTCAACTTAACTCACTCTAGGGACCCTCAAGGAAGATATGTTGTCCGCCTTCCCCTTTAAGCCCGAAAATCTCTCTTTTGAAAATTCTGAAGCCATTACTCAGCGTAGGTTCCAGTTCCTTGAAATCAAACTTCCAAATAATTCGAATTTTAAAACTCTTTATTTCAACTTCATGTCTCAATACCTTGCTCTAGGTAACATGGTTGAGTGCCCTGATTCTGAATCGTCGTTCCTCACTATGTACTGGGTCATGGCGTTTAAGGTTCATAGTAGCTCCCCTAAACTCCGCCCTGTTTCTGATGCTAGTTGCTAGAATAGTTCAATCCTCTCTCTTTTTACAATCATAAAAAATGTTCTGATGACAGGAATAAACTTCAAAATAACATCTGCGATACTATTATCCAGATTCGCCTTTAGAATGTGTTCTTCTCATGTGACACAAAAACACGTGTTCCCCGTTATTGAGGTGCACCTGATGATAAACGCTTTGATCTCATATTTTGGCGTTCTGATCCCTGTCACCCCCTTTCTGTCTACCAGCTCACTACATTACCTTAACATATGATATTAACAGCTTTCTCATTATTGCTATCAAAACCTTTAGGCCATTAGCCCAAAATGAAGTTACATAAACATATAAATGATATATGTTTATATAAATCATATATGTTCATGTAGCCAACGTTACAGTTAGTTTTAATGAGAGGGTAGTTTTCTTTGTAATAATTGTAATGTTAAACATAAACAGCATCACATATTTAGGAAATGTCTATTGTTAAAAATGTTTATGAAATAAAAATCACATTACGTTTTTCAGCTTGGAGTGCCCATACGCATATTGATCAATCAAATTGATGCCATATCTATTAATTGATAAAAGACCTTACAGTTTCCTGAATCAACTGACGTTAATAGAAGCTTTTGTAACTGGCTGATTACGAAAGGGGTCGATGATGTTTCAAACCAACCTACTCGTATTTATTTCACCACCCATCTATTCCTATTGATTGCATTGCATGAATATATCAAATATATACCAATAACAAATATATATATATATATATATATATATATATTTATTTATATATACATTGTTTGCAATGTTTTCTAACCTTCAATCTTTTGTTTGTTTATATTTTCTTTGATACATGCTTTTGATAATGTTACTGAAAAGTAACGAAATATTAAGCATTTCGATTTGAAGAAACGTGTTTTGTTTTCTTTCACACACACACACACACACACACACACACACACACACACACACACACCACACACACACACACACACACACACACACACACACACACACACACACACACACACACACACACACACACACACACACACACACACACACACACACACACACACACACACACACACACACACACACACACACACCACACACACACACACACACACACCACACACACACACACACACACACACACACACACACACACACACACACACACACACACACATATATTACTAACATAGTTTTAATCACACACACATTTATTTCACCAAAGAATATTTACTAACATACATCTTTACCATAAAACTAAAAGACCTATTTATTAACATATTTAATTTAATATAAATATAAAAAATGTATTTAGCCTATCCGTCAATGTTTGACAATTAGTTAGAAAATGTAAGAATAAAGGGTTAATAAATTAATAAATTCTAAGTTGATGAGATTCAAACACAGGACTGCACCAAAATTCATTCGGAGAATACCCTGCATACCCTTGCTAACAAAGCGCTTGTTACATAACAGTCAATTAAAATAGGGTAAGTTACGTTAAACTTGAAATTTACTATTATAATTATTATAGTAACGCCACATAATATGTCAGTTAAAAGGAGTATTAATAATGAACGTTATACAATAACATTGTATGTTTAACAACCAGATTTTAATGTTATGTACTAGTGGTTATATTATTTGTATTAAATGATTGTAGGTTTAATTATAATTAATTAAAAAGGAACTAATTTTCATTCACAATATCTGCAAACACTTGGAAGAAAGGCATTCTTCCAACTATAGGTTGATTTTTAATACTATTTTCCTAGTGAAGATATATATTCAAAAAGGAGTTTCTGATGTAATAAATATTTCCTGGAATGTTTTGTAAAGGGCGCGTCACAAAAACAAATATGCCGTTGAGTTAAGATAGGAATTGATTCACATTCCTAAAAGGAATTGATTAACCTAAATTAGTTAATTAAATTTCATACAATGTAAATTTCGCAACCTAATCAGCCAGTATAATATAATATTTTTTTACATCCAATGTTCCGGAACTAAATTATTGGGCGGAGTAACTACCTAATTGGCACGCGTATGAATTTTTTCTTCTAACCCTTTGTAGCAGCCCAACTACGTAACCGATCAGACCACGCGCGCTTTGTCCGCGAGTTTACGTAGCTGATGTATCTCACGTGTTGTTTGAATAGATGGCTACCACTTCCCAACTTCTACTCCTCCTCTAGAAATAACCGTTCTTAGACTACAGCTTCAATGTCTCGTGCCAAGACGCCGACACCCGGGTTGTGAGTCTACCTATTGTGAAGGGAAGTGAAATATTATTGTTTTGTAAAGAAAAACGTCGTACGCATAATTCAATAGAACATTGGATATTTTAGGCCCACCTAGAAGATATACTTTTTAGTTATTATATTCTTATTGGCAGCAACGTGGCAGTACATAACTTTTCCTTTAACATCTAAAAGTGGTGTTTTTAAGTTTTCGTAATTAAACTGAACTTATAAGTACACTTTGTATTTCTAGTATTTATTACTACGACCTCAGAAGTCACCACCCCCATGTGTTATCGTCATACGGTACAACATATTATAATTATGTAAAATTGTTTTAATTACAATATTCCAGACACACTATTTTTTGCAAATTATAAAATACAGAATGTTATATGAGTTTTTAAGCTTAAAATGTGAGTTTTTCAAATCTCCAGCCATGAACACGTAATCCAATACTTTCTGTATATGTATGTTTTATTTAAATTCAAAGAAATAAAACATATTAAATATAAAATTAGGCGAAATTAACATTAATCTGCGTTTATTGTTAGTGATAACGAGGGCTTTTATTGTCTTAAATATGAAATAAAACAACGACAAAAACACACAATAAAATTCTAGTTTTAGGCAAAATTCTATTATGCAGGTAATACGAAAGACGGTCTGAGAATTTTAAGTAAATTCCTTAAAAGAGAGCTTCTCGTCTTTCTTTCCTTACTCACAAGACTCAAAAGAACAGGGTTTATAACAAATATAGACTTCTCGTTTGAGCGGAACATATCTCAGGTTATTTCTGTCAATATATGGAACCGAAAAGAGCCTGTTATTCATCCATATTAGAAGTTTTCTCCGAATTGTAACGTATATAAAGCAGTTACCATAAATTGTTCAAAGGTATATTTAAATATAACCTTAAGATCTTTTGTAGTTCTACATGGCTGAAAAGTTAATTTTAACATTTATAGGACATACCTTTTCATAAACAAACATAATTAAAAATGAAACTAGTCTAATAGTATTATGAGATGTTATTTCTGTATAAAACATGACCGATTAAATTAAATTTAAGTGAGGTTTTAATAACAAAAACAGTGAGTATTACTACCCGGAAATAGCATACGGAACAGCTCATAATCTATATATCTTAATGATTTTGGATTGAAAAAAAAAACTGTTAATAAAAAGAGTGAAGTTTGTAATATTTTAATATTAAAATGCTAAAAAAATTAAATAAATAAATATTATATTGGAAAGTCCAATATTTACCAAACATAAACGAAACTATACCCAGAAATATAAGTTTAACGAATGGTAAATGTTAAGCTATGCAGTTTACACAAGTAGGAGAGAACCATTAGTTATAGTAAATGTACAATATTTAGCGCTAAAGAATCTAATAGTCTTTAATGTAATTTAATGGAAGGTTTCTAAACAAATTTCCTTACTCAAACAAAAGAGTAAAATTAATAATAATCCAAAAAATAAAAATTGAAATCATTACACACGATACAGACTGTACTGTAACTGTATGAGTATATCACCACGGCTTCTCATATAGACATTGTGATGGTGAATAGTGCAATCAGTAAGCTACATCGCTCCACATACATGTGTCTACAGAGATATCGTCGTCTTTGATCATCTATCATTGGCTCACAATTCGTTTGTCCAGTTATAGTCATCATTCATTCTAACAATGTATTAGTGAAAGCATTGGACAGTATATTTTGTTTGTAGATATATTATAAAACGTAATTAGAGCTAAATGGCTCTTTCTCATTTAATCTATAATTTTCACAGCTACTAAGCACGTAACTTGAGTCTGTAAAAAAATAAAAATCTAGGTACTATTTTTAAATAATTGAAACTAAAATTTAGTTTCCAAATAAAAAACATTATACTGTATATTGATTATATTTAAATTCCATTACCCTACACGCTCCTCTCGTTCGCTTACACTCAATAATCGGTCTCGTCCGCATATATGAGAAAGATTTTTCTGTAAATGTCATAAAAATATCAAAATATATTAAATTATTTTATTTAATGTATTACATGTTGGGTTTTTGTAGCTTTAAATGACTATCCTAGTTGACTCACTCAACTATATTGTAACATAATTTCATTTTTGCTGTCTGTATGACTGTCCGCATGATATCTCATATTTATAACGAACTGACCTAGATTTTGTGCATGAAGCTGCGTTTCTACATGAGGGACACTGAGTTCAATCATGTTGGATTCTATAAGACTTGTCTTATCGTCTGCGAGAATTTTCACATTGGCCTTATAAGTCGTCTTGATGATAATTTGTAAGTAGAAAAATAAATAAATTAGTAAGCAATCTGAGTAAACAAATAACTGATTTTAATTAGTCACACATAGATTATTTATTGTCTCAACACAATAATCATTGTACAGAGACTTGGTGTAGAGAGTTTTATTATTTAAACTTTGATACGTATCAAAATTTAATAAATACAATTTTGATATAATACTTGGCATAATATTATGTGAAACATTTCATATGTAGCTGTGAAATTGTGCATACAACTTCATTTGTGCGTAGACTAAAATGAGTTATATGGTGTTGCATGTCAAACCTTGGGTTTTTGCTAAGCTTCGTTGAAGCCTACGTATTAATAGACTGGCACCATCTCTCTTTGTTTTACAGGGTATTTTGTACGTTAAATTTGATCAAATCATTTGTGAATTGTTATAGTTAACCTGTAGAAAACAATATTTTCACCCTTAAACCCATTTGGATTGATCATGAGTAGATATTATGTGTGTGTCGGTACTTTCTGACACCCCCGGTTAGCTATGATCAAAAGGTTACTCGATCTTGACTTTTCACCAAGTTGCACTTTTATTCTTTGTTAAAATCTTTATAGTGTCACCCATCGGAAGATATTTCGATTGAGGCATATTATCTGATTTTGGCCAGTAAGAAATACTGATTTCCCGACATTTACATTATTAAATGTTCATAATTTTGGTAAATAATGAGAAATATTATTACGATTTTAATTTTCCAAATAATATTTTACGTTAATTTATTTTAAAACGCATTAATACCATGAAGAGAACCTAACGTTTTTATGTAATATGCTTTGTAAAATATTTATTAATCTTTCAAATTTAAAGCGATCAAAAGTATCAAAAAATTAACTATTAATTATGTTAATTCTCAAAAAGGAGATTTAATACATCAATCTGATTGTCATTTAGATGAATGGAAAAAAATGTATGTAACAATAACATTGAATAGTGACATGTAGTGAAAGTTATATTCACTAAAACTTCAACCAATATCTTTCCTTGCACACCTCATAAAGTTTACATTAATGCATATCTGTCTGGATCACAAAGTTCGTACGGTACGTTGGTAACGAATAATGTAGAATCTACTATTGTGGCATGTATTCCCATTTCGTTGCACCAGCTCCAGGTGTTACTACAACACAGTTAGTACTCAACACGAGAATCTTGGAGTACTCTTTAGCATATTTTATTTTCAAAACGAGTCTATATAAACACTTCCACATTAAGATGTATCCAGTGTCCTATATACAAGGCTCATGAGGGATCCAAGTGGCAATTTTTATATTTAAAATGCATAATGTAATACAAATGCTTTAATATATTTCTAGAGGTATTTGCAGTTAGCAAGTAGGTTTCCAAACAGTTTAATAAAGCAGCTAGTAAGTATAATGAATAACAATTATCCATATGATCTTAAATACATATAATTATGTTTGTGGTATTTTCTAACTCAAGTATCTACAAGATCGTATACTTGACACTATTGGCCAAACGAGTTAACTAATGGTTAACTAAAGTCATGGAAGCCGTTAATAGAATTTTGGCAGAATATACTCGTACACAATGACTGACGGATTAATGAACGTTTAACTCTACAATACGTAAACCGTATATGCACGACAGATAAATATATTATAGTTAGGCAGTGAATGAACATACCTAGCTACTACTCGGTTGTATAAAAGTAAACTAAGACAAATTCACAATTCTTTGTCAAATCATAAACATAAGTAACAATATTTAATGACATTTATTATAATATTTACTTTCCTAGAACAGTAATATGATTGTTAATATTTATTTCCTCATATTTCCTAAGCAAGAGATTTAAATTGAGCTCCTAACCCTTACTTTGCTTAAATTACTGAGCGTAAATCTTCGGTCACCTTTAAATGCGAAGGAAACAGTCCAAGCACTAAGGTAATTGGTTCAGGTTATTATCCATAATTTTAAAAGTCAACTCCTCAGACAGTGGCCATTTAAAGCATAGTGTAATACGCGTTATAAAGAAGCTTCGACTCCAGAGACTTCTCCTTAAATGAAGATATTAAGATTTCTCTAAGTTAATTACTCTGTGATTTGTATCATGATACTAACTAATTTGGAGCAATATAACCTTTTATTCCGTTTCAAAAGCTAAAAGCGTTTACTGTACTGTACTTAAAGTCTTGAAATCACACTGAATTGAAAAAAAATAAAACATTACGAAACATTGACTCAATACTGAAATGACGCGAATGTACTAAACCTCATGTCACGTACCCAACTCCGCTGAGGTTTCTGCAAACCTGTAAATCCATATCTAATTTAATTTCCTAAAGGTCCTGAGAGGAGATAGACAGGCATACAACCATGTATAAAAAAACTCTGCGGACACATTACTATTAGTTGAAGTGTACGGTTTGACGTACACCAAATTACAACACATTCTTGTTTACGTAAAAATGAAGTTTTATGAAAGATTTAATTCTACGGATAAAATCTTTCTGTGATGTCTTGCCACATCATACATTAATATTTTTTCCAATAATTTAGATGTAATAGCATTGCTCAGTTATCAGTAATTAAATTTACGCTGGGCTATGGTAACCAGTACAACGCAAGAGTGCGCTGAAATTAAATATTTTCACGGACCTTTTACACTGACATCCAGTATATTATTTATTCTTTACTCTATGTATAAACATTTTACATACTCTAGTTGCATATAATTGTACGTAGTTTTTATCGCTTTTGTTAATATGGTGTTTTCTTGTTAACATTATGGTTAACTATGTTACCATGGCCATGTTACCAACTTAAAAACATTCGTCATAGAAATGAAGCTTATGCCTAAACCTCAAGCCTCAAGGCCATTTCCTTTTCGAGATATCATATGTACGGTCAGACACAAAGATAAACGGAGATACAAAGAGAAGTAAAAACTTTTTGATGTCTATGCAGTGATAGGTTTCGCTAAATGTCAACTAATTATTAACTCAGTTTTTGAAGGTCACTCATATACATTGTGTAGAAACCCTACCTCTGCCTGTACTTAGCCTGGACTGGACTAGACTCAAGACCACAATCCACTAGAGATCTAAAACTGGATAACGCCTTTTTACTTTGATATTTTCACTACCACACAAGCTGAAAGTAGTGAATTGCAGTGACCTGAATTCTATAGTCGTACTTATAAGACACTTATTATGAAAAACATGTCTGTATGTTGCTTGAATATTCCTTATTAAATATAAGTAATTTATATGAAAACTGTTCGCCGAAATATAATTTATTTAATTACTAATTATATTTTAATACAAACACACATTTACAGTATAAAATGCTTGAAAATACATTTTTATTTATTTTCGAAGAAATTTTCAAACTTTGAACGCAGAATATTAATAAATTTACGATTTCACCGTGAAAAACCCATAACGTATTATATAAATAGTGTGAATCACCCGCTTTTCGTGTTTAAATTAAGTATATTTGGAAGCAACATGTAAATTTAGACATGATAAATTGTTGAAATGAAAAACAATTCCGCGTCATGTGTTGAATCATGTCAATAATGAAATATAATAATAAACATAATACATAAAACATAATATGTAATAAACTGAACAGTGTTCACAAGCAAGACGCCAAACTGAAGTAACTGACACAAAGTATGAACTCTTCGACTAAGGGATAGGAGTAAGTCCTTTGAGACTTTAATCCTTCGTTATTGTCGTTTATGTGGACATAATTTACATTAGAAACATATACAATAAAATCATTTGACATAACTATTATGTTTCTCCATTTTACTGACTAAACTGTTTTGGTGCATAAAAAAATTAACATTTAGAAAACATTTATAGAACGCTTATATCCCTTCCAAATTCTGAGTATATACTATTTACGTTTAATAGGCACAGTAAATTTATGAGTTTAATATTACAGTTGCACTTTGGTAAACTTCTGTTTAAAAATTCTAATTTGCATAACTCACAATATTACAATATACAGATTTAGTATTATGTATTACAATCTGTTTTGTAGCAAAAGAATTCATTAACAATATTTCAATCCCCTAAAATATCTTTAAGAGGTATTTTAGGTGGTGGGCGGTTGATTTGATTAAATATATATATGTGTTTTAAAAGAAAAAAAACGGTGGTACCTAATTTTAAAAGTCTCTGAAAATTATTGCAAAAATATATGAAAAAATATGAAAACTTCTGGACCTACCCTTCCAACAAAGAAAGTTTACAGTCTAAATAATTTAAACGTTTTAAAAAATAGTAAAATTTTGGAAATTAAATAAGCATGTTATAACTAAAAAAAAAATTACTAAATACACCCATATAGCATTGCAGCATTATATTTGAAACAAACAGTTCAGTGTAATGTAATTATAAAAGCAGAATATTGATATATTCAGGGTTTAACAAACCTCTCTATCAGCATTTTCATGTATATTTTTCGTGGATAAAACACAAGCTGAAGTATTATATTAGAACTTAAGCGTACTCAATAATACTCGAAATATCTGCTTTTTTATTTTTAATCAACTATTTTTAATGTGCGTACGGCTAACATAATATTGTTATATTTGATATAAAGCTTTGTAACTCCAAAACCTAATTAATAAAAAAAACATTTTACTGGTTTTTTCAAAACCTCGGCTATTTAAGAACTTTAAAATTAAATATATATTCTTATGTTAAAAAAGTTAATGTTGTCATAATCAATTTTAACAATGTAATTTATAAAACCATTCATAAAACAATCTGACTAATTGACAATTAGGTAAAAAAACAGACCTGATTTTTCTTGGTTAGGAAAGCAAATCTCTTATACTACATGAAGCAGTTTATCAGTTCTAAAACGCACATTTATTACTGACTTCCAAGAAAACCCACCAACAAACAATAAAGGATGACTCTGCAATATTCTAGGTGAATTCATTTTGTCCAGTGAGGCTTCTGAGGTCAAAGTAATATCACTTTCTGACACTTATAAGCCTTCTTTTATTCCCTCTCCTTTTATATTTCAACCCTTTTCTCGCCTCCACGTCGGCAATAACATCAGATCCTAATTTATTGAGTCTACCTCTTGTCCATATTGTTAGCTTATGTCATTTGTAATATAATATTATTTTAGCAAGCTCATTAAACAAATGATGAATTATTGAAATTAAATAGGATTTCCATGAATAAGAAGATACTATTTGTTAAAATAAGTAAAATCATCTTTATATTGGCTCGGAGTTAAGACTGTACTTGTGCCCATTCTGTAATACTTGGTACATGAATTAAATAACTAGATATTATAATATTTTCCAACGATACATAAAATACATATATTATTCATTTCTATAAAGGAATATAAAACATTTTAATATCGTTAGAATGAGCCTATAAATGTTAGTGAAGCTAGATAATGCGTTAAGAAAAATATATACGACAGAAAAATTGCAATTAAGGTTACTCTTATGTAATCGTATACAAAAAGTTAAATCCAGTTAATGATACGTACTAATGTTTTTATGTAGATAAAATTACAAAATCATTGTACTTTAATTTCTCAAATTTGATGAATAATATCAAGTGAAATAATCAGCTACACTTAATGTTTTAAAATTAAATTAATGCAGGAAATTTGTCACCTTTTTACATTAGAAATCTAAAATTAGAAAATCCAAAACATTCTCGTCTGTCCTGTAGGTATAAAAACCACAAATCGGAAAAAGATTAATAAAAAACATTAGTAAATAAAACTTAATGATGCATAGTTATTGTTAATAGTTGTAGTTACAAGAAAGCGTAATCGCTATGACCAAAGACAATACTACGTGTATTATTGATGAAATTATTATGAACGAAATATGGTTTTTCCTGAATATTTCTATGGTTTTGTGGTACAGAAAATCAGTAACACTACGATTCGATATGTAAAATTTCATTGCTTCTTTAAAAAATTATCTTATGACAGTTTGATTTTCGATTATTGAATTCGAAAGCTAGAAATTTTCAATTCTATACTTTAAAATATTCTGCAATCCGATGCAATAAATTTTGCGGTTGGCGCTTAAGATCTATAATCAATTGCCACTTTAATTTTTTTATCATACTTTAACACTAATTAATTTTTTATCATTTTGAAGGAAAACGGTTCAATGGCAATTAACACTTTTATTAATTTTCTCGAGAATCGAGTTAAACCGGAATTCGAAAATTGGATAAATTGATGTAGACCTAGGTCGCACTGGTAGCAAGCAACAAGTCCTTTCCATACTTGTAGGAAACTGAGTTCTTCGACCAAAACCTTTAGTTTTGATGATTAAAATTTGTTTATATAGTTTTCGTTTATAAATATGGTATATTTGTGAGTTATTTTTACAATATTGGTTACTAAACGAAATAATTATCATTTGATAAGTTTAAAATGTTATATAAATGCATGTTATTTGCATTCATTTGCAATAAAGTTATTTTACATGTCTTGCTGCGTTCCATAAATAACAAGATGAAATAGAAACATGTAAAGGTAATAGCGAATATCTGATATAATAAGTGTCCTATAGGAATCACAGTATTAGGTGTAGGATAAAAAAGACCCATTTGTCATCGGTACGATATTGTTTAAATAAGATGGCATTCTTGATTAAGTAGAGTTTCATCAGTGCTCGGTTAGCTCACTATAAAAGTTAGGAATATTATCTGGAGAAGTTAAATTCAAGAAGATCATAAGGTTAAGTAAAGGTCATAGCAAAAAATCTTAGTTTCAGAAAATAACTATTAAAAAATACTATTCATATTATTGCTTTATATATATTTCATTCATAGTTTTTACAATGTAAAGAGAATGAAATTCCCGCCATCCTCATAGATTTGAGACAGCACCTAGACTGATAATTTTAAAGAAGCTGTGCATACAATGTGCAAATACAATGAAAATGAAGTGGAGGCTTTGGATGTTGAGTAGTTGACTGAAGATTTCTTCTCTCAGATCATCTCTGGACGATAAGTTCGAGACTGAAGATTCCTGAACTACTTGCACATAGTGTCTAGACACGGGTTCAAGACTTTGTATGTACGTCTTAGTTTGCTATTTTACAAGATATTGTGATGTACGGTGACTTATGATTTTGTATTATTTCCTGTCGGTATTTATACCTTCATTATCCTCATTCTTCAAGCAATATCTGTAGGAACTAGAGATGGAAAATTGTGCTAAGCCTATAAGCAGGAAAAACTATTCGACTTGTATCTTATCTATTGCTGACCATCATTCAATAAATGTAAAAGATACTGATTTTTCTAATTTAACCTTAGAGGAGAGCCCAAAATTTAATGATGTTTATTGCCTTAATTTAGAAATTAGAATTAACTTTTAAATGTTTATTACCATAGTAATTAAATTGATATTTCAAACATCTGTGAACTTACGGAAAGGTCATTAATTACAAAAAGGTAGAATAGGGAAGGCTAAAAGTGTGGTGTCCCAAATGTTGAGACGATTTAAAATGTAATATACTATGTACTGTACTACTATATATACAACACCCAGAATAACTTTGTTATGCTGCTGACAAAATAAAACACATTTAGTTAGGTTTCTAGAATTATTAGTAGTTTATGATTCACAGCTATAAAGCTCATAAAAGAGGTTTTATAGCTACAGTGTAGTTTCAAAGGTTTAGAAATCTGTTAAGCCAATTCACAGAAACTTTTAGTAATGAACAACGTGGTACCTCTAGATAATAAAAAAATGTTTCTTGTAATACACAGATACTCGTAGTAGTGTCACACTAAGTTTCGCGAAACGGGCTTCAGTAAGGTTGAATTCAAAATTTCCAAAACTTAAGCTTATATACTTCGTATAACATATATATTTTTTTATTTATTTTCGTTATGTCTTTTGTTCTTGGTTTGTGTTCTGTTTGTATGTTTTTAATTCAGTGTGGTTCTGATGAAGGGTTCTGTGAACTCGAAAATTAAACATGAGCACTGAATATTCTGTTTTTGTGTAAACTTTAAAGTACTTAGAAGAGTATTGAAGCCGATTGCTATTACAGAAGATATATATATATATATATATATTATATATATATATATAAAACACCTGTGGAAAGATAGAAAATCAGACAGTAATAAATAAATATTTATTTCCCCGGTAGGCTAAAAAGGCTCTGTCAGCCAATGAGTCATAGTATTCAATTACTCTCAGCAAAATCCGCTGCGACATCCTCCTATCATAGAACTCATACTGGTCTGTGTAAGAATTAAGTTTAGCACAAAGTTAACTGTTGAAATTCATTTTTAAATATCTTGCCACTTATTGCATACCAATTCTCTTCTTTAAATTGTGTTTGTAGGATATATCAAGTAATAGAAGATTCAACGAGGTAAGGATGGTGGTATAACGCAAGAATGCGCTGATATAAAAACTTATAACTTATATTATATCATTATTATTAAGATTACCCATAATAACAATGTAAATTTATACACTCTCACTCAAATCCCATAGAGTCACGTGCACCATCATCATACACAGATTTGCTAATATGTAAATGAAAAGCTTCATGCAAAATCCTGTAGATAGGCTAGCTCGTTTTCGATATATGGTGTGGAGAGACAGGCAGATAGACACACATAAAAATATAAAATACATATTTCCAGGCCTTCGCGTATCCAAAGCTCTGCTCATAACTGTAATTTTTATAGCCACATTCTGTACAATACAGTAATTTCTGTAACCCTTTACTGTTACCCTTTATTTGGACGGAAGTATCCATAGTGTAATAGCATACTTTTAAATGGATTACATAAAATATTATGTTTCCGTTTTCCCAGTCAACACTGTTTGTTTGCGCTTTTTTGGTATTTTATCCCGGTGGGAATCTGAGAGCAAGAATTTCAGATCATGCTTGAATTTATAAAATTCAATATGCTACCATAAAATTCTTTCGCTTTATTAATTTATCAATATTCAAACACAATCATATGTCTCATTGGTTTTTAGTCAGTTGACAAGCACTTTATTATGATAACCTAAACATGTCCTAATCGACATTGAAAATCTCTTACAAATTTTGGTAAATGATCTTAATGCTTCAACAGTCCATGGTATAAAATACCTTTTTTGGTAGTGCACTTAAATGCTTTTTCCACACACTAAGAGGCTTGTTTTCTCCTTAATAGTGCCGGACTCCCTCAGGCTCATTTTTTACGTAATACCGGCTGAAAAACCCCTTCAT